>NC_065583.1:3213393-4480060 GCF_024542745.1 Macaca thibetana thibetana | reverse complement strand
CCAGGCATGGTGCTGATGCCTGTAATCCCAGCACTTTAGGAGACTGAGGTGGGAGTCTAGCTTGAGCCCAGTAGTTTGAAACAAGCCTGGCGAACATATGGAGATCTGGCCTCTACAAAAAAAAAAAAAAAATTAGCTGAGTGGAGTGGCATGTGCCTGTGGTCCCAGCTACTTGGGTGGTTGAGGTGGGAAGATCACCTGAGCTCAGGAGTTCCAGGCTGCAGTGAGCTATGATTATGTACTCCAGACTGCGTGACAGAGTGAGATGCTGTCTCAAAAAAAAAAAATTAGTGTGGCATGATTCAGTGTGGCATGATTAGGCTGGGAGGGTGGGGGAGGAAGGGATAACATTGGAGCGGTAGGCAAGGTATAGATAGACCTTTCCCTATATTCTTCTATTTTTTTTTTATTAATATTTTTTTCTGAATAGAGGTAGGGTCTCACTATTTTGCCCAGGCTGGGTCTCAAACTCCTGGGCTCAAGCAATCCTTCCATCCAGGCCTCTATTTTTTGTGCAAACGATTGAAATTATATTTTTTCTACCTGAATTTTTCCTGTGAACATTGGGTTTTGTGTCTATGAACCTGTTTTCCGTTTCTTTCTTTTTTTTTTTTTTTTTTTTTTTGAGATAGAGTCCAGCCTGGAGTGCTGTGGCACAATCTTGGCACACTTGCAGCCTCTGCCTCCCGGGTTCAAGTGTTTATCTAGCTTCCTCCACGCCTGGCTAATATTTGTATTTTTAGTAGAGATGGGGTTTCACCACATTGGCCAGCCAGGTTAGTCTCGAATTCTTGGTTTCTTTTTTTTTTTTTTTTTTTTTTTTGAGACGGAGTCTCGCTCTGTCGCCCAGGCTGGAGTGCAGTGGCCGGATCTCAGCTCACTGCAAGCTCCGCCTCCCGGGTTTAGCCATTCTCCTGCCTCAGCCTCCCGAGTAGCTGGGACTACAGGCACCCGCCACCTCACCCGGCTAGGTTTTTGTATTTTTTAGTAGAGACGGGGTTTCACCGTGTTAGCCAAGATGGTCTCGATCTCCTGACCTCGTGATCCGCCCGTCTCGGCCTCCCAAAGTGCTGGGATTACAGGCTTGAGCCACCGTGCCTGGCCTGAATTCTTGGTTTCAACAGATCCACCCGCCTCAACCTGCCAACGTGCTAAGATTGACAGGTGTGAGCCACTGTTCCAGGCACTTGTTTCTGTTTCTTAATTTTGACTGCTACTCAGTGGGAAAAAGCACAGATTAAATCTAATTGAGGCTGGGCGCTGTGGCTCACTCCTGTAATTTCAGCACTTTGGGAGGCTGAGATGGGCAGATCACCTGAGGTCCAGAGTTCGAGACTAGCCTGGCCGACATGGGGAACCCTAATCTCTACTAAAAACACAAAAATTAGCCGGGCGTGGTGGCTTATGGCTGTAGTCCCAGCTACTTGGGAGGCTGAGGCATGAGAATTGCTTCAGCCTAGGAGGCAGAGGTTGCAGTGAGCTGAGATCATGACACTACGTGCCAGGTTGGGCAAGAGAGTGAGACTCGGTCTTAAATTTAAAAAAAAAAAAAATCTAGTTGAAAAATGTCATCAGGTCTTTCCAAATTTTTACTGGGAATTTGTTAAAATTAACCAGGCTGGAAGTCATTATAGTTTTATTGTTTGTTTGCTTTTTTTGAGATGGGGGGTCTCACTCCGTCACCTAGACTGGAATTCAGTGGCAGGATCTCGGCTCACTGCAACCTCTGCATCCCAGATTCAAGCGATCCTCTCCCCTCTGCCTCCTAAGTAGCTGGAACCACAGCCGTGTGTCACCATGCCTGGTTAATTTTTGTATTTAGTGGAGACAGGGTTTTACCCTGTTGGCCAGGCTGGTCTCAAACTTCTGAGCTCAAGCGATCTGCCAGCCTTGGCCTCCCAAAGTGCTGGGATTACAGGCATGAGTCACCTTACCTTGCCCATTATAGCTTTTTTGAGGCTGGGTCTTACTTTGTTGTGCAGGCTGGACTGCAGTGGTGCAATCTCAGCTCACTGCCTCCTGGGCTCAAGCAGTCCTCCCATTTCAGCCTCCTGAGTAGCTGGCACAGGCGCTACCTCGCCCATCTAATTTTTGATTTTTTTAGAGATGGGGTTTTGCCATGTTTGCCCAGGCTGGTCTAGAATTCATGGGCTCAAGTGATCTACCTACCTCGCCCTCTCGATGTGCTGGGGTTACAGGCATGAGCCACTATGCTGAGCCATACCCGGCTAATTTAAAAAAAAATTTTTCTGGAGACAAGGTCTCCCTATGTTGTCCAGGTTGGTCTCGAGCTCCTGGGATTATTGCTGGCCTTCAAAAGTAAATGTGAAACAATTAGTTAATTTCCCCCTCAGTTGACAAATAATGCCAAAAGTGATAAAGATGAATGAAACCTTTTTTTTTTTTTTTTTTTTTTTTTTTTTTTTTTTTTGGAGACAGAGTTTCATTCTGTTGCCCAGTCTGGAGTGCAATGACGTGATCTCGGCTCATTGCAACCTCCACCTACTGGGTTCGAGTGATACTGCTGCCTCAGCCTTCTGACTAGCTGGGACAACAGGCACGCATCACCATGCCTGGCTAATTTTTGTATTTTTAGTAGAGACGGGGTTTCACTGTGTTGGCCAGGTTGATCTCGAACTCCTGACCTCAGGATCCACCCTCCTTGGCCCACCAAAGTGCTGGGATTATAGGCATGAGCCACTGCACCTGGCCGTGAAATGTCTTAAATAGAAAGGTAACTTGGGATTGTAGAAAGAATGTAGGCTTTGGAGTTGGACAGGCCTCCCTTTGAGACCATACTTGAGTCCCATGCTTGCCTTAGACGAAGAACCTCTCAACCTTAGTTTTTTTTTTTTTTTTTTTTTTTTGAGACGGAGTCTCGCTCTGTCACCCAGGCTGGAGTACAGTGGCCGGATCTCAGCTCACTGCAAGCTCTGTCTCCCAGGTTTATGCTATTCTCCTGCCTCAGCCTCCCAAGTAGCTGGGACTACAGGCGCCTGCCACCTCGCCCGGCTAGTTTTTTTGTATTTTTAGTAGAGACGGGGTTTCACCGTGTTAGCCAGGATGGTCTCGATCTCCTGACCTCGTGATCCGCCCGTCTCGGCCTCCCAAAGTGCTGGGATTACAGGCTTGAGCCACCGCGCCTGGCTCAACCTTAGTTTTTAATCTATACGGTGTTTTGATAATGAATTCCTAGTTCCGTACATGGTACATGGTAGGTATCTGATGCTATCCATAATTTTCTTAGTTAGTATATTCAGCAGCCAGGATCTGTACTAAGCACCTAGTAAGTATTATCTCATTTAATCCTCAAAAGAACCCCACCTGAGTTGCTAGACACAGCCATTATTTCAGGGTTACACATTAGGAAATTGAAGCTTAGAGAGATTTAAGTGGTTGGCCAAGTGACGGTGCTGGTATTCCAACTAAAGGCCATCTGCTTTCAGAGCATTTACTTTGTTAGGCTACCTCTCCTGTTGCAAAGTACTAAGAACACAACTATATACTGTATTTTTAGTGGATTCTTGTCTTTTTGTAAATGGAAGGTTAAAATGAGAGGAATTTTTTTTGTTTGTGAGACATGGTCTCGCTCTGATGAGAGGTAGAAATTTGATTGCTTGTATTTCTGGTCTGCATAAAAATTTGGCCTAAAAACGTCAATAGAAAGGCAAGTGTCATCTGCAAATCTGTCCCATCCTGTTCTTCACAGGACAATGTAACATTTTTTTTTTTTAATTTGAGGTGGAGTCTAGCTCTATTGCCCAGGCTGGGGTGCAATGGCGTGGTTTCAGCTCACTGCAACCTCTGCCTCCCGGGTTCATGCTATTCTCCTGCCTCAGCCTCCTGAGTAGCTGGGATTACAGATGCCTGCCACCATGCCCGGCTAATTTTTGTATTTTTAGTAGAGACGGGGTTTTACCATGTTGGCCAGGCTGGTCTTTAACTCCTGACCTCAGGTGATCCGCTTGCCTTGGCCTCCCAAAGTGCTGGGATCACAGGCTTGAGCCACTGCGCCTGACCGGAAAATGTAACGTCTATCTAGTATGAGGATTTATTTCCTTGTCTGACTTCTGAGTTGTAATCGTTTATTAACAATCACGTTGTAAGTTTATCTATGAAGTAATAAAACATTCTTTCTATATATTATACTGGAAATGAATGCTTCATTCAAAAAATAGTCTTATCTTGGGAAGGTAGCCACTTTTTAAAAATTGAGGTAAAACGGCCGGGCATGGTGGCTCACGCCTATAATTCCAGCACTTTGGGAGGCCAAGGGCATGGTGGCAGGCGCCTGTAATCCCAGCTACTCGGGAAGCTGAGGCAAGAGAATCGCTTGAACCCGGGAGATGGAGGTTGCAGTGAGCCAAGATCCTGCCGTTGCATTGAAGCCTGGGTGAAAAGAGCGAAACTCCGTCTCATTAAAAAAAAAAAAAAGTAAAATTTAAATAACTTAAGGCTGATTATATTGGCTTACACCTGTACTTCCAGCATTTTGGGAGACTAAGGCAGGAGGATCACTTGAACTCAGAAATTTGAGACCAGCCTGGTCAACATAGGGAGACCTCATCTCTACAAAAAAAAAAAAAATATATATATATATATATATATATAAAAATTTAAAAATTAAGTAACAGTTCACCATTGTAACCATTTTATTTTATCCTATTTATTTTGAGACAGGGTCTTGTTTTGTCACCCAGGCTGGAGTGCAGTGGTAGGATCACAGCTCACTGCAGCCTCCACCTTCCAGGTTCAAGTGATTCTTCTGCCTCAGCCTCTGTAGCTGGGATTATAGGCGCCCGCCACCGCACCCTGCTAATTTTTGTATTTTTATTAGAGACAAGGTTTCACTATGTTTGCCAGACTGGTCTTGAACTCCTGAGCTCAAGTGATCCGCCCATCTCGGTCTCCCAAAATGAGCCTGTCCCTTAGTCTACTTTAAAATTCGATTTGCCTTTTTTTTTTTTAAATTATAAGAATTCCATATATATTTTGGATATTAAATCCTTAACTAGGGATATGATTCACAAATTTTTTTTCCCCCATTGTGTTTCTGTAGGCTCTTTCACATTCTTTCTCTTCCCTTTTTGAGACAAGGTCTTATTCTGTTGCCCAGGCTGGAGTACAATGGTGTGATCATAGCTTACTGCAGCCTCGACTTGTCTGGGCTGAAGCAATCCTTACCTCCCACCTCAGCCTCCTAAGTAACCAGGCCTACAGGTGTATAGCACCATGCCTGGCAAATCGCTGTTGTTACAGTGATAGGCTCCCACTATGTTGCCCAGGCTGGGCTCAAGCAATCTTTTAGCCTTCTAGCCTTGGCCTCCCAAAATGGTGGGATTATGGGCATGATCCACTGCTCCCAGCACACATTCTTGACAATTTTCTTTGATTCAAAAAGTTTTACTGGCCGGGCGCGGTGGCTCAAGCCTGTAATCCCAGCACTTTGGGAGGCCAACACGGGCGGATCACGAGATCAGGAGATCGAGACCATCCTGGCTAACACGGTGAAACCCCGTCTCTACTAAGAAATACAAAAAACTAGCCGGGCGAGGTGGCGGACACCTGTAGTCCCAGCTACTCGGGAGGCTGAGGCAGGAGAATGGCCTGAACCCAGGAGGCGGAACTTGCAGTGAGCTGAGATCCGGCCACTGCACTCTAGCCTGGGCGACAGAGCGAGACTCCGTCTCAAAAAAAAAAAAAAAAAAAAAAAAAAAAAAAGTTTTACTTTTAGGGCTGGGCATGGTGGCTCATGCCTATAATCCCAGCAGTGTGGGAGGCCAAGGTGGGTGGATCTCTTGATCTCAGGAGTTCAAGACCACCTTGAGCAACATGGCAAAACCGTATTTCTACAGAAAATACAAAAATTAGCCAGGCGTGGTGGCATGCACTTGTAGTCTGAGCTACTGGGGAGGCTATGACAGGAGGATCGCTTGAATTGGACTGGAGGCTGTAGTGAGCGAATATGGTACCACTTCACTCCAGCCTGGGTAACAGAGTGAGATACTGTCTCAAAAAAAAAAAAGTTTTAGTTTTTTGGGGCAGGGGATTTTAACTTCACCTATTTTTTTGTTGTTGCTCAGTTTTGTTGTTCAATCTGTGAATCCTTTGCCAGATCTGAAGTTATGAACCCTTATCCCTAAATTTTCTTATAAAAATTTTGTAGTTTTAGCTCTTATATTTAGGCCATTGATACATTTTGAGTTACTTCCCCCCCCCCCGCCGAGATGCAGTCTCATTCTGTCACCCAGGTTGTAGTGGCCCCATCTCGGCTCACTGGTACATGGCTACTCCCTGGGTTCAAGCAATTCTCTTGCCTCAGCCTCCTGGGTAGCTGGGATTATAGTTGTGTGCCACCATGCCCAGCTAATTGTTTTGTGTAATTTTAGTAGAGGCGGGGTTTCAGCATTTTGGCTGGGGTGGTCTTGAACACCTGACCTCAAGTGATCTGCCCATCTCGGCCTCCCAAAGTGCTGGGATTACAGGCGTGAGCCACTGTGCCAGACCTTGGGTTACTTTTTATATATTGAATGAGGCCAAAGTTTATTAGGTGATCCAGTTTTCTCAGTACCATGTGTTGAAGAGACTATTCTTATTTTTCCATTGCGTTCAAAATAGACTAATTTTTTAAATATTCCTTTGAAATACTGTTCTTTTTCCATTGACTGTTGTTTTCTCCTTGTCAAAAATTCATTGACTATAATATGGCCGGGTGTGGTGGCTCACGCCTGTAGTCCCCAGCACTTTGGGAGGCCGAGGTGGGGATCACCTGAGGTCAGGAGTTTGAGACCAGCCTGGCCAACATAGTGAAACCCATTTCTACTAAAAATACAAAATTAGCCAGGTATTGTGGCAGGCGCCTATAATCCCAGCTACTTGGGAGGCTGAGGCAGGAGAATTACTTGAACCCCAGAGGCGGAGGTTGTGGCAGGTCAAGATTGCGCCATTGCACTCCAGCCTGGGCAACAAGAGCAAAACTCCATCTCAAAAAAAAAAAAAAAAAAAAAAAAAATTGAATATATTTGTGAAGCTTTATTTCCGAGGTTTTAATTTTATTCCGTTGGTCTATATTTCTACTCTTAGGCTACTAATACACAGTTTTTGATTACTGTAGCTGAATTCTGCTTCTGTGAGTTCTTCTGTCTTATTTTATTTTCCAGTGCAGATGGTCTCAGATTTACGATGGTTTTACTTAGAGTTTTTGAACTTCATGGTGGGCTTATCTGGACTTAACCCCACAGTAAGTCGAGCATCTGCAGTTAACAATGGTTCGACTTAAGATATTTTTTTTTTTTTTTTTTTGACACTGAGTCTGGCTCTGTCGCCCAGGCTGGAGTGCAGTGGCCGGATCTCAGCTCACTGCAAGCTCCGCCTCCCGGGTTTACGCCATTCTCCTGCCTCAGCCTCCGGAGTAGCTGGGACCACAGGCGCCCGCCACCTCGCCCGGCTAGTTTTTTGTATTTTTTAGTAGAGACGGGGTTTCACCGTGTTAGCCAGGATGGTCTCGATCTCCTGACCTCGTGATCCGCCCGTCTCGGCCTCCCAAAGTGCTGGGATTACAGGCTTGAGCCACCGTGCCCGGCGACTTAAGATATTTTTGACTTATAATGGGTTAATCAGGATGTAACCCCATTGTGAGTTGAGGAGCATCTGTATTGTTTTGGCTGTTCAGGTTTCTTACCGTTGCATATGATTTTTACTTTTTGGTGGAGGTGTCCGGTATTGAATGAACCTAAGGCCTCATGCATAGAATTCCATATGAATTTGAGGTTAGCTTTTTCATTTCTCTAAATAGGCCATTGTAATTTTCATCAGGATTCCACTAAATCTTTCAATGATTTTAGGGAGTATTGCCATTTTAACAACACAGTATTAAAAATTCTAAGTAATGAGCTTGGGATGTCTTCCCATTTCTTTAGGTCTTTAATTTCCTTTCAACAATGTTTTGTAATTTTCACTGTATAAGACTTTTTCACGCCGGGCGCGGTGGCTCAAGCCTGTAATCCCAGCACTTTGGGAGGCCGAGACGGGCGGATCACGAGGTCAGGAGATCGAGACCATCCTGGCTAACACGGTGAAACCCCGTCTCTACTAAAAATACAAAAAACTAGCCGGGCGAGGTGGCCGGCGCCTGTAGTACCAGCTACTTGGGAGGCTGAGGCAGGAGAATGGCGTAAACCTGGGAGGCAGAGCTTGCAGTGAGCTGAGATCCGGCCACTGCACTCCAGCCTGGGTGACAGAGCGAGACTCCGTCTCAGAAAAAAAAAAAAAAAAAAAAAAGACTTTTTCACAGCCTAGGTTAAATTTATTCATAGGTACAAACAGTTGTTAATTCCCACAGTTTTACTTAATGATTTTTTAACTTTATGGTAGGGTTTACTGGAGGATTGAATGCATTTTCAACTTAGGATATTTTTTACTTACGATGGGTTTGTTGGGACTTAGCCCTGTTGTAATTTGAGGAGCATCTATCTGTGTGTCTTTCTTTTGGATCCTGTTAAGTGGAAGTTTTGATGTTTGCTTTTTGGATTGTTCATTGCTTTTTTTGTTGTTTTTGGTTTTTTTTGGAGACAGTCTTACTCTGTTGCCCAGGCTGGAGTGCAATGGCATGATCTTGGCTCACTGCAACCTCTGCCTCCCGGGTTCAAGCGATTCTCCTGCCCCAGCCTCCCAAGTAGCTGGGATTACGGGTGCCTACCACCGTGCCCAGCTCATTTTTGTATTTTTAGTAGAGATGGGGCTTCACCATGTTGGTCAGGCTGGTCTCGAACTCCTGATCTCAGGTGATCCACCTGCCTTGGCCTCCCAAAGTGCTGGGATTGCAGGCGTGAGCCACCATGCCCAGCCAGTATGTTTATACCTATAGCATAAAAATCCATGCTTCAGGATTCGATGACTCTTGGAAAGCATTTTCTGCATCCTGCTAGTTGTGGAAGTGTTTTTCCTGCAAAACGTAGTTGAGTTGCTTGAAGAAGTGATAGTCGGTTGTGGAGAGGTCAGGTGAATATGGAGGATGAGGCAAAACTTCATAGCCTAATTTGTTCAACTTTTGAAGTGTTGGTTGTGTAACGTGTGGTTGGGCATTGTCATAAATAATTGGGCCCTTTTAGTTGACCAGTGCCATTGCAGGCACTGCAGTTTTTCTTGCATCTCATTGATTTGCTGAGAATACTTCTCAGATGCAGTGGTATTAGGAAAGCTGTAGTGGATCAGACCAGCAGCAGACCACCAAGCAGTAACCATGACTTTTTTTTGGTGCAAGTTTGGTTTGGGAAGTGCTTTGGAGCTGCTTCTTAGTCCATCCACTGAGCTGGTCATCGCTGGTTCTCGGATAAAATCCACTTTTCATTGCATGCCACAGTCCAATCGAGAAATGGTAAATGATGACTTTTTTTTAGTTTTTGCTCAGCTGATGAGGCACCCACTTACTGAGCTTTTTCACTTTTCCAATTTGCTTCAAATGCTGAACGACCGTAGAATGGTCGACGTTGAGCTCTTCGACAGCTTCTTGGGTAAGTTGTAATAGGATCAGCTTCGATGATTGTTCTCAATTGGTCGTTGTCAGCTTCCCACGGCCGGCTACTACTCCTCATCTTCGAGGGTCTCACCTCCTTCGCAAAACTTCTTGAACTACCACTGCGCTGTATGTGTGTGTGAAGTTCCTTGGGCAAACATGTTGACGTTGTGAATTGTCTCCACTACTTTACGACCCATTTTGAACATGAATAAGAAAATTGCTCGAATTTGCTTTTTGTCTACCATCATTTCTATAGTGTGAAATAAGCATAAAATAAACAGCAAATAGTAAGTCTTTAGCAAAAATAACATAAAGCAAGATGTGCCCATTAAAATGATATATAACATAACCACGTTTATTTAAGTATGTATTCCAATATCAAATGGCAAATTCCAACAGTACAAAAACTACAATTACTTTTGTACCAGCCTAATAGTTTGCTTGGTGTTTTTATCATGAAAGGGTATTAGATTTTTAAAATGTTTTTTCTATCTGCTGAGGCGATCATGTATTACTTTGCTTTGTTGTATTATTGTGGTATATAATTGATTTTTTGTGTGTGGGGATCAGTATCCTTTTTGTTTTTGTAAAGTATGCATGATTTTATTTTATTTTTTTTTAGAGACGGAGTCTCGCTCTGTCGCCCAGGCTGGAGTGCAGTGGCGTGATCTCGGATCACTGCAAGCTCCGCCTCCTGGGTTCAAGCAATTCTCCTGCCTCAGCCTCCTGAGTAGCTGGGACTACAGGCGCCCGCCATCTTGCCCGGCTAGTTTTTTGTATTTTTTTAGTAGAGACAGGGTTTCACCGTGTTAGCCAGGATGGTATGCAACTACTAAGCTCAGGCAATCCGCCTGCCTCGGCTTCCTGAAGTGCTAGGATTACAGGCGTGAGCCACTACGCCCCGCCAACTTCATTTATTTTTTATGTTTTTTGGAAAGTGTACATGACTTCATATTATTCATCCATTTGGAATTGTACAGTTCAGTGCATTACATATATTCACAGTGTTATATAATCATTATTTTCTATACCAAAGTTTTTCAATATCTCCAACATAAACTATCCATTAAATAGTAATTCCTAATAGTTCCTTTTTCCTACTCCTTGGCAACCTGAATTCTTTCTCTCCCTTTGAATTTGCCTATTTTATTTTAGATAATATACAAATAGTATCATTTAATATTTATCTCTTTATATCTGGCTTATTTTACTTAACATAAAGTGGAGCCAATTTTAGCACATTTCTTGTCACTTCAAAATGAAACCTTCTTGCTTGATAATTTACCGTGTTGAAAAAAAAAAAAAGGAAACCGGGCCGGGCGTGGTGGCTCAGGCCTGTAATCCCAGTGCTTTGGGAGGCCGAGGTGGACGGATCACAAGGTCAAGAGATTGAGACCATCCCGGCCAACATCGTGAAACCCTGTCTCTACTAAAAATACAAAAATTAGTTGGGTGCGTTGGTGCGCGCCTGTAGTCCCAGCTACTCAGGAGGCTGAGAAAGGAGAATTGCTTGAGCCAAGGAGGTAGAGGTTGCAGTGAGCCAAGATCACGCCACTGCACTCCAGCCTGGCAATAGAGCGAGACTCCGTCTCAAAAGAAAAAAGGAAACCTTGTACCCTTTAGTTACCATCCTCCTACACCTTAACTTCCCTGCCTCTAAGTAACCATTATACTGTTGCCTGTCTCTCGATCTCTCTATTTGAGATTCATATGAATGGAATTATATAATATGTAGACTTTTGTTCCTGTGTTTTTCTATTAACATGATGTTTTGCAGGTTTATCCCTATTTTAGCATGTATCCGTGGTCACATAATACTTCATTGTATGGATATTTCACATTTTGTTTTCCATTCATCAGTTGATTGTCATCATCCCAAACAAAAACTCTGTACTTATTAAATGACTCTCCAGTCCTCCCTTCATCTATTTTGGGCATTTTGTAGTAACTCTATTTGCCTATCCTAGGTATTTCATATAAGTGGATTCATGCAATATTTGCCTATTTGTGTCTGGTGTATTTCACATAGCATAATGCTGTCAAGGTTTTTGTGTGTTGTCGTATGTATCAGGACTTAATTTTCATGGTTGAAGCTTCCATCATGTAAATAACACATTGTATTATCCATTTGTGATGGACATTTGAGTTTATTTCACCTTTTGGACAATGTAAATAATGTTCCTATGAACATGAGTGTGCAAATATCTGTTTGAATCTCTGCTTTCAGTTCTTTTTGGTATATGCCTAGCAGCAGAATAGCTGGGTTACATGTACATGGTAATTCCGTACTTAACTCTTCGAGAAGTTCACCCCTTCCTTTCTTAAGTCTTTGTTATAAACCTTTGAGGGTTTTCCTAGTTCATATAATTGCTTGTGATAGTTTTCCCCCTATTTATTGACTGTTTCTGGGGAGATGCAGGTCCTTGAAGTTCATGACGACTCCATTTCCTCTGATGTCACTATAAACACTTTGACTGTGGCAGCCTTTGCTAAAAATATTTTTGGATCCTGGATGTGGTGATTCATGCCTATAATCTTAGCACTTTGGGAGGCCAAGGTGGGAGAATTTCTTGAGGTGGGAGTTAGAGACACTTTTGGAGTTTATTTTTTTATAATTGTCTTTTTTTTTCATCTCAGTCTTAAAATTATTTCTTCAAAGACATAATTGTGCTTAGGCTTTGATGCTTTCATCAGGTAAAATGAAATAAAGACTGAATCTGGTGAATAAATAAAACTAGTAGATGACAGCTTGTAAGTGTGACTTTGAAGGAACATGAATGGTTTTTATCATGTTATATGTAGAAATGACTTCTTAGTGGTAATATATGGCAGGATTTGGCAAACTAGCCTGCAGTCCAAATATGACTAACAGCTGTTTTTGTACAACCAATGAGCCAACAATAGTTTTTACGTTTGTGAATTGCTGAGGCAAAATCAAAAGCAAAATATTTTGAGGCTGGGTGTAGTGGTTCACGTCTACAATCCCAGCATTTTGAGAGGTTGAGGTGGGAGGATGGCTTGGGCCTAGGACTTGGAGACCAGCCTAGGCAACATAGTGAGACCCTGTCTCTAAAAATTTTTTAAAAAATTAGCTGGGCATGGCAGCACACACCTTGTAGTCCCAGCTACTTGGGAGGCTGAGGTGGGAGGATCACTTGAGCCTGGTATGTTGAGGCTGCAGTGAGCTGAGATTGTGCCACTGTACTCTAGCCTGGACAACAGAGTGAGACCCTGTCTCAAAAAAAAAAGGAATATTTTGTATCATGTTAGAATTATATGAAATTAAAACTTTAGTAACTATATGAAGTCTATTGGAACGTGGCCACTCATATGTGTTGTCTGACTGCTTTTGTGCTGTGATGGGAGGATTGAGTAATTTCGAGTGTATGTCTTATATTGCAGAATCTAAAATATTTACTATCTGGCTTTTTTTTTTTTTTTTGTGATGGAGTTTCACTCTTGTTGCCTAGGCTGGAGTGCAATGGCACGATCTCAGCTCACCGCAACCTCTGCCTTCCGGGTTCAAGCAATTCTCCTGCCTCAGCCTCCTGAGTAGCTGGGGTTACAGGCATGTGCCACCACACCTGGCTAATTTTGTATTTTTAGTGGAGGCGGGATTTCCCCATGTTGGTCAGGCTGGTCTCGAACTCCTGACCTAAGGTGATCTGCCCGCCTCGGCCTCCCAACGTGCCGGGATTACAGGCATGAGCCACTGCATCTGGCCTACTATCTGGCTCTCATACAGAAAAAAGTTTACTGACGTGTGTGATTGTCACAGGTTATTGATTGGTCTTCTGGGAACAATAGTTGTTCATATGTTTTCTAGTGTGACTGCCAAAATATTATTTCATAAGCACATCTAATATGTTAACTTGTAATGGATGAAGCAGTAATTTGGTAGTTAAATTAACATTAATACAACTCACTCTGGTTAGTGGGAAGGATATTTTAGTGATATTTTCATATTCACATTGTCCTGTTGGTCAGCATTCCTTTTTATTCTCCTCCTTGGTCGTCAGAAAAGAGGTTAAAAAGGCCGGGTAACGCCTGTAATCCCAGCACTTTGGGAGGCCAAGGTAGGCAGGCGACGAGGTCAAGAGATCGAGACCATCCTGGCCAACATGGTGAAACCCCGTCTCTATTAAAAATACAAAAATTAGCTGGACGTGGTGGTGCCCTAGCTACTTGGGATGCTGAGGCAAGACAATCGCTTAAACCCAGGAGGCAGAGGTTGCAGTGAGCTGAGATCGCGCCACTGCATTCCAGCTCCGTCTCAAAAAAAAAAAAAAAAAAAAGAGAGGTTAAAAGATGTTTAGTGCTCTTGTAATACTGTTACTTTATTTACTTTATTTTATTTTATTTTTTTTGAGATGGAGTGTCGCTCTGTCGTCCAGGCTGGAGTACAGTGGTTCAGTCTCAGGTCACTGCAACCTCTGCCTCCCAGGTTCAAGCGATTCTCCTGCGTCAGCCTCCCAAGTAACTGGGACTACATGCACCTGCCACCACGCCCAGCTAATTTTTGTATTTTTAGTAGAGATGGGGCTTTGCCATCTTGATCAGGCTGGGCTTAAACTCCTTACCTCAAGTGATCCTCCTGCCTTGGCCTGCCAGAGTGCTGGGATTACAAGCGTGAGCCACCACGCCGGCCTTATAATACTGTTATATAGCTTTTGAAATAGTATGTTAGGATTAATTTTGTGTTCTGTAATCCTCACTAAACTGGGATTGTGTTGTCTTGTGTATTATTGGGGCCTACATAGTTCCTGGAAAGTAGGTGTACAATAAGTATCTTAGGAGAAGTGAGTGGTCTGTGAGACAAATACCTAAGTCATTTATTATATCTTGGTTTTCCTGCAGATAGGAAAGCTAAAGTTGTAATTTAGAGTTTTTTTTCTTTTGTTTTTTTTTTTGAGATGGAGTATTGCTCTGTTGCCCAGGCTTGGAGTGCAGTGGCGTGATCTCAGCTCACTGCAAGCCCCCTCCTCCCGGGTTCACACCATTCTCCTGCCTCAGCCTCCTGAGTAGCTGGGACTACAGGCTCCCACCACCACACCTGGCTAAATTTTTGTATTTTGTTTAGTAGAGACAGGGTTTCACCGTGTTAGCCAGGATGGTCTCGATCTCCTGACCTCATGATCCGCCCGCCTCGGCCTCCCCAAAGTGCTTGGATTACAGGCATGAGCCACCGCGCCCAGCCTTTTTTTTTTTTTTTTTTTTTTTTTTTTAAAGGATTACTTGCTGGAGACTGAATTACTGCAAAAATTATTATTCTTTTGCTGGGCGCGGTGGCTCACGCCTGTAATCCCAGCATTTTGGGAGGCCGAAGCGGGTGGATCACCTGAGGTCCGGTGTTCAAGACCAGCCTGACCAACATGGAGAAACCCCATCTCTACTAAAAATACAAAATTAACTGGGGTGGTGGTGCATGCCTGTAATCCCAGCTACTCGGGAGGCTGAGGTAGGAGAATTGCTTGAACCCAGGAGATGGAGGTTGTGGTGAGCTGAGATCACGCCACTGCACTCCAGCCTGGGCAACAAAAGTGAAACTCTGTCTCAAAAAAAAAAAAAATTAAAAAAATTTTTTTTTGCCGGGCGCGGTGGCTCAAGCCTGTAATCCCAGCACTTTGGGAGGCCGAGACGGGCGGATCACGAGGTCAGCAGATCGAGACCATCCTGGCGAACACCGTGAAACCCCGTCTCTACTAAAAAATACAAAAAACTAGCCGGGCGAGGTGGCGGGCGCCTGTAGTCCCAGCTACTCGGGAGGCTGAGGCAGGAGAATGGCGTAAACCTGGGAGGCGGAGCTTGCAGTGAGCTGAGATCCGGCCACTGCACTCCAGCCCGGGCTACAGAGCGAGACTCCGTCTCAAAAAAAAAAAAAAATTTTTAGTTTTTTTTTGAGCGCACGCCACTGCACTCCAGCCTTGGCAACAGAGCAAGACTGTCTCAAAAAAATAAAAAAATTAAAATAATAATTAAAAAAAATTTTTTAAGTAATTTTTTTTTTTTTTTTTTGAGACGGAGTCTCTCTCTGTCACCCAAGCTGGAATGCAGTGGTGCAATCTCCACTCACTGCAAGCTCCGCCTCCCGGGTTCTTGCCATTCTCCTGCCTCAGCCTCCCGTGTAGCTGGGACTACAGACGCCCGCCACCACGCCCGGCTAATTTTTGTATTTTTTTTTTTTTTTTTTTTGAGACGGAGTCTCGCTCTGTCGCCCAGGCTGGAGTGCAGTGGCCGGATCTCAGCTCACTGCAAGCTCCGCCTCCCGGGTTCACGCCATTCTCCTGCCTCAGCCTCCCGAGTAGCTGGGACTACAGGCGCCCGCCACCTCGCCCGGCTAGTTTTTTGTATTTTTTTAGTAGAGACGGGGTTTCACCGTGTTAGCCAGGATAGTCTCGATCTCCTGACCTCGTGATCCACCCGTCTCGGCCTCCCAAAGTGCTGGGATTACAGGCTTGAGCCACCGCGCCCAGCTAAATAATTTTTAAAACAATCATTTTTAAAAACATACTTTTAAAAAAATCATTTTTTAAAATTAAAAAAATTTTTTTGAGCCGGAATCTTGCTCTTTTGCCCAGGCTGGAGGGCAGTGACGCGATCTTGGCTGACCGCAACCTCTGCCTCCCGGGTTCAAACAATTTTCTTGCCTCAGCCTCCCAAGTAGCTGGGATTACCGGTGCACGCCACCATGCCCAGCTAATTTTTATAGTTTTAGTAGATGGGGTTTCGCCATGTTGGCGAGGCTGGTCTCAAAATCCTGACCTCAGGTGATCCCATCGCCTCGGCCTCCCCAAGTGTTGGGATTACAGGTGTGAGCCACTGCGCCTGGCCAGAAAATGGTTATATAATCAATGCACCATTGCCCAAAATATACTTATCTGACTTTTTTTTTTTCAACACGGAGTCTTGCTCTTGTCACCCAGACTGGAGTGCAAAGGCGTGACCTCGGCTCACTGCAACCCCTGTCTCCTGGGTTCAAGCGATTCTTCTGCCTCAGCCGCCTGAGTAGCTGGGATTACAGGCGCCCACTACAATGTCTGGCTAAGTTTTCTTTGTATTTTTGGTAGAGATGGGGTTTCACCATGTTGACCAGGCTGGTATGAAACTCCTGAGCTCAGGTAATCTGCCCACCTTGGCCTTCCAAAGTGCTGGGATGACAGGTAGGAGCCTGGCCTTATCTGACTTTTAAGCCATCGTATTTATTATATCATTGATTTAATTTTGGGCAAATGTGGTCACAGAAGATTTGGACAAATGTCACAAAAAGTTATGCTTAATTTTCTGTAATTTATTTCAGCAGTGAGTAGGAAGAAAATTTGAATGCATATATGTTACAGTCTTTTTGAGGCTGGGCACGTGGCTCACACCTGTAATGTCAGCACTTTGTGAGGCAGGATCGCTTGAACCCAGGAGTTTGAAACCAGCCATGGCAACATGGCAAAACCTCATCTCTAAAATATAAATTAAACGTTAGCTAGGCTGGTGGCACGTGTCATTAGTCCCAGCTGCTTGGTGGGGCTGAGGTGGGAGGATCACTTGAGCTCAATAAGTGTAGGTTGCAGTGAGCTGTGATTGGGCCACAGCATGTTAGCCTGAGTTACAGAGTGAGACCCTGCCTTAAAAAAAAAGAATAAAGTATTTGGAAGCCTTCTTCAGAGGTTATTTTTGGAAAAGCAAATAATATTATAGCCTTGAATGTAATAGTGTCGTATCATTTAAGCCATATGGAAAATGATACTTTGTTTGAAAATAGTAACATCCAGAGTAGTTTTATTAATAAAATAGTCTCCGGATGGCAAGTGATAGATACATCCTGTTTCGATTTTACAACAAAGCATGTTTGTGATATAAACATTATTCGATTGCAAAAACCTGCCTCGGCCTCCCAAAGTGCTGGGATTGCAGGCCTTGGTCACTGCGCCCGGCCCGATTGCAAAAATCATAACATTTCAGTGACTTCAGTGTTTTGAAATTGAGGGATTAAAATCTAACATACTTGATTCTTCTTCCTTTTTTTTTTTTTTTTGAGACGGAGTCTGGCTCTGTCGCCCAGGCTGGAGTGCAGTGGCCGGATCTCAGCTCACTGCAAGCTCCGCCTCCCGGATTTACGCCATTCTCCTGCCTCAGCCTCCCGAGTAGCGCCCGCCACCTTGCCCGGCTAGTTTTTTGTATTTTTTAAGTAGAGACGGGGTTTCACCGTGTTAGCCAGGATGGTCTCGATCTCCTGACCTTGTGATCCGCCCGTCTCGGCCTCCCAGAGTGCTGGGATTACGGGCTTGAGCCACTGCGCCCGGCCCCCCCCCCTTTTTTTTTGAGATGGAGTTTCACACTTTTTGCCCAGGCTGGAGTGCAATGGTACGATCTCGGCTCACCGCAACCTCCACTTCCCAGGTTCAAGCAATTTTTGAATCCCATAGTGCTGTGTTGGGATTACAAGTGTGATCCACCGTGCCTGGCCTTTTTTTTTTTTTTTTTTTTTTATAGAGACAGTATCTTGCTCTGTGGCCCAGGCTAGAGTGCCGTGGCAGTCATGGCTTACTGCAGTCCTGAACTGGGCTTAAGCAGTCCTCTCACTTCAGCCTCCTGAGTAGCTAGTACCACAGGCACACACCACCACACCCGATCCCATGATTGTTCTATTAATGTTTACAACTGTATAATTAGTATATAATCTGCATTTACCAGAAATCTGTAAAATCTGGTTGTGTCATTACTTTTCCTGATTATTGGTACAGTTAAAACCTGGAAAGGCTCATTCCTATAAGGGATACATTGTGTTGGAAGAGCTTATAACAACTTTGTTTTATATTTTGCCAAAAAGCCTTAGGATTCTTTAACTCGAGGGTGTAGTCCAGAGTCCAGGTCCAATTTCTAGAGTTCTGGAGGAGTGGCAGATATCCATTACTTGGGGGTCAGTCAGAATTGAGCTCAGTAATTAATTGGAAACTCTTTGTTTTGGATGTTTCAGTTGTAAATGGAAACAACACCCCCCTACCAGAATTCTTGTGAGGATTCTGTTATATTACATGTGAAAGAACTGATTACAGGTGTCATAAATTACTTTCTTACTCATTAATTTAATTATGTGCTATGCACTGTTTTGTTTTGTTTTTGAGACAGCGTCTCTGTTGTCCAGGCTGGAGTATAGCTGTGCAGTGTTTTAAGTGCTGGGAGTACTGTGATGAGCAGAATAGACATTGTGTCTGCCCTCATGGATCCTTCAGTAAAGTGAGAAAGGCAAATATCAAGCAAGCATTGGGCCTGGCACAGTGGCTGATGCCTGTAATCCCAGCCCTTTGGGAGGCTGAGGCGGGTGGGTCACTTGCTGTCAAGAGTTCAAGACCAGCCTCGCCAAGCTGGTGAAACCCTCTCTCTATTAAAAATACAAAAATTAGCCAGGTGTGGTGGTGCATGCCTCCCAGCTGCTCAGGAGGCTGAGGCAGGAGAATCACTTGAACCTTGGAGGCAGAGGTTGCAGTGAGCTGAGATTGTACCATGCCACTCCAGTCTGGTTGACAGAGCAAGACTGTTTCTCCCAAAAAAACAAAAAACAAAACAACAGCAACAACAACAAGGATCGCTTGAGCCTGGGAGGTTGAGGCTGTAGTGAGCTATGATTGTGCCACTGCACTCCAGCCCGGGTGACAGATTCACACCATGTCTTTCAAAAAAATAAATAAATAAATCAGTATTAGATTGTATGTTCACAACTATATGTGTGAGAACCTATATGTGTGGGAACTCTTCTTGCCAACGAGTGCCCAGAGTTTTCTCTCTGCTCTGATTACTCTCTCAAATTGCCTCTTAAAGAAACCTTTATTTCAGTTAATATTTTAGAGCTATTTGTTTTTGCTTTTTGCTTATTTTTTTTTTGCATATTCTGTTAATGCAAAAAATTGCATTAAATTATTATTATTATTGAGATGGAGTCTTACTCTGTTGCCCAGGCTGGAGTGCAGTGGAGCAATTTCAGCTCACTGCACCTCCACCTTCTAGTTTCAAGCGATACTACAACCTCCTGAGTAGCTGGGACTACAGGCATGTGCCGCCACACCTGGCTAATTTTTTGTATTTTTAGTAGAGACAGAGTTTCATCATGTTGGCCAGGCTGGCCTCAAACTCTTGGGCCTCAAGTGATCTGCTGACCTTGGCCTCCCAAAATGCCTGAATTATAGATGTGAGCCCCACACCTGGGTGCATTAAAATATTTTAATAGACATGTTTGATTGATTGATTGATTGATTGATGAGATGGAGTTTTGCTGTTGCTGCCCAGGCTGGAGTGCAATGGCCCAATCTTGGCTCACCACAACCTCTGCCTCCCGGGTTCAAGTGATTCTCCTGCCTCAGCCTCCCGAGTAGCTAGGATCACAGGCATGCGCCACCATGCCTGGCTAATTTTGCATTTTTAGTAGAGATGGGGATTCTCAATGTTGGTCAGGCTGGTCTTGAACTCCCAACCTCAGGTGATCCACCTGCCTTGGCCTCCCAAAGTGCTGGGATTACAGGTATAAGCCACCATACCCGGCCTTTAATAGACATGTTTTAAACTTATAAGGATTTTAAGAAAACCCTAAAAAATAAAAAATAAATTTATAATTTATAGTTAAAAGGTTTTGTTGTTGTTGAGACAGGGTCTCACCCTGTCACTGAGGCTAGAGTGCAGCGGAGTGATCACAGCTCAGTGCATCCTCGACCTCCTGGGCTTAAGTGATCCTTGTTTAATGTTTGTTTTTAAGAACATTAAAAAGTGCTTTGTTGAAGGTGTTTGGTTTAGCACATTTTTATTGAGTACTGCGTAGGTGCTGGAGTTTAAAACATCAATAAGACAAAAAAATGAATAGAAAATAAGATTATTGCCTCTGCAGTTGAGACTGTTAGAGTGTGATATTAATGTAATGTGTCAAGTGCAGTAATAAGAGGTATGCACAGGGGGATCCAGAGTCTTAAGTAGGGGTAAAGTAGACCCAAGAGTTGTTTCTTTGAGCTGAGTTATGAAGTATAAGTAGCTATTAGCCATATAGGAAAATGAAGCGTGCCTTAGATTGAAAAGTATGATCAAGTGCATGGAGGTGTGATAGCATCAGATTTATGTGAACTACAAAGTGTAAATCCTGTGATGCAACTTGGTCATAGTTTTTCCTAGGAGTCAGATTAGGAAGAGCCTTATTTGTCATCCTAGGACCTTGGACTTAAGTTTTTTTTTTTTTTTTGAGACGGAGTTTCACTCTTGTTGCCCAGGCTGAAGTGCGATGGCAGGATCTCAGCTCACCACAACCTCCGCCTCCTGGATTCAAGCGATTCTCCTGCCCAGCCTCCCGAGTAGCAGGGATTACAGGCATGCACCACCACGCCTGGCTAATTTTGTATTTTTAGTAGAGACAGGGTTTCTCCCTGTTGGTAAGACTGGTCTCAAACTCCCAACCTCAGGTGATCCGCCCGCCTCGGCCTCCCAAAGTGCTGGGATTATAGGCTTGAGCCACCACGCCCAGCTAGTTTTGTTTTTTAAATTCTTATGCTTCAAATGAAATCATACACAGAACACAAGTATAAAACGTAGAAAAAAAGATGGAGCTGCTTTGATTTGGAGTGTGGAGGGAGCAGCCAGTTTTCTTATCACCCTCTGGGGTAGCCTGCAAGGGGCTCTCGTGAGCACTATCTCAGAAGAACACAATTTGAAAACTACCTCTGTGATGGAATTTCAACAGAAGGATTTTGAAAAGTCCAGAGGAATTGATTAAATGATTAATTGTAAAATACATTCTTAGAGTTGGAAATAAGTTGGTGTGGTATGTGGGAGATGGGGAAGGAGGCCAATCAGGTAAGTCTGGGCTGTTAAGAAATTGTTAATTCTATTCTTTAGAGTAGTCTATTAAGATATAATTATTATTATTATTTTTTTTTTTTGAGACTTGCACTGTCGCTCAGGCTGGGGTGCAGTGGTGTGGTCTGGGCTGACTGCAATCTCCACCTCTAGGGTTCAAGCAGTTCTCCTGCCTTAGCCTCCTGGGTAGCTGGGATTACAGGCACCCACCAACATGCCTGGCTAATTTTTGTATTTTTATTTTTTATTTTATTTCTTTCTTTCTTTTTTTTTTTTTTTTTTTTTTTTTGAGACGGAGTCTTACTCTGTCGCCCAGGCTGGAGTGCAGTGGCCGGATCTCAGCTCACTGCAAGCTCCGCCTCCCGGGTTCACGCCATTCTCCTGCCTCAGCCTCCCGAGTAGCTGGGACTACAGGCGCCCACCACCTCGCCCGGCTAGTTTTTTGTATTTTTTAGTAGAGACGGGGTTTCACTGTGTTAGCCAGGATGGTCTCGATCTCCTGACCTCGTGATCCGCCCGTCTCGGCCTCCCAAAGTGCTGGGATTACAGGCTTGAGCCACCGCACCCGGCCCTATTTTATTTATTTCTTAAAAGAAGAAATATTTTTTTATTTTTTATATTTATATTTATTTATATATATTTTTAATTTTGTTTCTTAAAAAAAGAAAGAGTCTCGCTGTGTTGCCCAGGCTGGAGTGCAGTGGCTCACTGCAACCTCTGCCTCCTGGATTCAAGTGATTCTCCTGCCTCAGCCTCCCAAATAGCTGTGATTACAGGCACATACCACCACGCCCAGCTATTTTTTTTTGTATTTTTAGTAGAGACAGGGTTTCACCATGTTTGCCAGGCGGGTCTCAAACTCCTGACCTCAAGTGATCCACCCACCTTGGCCTCCCAAAGTGCTGGGATTACAGGCGTGAGCCACTGCGCCCGGCTGATGATGATATTTTAACAGATAAAGAGTTGTATTTTCTAGATGAGCAAAAAATGTGTTTTTTTTTGTTTTTTTTTTTTTGAGACGGAGTGTCTCTCTGTAGCTCAGGCTGGAGTGCAATGGTGTGATCTCGGCTCACTGCAAACTTCGCCTCCCAGGTTCATGCCATTCTCCTGTCTCAGCCTCCCGAGTAGCTGGTACTACAGGCACCTACCTGGCTAATTTTTTATGTTTTTAATAGAGACAGGGTTTCACCGTGTTAGCCAGGATGGTCTCGATCTCTTGACCTTGTGATCCACCCACCTCAGCCTCCCAAAGTGCTGGGATTACAGGTGTGAGCCACCGTGCCGGGCCAAAATGTGGTTTCTTAAGGTATAATCTACTCCTGGTAAAAATGATATGAATATTGTTGAAATGACAACAGATTCATTGGAATATCATGAAACTAGTTGATAAAGTAGTATCCAGGTTTGAGGGGACTGACTCCACTTTTGAAAGAAGCTCTAGGCCAGGTGTGGTGGCTCACACCTATAATCCTAGCACTTTGGGAGGCTGAGGTGGGCGGATCGCGTGGGGCCAGGAGTTTAAGAGACCAGCCTGGCCAACATGGTGAAGCCCTGTCTCTACTAAAAATTAGCTGGGCGTGGTGGCACATGCCTGTAGTCCCAGCTATACAGGAGGCTGAAGTATGAGAATTACTTGAACCCGGGAAGGAAGTTTGCAGTGAGCCGAGATTGTGCCACTGCACTCCATCCTGGGTGACAGTGACAGAGCAAGACTGTCTCCAAAAAACACCCAAAAAGAGAGTAAGACGCTCTATTGTGTGTAAAATACTATCAAATGACGTTGAATGCTACAGAGAAATCATGAAAGGAAGAGTCAATCCATGTAGGAAACTTCATTTTGTGTGTGTGTGTGTGTTTGTGTTTGTGGCAGGTTCTCACCTTGTCACCCAGGCTGGAGCATTGGCACAGTCTCAGCTCACTGCAACCTCCGCTTCCTGGGTTCAAGTGATTTTCCTGCCTCAGCCTCCTGAGTAGCTGGGATTACAGGTGCCTGCCACCAGGCCTGGCTAATTTTTGTAGTGTTTGTAGAGATGGGGTTTTGCCATGTTGTCTAAGCTGTTTTGAACTCCTGACCTCAAGTGATCTGCCCTTCTTGGCCTCCTAAAGTGCTGGGATTACAGGTGTGAGCCACTGTGCTTGGCCACATTGTGGTCTTACTTTAAGAAATAGTGGGTTCTGTGCTATTTCCTGTAATCCCAGCACCTTGAGAGGCCAAGGAGGGTGGATTGCTTGAGTCCAGGAGTTTGAGGCCATCCAGGGAAACATAAAAATTTTAAAAATTAGCCGGGCGCGGTGGCTCACGCCTGTAATCCCAGCACTTTGGGAGGCCGAGGTGGGTGGGTCACAAGGTCGGGAGATCAAGACCATCCTGGCTAACATGGTGAAACCCCGTCTCTACTAAAAAGATAAAAAACTGGCCAGGCATGGTGGCGAGCGCCTGTAGTCCCACTATTTGGGAGGCTGAGGCAGGATAATGGCATGAACCTGGGCGGCGGAGCTTGCAGTGAGCGGAGATCGCGCCACTGCTCTCCAGCCTGGGTGACGGAGCGAGACTCTGTCTCAAAAGAAACAAGAAAAAAAAACCTTGAAAATTAGCTGGTCATAGTGGTATGCACTTTTAGTCCCAATTACTCGAGAGGCCAATGGTAGAGGACTGCAGGAACCCGGGAGGCAGAGGCTACAGTGAGTTGTTTTTGTCCAGCTGCATTCCAGCTTGGGCAACAGTTGAGTGAGACTCTGTCTCAGCAAAAGCAAACAAACCAGAAATTGCCACAGCCATTCTGACCTTCAGCAAGCAGCCTTGAACATTGAGGCAAGACCCTCCATCAGCATAAAGATTGCAGCTCAGATGATCATTTTTTAGAGACAGGGTTTTGCTTTCTTTCCCAGGCTCAAGTACAGTGATACGACTGTAGCTTGCTGTATGTAACCTGAAAATCCTGGACTCAAGTGATTAAAGTTTTGCCTAGAACTACAAGGTTGTGCCAGCACCCCCAACTAAGACTGGCTTTGTTTTATCCTCCCCTCCTCTCCCCCTTTTTAAAAATTTTTATTTTATTTTTATTTTTTTAAATGAGGACTTGCTCTGTCACCCAGGCTGGAGTGCAATGGCGCAATCTCAGCTCACTGCAGCCTCCATCTCCTGGGTTCAAGCAATTCTCCTGCCTCAGCCTCCTGAGTAGCTGGGATTACAGGTGCCTGCCACTACGCCTGGCTAATTTTTGTATTTTTATTTTTATTTTTATTTATTTTTTTTTTGAGACGGAGTCTCGCTCTGTCGCCCAGGCTGGAGTGCAGTGGCCGGATCTCAGCTCACTGCAAGCTCCGCCTCCCGGGTTCACGCCATTCTCCTGCCTTAGCCTCCCGAGTAGCTGGGACTACAGGCGCCCGCCACCTCGCCCGGCTAGTTTTTTGTATTTCTTAATAGAGACGGGGTTTCACCGTGTTCGCCAGGATGGTCTCGATCTCCTGACCTCGTGATCCGCCCGTCTCGGCCTCCCAAAGTGCTGGGATTACAGGCTTGAGCCACCGCGCCCGGCCTAATTTTTGTATTTTTAGTAGACATGGTTTCACCACTTTAGTCAGGCTGGTCTCGAACTCCTGACCTCAGGTGATCTGCCCACCTCAGCCTCCCAAAGTGCTGGGATTACAGGCATGAACTACTGCGCCTGGCCTCTTTTTTTGTTTTTTTAAATGAAGATGAGGTCTCACTTACATTGCCAAGTATGGTCCTAAAGTCCTAGGCCCAAGCAGTCTTCCTGCCTTGGCCTCGGAAAGTGCCGGGTGTACAGGTGTGAACCCCCACAACCAGCCTCAGTTAAGGGGTTAATTTTTTTTGTTTGTTTTTTTGGCGATGAATTCTTGTTATGTTGCCCAGGCTGGATGTTCTTTTCTTTTAGCACTATATATTTTTTCCCCCAAATTCATACACTGAATAAAAGAAAGCTTCTTAATTTGTTATTTTTAATCTATAATGCTATTGTACACAAACAGACTACCGTATAGTGTAAATCTAACTTTTATATATGTACTGTGAAATTGAAGCATTTTCATTACTCACTTTATCGCAATATTTGCATTGTTGTGGTGGTCTTGAAACTGAACCTATATTAATCTCCAAGGTCTGCTTTTACAAGTTTTTGTGTGGACATGTGTTTTCATTATTCTTGGGTATTGTATACCTAGGAGTAGAATTACTGCATCATATGGTCATTCTATGTTTAAGAAAAAACTTATTTTCAATGTTTGTGTGTACATAGGTATATATATTTGCAATATACATGAGATATTTTGGTACAGACATGCAATGTGTAATTACATTAGGGTAAATGGAGTTACCATCCCCTCAAGGATTTATCCTTTGTGTTACAAGCAATCCAATTATACCCTTTTTCTTATTTTAAAATATACAGTTAAATTATTACCAACTTGATGTGCTATCAAATTCTAGTTCTTACTCATTATTTCTAACTCTTTTTTTTACCTTACTGAATCATCTATTCTTTTGTTTTCTTTAACCATCCTCACTTACCTCCATCTTTCTACTTCCCTTCCTAGCCTCTAGTAATCATTTTTCTGTTGTCTATCAGCAGGAGTTCTATTGTTTTAATTTTTAGTTCTCACAAATAAGTGAGAACACATGAAGTTGGTCTTTCTGTACCTGGCTTATTTCATCTAACATAATGATCTCCAGTTCCATCTATGTTGTTGCAAATGATAGGATCTCATTCTTTTTCATGGCTGAATAGCACTCCATTATGTATATGTACCACATTTTCTTTCTTTATTCATCTGTTGAACACTTAGGTTATTTCCAAGTCTTGGCTATTGTGAACAGTGCTGCAATAAGCATGGGAGGGCAGGTGCCTATTTGAAATACTGATTTCCTTTCTTTTCTCTATATAGCTAGTCATGGGATTTCTGGATCATATGGTAGCTCTATTTGTAGTTTTTTGAGAAACCTCCAAACTGTTCTCTAGATTTGTACTAATTTACATTCCCACCTTTATGCACATCCTTGCCAGCATTTATTATTTTCTGCCTTTTGGATAAAAGCCATTTTATCTGTTTGAGATGGTATCTCATTATAGTTTTGATTTGCATTTCTCTGATGAGCAGTGATACTGAGCACCTTTTCATATTCTTGTTTGCCATTTGTATGTCTTTTTGAGTATTTTCTATTCAGGTCTTTTGTCCATTTTTAGGAAAACTGTTTAATTTGATTGTTATATTTTTCCTTTAGAGTTGTTTGATATCCTCATATTCTAGTTGTTTTGGGTTTTTGTTTTTTTCCCTTGGAGACAGGAGCTCACTCTGTCACTTAGGCTGGTGTGCAGCGGCGCAGTCATGGCTCAGTTCAGCCTTGACTTCCCAAGCTCACGCGTTCCTCCCAGCCTACCCTCCCAAGTTGCTGAAACTACAGGCGTGAGCTACCATGTCTGCCTGGTGTGTGTGTGTGTTTGTGCAAGGATGGGATCTCGCCAAGGTTGATCTTGAAATCCTGGCCTCGGCCGGGCGCGGTGGCTCAAGCCTGTAATCCCAGCACTTTGGGAGGCCGAGACGGGCGGATCACGAGGTCAGCAGATCGAGACCATCCTGGCTAACACAGTGAAACCCCGTCTCTACTAAAAAATACAAAATAAACTACCTGGGCGAGGTGGCAGGGCCTGTAGTCCCAGCTACTCGGGAGGCTGAGACAGGAGAATGGCCTAAACCACGGAGGCGGAGCTTGCAGTGAGCTGAGATGCGGTCGCTGGACTGCAGCCTGGGCGGCAGAGCAAGACTCAGTCTCAAAAAAAACAAAAAAAGAAATCCTGGCCTCGAGCGATCACCCACCTTGGCCTCCCACAGTGCTAGGATTGCAGGCCTGAGCCACCAGGCCTGGCCTTTTCTTCTTTATAAATAAGATTATGTATTTATACTTGGTTTGATTTGATGACCTTATTCTTAAATATGGGCCGTTTAAGCTGTGGAAAAGTTAGTAGGCTTTGGATATCATATAAGTCAAGCATCTAAACAGGTATGTTTTTGTCTTGTATATTGCTGTCATCTCTTTATAACAACTTAATTTTATGGGAGTTTTTGGTAACTAAAACAATAACTGAGTCCTTAGAGTTGCGATAATTTCTATGATAATTGTTATGTAAAGCATTAGTGCTTCCCCCACTTCCCCTCGTCTTTACCTCAAGTTGTGTATCACTATAGATTCTCAGGAAGTTTTTTTAAAAAACTGTGGCTGGCCGAGCGTGGTGGCTCACGCCTGTAATCCCAGCACTTTGGGAGGCCGAGGCGGGCGGATCACGAGGTCAGGAGATCGAGACCATCCTGGCTAACACGATGAAATCCCGTCTCTACTAAAAATACAAAAAATTAGCCGGACGTGGTGGTGCGTGCCTGTAGTCCCAGCTACTCAGAGGCTGAGGCAGGAGAATGGCGTGAACCCAGGAGGCGGAGCTTGCAGTGAGCTGAGATGGTGCCACTGCACTCCAGCCTGGGCGACAAAGCGAGACTCCGTCTCAAAAACAAACAAACAAACAAAAAAACTGTGGCTGGGTGCAGTGGCTCATGCCTGTAATCCCAGTACTTTAGGAGGCCGAGTTGGGTGGATTGATTGAGCTCAGGAGTTTGAACCAGCCTGGGCAACATGATGAAACCCCGTCTCTACAAAAAATATGTAAATGCCACGTGCTGTGGCTCACGTCTATGATCCCAGCACTTGGGAGGCAGAGGCCGGTGGATCACCTGAGGTCAGGAGTTCGAGACCAGCCTGGCCAACATGGCGAAAACCTGTCTCTACTAAAAATACAAAAATTAGCCAGGCATGGTGGCGGGTGCGTGTAATCCCAGCTACTCGGAGGCTGAGGCAGGAGAATCGCTTGAACCCAGGATGCGGAGGTTGCAGTGAGTCAAGATTGCACCATAGCACTCCAGCCTGGGGGTGAGAGCAAGACTCTGTCTCAAAAACACACAAAAAAACAAATATGTATACACACACACGCACACACATAAAATATACTTAATATTTAATATAATGTTATATACATATGTAAATCAGTCTGGTGTGGTGGTGCGTGTCTGTAATCCCAACTACCTGAGAGCTTGAGGGGGAAGGATTGCTTGAGCCCAGGAGGTGGCAGCTACAGTAGGCTGTGATCGCACTACTGCACTCCAGCCTGCATTACATAGGGACACCCTGTCTCAGAAACGAAAAAGAAAAAATTGTTGCACTATGGCTATTTTTTAATATTTAGCTTAACTGTAATTTTTGGATATGTCTGGGAAGAGATTGGTATCCAAGGACTATGTTCAATTTACATCGAAACAGGAAGCATATCCCATATGACCAGGAAATAGTTGAACCAGTTTAGGTTTTTTTTTTATTAATCCTCAGAAGTGCAACATAGGTTTGATTTGTAACTGTTGCTAGAAAAATTCATTAGTGAAAGTAAAGATCTCATCTAAAATTCCTTTAAACAGAGCTTTTGGCTCAAGAGCCACTTCTTAGTTAGAGTTGTAGAGATGTGTTAAGCCTTTAATGATTTTCGAAGCTGGTAGTGATGAGCTTTTCTGGGTTAGTTTAATGTAAAGTGATACAACATTGTCAATGAAATAAAGAAGGAATATAAGCTGGCTGCGTTGACTCAGGCCTGTAATCCCAGCCCTTTTGGGAGGACAAAGTGGGAAGATTGCTTGAGACCAGGAGTTAGCAGCCTGGGGAACACAGGGAGACCTTATCCCTATTAAAAATAAATCTTCTGGGTGTGGTGGTGTGTGCCTTTAGTCCCAGCTATTCGAGTTGCAACTGAAATCAACATGCCACTGCACCCCAGCCTGGGTGACAGACTGAGGCTGTCTCTCAGAAAACAAATCAACAAACAAAAAGAAATAATGGGAGGTTTTAAATCTAGTTAGCTTTTAGGTTGGATTTAAAACACTTTGCAAACAAATTCTAGCCATATTTATTTCTAATGCAAAAAACATGGTCTTTAGAGTTATTCAGATATGGATTTAAATTCTAATCTTTACAATTGTGACTTAACCTTTTTTTTTGAGATGGAATCTCTGTTGCCCAGCCTGGAGTGCAGAGGTGCGATCTCGGCTCACTGCAACCTCCGTTTCCCAGGTTCAAGCGATTCTTCTGCCTCAGCTTCCCAAGTAGCTGGGATTACAGGCACCCACCACCATGCTCGGCTAATCTTTGTATTTTTAGTAGAGATGGGGTTTCACCGTGTTGGCCAGGCTGATCTTGAACTCCTGACCTCCGGTGATTCTCCCATCTCAGCCTCCCAAGGTGCTGGGATTACAGCCATGAGCCACCGCACCCGGCCTGTGACTTAACCTTTTTGAGCCTCAGTTTCTTTATCTGCAAAATTGAGATAATGCTATACTGTAAGGTTGTGAGGGGTAAGCAAGATAATATATGTATATTAGTTTTGGGGGGCTGTTGTAACACAGTACCACAAACTGGGTGGCTTAAACAGCAGAAATTCTCTCTCAGTTTGGGAAGGTAGAAGTACAAACTCAAGTTGTCAGCACATTGTTTTGAGGACTGTGAGTGTTTATCTCTTCCCCCTGCCCCTCTCCTAATGTCTGACCTCAGGCTTTCCTTGGTTAATAGATTGTGTTCTGTCTGTGTTTTCACTTTGTCTTCCCTCTATTTGTGCCTGTCTTTGTTTCCAATTTTCTCCATTTTATTAGGAAACAGTTGTATTGAATTAAGGCCCACCCTTGTGACTTCATCTTGATCAACTGCAAAGACCCTACTTCCAAATAAGATCATATTCATAGCTGCTGGGTTATCTTGTGTGTGTGTTTATCTTGTGTGTGTGTATGGTGGCAGTGTACACGGAATTCAGCCCAATACCATATATAAAAAGGCTTAGCACCGGTATATTATTTCCAACTGAACCTATAGACGTATTAGAAAAAGCCATTCTGAAATCTGTCAATCCTGCCAGTCTAAGCCTGGAAGATGCCACTTTTTTTTTTTTTTTGAGGCGGAGTCTCGCTCTGTCGCCCAGGCTGGAGTGCAGTGGCCAGATCTCGGCTCACTGCAAGCTCCGCCTCCCGGGTTCCCGCCATTCTCCTGCCTCAGCCTCCCGAGTAGCTGGGACTACAGGCGCCGCCACCACGCCCGGCTAATTTTTTTGTATTTTTAGTGGAGACGGGGTTTCATTGTGTTAGCCAGGATGGTCTCGATCTCCTGACCTCGTGATCCGCCCGTCTCAGCCTCCCAAAGTGCTGGGATTACAGGCTTGAGCCACCGCGCCCGGCCATGGAAGATGCCACTTCTTTACTCACATCTTCTCTAATCTCTTTTCCCAAGTGTCTTGGGATCTGGAATTGTGACTTATTTGTGTCTCTTGTTGAGCTTGGTACATAGGTGTTTACTAAGTTTGTGTGTAGTTAAATTATGGGCTTAAAAGGGTTTATTTTGGCATCTCTCTCTGCAAGATAAAATTTTTAAGCTGGTCTTAAAGTCATCTTGCTTTTTTAAACCCTTGTTCTTATTTCCACTGTTTTCATGTTTAGAAGCTTTTCTGTGGTCCGGAATTCTTGCCTGTTTCTAAGTTTATTTATTAAGATCAGTTGGATTTGGTTATTATTGTCTATGAATGAAAGTATTAATGTATATTTATGTAGATGTATTTTTCCAGTGGGTTTGCATATATTATTTGGTCATGTAAATTTTTCAAGATAGAAGGAAGTAAATAGGGGTTTGTTAAAATCTTTACTCATGGTACCATCAATTTAACGAAACTTAAAAATTTATGTTTCTCAATGGCTTTGTTATGTAAAAAAATTTTTAAGGTCATCATTATTGCTTCAGCATAATTTATAATGTATCATATAACATAGTGTATGTATAGCTGTGTTATTATCTTTAATATATGACATCTTCACTTAGCATATTTCATAGAGTTGCCATAGCATAATTTTTTTTTGGTTGTATAGGTGAGAAGTTTCTGTGTTGCCCAGGTTGACCTTGAACACCCAGCCTCACCTCCTTATGCACCAGGACAACGGGCCTGAGCCACCGCAGCTCCCAGCATAATTTTTTAAAACAGATCTCTTGGTGGATGTTAACTTTTGTCATTAAAAAAAAAAAACAACAACAAAAAACTGCTTCAACAGCTTGGGCAACGTGGTTATATTCCATATCTAGAAAAAATACAAAAGTTTTCCAGGCATGTTGGTGAGCATTGGAACGCTGAGATGGGAGGAAGGCTTGAGCTCAGGAGGCAAAGGCTGCAATGAGTGACGATTACACCATTGCACTCCAGCCTGGGAGGCAGAGTGAGAACCAGTCTCAAAGAAAACACACAAAAAAACCAACCAAACAAAAACCTGCTTTAAATATCTTACCCTGTAATTAGGAATTATAGGAAATTACTTTGAATTATTTTTGGGGGTTAAAATACTGGGAGCTGAATTACTAGGTATTTGTTTTGATGGTTTATTGTAGAGCAGGTGCTACTTTCCCAAGTTTGTGGCTTAGGAAACTGAGGCCAAGGTGACAGTTTGTGATGGAGTCAGAAAAGAGGATTTATTACTGCTTTCTCTGGTTCTGTGGTTCTGGCTATTGTCTTTACCTGATACCACTGACATATCTGTTGAATGCATGTATTTTATGATTATACTTCCAAAAATACAATGCAATCTTTTTGTAGAAGTTCTCTGAGGAGAAGACAGCCAACACCATGTGCTAGATTGGTTATGGTTAAATTTGTCATGAAGCATATAATAACAATGAGGTTTTGTTGTTATTGGATAACAGGAGAGTGGTTTAAGAATTTCCGCTCTGGAGTTATATCTCCCCAGGTTTGAATCCTTGGTTCTGTCACTTAATAACTATGTAACCACAGGCATGTAGTAAAATATGGGTAACAATGTATTTAAGAGGAACAGTGCCTTGCATGTAGCAAACATCATGTTACTTAATGTATTTGAAGTCATTTAGAACTTGAATAAATAAGCTCTGTATTTAGCAGTGATTGCCAAATCATATTTAAATAATCAAAAATCAAATTATATCATAAATTTATTGGAACCTACTCACATTGCAGTTTTCAGTACAGATAAAATATTTGTCTTTCCCATCGATTCTTGGCATCTCTTAAAGTTTCAAAGTCAATTAACTTTGAAGTCGTATTCTTTTTGAGAATTTACAAATTGATAACCATCAAAATGGTCCCTTAGGTTTTTTTTTTAAGGCAGATCTCGCTCTGTAGCACAGGCTGGAGTGCAGTAGGCATGAACGTGGTCCACTGCAGACTCGAACTCTTGGGCTCAAGCAATCCTCCTACCTCAGTCTCCTAAGCAGCTGGGAGTACAGGCATGCACCACCATGCCCAGCTAATTTTTTAATTTTTTGTAGAGACGGGGTCTGACATGTTGTCCAGGCTAATCTCAAACTCCTAGGCTGGAGTGATCCTGTTGCCTCAGCCTCCCAAAGTGCTGGAATTTACGAGCAAGAACCACAGCATCTGGCCCCCTTAGGGCTTTTTATTTTATTTTATTTTATTCTTTTTTCTTTTGAGGCAGAGTGTAACTCTGTCACCCAGGCCAGCGTGCAGTGGCGCAATCTTGGCTCACTGCAACCTCTGCCTCCCGGATTCAAGCGATTCTCTTGTCTCAGCCTCCCGAGTAGCTGGGATTACAGGCATGGGCCGCCATGCCTGGCCAATTTTTTGTGTTTTTTTCTCTTTTTAGCAGAGACGGGGTTTCGCTGTGTTGGCCAGGCTGGTCTCAAACTCCTGGCCTCAAGTTATCTGCCCGCCTCGGCCTCCCAGGGTGCTGGGATTACAGACGTGAGCCACTGTGCCTGGCCACTTAGAGCTTTTTAAAATAAAGTAAGACATAGTTCTTGTTTCATTTTCTAGTAGCTCTATATATATGGGAACTAATCCCAGTTTTGTTTTGTTTTGTTTTTTTGAGACGGAGTCTTGCTTTGTCTCGCAGGCTGGAGTGCAGTGGTGCAAACTCGCCCCACTGCAAGCTCTGCCTTTTGGGTTCATGACATTCTCCTGTCTCAGCCTCCCAAGAAGCTGGGACTACAGGCGCCTGCCACCACATCCAGCTAATTTTTGTAGTTTTGGTAGAGACGGGGTTTCACCGTGTTAACCAGAATGGTCTTGATCTCCTGACCTTGTGATCCGCCCGCCTTGCTTGGCCTCCCTAAGTGCTGGGATTGCAGGCATGAGCCACCGCGCCTGGCCTTTTTTTTTTTTTTTTTTTTTTTTTAAAAAAAAAGAAAAGAGTCTCTCTGTCACCCAGTCTGGAGTGCAGTGGCTCTCAGCTCACTGCAACCTCCACCTACCGGGTTCAAGTGATTCTCCTGCCTTAGCCTCCCAAGTAGCTGGGTGGGATTACAGGTGCCTGCTAACACGCCTGGCTAATTTTTGTGTTTTTAGTAGAACGGGGTTTCACCATGTTGGCCAGGCTGGTCACGAACTCCTGACCTCAGATGATCCACTCGCCTTGGCCTCCCAAAGTGCTGGGATTATAGGCGTGAGCCAATTTGCCCATCAATCCCAGTATTTTTAATGAGATTGAACTTTTTTTTTTTTTTTGAGACGGAGTCTTGCTCTGCCGCCCAGGCTGGAGTGCAGTGGCCGGATCTCAGCTCACTGCAAGCTCCGCCTCCCGGGTTCACGCCATTCTCCTGCCTCAGCCTCCCGAGTAGCTGGGACTACAGGCGCCCGCCACCTCGCCCGGCTAGTTTTTTGTATATTTTAGTAGAGACGGGGTTTCACCATGTTAGCCAGGATGGTCTCCATCTCCTGACCTCGTGATCCGCCCGTCTCGGCCTCCCAAAGTGCTGGGATTACAGGCTTGAGCCACCGTGCCCGGCTTTTTTTTTTTTTTTTTTTTTTTTTTTTTTTGAGACGGAGTCTCTCTCTGTCGCCCAGGCTGGAGTGCAGTGGCCAGATCTCAGCTCACTGCAAGCTCCGCCTCCCGGGTTCCCGCCATTCTCCTGCCTCAGCCTCCCGAGTAGCTGGGACCACAGGCGCCGCCACCTCGCCCGGCTAATTTTTTTGTGTTTTTAGTAGAGACGGGGTTTCGCCGTGTTAGCCAGGATGGTCTCGATCTCCTGACCTTGTGATCCGCCCGTCTCGGCCTCCCAAAGTGCTGGGATTACAGGCTTGAGCCATCGCGCCCGGCCTTTTTTTTTTTTTTTTTTTTTTGAGACGGAGTCTTGCTCTGTCCCCCAGGCTGGAGTGCAGTGGCGCGATCTCGGCTCACTGCAAGCTCCGCCTCCTGGGTTTATGCCATTCTCCTGCCTCAGCCTCCTGAGTAGCTGGGACTACAGGCGCCCACCACCTCGCCCGGCTAGGTTTTTGTATTTTTAGTAGAGACGGGGTTTCACCGTGTTAGCCAGGATGGTCTCGATCTCCTGACCTTGCGATCCGCCCGCCTCGACCTCCCAAAGTGCTGAGATTACAGGCTTGAGCCATCGTGCCCGGCCGGAGATTGAACTTCTATGAGTATTTAGAAAAATACTTTGCTATTTTCTCTGAGGCTTATGTCTGAAAGTAAAGTGTTAGCTGGGATTACAGGCGTGTGCCACCACTCCTGGCTATTACTATTGTTAATATACTAATAGAAATATTGATTTGAAAAACATATAGAGGGAGGGATTGCATTGGGAGTTATACCTGATGTAAATGACGAGTTGATGGGTGCAGCACACCAACATGGCACAAGTATACATATGTAACAAACCTGCACGTTATGCACATGTACCCTACAACTTAAAGTATAATAATAATAAATAAATTAAAAAAAAATACAACTAAAAAAAAAAAAAAGAAAAACATAGAATATCACATGCTGAAGGGTCTGAAATCTCTTAATATTATTAAAAATTCTTTCTATAATTTTTTCTTCATTTTGCCCCCCCCCTTTGTGTTTTGATCCAAGGACTAGATCAAGGATATCTTTTCCTTGGGATGATTTTCTTTATTGTGTTTGTTTTTAGTTCTTTAAAAATAAAGCCAGCTTAATTTTATTATCAGAATATGGATAGACTCATTATATAAAACAATTATAAATTGAGAACTATGTATAAAGGGCTATGTTATGAACAATTAAGATGAAATAATTTAGTTGTACTTATTTTGTAATTCTTTTTAGACTAGAGTATTTTCATTCTCAATTTTTCATACATTGCTTTTTCAGGAGGCTAATAAGAATGATAATACTGTTTCAAAAGATTTTGATTCTTACCGATGTCCCATGTTTTGTCTGTCTAAAGTGTCAAGCTAAGAAAAAGTCTACGCCACTGAAGTATGAAGTTGGAGATCTCATCTGGGCAAAATTCAAGAGACGCCCATGGTGGCCCTGCAGGATTTGTTCTGATCCGTTGATTAACACACATTCAAAAATGAAAGGTAATACTTGCAGTGATTATACATGTTAAAGGCAGTTGCTTTTAGAATAACTCAATTTTGTTATCTTTAATAATAATGTATTTTTTTCCTTGGAGCATTTTGTGAATGAATTGGTATTACATGTTTTATCTTTTGGGGCTTTTAAAAGTTTGTTTTACTCTATGATTTAAACCTCTCGTTTTTTTTTTTTTTTTTTTTGAGACAGAGTCTTGCTCTTGTTGCCCAGGCTGGTCTGTGGTGGTGCAATCTCAGCTCGCTGCAACCTCTGGCTTGTGAGTTCAAGTGATTCTCCTGCCTCAGCCTCCTGAGTAACTGGGATTACAGGCCCCTGCCACTACACTTGGCTAATTTTTGTTTTTATTTTTGATTTTTTTTTGAGATGGAGTTTTGCTCTTGTTGCCCAGCCTGCAACGGCGTGATCTCGGCTCACTGCAACGTCTGCCTCCCGGGTTCAAGCAATTCTTCAGGCTCAGCCTCCTGAGTAACTGGGATTGCAGGCATGTGCCACTACGCCCAGCTAATTTTGTGTTTTTAGTAGAGACGGGGTTTCTTCATGTTGGTCAGATTCGTCTGGAACTCCCGACCTCAGTTGATCTGCCTGCGTCAGCCTTCCAAAGTGCTGGGATTACAGGCATGAGCCCTGCACCAGGCCTAATTTTTGTATTTTTAGTAGAGATGGGGTTTCGCCATGTTGGCCAGGCTGGTCTTGAACTCCTGATGTCAGGTGATCCACCTGCCTCAGTCTTCCAAAGTATGGGGATTACAGGCGTGAGTCACTGCACCTGGCTGATTTAAACATTCTCAGTTATTTTGTTGATGCCAGGAAGGTGTTAGGCCATTTCTCTAATGTTTACATTGTCCAGAATCACCTTTTAGTATATTTACATATTTCTACTTTAATCAGGTTTGTATCATTTTTGATAATATAAATCTGAAACAATTGTAAATGGTTCTTATTAATAATTTTGAAGTTTAAAATTTTGATTTGGAGTATTTCCTTTAAATGCTATTGTTTATTTTTCAGTTGATTGTTGTGTTTGAATCTCAGGTACCTTAGCTGTAAATTACTCTAAAGGATGGGGCTGAAACTTGATTGATTGATTTATTTTTTTATGTTATGTTATGTTATGTTATGTTATGTTATGTTATGTTATGTTATGTTATTTTTTGAGAAGAATTTCTGCTCTGTCTCCAGGCTGGAGTGCAGTGAGTGGCATGATCTCGCCTCACTGCAACCTTCACCTCCTGGGTTCAGGTGATTCTCCCGCCTCACTTCTCAAGTAGCTGGGACTACAGGCACCTACCACCATGCCTGGCTAATTTTTTTTTTGTGTGTGTGTGTGACGGAGTCTCACTCTGTCGCCCAGGCTGGAGTACAGTGGCGCCATCTCAGAGTGGCAAGCTCCGCCTTCTGGGTTCACGCCGTTCTCCTGCCTCAGCCTCCCGAGTAGCTGGGACTACAGGCACTCACCACCACGCCCAGCTAATTTTTTTTGTATTTTTAGTAGAGATGGGGTTTCACCGTATTAGCCAGAATGGTCTTGATCTCCTCACCTCGTGATCTGCCCGCCTGGGTCTCCCAAAGTGCTGGGATTACAAGCGTGAGCCACCACGCTGGGCCAGGTTTTGTATTTTTAGTAGAGATGGGGGTTTCACGATTTTGGCCAGGCTGGTTTTGAACCCCTGACCTCAGGTGATCCTCCCTCCTCGGCCTCCCAAAGTGTTGGGATTACAGGCGTGAGCCACTGCACCTGGCCTGAAACTTGATTTGAGCTGTCCTTTTTTCTGTTAGGATGGCAGTGATTTTATTTTAGTTTTAATATATGTATTTTAGGTTGTGAAAGTCAGATGTTGATAATCAGCTTACTCTCTACTTTGCTGTGATCTGCCACATTCTTCACTCCTTTCAGCAGGCAACCAATTGATACTAATTTTTGTTGTTGTTGTTGTTTTGTTTTGAGACGGAATCTCGCTCTGTCACCTATGCTGGAGTGCAGTGGCGCAATTTCGGCTCACTGCAACCTTTGCCTCCTGGGTTCAAGCGATTCTCCTCCTGCCTCAGACTCCAGAGTAGCTGGGATTACAGGTGTGTGCCACCACGCCCAGCTAATTTTTGTATTTTAGTAGAGACGGGGTTTCACCATGTTGACCAGGCTAGTCTCAAACTCCTGACCTGAAGTGAACCACTGGTCTTGGCCTCCCAAAGTGTTGGGATTACAGGCGTGAGCCACTGCACCTGGCCTGAAACTTGATTTGAGCTGTCCTTTTTTCTGTTAGGATGGCAGTGATTTTATTTTAGTTTTAGTATATGTATTTTAGGTTGTGAAAGTCAGATGTTGATGAGATTCAGAAAAATCAGCTTACTCTCTACTTTGCTGTGATCTGCCACATTCTTCACTCCTTTCAGCAGGCAACCAATTGATACTAATTTTTGTTGTTGTTGTTGTTTTGTTTTGAGACGGAATCTCGCTCTGTCACCTATGCTGGAGTGCAGTGGCGCAATTTCGGCTCACTGCAACCTTTGCCTCCTGGGTTCAAGCGATTCTCCTCCTGCCTCAGACTCCAGAGTAGCTGGGATTACAGGTGTGTGCCACCACGCCCAGCCAATTTTTGTATTTTAGTAGAGACGGGGTTTCACCATGTTGACCAGGCTAGTCTCAAACTCCTGACCTCAAGTGAACCACTGGTCTTGGCCTCCCAAAGTGCTTGGATTACAGGCGTGAGCCAGCACACCCGGCTGATATTAATATATTTATATATATATATAATGTTTTTTCATGTAAATTATATTTTTATTTACATGACTAAATATATACTTCTTAGTCATCTTCCACATCTTTCCTTTATCACAGACAGAACACTGTATATTTTGCAGCTTGCCTTTTCCACTTTGTGGAGATTTTTTTCATATTTTTATTATTCATTTATTTATTTATTTTTCTGAGACAGAATCTCATTCTGTTGCCTAGGCTGGAGTGTAATGACATAACTGCGCCTCACTGAAGCCTTGATCTCCAGGGCTCAAACAGTCATCCGACCTCAGCATCCTGAATAGCTGGGAGCACAGATGTGTGCCACCACACATGGCTTTTTTTTTTTTTTTTTTTTTTTTTTTTTTGCGTGGAGATAGTGTCTGCATATAGTGCCCAGGCTGATCTTGAAATCCTGAGCTTAATAAGGGATCCTCCCACCTTGGCCTTCCAGAGTACTGGGATTACATGTGTAAGTCACCATGCCTTTTTTTTTTTTTTTTTTTTTTTTTAAAGGATGGTTTCTCCAAAGTAGAATTCCTGGATTTGATTTTATATTTTGAATAGTGAAGTGCCTAAAAACCTTTATAAATTTTAGTTTCTTGGCTGGCCACAGTGGCTCACACCTGTAATTCCAGCACTTTGGGAGGCTAAGGCGGGCGGATCACCTGAGGTCAGGAGTTTGAGACCAGTCTGGCTAACATGGTGAAACCCTGTGTTTACTAAAAATATAAAAATTAGCCAGGTGTGTTGGCATCCTCCTATAATTCCAGCTACTGGGGAGGGTGAGGCAGAAGAATGGCTTGAGCCCGGGATGCGGAGGTTGCAAGTGATCCAAGATCACACCACTGCACACCAGCCTGGGCGACAGAGCGAGACTCTGTCTCAAAAGAAAAAAATAGTGTGTTAAAAATTTGATACCTTGAGTAGGCACAGTGGCTCATGCCTATAATCCCAGCACTTTGGGAGCCCGAGGTGGGAGGATCACTTGAGCCCAGGAGTTTGAGACCAGCCTTGGCAACACAATGAGACCCTTTCTCTTTAATTAAAAAAAATTGTTGATACCTTATCCTTAGTGACCTGTCTGGATATTTAAATTCTACTACTGGAAAACTATTTTAGTGCTCCTTTTCTAACCTCCCTGTCCTATGACTGCTGGTTTCTTACTCATTAGGGTGTATCTCTCTCTTCGTCTCTCTTTTGATTTAGGGTCTCGCTGTATTGCCCAGGCTGGAATGCAGTGGCGTGATCATGACTCATTGCAACCATAGCTTCCCAGGGTCAAGCAATCTTCCCTCCTATGCCTTCCAAGCAGCTGGGACTACAGGCATTCGCCACTATGCCTGGCTTAGTTTTTAATTTTTTTATAGAGACAGGGTTTTGCCTTGTTGCCCAGGCTGGTCTGAAACTCCTAGGCTCAAGCCATCTGCCCACCTGGGCCTCCCAAAATGCTTGAGATTACTGGAGGGAGCTACCGCACTCAGCCTATTTATAGTGTTTCTTATGCACACCAGTTCAGTCCATGCTATTTATTTGACAAATAGTAAATACCTTGTATAGATTGAGTACTGGGCTAGGTTTTAGGATCCGTTATTGGGCCATACATCAATACTGCTTGCTGTCATGAGAAATTAGAATCTAGTATAAGGGACAAGACCCCAGAAAATAATCAAATGCATTATTACTTAACTGAGAAGTCTGTCCAAGGAATAATTTTGATGCCTGTTCAGTGATGTAACAGGGATAACTGACCTGGACTTTTCATCCAGTGGTGTTTGCTCATAAAGTTATCTCTGATCTGTTACTTGAGAGGATGAGTTGGGAGTTAACTAGGGAAGAGAGAAGAAGATGGTTCCAGGAACATCAATTAGTATGTGCCCCAGCCCTGAGAAATCTGCAGCTCTCAGAGTAATGGAGGGTGGCACAGTATGAGGCTGCGAAGTAGGTATGGGACAAAATGTTCAGTGCCTTGTTGACTTTGTTAAAACTTTTTGTTATTTTTATCTCAGTAACAATGTATATAATTAAAAGGTATTTAGCAGGAACTGCCACGATCTGATCTGTTCATTTTAAAAATTCACTGTGGCTGGATTTTTGAACATGTGTTAGAGGGGGACCACAAATAAGTAAAAAGAGACGGTTAAAGAAGTCATTATTAGTGATTATGGTGTGATGAAAATTGTGAATAGAAAATAAAAACAGATTAGGAGGTAAAATGCATGTGATGTAGTAATGCATTGGATAATGTTGAATGAGGGAGAATGAAGTCCTGAGGCTTTCAGTTCTTAGGTTTCCGTATCACAGGATGACTCCCACGTTTTTAGTTTCATCGCTGGATGGATGTGTAGATTGTCATTTACTGAGAGAACACTGGAGTATCTATAACTCAGAAAGGACATATTCTTGTTCATATTAGTTGGAGCCATGGGCAAGGCATGGGTGAGATTTTTTGGGACAGAAGATACTATGAGACAAAAGGTACGTTGAGGAACGCATCATTTGACATCTATATGGAAGAGACTGAGCTTGCCGAAAAAGAATGATGAAAAAGAATCAGATGAAACAGATGGAAGAGGAAAAGTAGTAGAATGTGACTAGAGTACAGTAGTATGTACTGGAGATATGTTCTAAGATTCTCAGTGGATGTGTGAAACTGGGTAGTACTGAATCCCATATATGTAATGTTTTTCCTGTACATACATACCTATTATAAGGTATCATTTATAAATTGGGCATTGTGGCCAGTTGTGGTGGCTAACGCCTGTAATCCTAGCACTTTGGGAAGCCGAGGCAGGCAGATTACTTGAGGTCAGGAGTTGAAAGCCAGCCTGGCCAACATGATGAAAACCCGTCTCTACTAAAAACACAAAAAATTAGCTGGGCATGGTGATGGACGCCTGTAATCCCACCTACTGGGGAGGCTGAGGCCAGGAGGATTGCTTAAACTTGGGAGGCGGAGGTTGCAATGAGCCGAGATCATACCACTGCACTCCAACCTGGGCGATGGAGCAAGATTCCATCTAAAATAATAATAATAAGAAGAAGAAGTAAATAAAAAATAAATTGGGAATTGTAAGAGATCAGTAACAACTAATAATAAAACAGAGGCCAGGCGTGGTGGCTCACGCCTGTAATCCCAGCAATTTGGGAGGCTGAGGCAGGTGGATCACAAGGTCAGGAGATTGAGACCATCCTGGCTAACATGGTGAAACCTCGTCTCTACTAAAAATACAAAAAATTAGTCGGGCGTGGTGGCAGGCACCTGTAGTACCAGCTACTAGGGAGGCTGAGGCAGGAGAATGGCATGAACCTGGGAGGCAGAGCTTGCAGTGAGCCATGATCGCGCCACTGCACTCCAGCCTGGACGAGAGTGCGAGACTCCATCTCAAAAAAAATAAATAAATAAATAAATAAAACAGGGTTGGGTGCAGTGGCTCACGCCTGTAATCCCAGCACTTTGGGAGGCCGAGGCGGACGGATCACAAGGTCAGGAGATCGCGACCATCCTGGCTAACATGGTGAAACCCCGTCTCTACTAAAAAAAAGTACAAAAAGTTAGCTGGGCGTGGTGGTGGGCGCCTGTAGTCCCAGCTACTTGGGAGGCTGAGGCAGGAGAATGGCGTGAACCCGGGAGGCGGAACTTGCAGTGTGCAGAGACCGTGTGCCACTGCACTCCAGCCTGGGCGGCAGAGCGAGACTCCGTCTCAAAAAAATAAATAAATAAAAATAAATAATTAATTTTAAAAAAAAACAGAACAATTATACTGTAATAAAAGTTATGGGAATCTGTCCCCTACCTTCAACCCCAATAGCTTATTGTACTGTATCACAGGTAATTGAAACCATCGAAAATGAAGTTGCACATGAGCTGGGACCACTCTAGTTTAAGAAGGACGATGTGATCAATTTTGCTGAGTGTTGCCTAGAGAGCAAATAAAATGTCCATTAGGGATAAGAACAATCTTTTTTATTGTTGTTGGTTTGATTGTAGAAGTTAGATTGGACTGATTTGAGGCAATGGAGACAGAGATAGAGAAGGGAGGATGCTGCAGGTATATAGGATTCTGAAGGATTTTTATTTTTTGTTGTTATTTTTTATTTTAATATTCTTATTTTTGAGAAAGAGTCTTGCTCTGTCACTCAGGCTGGAGTGCAGTGGCACAATTACAGCTCACTGCAAGTTCCATCTCCCGGGCTCCAGCGCTCCTTCCACCTCAGCCTCCTGAGTAGCTGGGACTACAGGTGTGCGCCACAACACTCGGCTAATTTTTGTATTTTTTGTAGATCTCCCTGTGATGCATGAACTGGTCTTGAACTCCTGGCCTTAAGTGATCCTCCCGCCTTGGCCTCCCAAAGTACTGAGATTACAGGTGTGAACCACTTTGCCTGGCCAACAATTTATTTTTGACTCTAGAGACAGGGAAGTTTCAAGATGAAGGTGCTAGCCAATTCAGATCCCAAGTGAGGGCTGTCTTCCTGACTTGTAGATAACCACCTTGTTGCTGTGTCCTCATTTGGCAGAGAGAGACAGTACTCACTCTCGCATCTTCTTATAAGGAGGCTAGTTGCATCATGAGGTCCTCTGCATCGTGAGGGATCTATTACTAATCTAGTAATAGTATTTAGTATTCTTAGTATATTTAGTGTATAAAATTAGTAAATCTAATTACTCCAAAGGCCTCACCTATAAACACCAACATATGGGGTTCAAGGCTTCAGAATAATGCATTTCAGGAGGACACAGATATTTAGTCTGTAATAATCCTTTTTCATCTGTCTGGAATGACAGTTTTATTAACTCTGAGTTTTAAATTGTCATCAGTAAACTGAATTCATATCCATAGTGATAGTCTTTATCCTGTCTTTAGGTTTATATACTCAACCCCATACTTGAAGTTTTCACCAGGATATCAATTTGAAAATACATTCATCACCCTAACATGGAACCCCATACTCTTTAGCTTCCTAGCTTCCTCTGTCTCCATCTTTCCCACACCCATACGTGTTTGCCTTAAGCAACCACTAATGTACTTTCTGTGGATTTGCATATTCTGGATATTTTGTATATAGTAGGTCCCCAATTTGAGTTAGAATTTTTTGACCTTACAATGGTGCGAAAGCGATACACATTAAATAGAAATGGTACTTCGAGTTACCTGTAGAACCATTCGGTTTTTCACTTTGAATGTAGTATTCAATAAATTATACAAGATACTCAGCAGTTAATTTTAAAATAGGCTTGATGTCAGAAATTTTGCACAACTGTAGACCAGTGTAAGTGTTCTGAGCATGTTTAGCATAGGCTAGGTGTATTAAATACATTTTCTAATTATTCTTTTTTTTTTTTTAGAGTCAGGGTCTTGCTTTGTTGCTCAGGCTGGAGTGTAGTGGCACGATGTCAGCTCACTGCAGCCTCTGCCTCTTGGACTCATGTGATCCTCTCGCCTCAGCCCCCCAAGTAGCTGGAACTACAGGCAAGCGTCACCATACCCAGCTAATTTTTAAATTTTTTTTGCAGACAGGGTCTCCCTGTATTGCCCATGCTTGTCTTGAACTCCTGGGCTCAAACAGTCCTCCAGCCTTGGCCTCAGAAAGTGTTCAGATTATAGGCGTGAAGCCATTGCGTCTGGCCAGCCTTCATATTCAACTTAATATTTTCAACTTATAATGGGTATGTCATGGAGCATCTGTGATTTGTTTATAACTTTTCCACAAATCTATTGTGCTCCTCAACTTACAATTGGGATAGATTCCCACTAGGAATGCATTGGTTCTGATTTTTCCCATACCCCCATCATTGGTTATTTGACTTTTAAAAAATAGACAAAGCATAAATTTAATTTTGTTGTTGTTGTTGTTGTTTTTTGAGATAGTATCCCATTCTGTTGCCCAGGCTGTGGCAGGATCTCAGCTCATTGCAATCTCTGCCTCCTGGGTTCAAGCAATTCTCCTGCCTCAACCTCCCGAGTAGCTGGGACTATAGGCCTGTGCCACCACACCTGGCTAATTTTTGTATTTTTAGTAGAGACGGGGTTTCACCATGTTGGCCAGGCCGTTCTTGAACTCCTGAGCTTAAATGATCCTCCTGCCTCGGCCTCCCAAGGTGCTGTCCTGCCTCGGCCTCCCAAGGCACTGGGACTATAGGCCTGAGTCACCTTGCCTGGCCCAATGTTTTCATTGTTTCACATAGGCAGTTCAGTAGCATTAAGTATGTTAACATTGTTGTGTAGCCATTACCACTTCATCTCCAGACTGTTTCATCTCCCAAATTGAAACTCTGTACCCATTTACCAACATCACCCTAGCCCTTGGTAACCACTGTCTGTTCTGTTTTTTTTTTTTCTCTATAAATTTGACTATTTTAGATACCACATATAACTAGAATCAGACATTTGTCCTATTGACCCCTTACTTCACTTACCATAATGTTTTCTAGGTTCATCTGTGCTATAGTATGTTTCGGAATTTCTCTCTCTTAATTTTTTTTTTTTTTTTTTTCTGCGACAGAGTCTCGCTGTGTTGCCCAGGCTGGAGTGCAGTGGCCAGAGCTCAGCTCACTGCAAGCTCCGCCTCCCAGGTTCATGCCATTCTCCTGCCTCAGCCTCCGGAGTAGCTGGGACTACAGGCGCCCGCCACCTCGCCCAGCTAGTTTTTTGTATTTTTTTTTAGTAGAGACAGGGTTTCACCATGTTAGCCAGGATGGTCTCGATCTCCTGACCTCGTGATCCACCCATCTCAGCCTCCCAAAGTGCTGGGATTACAGGCTTGAGCCACTGCCGGGCCCTCTCTCTCTTAATTTTTTTAAAGGCTACATAATACTTCATTGTATTGTAAGTATCACATTTTGTTTTTCCATTCATCCATCAGAGAACATTTGGGTTGTTTCCCTTTGGCCATTCTGAACAATGTTTCTATAAACATTGTGTAAGTATCTGTTGTTTTTGTATTCTTTTTTTTTTTTGGATGGAGTTTCACTCTTGTTGCTCAGGCTGGAGTGCAATGAGGCGCGATCTTGGCCCACTGCAACTTCTGTCTCCTAGTGATTCTCTTGCCTCAGTTGGGATTACAGGCACGTACCACCACGCCTGGCACTAATTTTTGGATTTTTAGTAGAGATGGGGTTTCGCCGTGTTGGCTAGGCTGGTCTCAAACTCCTGACCTCAGGTGATCCACCTCCCAAAGTGCTGGGATTATAGGTATGAGCCACTGCGCCCAACCTAAGCATCTGTTTTTTTGTTCGTTTGTTAGTTTTTCTTTTTTTTTTTTGGAGACAGAGTGTTGCTCTGTCTCCCAGGCTGGAGTGCAGTAGCAGGATCTCGGCTCACTGCAACCTCTGCCTCCTGGGTTCAAGCGATTCTTCTGCCTGATACTCCCAAGTAGCTGGGACTACAGGCGTGCGCCACCATGCCCGGCTAATTTTTGTATTTTTAGTAGAGATGGGGTTTCAACATATTGACCAGACTGGCTAATGATCTGTTTTATGTGACTTTTTTTTTTTTTTTTTTTTGATACAGAGTCTTGCTCTATCGCCCAGGCTGAAGTGCAGTGGCACGATCTCAGCTCACTGCAAGCTCCGCCTCCTAGGTTCACGCCATTCTCCTGCCTCAGCCTCCTGAGTAGCTGGGACTACAAGCGCCCGCCACCACGCCCAGCTAATTTTTTGTATTTTTAGTGGAGACGGAGTTTCACCGTGTTAGCCAGGATGGTCTTGATCTCCTGACCTCATGATCTGCCCACCTCAGCCTCCCAAAGTGCTGGGATTACAGGCGTGAGCCACTGCGCCCGGCCTATGTGACTTTTTAGTTATATAATAAGTCTTTTTCAATTGTGGTTTTTTTTTTTTGTTTTTTTTTTTTTTTGAGACAGAGTCTCGCTCTTCCTCAGATTGGAGTGCAGTGGCACGATCTTGGCTCACTGCAAGCTCTACCTCCTGGGTTCATGCCATTCTCCTGCCTCAGCCTCCCAAATAGCTGTTGGCGCCCGCCACCATGCCCGGCTAACGGGGTTTCACTGTGTTAACCAGGATGGTCTCAATCTCCTGATCTCGTGATCCGCCCGCCTCGGCCTCCAAAGTGCTAGGATTACAGGCGTGAGCTACTCTGCCTGGCCTTCACTTGTGTTTTTAAAAACATCTTTCAAATTTTGTTCATCTCATTGCCACTGCCTTAAAGTTCTAGTCATCTCGGGGCCACACTACTTTGGTGATGCTGGTCTATTGAGTCTTATTTCCTCTTATTGTATTGTTTATAGGTCAAGGATATTCATATTTCTAAGATGAAAAACTGAACCTTTTAAATGAGACTCCTCATTGCCTACAGGATAATGGCTAAAGGTTTTGGGGGGTGTGTGTGTTTGAGACAGAATTTCACTCTTGTTGCCCAGGCTAGAGTGCAATGGCACGATCTCAGCTCACTGCAACCTCTGCCTGTCGGGTTCAAGCGATTCTCCTGCCTCAGCCTCCCAAGTAGCTGGGATTACAGGCGTGCACCACCATGCCTGGCTAATTTCTTGTATTTAGTAGAAACAGGGTTTCACCATGTTCGTCAAGCTGGTCTCGAACTCCTGACCTCAGGTGATCCACCTGCCTCAACCTCCTGAAGTGCTGGGATTACAGGTGTGAGCCACTGCGCCCGGCTAAAAGTCGAAGCTGCAATGGCTAAGGTCATAACATGCCACGCAAACTCTTACATGTCTGGTTGCTGCCCAACCTTGATTAGTTTCCCTTTTCTTGCAGTTTATGATACAGTGTTCTGTAGTTTTGTTTTGTTTTATTCATTCATGCCTTTGAGGGTTCTATGCTCTCATACTATAATTCTATCTTTTATTCTATCTTTAAGTGTTTACTTTTTTGTTTGTTTGTTTGAGATGGAGTCTCACTCTGTTGACCAGGCTAGAGTGCAGTGGTGCAATCTCAGTTCACTACAAACCCTGCCTGCCGAGTTCAAGCGATTCTCATGCCTCAGTCTCTCTAGTAACTTGGATTGCAGGCATGTTGCACCATGCCTGGCTACTTTTTGTATTTTTAGTAGAGACAGAGTTTGACCATGTTGGCCAGGCCAGTCTCGAACTCCTGCCCTCAGGTGATCCGCCTGCCTCAGCCTCTCAAAGTGTTGGGATTATAGGCATGAGCCATCCCACCTGGCCAAACTGTTTAACTTTAAAAGTTGTTCAGTCTGGCGTGGTGGCTCACACCTGTAAGTAATCCCAGCACTTTGGGAGGCCAAGGCGGGCGGATCACCTGAGGTCAGGAGTTTGACATCAGCCTAACCAACATGGAGAAACCCTGTCTTTACTAAAAATACAAAAAATTAGCCGGGCGTGGTGGCGCATGGCTGTAATTCTGGCTACTTGGGGGGTTGAGGCAGGAGAATTGCGTGAACCCGGGAGGCAGAGGTTGCGGTGAGCCGAGATCGTGCCATAGCACTCCAGACTGGGCAACAAGAGCGAAACTCTGTCTCAAAAAAAAAAAAAAATAAGTTATTCAAGTATTTCATTTGTCTCCTCCCACTTAATTTTTTTTTTTTTTAAGAAATGAGTGTTTATTTTTGCAGTTGTTATGCCTTTTGTATTGTCATCTGTTTATATATGACTTACCCGTCAGACAGTGAGTTCTTTTTTCTCTTCCTCATGTTACTGGCACATCAGAAGTTCTTATCTGTTAATTGAATTTATTTATGTATTTATTTCTAAGACAAGGTCTTGCTGTACTGCCCAGGGTGGAGTGCAGTGGCGTGATCATGGCTCACTGTATTCTTGACTTTTTAGGATGAAGTGATCCTCCCTTCTCAGCCTCCCAAGAAGGTGGGACTACAGGCACATGCCACCATCCTCAGCTAATTTTTTAATTTTTAGTAGAGATAGGGTCTTGCTATGTTTCCCAGGCTGGTCTTGAACTCCTGGGCTCGAGCAATCCTCCCACTTCTGCCTCCCAAAGTGTTGGGATTATAGGTGTGAGCCCCTGCACCTGGCCAATTCAATGTATTGATTCATGGGAGAGTGATTTATTTCTCAAATTGACTTTAAGAACCTCTATGTAGGTACACACGTGTGTATTAACCAGTTCCAGTTCCTGTGGGTGATTTTTATTGAAGGATTTAATTCAGTAGGTGGGAAATAAGGAGTTCATTTTTTTTTTTTTTATCGGAGTTTGTTTTTAAAATGAACGAGACAACACAATTTTTTTTTTTTTTTTTTTTTGAGATGGAGTCTCGCTCTGTCGCCCAGGCTGGAATGCAGTGGCCGGATCTCAGCTCACTGTAAGCTCCGCCTCCCGGGTTTACGCCATTCTCCTGCCTCAGCCTCCCGAGTAGCTGGGACTACAGGCGTCCACCACTTCGCCCGGCTAGTTTTTTGTATTTTTAGTAGAGACGGGGTTTCACCCTGTTAGCCAGGATGGTCTCGATCTCCTGACCTCGTGATCCGCCCACCTTGGCCTCCCAAAGTGCTGGGATTACAGGCTTGAGCCACCGCGCCCGGCCGACAACACAAAATTTAACTAAGTTTTAGTTTCATTATTAAGCTATGTTTTTATAGAAAAACTACCATGTGTACACTTTTGAAACCAGAAGTTACCGTTGACAGTTCAGTTTATAAATCCCTTCCTTCCTTTGTCTTTCTTTTTTCATTTTTCATTTTTCATTCTGAAGGAAGTAGTCATTCCATAATTCTTCCAAAGGTTATTTGGATTCTTTTCTGTGTTTTGAAACAAGATGTGGTTGTTACAAGGGAACTAGATGTGAGTTAAAGTGAATTTTCATATGAAATGATTTTTATTTCCATTTATTAAAAGTGACAAATTGTTAAACATGTGTTGTCATCTCTTTCTTTTGTGACACTTTTTAATGTAATAGAAGTTGCTAATAAAATTGTAAATGTGTGGAAGATAACATATACTAGATTACTTTAATTATAATCTTTTCTATATAGGACTTATGTTTTCATATTTTTAATTGTGTGTATAGAACTTTAGACAGCCAAGAAATTATAGGCTAAACTGGATTTATTTTTGGTTTTATTACTGGTAGGCTTTCCTTTTTCTTTTAAAATTTCCCTAATTTGAAATACCATATTTCACTTTCTTTGCAAAACCAGTGTTTGACCATGCACTTGTTCTCTCTGAAGTTATTGAACTTACTATATCTAAAATATCAAAGCCATACATTATTTTGGGGGTGTGGTTGTGGGGAGGAATCCATGCAAAGCACCTTGTGTGGTGCTTGTCTATGAGTAACTACACTATAAATGTTAACAGATCATACATGTTGCTTTGCTGAAACATTTCTTCCTCTTTTTATTTTAGCCTAGTGTTTTTCATATTTTCTTGTTGTTGTTGTTTTTTGATATTTTTGTTGCTGTGGGCTTATCACATGTCTTCTGTATTTTTGGAACAATGAAATTATAGACTGATAGTGAAAGAGACTTACCTGTCTACTGTCTTGATTTCTTCTTTGTAGTTAATCTACATTTAACTGGTTTTGAAGCTATGTGACATCATCAGACTAGACTACTGATTCTTTCATAACCTCCTGTGTATTTTCTTGCAACACATATAGAATACTTAAAATTTTCCTTGAGTATGATCTACTCCAGATTATCTAGTTCAGTGGGCATGTTAGTTGTTTCCAAACAGTCTTCTCTGGCAGCAATGATGTGGCTATTGTCTTAATTATGAGAAGTAATTTCTTTGATTAATGATTCTGATTCTCTTACCCTTAGTTTCCAACCGGAGGCCCTATCGGCAGTACTACGTGGAGGCTTTTGGAGATCCTTCTGAGAGAGCCTGGGTGGCTGGAAAAGCAATCGTCATGTTTGAAGGCAGGCATCAATTCGAAGAGCTACCTGTCCTTAGGAGAAGAGGGAAACAGAAAGAAAAAGGATATAGGCATAAGGTAGGAAAAGAAAAAGGCTTTTTATTGAATGACAGAAGCAAGTAAGAAAAATAAAGAAAATAACCTTTTATTTATTTTCGAGACAGAGCCTTGCTCTGTTTCCCAGGTTGGGGTGCAGTGGCGCAATCTTTGCTCACTGCAACCTCTGCCTCCCAGATTCAAGTGATTCTTGTGCTTCAGCCTCTTGAGTAGCTGGGATTATAAGCGAGCACCACCACGCCTGGCTAACTATTGTATTTTTATTAGAGACAGGATTTTGCCATGTTGGCCAGGTTGGTTTTGAACTCCTGAGCTCAAGCAGCCTGCCTGCCTTAGCCTCCCAAAGTGCTGGGATTACAGGTGTGAGCCACCGCGCCTGGCCCGGCCTTTTAAAAATAATTATCGACTTGACAGTTACCAAAGAGGAGGCAAGGAAAAAGCATTATATTTTTGAAATATAAGTTATTTCCTTTGGTAGTAGAATATCTGTGAGAAAATAGCTAGGGAGCAGATACAGTGGGCTGAGGCTAGCTTGTGACATATTTATACTCAATTTTTTGATAAATTATTTTAGTTATCTTTACTGTTGTCACTCAGAGTAGTGAAAATTATGACAGCATGACCATTCTTTTGTTATATTTTATGCATGAAGAAAGTGATCATTAAAATGAAATATTCTGCTTCTTGCCCCTTGGACTAATTATTTCTATTAATGAGAATAATACAGTTTTTTGTTTGTTTGTTTTTGGAGACAGAGTCTCACTCGGTCACGTAGGCTGAAGTGCAGTGGCATGCTCTTGGCTCACTGCAACTTCCGGCTCCCAGGTTTGAGCCATTCTTGTGCCTTAGCCTCCTGAGTAGCTGGGATTACAGGTGCCCGCCACCACGCCCTGCTAATTTTTGTATTTTTAGTAGAGACAGGCTTTTGCCATATTGGCCAGGCTGGTCCTGAACTCCTGACCTCAGGTGATCAACTCGCCTCAGCCTTCCAAAGTGCTGGGATTATAGGCGTGAGCCACTGTGTCCACCGAGAACAATAAGGTTTTTAATAATTTTTTTTTTTTTTTTTTTTGAGACGGAGTCTTGCTCTGTCACCCAGGCTGGAGTGCAGTGGCCGGATCTCAGCTCACTGCAAGCTCTGCCTCCCGGGTTCACGCCATTCTCCGGCCTCAGCCTCCCGAGTAGCTGGGACTACAGGCGCCCGCCACCTCGCCCGGCTAGTTTTTTTTTTTTTGTATTTCTTAATAGAGACGGGGTTTCACCGTGTTAGCCAGGATGGTCTCGATCTCCTGACCTCGTGATCCGCCCGTCTCGGCCTCCCAAAGTGCTGGGATTACAGGCTTGAGCCACCGCGCCCGGCCTTAATAATTTTCTTTTTTATGTTTGTCAGTGCCTAAGTCTAAAGTTTCTACTCTAATTATATTTCAACCATCAGTATTGTGGCTTTTTTTCTTTTGCTTGATGTTTTATGTTAAATTTGGCTTAGAAAAATACAAGCTTATTTTAATACTCTTTTTTTCCTCCAGTTTTTTTATTGTGTTAAAATATATATAGTATAAAAATTACTATCTTAAACACTTTTAAATGTATAGTTAATGGTTTTAAATACATTCATAATGGTGTGCAAACATCTCACAATTATTTTCATCTTATAAATTTGAAACTCTTTAACCTGTTAAATAGTAATTCCCCATTTGTCCTTCTCCCATCCCCTGTCACCACCATTCTACTGTTTGTCTCTAAGATTTGATATTCTTTTATATTCAATTCTAGAAGGAGAAATAATAGTTCTTAGTTTGGTGTTTTATACTCCCCTGGGTCTAAATACTTTTATTTATTATTATTAGTCTTTGATGCGGGTTTCTCTCTATGTTGTTCATGCTAGACTGCTGTGGCACAGTCATCTTTTACTGCAGCAGCGACCTCCCAGGCTCGAGCCATTCTCCCGCCTCAGTCTCCCGGGTAGCTGGGACTACAGATATGTACAACTACAGTGGCTAATTTTTATTTTTATTTATTTATTTATTTATTTATTTATTTATTTGTTTATGAGACGGAGTCTCACTCTGTCTCCCAGGCTGGAGTGCAGTGGCGTGATCTCTACTCACTGCAAGCTCCGCCTCCCGGGTTCATGCCATTCTCCTGCCTCAGCCTCCCGAGTAGCTGGGACTACAGGCGCCTGCCACCATGCCCGGCTAATTTTTTAAGTATTTTTAGTAGAGACGGGGTTTCACCACGTCAGGCAGGATGATCTCGATCTGATCTCGTGATCCACCCGCCTTGGCCTCCCAAAGTGGTGGAATTACAGGCGTGAGCCACCGTGCCTGGCCTATTATTAATTTTTAAACAGAGTCTTGCTCTGTCACCCAGGCCAGACTACACTGGTACAATCTTGGCTCACTGCAACCTCTGCCTCCTGGGTTCGAGCGATTCTTATGCCTCAGCCTCCCAAATAGTTGGGGATTACAAGTGTATGCCACCACACGTGGCTAATTTTTGTATTTTTAGTAGAGACGGGATTTCACCATGTTGGCCAGGCTGGTCTTGAACTCCTGGATTTAATCCTCTCATGTTGGTTTCCCAAAATGATGGGATTACAGGCATGAGATACCATGCTGGCAATACTTGTAGACTATTTTTAAAAATCATAATTAGGATAATTTAGAGTTCATATTCAGGGTCTGCCACTTAAGACTTGAGTTCTCAGAGACTTGGTGTCTTCATGTCTAAAGCTAGTACAATAACTTACACCTTCTAGAACTGTTGTAAACATTAGAAATAAGTATAAAATATTTAATATGACATACGATTGATGCTTTAGAAACAATTAGTATGTGTTGTTAGGATGAAAGAGGTTAATGGCTTCCTTTCAGATATTTCAGCTGGTTGCTGATGGGGATGTATCAGTTTTTTTGTTAAGTCTTTAGGTATGTAGAGTTACCAATCTTTTCAGAGGTGTTTATTGGGACTTTCAGGTTCTGGAAAATTGATTTACTCTGGTCTCAATCATGAACATTAGTGGATATGTGTTTCTGTGTTTAAAAATTAAAAAAAAAAAAATTTATATATATATACACACACACACACCAAATTGTCAGTTTGATCCTTTCTTTGTAAGAGAAGGCTACTCCTCTAATTACCCTATTTTTTTTTTTTTTTTTTTTTTTTCTTTTTGAGATGGAGTCTCACTCTATCGCCCCGGCTGGAATGCAGTGGCATGATTTTGGCTCACTACAACCTCTGCCTCCTGGGTTCAACCAATTCTCTTGCTTCAGCCTCCCAAGTAGCTGAGATTACAGGCGTGCATCACCATGCCCTGCTAATTTTTGTATTTTTAGTAGAGACAGGGTTTCACCATGTTGGCCAGGCTGGTCTCAACCTCCTAACCTCAGGTGACCACCCCTCGCCCCCCCGCCCCAACTTTGGCCTTTCGGAGTGCTGGGATTACAGACGTGAGCCACTGTGCCCAGCCGCGTTACCCTCATTATTTTTATTTATTTATTTATTTATTTATTTATTTAGAGACAGAGCCTCGCTCTGTTGTCCAGGCTGGAGAGCAGTGGCATGATCTCAGCTCACTGCAAGCTCTGCCTCCCAGGTTCATGCCATTCTCCTGCCTCAGCCTCCCGAGTAGCTGGTACTACAGGTGTCCGCCGCCATGCCTGGCTAATTTTTTATTTTTTAGTATAGACGGGGTTTCACTGTGTTAGCCAGGATGGTCTCGATCTCCTGACCTTGTGATCCGCCTGCCTCAGCCTCCCAAAGTGCTGGGATTACAGGCGTGAGCCGCTGCACCCAGCCTATTTATTTATTTACTTATTTATTTATTTAGGAGAGGGGGTCTCCCTGTGTTTCCCAGCTGGACTGAAGGCATCCTCTTGCCATAGCCTCCCAGAGTGCTGGGATTAAAGGTGTGAGCCACTTCTCCCAGGCTTTTATTTATTTATTTTATTTTTTAAAATTTGAGACAGGATCTTGCTCTGTCATCCAGGCTGGAGTGCAGTGGCACGATTTTGGCTCACTGCAACCTTCACCTCCTGGGCCCAAGTGATCCTCCTACCTCAGCCTACTGAGTAGGTGGGACCATATGCATGCACCATGTCCGGCTAGTTTGTGTGTGTGTGTGTCTCTGTGTGTGTGTGTGTGTGTGTGTGTGTATTTTTAGTAGAGACAGGGTCTCGTTGTGTTACCCAGGTTGGTCTTGAACTCCAGAGCTCATGTAATCTACCTGCCTCAGCCTCTCAAAGTCCTGGGAGTACAGCTGTGAGCCACCATCCCCAGCAATGACCTTAATGTTTACTTGCTCTGCAGAACATCTCCTTCACATATATTAAAGTATTTGTGAACACTATGTGGTAGTTAGAATCTTGACTAACGCCTATTGTGTGGAGGTAAGGAAGAAAATAAGAGTGTGAAAAATTAGCTGTATTTCAGAGTCTCAATATTTTCATGCTGTGAGGTATGAAGAAAAGATAACGCAGTACCCATGTGTCATCAGTGTCATCGCTCTGGATTACATGAGGAAGCCTAGAGACGGGTTGGTTATAATCCAGGTTATATTTAACATTTATAGTCGATGATTGATTAGCCAGGTGGCTAGTGATAACTAAAATTTCAAATTTCAAGTCATGTAAGGAGGTGGATCAAACCTGCTGATTCCTCTTATCCTGTTTTTTCTATATTCATCTTCTTTAACCTTTTGCTTTCTTTTCTTTTTTTTTTTCTTGCTTTTTCTTTTTTCTTTTTGAGACGGAGTCTTGCTCTGTCACCCAGGCTGGAGTACAGTGGCATGATCTCAGCTCACTACAACCTCCACCTACTGGGTACAAATGATTCTCGTGTCTTAGCCTCCCTACTTTCTTTTGGATGCAACTGAACATACGTTTGGCCTTCATATTTGTTAATTAATTAGTTAATTAATTTTTTGAGATGAAGTCTTGCTCTGTTCCCCATGCTGGAGTGCAATGGTGTGACCTCCAACTCCCGGGTGCTAGTGATGCTCCTGCCTCAGCCTCCACAGTAGCTGGGAGTATAGGTGTCTGCCACCACGTCTGGCTAAATTTTTTATTTTTAGTAGAGATGGGGTTTGGCAACATTGGCCAGGCTTGTCTTGAACTCCTGACCTCAGGTGATCCGTCCTCCTCAGCCTCCGAAAATACTGGGATTACAGGTGTAAGCCACATACCCAGCCGAGTATTCTTTAATTTAGAAATGTAATGTTACCAGTTTTAGTCTGTGTTCTCCTTTGTGCTTATAAATGCAGGGAGGGTAGACTGTTTTGTGAGATCAGTTCTTACTCTAATGATATAATCTTATTAGTAGAAGTATTATTGAGGAAGCTTCATTAGGATGATTCAGATGCTGCTTGAGCTCAGGTGCTAACTACCTGGCTAGTTCCATAAAAGTAGGAGGCCCGACAGGTTTGGAAAAGCTTCTGATTTCAGGCCAGGCATGGTGGCTCATACCTGTAATCCCAGCACTCTGGGAGGCTGAGGTGAGCGGATCACTTCAGGTCAGGAGTTTGAGACCAGCCTGGCCAACATGGTGAAACCCCGATTGTACTGAAAATACAAAAGATTAGCTGGGTGTGGTGGCGGGAGCCTTAATTCCAGCTACTTGAGAGGCTGAGGCAGGAAAATCACTTGAACCTGGGAGGCAGAGGTTGCGGTGAGCAAAGATTGTGCCACTGCACTCCAGCCTGGGTGACAGAGCAAGACTCTGTCTCAAAAAAAAAAAAAAGCTTCTGATTTCATCTCCCTTTCCCCCACCCATTTCTTTGATAAGTGATAATTCTTTTTCTCCTTTAAATTTAAGGTTCCTCAGAAAATTTTGAGTAAATGGGAAGCCAGTGTTGGACTTGCAGAACAGTATGATGTTCCCAAGGGGTCAAAGAACCGAAAATGTATTCCTGGTTCAATCAAGTTGGACAGTGAGGAAGATATGCCGTTTGAGGACTGCACAAATGATCCTGAGTCAGAACATGACCTGTTGCTTAATGGCTGCTTGAAATCACTGGCTTTTGATTCTGAACATTCTGCAGATGAGAAGGAAAAGCCTTGTGCTAAATCTCGAGCCAGAAAGAGCTCTGATAATCCAAAAAGGACTAGTGTGAAAAAGGGCCACATACAATTTGAAGCACATAAAGATGAACGGAGGGGAAAGATTCCAGAGAACCTTGGCCTAAACTTTATCTCTGGGGATATATCTGACACGCAGGCCTCTAATGAACTTTCCAGGATAGCAAATAGCCTCACAGGGTCCAACACTGCCCCAGGAAGTTTTCTGTTTTCTTCCTGTGGAAAAAATACTGCAAAGAAAGAATTTGAGACTTCAAATGGTGACGCTTTATTGGGCTTACCTGAGGGTGCTTTGATCTCCAAGTGTTCTCGAGAGAAGAATAAACCCCAACGAAGTTTGGTGTGTGGTTCAAAAGTGAAGCTCTGCTATATTGGAGCAGGTGATGAGGAAAAGCGAAGTGATTCCATTAGTATCTGTACCACTTCTGATGATGGAAGCAGTGACCTGGATCCCATAGAACACAGCTCAGAGTCTGATAACAGTGTCCTTGAAATTACAGATGCTTTTGATAGAACAGAGAACATGTTATCTATGCAGAAAAATGAAAAGATAAAGTATTCTAGGTTTGCTGCCACAAACACTAGGGTAAAAGCAAAACAGAAGCCTCTCATTAGTAACTCACATACAGACCACTTAATGGGTTGTACTAAGAGTGCAGAACCTGGAACTGAGACGTCTCAGGTTAATCTCTCTGACCTGAAGGCATCTACTCTTGTTCACAAACCCCAATCAGATTTTACAAGTGACGATCTCTCTCCAAAATTCAACATGTCATCAAGCATATCCAGTGAGAACTCACTAATAAAGGGTGGGGCAGTAAATCAAGCTCTATTACATTCGAAAAGCAAACAGCCCAAGTTCCGAAGTATAAAGTGCAAACACAAAGAAAATCCAGTTATGGTAGAACCCCCAGTTACAAATGATGAGTACAGTTTGAAATGCTGCTCTTCTGATACCAAAGGCTCTCCTTTGGCCAGCATTTCTAAAAGTGGGAAAGTGGATGGTCTAAAACTACTGAACAATATGCATGAGAAAACCAGGGATTCAAGTGACATAGAAACTGCAGTGGTGAAACATGTTTTATCCGAGTTGAAGGAACTCTCTTACAGATCCTTAGGTGAGGATGTCAGTGACTCTGGAACATCAAAGCCATCAAAACCATTACTTTTCTCTTCTCCTAGTCAGAATCACATACCTATTGAACCGGACTACAAATTCAGTACATTGCTAATGATGTTGAAAGATATGCATGATAGTAAGACAAAGGAGCAGCGGTTGATGACTGCTCAAAACCTGGTCTCTTACCGGAGTCCTGGTCGTGGGGACTGTTCTACTAATAGTCCTGTAGGAGTCTCTAAGGTTTTGGTTTCAGGAGGCTCCACACACAATTCAGAGAAAAAGGGAGATGGCACTCAGAACTCCGCCAATCTTAGCCCTAGTGGAGGTGACTCTGCATTGTCTGGGGAATTGTCTGCTTCGCTACCTGGCTTAGTGTCCGACAAAAGAGATCTCCCTGTTTCTGGTAAAAGTCGTTCAAACTGTGTTACTAGGCGCAACTGTGGAAGATCAAAGCCTTCATCCAAATTGCGAGATGCTTTTTCAGCCCAAGTGGTAAAGAACACAGTGAATCGTAAAGCATTAAAGACCGAGCGCAAAAGAAAACTGAATCAGCTTTCAAGTGTGACTCTTGATGCTGTACTGCAGGGAGACCGAGAACATGGAGGTTCATTGAGAGGTGGGGCAGAAGATCCTAGTAAAGAGGAACCCCTTCAGATAATGGGCCACTTAACAAGTGAAGATGGTGACCATTTTTCTGATGTGCATTTTGATAACAAGGTTAAGCAATCTGATCCTGGTAAAATTTCTGAAAAAGGACCCTCTTTTGAAAACGGAAAAGGCCCAGAGCTGGACTCTGTAATGAACAGTGAGAATGATGAACTCAATGGTGTAAATCAAGTGGTGCCTAAAAAGCGGTGGCAGCGTTTAAACCAAAGGCGCACTAAACCTCGTAAGCGCATGAACAGATTTAAAGAGAAAGAAAACTCTGAGTGTGCCTTTGGGGCCTTACTTCCTAGTGACCCTGTGCAGGAGGGGCGGGATGAGTTTCCAGAGCATAGAACTTCTTCAGCAAGCATACTTGAGGAACCACTGACAGATCAAAAGCATGCTGATTGCTTAGATTCAGTTGGGCCACGGTTAAATGTTTGTGATAAATCCAGTGCCAGCATAGGTGACATGGAAAAGGAGCCAGGAATTCCCAGTTTGACACCACAGGCTGAGCTCCCTGAACCAGGTAAGGACATCTAAATGTGATAAAAAGAAATTGGAGAAAGTGCTGATAAACATTGCCCTTCTGAAATTGATCTGTTGTAATGATAAAGTGAAGTATAAACTGGGGGGCAAGAATCATCACTTTAATGAAGAAGGAGTTTTATGTAGAAAGGTCTGAATTTTGAAGATGAGATTTCCATATGTATTCAAAAGTTAAGCTTTACCAGAAGCCTTTTCCCCAACCTTTTCAAGTAAATCTCTATAATGTTTTTCTTTCTCTTTCTTTTCTTTTTTCTTTTCTTCCTTTCTCTCTTTCTTTCTTTCTTTTTTCTTTCTTTCTTTCTTTCTTTTTTTCTTTCTTTCTTTCTTTCTTTCTTTCTTTCTTTCTTTCTTTCTTTCTCTCTCTCTCTCTCTCTCTCTCTCTCTCTCTCTCTCTCTCTCTCTCTGTCTTTCCCCCTCTCTCTTTTTTTTTTTTTTTTTAAATTTTTTTTTCTTTTGAGACTGGGTCTTACTCTATTGCCCAGGCTGGTCTCAAACTCCTGAGTTCACGCCATCCGCCAGCCTCTGCTTCCTAAAGTGCTGGAATTACAGGCATGAGCCACCATGCCTGACCTCTTCCCCATTTCTTACCTTTTAAAATCTCCAAGCTTTTTGGGACTCAGTATGTAATTGCAAGTAATTGAGAGGCTCCTAGGATTTAAATCCAGTTGTTAGGTTGTAGAAAGCAAATAGGCTCTATTGGATGGTAGGGTTTTTTGTTTTTTTTTTTTTTTTTTTTTTTTTTTTCTTTAGGCATCCTCCACCTTACCTGGTAATTTTTATATTTTTAGTAGAGATGAGGGTTCACCACATTGGCCAGGCTGGTCTTGAACTCCTGAACTCAAGTGATCCGCCCGCCAAAAGTGCTGGGATTATAGGCATGAGCCACCGCGTCTGGCTGGATGTTAGGTTTTCTTTGACCACTACTTAAGATAGGTCCTTCTGTTGTGTGGACAATTCGATGAAGCATATGTGCTTTTGAAAAAACTGCCAAGTATTCTACAGTACTTATTTGAAGGTCTTAGGTGTCTTAAATCCCTATTGGAATGAGGATTATGAACAAATAAAAATACCAGAAGTACCCAAGTGTTGTACCTAGCGGCAGATGGAAAACAGAAATCTTTTTTTTTTTTTTTTTTTTTTTTTGAGACGGAGTCTTGCTCTGTCGCCCAAGCTGGAGTGCAGTGGCGCAATCTCGGCTCACTGCAAGCTCCGCCTCCCGGGTTCACGCCATTCTCCTGCCTCAGCCTCCCGAGTAGCTGGGACTACAGGCGCCCGCCACTGCGCCCGGCTAATTTTTTCTATTTTTAGTAGAGACGGGGTTTCACCATGGTCTCGATCTCCTGACCTTGTGATCCGCCCGCCTCGGCCTTCCAAAGTGCTGGGATTACAGGCGTGAGCCACCGCGCCCGGCCAAACAGAAATCTTTTAAGATATTAACGTCACACAATATAGTTGAGGATAAAGCAGTGTGTGTATATATGTGTATACAAATATATTTTTTCTTTACAGCAATATCTCTTAACATACGATTCTCGAAATTGTGTATCATAATAGAATTTTTTCTAACAGCTTTATTGAAAATACAGTTCTCATATCATAAAATTCACCTTTTAACGTTTTTAATTGAGTGGTTTGTAGTATAGTCACAGAGTTGTGCAACAATCAGTGCAATCAATTATGGAATATTTGCATCATCCCAGACAGAAACACTGAACTCTTATCAATCTGCCTTCAGTTTTTACCTATCTGTAGATTTGTCTGTTATGTACATTTCATAGAAATGGAATCATACAATATGTGCTTCTTTTGGGTCTGGTTTCCCTTACTTAGTTTAATGTTTTCTGGTTCATCCCTCTTGTAGTGGTATCAGTTCTTCTGTTTTTTTTCTAAAATTATGGTTAAAAAGCATGTAACCTAAACATACCTTCTTTTTTTTTTTTTTTTTTTTTTTTGAGACAGGGTCTGACTGTTGCCCAGGCTAGAGTGAAATTTACTCTTTTAACAGTGTTTACGGCCAGGTGCGGTGGCTCACACCTGTAATCCCAGCACTGGGAGGCAAGGCTGATGGATCACCTGAGGTCAGGAGTTTAAGACCAGCCTGGCCAACATGGCAAAACCCCATCTCTACTAAAAATAGAAAAATTAGCTGGGCGTGGTGACGCGCTCCTGTAATCCCAGCCACTCGGGAGGCTGAGGTAGGAGAATCACTTGAATTCTTGAGATGGAGGTTGCAGTGAGCTGGGATTGCACCACTGCACTCCAATCTGGGAGACAGAGCGAGACTCCATTTCAAAATAAACAAAAAATCAGTATTTAAGTGTGTATTTTAGTGTCATGAATCATGTACCGTGTACAACAGCAGATCTCCAGAACGTTTTCATTTTGCTTGACTGAGACTCTATACCCGTTGAACAACAACTCCTGATTTTCTCCTCTCTTCAGTCCATGACAACTAACATTCTTTCTGCTTCTGTGAATTTCATTACTTTAGATATCTCATGTAAGTGGAGTCATGCAGTATTTGTTGTTTTGTGATAGGCTTATTTCACTTAGCATAATGTTCTCAAGGTTCATCCATGTTGTAGCACATGACAGGATCACCTTTTTTTTTTTAGACAGAGTCTTACTCTGTCGCCCATGCTGGAGTGCAGTGGTGTGATCTCAGCTCACTGCAGCCTCTGCCTCGTGGGTTCAAGCGATTCTCCTGCCTCAGCCTCCTGAGTAGCTGGGACTACAGGCACATGCCACAACACCCGGTTAATTTGTTTTGTATTTTTAGTAGAGACAGGGTGTCACCATGTTCCCCAGGATGGTCTCGATCTGACCTTGTGATCCACCCGCCTTGGCCTCCCAAAGTGCTGGGATTATAGGCATGAGCCACCATGCCCTGCCGATAACCTTCTTCTTTTACTTCTGAATAATATTCCAACATACTTTTTCTTTTTCATACAAAAGCATCTTTTCTTTATCAATTCATTGCTTGTTGGACATTTAGGTTGCTTCCATATCTTGACTATTGTGAATAATGCTACAGTGAACATGGATATGCAGGTATCTCCTCAAGATCTGGTTTTCTTTCTTTTTTTTCTTTGTTTTTGGAGATGGAGTTTCACTCTTGTTGCCCAGGCTGGAGTGCAATGGCACAATATCTGCTCACTGTAACCTCTGCCTCCTGGGCTCAAGCAATTCTGCCTCAGCCTTTCAAGTAGCTGGGATTAAAGGCATACGCCACCACACATGGCTAATTTTGTATTTTTAGTAGAGACGGGGTTTCACCACGTTGGCCAGGCTGGTCTCGAATTCCTGACCTCAGGTGGTCTGCCCACCTCGGGCTCCCAAAGTGCTGGGTTTACAGGCATGAGCAACTGCACCCAGTGGTTTTCAATTCTTTTGGATAAATACCTAGAATGGCATTGGTGGAACATAGGGGAATTCTACTTTTATTTATTTATTTTTTTTGAGACAAGGGTCTCGCTCTGTCACCCAGGCTGGAGTATAATGATGTGATCTCAACTCACTGCAACCTCTGCCTCCTGGGTTCAAGCAATTCTTGTGCCTCAGCCTCCCAAGTAGCTGGGATTACAGTGGTTTTGCCATGTTGGCCAGGCTGGTCTCAAATTCCTGACCTTAAGTGATTCTCCTGCTTCGGCCTCCCAAAGTGTTGGGATTATAGGTGTGAGCCACTGCACCTGGCCTACTTCTAATTTGATGAACCTCTATAGTGTTTTGCATAATTGCTGCATCATATTATAAGTCCTTTGCCCATATACTTTTTTTTTTTTTTTTTTTTTGAGATGGAGTCTTGCTCTGTCGCCCAGGCTGGAGTGCAGTGGCGTGATCTGGGCTCACTGCAAGCTCTGCCTCCCAGGTTCATGCCATTCTCCTGCCTCAGCCTCCTGAGTAGCAGGGACTGCAGGTGCCCACCACTGCACCTGGCTAATTTTTTTTTTGTATTTTTAGTAGAGATGGGGTTTCACCATGTTAGCCAGGGTGGTCTCGAACTCCTGACCTCATGATCCGCCCACCTCGGCCTCCCAAAGTGCTGGGATTAAAGGCGTGAGCTACTGCGCCCGGCCTACATATGTTTTTAATGATACTGGGTCTCTTTGTCACCCGGGCTGGAATACAGTGGTGCAGTTATAGCTCACTGCAGCCTCGAACTCCTGGGCTCAAGCAATCCTTCTATCTCAACATCCTGAGTAGCTGGGAGTACAGGTGCATGCCACCACACTTGTCTAATTTTTGTGTTTTTTTTTGTAGAGACACGTTTCTGGCTATGCTGCCTAGGCTGGTCTTCAACTACTGGGCTCAAATGATGCTCCTGCTTTCGCCTCCCAAAATGCTGGGATTCCAGACATGAGCTACTGTGCATATCCCTTTGCATATTTTTAAATCTTGTTATTTAAAAAAATGAGGTGTGGCCGGGTGCGGTGGCTCAATCCTGTAATCCCAGCACTTTGGGAGACCAAGACGGGCAGATCACGAGGTCAGGAGATCGAGACCATCCTGGCTAATATGGTGAAACCCCATCTCTACTAAAAAATACAAAAAACTAGCCGGGCGAGGTGGTGGGCGCCTGTAGTCCCAGCTACTCAGGAGACTGAGGCAGGAGAATGGCGTAAACCCGGAAGGCGGAGCTTGCAGTGAGCTGAGATCCTGCCACTGCACTCCAGCCTGGGCCACAGAGCGAGACTCCGCCTCAAAAAAAAAAAAATGAGGTGTAAGTTACTAATATATTCTGGATGTTAACCAATTATCTGATGTATGATTTGCAAGTATTTTCTCCCATTTTGTACCTGCCTTTTCACTCTGTTGATTGTTTTTTTTGCTGTATAGAAGTTAATGTGATATTATTTTCCGTTTTTGCTTTTTAAAAAATTTTTACTTGTGCTTTGGGTTTCATAGCCAGGAAATTATTGTTCATTCCAATATCATGAAGTTTTTCGTTTGTGTTATTCTAGGAGTTTCATAGTTGGAGGTCTTATGTTTAGGTCTTTGATCTATTTTATGATAATTTTTATATAAGGTGTAAGATGAGAGTTCATCTTCATTCTTCGGCGTGTGGATATCCAGTTTTCACAATACCATTTGTTAAAGAGACTATCCTTCCCCCATTGTGTAGTCTTGGCACTGTTGTTGAAGATCATTTGACCATATATGTGATTTATTTCAGGGATCTCTGTTCTTTTAATTTTTAGTAAAATTTAGATGGGATCCAACCATGTTGCCCAGGCTTTTCTTGAATTCCTGGGCTCAAGTGATCCTCCTGCCTCAGTCTCCCAAAAAGCTGGGATTACAGGTGTGAGCCACCACCCTGGCCAGGGATCTCTGTGGATCCCTATTCTGTTCCATTGACTTATATGTCTGTATTTTTATGCCAGTACAATATTGTTTTGATTACCATAGCCTCATGATATGTTTGAAATTAGGAAATGTAAGGCCTCCAGTTTTTTTTTTCTCAAGATTGTTTTGTTTCTTTGGGAGTTCTCGGGAGTTCTTTGAGGTTACACACTAATTTAAGATAGTTTTTTATTTCTGCAAAAACAAAAAAATGGCTATTGAGATGTTGATAGGGATTGCATTGACTTTTTAGTTTCCTTTGGGTAGTAGGGGTATCTTTTTTTTTTTTTTTTTTTTTTGAGACGGAGTCTCGCTGTGTCCCCCTGGCTGGAGTGCAGTGGCGTGATCTCGGCTCACTGCAAGCTCTGCCTCCCGGGATCATGCCATTCTCCTGCCTCACCCTCCTGAGTAGCTGGGACTAATTGTTTTGTATTTTTAGTAGAGACGGGGTTTCACCGTGTTAGCCAGGATGGTCTCAATCTCCTGACCTTGTGATCCGCCGGCCTTGGCCTCCCAAAGTGCTGGGATTACAGGCTTGAGCCACTGCGCCCGGCTGGGATATCTTAACAATATTAAGTTTTCCAGTCCATGAAAACAGCCTATCTTTCCATTTATTTATGTCTTCCATAATTTTATCCAACAGTGTTTTGGAGTGTACAGCCATTTTGCCTCCTTGGTTAAGTTTATTCTTAAGTATTCTATTCTTTTTTATGCTATTGTAAATGTAATTGTTTTAATTTCCTTTCATATTGTTCATTATGAGTATATAGAAATGCAACTGTTTTTTCAGGTTTAATTTTGTATCTTGGAACTTTGCCAAATTTGCTTCTTTGTTCTAATAGCATGTGGAATCTTTAGGGTTTCCTACATAAAAGTTCACGTCGTCTGCAAAGAGATAATTTGGCTTCTTGCTTGCCTATTTATTGCCTAATTACTCTGCTAGGACTTCAAGTAATGTGTTGAATAGGTTGCTACAGTGAGTATATTTCCCTTGCTCTTTAGAGGAAAAGCTTTCAGTGTTTCACTGTCAAGCATATTAGCTGTGGTCTTTTCATATATACTCTTTATTATATTTATGTAATTACTTTTTTGTTTGGGTTTTTGTGTTTTTGTTTTTAGACAGGGTCACATTGTTTTTTCTTTTTTTTTTGAGACGGAGTTTCATTCTTGGTGTCCACGACGGAGTGCAGTGGCGCCATCTCGGCTCACTGCAACCTCCATCTCCCGGGTTCACGCCATTCTCTTTCCTCAGCCTCCCGAGTAGCTAGGACTACAGGTGCCCACCACCACGCCTGGCTAATTTTTTTGTATTTTTAGTAGAGACGGGCTTTCATCACGTTGGTCAGGCTAGTCTCGAACTCCTGACCTTGTGATCTTCCCGCCTCAGCCTCCCAAAGCGTAGACAGGGTCACATTCTGTCACTTAGGCTGGAGTGCAGTGGTGATATGGCTCACTGCAGCCTCAACCACCCAGGCTCAATCAATACTCCCACCTCCACCTCCCAAGTAGCTGGGACTACAGCCATGCACCACCATACTCGGCTGATTTTTTTTTTTTTTTTTTTGAGACGGAGTCTCGCTCTGTCACCCAGGCTGGAGTGCAGTGGCGCGATCTTGGCTCACTGCAAGCTCCACCTCCCGGGTTCACACCATACTTCTGCCTCAGTCTCCCGAGTAGCTGGGACTACAGGCGCCTGCCACCACGCCTGGCTAATTTTTTTGTATTTTTAGTAGAGACGGGGTTTCATCATGGTCTCGATCTCCTGACCTTGTGATCCGCCCGCCTCGGCCTCCCAAAGTGCTGGGATTACAGGCGTGAGCCACCGCGCCCGGCCCAACTCGGCTGATTTTTAACCTTTTTGTACAGATGGATTTTACTATGTTGCCTAGGTGGGTCTAAAACTTCTGAGCTCAAGTGATCCTCCCACTTCAGCATTTCAAGTAGCTGGGACTACAGGTGTGCACCATGGCATCTGACTAATTTTGTAATTTTTTGTAGAAACAGGATTTTACTGTGTTTCCTAGGCTGGTCTCAAGACTCCTGGGCTCAAGCAGTCTTCCCACCTTGGCACCCCAAAAGTGCTGGGATTACAGGTGTGAGCTACGATACCTGGCATGTAATTTCTTTTTATTCCTAGTTTGTTGAGTGCTTTCTTTTCAGTCCTGAAATATAGTTGAATTTTGTCAGATGTTTTTTCTACATCAAGTGCGAAGGTCATGTAGTTATTTATTTATTTTTTTGGTCCTTTATTCTGTTAATGTGCTCTATTCTGTTGATTTTTCTATTCTGTTGATTTTTTTTTCTATTTTTGAACCATCGTTGCATTCCAGGATTAAATTCTACTTGGTCACGATGTGTATTTCTTTTTTTTTTTTTGAGATGGAATCTCACTCTGTCACCCTGGCTGGAGTGCAGTAGCGCAATCTCGGGTCACTGCAAGTTCCGCCTCCTGGGTTCATGCCATTCTCCTGCTTCAGCCTCCTGAGTAGCTGGGACTACAGGCACCCCCGGCACCACGCCGAGCTAAATTTTTTTTGTATTTTTTAGTAGACGGGGTTTTTTAGTAGACGGGTGTTAGCCAGCATGGTCTCAATCTCCTGACCTTGTGATCTGCCTGCCTTGGTCTCCCAAAGTGCCAGGATTACAGGTGTGAGCCACCATGCCTGTCCCCCCCACCCTTTTTTTTCCTTCTGCTGGCCCCGACGGGAGCCATATTTCTTTAAATGTGCTATTTAATTTGGTATACTAGTATTTTGTTGAGGATTTTTACATCAGTATTTATAAGGGATATTGGTCTGTAGTTTATCTTTTCATTTCTATATGCTCTAGTCTTTGTTTCTTTCATTCTGCTAACTATGGGATTAGTTTTATTTTTCTGGTTTCTCGAGGTGTAAATTTAGGTTGTTGAGTTGAAATCTTTCTTGTTTTTCAATGTTGGCATTTACTGATACAGCCTTCTCTTTTAGTAGTGCTTTTGCGCATCCTATAATTTGTTTTGTTTTGTTTTTGAGACGGAGTCTCACTCTGTCGCCAGGCTGGAGTGAGGTGGCACAATCTCCACTCAGTGCAACCTCCGCCTCCCAGGTTCAACCGATTGTCCTGCTTCAGCCTCCCGAGTAGCTGGGATTACAGGCGCCTGCCATCACACCCGGCTAGTTTCTGTATTTTTAGTAGAGACGGGTTTCGCTATGTTGGCCAGGATGATCTCCATCTCTTGACCTCGTGTTCTACCCACCTTGACCTCCCAAAGTGCTGGGATTACAGGCGTGAGCCACCGCACCCGGCTGGTATGTTGTTTTCATTTGTCACAAGATATTTTCTTTTCTCTCTTTCTTTTTTTTAGACAGAGTCTTGCTCTGACTGGAGTGCAGTGGCGCGATCTTGGCTCACTGCAACCTCCACCTCCCAGGTTCAAGCGATTCTCCTGCCTCAGCCTCCCGTGTAGCTGGGACTACAGGCATGTGCCACCACGCCCGGCTAATTTTTTGTATTTTTAGTAGAGACGAGGTTTCACCATGTTAGCCAGGATGGTCTTGATTTCCTGACCTTGTGATCCTCCTGTCTCAGCCTCCCAAAGTGCTGGGATTACAGGCGTGAGCCAACGCACCCAGCCCTGTCGAAAGGTATTTTCTAATTTTCCTTGTGATTTCTTCTTTTTTCCATTGATTGTTCAAGAGTTTGTTGTTTAATTTCCACATATTGGTGGATTTTTCAGTTTTTGTACTGATATTGATTTCTGGTTTCACTTGATTTCACTTGATTGTGACTGGAACAGATACTTGGTATGATTTCAGTCTTCTTAAATTTGTTAAGACTTGTGTGGCTGGGCATGGTGGCTCGCACCTGTAATCCCAGCACTTTGGGAGGCCAAGGGAAGCGGAAGTTGCAGTGAGCTGATACTGTGCGACTGCACTCCAGCCTGGGCGACAGAGCAAGATTCTGTCTCCAAAAAACCAAATGAGAGAGCCACCACGCCCAGCCTGAAAAGAATATTCTTTACCTGTTTAATGGTCTTTGCATTCTTATTGATAGTCAGTTGGCCATAACTACGTAAGAGGTTGGTTCTGTGCTCTCAATGAAGTGGTGGCTCACACCTATAACTCCAGAATTTTGAGAGGCCAAGGCAGGCAGATGACCTGAGATCAGGAGTTCAAGACCATCCTGTCCAACAAGAGGGTGAAACTTCATCTTTACTAAAAATGTCTCTGAAATTGGAAAGTATAAGTTTTTTAACTTTATCCTTTTTCAAGATCATTTTGGCTCTTTTGCATCTTTGGTGTTTCATATTAATGTTAGAACAAGGTTGTAAGTTTCTGCAAAAAAGCCAGTTATGATTTTGATAGGGATTGTGCTGAATCTGTAGGGTAGTTTGCGTAGTGTTGCCATCTTAGCAATATTAAGTCTTCCAGTCCATGAATAATAGATGACTTTTCATCCAATTAGATTTGTCTTTCACTTCTTTCCACGATACTTTGTAATTTTCAGTGTATAAATTCTGCACTTAAAAAAATTTATTCCTAAGTATTTTAGTCTTTGTCCTTTTATAAATGAATTTGTTTTTCTGATTACATTCTCAAATTGTTTATCGCATGTTTTTGAAAATACAAACATTTTGTGTATTTTATCGTGCAACTTTGCTGAACTCGTGTTAATTAATAGAATTATTGATTACTGTTAGTAATAGTTTTTTTTATGAATTCCTTTGGATTTTCTGTGTACATGACTGTGTAATCTGCATGTTTTCTAATCCAGTTGCCCTTTTCTCCCTTTGTTTACTTACCCTGACTAGAGCTTCCAGTGTGATGTGGAATACTAGTGGAGAAAGCAGACATCCTTGTCTTGTTTTTGATGTTAGGAGGAAATAATTGAGTCTTTTTCATGAACTATGATGTCAGCCGTGGTTTTATTATATTACCTTTCATATTTAGAATGTTCTCTTTTATACCTATTTTGTCACATTTGTAAGATCTTCTTTGTGTCTTTTGAGAAGATAGTTTTGTGTTTCGCCCTTTATTCTATCCATAGATGTATTATATTGATTGATTTTTGTAATTTGAACCAACTTTGAAGTCCTGGGGTAAATCCTACTTGGTCGTGTTGCGTAATGTTGTTGGATGTGTTTTGCTTGTATTTTGCTGAAGATTTAAAAATCTATACTCATAAGGGATATTGGTCTACAGCTTTCCTATTTGTGTGATACCTTTGTCTAGTTCTTTTTGTTGTTGATGTTTTTCGTTTTTTTTTTTTTTTTTTTTTTTTTGAGATGGAGTTTCGCTCTGGTTGCCCAGGCTGGAATGCAGTGGTGCGATCTCGGCTCACTGCAGCCTCTGCCTCCCGGGTTCAAGTGATTTTCCTGTCTCAGTCTCCCGAGTAGCTGGGGTTACAGGCACGTGCCACCACACCCAGCTAATTTTTGTGTTTTTAGTAGAGACAGGGTTTCACCATGTTGGCCAGGCTGGTCTTGAACTCCTGACCTCAAGTGATCTGCCTGCCTGAGCCTCCCAAAATGCCGGGATTACAGGTGTGAGCTGCCATGCCCAGCTATCTTTGTCTAGTTCTGCTTTCAGAGTAATACTGGCCTCATAGAATGAGCGTGACAGGTAGATTCTTAAGTAGTGCTTTGTTATAACCCAATTGTGGCCTTTCTTACGTATTTCTCCCCTTTTTCCTGACATCCTTTACTTTCACTGCCTTTATATAGGTCTACCTTTGCTAGTAAATAGGGTCATATGGATGCTGGAAATAATCCTTTCCTGTGAATCATTATTAATGTACATGTGAATATTACTGTTAAAGCAGATACTGTCTTTTCCTTAAGAATAGTTCACAATTTTCGTTCATGATAATATTTCAAATATTTTCATATAATTTTATTTTTACTTCAGTTTTTGAATTTGTTTGGTTTTGAGTATGTATTGAAAAGATGCAAGAAGCTATTCAGTAAAAATTTTCCTCCCACCCTATCCCTCCGTGGCTCAGATCTGCTCTCCAGAGCAGATCTGGAGATGTGGTTTGTATTTGGCAATATCTTGTAGTATTCCAATTTGAAATTTCACTTCATAGTTGTTGTACTGATAAGTTCCTGCTAACAGTACGGAAAAGTACAGGTTGGCATTCTGTTAATTTTTTTTTTTTTTTTTTAGCATCCAGTCTAATCACCTCCTTTTTCTTTTTTTTCTTTTCTTTTTTTTTTTTTTGAGACGGAGTCTCGCTCTGTCACCCAGGCTGGAGTGCAGTGGCGGGATCTCAGCTCACTGCAAGCTCCGCCTCCCGGGTTCACGCCATTCTCCTGCCTCAGCCTCCCGAGTAGCTGGGACTACAGACGCCCGCCACCTTGCCCGGCTAGTTCTTTGTATTTTTTAGTGGAGACGGGGTTTCACCATGTTAGCCAGGATGGTCTCGATCTCCTGACCTCGTGATCCGCCCGTCTCGGCCTCGCAAAGTGCTGGGATTACAGGCTTGAGCCACCGCGCCCGGCCATCACCCCCTTTTTCAAGTCTGTATTCGCACTCACAATCTAGTAATTTAAATTTTTTTTTTTTTTTTTTTTTTTTTTTGAGACGGAGTCTCGCTCTGTCGCCCAGGCTGGAGTGCAGTGGCCGGATCTCAGCTCACTGCAAGCTCCGCCTCCTGGGTTCACGCCATTCTCCTGCCTCAGCCTCCCGAGTAGCTGAGACTACAGGCGCCCGCCACCTCGCCCGGCTAGTTTTTTGTATTTTTTTTAGTAGAGACGGGGTTTCACCGTGTTAGCCAGGATGGTCTCGATCTCCTGACCTCGTGATCCGCCCGTCTCGGCCTCCCAAAGTGCTGGGATTACAGGCTTGAGCCACCGCGCCCGGCCTTAAAAAAATTTTTGAGTAAAGTATGAAATTTTGTTAAAGGGCTACATATGTATAGTTTTGATATAAATGAAGCTATGTTTCACATGGTTAATTTACTTTGGTTGTTTGGAATTTCCAATGGTTTCTTATTTTACAGAATCCTGCCAAATTTTTAATGACTGTAGGGCAGGGTATAGGGATATTTTTACTGAGTAAATACCATTGCATGTACTAGAGGTATTCTGTTATGTTAACATATCCTATTAGAGATACATGATGAAACACATATGGATGAAATATGGAGTATAAGATGTTGCAAAATAACGTGGAAAGACGGGGATACAGATAAAAATAGAATGGCCATGAATTTGTAATCAGTGAGTCTAGGTGTTTATTATACTGGTTTTGTAGATGTTTGTAATTTTCTACAATACATCCTTTTTCAGTAGGAATTCAGAATAAACAAAGTGCTAAACATTTGAGTAAATCTAAATAACAGTTGACTATGAAAATAATAATGCCTTATGGTCTTAAATATATATGGCATTAAAATACACCACAACAATAAAATATCAGTTAGTATGGAGGCAGATGGAAATTAGTTTCCTTTACTTTCTGGCAGGATGGTAGCAATCTTGATTAACTTTGGATTTTTATGAGTTAAATATTATTATTATTATAATTATTATTATTATTTTTAGACAGAGCCTAGCTCTGTCACCCAGGCTTGAGTGCAGTGATGCAATCTCGGCTCACTGCAACCTCCGCCTCCTGGGTTCAAGCGATTCTCCTGCCTCAGCCTCCAGAGTAGCTATAGGTGTGTGCCACCACATCCGACTGATTTTTGTATTTTTAGTAGAGACAGGGTTTCACCATGTTGGCCAGGCTGGTCTCAAACTCCTGACCTCAGGTGATCCACCCACCTTGGCCTCCCAAAGTGCTAGCATGACAGATGTGAGCCATATACCCAGTGCAAATATTCATATTTTAATTTTTAAAATAACCTAAAACACACAACAGAAAGCAGAAAGCTTGGCCCGGCACAGTGGATCACGCCTGTAATTCCACCTACTCCGGAGGGTTAGGCAGGAGAATCTCTTAAACCCAGGAGGCAGAGGTTGCAGTGAGCCAAGATTGTGCCATTGCACTCCACCCTGGACCACAAGAGAAAAACTGTGTCTAAAAAAAAAAAAAAAAAAAAAAAAAAAAAAAGCAGAAAGTTCCCTTGTAATTTATTTTTTTGGGAGATTCATCCTGTAGATTTTCTCAGTTTGCTTCACGCTGTATGCAGCCCTGTTATATGGTTTTACATGTTTCTCTTACCTCTGCACAGTAGTCTCCCTTTATCTAGAAACTCATTTTTCACAGTATCAATTACCTGTAGTCAACCGAGGTCCAAAAATGAGTACAGTACAATACAGTTATTTTGGGGCAGAGAGGGAGAGAGAGCACATTCACATAACTTTTATTATAGTGTATTGATAACATTGGTCTTTTTTTTTTTTTTTTTTTGAGTTAGAGTCTTAACTCTCACCCAGGATGGGTGAGAGTGCAGTGGCATTATCTTGACATACGAGATGGTAGCTGCAACTATAGACATGCACCACCATGCCCAGCGAATTTTTGTATTTTTATTAAAGACGGGATTTTGCCATGTTGGCTAGGCTGGTCTGAAGGGGTGGCCTGCCCCTCCACACCTGTGGGCGTTTCTTGTTAGGTGGAACGAGAGACTTGAGAAAAGAAATGAGACACAGAGACAAAGTATAGAGAAAGAAAATGTGGGCCCAGGGGACCGGCGCTCAGCTTACAGAGGACCCACGCCGGCACCGGTCTCTGAGTTCCCTTAGTATTTATTGATAATTATCTTTACCATCTTAAAGATAAGGGAGTGGCAGGACAATAGGATCATCGAAGGGAGAAAATTAGCAGTAAGACATATGGACAAAGATCTCTGTGACATGAATAAGTTCAAAGGAAAATGCTGTGCCTTGATATGCATATGCAAACATCTCCTCAAACCTCTTAGCATCATTGCACCAGCAAGTCCCGCCAGCAAGTCCCACCTTATGCTGTAAGGCGGTTTTCTCCTTTCTCAGTAAACAGAGCATACAATCGAGTTTTACACCGAGATGTTCCATTGCCCAGGACGGGCAGGATTTTTAACCAGCAAGCTGCCTTCAGGCACTTGTTTAACAAAGACACATCCTGCACAGCCCAAAATCCACCAAACCTGGAGTCACCACAGCACATGTCTCCTGCAAGGACAAGGTTGGGGGCAGGGTCACAGATCAACAGCATCCCAAACACAGAACCAAATGGAGTCTCCCATGTCCACCTCTTTCTACATAGACACAGTAACAGGCTGATCTCTCTTTCTTTTCCCCACACTGGTCTCAACTCCTGACCTCAAGTGATCCACCTGCCTTGTCCTCCCAAAGTGCTGGGATTACAGGTGCGAGCCGTCAGTCCTGGCCTAGGCTGAATGATCTAGATTGCCACTATTAGGAATGATTTTGGGGTTTTTGCCTTTTTTTTTTGTTTCTTTAAACTTTTTTCTCTGAGGTTCCAGAACTAGGAAAGTCGAGGTATAAATAGGGTCGAATAATCTGTATTGGAGGAGTGATGTTGCTATTAGTATTCTAGTCCTTTGGAATAATTCACCATTTTAATGAAAAGGAGAAAACTGTATGTAGTTCAGTCTTGATGAAGAGATTTTACTTTTTAAAATTAGCTTTATCCAAGGTATAATTTATATACCATAAAATTCATACATTTTGTGTATACAATCGAATAATATTTTGCAAATTTAATGTGTTATGCAACCATCTCTTTAAATCTGTTTTGGAGTGTTTCTGCCATCCCAGTAAAGATCCTTTTAATCTGTATATAGTTAATCCCTATTCCTACCACTAGCCCTAGAGAACCATTAGTTGACTGTCTCTGTAGATTTGCCTTTTCCCTGGACATTTAATATTAATGGAGTCATGCAATATGTGATCTTTTGTGTCTTGTTCTTCTCATTTGGTATATTTTTGAGATTTTAAAAAAACAGAAAACAAAAACCTACCATCTGTAATTTGTCCTCTTTTTTGCTAAATAGTATTCCACTGTAGGTATATGCCTAATTTTATTTATTCATTCATTCATTCATTGATTAACATTTGGGCTGTTTCAACTTTTTGGCTGTTTTATCATTTTAGTTGATAGTGTATACTCTGAGGTCTATGGCTATTGCTATACTCATCCAGTATTTGTCATTTATCTCTTTCTTCACAATACAATGACATTTTGTAGTTGTATAGTAGGCATGACATACTGGTTGTGTGGTAGGAATTAGGGCGTATTTGCTGAGAACCTTAGGGGTAGTGTGATTTGGCTCTTGCTTTGTTTGATATTTGCTACATATCCTGTATTAAGGTTTGCATAGTTACTCCTCTCTCCATTGACTTGTGCAGTTTTATGGATTTTGATATTTTCTTCCAGTATCCAAAAGGCCATATTCCTCCTTTGTTCCTGGTATATTCTTTATCTTAGCTTGGCAAATCACTTACTTTTTTGCCTCACGTTGCTCCTTTGTAGTAACAGTAGGTGAATTCTCCATGCTTTTCTAACTGAAAAGTGCTGTAACTGGGAGAGAACATAGGTAGGGAATTGGCGGGGTAGCTGAGGCAAGAAAGAAAGAGGGGAAACCTAGCAACAGCCAGGAAGCCTCTTTTTATATATTTTTTTATTTTTTTGAGATGGAGTGTTGCTCAGTCACCCAGGCTGGAGTGCAGTGGCACGATCTAGGCTCACTGCAACCTCGACCTCCCAGGTTCAAGTGATTCTTCTGCCTTAGCCTCTTGAGTATCTGCGACTACAGGTATGCACCACCACGCCTGGCTAGTTTTTGTATTTTTAGTAGAGACGGGGCTTCACCATGTTGGCCAGGCTGGTCTCAAACTCTCGACTTCAAGTAATCTGCCTGCTTCAACCTCCCAAAGTGCTGAGATTACAGGCATGAGCCACTGCATCCCACCCAGGAAGCATCTTTTTTAAATTCATTCAGTTGTCACCAAGCTGTTTCACTTACAATATGTTACCCTATTTATTTTTTATTTATTTTTATTTTTTAGACAAAGTCTCACTCTGTTGTCCAGGCTGGAGTGCAGTGGCGCTGTCTCAGCTCACTGCAACCTCTGCCTCCTGGGTTCAAGTGATTCTCTTGCCTCAGCCTGAGTATATTACTCTATTTTTTATTTAGGGAAAGAATTGGTAGAATTTTATTGAAGTGCCAGATAGTAAATTATTTTTATTTTTATTTTTATTTTATTTATTTATTTATTTTTTTGAGATGGAGTCTCGCTCTGTCGCCCATTCTGGAGTGCAGTGGAGCAATGTCGGCTCACTGCAAGCTCCACCTCCCGGGTTCATGCCATTCTCCTGCCTCAGGCTTCTGAGCAGCTTGGGACCACAGGTGCCTGCCACCATGCCCAGCTAATTTTTTTGTATTTTTAGTAGAGACGGGGTTTCACTGTGTTAACCAGGATGGTCTTGATCTCCTGATCTTGTGATCTGCCCGCCTCGGCCTCCCAAAGTGCTGGGATTACAGGCGTGAGCCACCGCGCCCGGCCCAGATAGTAAATATTTTAGGTTTTATGATCCATAAGGTCTCTGTCACCTAGTAGATGTATCCAGTACAGAATTTCTCACTTTAATTTCCAATGTTTTGTGCTATCTGCTGGTTTCATTGTGAGCTGCAAGGAAATAGAGAACTGGAGGATTGAAGCCTAGTCTGAGAAGTTACTCTATGAGAGAAGCAAACCCCAAAGGTAGAGTGGAAACAGCAATTATAAGAGGAAACGTGGCCGGGCATGGTGGTTCAAGCCTATAATCCCAGCACTTTGGGAGGCTGAGGCGAGCAGATCACCTGAGGTCAGGAGTTTGAGACCAGCTGGGCCAACATGATGAAACCCTGTCTGTCTACTAAAAAATACAAAAAATTAGCCAGGCATGGTGGCATGTACCTGTAGTCCCAGCTACTCGGGAGACTGAGGCACAAGAATCACTTGAACCCATGAAGTGGAGGTTGCAGTGAACTGAGATCACATCATTGCACTTCAACCTGGGCGACAAAGCAAGACTCTGTCTCAAAAAAAGGAAACGCAACAAGACTTAGCCTATGGAACATGCCAAGAAGAAGACAAAGGAGGGAGACTGTCTAGGATTGAGATCCAATTTGTGTGAGGCGGGTAGTGATGGAGGGGGAAAAGGGGCATGATATGATAGCATAGGGACCTGTTTTAATGAAGAGTGTTCGTGGGGAGTTTTGAGAAACTTTGGGATGGAATTATGACCTTGCCACCTCAATAATTAACTAATTTGATGGGTTTGTGTAAGTCACCACCCTGCCCCCACTTTGAGACAGGGTTTTGTTCTGTTGTCCAGGCTGGAGTGCAGTGGCACAATCCTAGCTCATTGCAGCCTCGAACTCCTGGGTTCAAGCGATCCTCCCACCTCAACCTCCCAAATAGCTGGGACTACAGGCACGTGCCACCACGCCTAGCTAATATTTTAACTTTTTATAAGGATGAGGTCTCACCATGTTCCCCAGGCTTGTGTTGAACTCTCCTGGGTTCAAGTAATCCTCCTGCCTGTCCCTTCGAAAGTACTTGGATTACAGGCGTGGGCCACTTTGCCTAGCTGTTTTCACCATTACTTTGAAGAAATATGTATGCTTTGATATTTTGATCATAAAACACGACAAGATTATTATTTTTTGAGACAGAGGCTAAAGTTCGGTGGCGCAATCTCAACTCACTACAGCCTCCACCTTCCGGGTTCAAGCAGTTCTCCTGCCTCACCCTCCTGAGTAGCTGGGACTACAGGCGTGTGCCACTACACAATTTCTGTATTTTTAGTAGAGACAGGATTTTTCCATGTTGGCCAGGCTGGTCTTGAACTCCTGACCTCAGGTGATTCACCGACCTCGGCCTCCCAAAGTGCTGGGATTACAGGCATGAGCCACTGCGCCCGACCCGTGACAAGATTTTTTTAAAGGATGTACCGAAGATTCCATTTTTAATCTTTCAATTTTTTTCTTTTCTTTTGATCCATAAAGCAATTGCATATATATTAAATCTTATTCTCCTGCCTTTTGCGTATATGACATACACTTTTGTGTTATTTGGATAATTACATATAATTAATTATATATATTATTATTTTATATTTACAGATAGGGTTTCACTGTGTCATTCAGGCTTGAGTGCGCTGGCACTATCTTGGCTTACTGCAGCCCCTATCTCCTGGGCTGAAGCCATCCTCCTGCTTCAGTCTCCCATGTAGTTGGGACCACAGGTGTGTGCCATCACAGGCAGCTATTGTTTTATGTTTAATAGAGGCATGGTCTCACTTTGTTGCCCAGGCTGTTCTTGAACTCCTGGACTCAAACCATCTGCTCATCTTGGCCTCCCATGCCTTTTATGTTTTTTGATAATTCTGTTTAGATGTATAGTTCTCAGTTTTTTAGCATGAGACAATAAATACAACCATATGATACTAAATTGATGAATTGTTTGTAAAGTGGTTTTGAAATTTATATGGTAGTGTCAATTATATAATATTCTGTTGAAATGTCATTCTGATATTCTACATAATCCATAGATATATTGTTTTTTTGTTTTTGCTTTTGTTTTTTTTTCTGAGACGGAGTCTCGCTCTGTTACCCGGGCTGGAGTGCAGTGGCCGGATCTCAGCTCACTGCAAGCTCCCCCTCCCGAGTTTACGCCGTTCTCCTGCCTCAGCCTCCCAAGTAGCTGGGACTACAGGCGCCCGCCACCTCGCCCGGCTAGTTTTTTTGTACTTTTTAGTAGAGACAGGGTTTCACCGTGTTAGCCAGGATGGTCTCGATCTCCTGACCTTGTGATCCGCCCGTCTCCGCCTCCCAAAGTGCTGGGATTACAGGCTTGAGCCACCGCGCCTGGCCGATATATTGTTTAAAATGCAGGTTGAGCATTCCTAATCCGAAAATCCAAAATGCTCCAAAATTGAAATCTTTTTGAATGTTGACATAATGCCACAAGTGGAAAATTCCACAGTTGACCTCATGCAATGCGTCAGTCAGAACACAGGAACACACAGCACAGTTTATTCAACGTCCCCCAGGGAAAAACTATCCTTCCAGCCCCCTTCAGCTTAGATGTATCTTTTACGTTCATGGCCGGATTTTCCCATGCAATTATACCCGTAAAAGGTGATAAAATGGCACACATGCAGGCTGGATGCACCAACAGAAAGTTTTCCAAAATAACCCACATGGGGCAATTGTGTTTTTAAATTTAAAACAATTTCTTTTCCTGTTTTGTGGTATAAAGATTTTGTTGAACTTTTCAGAAAGCCTGAAGATATCACCATGGATAAGAATAATAAGAAAAGAGGAAGAATTTATGTATTGCGCAGAAAGTAAGTCAGGCTCTTGGAGAAACTAGACAGTGGTGTAAGTGTGAAACATCTTACAGAAGAGTATGGTATTAGAATGACCACCATGTATGATATGAAGAAACAGGAGGATAACTGTTGATGTTCTATGCTGAAGGTGATTAACAAAAGTTAATGAAATATAGAAAAACACTACATGAAACTAATAATGAAGATCTCCATTGTGTATTGAGAGTGGATCTATCAGCAGTGCAGTGAACACATGCAACTTACTGTGTACTAATCATGAAATAAAGATATATCATGATGAACTGAAAATTGAAAGGAACTGTGAATATTCAACAGGCTGGTTGCAGAAATTTCTGAAAAATCATGGTATTGACCTTTTAAATATTTGTGGTGATGGGGCCAGGAATGGTGGCCTATGCCTATAATCCCAGAACTTTGGGAGGCCGAGGCAGGCAGATCACGTGAGGTCTGGAGTTTGAGACCAGCTTGGCCGATGTGGTGAAACCCCATCTCTACTAAAAATATAAAGATTAGCTGGGCGTGGTGGCATGTGCCCATGATCCCAGTTACTTGGGAGGGTGAGGCAGGAGAATCAGTTGAACCCGGGAGACGGAGGTTGCAGTGAGCCGAGATCATGTCATTGCACTCCAGCCTGGGCAACAAGAGCGAAAAACTCTGTCTTAAAAAAAAAAGAGAGAGAGAGAGAAATTTGTGGTGATAAAGCATCTGCTGATCTTGAAGCAGCAGAGATTCATTGGTGACTTTGCTGAGGTTATTGTTGATGAAAATCTGCCACTAGAACCAGTATATAATAATGCTAGTGAAAAAATCACTGTTTTGGTGTTACTGTCCCAGAAGGACACTGCCTGCAGCTGATGAGATAGCCCCTACAGGAATTCAGGATGACTAGGACAGAATAACTGTGCTGGGATGTGCTAATTAAGCAGGCATGTGTAAGTGTAAACTTGCTATGATAGGCAAAAGCTTGTGTTCTTACTCTTAGTGATTTCAAGGCGTGAATTTATTTTATTTTCTTTTTTTGGAGATAGTCTCGCTCTGTTGTCCAGGCTTAAGTGCAGTGCTCAATTACGGCTCACAGTATCCTTGATCTTCCAGACTCAAGCATTCCTCCCTGGTGGCTGGGATTACAGCTATGTGCTACTATGCTTGGCTAATTTTTTTTATTTTTAGTAGAGATGGGGTCTCACTATGTTAACTAGGCTGGTATTGAGCTCCTGGGCTCAAGTGATCTTCCTGCATTGGCTTCCCTAAGTGCTATGATTACAGGCGTGAGCCACTGCACTGAGTCCCAAGGCATGAATTTTTTTTTTTTTAAAGTTTGGCTCTGTCACCCAGCTTGGAGTGCAGTGGCTAGATCTTGGCTCACTGCAACTTCTGCCTCCCGGGTTCAAGTGATTCTCGTGCCTCAGCATCTGGAGTAGCTTGCATTATAGACGTGAGCCACCATGCCCGGCTAATTTTTTTTCTTTTTAAGTGGAGACAGGCTTTCACCACATTGGCCAGGCTGGTCTTGAACTCCTGAGCCACCACACCTGACCCACAGGCATGAATTTCTTACCAGTTCGTTATTATGCTAACAGAAAGGCATGGGTATCTAGGGACATATTTTCTGATTGGTTCCACAAACATTTTGTAGCAGTAGTTGGTGCTTATTTCAGGGAAGCTGGACTGGATGATGACTGTTCCTCCTTGAAAACTCTTCGGCTCATCCTGCAGCTGAAGTTTTATCAAAAATAATGTTTATGCCACGTGCTTTCCCTGAAGTGTGACTTCACTGCCATATGACCAGGGAATCCCTAGATTGATGAAGAGTAAATATAAAAATGCTTTCTTGAACAATACGCTGGCAGCTGTGAATAGATGTATGCGTGTGAAAGGGTTTCAAAAGAAGTGAAGGATGCCATATATGCTGTTGTCAGTGCCTGGAACACAGTGACTAAAGGTACAGCTGTGCATGCCTGGCACAACTTCTGACCTTCAACTGTGTTCACTGATGATAATGAACAAGGTGGTGATTTTGATGACCTTCTTCAGTAAAGTGAGAAAAATATGTAACATGCTTACATATGTAAAAAGTATACCTTCAGTTTGTCAGTAAGCTGGAAGAAGTGGATAACAAGAAAGCTTTTAATATTGACAGAGAGGCTCCAGTTTCTTTGTTCAACCATGGTGATAGATCTGAATCAGGGTGATTGTGATAATGAAGATGACATTAACACTACAGAAAAAGTACCTATAGATGACATGGTTAATGTATGTGATGGGCTTATTGAAGGACCAGAGCAGTGTTCGTTCATAACAGAAAAAGAAATCATGTCAGTTTATAAAATGAGAGCCTTGGGCCGGGTGCAGTGTCTCGTGCCTGTAATCCCAGCACTTTGGGAGTCCAAGGCGGGCAGATCACATGAGGTCAGGAGTTCGAGAACAGCCTGGCCAACATGGTGAAACGCTGTCTCTACTAAAAATACAAAATTAGCCGGATGTGGTGGCAGGCGCCTGTAATCCTAACTACTCAGGAGGCTGAGGCAGGAGAGTTGCTTGATCCTGGCAGGCGAAGGTTGTAGTGAGCTGAGATCATGCCACTGCACCCCTGCCTGGGTGACAGAGCTAGACCCCGTCTCAAAAAGTAAATAAATGGATAAAATGAGATCTTTCTAGACAATACTTGTCAATGAGACAGATGACTTTAGAGGAAACATTTTAAAAAGCCATCCCACAGAATGCCTCTTTATTCCTAGAGGACTTCCTGGCTTCTCAACTGCTGCTGATGATGTTTCTTCTTACCTTATAAAATAAAACAGTATACAGTAACCTTTTAATCAAAACACAGCATCGTAGATGGAGACACAAAGCCTGACGTTGTAATTACTGTTTTTTATGAGCTGATACAAGTATTCTAGTGATGCTCCTGTGCTGCTTAGCTACCCTGAACCACATTACTTTCTCACTGTATTAATGGCATGTCATATTTTTACTGTTAAGTACTTATGTGTGAATAAGTGTAAGAAAATGTTTGCCTGTCAGTAGCATATAAATTCAGAGGCAGTAATGATGGTAATGCCAAACAACCACAGATATTCCACATGGGTGGCTGAGATAATGATACTTTTGCTTTCTTATGGTTCACTGTACACAAACTTTGTATAATGCAGAAAATAAATATTTTGTAAAGTTACCTTCAGGCTGTGTGTATAAAAGATGTATATAATACATAAATGAATTTGGTGTTTCAACTTGGGTCCCATCCCCAAGATAACTTACTATATATATGCAAATATTCCAAAATAAGAAAAATTCTGAATCACTTCAGATCCCAAGCATTTCAGATAAAGCATACTTAACCTGTAACTCAAGATGTATTTTACCCGTTAACCTGTTCTAGATGCTATTTCTTTTTTTTTTCTTTTTGGTATATATTGGCTTTATATGTACAGGTGTCAGTGACCATAAGACCTGGCTTTAAATTTAACCTTTTCCTCAATATTGGATGGGCCACATATATTCTATAATATACATATATAAGGTAACACAAGCCCTTTTGTCTCCCCTAGCTCCTTTTGCATATGAGAAAACATAAGCCATTTTGTGCCTTTTGCATCTTAAGCCATAGTCTATTTTACTATGTGGTTTCCCGTCTGGTTACTTTTGGGAGTATCAGATGGTCTCATAAAAACAGTGGGTTTTCCTGAAGCTTTTTGATTAATATTGAATGTGTTTATCATCTTTTAGCTGTGCGGTCAGAGAAGAAACGCCTTAGGAAGCCAAGCAAGTGGCTTTTGGAATATACAGAAGAATATGATCAGATATTTGCTCCTAAGAAAAAACAAAAGAAGGTACAGGAGCAGGTGCACAAGGTATGTTGCAAAATTTCGGCAAACTTTCACTGGTCCTTAGGAAACTGCAATTTTATCTTCAGTGTCATACTTTACCTTCATGAAACAATAATTTGTTTAACTGGGATCTTGTTTTTTATTCTTAGCTTCTAGCACAGTACTTAGGATTTAGTGGTTATTCAGGAAATATATAAATGAGTCTACATATTGTATTTCTTTATGTATATATTTTTCCCTCTTTGCCTTCAAAGAGTATTTAATGACTTAGGAATATTGTTATGATTTAATCTTAAGTAAATATATAGGATATAAAGTGAAATATATATAGTCTGACCCTAATTTCAAAAGTAAATATATCTTATTTGTCTTATTTTTTAATTCAGTTTTTAAAAAATGCAGTATTTAAGAGACATTTTGACATTCTACCCTACATAGTTTAATATGTAGTTTAAAAATGGAGCATTTGCCAGGCGCGGTGGCTCACGCCTATAATCCCAGCACTTTGGGAGGCCGAGGTGGGCAGATCACGAGGTCAGGAGATCGAGACCATACTGGCTAATATGGTGAAACCTCGTCTCTACTAAAAAAATACAAAAAATTAGCTGGGCATGGTGGCAGGCACCTGTGGTCCCAAGCTGCTCAGAAGCCTGAGGCAGGAGAATGGTGTGAACCCGGGAGGTGGAGCTTGCAGTGAGCCGAGATCAGGCCACTGCACGCCAGCCTGGGTGATAGAACGAGACTCCGTCTCAAAAAAAAAAAAAAAGAGCATTTTCCTTTATAATCAGTTTAACATATTTACATCTTATATAAGATCTGTTTATCTGACATCAACTGTCTTTCAAATTTCACCAGTTATCCCCTAACCTTTACCTTTGGATTATTCATACCAGGACTCAGTCTAGGACTGCTCATTGTAACTGGTTGTTATGGTTCTCAAATCACTTTGAATTCAGAATAATCCCTTTTTTCACGATCATGATCATGTCTATAAGAGAGTGACATGTAAAGTTATCTACTTTCTGTATTTGTGTAATTGCTTCCTTATAGGTGTCAGTTAGATTGTTTTCTCTATCTCCTGTTCTCTGTAAAGGGGAAGATAGAACCTATCAGTTTGATAGATTGAAGTTGAACATTTTTAGCTAGACTATATCAGAGATGATGATGTGTAATATATAATTGCATACTAGAGGGTTAAAAAAAGGAATGTTTTATTCCCATCAGCCATTCCCTGACAGTTTGTTCTTTCTTTTTTAAAATTGAGACAGCGGCCGGGCGCGGTGGCTCAAGCCTGTAATCCCAGCACTTTGGGAGGCCGAGACGGGCAGATCACTTGGTCAGGAGATCGAGACCATCCTGGCTAACATGGTGAAACTCCGTCTCTACTAAAAAAATACAAAAAACTAGCCGGGCGAGGTGGCGGGCACCTGTGGTCCCAGCTACTTGGGAGGCTGAGGCGGGAGAATGGCGTAAACCCAGGAGGCGGAGCTTGCAGTGAGCTGAGATCCGGCCACTGCATTCCAGCCCGACCGACAGAGCAAGACTCTGTCTCAAAAAAAAAAAAAAAAAAAAAAAAAAAAATTTTTGAGGCAGCATCTTGCCCAAGCTGGAGTGCAGAGATGCATAAACACGGTTCACTACAGCCTTGACCTCCTGGGTTTAAGCAGTCCTTCCATCTCAGCCTCCTGAGTAGTTGGGACCACAGGTGCACACTACCACACCTGGCTAAGTTTTAACAACAATTTTTTTGTAGAGGCAGTGTCCCACTGTGTTGCCCTGGCTGATCTCGAATTCCTGGGCTCCAGTGATCTTTCTGGCTCAACCTCCCAGAGTGTCGGGATTACAGGTGTGAGCCACCATGCCCAGCTTCCCTGATGGTTTTTTTGAAAACCCCAGTTGAAGATCTTTACCTATATCAATAATATCATTAGAGGTTACAAAATGAAGACTTTCAGATTTTATTACTTTCTCTATTTTTATTAACTGATAGTCTCTTTCATTAACTGGACTCTATTATTGTCCTGAAATACTTGAAAGGCAGAATAAGTGCTTCTTTCTTTCCCATTAATTACCAGTTGTAACATTAAAGAGTTCATTAGTAGTTGTTTTAATTGGAGACATTAGAGCAGTCTTTTCCCCCTGCTTTTGAATTATTGTTGTGGACTTATCAATATTATAGCTTCAGTGTCTCAGTCAACTTCATTTAATTTTGATTTATATATATATATATGTATAACACAAATTTTATTTTATTCTTTTTTATTTATTTATTTATTTTTTATTTTTTTATTTTTTTGAGACGGAGTCTCACTCTGTCACCCAGGCTGGAGTGCAGTGGCGTGATCTTGGCTCACTGCAAGCTCCTGGGTTCACACCATTCTCCTGTCTCAGCCTCCCGAGTAGCTGGGACTACAGGTGCCTGCCACCATGCCTGGCTAAGTTTTTTCATTTTTAGGTATAGATGGAGTTTCACCGTGTTAGCGAGGGTGGTCTTGATCTCCTGACCTCGTGATCTGCCCACCTCGGCCTCCCAAAGTTCTGGGATTATAGGCATGAGCCACTGTGTCCGGCCTATTTTATCCTTTTTTTTTTTTGAGACGGAGTCTCGCTCTGTCGCCCAGGCTGGAGTGCAGTGGCGCGATCTCCGCTCATTGCAAGCTCCACCGCCTCCGGAGTTCACGCCATTCTCCTGTCTCAGCCTCCCTAGAAACTGGGACTACAGTCGCCCGCCACCACGCCCGGCTAATTTTTTTGCATTTTTAGTAGAGACGGGGTTTCACCGTGTTCGCCAGGATGGTCTCGATCTCCTGACCTCATGATTCGCCCGCCTCGGCCTCCCAAAGTGCTGGGATTACAGGCGTGAGCCACCCTGCCCGGCCTATCCATTTTTAAGTGTACAGTTCAGTGGCATGAAGCACAGTTACATTGTTGTGCAACCATCTCCACCATCCATCTCCATACTTTTTTTCATCTTTCCAAGCTAAAAGTCAATACCCCCTAACCAATAACTCCCTTTTCTGCTCAGCCCCTGGCAATTGCCATTCTATTTTCTGTCTTAAGAATTTTCTTATTCTAGATACCTCATATACTTGAAATCATATGATTTTTGTTCTTTGTGTCTAAGTAATTTCCCTTAGAATACATAATGTCTTCAAGGTTCATCTACTTTTTGTAGCCTTTGTCAGAATTTCATTCCTTTTAAAGTGCGTTATTCTTTTTGACACTTAAATTACAACAGTTTTGGCCTGTGGACTCTATTTTTATTTTTTGTTCTTAGGTAAGTTCCCGCTGTGAAGAGGAAAGCCTTCTAGCCCGAGGTCGATCTAGTGCTCAGAACAAGCAGGTGGACGAGAATTCTTTGATTTCAACCAAAGAAGAGCCTCCAGTTCTTGAAAGGGAGGCTCCGTTTTTGGAGGGCCCCTTGGCTCAGTCAGAACTTGGAGGTGGACATGCTGAGTTGCCGCAGCTGACCTTGTCTGTGCCTGTGGCTCCGGAAGTCTCTCCACGGCCTGCCCTTGAGTCTGAGGAATTGCTAGTTAAAACGCCAGGTAAGGTGGGGTTGGGGTCTCAGTATTTGAGCAGATATGATTAGAGGAAGCAGGAGATTTTAGTATGTTTTGATGTAAAGCCAACATTTTATCTGTATACAATAAACTACCCCCCTTTGTCCTGGGAAATACTTAAAATGATGGCTAATTAGATATAGTTACTAACCACGAATTGTGGCACGCTATCAAGATGTATTTTTAATAAATATGCTCCTTGCTCCAGTGTTGCTCTTCATGATTGTTGATCAGCCACTGTGTAAATTAACAACCAGGATAACAGGGCTTCAAGAGGGGCACTGCACATTAGTGGAAAAAGCATGATGCTTCAAGTGCTGGCTCCACCAATCCTTGTGTTACTTGGGAAGTTGTTTAATCTCTGAACTTGTTTCCTCATTTGTAAAATGGAGATCATAATGTATTAATGTATAATATGATATACCTGACAACATAGTAATTACCAGTTCATTAGAAGTTAATTACCAGTTACTTCTCACTTGATGATTCTTTATATATCACCTGGGGAGAGTTGGATCTAAACATATTGTCTCTAATTCACCTCGTAACTATTGAATATTATAGTCAGTCAAGGAATGGGAAGAATCCTCTTTTCTGTACCCCTTTACATTTAGATGTAACTTTTTAACATTATCAACAGTAGCTTTTGATGTTACTACTTAAAGAAACGATTCCAATTGTGCTTAAACTAGTTGGGTATAATAAAAAAGATTTTTGAAAGAATAGTAAAGATAGTTATTATTTCAGTACCTACTACGTGCCAAACTCTATTAAGTCAGCTCTTTTATATAATTCTTGAGTGATCCTATGAATTATCTTTTACCTACTGAATTTTATTTACTTAGGGGCAGAGCAGGAACTGTAATCTTGGTCCATTTATGACCATTATCCAAGCTCTGTTTCACTCCACTTCTTATTTTGTCCTCACCAACAATTGGTTGCTATAAAGAGAATTCTGTCCTTTTGATTTCTCCCTTAGTTATTTTGTGATTTAAAGTCACCACACACACATCCCTCACATTAGTTTGTGCTTGCATTGAGAACTATTTACTTGTTTTGTTTACTAATATTTTATAATAAGTAAATTACCCTCCTGCCTCTTCCCATAAGATGATGGGGAAAACATCAAAAACATTGAGATTCATTTTTTGTGGTATACAGATTTTTAAAAAATTAACTTATGCCCAGTTTCTAAACCATCTAATGTAAAGATACATGCATTTCAGGAAATTATGAAAGTAAACGTCAAAGAAAACCAACTAAGAAACTTCTTGAATCCAATGATTTAGACCCTGGATTTATGCCCAAGAAGGGGGACCTTGGCCTTTCTAAAAAGGTATGTTATTTTTGTAAGTTCTAAAAGAAAGAAACTCAGGAAATGAGGAATTTAAAAAATGACATTTTGAGTAGTAGTTATAACATCGATGTATGTACATATAGAAATTAGTGTGTCTGTCAGCAGGCATACATGATCTGAGAGTTCCTACATGAAAGACTGTTTTGCAGTTGTGTGATCATGTATGTATATAAACTGGTTTCAGGTTTCCTTTCCAAGTGAAAAAATTTTTTAAATGCATTGAAGATTAAGTTTGTGTTTGTTATGATTTCTTTTCTGGGTTCAAATCCTGTTTTCTACTAAACTACTATCTCAAGCACCACTAGTCTTCTGTATCCTATTGCCGTGTCGTCGTAGCCCTTTTGTTTTGTTTTTTTTTTTTGAGACAGGGTCTGATTCTGTCACCCAGGCTGGAGTGCAGCAGCATAATTTTGGCTCACTGTAATCTCTGCCTCCCAGGCTCCCCAGTTAATTTTTTGTATTTTTTTTTGGTAGAGACAGAGCTTCAATTTTTTTTTTTTATGTGATGAATACATTTTGTGTTTTATTTAAGAAATCTAGTGTGATGGCTGGGCGCAGTGGCTCATGTCTGTAATCCCAGCACTTTGGGAGGCCAAGGCGGGCAGATCACTTGAGGTCAGGAGTTGGAGACCAGCCTGGCCAACATTGTGAAACCCTGTCTCTACTAATAATACCAAAAAAAAAAAAAATATATATATATATATATATATATATCTGGGCGTCGTGGTACCTGCCTGTAATCCCAGCTATTCGGGAAGCTGAGACAGGAGAACTGCTGGAACCTGGGAGGCAGAGGTTGCAGTGAGCTGAGGTCACGCTGCTGCACTCCAGCCTAGGTGACAGAGCAAGACTCACTCTCTCTCTCAAAAAAAAAAAAAAATAATAATTCCCTGATATTTATCCTCACCCTCTCTCAGATTCCCAGTGTCTTTGAAGTATTAATTATACTTAATAACTCTTTGTCACTGTTGAATTTTTACTTTTGGGGAGGGGGGTTGCCATTGAATTTGGGACCAGAGCAAGAGAAAATCAGAATTATTGGTTATGGCTAGCACTAAACTCTGGAGAAAAGTGTCCTCTTGTCTGTTTGGGAGTCTATCCTGCCATCTGACCTGGCCTACTTCATTGTTGAAGTCCTGGTTACTCTGAGGTATATTTTGTCGTAAGGCTAAAGCCATGATTCAGTTCCATTTTAGTTTACCAGGCACACCACCACACTGTCTGCAGGTGGATTAATCAGTATGTCAAACAGAATGAGAAATGATCTGTTCTGGTAGTGCTTTAAGGGTACTCTGGCTTAATGTATATCCACACTAGACTATATACACAAAGTAAGTTACTAGCATCTTAGTCACATCCGCTAAGAAGTTCTTTGGTCTTTTTCATTCTAAACAGAACAGTTTGATTTTTATTCATATGGTATGATTGTTGTGTGTGTGTGCGTGTGTGTTTGTGTGCGTGCTGTTAATTTTATTTTAAGTTATAAAATTGATCATAATAGAAATGAGAATATTTCCTGCATTATTCTCTGACTGTAGTTTGGGGAGCATTGTAATTATTTTGTTCCACAGCTTTTGAGTAACTGTTAAACAGTGAACTAATTTGTTATCTAAATAAAATGATTGCTATTTTAAAAAAAAATTACGGAAATGTATTTTGTGGATTTGTCTAGGAGTCTCGTTTTGTTGAATTGGATACCTAACATTTGCCCATTCATTTTACTTGACATGGTTAGACTTCTGATATATACAGAACATGAGGAGAATTGCAGTCTTATGGTTTATTAATATGATAAAATGAGCATTCAGAAATTCACAACTGTATTTTATCTTGTTTAAGTCCCGAACATTAGGAAGTCTACAGCAAGAATGGCCTTTATTATTTATTTATTTATTTGAGACAAAGTTTCACTCTTGTTGCCACAGCTGGAGTGCATGGTGCATTCTCGGCTCACTGCAACCTCCGCCTCCCAGGTTCAAGCAATTCTCCTACCCCAGCCTCCCCAGTAGCTGGGATTACAGGGATATGCCTCTATGCTTGGCTAATTTTTTATATTTTTAGTAGAGACGGGGTTTCTCCATAGTAGTCAGACTGGTCTCGAACTCCCAACCTCAGGTGATCTGCCTGCCTCAGCCTCCCAAAGTGCTGGGATTACAGGCATGAGCCACCACACATGACTAGAATGGCCTTTATTATACTGACTTTTTGTAACCACTAAATGTTGTTTTACAGTTATGATGAAGAATATTATCATTCTTGTAGGAAAAGACATTTGCTTGGGATGGAACTGATTCATACAAGTATTAGTAGTGGGTGAATAAAATGTTTGGCTCTTGATTAGACTCCTGATGTTGAGTATTTGTTTTGAGTTTTAATGTTGCTTTAATTTGGATTGATCTGAAGTCATTTTAGGTTGGCATGCCATTCAGTATTTTAGAACTGTTTAATATACAGTTCACCAAGTAAACAGGTCTGTGTTAAATCTAATAGCTGTGAATACAATTGTAGGAAGATGGATTATTTTTCTTCTTCTTTTTTTTTTTTTTTTGAGACTTGCTCTGTCTCCCAGGCTGTAGTACAGTGGCGCGATCTTGGCTCAGGGCAACCTCCGCCTTCCCGGATTCAAACAATTCTCCTGCCTCAGCCTCCCTAGTAGCTGGGATTACGGGCGTGTGCCAGCCACTGTACCTAGCTAAATTTTGTATTTTTAGTAGAAATGGGGTTTCACCATGTTGGCCGTGGTTGGCCAGGCTGGATTCAAATTCCTGACCTCAGGTGATCTGCTCTCCTCGGCCTCCGAAAGGACTGAGATTACAGGCATGAGCCACTGCACTCGGCCAGGAAGATGGATTTTAAGAACAGGGTGGACTGCCATAAAATTGAGCCTGTACATACCCCTTCTCTTTCTCCACTTCAGTCACGGAAAGCATTGTGTATCTAGTCTATATGTTGGAAATTTCTGGCAAGTCTTTATTTTTTCTTAAGGAGTATGTGGTGTTCACAGGTCTGTTGGAACATTTTTTTTTAAAGACGGAGTCTCGCTTTTGTTGCCCAGGCTGGAGTGCAATGGTGCAATCTTGGCTCACCGCAGCCTCTGCCTCCCGAGTTCAAGCAATTCTCCTGCCTCAGCCTCCTGAGTAGCTGGGATTACAGGCATGTGCCACCACCCCTGACTAATTTTGTATTTTTAGTAGTGACGGGGTTTCTCCATGTTGGTCAGGTTGGTCTTGAACTCCTAACCTCAGGTGATCCACCCCAGCCTCCCAAAGTGCTAGTATTACAGGTGTGAGCCACCGTGCCCAGTCTTTTTAAATCTGATTCCTTTCCCCCTGAAGTTTCTGTTCAACCCTTTACTATGGTCATGTTGATGTTTTTAATTGCTAAAACAAGTCAAAATTCAATATCCGTGGCAGCTGACAATTCAGACTTTGGCATATAAAATAAAGGGTTTATTTTTTAATTCCTCTGTAAATGGTGTTGTTTTCACTTACTTGTAGTGCTATGAAGCTGGTCACCTGGAGAATGGCATAACTGAATCTTGTGCCACATCTTATTCAAAAGATTTTGGTGGAGGTGAGTATTTTTGAGATTTAAAAAATGTAATGCAGTAGTAAGTTTGAAGCGCTTTGTCTGTTAACCATAAAAATTGTTACATGTGTAAACCAGACCAGTGAGGTACAAGTTTTAAAACTGGTTTGCCCAAAATCTGCTTCCTCAAACAGATAAAATATTCATAAGTTGAACATCTACCAGGGCTTTTAGTAGGAATGCTACCTGTAATCTTGCTAAAGCATTACAGAGAGTTAGGTTATTATCTGTAGTATTCCTGTTTTATAGAAGAAATGTGAAGATGAGCAAAGAGTATCATGGGAATATTATATTTCATGTGGCCTACGATTATTAAATTTTCTAACAAGTAAATCTAGCAATATGTTAGCTTATTTTAGCCATGTGGCCATTGTAATCCCATAGGTTGCTCAATTTGCTTGTAAGATTTAAAAATAAGCTGCTTTCAAAATAATATCAGGCCGATCATGGTGGTCCACAACTGCAATTCCAGTGTTTTGGGAGGCCAAGATAAGATAACACTTGAGGCCAGGTGTTCCATCCAGACCAGGCTTGGCACTTAGTGAGACCCTGTCTCTATCTACAATTAAAAAAAAAATAAGCTAGGCATGGTGGTGTATTTCTATAGTCACAGCTACTTGTTAAGCTGATGTGGGAAGATCCCTTGAGCCCGAGAGGTTGTGGCGACAGTAAGCTGTTGCTCACACCAGGCACTGTAGCCTGGGCAACAGCGAGAGACCATGTCTCTTAAAATAATAGTAGTAATAATAACATCAGCTCTTTTCCTGTATTTTTATATTTCATTTTTGAAATAAAACCTACAACATGAACTTTATCCATTATAAATTTTGTTGTAAGTGTTCCAACTTATGAGAATTTCAGACCTTTCTGTTGTAATCATACTATCTCTTCTTTTAGTATTAGGCTGCAAGCAGTTTTGATGGCAGAGCTTCTCCAACTCAATCAGGCAGTCAAAAAAGCTCATTGAGGCAGTCTTCAAAACTCCATCTTTCATATTGTTAACTAGCATAAATATCCTAGAATGTTTTAAGAAATATCTCTTAGATTCCCCTTGATGTTTCTGTAACACTGTTGAAATGGGTTTAATGGAAAGTGCAGGAGGGACTAGAAGAATTTCTCTCTCTGGTTTTTTTTTTTTTTTTTTGGTTTGAGACAGAGTCAGGCTCTGCCGCCCAGGCTGGAGTACAGTGGTGTGATCTTGGCTCACTGTAGTCTCCGCCTCCCGGGTTCAAGCGATTTTCCTGCCTCAGCCTCCTGAGTAGCTGGGACTACAAGTGCATTCCACTACACCTGGCTAATTTGTTTTGTAATTTTAGTAGAGATGGGGTTTCACCATGTTGGCCAGGATGGTCTCGATCTCCTGACCTCATGATCCTCCCGCCTCGGCTTCCCAAAGTGCTGGGATTACAGGCATGAGCCACTGTGCCCGGCCTCAACTCTCCATCTTAATCCTTTTTTTTCTTTCTCTTTTTTTTTTTTTTTTTTGAGATGGAGTTTCGCTCTTGTTATCCAGGCTGGAGTGCAGTAGCGCGATCTCGGCTCACTGCAACCTCTACCTCCTGGTTTCAAGTGATTCTCCTGCCTCAGCCTTCTGAGTGAGATTACAGGCATGCACCACCATGCCTGGCTAATTTTGTATTTTTAGTAGAGACAGGATTTCACCATGTTGGCCAGGATGGTCTCGATCTCCTGACCTCATGTGATCTGCCGACCTCAGCCTCCCAAAGTGCTGGGATTACAGGCTTGAGCCACAGTGCCTGGCCCTTAATCCATAAATCATATAGTGATTTATATTATTGTCTCTAATCTCGAAGTCTAGGGAGTGGTATCTTTTCATGACTAGTAAAAAGCATTTCTCTTTCATCTATAGGATTTAATTCCTTTGAGGAACTACAAGATTTGTCATTTCAATCATATAATTTAAAATTTCTGTGATAACCTGTACACTTATTATTAATCTATATGAGGGAGAAGTTACATATATGTAGCCATTTCCCATCTAGTTATGTCATCATGAGTTAGTCTCAATTCTTATTTCCCCCGTTTTCCTAATCCACAAAGCTAGAGAATTCAATGAGTTTTAAGGTTGGTTTTTATTCTATCAATAAGATAAGAGATTTTGGACATGTGTGTTATTAGCCAGCAAATAACACCTATTTTCCTGTCATAGGCACTTCCAAGATATTTGACAGACCAAGGAAGCGAAAACGACAGAGGCATGCTGCAGCCAAGATGCAGTGTAAAAAAGTGAAAAATGATGACTCGTCAAAAGAGATTCCAAGCTTAGAGGTAATACTCAGTTCCTGATCTTTTCACCTTCTACAGAGAAGCTACTTTTCACACCAGAGGCCACGTCCCTCTTTCCCTTGAGTTTTCTTAAGAATACTGTTCTACTGAAATGGCTGATGGCCGTAAGGAATCTTGGAGGGAAAGTACAGCCTTATCCTAATAATGAGGCAAGGCATGTATTGCAACTGTCAATATGGTCTTTTTAAAAGATCATCACATCCTATGCTGTAGATGTCCAATCAGGTATATAATTGTTTCATCGTTAAGTAAACTTGTAAAACCAGAGAGCACAATATCAAGTCAATATGTGATCTGAAGGAACTTATATACTGCCCTATAAAAGTTGAGACTGGCCAGGTGCCGTGGCTCATTCCTGTAATCCCAACACTTTGGGAGGCCGAGGTGGGAAGATAAATTGAGGTTGAGAGTTCGAGACCAGCCTGGCCAACATGGTGAAACCTCATCTCTACTAACAATATAAAAATTAGCTGAGTGTGGTGGCATGCGCCTGTAATTCCAGCTAATCAGGCAGAGGCACAAGAATCACTTGAACCCTTGAGGCAGAGGTCGCAGTGAACCGAAATCATGCCGCTGTACTCCAGCCAGGTGACAGAGTGAGACTCTGTTTTAAAAGAAAAAAATTGAGACTGCTGGCTGGGTGTTGTGGCTCATGCCACTCAGCTCTTTTGGAGGCTAATGTGGGAGGATCATTTGAGAACAGGATTTCAAGACCAACCTGGGAAATACAGTGAGACCTTGACTCTATTTGGAAAAAAAAAAAACCAAGTTGAGACTGCTGTGATTAGCGGGGAGATTTACTTGCTTATTTCTTGAGACCATCAGCTACTTAATCTTAGGACAATTTTTATGAATATCGGCCTTCAGGAAACAAAAGATTTAAAACGATTTACTTGCAAAGCATCAGTGCAATCATTGATATTATCTCTGGGTTTCCAACTCAAGTTAAAAGAGAGTTAGAAGTCAGGTCAGCATCACACGTTATGATGCAGAATGTTTCTTTCCAGGACAATTTGAATAGAATGCCCAAGAGGGGCATTATTTAGGAAACACTGATCTTGGAAGGACAAATAAGTAATCAAATAAACTTAAGAATGTTTTCTCTCCCTTAGTGAAACCTTAAAATGGAACAGCTCAGAAAGTTCCAGTGGAACATACAGCCTCAGAGCAGTTAGTGGCAGGGCATGAGGCGCCCACTACCCGCCCAATCACAGCAGGGTTAGAACTAACATTGCATGCAGTCCGCCCGAGTGATTGGCTGAACATCTGTAAGTGCTTAATGGCTAGACAAATAGCAGCCCAGAGGGAGGGGGTCAAATGGAAGAGACATCAATAATACAGATGTGGGACATTATTTTTTCTTTGCAAGGGAGAACTAATGCCTCACAGGACGGCCGCAAGCCCCAAGGAGACTGTTGAGGAAGGTGTGGAACACGATTCTGGGATGCCTGCCTCTAAAAAAATGCAGGGTGAACGCGGTGGAGGAGCTGCACTCAAGGAGAATGTTTGTCAGGTAGAAAAATGTTTGCCAACTTGTGTATTCATTGCATGTTCATCTTTAAAGGGAAACCCACTCCATCTCTTTGTGATGGTTTCTTGGTAGAATAACAGTGCTTTTGGATGATCCCAGTGGAGTCACTTTCTTTAAGGATTTGAGGCCGGGCACGGTGGCTCAAGCCTGTAATCCCAGCACTTTGGGAGGCCGAGACGGGCGGATCATGAGGTCAGGAGATCAAGACCATCCTGGCTAACACGGTGAAACCCCGTCTCTACTAAAAAGTACAAAAAACTAGCCCGGCGAGGTGGCGGGCGCCTGTAGTCCCAGCTACTCAGGAGGCTGAGGCAGGAGAATGGCGGGAACCCAGGAGGCGGAGCTTGCAGTGAGCTGAGATCTGGCCACTGCACCCCAGCCTGGGCGACAGAGCGAGACTCCGTCTCAAAAAAAAAAAAAAAAAAAAAGGATTTGACCCTTTTTTCTCCCCACAAAGAAAGATACTTGGAGAAATAGTTTAGTGTTGGTGAATCACCTGCCCTTAAGGCCCATGAAGGAATATATGCCGTGAAACAAGTCTGAGATGGAATATGCGAATCTCTGGTTGCTTATTCAAATATAATTCTCCAGTACTTCTCATGGTGTCAGAATCTTTGGGTTTGTAAGGAACTTTTCAAGGGTAATTTTAGCTTTGAGATATTTTTCCTTTAATGTGGTGACTTTAGAAAGCCTACCACCTATATTGTTTTATTTAATTAATAAATATTTATACAGTATTTACTGTGTATGAAGTATTGTTCCAAGCACTTTGTAAATATTACATTATTTAGTCATCCTAATAATCTCATAAGTAGAGTTCTGTGATTATCCCCATTTTGCAGATGAGGAAACTAAATTACAGAGAGGATAAATAACTTGCTTATATTCATCAGAGAACCCTGGATTTAAACCTCAGCAGTCTGGATTTAGAATCTCCCTCTCCTTTTTTCTAACCTTTAAGCTCTGTTGGACTTGGTTGGTTTAGAGTCTTCACCATTGTGTTGGGTTGCCTCTCTGTGAGATAGGGGATTCCACTTTATTGTTAAAGAGACTTTTAGTCTTTGTGAGTAGAGTCAGTGACCATTTGAGTATATTTTTTTTAATGGTCTTGATTTACCTATGTAATTCTTAAAATTTGGTGTATAAAAACTTGAAGATAGGCGATGTGCAGTGGCTCACACCTATAATCACAGTGCTTTTGGAAGCCGAGGCAGCAGGATTGCTTGAGGCCAGGAGTTCTAGACCAGCCTGGGCAATACAGTGAGACCCCTGTCTCTATTGAAAAAAAATTTGTCTTTTTAAAAAAATTAGCCAGCTGCAGTGGCTCATACCTGTAGCCCAAGAGGTCAAGATTACAGACTTTTCTTTTAAGTAAACAAAAACTTGAGGATATTAGTTATTTATTTATTTATTTATTTATTTATTTATTTATTTTTGAGACCGAGTCTCGCTCCGTTGCCCACGCTGGAGTGCAGTGGCGTGATCTCTGCTCACTGCAAGCTCTGCCTCTTGGGTTCACGCCATTCTCCTGCCTCAACCTCCTGAGTAGCTGGGATTACAGGTGCCCACCATAATGCCTGGCCAATTTTTTGTATTTTTTAGCAGAGACGAGGTTTCACCATGTTGGCCAGGATGGTCTCGATCTCCTGACCTTGTGCTGGGATTACAGGCGTGAGCTACCGCCCCGGCCAATTCTTCTTTTTTAAACTGAAACCATAGGCTGAGCACAGCACTAATCTCAGCACTTTGGAAAGCTGATGTGGGTGGATCATTTGAGCCCAGGAATTCGAGACCAGCCTGGGCAACATGGTAAAACCCTGTCTCTGCCAAAAATACAAAAATTAGCCAGGCGTGACAGTGTGTGCCTGTATTTCCCTTGCTGGGGAGGCTGAGGTCATTGGATCACCTGAAGCCAGGGAGGTAGAGGCTTTAGTGAGCCATGGTTATGCCAGTGCACTCCCATCTGGGTGACTGAGAGAGACCCTATCTCACAAATAATAAATAGCAATAGATAAATAAGTTGAGATCTCTAAAAAAGTAAACTCAGGCCAGAAAATGTTATTGTTGCCAATATAATTTCTTTTTTTTTTTTTTTTTTTTTTTTTGAGACGGAGTCTCTGTCGCCCAGGCTGGAGTACAGTGGCCGGATCTCAGCTCACTGCAAGCTCCACCTCCCGGGTTTACGCCATTCTCCTGCCTCAGCCTCCCGAACAGCTGGGACTACCGGCGCCGCCATCACGCCCAGCTAGTTTTTTGTATTTTTTAGTAGAGACGGGGTTTCACTGGGTTAGCCAGTATGGTCTTGATCTCCTGACCTTGTGATCCGCCCATCTCAGCCTCCCAAAGTGCTGGGATTACAGGCTTGAGCCACCACGCCCGGCCGCCAATATAATTTCAATCCAGTTTCTTTGCCTATTATCTTCACTATTACATACTTGGACCAGATCCCAAACAACAGTGTTAATCCTCAAAAACAGTTACGCTCATTATTTACTTAGTGAGACAAGTCAGAGTGTAAACACATTTTACAAAGATCATTTAATGAAAAGATTAAAGGTAAGGTGACCCTATGGTCCTGGCTTGTCTGGATCAGTCTTTGTGTAGGTCCCTTGTGCTGTCATAATTTATTAATAGCTCTTCCTTTCACTCTCAAGTGTCCCAGTTTGAAAGATAAATTACGTGGTTATCCCAGTTGAAGAATTAGTCTATAACATTTAGTTAATGCGAAACTTTTGTTTCTTATTCACATTGTAATTAACGTTTTCCTATTTAAGTGCTGAAGGTCAATTTTTTTTACTATATATAAAAACATGTTATTGGTGCTCTGAATATGCAAAGTATAATATATAATACTATTTTTCAATTTTTACATGTGAATAGTAGATAATGGGAATCAGACATTTGAAGATAGCTCAGACTATAGGTTGATAAAGTCCCTGGGGTCCCCTATCAATTCCAGGCTACCTTTCTAACCTTTCTCCCTAAAGCTGTCCTAGTTAGTTTTTTATTTAACCTTTAATTCTTAAGTGATCAAGACCTATTCTGTTTCTATGAGTTTTTGAAGCTAAAACTTAGTCACCTTTCCCCTTGTTCGCTTTTCATAGTAATACATGGCTTTAAAAAATATTTGGGCTGGGTGCGGTGGCCCACACCTGTAATCCCAGCACTTTGGGAGGCCAAGGTGGGTGGACCACGAGGTCAGGAGTTTCAGACCAGCCTGGCCAACATGGTGAAACCCAATCTCTACTAGAAATATAAAAATTAGCCAGACGTGGTGGCGCATGCCTCTAATCCCAGCTACTCGGGAGGCTGAGGCAGGAGAATCAGTTGAACCCCGGGCAGCACAGGTGGCAGTGAGCCAAGATTACGCCATTGTGCTCCCTCGTGGGCGACAGAGCAAGACTCTGTCTCAAAAAAAAAAAAAAATAATAATAATCATAAATCTTACATTGTTTTATTTCCTAAGCCCCTGTCTTAAGTGAGGCCCTATCTTAGCTGAGATTATTTCAGAAAAATGATCTCTCTCTGGGATGGTTCTAGGTGTGTCCCAAAAGGGCTGTTCAGACCTTGGTGGGAGCTCTTTTGGAACTTTATGGCCCAAGTCTAGCTAGCCAGTGTCAGTTGCTTGAACCATTCAGTAGCTTTCTGGTTTATCTCTATGCTCTTTTCTGACCTTTTGACTCTTGAACTCATTTTCCATGTAGCAGTCAGAACATTCTTTTTAAAAATGAATACCTGATTTTAGCTTTCCTTTGGTAAAATTCTCCAATGGTACACCTTTTTAACTAGAATAAAATCTACAACTACAGGCCCTTGTCTCTTTCTCACCTCATTTTCTGCCACTTTTAACCTTTGTTTACTTGAACCCACTGACACTGGTTTTACCCTTTTTTTTTTTTTTTTTTTTTTTTGAGACGGAGTCTCGCTCTGTAGCCCGGGCTGGAGTGCAGTGGCCGGATCTCAGCTCACTGCAAGCTCCGCCTCCCAGGTTTACGCCATTCTCCTGCCTCAGCCTCCCGAGTAGCTGGGACTACGGGCGCCCGCCACCTCGCCCGGCTAGTTTTTTGTATTTTTTAGTAGAGACGGGGTTTCACGGTGTTCGCCAGGATGGTCTCGATCTCCTGACCTCGTGATCCACCCGTCTCGGCCTCCCAAAGTGCTGGATTACAGGCTTGAGCCACCGCGCCCGGCCTTGGTTTTACCCTTGATTCTCAAACGTGGAAAAACAGATAGATGTTTTCTTTCTCTTAACAGAATTGTGAAAAATTGGGTGAGCTGCTGTTATGTGAGGCTCAGTGCTGCGGGGCTTTCCACCTGGAGTGCCTTGGATTGACTGAGATGCCAAGAGGAAAATTTATTTGCAATGAATGTCGCACAGGTAAAGTAGATATCGAATGGTCTTCCTCCAAAGAAAGTTTGAATTTTAAGTTTTTCAGGAAAGACATTTATTGGAGACACTATTTTGTGGCAACACTGGGCTAGTTGTTACAGATATAGAAATGGTGCTGTGGAGTCACTGCTTTCAGAAAAGCTACCAAGTGAATAATAAATGGGTAGCATAATATAGCGCAAAAAGCATTGTATTGGTGATACATTCAGAGTGTAATGTAAGCAAAGATGAGCTAATGCCATAGAGGAAGATATCTGTGTTTAGCTGTAAGAGAGAAAGAGAAATTGGTGTCGGGAGGGGAAGGGCAGAAGGTCCAGTAATGAAAATGTGTAAAACATTTGGGGAATATAGAATACAAGCCAATATGTTTAGAGTTTAGGATATTTTAGTTAAGAGGCATAGGCAGTAACTATGAGGGCTTCTTGGTTACTGGTAATGTTTTATATTTCTTAATCTGCATAGTGATTACATGAGCATGTTTACTTCATCAACTATACTCTTAGGATGTGTGTACTTTACGGTGTGTACATCATACATCAATAAAAATATTTACTAAAAAAGTTAAAAGATTATTTGTGAGTTATAATGCTTAGATTGGATTAGAAAATAGGGATAGTCAGCTGAGACCAGCTGGTAAAGCACTTCATAAAGCTGTGCTAAGTAAAGTGTTCTTTTTTTTTTTTTTTAAATAAGAGATGAGGTCTTGTCCAGGTTGGAGTGCAGTGGCGTGATCGTAGCTCATTGTAGTCTTGAGCTCCTGGGCTCAAGCAATCAGCTTCCCAAGTAGCTGGGACTACAGCCACTTGCCACCATGCATGGGTAATATTTTTTAATTTTTATTGAGATGGGGGTCTTAACTATGTTGCCCAGGCTGGAAAGTGTTCTCTCACTCTCTCTCTCTCTCTCTCTCTCTTTTTTTTTTAAGCATGATATGTAGATGTTACAGCATGTAAACAGTGAAGAACTCAGGGCTGGGGTATAGATCTTATGCCTGTAAGTCATTGAAGCTGCACATATGGATCATACTTCCCAAAGAAAAAGTGTCATTAGGATAAGATAATGGTCAGTGACACTACCTGGGCATATATGCTCTTATGACCAGTTACTGGAAGGAGAGGAGGAGCTAGTCAATATCTCTGAAGCCACAGGAGTCAGGTGTTACCTGTAGGGGCAGATGTAGCAAAGACACTAAGGAGGTTCTGGATTGAAGGGAGGATTTTGTATGTGGCAGTGAGAAAATGCCTCAATTTTTGCCAGAGGATGTCTCATTACACTAGATTGAAGGGTGAGTGGATAGCCGTATATGTAACTTCTTGAAGAAACTTGACTTCAGCAGAAAGGAAGACAGTACCTAAAGGGAGGATATTATAGGGTCAAGAGGAAAATCAGTTTGAGTGTGTAAAACAGCTCTATTAAGGCAGAATTGAAGTGCAAAAAATTGCACGTATTTCAAGTGTATGAGTTGATAAATTTTGGTATGTATATATGTATGCACCTGTGAAATCATCACTCCGCATTATTATTTTGAGATTCAGTAAGGTTGTTGTGTGTATTGGTAGTTCATTTCTTTTTATCACTGAGTAGTAGTTTGTTGTGTGGATTTACTTGGTTGTTGATCCATTCATCTGTTGATAGACATTTGGGTTGTTTCCTGTTTTGGTTATTATAAATAAAGCTACTGAGAACATTCAAGTTTTTGAACACTTTGTACCCTCCCTGCCCCTTCCCTCCCCCTCCCATTTTTCTTTTTTTTTTCCTTGAGACAGGGTCTCTCTGTGTCGCCTAGGCTGGAGTACAGTGCTATGATTCTGGCTCACTGCAGCCTCAACCTCCCAGGCTCAAGCAGTCCTTCTGGCTCAGCCTCCTTAGTAGCTGGGACTACAGGTGCCTGCCACATGCCTGGCAAATTTTTAAATTTTTTTTTAAAGACAGGGTTTTATTACATCATTACCGGGCTGGTTTTGAACTCCTGGGATTAAGCAGTCCTCCTTGTTCAGCCTATGAAAGTGTTGGGATTATAGGTGTAACATTAACACACAATTCCTGGCCCCATTTTCTTTTTTCTTTTTTTCTCTTGAGATGAAGTCTCATACTGTCGCCCGGGTTGGAGTGCAATGGCGCAATCTCGGCTCACTACAACCTCCTCCTCCTGGGTTCAAGCAATTCTCCTGCCTCAGCCTCCGGAGTAGCTGGGATTACAGGCATGTGCCACCACACCCAGCTAATTTTTGTGTTTTTAGTAGAGACGGGGTTTCTCCTGTTGGTCAGGCTGGTCTCAAACTCCCAACCTCAGGCGGTCCACTTGCCTTGGCCTCCCAAAGTGTTGGGATTACATGCCACTGCGCCTGGCCAACTTTTTCATTTTCTTAATGATGTGTTTGTAAGATTAATAGTTCTTAATTTTTATTAAATCCAGTTTATCAATTTGTTCTTTTTATGGACTGTGATTTGCTGTCATAGCTAAGAAGTTTTGCTTAACCCAGTGTCACAAAGTTTTTTTTGTTTTGTTTTTTCTTTTTAATCTGCGACAGAGTCTCACTCTGTCACCCAGGCCGGAGTACAGTGGCACGATGTCACTCACTCCCACCTCCACCTCCCAGGTTCAAGTGATTCTTGTGCCTCAGTCTCCCTAGTAGCCAGGATACCAGGCATGTGCCACCATGCCCAGCTAATTTTTGCATTTTTAATAGAGACAAGGTTTCACCATATTGGCCAGGCTGTTCTCAAACTCCTGATCTCAGATAATCCACCCGCCTTGGCCTCCCAAACTCCCAAAGTGCTGGGATTACAGGTGTGAGCCGCTGTGCCCGGCCAGTGTCACAAAGATTTTTAGTTCTATGTTTTCTTCATAGAATTTTTTAGTTTTACATTTCACTATTAGGTCTATGATCTATTTTGTATTAATTTTTGCATATGACATGAGGTATAGAGAAGATATAATTTTTTTATTTTTGGTTTTTTAAATTTGTGGTTTTGTTTCCCTTTTTTCCTAGGAAAGTTATTATCTTTGAGAGTAGGAAGTTTTACCAGTTTTGGTACAGTGTAAGAAATGGGAGTCATTTATTAGTGCTCTTGGCTTACCCTATTTTCCTGCAATAGGGTGATCACATCTTTGTTTAGATTGCTCAGGTTTAATAATAGCTACCACTCCTGTAATCCCAGCACTTCGGGAGGCTAAGGTGGGTGGATTATTTAAAGTCAGAAGTTTGAGACCAGCCTGGCCAACGTGGCGAAACCTCGTCTCTACTAAAAATACAAAAATTAGCCAGTCATGGTCGTGGGTGCCTGTAATCTCATGTACTTGGGAGGCTGAGGCACAAGAATCACTTGATCCCAGGAGGTGGAGGTTGCAGTGAGCTGACATCATGCCACTGCACTCCATCCTGGGCGACAGAGGGAGATTGAGTCACCAAAAAAAAAAAAAAAAAAAAAAAAAAAAAAAAAAAAAAAAGCTACCAGTTATTCAGCATCAGGTAGGGTTTTGCCTGTTTAATATTTCTTAAAATATTTATTTGCTGGATGTTCTCAGTGTTTATAGATAAAATGGGTGATTTGAATGAGCTTCCATTTCCAGCAATTGCCTGCAGGAGGATTCATGTTGAGGTCTGTTTGCCTGTCAAGCTTAGGCTCTTTTTCTTATGTTGCACTGCATCTTACAGAGTGATAGAGGTCTGTGTTTTATGTTTTTATTATTTTATTTTATTTTATTTTTTTCTGAGACAGAGTCTCCTTCTGTGGCCCAGGCTGGAGTACGGTGGTGCGATCTCAGCTCACTGCAACCTCCACCTCCCAGTTTCAAGAGATTTCGTGTCTCAGCCTCTGTGGTAGTTGGGATTATAGGCACCTGCCACCACACTCAGCTAATTGTTTTGTATTTCTAGTAGAGAAGGTGTCTCACTGTGTTCCCCAGGCTAGTCTTGAACTTCTAGCCTGGTTTTGGCTTTTTATTACAAAAATCTTAAGACATACACCAGGGTAGAACAATGTAAAGAATCTCCATGTATTCAGTTAATTTCAATAGTTGTCAACTTCTGTCTCATTTTTTCCATATATTTCAAAGGGTTTCTAACAGATACAACATCTAATGTATAGCAAGAATATATGATAACTTATTTGTGTCATCTACCAGCCAGTTCATTTTCAGATTTTCTCATTTGTCTCAGGGATGTCTTTTTATTATGTTTTGAATCAAGATCTAGATCCAGAGACAGGCCAAAAGCTTCTCTGTAGGTTTTCTTAGGGAGATTACCAGCATTGTATGTCGGGTGATTTCCTGTAGTGTAAACTTTTTTATACATCTCTTTTTTTTTTTTTGAGACGGAGTCTTACTCAGTCGCCCAGGCTGGAGTGCAGTGGCACGATCTCGGCTCACTGCAAGCTCCGCCTCCTGGGTTCACACCATTCTCCTGCCTCAGCCTCCTAAGTAGCTGGGACTACAGGCGCCCGCTGCCACACCCGGCTAATTTTTTGCATTTTTAGTAGAGACAGGGTTTCACTGTGTTAGCCAGGATGGTCTCAATCTCCTGACCTCGTGATCCGCCCGCCTCGGCCTCCCAAAGTGCTGGGATTACAGGCGTGAGCCACCGCGCCTGGCCTATACATCTCTTTAGTTTCTACTTATCTATAACAATACTGCCCCCACACCTTTTTTTTTGTTTTGTTTTTTTGAGGCGGGGTCTCGCTCTGTCACCCAGGCTGGAGTCTACTGGTGTGATCTCAGCTCAGTCAATCTCCATTTTCCAGGCTCAAGTGATCCTCCTGTGTCAGCCTCTTAAGTAGCTGGGACCACGGGCATGCACCACCACGCCCAGCTAATTTTTGTATGTTTAGTAGAGATGGAGTTTCGCCATGTTGCCTGGGCTGGTCTTGACCTCCTGGAATCAAGCCAGCCACTCACCACGGCCTCCCAGAGTGCTGGGATTATAGGCATGAGCCTCCTCGCCCAGCCCAACTTAAATTTTGTTGGTTGCCTCCTGGGAGGTATCCCCTTAACTTGTTCCTCTGTCATCCATATTTCCTGTAAACTTGTAGTTAGTCCAGGGGCTGGATTAGGTTTGAGTTTTTTCTTTTTTTGGCGGGGGTGCCAGCGGCAAACATTTTCTGTAGACAACATGTACTATCTGTTGTATCACATCAGGGAGTGTGTATTATCAGATAGTTCATTTATAATAATACTAAGATTGTTACAGTGGGGTCAGATGATGTCAGCCCTATCAGTCCATTATAAAATTTCTTACAAACTTTTCAGCTAATGGTTTAGCATTTGGTAGATTCTTGAATTCTTATTAATTTATCTTCTTTTGGTTTCTCAGGAATCCATACCTGTTTTGTATGTAAGCAGAGTGGGGAAGATGTTAAAAGGTGCCTTCTACCCTTGTGTGGAAAGTTTTACCATGAAGAATGTGTCCAGAAGTACCCACCCACTGTTTTGCAGAACAAGGGCTTCCGGTGCTCCCTCCACATCTGTATAACCTGTCATGCTGCTAATCCAGCCAATGTTTCTGCATCTAAAGGTATGGATTTCTCATGTGGACCACTCTAACTGTAAAACCTCAGTTTCATTGGCAACAGATATTTTCTTTTTCTTTCTTTCTTTTTTTTTTTTTTTTTCTTTTTGAGACGGAGTCTCGCTCTGTTGCCCAGGCTGGAGTGCAGTGGCATGATCTCAACTCACTGCAAGCTCCACCTCCTGGGTTAACGCCATTCTCCTGCCTCAGCCTCCTGAGTAGCTGGGACTACAGGTGCCCACCACCATGCCTGGCTAAATTTTTGTATTTTTAGTAGAGACAGGGTTTCACCGTGTTAGCTAGGATGGTCTAGATCTCCTGACCTCGTGATCCACCCGCCTCGGCCTCCCAAAGTGCTGGGATTACAGGCGTGAGCCACCGCACCTGGCTGGCAACAGATATTTTCAAATGCAATCCATCATGTCACTTTATGGTGTCTCTCTAGGTTTTATCAGAGAGATTACCAACATTGTATTTGGGAGAGAAGAGGGACATAATGAACTAGTTCAGCAGCCAGGCAGTGCCAGGGCTCCACAGAACACAATGTGGTTATGTGGTAGGGTATTGAATATTTGGATTTCATATGAAATGTAGTTTGAGAAAGTGTTCAGCTGCACGTCCTCTTCTCCCTAATTGATTAGAAAACCATAGTGTAGTCTTCCCCTGGGCTTTTTTTTTTTTTGAGACGGAGTCTTGCTCTCTCGCCCGGTCTCGATCTCCTGATCTCGTGATCCACCCACCTCAGCCTCCCAAAGTGCTGGCATTACAGGCGTGAGCCACCACGCCCGACCCCCTTGGGCCATTTTTATATCTCTGGTTTCTATATGTGATATCATTCAGAAATGCATGTCAAGGCAGGATTGGGGGTTCATTTTTTATTTTTTATTTTTTTTTATTTTTTTTTTTTTTTTTTTTTTTTTGAGACAGAGTCTCGCTCTGTCGCCCAGGCTGGAGTGCAGTGGCCGGATCTCAGCTCACTGCAAGCTCCGCCTCCCGGGTTCACGCCATTCTCCTGCCTCAGCCTCCCGAGTAGCTGGGACTACAGGCGCCCACCACCGCGCCCGGCTAATTTTTTGTATTTTTTAGTAGAGACGGGGTTTCACCGTGTTAACCAGGATGGTCTTGATCTCCTGACCTCGTGATCCGCCCGTCTCGGCCTCCCAAAGTGCTGGTTTGAGCCACCGCGCCCGGCCCATTTTTTTTTTTTTTAATGAAAACTCTTGTCCTAGAAATTTCTTCTGCTTCATAGTTAAGGTGAAACCTGAGTTTTCCAAAACTGTCTGTGCATATAGGTAAACTTGAGTTTTGAAATGTGTTCTCTTTGGTAAGACAAGGTGTTTGTTTTTGTTGCTGTTGTTGTTTGTTTTTTTTGAGATGGAATTTCACTTTTGTTGCCCAACCTGGAGTGCAATGGCACGATCTTGGCTCACTGCAACCTCACCTCCCGGGTTCAAATGATTCTCCTGTCTCAGCCTCCTGACTAGCTGGGATTACAGGAACATGCCACCATGCCCAGCTAATTTTTGTATTTTTAGTAGAGACAGGGTTTCATCATATTGGTCAGTCTGGTCTTGAACTCCTGACCTCAGGTAATCCTCCTGCCTCGGCCTCCCAAAGTGCTGGGATTATAGGCATGAGCCACCTCGCCCAGTGTGTTTTTGTTTTTTGTTTGTTTTGTTTTGTTTTAAAACAGGAAGTCTCGCTCTGTTGCCCAGTGTGATCTCAACTCACTGCAATGTCCACCTCCCAGAGGTTCAAGAGATTCTCATGCCTCAGCCCCTGGAGTAGCTTGGATTACAGGTGCTTGCCACCACTCCCTGCTACTTTTTATAATTTTAGTATAGACGGGGTTTCGCCATGTTGTCCAGACTGTTCTGGAACCCCTGACCTCAGGTGATCTGCCTGACTTGGCCTTCCAAAGTGCTGGTATTACAGGTGTGAGCCACTGCGCCTGGAAAAACCCAATACTGTATCTCTGCTGGTAAATTCATGTGTGCCAAAAGAGCCTTAACTTTTTCTATAGAGGATTAAGGAGGCAAAATTTAGCAGTGTTGATGTTTCTTTTAATCAGACTGTCAGTACTTTTTTTAGGATTATTTCCTGGCCTTATGGGTCTCATAAGTAATTTAACTTGTTGGATCAAAATTGCAGTTTCGATGAATATGATGGTGTACACCTGTAGTTCCAGCTTCTTGGGAAGGTAAAGCAGGAAGTGGGAGGACTGTTTGAGCACACAGACTTTGAGGTCACGTCCAGCCTTGGCGACACAGGGAAACCCCATGTCTTTATTAATACAAAGAAAAATGAAAAGAGTTGCAGTTTAACTATTGGCCTACTTTCTTATTTTTAATTGTTGTTACAGATTGCATTAGAGGTTTTGGTGGTGGTTCGGTGATGGTTTATAATAGATGAAGTATTTGAGGGGATGTATTTCCTCTGGAGATGGTAGAGAGGTTCGTTCACTTGAAAGGCTTTAAGAATCACAGAGTTCCAGGCAAACATTGTTCTCTCCCCTCTCCCTGTTTATTCTGGGGCTGATTTCCTAGCTGTCAGGACAGTGGTTTGAGTTGGGCTTTCCCTTGTTGAAGCAGGCTCACTGACAGTTATGGGATTTGGTTCCTTTTGGAGACTTATCACATAGCTCCCATCTGAGTTTTCTTGATGGATCAAATGTTTAAGATCTATCATCTTAGTGGTCATTCCTTCTATTTGTGACATTTTTTCAATGCTAACAAATAGACTTGAATAACTCACATTCTTTTTATATTTAATATTTTTGTTTTTCTTTTGCTCGTCCCTGATTTTCCTGCTTTAGGTCGATTGATGCGCTGTGTCCGCTGTCCTGTGGCATACCACGCCAATGACTTTTGCCTGGCTGCTGGGTCAAAGATCCTTGCATCTAATAGTATCATCTGCCCTAATCACTTTACCCCTAGGCGAGGCTGCCGAAATCATGAGCATGTTAATGTTAGCTGGTGCTTTGTATGCTCAGAAGGTAAGAAATCACTTCTTCCTCTATTTGTAGTCTAAAAAGGGATTAAATCAATGTTTTAATTGGAACAAAAATACTTTTCATCATATTGCCACTGGAAACAATATTAGAAATGATACTATTCATCTGCCATTAAGGAAATGATGTCCCAAATTAATGATTATATAGCAGAACTTGTTTTTTTATTTTTTTGAGACAGCATTTCACTCTGTTGCCCAAGCTGGAGTGCTGTGGCACAATCTCAGCTCACTGCAACCTCCACCTCCCACGTTCAAGCAATTCTCCTGCCTCAGCCTCCTGAGTAGCTGGGATTACAAGTGCCCGCCACCACGCCTGACGAATTTTTTGTGTTTTTAGTAGAGACAGGATTTTACCGTGTTGGCCAGGCTGATCTCAAACTCCTGACCTCAAGTGATCCGCCCGCCTCGGCCTCCCAAAGTGCTGAACTGCGCCTGTCCAGCAGAACTTTTAAAACTTGGCTTTGTTGCCCAATGGGGAGAGGTTTTATTTTTCTTATTTTGAATAATGACTTGAGTTTTTTTGTTTTGTTTTGTTTTGTTTTGTTTTGTTTTTTGTTTTTTTTTTGAGACGGAGTCTCGCCCCGGCTGGAGTGCAGTGGCCGGATCTCAGCTCAACGCCTCCCGGGTTTATGCCATTCTCCTGCCTCAGCCTCCCGAGTAGCTGGGACTACAGGCGCCCGCCACCTCACCCAGCTAGTTTTTTGTATTTTTTAGTAGAGACGGGGTTTCTCTGTGTTAGCCAGGATGGTCTTGATCTCCTGACCTCGTGATCCACCCGTCTCGGCCTCCCAAAGTGCTGGGATTACAGGCTTGAGCCACCGTGCCCGGCCTGACTTGAGTTTTGTTAAAATGATAAACAATTGAAGCAGTAAAGACAAAAATTCACTTAATTCCACCACCAGAAAAAAAAAATCATTGCTTAATATTAAGTGGCATTACTCCAGACATTCATGCATGTCAGCAGATAGGTCAGATACCTAGATAGAAACAATTCTTGAAAATAGTATTATCATGTAATTGTGTTTTAACAAGCAATTTTATGCAAATTAATAGAAAAAGAGTGAACGTGATGGAAAAAGTGAAGGGATTTGTGAACTTTAGTTATATATTTTCTCATTGTAAGGAATATTAGTTCTTAAAAGATCATGTAGAAGAAAGATAAATTTTCTGTATATTTTATTCTTCGCTCTTTTGCCCAGGCCGGAGTGAAGTGGTGCAATCTCTGCTCACTGCAACCCCTGCCCCCACGCTGCTCCCCACCCCGCCCCCACTGGTTCAAGCAATTCTCCTGCCTCAGCCTCCTGAGTAGCTGGGATTACAGGCGCCCAACATTGTGCCCCACAATTTTTTTTTTTTTTTTTTTTTTTTTTTGGTGGAGTTGGGGTTTCACCATGTTGGCCAGGCTGGTCTCTAACTTCTGACCTCAGTTGATCCATTCTCCTCGGCTTCCCAAAAGTGCTAGGATTACAGGCGTGAGCCAGTTTGCCCGGCCATTTTATTCATTTTTAAAACACTTGTTTTTTAGAACAGAGTTAGTGTTAACCTTTCACATACTTTCTTTTCTATGCTTATCATCCCTGACAACTTGATTTTTGCTAGTTAAATGGAAGATTTTAGCACTCATCACCAGTATGTTAACTGGTTAAAGTTCTGAATTCCTTATTTCCGTTTTTCTCTTGGTTGTCTGAACTTTTGTGAGCCCACAGGTACTCATTTCTCTGCTTTGAGGCATCATTTGCCTTTGTACTAGAAGGATATCTAGTACAAAGGTAAATGATACTTTTCTAAGTTCGTGGTAATGGTATTGGTATTTTGTAATGGTATTTTTCTAGGTTCCTCGTGGACTTTGCTCCACTATCTTCTGGTGATGAGGGTGGCACCAGTTCTTCAGTTTTCTCTTTTATTTTGAGATTTTATTTTGTTGATTTAGTAGTTACTTGGAAATAATTTTTTTATTATCTACTTATTAATTATACAATTTCCTGAAAACCTGGCTGGCTCTGAACATTCTGAGGGACTAATTTTATAAAGAGTCAATATATGTAATAGAATGAGCATTATACTTCGAATCTCGAAGTCCAAGTTTGAATTCTGGCTTGTCTCTTTAGTCAAATAGCTTTACTAAGTCTTGGTTTGCTTGTTTATAAAATATAGGCTCTATTCCCTATCACACAGTCATATTTATCACATAGCATCAATTAAATGAAAAGATATGATTAAAACCCTTGCACAGTGAGAAAATAAGTTTAAATGGTCTCTGGTCTCATTTTTAATTCTCTGTAGGGCTGACTTTTTCCACAGCCTGCCTCATTTTGTTTGATTTTCTTCTAAAAATTATCTTTGTTATTACCCACTTTCCCTGCAAGATGACTTTCTCCAAGAAAACAATACCTTCTTTTTCTTTCCTCTTTCTTAAGATATCACTAAAGAAGCTGAACACGGTGGTGCATGCCTGTAGTCCCAGCTATTCAGGAGGCCAAGGTGGGAGGATTGCTTGAGCCCAGGAATTCAAGACCAGGCTGGGCAATATAGTGAGACTGACCTCCTAAACAAAACAAAACAAAAAACAGCCAAAAAAAAAAATAGCTATCACTGTGAAAGGAAAATAAATCCCAGGAGCCCCAAATCACTAAGTCAAGGGAAAAGTCAAGCTTGGAACTACATCAGGAAAACCTGCCTCCCATTTTATTCCTCAATAATACAGCTACAGGCCAGGCGCCATGGCTCACACCTCTAATCCCAGCACTTTCGGAGGCTGAGGCAGGTGGATCACATGAGGTCAGGAGTTTGAGACCAGCCTGGCCAACATGGTGAAACCCCGTCTCTACTGAAAATACAAAAATTAGCCAGGTGTGATGGCGGAAGCCTGTAATCCCAGCTGCTTGGGAGGCTGAGACAGGAGAATTGCTCTGTTCTGTTGAATTTCACCCTGGCAATGGAAACCGATAGCTTATCTTCACTGGTGTGGGACAGAAAGTCATCCTATGCTCATCTGAGACAAATGCATACCTGATTGCTTTCTCTGCCCTATTGTTTATGTAAAAATGCAGATTCACTGAGCCAGATTAAATTGTATATTCAGTGAAAGGCTGATGAAGGACTCAAAAGAATGCAACCTTTTGTTTTTTACCTACTTATGACCTGGAACCCCAAGCCCCTCCCAGAACCAATGACAATGTTACACATACTGATGTCTCTTATCTCCCTAAAATATATAAAAGCAAGCTGTACCCCCACCACCTTGGGCCCATGTTGCCAGGATCTCCTGAGGTTGTGTCATGGACGTGTTCTTTACCTTGGCAAAATAAACTTTCTAAATTGGTTGAGACTTATCACATCACTAAGGAGATTTGTATTAACAGGTGTATGTTTATGCCAATAATTCTGTAAAAGAATTTTCCTTACTTGCGATATATTGTCTCTGTAGCCAAAGACTGGAGTTTAGTTAATTCTGGAAGCTTTGTTCACTTAGTTGAAATCTGAAAGATAGTACACAGTCAGTGGATGGGTAAAACTGCTGCCACCTTAGTATAAACCAAGGCAGTACCTCCAAACCAATACAAATAAGCAGTCATTGCGTTCTGTATCATCACCTACTTGCAGTAAAAGCATGGCAGTTTCACCTTAGAAGTTTCTTGAAGTAAAAAACCTTAGTTTTATTGTATCCTGTCCATGAAGTGAACATTGTTTTCCTATTCTCTGTGATGAAGTGGGAAGTACACATAAAGCAGTTTCTTTGCATACTGATGGTTATCATGAGTTAAAGCACTCATGCAACTGAGTTTCAAGCTGAACTATCCACATTGTTCATGGAACACCATTTTTAATTGTAAGAGTTACCGATAAACTGTGGTTATTCATGCTTGGATATGTAGCAGACATTTACTTGAAAATGAACAACTGTGAGCCTGTCAATTCAAGAAAAACAACTGCAAAATAATGGCCAATGATAAAATTTGAGCTTTTAAGTGAAAATTAAAATTTTCATAAACTATTATCCTTCTACCTTCAGCTTGACAGCTTCTTAGTACTTACTGATGGGATCATGGTAGTATTAATAAATGTGATTTTAAAAGTATTATAATAGGCCATTTCGAAGATACATATGACTCAATGAACCTTTTTTTCTTTTTGAGACGGAGTCTGGCTCTGTCCTCAGGCTGGAGTGCAGTGGCGTGATCTCAACTCACTGCAACCCCCTCCTCCCGGGTTCAAGCAATCCTCCTGCCTCAGCCTCCCGAGTAGCTGGGACTACAGGTGTGTGCCACCATGCCCAGCCAATTTTTTGTATTTTTAGTAGGGACAAGGCAATATTTTTAATATAGCTAATACATGATGTTAAAAACCTTGCATGTGTAAAAGATCCATTCAAAGTAGAAGACAGATTAATGAATTTTAGTGTAGTTGTTTTAAGTTTAGTGACATAGTTTCAGTTTCCACATTGCAACTAAACTCTACACTATGGAGTTTTAGTATAGTATCAAAGAATGAATATCCATAGTTATTGAACAGGTTATTTTAGCACTCTTTTCCAGCAATATATCTGAGAGGCCATACTTTCTTCATGTGTGTCAAATAACATATTGCAACAAATGCAATTTAAAATATTTGCTAAAATGGGCTGTACACGGTGGCTTATGCCTGTAATCCCAGCACTTTGGGAGGCAGAAGGATCACTTGAGGCCAGGAGTTCAGGACCAGCCTGGCCAACATGGCGAAACCGGTCTCTACTAAAAATACAAAAATTAGCTGGGCGTGGTGGTGCATGCCTGTAGGCCCAGCTACTCAGGAGGCTAAGGCAGAAGAATCACTTGAACCAGGGAGACGGAGGTTGCAGTGAGCTGAAATTGTGTGCCTGCACTCCAGCCTGTGTGACAAAGCGAGACCCTGTCTCAAAAAAAAAAAAACATTTGCAAAAATGGGTCGGGTGCAATGGCTCGCGCCTATAATCCCAGCACTTTGGGAGGCCGAGCTGGCAGATCAGTTGAATCCAGGAGTTCCAGACAAGCCTGGCCAACCTGGCAAAAAAAACCCATCTCTACCAAAAAAAAAAAAAAAAAAAAAAAAAAAAAAAAAAAAAAAAAAAACAAACATTGGCGTGGCTCAGGAGGATGAGGCAGGAGAATCTCTTGAACCTGTCAGATGGAGGTTTCAGTGAGCTGAGATCACGCTACTGCACTTCACCCTGTGTGACAAAAATGAGGAAACATATAGTTTTTATTAAAATGTTAATCATGTTTAATGAAGTAATTCTTAGTATCTGTTTGCAGGAACTAGGAAATAAAAATTTAAAAATGATAAAATGAATTAGATACTTAAAATGAATTTAGAAACTTAAAATTTTTTTAGTTTTAAATTTATCTGTGGCAAATACCTGTAGTATATCCTGTATACACAAAAACACTTTGGGTTTCTTTGTAATTTTCAAGAGCATAATGTGGTCCTGTAAATTCAAGGAAAGCCTGAGGCCAAAAAGCCCAAGGACTGCTCCCATAAACTAAGATTATCCTGCGGTTAGTGAACAGGGATAGAAAATAGTCTTACAACTGTTTTTCCCCCTTAAAGGTAGTTAATCCAGGTAGTAGGATAATTGGTAAATTTCAAATTGTGAGGAATTGGACCCTTTCAATTTAGCAGTATGTTTAAAACGCATTTTCTCTTTCTTTCCCTCTTCCACCAAGTGTCTCATTTCATCTTCATTTTAATGGCTCATGCAGGTTTCCCTCTTCTCTCTTCCTGGTTTTTCAGCTTTCTCCTATACATTACCTCTAGTGTCGCTAGATAGACCCTCCTTCCTTGCTTCCCATCTATCTACCCAGAGTAGTTCTATTGATTTCTTCCCTCATGTTCTTCCTCAGTTCAATCTGCATTGTGCTGTGTCCTGAAATACAGAGGTGCTTGCCACTTTGTCCCCTCAGCTCTGACCTTTGACCTTTATTCAGTGGGTTTTCTTTTATCCAGGTTTCTTTTAGTGTTATATCCTTCTTTGAGTGCCTTTTTGTACATGAAATATTTCTAGTGCATCATGAATGCCAGTTTAATGAAAGGAAGATTTTTCTCCTAAGACTATGTAAGCAGACTAAACAAGTTGTAATTCAGCAAGTGACTAAGCATAGATAGGAATGTTGCAGAAGGTATCCTGCCACTGGGCTAGTTGAATTTATGTCACTGTTAGTGTACCATTCTTAGATTATTTGATTACCAAAATAGCTAAATAGAGTTTGGGACTGTATAATTGTTCTTCAGACTTGTTTTTTAGCAGCAGATACATTTCCAAATGTAGTCTTACTCTGAATTTGAGCTTCACTATACAATACAGACAAAAGGTGAGCTTTTCCAGTTGAAGTAGGAGTCTGATCTGAAACACACCCCTGGCCCCAACAAAAGTAAATAAAACTTCCACTCTTATTTTAAGAGCTTGTTGAAGAGAATTAGTAAGTAAAGGTCCTTTTGGCCGGAACTGCCATCTTCCTGTAATTCGCCAAAATGTCAAAACACAAAGGGAAAGAGGAGAGGCACCTGATACATGTTCTCTCAGCCTTTTACAAAACATGGAGTTGTTCCTTTGGCCGCATATATGCAAATCTATAAGGAAGGTGATATTGTAGACATCAAGGGAATGGGTACTTTTCAAAAAGGAATGCCCCACTAGTGTTACCATGGCAAAACTGAAAGAGTCTACAATGTTACCCAGCATGCTGTTGGCATTGTTGTAAACAAGGGCAAGATTCTTGGCAAAAGATTCAGTGTGCATATTGAGCACATTAAGCACTCTAAGAGCCAAGATAGCTTCCTGAAACGTGTGAAGGAAAATGATCAGAAAAAGAAGCCGAAGAGAAAGTTACCTGGGTTCAACTGAAGCACTAGCCTGCTCCACTCAGAGAAGCATACTGTGAGAACCAATGGGAAGGAGCCTGAGCTGCTGGAACCTATTCCCTATGAATTCATGGCATCATAGGTGTTAAAAATATAAAAGATCTCTGGACTGTTTAAAACAAAAAAAAAAGCAAAAGTCAGCATGGGAATAAATTATATATAAAGTGCCAACAGAAGTATGTTTATAGTAGGAATTTTTTTTTTTGTTCTTTCCCAGCTGAAGATTTATTGGCATAAATGCAACCATATAAAAACATAAGTCATGAAAAACAGTCATGATGTGCCCTCCCCATCCCCCCAGCCCAGGCCCCTAAAGCTTCCTCTGCCGGAGGGAGGGAGAGAGAGGAAGGGGGAGCCCCACAATCGTCTAGGAGCGCTCAGCCCCTGGGCCTGTGCAGGGTAGGAGAGTCGGGCCTCAGCGCATCCTATAGCCTGTGGAGCAGGACAGGTTGCACAGATGGCCCTTGAAATTTAGGTTGACGGTGAAGTCCAGGTCCCAATTGTTCTTGGCGTTGGGCCACATGCCGATGGTGCTGAAGATCTCCTCGCCTGTCTTCAAGGTCAGGTAGTCCTCCATGTAAAACACCATCTGCTTCCAGTGCTTGTACAGGGACTCGGGGCTGATGGAAAAGCCGGTCCTCTTGTGGCAGTGCATAAACTCGATGTTGAAGTAGGCCACCTGGGCGTGCACGTAGTTATTCTGTTTCACTTGCAGGCAGAACGGGGAGGTGAAGGTCAGGTCTTCCACCTTGACGGTGTAGATGTCTACCTCCTTTATGAGGCAGGCGTTGTTGACCAGCTGTTTGAGGTCCACTAGGGGCTCCTTGATGGCCACATCTTTGATGCAAGACATTTCGAAGCCGTAAGCGTTCTCCCACCTGTGGATCTTGTAGGCTTTGTACTGCCGGTCCTCGATGACCGTCACATACAGTGTGGCCCGGTCTGGGAAGATGAGGCTTATTGGGCGCCAGTCACTTGTCAGGGCGTGGAGCACGGTGTTGAGCATGGACTCCTAGAAGAGGCAGTTAGCCCATCCACTTGCTGATGATGATGTCCACCTTTTCCACCGGGAGCTCTACCTCCGCCACCTTCCCCTTGATGATGGTCACCAAGTGGTCTAACTTGTTGGCTTTGACAATCTTCACCGCATATTCAGAGCTAGTGGAACCACTCGATCCCAATGACGTTGCGGGCCCGGCCTTGGCGGCGAACATGCAGAGGATGCTTGTGTCCGTGCCCCCATCCAGCACTACCTTGTCCTTGAAGAGGTGATGGTTGTGAAACATGGAGTTGCTGAAGTGGGCGTAGGAGTCACAGTAGTAATCTTTGGACGTTATGCTCTCGACGTCCGGCTTCTCGCTGCTTTCCGCCTGGCCACAGGACACCTCCATGATGCAGTTCGCGACCTCGGCGGCCGCCATCTTCACCCACGCCTCCTAACTCCTCCGGTCGCCGAGACCCCCGCCTTTTTCTATAGTAGGATTTTAAGAGGTGAAAGAAGCACAGTGAGAACAAGATTAACTCAAATATATTCTTTGCTAAGGCTTTACTCCCCTCTTCAGGGTAAAACTTGGAATTACATGTTTGAGTTTAGCATGTTTGAAGCATGCTCATTTCTGGCAACAGTGTGGCTCATTTCTTTTTGGCAACAAAATAAAATGCCTGCCTATCTGTTGAAACTACTGTGTTTTGAAAGTATTTGTATTTTATATATTTATTTATTTGAGACAAGAGTCTTGCTCTGTCACCCTGCTTGGAGTGCAGTGTTTCGGTCTCTGCTCACTGCAACTTCCACCTCCCAGGTTCAAGCAATTCTCGTGTCTCCGCCTCCCAAGTAGCTGGGAATACAGGCATGTGCCACCACACCTGGCTAATTTTTTTGTAGATAGGGGGTTTCACCCTGTTGGCCGGGGTATTCTGTAACTCCTGACCTCAGGTGATCCACCCGCCGCAACCTGCCAAAGTGTTGGGATTACAGGCCTGAGGCACTGCGCTCAGCCCAAAAGTTAGTAATTTTAAAAGGAGGGAAGAAACTAACCATATAGAGTTACTACTTATGTGTCAGCTGCTACTAGGTGATTTATTAGCTAGGTGAGTCCTCAAACAAATGTGGTTATTGTTTATTAGAGAAAACTCCTTACCGCTGAGGAAATTGTAGCTCAGCAAGGAAAGTGAATTTCTCAAAGCCATGTAGTCCTAGAGCTAGAATTCCAATCTGAACCTGACTAGAGTTAAATAAAGCTTATGCTGTTTATACTCTGGTCATTGTGTGTCACTGATAATGTTTTTATTTAGTATGTCTTTTAGTGAAGAGAAAGAAAAATATATATATGTGTGTATGGATCTACACATACATGACTTTTACAGGTTTCCTTGTGACTTCATTGCTTTAACTTAATTTTGCCAATAGGGTCTCATGTTTATTAACTGTGAATCTAACAAGCTTTCAGGGGAGCAGTGTTAAGGAATGTTGGAGCGGGAATACTTCTTCAGCATAGATTTTCTGGATAACCAGTTAAACTAATAAGCCCTAAGCTGGTTAAGAGCTGAGCAAAAGCTATTTTAACTGGGTTCTTAAATGCGGTATTGTGGTCTGAATGCCACTTTTTTTTATTCCCACAGGAGGCAGCCTTCTGTGCTGTGATTCTTGCCCTGCTGCTTTTCATCGTGAATGCCTGAACATTGATATCCCTGAAGGAAACTGGTATTGCAATGACTGTAAGGCAGGCAAAAAGCCACACTACAGGGAGATTGTCTGGGTAAAAGTTGGACGATACAGGTAATCCTGGAGAATAGCACTCATTTCTTTTACTATCCTCTGTTTCTTAAGACCTCTCAGATACAATGCTTAACGTATTTTCTAATGATCTACTTAATTAGGCGTGGTACTCCTCCCCTCTTCTTATTGATGTTTTTCCTTATAGGAAAAGAAACCTAACTTTATGATTTGCAATTATAGGAATAATACGTGTTCTTTGTGGAAAATTTTTTTTTTCTTTTATGTATTTTTTGGAAAGTTTTTTTTAATGAAAACACACTAATAATCTCATAAGGCAGGTACATTGTTAACACTTCAGCATATGTACTCCCAGATGTATCAGTCCACAGTTATGTCCCCCCACCATCCAAAATAACTGTCTTTACAGATTATTACTGTTTTGTGTCTTGGGTTGTTTGTTTTGAGACAGGGTATCCTGTCTGGAGTGCAGTGGTGTGATCATTGCTCACTGCAACTTCAAACTTCTGGGCTTAAGCGATCCTGCTGCCTCAGCCTCCTGAGTAGCTGGGACTACAGATACATGCCACTGTGCCCAGCCATTTTTTCTTTTTAAAAATATTTTGATTGAATGTGGAAAGCACAAAGGATGTAACATGCATAATTTTAAAGAATAACAAAAGTGACACCTGTGTATGTACCTTCCACTTAAATAAATAGAACACTATTGGTACTTTTGAGGTCTGTTCCATGCCCTGATTCCATTCTCTCCTACACCCAGAGGTAATCACTGTACTAAATTTTAGGTTTTTCATTCCTTCGCCCTTCTGTGAGAGTTTAATGTTTTCTTTGGTATGTTTTAGACCTTTATGTAAAGGAATTATTGTTGATATATTTTTCTGCAACTTTTTTCATTCACTTTTGTGCCCCTGAGATTCATCATAGTATAGTATGCTGGTTCATTCATAGTTCACTGTTCCTTTATACAGTCACATAATGTCTAGTTCACTTACCCATTTTCCTGTTTGGACTGTGAACATTTGGTCAGTTTTTCTTGGTTTATATACTTGGGACCTTGATTATAAGTATATACTTATATACAAGTATATATTTGGTTTATATACTTAGGGCCTTCTCTAGGGCATTCTCTGGAGTAAAGTAGGTAGATAGAGGTTTCCAGCTTTAATAGGTAATAACATATTGTCTCCCTAAAATGGTTGTGTAGTAATTTACATTCTTTGATTTTGTTTGTATATGTTTGTGTTTTGACTTCTTGGTGCTGTTCTTCCATAATTATTGAAAGTTTCCTTTTTAAAGGCCAAATTGTATTTTATTTTGTATAGTATACCATGGGTAATACTATTATTTTCTTGATGTTGAGCATTTATATTTTTTCCAGTTTTTCCTTCTTATAATGCTTCAGTGAATGTTATTGTCATAAATGTCTGTTCCTATATCATTATTTCCTTTAGGTAGAGTCCTTGAAGTTGAATAATTAGTCTAAGGGAGTGTGTGCCTATATAAGAATGTGGGCAGGGGTTTTCCAACTTCTAGCACATACAATTGTTTGTGTTCTAGTTAGGTTGTAAGAATGCCGTAAGATGGACTTTAATGTGGACAGACAGACATTGCTAATCCTTACTCTTATATGAGTAGATTATTTTCCTAATGCTTTGCAGCTTTCTAGAGGTTTCCCTTCTCCTTTTCACCTTTCCCAGGTGGTGGCCAGCTGAGATCTGCCATCCTCGAGCTGTTCCTTCCAACATTGATAAGATGAGACATGATGTGGGAGAGTTCCCTGTCCTCTTTTTTGGATCTAATGACTACTTGTGGACTCACCAGGCCCGAGTCTTCCCTTATATGGAGGGTGATGTGAGCAGCAAGGATAAGATGGGCAAAGGAGTGGATGGGACATATAAAAAAGGTAACTTTACCCTTTTTGTTTCTCAGGCAAACATATACCTCTGTTGCCTGAGTGTCTGCTCTGTTTTAGAATTCACATATGCTCCATTTTGAAACTGCCTTTGTCCTCTCAGGGCATTATGTGGCTACAAATACCGTATTTTGCAAGGAAGTTGACCCATGTAACTCATTATTTTTGAACCTTAATCTTTACTTAATTAGAATTTCCTTGAGCTTTTTTTTGACTTATCAGTTGCTTTGTCAGCATTCCATCAAATAATGGAGTTTTGAAACTATTTCATAGAGGAAACACTTCAGTTTGCTAGACAGAGGCTCAGATCTCTAGCAGAGCTACATTGGCTCCAAGGAGTTTAGTCTTTTCTTTTCTTTCTTTTTTAAAGCTTGTTGGAAAGAAACAAAATTCACCAGATATTGTAGAGCAAACTAGTAAAGGTCAAAGCATAAATGCTCTGAATCAAAATAAAGTTTTGTAAACTGGCCTAGCAATGAAGGCAGAGTACCCTGTTATCAGCAGAACTAGTTTTACTACTTACCAGGTGGTCGAATCAACTTTGAACCTGGTTTTCTCTTATCATATAATGGAGAAAGTTTGCTCTTGGAATTCAGTGGGATTACAAAAAGTGTCCCTGCAGAGTACATAATTGGTATCCCCTTAGTGGTAATTACCTTCTTCCTCTAGCTGTCCTTCGAAAGATAATATATCTCTTGCTATTTATTATATTTGGTCCTTAAAGTACAAATGATTCCGAACTCAAAATGGTCCAACTTACAGCTTTACAATGATGCACTTCCATTATGTTCCTCAGCTTATGATGGGGTTATATCCAGGTAAACCAGTTGTTAACAAGAGGAGGATCTGTGTAAGATTTTGTCTATAGGGTGAGATGAAAAGGGATTCTAAGCAAGTGGCATGGAAGAAGATTCTAAGCAGGTAAAGCTTCCTGGTTAGGGAATGAGAGTAATGTCGATAGGGAACAAGTTTAACAAAGGTTCTGTTTGCCACATGTTATTTTAGTAGCTCCTCACTTAACCTGTTTGTCTTGTGGTTTCTATACAGAGATATGGGCTATCTATCAGTTCTACTGCTAATACAAAAATACATAATACTGTGCTATTAGTACTAATACTTGAGGAGCTGGGGTCTTGAGTCTTGTAATCTCAGGTGGTCAGGGATCAAGTGACCAGTGTTTTGGCCTGCACAGAGCTGGCCACCACTGAGGTTGGGGGAGAAGGTGGAGTATAAGGAATACCTCAGGTCTGAGCCTGCCTAAGCTCTGAGATTCTGCGTCAGTGAGGGGGTTTCTAGGTGCCTCTGACTTCTTGGAACTTGTATTTTTGCAGGGGAATCTGAAATAGATACCAGCAGTCGAAATATCTGCTAGGATTTTGGTATTGTTAATATTGTGGCAGAAGTGTGCATTGTATATGCTGTGGGAACAGAGCAAGAGGAAGCTGGGGAGCAATGTTTGGAAGTCATAGATGATTACTAAGTGACTCTGAGGAATGAATCATAATAATAATAATTACCATTTTTGTTTGCCAGACCCTGTTCATTATTTATTTTCTGCTTTAAGTGCTTATGATAACCCTATGAGGTAGATACCATCCTGATCTTGCAGGTGAGGAAACTGAGGCACATTAATGTTAAAGTACTTGCCCCCAATGTATCAATACCAGTAAGTGATAGAGGAAGGTTTCTCACTCTGATAATAGGGCCAGAATCTAAACTCTTAACCTCTACACTGACTTTGAAGAAGGAAAAGGACTTAAAATGTGATACATTTTATCAAGAAGACATCACATGGGAAAGCACATGTTGAATCTGTTAATAAAATCCTGAGTTAGCAACCTCCAAGTATTTGGGATGGTTTCAGCACAAGGTTGAGGGAGTGCTGGGCTATTTTCCTGAAAGGATGAAGATCTAACTAGATCCCTAATTAGAGCAGAGTTTTAAAAACTTCAGCCTGCGACATTGTTGGGCCGTTTAAAAGGTGAGAGGCTGCACGTGGGAAAATCAGTGAGAGGCAGAAATGACGAGACTGTGCTGGGCAAGGTGGCTCACGCCTATAATCCCAGTACTTTGGGAGGCTAGGCGGGTGGATCCTTTGAGGTCAGGAGTTCGAGACCAGCCTAGCCAACACATTGAAACCCTGTCTCTACTAAAAATTTTTAAAAATTAGCTGGGCATGGTGATGCGCACCTGTAATCCCAGCTACTCGGGAGGCTGAGGTAGGAAAATCGCTGGAACCCGGGAGACAGAGGCTGATGCCACTGCACTCCAGCCTGGGTGACAGAGCAAGCGAGACTCTGTGTGTCTACCCACCCACCCCCTGCCCTCACCACCACCAAAAAAGAAAGAAAGAAAGAAAGAAAGAATGAGACTAACAGTGAATTGTTCATGGGGATGAAGAATATGATTTATGTTGGATAGATGTTAAGGAGGTAGACTAGGACATGCTGAATAATGTCCTAGTCTGCCTCCTTAGAAGAACACATTTTAGGACAATTTAGATGATTCTCCTGGAAAGGACACATTTTAGGACAATTTAGATGACTCCATGGAACACATACCAACAAGGAAATGAAGAAAAAGGATGGGTCAGAGGGGAGAGTTTCTTTAAAGGATGACAGAGCTTGGAGAAAGGCACAGAGAAAGTGGGAAGAATGGGACTCTCAGAGTTTTTAATGTGGGTGAAGAATAATGAATTACAGTTTTAAGTGCAGAATGAGAATCTTAAGATTTTGTTGGACTTTTCAGATATTGCAATCTTTTAAGCATGAGAAAATACAGGGGCCGGGCACAGTGACTCATGTGTGTAATCCTAACACTTTGGGAGGCTGAGGCAAACAGATACCTTGACCTTAGGAGTTTGAGGCCAGACTGGGCAACATGGCAAAACCTTGTCTCTACAAAAAAATTAGCCTGGCATGGTGGTACATGCCTATAGTCCCAGCTACTCGGGAGGCTGAGGTGGGAGGATCACTTCAGCCTAGGAGGTCGAGGCTGCAGTGAGCTGTGATTGTGCCATTGCATTCCAACCAGGATTTTAGAGTGAGACCCTGTCTCAAAAAAAAAGTACAGGACTTGAGTGTAGATTATTTATGAAGGTCTGTGTATGATTAGAGCTAATAGTTTATATTTACAAAACAAGTCTTAGGATAAGAGGCAAGAAGGAGAACAAAGCTTCAACTTTGAATTTCTGCCTAAGAAGTAGCATGTTTCCAAAAGTGCGAGGTTTAGGACTGAGGAAAGAAAGGCCTAAAGGCAGTGACTTTGCTAAGCAGATGAAGTGTAGTTGTTAGGAGATGGTATCTGTGGGCTTTTTAAAGTCATTTAGCTGTTTATTGTTTTCTCATCTAAAGCACGGTTGTCTAATCTTTTGGCTTCCCTGGGCCACATTGGAAGAAGAATTGTCTTAGGCCAAACATAAAATACACTAACAGTAACAATAACTGATGAGCTAAAAAAAAAAAAGAAAAAATCAGTGCATAATTTTTATGATATCCACCACCACAGATAAGCAAAAAAGTCCTCGTATTCAAATGGTTGGACACCCGTGATCTAAAGGGTGGTAGTCTGTATAGCCATTTAGTTCTAGATTATGTTTTGTCTTAATACTATGTCTGAATACCCTTCGGACTACATTACCTGTTTGAAAATAGCTGTTATGTGTTTTCTTTTTCATATAGCGTTGGTCAATTTTTGTGTAAAAAATAGAGTTTCTCCAACTTAAAGAGGAAAAAGTAAAAAATAAGTGAATAAATAAATAATTCCATCCAGAGATTTGAAAGTGACTTGTGCTGTCTGTTTTCATAGCTCTTCAGGAAGCTGCAGCAAGGTTTGAGGAATTAAAGGCCCAAAAAGAGCTAAGACAGCTGCAGGAAGACCGAAAGAATGACAAGAAACCACCACCTTATAAACATATAAAGGTGAGGAGAAAATCTTGGGGGACCTTCTCTGGAGAGAAACGGAATAGCTGGCTCTTCCCACTCTGTTCATGACAAGAATGGAAGCACAAGCATAGTTCGTTTTAGGTAGAGGTATGAGCTTTAAAGAAGATAAGAAATAGCCGGGCGTGGTGGCTCACGCTTGTAATCTCAGCACTTTGGGAGGCCGAGGCGGGTGGATCACCTGCAGTCAGGAGTTTGAGACCAGCCTGGCCATTATGGTGAAACCCCTTCTCTACTAAAAATACAAAAGTTAGCCTGGCGTAGTGGCGGGTGCCTGTAGTTCCAGCTACTCGGGAGGCTGAGGCTGAAGAAATGCTTGAACCCGGGAGGCAGAGGTTGCAGTGAGCCGAGATCGTGCCACTACACTCCAGCCTGGGCGACAGAGTAAAACTCCGTCTCAAAAAAAAAAAGAAAAAAAGAAGATAAGAAACAAGTACCAGAGCACCATTCCTAGCACATTGCCAGGATTACCAATGTCAGGAAAATTAATTTTAAGTGCACCTAGCCTTTAATCTAACTAGTAAAATAGTCATCACCATTATCATCTGGGTCCAGTGGAGCCTTTGTATTTTAAATATTTTTTAAAGAGACAGTGGAGAACAAATTTGTTAGAAATGTTAGTGTTACGTTGTTGCTGAAATAATTGCAGTTTTGTCATTACTTTTAATGGCAAACCTCAATTACTTTTGCACCAACCTAATATTTACTAAATCCTTTTTACAAACCTCCTTTTATCAGATAAGTTAGTGGTGATGCTCAAGTATCATAAAACATGAAAGAATATTGTTAGGCCTGTTGAGAAAAGGAGGTTACTCAGGTTGTTCTTGTAAAACATCTTTGATGGCATTGTTCCTGGATGAGAATACCCTGTTTCTTTTTTGTTCTTAGAAATGCATTATTTGTTCACTTGTCCTTTGTGTGTGTGTGTGTGTGTGTGTGTGTGTGTGTGTGTTTTTTTTTGTTTGTTTGTTTTTGAGATGGAGTCTCCCTCTGTCTTCAAGGCTGGAGTGAAGTGGCGCAATCTTGGCTCACTGCAACCTCCATCTCCCAGGTTCAAGCAGTTCTCCTGCCTCAGCCTCCCCAGTAGCTGGGATTACAGGCGCACACCACTGTATGTGGCTAATTTTTGTATTTTTAGTAGAGATGGGGGTTTGCCGTGTTGGCCAGGCTGGTCTCGAGTTCCTGACCTCAGGTGATTGACCCGCCTCAGCCTCCAAAGTGCTGAGATTACAGGCATGAGCCACCACACCTGGCTGTGTGTTTCTGAAGACTGATAATCTGAGATGTTACTTGGAGATTAATTTCACCACCATCTTTAGAATCTAGTATGTTTACGTTTGTCTCAAATATTGGATCAAGCATAGTTAAACTGAAAAACTTTTGTTGTTTATCAGAAATTCAGATTGAACTAGATGACTTGGATTTTTATTTGCTAAATCTGATAACCCTACAGAAAGCAGACCTTCAAGATCGTATCCCCAGTGTTTTATACTTGCTTTGCTTTTTTATTTTTAAACTCCTTTCCTCAAGTGTAGTAGACAGTCTTTTATACTTTTTTAAACGACAATGCAGTACTTTGGGTAATACTGTGAGAAGTCTAAAGTGTGACAGTTTATTTCACTATTTTGTCGTGCTTATATGTGATTCCATTGTGTTTCCCTTTTCTTATTATTTCCGTCTTCCTTAGCATAGTTGTGGATTATGATGAGTAATAATGTTGTGTAATGATGAAGTAGTAAGTTACAAGATACAGGAAATGTAAGAACACTAAGATTCCATACTGTGTCTTAGATTTTGTCTGATGGACTTATATGGTATTTACAAGACAGAATCAGTTTTGTTCTTTGTGTGTTTCTTTGAGACAGGGTCTCACTCTGTGACCCAGGCTGGAGTGCATTGGCACAATTTTGGCTCACTGCAACCTCTGCTTCCTGGGCACAAGCAATTCTCCTGCCTCAGTCTCCTAAGTAGCTGGGATTACAGACCTGAGCCACCAACGCCTGGCTGATTTTGGTATTTTTTGTAGAGTTGGAGTTTCACCATGTTGCCCAGGCTTGTCCTGAACTCCTGAGCTCAAAGCAATCCACCCACCTCAGCCTCCCAAAGAGGTGCGATTACAGGTGTGAGCTACCACACTTGGCCTGAATTTTATTCTTTTAAATAAGAATGTTTTCAAACTTTGGAAGACCTCTAAAAAGGGATAAAAGTCATAAACACTGCTTCTGAAGGCTTTTTTTTTTTTTTTTTCCTCCAATTTTTTTCTTCCCTGAGACAGAGTCTTGCTGTGTTGCCCAGGCTGGGGTGCAGTAACATGATCTTAGCTCACTGAACCTCCATCTCCTGGGTTCAACCCATTTTCCTGCCTCAGCTTCCCAAGTAGCTGGGACTACAGGTGTGTGCCACCAAACCCGGCTGATTTTTGTGTTTTTAGTAGAGATGGGGTCTCACCATGTTAGCCAGGCTGCTCTTGAACTCCTGACCTCAGGTGATCCGCCTGCCTCGACCTCCCAAAGTGCTGGGATTACAGGCGTGAGCCACCGTGCCTGGCCCAATTTTTTTTTTTTTTCTTTATTAGAGATGAGGATCTCACTATGTTGCCTAGGCCGATATCCTGGCCTCAGGTTATCTTCCCACGTTGGCCTCCCAAATTATTGGGATTATAGGCATGAGCTGTCACTCCTGGCCTTTCGATTATTACTTTAAATGTCATAAAATATCCATACCGAGATTAGATTAAAAAAAGAACAAAGAATGAAAAAAGTCATAAACTATTATTCCTTACAAATAATTACAACTTCTGAAATTAAGAATTTCAAAACCTATAATTGGATCTAAATGAGTCTCACAATGTATGTGACATATAATCTCAGAACATAGTTTTTAGGCCTCAGAAATGGAAAATAATTCTATTCACATAGTCCTAAGAGTCAGATAACAGCAAGGTAGGCATTTTAGAGTTACCATATCAACCATATTGAGCTATTGAGACAGCAGTTTCCTGTGAGTGATCTCATCAAGAATTTAAAGGCCAACTTCTTCCCTCCCCCACCCCCTTTTTTTTTTTAAATAAACATTTCCAGGAAAAGGATCTAGAGCAAGCATTGGCAAACTATGGTTCATGGGCAAATCTGGTCTACTGCCTATTCTTGTAATACTCTTGAGCTACAGGTTGTTTTTACATTTTTCAGTGGTTGGCAGAAAAGAGGTTTTGTGACACATAAAGATTATATGAAATTCAACTTTCAATCAGTATCCAGAAAATTTTATTGGAATACAGGCATGCTTTTTCATTCACATATTACATATGGCTTCTTTTATATTACAGTGGCAGAGTCGAGCTACATATGGAGATATATGGCCTGCAAAGCCTAAAGTATTTACTTTCTGACCCTTTACAGAAAAAGTTACTTAACTCCTGATCTATAGTGAGATGTACTTAGAATTACATATCCATGTCTTTGTTCTTAACCATGTGGGATTTCTTTTGTTGGTTTGCTTTTGGTTTATGATATGATAAGTATGAAACTTATTTTTGGATTAATAACAGGTTAGAGCAGTTGATAAACAATGATTGAAACATATATTTTCCAGCCTGGGCAACAGAGCAAAACCCAGTCTCTACAAAAATTACAAAAAAAAAAAAAAAAAAATTTCTAGGTGCCTGTTGTCCCAGCTACCTGGGAGGCTGAGGTGGGAGAATCACCTGAGCCTGGAAAGTCAACACTGCAGTGAGCTGTGATTGTGCTGCTGCACTCCAGTCTGGGGGACAGAGTAAGACCCTGTCTCAAAACAAAAACATATATTTATAGAGAGAAATATATAGTTCAGGTAAAAATACTTTGAATCAGAAGTGAATGTTCAAATGCCCTATTCAGGTGTTGTAGTCTTGGGTGACTGAGATTAGCTGTTGTCTATCCCCTTAGAATTTGCCTTAGATATTGTAAGCCTTATGCCTTATGGCTTCCAGTTGCATATGTTGAGGGTATTTCTCCGTTAACAAGAAGTTTCCAAACCTCAACCAGTATTTGATGAATCTAGGAACCGATTTGGCAGTGAGACCTACATCGTTTTTCCCCACTGACAGCATCTTGCTCGTCACCCAGACTGGAGTGTCTTGTAGGCCTACATGATCCTCCCACTATAGTTTCCTGAGTAGCTGGGACCTCAAGCACTTGACACCATGCCCGGCTAAGCTTTAAAAATTTTTTTTAGACATAGGGTTTCATTGTGTTGCCCGGGCTGGTCTTGAACTTCTGGGCTCAAAAAATCCTCCAGTCTCTGCCTCCGAAAGTGCTGGGATTACAGATGTGAGCCACTGCACCTGGCCTCCTCCTGTTAAATTTTGATAGAAAAATGGTTTGATGACAGTATATATCCAGATTGTAGATTTTATAATATTAAAGGGGAGCAGGCAAATAATAAAATGCAAGAAATGAAAGCATTTGAAAATTTAGAGGATAGAAATAACTTTTAAGTAGTGATTTTAGCCCGGGCCCAGTGGCTCACGCCTGTAATCCCAGCACTTTGGGAGGCCGAGGCAGGCGGATCACGAGGTCAGGAGATCAAGACCATCCTGGCTAACAAGGTGAAACCCCGTCTCTACTGAAAATACAAAAAATTAGCCAGGTGTGGTAGCGGGCGCCTGTAGTCCCAGCTACTCGGGAGGCTGAGGCAGAAGAATGGCATGAACCCAGGAGGCAGAGCTTGCAGTGAGCTGAGATTGCGCCACTGCACTCCAGCCCAGGGGAAAGAGCAAGATTCCGTCTCAAAAAAAAAAAAAGTGATTTTAGGTGGACTGGAATGAGTAATCTAGAATATTTGATATGAGAGAAACAATCATAAGGACATTATATAAGAAAGGAAGAATTTAATATGTCTACCATGTTTCAGAGGCAGCTAGGTGCTGTACTATACATATATTTCTTATTCTCACAATAGTCTTGCAAGTAATTTATTCAAAATCACACAGTTCCTGAACAGTCCAATTTTTTGTGTGGTTTGTGTCTCAGAAGACTAAATTTGACTGTTTCCACTGAAATAATATGAAATGAGGGGAGATACATTCTCATGCACAAATCCATTATTGTATTAGAACATCTGTTGTCTTTCCTTATTATTGCTAGTATTTGTTAAAACCTCTACATTAATGACTTTGGTATTACAATAACTATTTGACCTTCATGTTGTACCTTACCAGACTTTCACTATATTTTTGAGCACCAGCACTGCTTCTAAATTAATCCATGAGTGACATTGCTATAGTCCTTTTAAAAGATTTTAAGGCCGGGCGCGGTGGCTCACGCCTGTAATCCCAGCACTTTGGGAGGCCGAGGCGGGCGGATCACAAGGTCAGGAGATCGAGACCACGGTGAAACCCCGTCTCTACTAAAAATACAAAAAATTAGCCGGGTGCGGTGGCGGGCGCCTATAGTCCCAGCTACTCGGGAGGCTGAGGCAGGAGAATGGCCTGAACCCAGGAGACGGAGCTTGCAGTGAGCGGAGATCGTGCCACTGCACTCCAGCCTGGGGGACAGAGCGAGACTCTGTCTCAAAAAAAAATAAAAAATAAAAAATAAAAGATTTTAAATTGTAAGCAGGATGTGGTGATACCTGCCTGTAGTCCCAGCTACTTGTGAGGCTGATGCAGGAGGCATAGAGGAACTCAAATTACGCACAGATGATTTCATGCCATTAATTTGCCACTTAAGAATAGTGCTTTTGCCCGGCGTGGTGGCTCAGGCATGTAATCCCAGCACTTTCGGAGACCGAGGCAGGCAGATCACCTGAGGTCAGGAGATCACAAGGTTAGGAGATCGAGACCAGCCTGGCCAACATAGTGAAACTCCATCTTTCCTAAAAATACAAAAATTAGCCAGGCTTGGTGGTGCGTGCCTGTAGTCCCAGCTACTTGGGAGGCTGAGGCAGGAGAATCGCTTGAACCCAGGAGGCAGAGGTTGCAGTGAGCCAAGATCCCACCACTGCACTCCAGCCTGGGTGACAGAGCTAGACTCCCTCTCAAAAAAAGGAAGGAAGAATAATGCCTATTTTTTTGTAGCAGCAAATGTGGCACCACCAGGTGGCAAGAGCAGAAACCTAGTTATTTATTTTTTGAGACCGAGTCTTGCTCTTGTTACCCAGGCTGGAGTGCAATGGCACAATCTAGGCTCACTGTAGGCTCCACCTCCTGGGTTTACTTATACCATTCTCCTGCCTCAGCCTCCCAAGTAGCTGGGACTACAGGTGCCCGCCACCATGCCCGGCTCATTTTTTGTATTTTTAGTAGAGATGGGGTTTCACCATGTTAGCCAGGATGGTCTTGATCTCCTGACCCCGTGATCCGCCCATCTTGGCCTCCCAAAGTTCTGGGATTACAGGCGTGAGCCACTGCTCCCGGCTCGTAATTTTTTTTTTTTTTTTTTGAGATGGAGTCTCGACATGTCGGCCAGGCTGGAGTGCAGTGGTGCAATCTTGTCTCACTGCAACCTCCGCCTCCTGGGTTCAAGCAATTCTTGTGGAGTTCATACTTTGTATGTCAAGTGAGGCTCTGTTTTTTATATCAAACTGTCTAAGTATTGATAGTTCAAAGTCATGGGAAATGTGGCTGCAACTTCAAGGAAAAAAAGTTTGCATTTTTCAGGGTCTTAATTGTCTTATGCTGACTTGTTTTATGCAGTGTACTTTGTGCTACTTTTCCAGGTGAACCGTCCTATTGGCAGGGTACAGATCTTCACTGCAGACTTATCTGAAATACCCCGTTGCAACTGTAAAGCTACTGATGAGAACCCCTGTGGGATAGACTCTGAATGCATCAACCGCATGCTGCTCTATGAGTGCCACCCCACAGTATGTCCTGCCGGAGGGCGCTGTCAAAACCAGTGCTTTTCCAAGCGCCAATATCCAGAGGTTGAAATTTTCCGCACGTTACAGCGGGGTTGGGGTCTACGGACAAAAACAGATATTAAAAAGGTTAGAAAAAGCTAAATTGCCAGATATTTTCTCCTCTTTGCAGTTGGTTGATGTCATTAATTCTTGACATTATAAAATTCATCATAGAGGAAGATAACACAGTTAACAATTAACCTTATTGTTGTGTTTTGCCATATCTTTCCACAGTTTAGAGGCTCACAAATGAATGGTTTTGATCTCCTAAGTCCTTTTTATTGATCATGGTCACTGTGTAGGAGGATGGAAAAAAATGGGACATTCATAGAGATGCTATGGCTTTGTTTGCTTTTTTGTGAATATCCTACAACCAGTAATTAAGAGATGACAGTGAGCACATGATACAGAGACATTGATCCACCTACTAATAAAATATTTTTAGTGAGGAAAAAACAGATCTGGCTTCATGAAACATGAAGGATAAGAAGGTTAAGCCTTATTGAATGAAAATGCAGTAATGTCTTCAACTTAAAACTTGGCAGGATCTTGAAGTTTCTAACAAATAAGATTGTATAGTCTTTTTTTTTTTTTTTTTTTTTTTTTTTTAATAAGCCTTATTCTGCTTATATTTTCCGAAGAATTTTATTGGTTTCTAGGAAATGTAGCATAGTATGGGTTGGCATTCAGTCATTTACCAAGTAGTTATTTTTATATTTACTGTATGTGCCAGGTGTTGTGCTGGGGATGCACTAACCAAGACGAGAGATATGACCCATGCCTTCGTAAAGTTTACATTCTGGAGGGAGAGAAATATTGAACAAATCACCTCCCAGTGTGGAAGTATAAAGGGCTCTAGAGACATGTGACGAAGTAACTGAAACTAGTTTGTCTCTGATGATACTTTATTTATTTTTTGAGAGAGGGTCTCACTCTGTTGCTCAGACTGGAGCATACTGGTGCCATCTCCGCTCACTGCAACCTCTACTTTCCAGGCTCAAGTGATCCTCCCATCTCAGCCTCCTGAGTAGCGGGGACTACAGACTCGCATCACCACACCTTGCTAATTTTTGTATTTTTTGTGGAGGTGAGGTCTCACCATGTTGCCCAGGCTGGTTTCAAACTCCTGGGCTCAACAGATCCTCCCAAAGTGTTGGGATTATAGGCGTGAGCCATCACTCTTGGCTTCTGAGGCTATTTTAAATTGAGACTTGAAATATAAGTAGTTATTGACTCAGGCAAGGTTACCATTAAAGCCCTGCAGGTTAGGAGTGAACACGTGTGAAAGCCAGAGTTACTGTAGCATAATGAATAGGGAGGATGGTCCTTTGAAATGTGGAGCAGAGCAAGCGCCAAGGAAGATGAACATAGTTTATTCAGGGAAACCAATTCTCAGGCTCTGGGACAGGTAGAGATTGGTCATCCATCTCTTTATAAGGAAGCTCTAGTTTACTTACTAATCTTCCATTCTGGAGGATCTTTAGTATCCAGTGTATCCTAATCTTTGTGCTGGTGACAGTGGTGGGAGTAAAGAGGTGTTTCTCATTATCAAATAGTTGGGAATCGTAAAGTAATTATATTGCATAAAATTATACTCATGTAATCTGCTTTGTAGAATCTGATGTTTTCATTAATTTTTAAAAAAATGTATAAATTTGGATACCAGTGTCCTTTTTGCCATTAAGTCAGGAGATATTTCTTGTTCTAGGGTGAATTTGTGAATGAGTATGTGGGTGAGCTTATAGATGAAGAAGAATGCAGAGCTCGAATTCGCTATGCTCAAGAACACGATATCACTAATTTCTATATGCTCACCCTAGACAAAGTAAGTAATGGGAAGTGCTGTTTTCACTGTTACAAGATTGTAAAATTGGTGTTGTCCCAGCCATAGTATTTGTAGGCATGTAACACAGTTCCCAAGGCAGGGTCTTCTCCCATACCCACTGGGATTGCTGGATTGGGGTTCTGGAGTAGGTAAGAGTGCTCATTTTCTGGGTATTCATGGCCAGAGGCAATACAGCTGTTTTTAGCATTGTTTTTGAACAACTTAATGAAAATTGGAGCTTATATCTTTGAGTATTCTACAGGATTACAAGTTTGAACTCAGAAAAGTACATAATTCTTTTTTATTTTATTTTACAGATTGAGAAAATTATTTGTTAAATATTTAATTATTTCACTGATAAGAACATGTACTTTTTTTTTTATTCTTTTGAGACAGAGTCTCGTTCTGTCACCCAAACTGGAGTACAGTGGCGCGATCTCGGCTCACTGCAACCTCTGCCTCCTGAGTTCAAGCGATTCTCATGCCTCATCCTCCCAAGTAGTTGGGACTACAGGCACCCACCACCCCGCCTGGCTACTTTTTTTATTTTTAGTAGAGACAGAGTTTCACTGTGTTGGCCAGGCTGATCTCAAGCTCCTGACCTCACGTGATCCACCTGCCTCGGCCTCCCAAAGTGCTGGGATTACAGGCATGAGCCACCGCACCTGGCCTTAGTTTTTATAATAAAACCCTTTCTTGGTATTTACCTTTGTAAACATTTCTAATTGTGCGCTTAGGATTTGTGAGATCCTCACCTCCAGATATTCTGACCTTACTTTGGAATTGGAACTCTGCATTAGTATTTAAATCTTCTTAGGTGATTTCTAATGTGCATCTGGATTGAAACTACCTAAATAGAAAGTGGAACAAGCTGCTGTTTGTAGGGCAGTGGTCCTCAAACTTCAGTATAGTCAGAAACCTCTGGCGGCCTTGTTATATATAACACAGAATGCTACGCCCCAGAGTCTCTGCTTTAGTGTATTTGAAGCACAACCCAAGAATTTGAATGTCTAACAAATTGCCGAATGGTGACGGTGCTGGTCCAGAGATCACACTTTGAGAACCAAAGGTCTTTGAGATCTTTTCTCTGAGAGGTTCAATCTTTACAAATAGGAACTCCAGCTTATTAGAATAGTCAAATTTTAATCCGTAGCAGAGGTCTCAGGAAGTCTGATGTGTAGCTTCTTTTGGAATTCTAGGACCGAATCATTGATGCTGGTCCCAAAGGAAACTATGCTCGGTTCATGAATCATTGCTGCCAGCCCAACTGTGAAACACAGAAGTGGTCTGTGAACGGAGATACCCGTGTAGGCCTTTTTGCGCTAAGTGACATTAAAGCAGGTAAGAATCATTTCAGGATTCTGCAGCTGACATCTGAATTTCAGGGCTTTTGTTTTTTATAAACAGCTTCCTCAGATTATAATTTTAAACATTTTTATGTGTACCATTCTCTGGAATTAAGTTCATTTACATTTTTATGCAACCATCACCACCATCCATCTCCAGAACTCTTTTCATCTTCCCCTGCTAAAACTTTATACTCACTAAACACTAAGTCCCCATTCTTTTTTTTTTTTTTTTTTTTTTTTTTTTGTTGAGACGGAGTCTCGCTGTGTCTCCCAGGCTGGAGTGCAGTGGCCGGATCTCGGCTCACTGCAAGCTCCGCCTCCTGGGTTCACGCCATTCTCCCGCCTCAGCCTCCCAAGTAGCTGGAACTACAGGCGCCCGCCACCACGCCCGGCTATTTTTTTGTATTTTTAGTAGAGACGGGGTTTCACCATGTTAGCCAGGATAGTCTCGATCTCCTGACCTCGTGATCCACCCACCTCGGCCTCCCAAAGTGCTGGGATTACAGGCTTGAGCCACCGCGCCCTGCCCCATTCTTTTTCTTCACAGCCCCTGGCAACTGCCATTCTACTTTCTGTCTCTGAATTTGACTACTATATGTACTTCATATAAATGGACAATATTTGTCCTCTTGTGACCAGCTCATTTCATTCATTCATTGATTCATTTTTATTGTTTAGGGGACAGAGCCTCGCTCTGTTGCCCAGGCTGCAGTAGTACAATGGCACCATCACAGTTCACTGCAGCCTCGAACTGGGCTCAAGCAATCTTGCTGCCTCAATCTTCTGCGTAGCTAGGACTGTAGGCACATGTCCCCGTTCCCAGTTTTATTTTTATTTTTTTTGGTGGAGACAGAGTCTCGCTATGTTGCCACGGCTGGTCTGGAAATCCTGGGCTCAAGTGATCTTCCTGCCTCAGCCTCCCAAAGTGCTGGGACTACAGGCATGAGCAACCTTGCTTGGCTTGGGTCATTTCATTTAGCACAATGTCTTCAGAACATGGATGGTTTTAATGGAACAAATTTTGACATTCATATGAACTTACCACTAATAGATTTGCTTTAGAAACTACTAGCTCTTCAGTCTCCTTTCTCACCTTTCCTTTCACAGTTGCTCTTCTACTTTATAAACCAAAGATTGATCTCTCACTCTTCCATATCTTATGGTTTATGGACCCAAGGCTGTTTTAAAAATAAGCCACTGGGTGTGGTGGTATATGCCTGTAGTCTCAGTTATTCAGGAGGCTGAGGCCAGAAATCGCTTGAGTTCAGGAGTTTGAGAAGCAGCCTGGGTAGTATAGTGAAACCTCTGACTCTTAAAAACACACATGCAAAACGACAAAAAACCCTCAACCTCTAGGATGTCAAAGAACAGGACCTTTGGAGAATTTACTGCTCTGTCGTGGCTCACCTGGGTACTTGTCTCTCTAATGGGGTAGTGAGATGGTTGTAACCAGGACAAATAGTAAGAAGTTTATTTGAATCGAAAGTAAATCTGGTATGGCTGAGTGGTTTGACAGTAAAGTTATGTGGTAGGTATTTTCCATAAATTAAAGGATCTTAATCTATAGCTTCAAGGTTTTGATACAATTATTTTGAACTATATACCTATGCATGTAACACCCTCCAAATTGCATGATCTTTTAAATATTAAAATTTGTATAAATGTACATTTTGAAATGTACAAGGAAGTATATGAATTTTCAAATTTAGTTTTGCAAGGATATGAGCAAAACAGTTAAAATCAGTCTCCTATACTCAAACTGGGATACAACTGGCCTAGGTAGTCTGTAATATACCATAGTGTAGTCTAATTACCATTGAAGCAGAAATCCCATTTGAACGTTCTGGAAGACCGTAGTTCTCCCTTGCTCAGTCACTGTTGTTGTCCTCAGGAAGCATTGATCAAGATAAAAGAATTAGAATGATGTTTGTTCAGATCTTAGTCTGTTTTTGTGTGTGTTTGTTTTTTGAGACAGTCTCGCTCTGTTGCCCAGGCTGGAGTGCAGTGGCATGATCTCGGCTCACTGCGACCTCCACCTCCTGGGTTCAAGCAATTCTCCTTCCTCAGCCTCTTAAGTAGCTGGGATTACAGGCATCCACCACCATGCCCGGCTATTTTTTGGTATTTTTTAGTAGAGACTCCTGACCTCAAGTGATCCGCCCAGCTCAGCCTCCCAAAGTGTTAGAATTACAGGCGTGAACCACCGTGCCCAGCCTGTGTTTTAAATTTAATCTATGGGACTTCTCACACTCAGTGTATTTTTTTCTCTACAATTTAAATGTGTTGCCCAGGAGTCTTTTAGACTTTTTAGGTTGTGACAATTTTTATATTTTAAAATTTGAGCCACTAGTTATTTTCCCCTGTTTTGCGTTTGTTTCTCGTAATGTTTTACATGATGACACCAAGGACACTTGAGCATCACTGTGCACTGCACTCTGCTTATTTGAGATTGGTTTTTAGTTGCTGATTTATTTCAAATTTTTGGAATGGGTGGCTTCAGAGTATATTGTTTAGATTTCTTCTTTGTAACCGGAGTAATTCAGTAAATGATATGGAATACCAGATACAATTCTAAGCGTATTATTTCATTTAAGCCTTGCAAAAGTGCTGTAAAGTAGGTGGTATTATACCTATGTTACTTTTATCCTTGGATGTCACACCTCTCTCATTCTTTTCTCCCTTTTTCTCTCTAATCACCCCAGGGGTGGAGAGGTTCCTCTATATTAAATCAATATAAATATCATTCCTGTATAATAAATCAGTCACGATTTAGTTCTACTATGTCTGCTGAGTGCTGATAGTCCCATTCTTCTACTTAGAACCTGCAGTTCATATCCATGGGAATGCCCTCCTCTGCCATGTCTAGCCGCAAATTTCTCTTCTTTTTTTCCTGTGTTCATCAGCTCAGGTAGCTTGGTGTTGAAATTCTCAGACTTTGTTCCTCTCCTCACTTGGCTTTCAGTCTGCATAGGTTCAGGATGGGGAAAATGAGACAGGATGTGCTAAGTGACAGGCGGAGTGCCTGTTGGAGCTGAGGCCTTCATTCAACTTCCTGGGCCCTTCACATACCTGCAACTTACTGTCTCCCATGTGTCCCATCCTTACTCTTATTTATCTCTTCTCTCATGTCCTTTGCCATGCTCAGTAACTGAAGATCCATCAAGGATTGCTGCATATTGGACTCTTTTCTAGAATGGTATCACTGTTTTACTTTATGAGCACTATACTTTCCGATTAAATTTAGCCTCTCTGTGATTATGCTTACATAGTATATGTCGGTGAGCAGCAAGTTACGGCAGGTATCCTGCTTTCTTTTATCTATGTATAAGGTAGAGCTGTATTATAAGCATGTCGTATCTACAAAAATTTAGTTATCTATTCATAAATCTTTTATTAAGAGAAAACAGTGTGGGGCTGGGCACAGTGGCTAACGCCTATAATCCCAACACTTTGGGAAGCCGAGGTGGGAGGATCACTTTAGATCAGGAGTTTGAGACCAGCGTGGCCAACATGGTGAAACTCCATCTCTACTAAAAATACAAAAACTAGCCAGGCGTGGTGGCAGGCGCCTGTAATCCCAGCTACTCAGGAGGCTGAGGCAGGAGAATAGCTTGAACCCAGGAGGCAGAGGCTGCAGTGAGCCGGGATCTCACCACTGCACTCCAGCCTGGGCGACAGAGCAAGACTCCGTCTCAAAAAAAAAAAAGAAAAAGAAAAAAGGGGAAAAAAAAAAACAGCATGAATTGAACCACCAAAGATTTAATCCAGTTAAGTTCAGTCATGAGGTGGGAAACATGACCCTCCTGTTACATTGGTCAGTCTCACTCAGTTCCTGCACGCTCCTTGTGGCATGAGCCTCTCATCAGGCCATGAATAATTCTGCTATTCCTACAGCACAACCCCTAAGTTAGCTGCTTGGTATTTTGAATATACTTGAATAAAGAAATAATGAAAATAATGATTTCATTTAACATTAGATGAAAAACTATGTATATCAGTCTCACTGATAAAAGGCATGTCAGTCTGCAAAGGGAAATCTTAAGAGTTGACAATTTTTAATATGAATGGCGGTTACTTTATACATTAACTGTAAACTATTACCCCTGTGATAGGCAACCTCTTTACATATTTATATAAAATTCTTAGATTTGGTAGGCCTCTCATAACTGGCTTTTAGTTACGGGCTTTGAGTTTGAATGTTTATTTTATTTTCTCTCACAATTTTGATGTAATGGACTTTGACAGAAAGAAGACAGTTTGTCTGTTAATTTGAGTACCTTTTTTTAAAGTTTACAAATTAACTGCTATGTGCATTATGTCATATTGTCTCAATAAGCTTGTTAGAGTTCTCCATTTTAAAATGGGCTGCTTAGGGTTCAGATCACCCTGCTAAGGCTCTGACATAACTGGATCTACAACCAGTCTGTAATCTACAGATTTCTAGTGTTATTCTGTACTGAGATGCATCTGCAGAGTGCTGCCAGGTAACATGTGTTCACCTGAGAACAGATAAACAAGTTTTCCTCATACTTTTATTCCCAGGGCCTGACACATTGATAAGTTGTTTTTTGTTTGTTTTGGTAATGAATTAACATATTTTGAATCTGAATGGTTAATAAACAAATGAAAAACAACTTGAGGTAATTAACACCTCTGTAGGAAGAGTTAAATATTACTTGTTAAGTTATTTAAGTTTTCTCTATTAAATTGTATAAGCTGATTATTAATAAGATTAGAATTTATTATAGGATTAGAGCTAAATCCTTTTTAAAAATTATTTTTAAAATTAATCTGTTCTCTTGGGAGTTGTTATCCTTTGTAATTAATACAGAAATAATGTAATTAAAACCACAGATATTAATATTTTCACGGTCTCTTATGCAGGCACTGAACTTACCTTCAACTACAACCTAGAATGTCTTGGGAATGGAAAGACTGTTTGCAAATGTGGAGCCCCGAACTGCAGTGGCTTCTTGGGTGTAAGGCCAAAGGTACCACCCTTCCAGACTTCTGCTTTGGGATTAGTGGTGCGGTCCTCCCTCCCTAACAGTGTTAGGGCAGTCTTCATTTTAAGAAGAAATTTCCTTTAAATTAATGACATTGAACCAGGCATGGTGGCTCATGCCTGTAATCCTAGTACTTTGGGAGGCCGAGGTGGGCGGATCACCTGAGGTCAGGAGTTCGAGACCAGCCTGGCCAACATGGTGAAACCCCATCTCTACTAAGAATAGAAAAATTAGCTGGGCCGTGGTCGCATGTGCCTGTAGTGCCAGCTACTCAGGAGGCTGAGGCAGGAGAATCCCTTGAACCCAGGAGGCAGAGATTGCAGTGATCTATCACACCACTGCACTCTGGCCTGGGCAACATAGCAAGACTCCTTCTCAAAAAAAAAAATAATAATAATAATTAATGACATTGAATAGGTGTTGATAGGGCCACTTGCAATTCACTAAGCATTCAGCTGATCAATTCAATTACATAAGAGGTTTTTGGGGATGTTGTTGAAGTGTTTTGCGCCATCTGACTTTAATTGGTGATACTTTTCTAACTAATAATGCCGTGAAATAGGACCTTATAAAGAAGGTTAGTTACCTCCCTCGTCTTGATCTCACATCTCCTAATAAGCCACATGGACTCGGTTTTTCTGTGTCTGTCCCTGTCTTTCTCTCACTTTTTCTCTTTCTGAAGATACCAAAAAATCTGCAGAAATGTAGTGTAACATCATAGATAAAAGTAGCACTCTTAATCTCACCATTATAACAAAGTATAAGCATTGTTGTGTCTTCCTGTTTTTTTACTGTGTACTTTCTGAATAATTGAATTCTAATTCTGTAACTGTTAAGTATCATTTCCATGTCTGTAGTCTCCTTTTCTTATTTATTTATTTATTTTTTATTTTTTTTTTTTTTTGAGACAGAGTCTCGCTCTATCGCCCAGGCTGGAGTGCAGTGGCATGATCTCGGCTCACTGCAAGCTCCACCTCCCGGGTTCCCGCCATTCTCCTGCCTCAGCCTCCCGAGTAGCTGGGACTACAGGGGCCCGCCACCACTCCTGGCTAATTTTTTGTATTTTTAGTAGAGACAGGGTTTCACCATGTTAGCCAGGTTGGTCTCGATCTCCTAAACTCGTGATCTGCTCACCTCAGCCTCCCAAAGTGCTGGGATTACAGGCATGAGCCACCGTGCCCGGCCCTCATATTATTTTTTTTTTTAAGTCCTTGCTGATCATTTTTAGTGACTGTCTTAATTTTTTTATATAATGGATGGACATACTAGATGAACATCTAGATGCTTCAAGATTTCTCTATCATAAGTAATAGCATCATGAAAATAGAGGTTTAATTTTGATGGCAAATAAACTATGTAGTGACTTCAGTTGAGTATGTTCCATATGCCTTTTTGATTGTGAAGCTCAGCATTAAAAACTGAAAAATGCAAATTAACATAAAAGCCAGTAAGAAAAGAGTAAATAATTTTTTTTTTGAGACGGAGTCTCACTCTGTTGCCCAGGCTGAAGTGCAATGGTGTGATCTCAGCTCACTGTAACCTCCACCTCCCAGGTTCAAGTGATTCTCCTGCCTCAGCCTCCCGAGTAGCTGGGATTACAGGTGCCTGCCACCACACCTGGCTAATTGTTTGTATTTTTAGTGGAGACGGGGTTTCACCATGTTGGCCAGGCTGGTCTCAAACTCCTGACCTCAGGTGATACACCTGCCTCAGCCTCCCAAAGTACTGGGATTACAGGCATGAGCCACTGCGGCCGGCCAGAAAAGAGTAAATAATTTTGATCAATAGTGTGAAAATGAAGAGCACTCAATGATCGTTTTTAAATCTTGTTAAATAAGGAGAATCACCTCTATATTTTATTGGGTTTTATTTTGATTTTGTTTAGTTTTGTTGGTTTAACGTTATTGTTCCTTGAGATGTTTGTTAACTTGTTTCCTATAAGTTAAAATAGTAACTGAGTTTAATCCGTACTTAGTGGTGTTAAGTGTACTGCAGATGTCAGTTTCTGCGTCCTTGATGTCTGCATAGGATAGCATTTCACAGGAGTCAGTGAGAGGTAGATGCTAGAGCAGAAACTGAGAAATGAGAGATCACTGTGTGCTTTTAGTGTAGACACTGGTCTGTCAGAATAGGATGGACCTCCATTAAGCCTTACAGATTGGTCCTAGATGTTTCTGGGTTAAAATGAAGATTGTGATAAGAAGATTTGGTGACCAAGGGTGGGCTGCAGGGAACAAAGAGAGGACATCTGCTGGCTCTTCCAGGGTGTGTCTTAGGAGTAGTGCACATGAAGCTAATTTGACTTGATGCATAGTCTTGTTGTCGGCAGGGACCATGAATTAACTTTTTTGTGTCTTAACACATTGCTCATAGTAAGTTCAGTTATGCTTTGTTGAATGAACGAGAAATAGGCATGTTTACACACACACACAAGTCTTCTTTAGTTTTGGAAGTAGACAAATATAAAAGTGAAACTTTGGCCAGATGTGGTGGCTCACACCTGTAATCCTAGCACTTTAGGAGGCCAAAGCGGGCGGGTCATGAGGTCAGGAGTTCGAGACCAGCCTGACCAACATGCTGAAACCCAGTCTCTACTAAAAATACAAAAATTAGCCAGGCGTGGCAGCGGGCGCCTGTAATCTCAGCTACTCAGGAGGCTGAGGCAGGAGAATTGCTTGAACCTAGCAGGCGGAGGTTGCAGTGAGCCGAGATCACGCCATTGCACTCCAGTCTAGGCAACAGAGCAAGACTCCGTCTCGAAAAATAAAATAATTAGTTAATAAAACTTATAAAAGGCATGACATTTAACACCAGCCTTATGTATCAGCAAAAACACAACGATTTTTGTCTTCTGTTTTGTTCAGGTGGCAGGAGTAGTTGATACAAAAGTGGTAATTATTGCTACATATCTGTGATGTACCAGGTACCTTTCCTGCATTTTATCTTCATGACAATTGCTTTTCCCAGAGAAGAGAATGAGGCTCAGAGAGGATAGTTAACCTGGTTAAGATTGGTACTAATGTGTTGACAGAATGCTGACTGTTCAATATCTGACCTATAGAATCAACCCATTGCCACGGAAGAAAAGTCAAAGAAATTCAAGAAGAAGCAACAGGGGAAGCGCAGGACCCAGGGTGAAATCACAAAGGAGCGGGAAGATGAGTGTTTTAGTTGTGGTGATGCCGGCCAGCTCGTCTCCTGCAAGAAGCCAGGCTGCCCAAAAGTTTACCATGCAGACTGTCTCAATCTGACCAAGCGACCAGCAGGTTGGTGCCAAAATCCATTCTCTCCATCATACTCAGGGTCTCATGCCATGTGCATCAGCCTTGAAGAAAGTGCCATTTGGTCTTCCCATGCATAATTTTGAGGGGTATGGTCTATTTTCTCATTCTGGAAATAATGAAAACAAAGGCTTAGAATTCTTAGTTATGAAGAATGGAACAGCAGTGCACTTGATGTGTTTCAAGTCCTTTACTTACATTTATGTTAGCAACCCATAATGGTTGGTTTTCTTCCATAATGCATGTGAAGAAACAGAATTAGGATAGGTGAAGTGACATTTCACACATAGATCCAGGAGCTGGATTGAGAGCTGGGTTTTTTACTCCAAGACTATTCAATCATGTTGCCTTTCTAGAGAAAGAAAGATTGACATAGTAAAGCCTTTAGGTGGTTCTAGTCACTGAGAGATGGATTGCCACCATTTTAGCACTTTCTACCTTGCTCCCCTACGCCTAGTGTGGTCTCCCCCCATGCAGAGTAGACTGTTTTCCTCTAAAGGAGATGTGATTGTATCAGTTAATACGTGAGAAAGCTGCTCAGGTGGATGTGGTACCCAGGAAATTTGTAGTTGAAGAAATTGAGAACCTTTGAGTAGTGATTTAGGGTTAGAGGATTTTAGGGATTTGGATATGCCGTCTATTTTAATGGACAAAAAAAGAGAAACCAGTAGGGAGCTGTTCCAGGGTGAGGAGATTATACATTACTAGTGACCTGCTTCCAAGAATTGCAGAAGGTTAAGAACTTTGGGGTATAAGTAAAAGGAATTTGTCTCCAAATTGGCTTTCCTTCAGTGTATATTGGACAGAGTCATGAAGTAAAAGAAACTGAGATAGAATGAGGGCAAGGCCATCACATTGACCTGTCAGTGCCAGGAAGTAGAATTGTTTCAGAATCAACTGCTCAGGGTTGTCACTGGCACAGGCTGTGATCGAGCCAGTCTTGCCTATGTGCCAGGAGTGGGAGCTGGTGTAGTTGATTTGAAGGTGGAAACACTGTCCCTGGTCCAAGACTCAGGTTTCATGAAATGTGGGGAGGCAGATAAAAGCTTAGGTCAGCTTTGGGTCTTTTCTACTGATTCCATGTAAACAACATATAATCTGCTGTGCTGGTCTCAAGACTTAGAACAAAGGTAAATCTTCATTTTTCATAATTTTATATCTTTTCTATTACTTTTTTATATATTTTCTATTAATAAGCAAATAAGCAGGAATCTAAATAGCCAGGATATTTCTCTTTGAGTTGCTTATTTCAAAGCTGTATAGTACAAATGGAGATTGCAAAAATATGAAAGTAGTATCTTAAGTTTCATGTAAAAGAAACTTTATGTTGTCCCTGCCCCCCACCTCCTTGCTGGAAATAGTCATAGAAATACCGATTTACTCCTCTGCTTGTATATTTAGTTGATAGTAGTTGCTATTTGATAATTCGCTGTTACTTTATGTATTCTGTGCAGAAAAAGAAGCTGGAATTCTGGGGCAAGAGGTGGCTGGTGAGTGGCATAAGCTCTCTGAACCAGGGGCAGTGTGAAGGAAGGTCATCATCCACATGTTTGGACTGTAGCATAGCCATGGCCCATGTGATATATATATCTTTTTTCCTAAACTTTTGCTTTACTTCTGTGTTTTCAGGGAAATGGGAATGTCCGTGGCATCAGTGTGACATCTGTGGGAAGGAAGCAGCCTCCTTCTGTGAGATGTGCCCCAGCTCCTTTTGTAAGCAGCATCGAGAAGGGATGCTTTTCATTTCCAAACTGGATGGGCGTCTGTCTTGTACTGAGCATGACCCCTGTGGGCCCAATCCTCTGGAACCTGGGGAGATCCGTGAGTATGTGCCTCCCCCAGTACCACTGCCTCCAGGGCCAAGCACTCACCTGGCAGAGCAATCAACAGGAATGGCTGCTCAGGCACCCAAAATGTCAGATAAACCTCCTGCTGACACCAACCAGACGCTGTCGCTCTCCAAAAAAGCTCTGGCAGGGACTTGTCAGAGGCCACTGCTACCTGAAAGACCTCTTGAGAGAACTGACTCCAGGTCCCAACCTTTAGATAAGGTCAGAGACCTTGCTGGGTCAGGGACCAAATCCCAATCCTTGGTTTCCAGCCAGAGGCCACTGGACAGGCAACCAGCAGTGGCAGGACCAAGACCCCAGCTAAGCGACAAACCCTCTCCAGTGACCAGCCCAGGCTCCTCACCCTCAGTCAGGTCCCAACCACTGGAAAGACCTCTGGGGACGGCTGACCCAAGGCTGGATAAATCCATAGGTGCTGCCAGCCCAAGGCCCCAGTCACTGGAGAAAACCCCAGTTCCCACTGGCCTGAGACTTCCGCCGCCAGACAGACTGCTCATTACCAGCAGTCCCAAACCCCAGACTTCAGACAGGCCCCCTGACAAACCCCATGCCTCTTTGTCCCAGAGACTCCCGCCTCCTGAGAAAGTACTGTCAGCTGTGGTCCAGACCCTTGTAGCTAAAGAAAAAGCACTGAGGCCTGTGGACCAGAATACTCAGTCAAAAAATAGAGCTGCTTTGGTGATGGATCTCATAGACCTAACTCCTCGCCAGAAGGAGCGGGCAGCTTCACCTCATGAGGTCACACCACAGGCTGATGAGAAGATGCCAGTGTTGGAGTCGAGTTCATGGCCTGCCAGCAAAGGTCTGGGGCATATGCCGAGAGCTGTTGAGAAAGGCAGTGTGTCAGATCCTCTTCAGACATCTGGGAAAGTAGCAGCCCATTCAGAGGACCCCTGGCAAGCTGTTAAATCATTCACCCAGGCCAGACTTCTTTCTCAGCCTCCTGCCAAGGCTTTTTTATATGAGCCAACAACTCAGGCCTCAGGAAGAGCTCCTGCAGGGACTGAGCAGACCCCAGGGCCTCTTAGCCAAGTCCCGGGCCTGGTGAAGCAGGCGAAGCAGATGATCGGAGGCCAGCAACTACCTGCACTTGCCGCCAGGAGTGGGCAGTCCTTTAGGTCTCTCGGGAAGGCCCCAGCCTCCCTCCCCACTGAAGAAAAGAAGTTGGTAACCACAGAGCAAAGTCCCTGGGCCCTGGGAAAAGCCTCATCACGGGCAGGGCTCTGGCCCATAGTGGCTGGACAGACACTGGCACAGTCTTGCTGGTCTCCTGGGAGCACACAGACATTGGCACAGACTTGCTGGTCTCTTGGAAGAGGGCAAGACCCCAAACCAGAGCAAAATACACTTCCAGCTCTTAACCAGGCTCCTTCCAGTCACAAGTGTGCAGAATCAGAACAGAAGTAATACCAATCAATGTCACATGAACAAACAAGCTGCCCCCAGGGTACCATTTGGGGAGGGGAAATCTTTTCTTTCTTTCCCCCTTTAAGAAAAACCAGATCTGCCCCCAACACTTTCCCACTGTTATTCTTTCCTCATATCCCAACACTCAGAACTCTTGTGACATTAGCCAGTGGGGGCTTATGGTTGTGTGAACCATGTTTGAAAATCCAGTGGGCCCCAACCAAGGAGACAGACAGACTTGCGTCTCTTTCCCCCAACTTTTCCACATGGTCATCGTGAAATAAAAAGTCCACTCTGGAGTCAAGTATGGAATTCAATTCCGCTGGTCAGGTTGGAAGGTATAGGGGCTCTCAAAGCGATTTCCCCAACCAGACAGAGCCCCCACTGAGGGGCTAGGAACCCTCGGGAGAAAATGGTGTTCTTTCAAATCAGTGGCGATTTCCTGAGCATTCACGTGTTCTAGGCCGGGTGCTAGTCACTGATGAGAGATACAGAGGTAAATCAGGCCTCATCCCTGTGAGCCTGGATTCCAAGGCTTTCAGGAACCTTTGACCGGGAAGTAACAGGAAGTGCTGAGGGGCTCTGGAGTTTTAGACTCAGTTTGAAATGTCCTTTGTGGCACCAGAAGTGGTTATGTTGAGGAAGTGTCTCTTGGCTGGGATGTGCATGGGTGCGTGTGCAAGCACGCACACTCACAGAGGTCTCCTCTATAGATGGAAGGGTGCTGCATTGAGGCCAAGCGAGGCTGTTGGCTGGGGTAGCTGCTGCTGCGTTTGTCTGGGCTGTGCAGAGTCTGAAGATCAGTCCTTGGAGGAGCAGGTGGTCAGGGGGAGTTGGGCTCTGTGCGAATGTAGATTTCCAGCAGTGGAAGAAGGCATTTGGCAAGCTTCTCTTTCTTTGCTTTTGTTTCTACCTATTTTTCTCTTTGTACATGAATCCACCCCATCCCTATTTCCCTAAAACACTCAGGTGCTTTCAGATTTCAGAGCCTCGGGCAGTGGACATAGGGAATCTCTGGCAAGCTCTGAGCTAGACACACCAGCTTCAGGAAGAGTACCAGCTCCTGATGGGAAACTTCTTTTCCCCGATCCTTTTCCCTCCTGAGTGGAGGGAGTCCTCTTCTTCGCCTCCCTGAGAATTGCTATGCTCTGTATGGAGAGCACCTGCCTGCTGACTTAGCTCAAAGGCAAGCCAGAACCCTTCCCTGAAGACTGGTGAGAGGTGATGTTTAGAGCAACGTCCAGGCTAAGAGATGACTCCTAATAACTGCTGATTATCTGTTACTGCTGCCCTGAGCTGGGGCCCAAGGGCTGGGAAATCTGTTGGTGCTACCCTGCCCTACCATTCACCCAGCTCACAGACTGCCAACAGTAAGTACTGTTTGGCTAGTTTCCTCCCACTTACCTACCCCTCCTTTGTCCTTAGACCAACATGTTTACCTCTCTGCTTTGCCAACTTAGCCAGCAGGCCATCCCCTGGCCCTAACGTCTCCTGGCCATTATCTCTTAGTTATGGCTCTCACGTTCTCAACAGGATTCCATATTTGGTCCCAATTTCCTCAAGTTCTTATTGAGGTTACTCCCATCAATTCCACAGTGGGAACAATAGTTATTATAGAAGCATTTGCGCTTTATCTAAAGATTAAAAACAGAATCTGCTTTTATTTCCCAAAGTCTGTCTCTGAGGTTGAGACACTTGAACTCAGGCAGAGGGACGAGGCTGGGCAGGGCTGTCCTGAGTATAGGGGCCTATCCCTGCATTTCACTGAGACCTCGGAATCTCCTCTGTGAATTCCACCTGCCTAGTTCTCCCCTTTCATCCTCTCTCTCTTCCCACATCATCAAAGAGGAAAAGCTCTTTGTTCAAAAGGAAGAGAAAACGTAAAGCATCTTATTTTCTTTTAGAAGAATTTTAAACCATGAAAAAGATATTTTTAAAGAAATTCACCCAGAACATTAAAGTTCATTATATTAAGTATTTATCATGTGTGAGAATAATAAGTATATAACTGCAGCTAGTAGGTCCCTTTCCCTAATCTTTTAGGTCATATGAGTAGGGTTTGCTTGGTGCCAGTCCTGTGCCCTTTTCTCTCCGGTCATCTGTAGTTGTGATCAGAAAAAGATATCTGCACTGCACTGTCAGAGTCTCCTTTCACTATGTTGTGTGTTAAATTACCGTAGCTCTTTGTTTCATGAAATAAACTGTGAATTTGGGGTGGGGCGGGGGGGAGGGCGTGCAGGCCATGTAAAAATTTTCAGTGGAGAAGTTTGATCCTAAAGTAGCTTCTCTAAAGTAGGCTTTGGTAGGTAATCAACTTGACAGCAGTCTAGATGTCTCACAGGACAGGAGGGAGTAAGGGAAAGGGGCCATGATTGGCTGCTTTGTGGTTTTGTTTTGGTTCTTTCCATTCTCCGCCATTCACTGGAGGCTTCATTCCAGACCTGCCTGGGAAAACAGCTTCTGAGCCATTTTGGGGAGCAGTTCTTCATCTGAATGGATGGACATCTGGGCTTCCTTCAAGGGCCATTGAATGGAAACTGGAAAACCATTGGAAACTAGAAATTTGATCTATTGGACCCACCAATAGCAGCATCTGATACTAGATTGTTAAAATCATGAAAGCAGTCACTATCCAATTAGAAGCAGAGTCAGAACAACTGTTAGGAAATGTGACTCTTGGATGAAGGTGGGGAGGGAGTGGCCTTGCCAGCCCTGTGGGACGTCTCCTGAAACTTGTAATAAGACCCCTTTTCCAAGGGGATGTGAATTGGAGTGAAAAGGAAATCTTTCATCTTAGAAAACTTCTGGTCCTTATGCAGGATGGTATTTGGGTATGTGCTTGGAAATTGAGATCTCAAGAGTGTTTGCCTTGGAGCCAGCTCCCCAGGAAGCCTTTTCCAGGGACAAGGCAAAGGTTGAAATGCTCCATAGGTAGCTAGAAAGCCAATACATTTCCTAGCCCTGCTAAGTCAGAAAAAGATTATGAAAAATGTTGAAATTTACATTCAAAGCCTCATTTGCTTCTCTTGCTGGAGCCAACCCAGTCTAATAGCAAAATAGCTGTCATTGATACAGAAACATCCTCATTTTTAAATGTCTGCTTTACCCTGTTACTGAGTTTGAGATGACTTAAATCACTGTGTTGACCGTCTTCTGAACCAAATCTTTAGCATTGATGAAAATAGTTATTTTATTCTTTACATCCTTCACCCCACACTATGGTCAGGGCATGAAACATCCTGTTGATCCTTCCCAGGCTCGGCACTGTCTGCTCACTGGAGCTGGACTCCCAGGTTGTAATTCTAATGTTGCCTCCTGAGAACAGAATGGCAGAAGGTTTGGTCCTTGCAGCTTCCCCCATAGGGAGTAATGAGGACAGTGTGAAACTTGGATAGGTTTTACCCTTAGTTCCTATAAGGCAGATTTTCCTAAGGTTTTAAAAATGATACTGTCATCCTCTTGGGGTTTGTCAGCCAGGTTAGAGGAGCCCAGTGTCCCAGCCTCTCCGAGATCATGGCAGAGAAGGAGCTGCCTCCAGCCCCTTTTTTGCTGAGTCTCATTTGAGCGGTTCCATGTGTAGACATTCCAGGTCACTGCTTGGTAGCTGCTGTGGGAGGCTGTCATTGGCTATGACCAGTTAGTTCTCAGCTGAGCTTCCTAGGGCCAGTGCAACAGGGCCAGAGGCTGCTATAGTGTAAATTGAAATAAGAATAGATCATTGTTTTGTACACACACAAAAAATGTAATGATGGTGCTAATTTCACGGTATAAATAAGCACTGCCAAGGGTTAAGGGACTGGCAGCTCAAGAAACCCGGGTTCCTGTTTGGGAGGAGATTTTATGTAGAAAAGTTGCTTTGAGGCTTTGTTAAAAGTGGGGAGAAGGAAGATCCTCAGTGAAGCCTGCACCCAACCCTGGAGTGGCCCAGTGCAATCCAGAGGTGGAAGAGATCCTGTATCCAGGTGAAGGTGGCCATTGAGTTTCTCAGGGCTGGGGCCACCTTGTCCATAGCCTCCGTCCACACTGCCTGGAGCAGGTTGTTAGAGAGCTCTGGTTGTTGGGTCTTCCTCAGCTCCCTTCTGCCCCTCTCTACCTCTTCCACTCACGGAAGCACCTCTACTGCTTATGAAGATTAAGGGTAATATTTTCTAAGGAAGTGGAAATAATTAACCTAGAAATCCACAACCTCGGAAGAAGTGTTTCGAGTTTAACATGCGCTGTTTCTGCTTATGTGGTTCCTTCTCTAGAGCTGCTTTCCCATGACCTTCAAAACACCAGGTTATTGTGGGGCTTCAGGTGTAAGGTCCTGGAAGTTAAGCAAAGTTTTGTGGACAAGAGATGGGCACAGAGAGTAGAAGCAGAAATAAATGGTTCTAGTGTTTTCAACTTCCAGGGTTGGGGCAGGCCAGAGCAAGGCGGTCTCATCGAGGTGGGTGCTACCTGTGTGTGTGTAGATGAGTGTGCTGAAGGTGGGGAGGGCAGCACACAGCAGCTCATGGCAGAGCCGCCTCCTAGGTCTTGGCAAAGAGGCAAGCTGATAGACATCTATCTATATTGTTAAGAAAAGGGTCGGGGGGATCAGCCAAGGTCCATCATTGTTTTTTTGCCCCCCCCCCCCCCCCCCCATAGATTGTCAGCTGTAAGTGAAACTCCTAGTGAAAAAGAGGGGAGCCCTGTGTTAGGAGTCCCCATAAACATGTACTGTAATTCTTTGTATATAGAAAAAAATTTACTGTAAAGTAAAGTTTAACTTTACTCATATATGGCCCTTGCCCTGTGTTTTGTTTTATTGGCTGTGGGGAGTTGTAGTCTAACAGGAGGGAGGATTGTTTGGGGTGAGAGCAGAAGGCAGCCCGAGATAGTACCCGGTGCAGTGGGGGCAGGGATACTGTGGAGCTAAGCCCTACCTATGCACGTCATGGGAGTAGTGTGTTTCCTCCCAGCAGCCACAGGGCTGCCCAAGCCTCTTTCTCTCCTGTTGGGAGTGGCTGGTGTCAGTTTCAGTCTGCCTCCACAGGAAGCCCCATCACTCATGAAGGAAGGGCAGTTTGAGGAATTGGTTTTTAAAAAGGAAGTGGAACCAAAGCACTTTGAGTGAGTCTGTCCATGTTGGCTAAGTTATACAGTCTTCCAAGGCAGTTGTTGGCCACTGCGGAGGACTCAGCCCAGGCCTAAATAAAGGCAGGAAAGCAGAGGCAGAGGATAAACTGTAAGGCAAAGCCCCTGGCCTGCGGCCACACCCTCCATACCGGAAAGGGCTGCAATAAATTTCCTTCTGGTTGAATAGCAAGTGTCAGCCCTGTTTACAATAACACCTGATTCCTCAGAAATATCTGGATCTTCAAGGCTTAAGACTGGGGAAAACTTGGAGCTTGCTTCCCTTTGTGACCTAGTCCTGAACTTCCTGCCCTTTCAGCAAAAAGTGCTTGGGAAGATTGGGAAAAACATTTAGTACTAGAATTACTCTTCACTTCACAATGCTTGGGCTGCACAGGAGTCACCTTATTTTACAGATGAGAAACTCAAGGTGAGAGTTTTAAGTCTAAATTAGCAGCTGAATTGGAACCAAATCTGGATCCATTAGACCTTTCTGGCTTACAGAACTTAGAACTTTCCTACCATTAAACCACACTGTAGGACGTCACTGGGAAGTTCAGAACCTGAGTCACAGGTCTGACATAGGGTCCCAAACATGACAGATGCAGTAGAGCCAGTCAGACCAACCTGTCTGAAGTAGGAATGCTTGACCCTTTTATTTTGAAGCAACTCATGCACTCTTTTCAGCACTCAGAAGGAATTGTGAGCTTTGTACTACCCCAGCCCCAGTATCTCAGTAACCCTGGGGAGAAAAGTCTTGTTTTCCAAAGGAAAATGAGAGTTGGGAGGAGCCTTAACATAAGCAGTGAGGCCAGCCAGGTGGCCCCAGAAAGAACTAGGTGTCTTGACACCCAATCCACACAGCAGGGAAAGGGGCTGGGTGTGATTCACAGTGCATTCATTTTATTTACAGATCAGAAGCCACTTAAATAATCTGCAGACACAAGTGCTGTCCAGGGCAGAAGCCTGGGGTCCAAATCAGCCCTTATCCCTCCTCATGCCCACAGTCAGCCCAATGCTGTCTCCGTTCCATGGGCCAGCACAGGCAGGCGCCACCTCTGCTGACATGAGGACCTGGGGTAGCTCAGACATTTGACTACCCAAGCCCAGAAAGGAGCTGGGTCCAGCCCTTCTGGGGAATTCCTTTAATTCCCCCAGGCCAGGTGAGTGCTGACTCAGTGATGACAACAGCTGTAGAAGTAGGGGTTTGGCTTCTGGCCCAGATCCACGCCCTTGTCCTCTGTCAAAGAGAGAGGTGGCAGCTCAGCACCATTCTGTTGGGATCAGGTAACTCAGGAAAGGGGCAAGAGGCTGTGGGCCTAGAGTAAGTCTCCATAAAGGCTGGGGAAGCACACACCTGTCATCACCTGGAAGGCAGCCACACTGACGTAATCCTCTGCCACTTTCTGGAAGAGCTCGTCTGGCAGGAAAAATGATGATCAGTGAGGGCCCAATGCCAGTAGCCCTGGGATCTCCCAGTGACCCAGCCCTCTGTGCCCTATTCAGCTTCCTCTGGTGCTCCTGTGTGTTCCTGCTGTGAGGCCCCAGCACAGCACTCACCCACACTCCGGCCTGTCTTGCTGGATGTTTCAAAGAGCTGAGCTTTGATATCTGTAAAGAGAAGTGACTAAAGCCTCATACCTGAGAATTAGATAAACAGACAAAAGGGAGGGCTAGCAGTTCAGGCAGTCTCCTGGACCCCACAGTTCAAGGAGGCCAGGAAGACCTCCTAGAGCACCTTGCCCTGGCAGCCAAGGCAGTCCCTATTTTCTGTGATCCACCCAGACAGCCACACACTCCCACCCCCCACAAAGGGCTGAGGAGCAGCTACTGTCTGCATAGTCCTGGACGTCATGGAAGTCCACACGTCGACGCCTCCGGTCTTCTTCCAGCAGGTCACTCTTGGTGCCACAAAGGTAGATTTGGCAGCCCTGAGACAGAAGACAAGGGTCACCCCCACAGACCAACAGAACCCCAGCCTAGTCTTCTAGTGAGGTCTGTTCACCTACCTCCTCTAGGCTGCGCAGTTCCTTCACCCAGAACTTTGCTCGCTCAAAGCTGCTGCTGTCTGTGAGGTCTTGGTGTGCGGCATGCAGGAGACACAACCAACTGGTCAAGGGCTGTTCTCTGGCTAGCCTGGCACCCATCTCTTCTTGTGGGACAGGCCAGAACCCCCCCGCCCTTACCATAGCAAACGATGGCAGCCTTGGCACCCCGATAGTAGATTCTACTCATGGCCTCATAGCGCTCAGAGCCTGCTGTGTCCTAAAGAGTAAGGCTTGAGTCAAACTTAAGGCCATGTTCTCCAGAACCCGCAATTTCAGATAAGGAAACGGGTCTATGAGGCCACAAATCAACCAGTAATAGGAAGGACCTACACCTCCTCAGGAATGAGTCTCCCAAGAATAGATGCCCAGGGGACTTACCCAAATACCTAATGTCACAGTCCGGTCTCCGACCGACATCACCTTGGCCACGAAGGCGGCCCCGATGGTCTGCAACGAGAGGGAAGAGATCCGAGCCATAGGTGCAGATTACCGCCCCCCCCCCACCCCTCCGCCCACCGTGCCTGGCCCCTCCGGATGCACTTACGTTCTGATAGGGCCCCACCAGAAAGCGGTCGTGCACGTAGCGCTCCACCAGGCTTGTCTTGCCCACGTACTCCTTGCCCAGCATCACCACCTTGACGTCCACGCGCTGCCCGCTCATGCTCCTGGGGCCGCTTCAGCCACGTCAGGGTCCTGAGCGGGGACGGGAGGCAAACCCCGATCTCCGCTCGGCCCAGGCAGCGCCCAAGCCTCCGACCCCGACCCCAAACGGCGCCAACCTACGACTCGAGACAGCGCGTCGAGCTCGAGCTCTGGCCGTGGCCTTGCACTTCGGCAGCGCCCCGTGTGCCCCCGCTGTTCGGCTCCGGGCGCCGATTATCTTTCGAAGACCCCAAACCCCGGGGCGGCCTGGGAGCGCGCGGGACAGCGTCCTCAACAGCGCAGCACGCCGCCGTGCAGCTCGCTACTCCGTCATTCGCTCGCCTGCCCGGCTTAAGCTCCGTTCCGGCTGGGAATCCCAACCGAACCCGGGGTCTCCTGCAACCCGGCTCCTATCCGCAGCGCCGCGACTCCCGCGGGAGGGGGCGAGAGGGCGAGGGGGCGGGGCCGCAAGGTCACGTGGCGCGGGCGCCGGAAGCGGTTGCTACAGTGTGACTGCGCCGGAAGTAGCGCGCGGCCGGACAACTTATGGCGGCGGCGGCAGCAGCTGCTTGGGCGCGGTGCGGTGGTGATTGAGCTACGAGCCTGGCGGCGGGTGTGCGCCGAGCCCCGGCCCGGCCCGGCCCCCGCGTGCCTCCCAGGCTCCGCACCCCTGATGCTGCGCGGGTGCTGAGCCCGCTCCGGCCGGGACGATGGTGAAGTATTTCCTGGGCCAGAGCGTGCTCCGGAGTTCCTGGGACCAAGTATTCGCCGCCTTCTGGCAGCGGTACCCGAATCCCTATAGGTACGTGGTATTTGGAAGAGCAAAACTTCGCCATCTCGCTATTTGGAGATCGAAGTATGGGTAATCCCCAAGTAATGGGACCAGGAAGGACTCGACATCGAATCCTACGTAGACCTTATTGGGGAAGCGGCCAGGCCAGGCCTGCAAGGTCCTGAAGGGAGGTTGGGCCTGGGCGGTGGTTTGCTTGAGACTTTAGTATAAGATTCTTTTCTCAGTGTGGTGAGACAAGAAGAGGCGGCAGTATGGGAGCTGGGAGGGATCTTGGGATTGGAAATCCTGTTCCTCTTCCCATGGCGCTTTCCTGGGGTGCAATAAATCATGAGGTCCATTGCTGCTAGAAGGCAGGAATCCAGGTCAGTCAGATGGCGGGAGTTGGAATTTGCCCTGGGATGGGCCCTTGACTCTGGTCTGAACCATAGCACTTACCACCCTGCAAGGTTACAGGAAGGCGTGGCCTCTCTAGGCCCGGAGACTCCAAATGGGAATCCCCTCGGGCAATCTCTTAGGGGCAGGCTCCTGAGGGTCACCTTCACCCTGACACCTGCAGCAAACATGTCTTGACGGAAGACATAGTACACCGGGAGGTGACCCCTGACCAGAAATTGCTGTCCCGGCGACTCCTGACCAAGACCAACAGGATGCCCCGCTGGGCCGAGCGACTGTTTCCTGCCAATGTTGCTCACTCGGTGTACATCCTGGAGGACTCTATTGTGGACCCACAGAATCAGACCATGACCACCTTCACCTGGAACATCAACCACGCCCGGCTGATGGTGAGACGCCTCCTGCTGTGATTCTGCACCTCCCCCTCTCCCCTCCCAGCCAGATAGCTCCTCAGATACATGTGGCTAGAGAGCCATAAGGGAGCTTTTGTGGTCTGAGGCAGGTCTGGGTTACTGAGGGTTGACAGCTGTAGAGTATGACCTCAGATTTTCTTCTTTTCAGCTGGTCATCCTCTCTGGACCTGTCTTTTGACTCATTCATACAGTAGGGGAGGGTACCTATCTTATTTCGTTGTCGCTCCCATCGGGTACAGGGCACAGATATGTGTTGGACTCACGGGAGTGATGCTGAGTGGGGGAGGGAGTGCTTTTCTTTGTTTCTTTTTTTTTTTCTGTTTTTTGGTTTTTTTTCTGGTGACAGAGTCTCACTCTGTCGCCCAGGTTGGAGTGCAGTGGCATCATCTCACCTCAGTGCCACCGCCACCTCCCAGGCTCAAGCAATTCTCGTGCCTTAGCCTCTTGAGGAGCTGGGTTTACAGGCGCACACCACCACGCCTGGCTAATTTTTGTATTTTTAGTACAGACGAGGTTTCACCATGTTGGCCAGGCTGGTCTGGAACTCCTGACCTCAAGTGATCCGCCCGCTGCAGCCTCCCAGGGTGCTAAGATTACAGGCGGGAGCGACGGTGCCGGGCCAGTGTTTTTATTTGGACTGTCAGGAAGCTCCAGAGCTGCAGTCGGTGGAAGGCGACTAAAACACTGCATGTGTATAGATGCATAAAACAAAATGCAGGAGCAGGACGGGCTGGAAGGCCCTTCGTTGATCTTAAGAGACCTTTTGCCTTCAGTTTTAAGGGTCAGAAGAGAAGTTTTCGAGAGCAAAATGACCTTATTTATGGCTTTGTGTTCTGTCAGTGCCACTTGGTGGTGCAGTCAGGGGAAGGAATGGATTTTCATTGTATCGCTTCGCCTCATGAAAAGAGACAGGGAGTCAAATTTATGTGCAAGTTGGCAAAATGAAAGACTCTTCCACGGTTGTGGTTGGCCTCTCTGCATAGGTGGTGGAGGAACGATGTGTTTACTGTGTGAACTCTGACAACAGTGGCTGGACCGAAATCCGCCGGGAAGCCTGGGTCTCCTCTAGCTTATTTGGTGTCTCCAGAGCTGTCCAGGTAAGCAGTGTTGTTGGGGCTGTTGGGGCCCTGGGACCCAGTGCTTTTGGTATTGGGGCTGGGCTGGGGTCAATGGGCAACTCAGTATCCTTCCCCTTCTCATCTTATGGCAGGAATTTGGTCTTGCCCGATTCAAAAGTAATGTGACCAAGACTATGAAGGGTTTTGAATATATCTTGGCGAAGCTACAAGGTGAGTTTCTGGGTATGTGGAGATTCCTCGTAGGGCGAGGCTCATTCAGCCTAGCAGGTGTGGAGTCTGGGTCAGTCATTGCCCTGCTCTGAGTTGGGACTTCTTGTCTGTACTGGGGGTGGGAGGAGGGTGAATACCACCTTTTTAGTGGAGCCTGGCCCAGGGGAGGTCTGTGGCATGGGGGAGGGAAATGAGGTTGGTCTTTCAGGCATCCTCTGAAGCCAGCCGCCTGCCCTTCACGACAGGCGAGGCGCCTTCCAAAACACTTGTTGAGACAGCCAAGGAAGCCAAGGAGAAGGCAAAGGAGACGGCACTGGCAGCTACAGAGAAGGCCAAGGACCTTGCCAGCAAGGCAGCCACCAAGAAGCAGCAGCAGCAGCAGCAGTTTGTGTAGCCAGCCCACCACCACCACAGCACCCCAGACAGCTAGGCTTAGCCCCTCTGCCCTCCCTCCATTGTACTTTATCATTCAAAATCAACTTCCAGCCCTATCTGCTGTCTGGGTGGTGGGTTGTGGGGAGGCAGTTTGGCATCTGCAGGACAGCAAGGCACGTGATTCACATCTGTGCCAGGTCTGCTTATTCTCCCATGGGGCAGCTGAGGACCGAGGCACAGAGGTGCGGTGACTTGCCTGGGGCTCCAGGTAGCCTGCAGGTTAACTGGCGGTAAGTGCTAGACTGTAAGCCCCACGAGGGCAGGGCTTTTGGTTTTGTTCTCTGAAGTGTCTCAATATCTAGCACATAATAGACACTCAATAAATACTTATTGAATTCAGTCAGCCCCAGCTCTGGAGTCGGAAGGCTTTGGTTTGAATCTTGATTCCACTGTTTTTGGACCTCAGGTAAGTCAAGTCACTCAGCCTCATTTCCACCATCTGTGAAGTGGAGACAGAACAGCCTCCGAGTTGTGAGGATTAAGTGCACTGCCTGGCACGGCCAGCAGTGTCAGCGATGGGAACTGATCTTATTTCCTCTTCCAGTGGGTCTGTGGTTGGGAGTTCCCCCATTTTCATCAGGCAAGACTATGGACAGGAAGTTATGAAAGAGGCTTTTAATGAAAATACTGTACAGTTTATGTGAGGCAAAGGCCAGGGGGCCTTGTCCAGGAAGGGAAGAGGCCCAAGAAGCTTCCTGTCCCCTTGGGGGCAGCAGAGCCAAGTGCTTGGGCTCAGGCCCAAGCTGCCTGCCCTGCAGGGGTCCAGGGAGGTCCTGATGAGTCCTGCCCCTTCCCCTTCCAGAGGGCCTGCCTGGCAGCCAGCAGCAGGGTGTTTGGGGAGCACCTGTTCCCACACAAGGGTCCTTTTAGTCCATTCCAACAGGTGACTCCGAGCAGCCCTAAAGGCTTGGGAAGAGCTCCTGCCTGGCAGGTGGGTCTGGCGCGAGCAGAGGGCAGAGAGGCCACCCCTGGGTGAGGAACATCATAGCCAGGCGCCGCCACCGTGCGAGTAGCTGTGCTCCTGGCCGGCGACGAAGCCCCGCAGCAGCTCGGCCTCACCCCCAAACACCAGGCTCTCCACATCCACCTCCAGCTCCTCTGCGCAGGGAGGGGTCCAATCAGAAGACCTGGCTTGCCCCAAGGGCCACACAACCCCTCAGCCTCGGGGCACTCACCTTGGTCTGAGTCAGAGCGCTCAGAGGAGAGGCCTGAGGAGTCCAGGCTGTCCGTCCGCAGCCGCTCCCGCTCAGCCGCCCCTGCCAGCCCCCGGAGCTGCTCCAGCTGCCGCTGCAGGCTCTGCTGCTTGCTGCGCAGCCTCTCCTTAAGCTGCCGGGCCCGCTGCTCCTGATCCTCCAGCTTCTGCAGATCCCAAAGGAGCAAGGGGCTGGGGTTAGTGGCGTGGGGCTCGGGCTGCAGCCCAACACCACTAAGTACCAGGCCTCGGCCACAGGGCCAGCGCCCACTCCAGGCAGGTGAGGCCCCAGAGGGCTGTACCCATATCCTCCAGAAAGCCAGCCCCTTTCCTGCCATGCACACGTCCTGTGAGGGTGCTGCCTAGATTGGGGGTGGGGGGCGTAGTCAAGGATAAAGGATTGGGGGGCTGTGGTGTCCAGTGGCGGGAACTGGGGGCAGAGCGCATTGCTGCGTGTACACTCTGGCTCAGGTGCCAGGCATGTGCTGTCATGGGAAACAGGCCTGGTACTACCAGGTCTCCCTGTTTTTTTTGTTTTGTTTTGTTTTTTTGAGACAAGAGTCTTGCCCTGTCACCCGGGCTGGAGTGCAATGGCACAATCTCGGCTCACCACAACCTTTGCCTCTTAGGTTCAAGCAGTTCCCGTCTCAGCCTCACAAGTAGCTGGGACTACAGGGGCCCGCCACCACACCCAGCTAATTTTTGTATTTTTAGTAGAGACGGGGTTTCACCATGTTGGTCAGGCTGGTCTCAAACTCCTGACCTCAGGTATCCGCCTATCTCAGCCTCCTAAAGTGTTGGGATTACAGGTGTAAGCCACTGCACCCGGCCCCCCATTTCTTTACAAGAAGCTAGCTGGAAAGTCAGATTTTTCATGTCAAATGTCTTTTGAGGGGTTGACAACTAATTTAAATTTTTAGAAAACTACTGAACAAACAAAGGCTACCAGTTTGTAGCTCCTGGTCACAATCCCTGCAAGAGCGAGAGTGTGAAGGCGTTAACACCTTCCCTCCCATCCCCCTACCTCCTGCCAAGCTCTGCCAGCCCTGAAGTTCCAAGGACTGGAAGGCCAAGGGCTCTCCCAGGCAGAGCCCTCAGTGGCGGAAGCTTACATTCAGTCATTCAACAAGAAGGGGAGAATGGGGCCATGGGGGCGTTTGGACTGGGCATAGAAAGATGAGTAAGAGCCGTGGAGGCAAACACAGGGAGGAAGAAACGCCAAGGCAGAGCAGAGGGAGCCTGAGGAGAGCATGGAATGTTCAGCTTCTGTGGGGCATGGGGAGCGATGAGGCCAGAAGAGCAGCCTCCTGGCAAGTCCTGGGTTAGGAAGGGCCTTGAGTTTCACAGGCAGTAAGGAGCGGAGGCTTTGTCCTGTCAGGGGCGATTGGCAGGTTTTCAGCAGGAGATGGGCCTGGGTAGATATGTGTGCTGCAGAGATCATTCTAGAGCAAAGTAGAAGACAGCCTGGGGGAGGCAAAACAGGAAACAGGAAGGCTGGGAGGAGGCCGGTGAATTAATCCAGGATGGGGGTGATGGAGCCCCAGAGAAAGAGCACCCCCCAGGTCCTGCCCACAGGCCAGCGAGCCCCTGAGGGGCACACATCATCCATCCGAGAACCAGGCCAGGCAAGCTCGTGCGAGAAACTGGGCCATTACCCAACCAGAGTGTTATTCAGCCACAATGATGGTAAAAACAGACACCGGGGGGCAGTGCAGTTGTTACCACAGCTGTGGTTTATTTACTGACAGCACATAGGTATGTGTGCCACAGCCCCCAGTGCCTAGAATAGGGCCTAGCGGAACCAGTGCTCAAAAAACACTTGTCGGAGATAATGCAAGCCAGGGAACTGGGCATGGTTCCTGAATCTGCCTCCCATCAGCTGTGCGACTTGCTGGCCCTCAGCCTAGCTGTGCCTCCATGTATTCCTCTGGAGGGCAGGAAAAGTCCTGTGGTCTCCAAGGCCACTTCTGCCATGGCCTGGGCCACCTGGGCGTTTATTCAGCACATCCACTCCTGTCCACCAGGGGGCGCTGAGCTCAGCCCCAGCAGCAGCAGCAGAGCGGCCCCGGGAAGACCAGCGACTGGCGTCTTCGCAGTCCTTTCCCCTCCTGTCTCTGGAGTTGCCTCCCAGGTGGCACCAGGATAGACTGCCCATAACAGGAGGCCTTGAAAGGGAGAGGGGGAGAGCAAGGACCAACCCTCTACAGTCCCAAGGACCCCCACATACATCCCATCACAGAATTCAACAGCCATCCTCTCCCCTCAAACAGGAGGCAAGGTTAGTCCAGACAGGCTAAGTGACTTGCCCAGGGTCTCACAGCTGGGATCTAAGTGATAACAGCTGTAACAGCAACAGTGAACATTTATAGAGTGAACTCATTTAAGCCTCAACAACCCTCTGAGTTATTGTCTGCTTTTCTTCCCATTAATGGATCTGGAAAGTAAAAACTCAGAGAGCTGTCCCAAGTCACACAGTTCTTGAGCTCTGACTTCAGGCCTCGTTCCCCAGTCCCACCAGCCCCTCCATAGCACATCCCTCCAAACACCAGGGCAAGCCAGTCCGGGCGCAGCAAGGGGCCTCACCTGGATGTGCATCCTGGCGCGGCGCAGCAGGCTGAGTGTGGTGTATCGGGCGCAGTCGGCCCCCAGGGGCATCTGCTGCTTCAGCCGCTCTAGGCACCGCTTCAACTGGGCCCTCCTGTGGGGAAGAGGTCTGGAGGGCAGTGCCAGCCCCACCTTGCTGGCCACAGGAATGGCAGGGGAGGGAAGGTCAGTGGGCGGTGGCCCCTAGGGGCTGTGGCGCTGTCAGGGCAGGACTGGGACTCACCTACGCTTCTCCAGTTCATTGTGCACAGACCTGCCAACGCCAGAGAGGACGGGGTGAAGGGGAATCAGCTACTGCCCAGGCCCCAATCCCAGGGCCCCCAGTGGCTCAAGAGCCACTACAGATGTCTACCCCAAACAAGTCCCCTGTGGAGACCTCATGCTGGCCTCAGACACGAGTCCCCTGGCAGGGCGAGGGGAGTCAAAGACACATGCAGCCAATGCTTAACAGAAGCCTGCCCAGGTGGGTACGGAGGTCCTAACAAGGCCCTGCCAGCTGGTCAGGAAGGGCTTCCCAAACAGAGGTGACAGCTAAATGCAGAAATAGGTGTTTCCCAAGCCGGTAGTGGAGGGAGAAGCATTCAGATAGGAGGGAACAGCATATGCAAAGGACTGGGGAGAGGAGAGAAAAGGAGGAAGCCAGTGGAGGAGGTGAGTGGCCTGATGTGCGGAGTGCGGGAGTGCGAGTGGAAGCGGGACCCCAATTGCTGTTCGCAGTTCCTGGCACATCTAGAGGTGCTCAAGAAATAGTCCTTGAATGAATAGAAAGGTGTGAGTGTGTTTGGAGAGTGGGGAGATGGCAGGAGGGGTCTGAACGCTTCCTGGAGCAGGACACCTGACCCAAAAGATGCAAACAAGTGGGCAGAGGAGGGCCCGACCGGGGGCGGCGCCCACCCCCACCCCGACTCCCGCCGCCCCGGGCCTCCTCACCGCCCGCTGTCCTGTGCGCCAGGAGCCTGGGGGGGTCGCTTCTTCCTCCTGTGGATGGGGCCCGGACTGCGATGCGGGCACAGGGACGCATAACCATGCTCGGCCTCTGCCAGAGAGAGCCCCCGCCCGCGTCAGGCTGGGGCTGGACCTGGTCCCAGCGGGAGCCCCAGGCACAGCACTGTCAAGGAAAGGCTTTTGGCGCCAGGACCATTTCCCCCACCCCTCCCTGCTCTAACCGCCCCGGGACTCCTCTCGAATTGAGGGCAAGGCGCCCCGGGATTACTGTCCTAGGGCAGTGCATCCTTCAAGCTAGGAGCCAGGTCCAGTCCAGGCCCGTGTCAGCAAGGTCGCCGCCCGGAATCCAGCCAAGGGTTCTTCCTCACCTCTCTCACGGCGCTCCAGGAACTCGGCCGCCTGCAGCAGGACCTGGATGTTGCTGGCCACGGGTTCCATGTCGGCGACAGCAGTCAGCGGGCTGGCCTAGGGTGCGGGCTGGAGCAGCGGCAGCAGCACTTTTGTTTCAAAGTAACTGACACGGTGCAACAAACACAGGGGCCCACCCCGCCCCCGGGAAGCCCCGCCCGCGGGAACGCCCAGCCCTTGGCTCCGCCCCTCTGGAACCCGCCACGGAGCCACAGCCCAACCTCCGGCAGCCGCCCCGCCCCGAGTGGTCTCAGACTCTCCAGGGGCAGGTAAGGGCGCCGGCTCCAGGCCTGGCCCTGGAGCGAACCCTCAGGCTGACGGGTGCTGCTTCTTGCCCGCCTCACTCATCCACCCACGCCGGCTCATTGGCGTCTTTGATCTCAGCTTCCAGCCCAGTGCTAGTGACTAGCCCCGCACTTTGCACGGCGCTTTGGGGGCCAGGTAGTCCCCTGGAAGCCCCGGGCCCAGCCTCTACACGTGGGCGCCGCGGGGGCGGGGCCCGCCGGCCGCAGCTCGCCCATTCGCCCATGGCTTCTCAAGGCTCGCTGTCGTCATCCTCGGGGCGGGGTCGAGGAGCCTCTGATGCCCTATTGGCTGGCGCCCCGCCCCGCCCTCTCCCGCCGCTGGTCCACACGTTCGGGCGGGAAAAGAAGCAGGTTTCAAATTTGAAAACTCGAGCGGTGGGGCGGGGTTAAGCGGGGAGCTGGGCCGCAACGCGCAGGCGCCAGCGGAGGGGCGGTGGCCCCGGCTCCTGCCCTCCGGGGTCTGTCCCCACGCCTGCCTGCCCTCTGCCCCCGAAGGCCCCCGTGGACCCCAGCTTCCTACTGTGACCAATGGGAATAATCTATCGGCCCCCCTCCTCTTCTGTGAGGAAGCTGTTGTTGCTACGAAAACGTCAGTGGGGTGACAGCTTTCTCAGGCAGGCCATACCCTGGAGGCTCGCGAAATGGCTTTTTCCGGAGCTCTGGTGTCCACGGAGTTGGGGTCCTCTCCTGTCACTGATGTCTCAGCTGTGTATGACTCAGGAGGTGACCTCCGTCTCTAAGCCTCAGGAACCCTGTGACAGGGTTGAAGGATCAGAGCCAATGCCTTTGCTGTGCCCATGACATGAAGGAGCCGCGCATCTCAAAGGCAGTGCAACCAGACGCCGGCGTTTGCCTCCCAGGCAGACCCTGCTTGCCTTACTCAGAGTCCATGAACCCTTCTTGAACCTGACTCTCCTAGCCGGCGGAAGGAGTGGCTGTGATGACTTCTAGCCGCGGCACCAGCAGGTGGGGCCACATCTGGGGACAAGAAGATGAAAGCAGCTGTAGCAGGGTGGAGCATTACTGCCAGCCATGGGCTGAGTCTGTGACCCGCGTAACCCCAAAATAGAGAGGGGAGAGAAGGTGGGAGGAATAGACGCTTTGTAAAGAGACAGTCCTGGCAAACACAGGCACATGTCAGTCAGGCCTCAGTTCCTTTGGAAAAATCTTTTTTTTTTTTTTTTTTTGAGCCTTGCTCTATCGCCCAGGCTGAAGCGCAATGACTCAATCTGGGCTCACTGCAACCTCCGCCTCCCGGGTTCAAGCGATTCTCCTGCCTCAGTCTCCCAAGTAGCTGAGATTACAGGTGCCCACGACCACACCCAGCTAATTTTTGTATTTTTAGTAGAGACGGGGTTTCACCATGTTGGCCAGGCTGGTCTCGAACTCCTGACCTCAGCTGATCCACCCGCCTCAGCCTCCCAAAGTGCTGGGATTACAGGCGTGAGCCACTGCGCATCTGTGCCCTGAGTGGAAGGGGAGAAGGGGGACCCCTCCCCCATGCCTTGTCCCAATCAGGATCCCCTGAAGAGGGCAGCCAGCCCTGGGCTCACTGCCCTCCTCCACTCCACGGACAGGGTGCAGGAGGAGATGGCCCTGTGTTCCCCAGATCCCTTTCCCCTTCCCCTCTGCAGGGGAGAGTCGTCGGGGGAGTTGGGGGCCTAGCTCTGACCCTGGACCCCTGCCCAGCCTCCTCCCTGGGCTGCCTGCAGCCTCCCTTCTCCCAGAGAGCAGGACTCCCCAGTCACAGAGCTAACCAAGTCACGCCCCACTGAAGGTCTCATGCCCCCGCTGAAGGCCCACACTCCCATGGCCTTCAGGACAAAGTTTCAGCTGGGCCATGCCCCTCCTCCTGCTGTGGCAGGGGACATGCCATGGCCTTGCCCACCTCCCTGCCTCTGCCATCTCGGCTCAATGTCACTTGCTCCAGGAGGTTCCCAGGCCTCTCTCCTTCAGTGCATCCTCCCAAGCAGCAGTGGGCCCTGCGTCCCTCAGGGTCAGCCTCTTCCTGCAGACTACGATCTCAGCAACAGAGCAAACCAATGCCGAACAGGGGCTTGGCCAAGCCATGGGCCAGGGGTAGGGAAGGGCTGGTGGGCCTGTGTCTCCATGCCCACAGGATGTCAGCAGAAGAAGCAGTCAGCAGACCTCCACACAGAGGCCACCTCTGGAACGCCCCCCAGGCTGTTGTGGCAGTGCAGCATAATGACCAAGAGTCGGGTGCCAGCCAGTCCCTCGCTTGATGTCACAGGGGCTAAGCCAAGAGGCCAGCCCTGGCTAGACAGGTCTCAGAGGTGCCTGGCAGCCCCTGCTATCCTGGGGGGAGCGCTGCAGACAGGCCTCTGTAGGATCAGTAGTATGGTCATTTTTTTTTTTTTTTTGAGGTGGGGTCTCACACTATCACCCAGCCAGAGTACAGTAACACGATGACGGCTCACTGCAGCCTTGACCTGCTGGGTTCAAGCAATCCTCCTGCCTCAGCCTCCCAAGTAGCTGGGACCACAACTGCATGCCACCATGCGTGTCTAATTTTTTATTTTTTGTAGAGACGGGGTTTCACCATGTTGGCCAAGCTGGTCTTGATCTCCTGACTTCAGGTGATCTGACCCCCCTCCCCAGTCTCCCAAAGTGCTGGGATTACAGGCGTGAGCCACTGCACCAGCCTGATTTGCATTTTTTCTAAGCTGAAATTCTTATTTTTCCACTGGATATAATGTATTGTTATCCTCTATGTGCTTTTAATATTTTCTCTTTACCTTTGGTTTTCAACTGTTGGCTGTGACATGCCTGGGTGTGGTTTTCTTGGTGTTTGCCTTACTTGGGGTGTCTTGAGCTTCTGGAAAAGTTTTCAGTTCTTATCTCTTCAAATATTTTTCCTGTCTTATTCTATCTCTACCCTCCTCCTCTAACTCCGATTTCATGTGTGTTGCCCAACTTGGTAATAAATGAAGGGTCTTACTTTGTTGCCCAGGCTGGAGTGCAGTGGTATGAACACAGCTCACTACAGCCCTGACCTCCTAGGCTCAGGTGATCCTCCTGCCTCAGCCTCCCGATTAGCTGGGATTACAGGTGTGCAGCACCACGCCCAGCTAATTTTTTGTATTTTTTGTAGAGACGGGATTTTGCCATTGTTGCCCAGGCTGGTCTCAAACTCTTGAGCTCAAACAATCCGTCCTCCTCGGCCTCCCAAAGTGCTAGGATTACAGGCGTAAGCCACCTTGCCCGGCTTTTCCTATTTTAGTCAACAAATGTTTCACTTGCCTATTCCACTTCTTCATCAAACCATCACTCTGGGGAGCATGCCTCTGCCACTGTTGAACGCTATGTGCTGCAAAACATATTTCTTGGTCGGGGTCTGAAGAAATGTGACCTGGCAGTCCAAATTGGTATCTTCAGTTCCAGTCCTTTTTTTTTTTTTTTTTTTTTTTTGAGACGAAGTCTCGCTCTTGTCCCCCAGGCTGGAGTGTGATGGCGTGATCTCGGCTCACTGCAATCTCCGCCTCCCGGGTTCAAGCGATTCTCTTGCCTCAGCCTCCCAAGTAGCTAAGATTACAGGTACCTGCCACCATGCCCAGCTAATTTTTGTATTTTTAGTAGAGACAGGGTTTCACCATGTTGGCCAGGCTGGTCTCGAACTCCTGACCTCGGGTGATCCGTCCCGGGTGATCCGTCCACCTCGGCTTCCTAAAGTGCTGGGATTACAGGCGTGAGCCACTGCGCCCGGCCGACTTCCAGTCCTTTTACTGTGCTGTGAGCCTTTGCAGCTACCGCAGGGAAGCTGAGCCCAGTGTGCAGAGTGACTGTCTGTTCCTGCCACGACTTACACTTCCTGGGGCTACAGGCTTCAGTCTGACTAGCCTGCCAGGCCTCTTGTTGACAGAACAGTTACTGGTGGTTTGTGCCTCAGAGGGTGCAAGGGGAACTCAGTCTATCCCCGCACTGTGGCGGCCCCCGTGTGACTCTCATGTCATGAGGCCTCCTTAAGTGAGCACACCGGAGTATCCACTGACTGATTCCAATCAGCCCCTGATCCTGGAATGGGGTTCTTCTGATGAGCATCAAACGTCCTACTTTAATGTACCCCTCCGACTCCCATAGAGATGTCCACAGGTCCACGCCCCATACAGGCATCCCACTAATAGGCCAGTTTCCCACTGCCCTTCTGCTGACTGTGCAGGCAGGCTGGCCACTGACATGAGATGCAGCACAAACACCAGTCAATTCAAAGAGTTGATTTGGTTTTACCTTCTTTGATGGTCTTCCAGATAGGAAGCTGTCCCATCACCTTGAAACTTCCATCCATAAACCAGGCGGCTCTTTGCTGGTCAGTAGAGAGCTGTTCACAGGACACTCACTGCCCATGTGGCCCAGGAAACTCCTTAGCTGGCTCTGAAGTTGCCTGTCGAGAAGAGGCCCCCACTTGGGATGGCCTCCTTGCATACCCCAGATAGCACATTCTAGAAAAATCATTTCCAAATTATGATGGACCCTTCCGGGCACTGCCCTCCTCATCAGAGTATTTCCCCAACATCACCCGAGAAATTTATGAGTATTTCAGGTTTCAAGTTATATTGTGTCCTTAAGTCATAGGGGCAATTGGACTTGAATTAAATCCGATAGCAAGTTAGTAATTTCTGAAACGGAAATTTCCTGGTTCTAAATCCCAGTGGTTGCCACTAGGTGGCACTCACGCTTTTGCCCTCAGCTCCAGTCTGCTCCTCAGGGAGGCTATCCTACAACACATGAACAACTTGCACAGGCTCCGGCAATCTTACCAGTTTCCAACAAGTATGTCCAATCACTACTGGCGGGTGGGGAGATTCACCTGCCTTCTGCTTTACCATGCTAGGTAAGAGAAACGCCTCCCCCAGACCCGATATCCACCCCCATAGTACATTCAGGTAAAGGAGCTGCAGTCGCTTTGCATAAAGCCTGCTCAACCCTCCCCGTTTCCATTCCATCAGGTATCACATTCCCATATTCTGCCAATCGAACTCTCGCTCCCATTGGACTTCGCAAATAGATTTTGGAATTACAGAGCACGGATTCCACAAAAATGTGTCCCAGTGAAGTCTCTCCTGCAGCCCCTGACCTTTCACCCGCTCGTGTCCACATGGCCTTGGATCCCCAGTGGGTGTTGGTCATTATCCTGATTAGATTGTGGCACAACTGCCCCAGGTGACTACCTATCAGTTTTCTCCTTGCCATCTTTCCCTCTTTTTTTTTTTTTCTGCTTGAGACGGAGTCTCACTCTGTTGCCCAGGCTGGAGCGCAATGGCACGATCTCAGCGATTCTCCTGCCTCAGCCTCCTGAGTAGCTGGCACCCACCGCCACATCCAGCTTGTTTGCTTTTTAGACAGAGTTTTGCTCTTGTTGCCCAGGCTGGAGTGCAATGGCACGATCTCGGCTCACTGCAACCTCCGCCTCCTTGGCTCAGTGGTTCTCCTGCCTCAGCCTCCCGACTAACTGGGACTACAGGCGCCCGCCACCACACCTGGCTAACTTTCTGTATTTTCAGTAGAGACGGGGTTTCACCATGTTAGCCAGGATGGTCTCGATCTGACCTCGTGATCCGCCCACCTCAGCCTCCCAAAGTGCTGGGATTACAGGCGTGAGCCACCGCACCCGACCATTTTTCTGTATTTTTAGTAGAGATGGGGTTTCACCATGTTGGCCAGGCTGGTCTCGAACTCCTGACCTCAGGTGATCCACCCACCTCAGCCTCCCGAAGTGCAGGGATTACAGGCTGGCCTCCCTCTGACATTTTAAAATCCTCCAAACTAAGGTGAATAAATCAGATTTGTTCAGGGCCCTTCAATAGTGGGGGACCAGCAGAGGCTCCCATCTGTCCACCCAAGGACTTCCAAGGGTGTTGGAGTATGACCTTTGTTTTGACGCCATCCATGTCTACTTTATTCAGCCCATTTCATAAGAACCATTTAAAGACTGCCATCCTGCTGGGATGAGTATCTTGACTCTTCCCTTTGTTTTCCCCATTCTCTTGTGAATCAGTCTAACCATCTTCACTGTTGTTTCAGCATAATGTTTCCCCTCAAAAGTGCCCCTGGGAATAGCCACAATCCAAGCTTGGCCCAGTCTCAGGACCTGCCCTATCACTACATTTTGCCTTCAGTCCTGCTACAGAGAACAACAAGATAGTATATTTAGCTTGTGTCTTGTTACTTTGCATTTCCTTATCCGTCCAGCGAACTAACTCCTTGGGAGTTGCATCCATCATTTCTAAAATTCAGTAACAAAACATTTTATCAGGCCAGGCGCAGTGTCTCACACCTGTAATCCCAGCACTTTGGGACGCCGAGGTGGGTGGATCACCTGAAGTCAGGAGTTCGAGACCAGCCTGGCCAACATGGAGAAACCCTGTCTCTACTAGAAATACAAAATTAGCCGGGCGTGGTGGCATGTGCCTGTAATCCCAGCTACTCGGGAGGCTGAGGGAGGAGAATCACTTGAACCTGGGAGGCGGAGGTTCTGGTGAGCTGAGATTGCGCCACTGCACTCCAGCCTGGGCAACAAGAGCAGACCTCTGTCTCAAAAAAGAAAAGGAAAGAAAAGGTCCTTCCGAAGACAACAAGAACAACTACCTGCTAGCGTCATGGGATGAGTCCAACCCACTGACCAGGCAGCACTGGCAAGCGGCAGGGCCAACCGCGTCAGCCACTTGTGTGCAAGTACCCAGTGTCTGCGATGTTATATGTTCCAGCAGGCACTTGATAAACCGCTTCCCCTTTTCCTTCTGGCCTTTGCTAAGTCAAAAGTTTCAGCCTGTTCTCTGGAGTATGGGAAGAGTACTCCACCTGAACGCCTGCTCGCATAGCACAGGCCGTTCCCGCTGTCAGTGACAGGGCGTCCTCTTCAAGGGATCTGGGCACCCTGCAAATGTTCTTGTTCAAGCCACAAACCTCTCCTGTTTTAGCCAGGTCCTGCAACTTCCCTCTTTTAGTGTGGGGCTTTTATTATGATTTATTCTTAAGTCCAAATGTTATTTGGTAGTATGTTTTCAGTTTCCAGATACAAAGGACTTTTTCAGCTATCTTTTGGTTGCTGATTTCCATTTATATTCTCCATTTTTTTTTTTTTTTTTGGAGATGGACTCCCGCTCTGTCGCCCAGGCTGGAGTGCAGTGGTGCGATCTCGGCTCACTGCAACATCTGCGTGCCAGGTTCAAGCGATTCTCCTGCCTCAGCCTCCTGAGTAGCTGGGACTACAGGCGTGCACTACCACGCCCAGCTAATTTTGTATTTTTTCAATTTTTATTGAATTTTTTTTAGAGTTTCGCTGTCAGCAGGCTGGAGTGCAGTGGCACGATCTCAGCTCACTGTAACCTCTGCCTCCCAGGTTCAAGCGATTCTCCTGCCTCAGCCTCCCAAGTAGCTGGGACTACAGGTGCACGCCACCACACCAAGCTAATTTTTTGTATTTTTAGTAGAGACGGGGTTTCACCATGTTAGCCAAGATGGTCTCGATCTCAACCTCGTGACTCACCCACCTCGGCCTCCCAAAGTGCTGGGATTACAGGTGTGAGCCACCACGCCTGGCCTGATAAAATGTTTTGTTACATTAGTTTATTTACATTTATTAATATAATTTATATTTCTGGTATTTTGATCTTAACCCTCTTGTGCAATGTATTTCATATTTACTCTTCATTGTTTTACTTTTACAGTGCTTCATTCTCTGTATGATTGTGTTTATTTTTATATTTCTTGGGAATGATGGTAAGAGGGGGGGAAAAACCCGAGATCTCAAATTAACAACCCAATTTAAAAACTTAAGGAACTAGGCTGGGTGCGGTGGCTCACGCCTGTAATCCCAGCACTTTGGGAGGCCCAGGCAGGCGGATCACGAGGTCACGAGATCGAGACCATCCTGGCTAACATGGTGAAACCCCGTCTCTACTAAAAATACAAAAAATTAGCCTGGTGTGGTGGCGGCGCCTGTAGCCCCAGCTACTTGGGAGGCTGAAGCAGGAGAATGGTGTGAACCCGGGAAGCGGAGCTTGCAGTGAGCCTAGATCGCGCCACTGCACTCCAGCCTGGGCGACAGAGCGAGACTCCATCTTGAAAAAGAAAAAAAACAAAACAAAACTTAAGGAACTAGAAAAAGAACTAAACACAATGATAGCAGAAAAAAGGAAATAATGAAGATTAGAGCAGAGATCAATGAAATAGAGAACAGAGAAACAGAAAATTAATGAAACCAAAAGTTGGTTATTTGAAAAGATCAACAAAATTGACAAACCTTTAGCTAGACGGACTAGGAAAAGACAAGACGACCCTAATTACTAAAATCAGAAATGAAAGTAGGAGCATTACTACCCATTCTACGCAAATGAAAAGGATATAAGAGGGTACTATGAACAACTGTATCCCAACAAATTGGATAACCTAGATGACATGGACAAATTGCTAGAAACATAAAACCTACCAAGATGATACCACAAAGAAACAGAAATTCTGAATAGACCTATGATTATTACGGAGACTGAATCGGTAATCAAATATCTCTTGACAAAGAAAACCCCTGGACCCCACACCTTCACTAGTAAATTATACCAAACATTTGAAGAATTCGAATCCTCAAACTTTTCCAAAAGCTTGGAGAGAAGGGAAAACTTCCTCATTCTGTGAGGCCAGCTTTACCCCAGTACCCCAGCTAGACGAAGACACTACAAAAAAACTACAGGCCACTGTTTCTTACTGAGCACCGATGCAAAGATCCTCAGCAGGGCACGGTGGCTCACATCTGTAATCCCAGCACTATGGGAGGCTGAGGCAGGCGGATCATTTGAGGTCAGGAGTTCGAAACCATCCTGGCCAACATGGTGAAACCTCCCCCCCATCTCTACTATAAATACAAAAAATTAGCCGGGTGTGGTGGCACATGCCTGTAGTCCCAGCTACTCAGGAGGCTGAGGCAGGAGAATCGCTTGAACCCCAGAGGTGGAGGTTGACAGGGAGCCGAGATCGTGCTACTGCACTCCAACCTAGGTGACAGAGCAAGGCTCCATCTCAAAAAGAAAAAAAAGGCCAGGCGTGGTGGCTCATGCCTGTAATCCCAACACTCTGGGAGGCCGAGGTGGGTGGATCACAAGGTCAGGAGTTCAAGGCCAGCCTGACCAACATGGTGAAGCCCCGTCTCTACTGAAAATACAAAAAAAAATTAGCTGGGTATGGTGGCATGCACCTGTAATCCCAGCTACTCAGGAGCCTGAGGCAGGAGAATTGCTTAAACCTGGGAGGCGGAGCTTGCAGTGAACCAAGATCGCACCACTACACTCCAGCCTGGGCGATAGAACAAGACTCTGTCTCAAAAAAAGAAAAAAAAATTTCCAGGTGAGAATGCAGTGGCATGATCGTAGCTCACTGCAGCCTCAACCTCCCAGGCTCAGGCAATCCTTGTGCCTCAGCCTCCTGAGTTGCACCACACTCAGCTAATTTATTTTTTTGTAGAGACTGGGTCTCACAATGTTGCCCAGGCTGGTCTCGAACTCCTGAGCTCAAGCAGTCCTCCCACTTCAGCCTCCCAAAGCGTTGGGATTACAGGCCTGAGCCACCGCACCCAGCCTTAGTCTGTTTTCGGAATACTTGAAACTGAGTCATTTATAAAGAAAAGGAATATCTCGTAATTCTGGAGGCTGGGAAGTCCAAGGTCAAGGGGCTGCCTCTGGTGAGGCCTTCTTGCTGATGGGGACTCTGCAGAGTCTGGAGGTGGCACAAGGCACCACAGGATGGGGGCCGAGCGTGCTCACGTGCTAGTTCAGGTCTCTCTTCCTCTTCTTGTGAAGCCACTGGTTCTTCTCCCATGATAACCCATTAATCCACTACCCCATGAAGCCATTACTCCACGAATGGCTTAATCTCTTGAGGGCAAAGCCCTCATGATCCAATCACCTCTTAAAGGCTCCCCTCTTAGTACTGCCACGCTGGAGATGAAATTTCCACGTGAGTTTTGGAGGGGGCACACAAACCATGGCAACCTTGAAACCATCTATAGGAGAGTTTCTAAAGGAGATACACCTCAAAATCAGAAAGTCCAAAAGACATGCAATATAAGACTCAGAGAGTTAAGAGACCAGGAAAGCAGGAGATTGCACTTTTTTTTTAATTAACAGCAGTTTGGAACCAAAATTCCAAATAAATTCTGTTTATTTCCTGTTCTACTCCTTCAGGATGATGGTGAGGACAGGCTATATATCATAGCCCATACAGCATACTAAGAGAATCCAGGTCCAGGATCCCAGATTTATGGAGATTTCTACCAAGCAGCAGTGCCCAAGATCAGCTGTGACGATGAGGATGTGCCATTGCATGGCACATGGCCCAGAGTCACCAGTTTATTGCATATTGGTCATCTTCACTACCTGACTTCACACAAGTCAATCCAGGGTTTGCCTAGTTCCCTCCTGACGCCTTCTCTCTCCACAAGATCCGCTCCCTCCTACATTGGCTGATCTGTTGGCCAGATGCAATGGCTCACACCTAGAATCTTTGCACTTTGGGAGGCCGAGGTGGGAGGATTGCTTGAGCTCAGGAATTCAAGACCAGCCTGGGTGACATGGTGAAACCCCATCTCTATAAAAAATACAAAAGCTAGGGCCGGGTGCAGTGACTCATGCCTATAATGTCAGCACTTTGGGAGGCTGAGACAGGCAGATCACCTGAGGTCAGAAGTTCGAGACCAGCCTGGCCAACATGCTGAAACCTTGTCTCTACTAAAAATACAAAAATTAGCCAGGCATGGTGGTGTGGGCCTGTAATCCCAGCTTCTCAGGCGGCTGAGGCAGAAGAATCGCTTGAACCTGGGAGGCAGAGGTTGCAGTGAGGCGAGACTGCACCACTGCCCTCGAACCTGGGAAACAGAGTAAGACTCTATCTCAAAAATCAAACAAACAAACAAAAACAAAAACAAAAATACCACCAAAAACTAGCTGGGCATGGTGGTGTGCACCTGTAGTCCCAGCTATTCAGGAGGCTGAGGTGGAAGGATCACTCGAACCCAGGAGCCACAGGTTGCAGTGAGTCAAGACCACACCACTACACACCAGCCTGGGTGACAGAGCCAGACCCTGTCTCTAAATAAATAAATAACCTGAGATGTTTCTCCTCAATTTGCTAACTTAACCATTTAATGCTTCCACAGACTAGATTCTCCCTCTGATCACAACTTCCCACTTGTATGAGTTAAGACTTAGGTTCGGCTGTGAGCAAAAGAAAACCTGAAACAGTGCATACACAGTGGCTGATTTCGCTCCCATGGAAATGCTGTCCCCAATGCGAGTGGGCCCAGTGACAGTGCAGCTCCACTCCCCAGATGGCTGTGTGCCCAGCAGCCTGCTGCCTGCGGGTTCATTCGCAAGGGTCTATGAAAATAAGTAATTCAGAATCCGTGTTGTTGGAACTTTAAATTACTTTGAGCCTTAAAGTAAGGGAGGAGACCACCCCTCATATCGTCTTATGCCCAATTTCTGCCTCCAAAGAAAGAAGTAAAAACTAAAAGGCACAGCGGGGCGCGGTGGCTCACGCCTGTAATCCCAGCACTTTGGGAGGCTGAGGTGGGCGGATCATCTGAGGTCGGAAGTTCGAGAGCAGCCTGAACAACATGGAGAAACCCCATCTCTACTAAAAATACAAAAATTATCTGGGCGCGGTGGCGCACACCTGTAGTCCCAGCTACTAAGGAGGCTGAGGCAGGAGAATCGCTTGAACCCAGGAGGCGGAGGCTGCAGTGAGCCAAGATTGTGCCACTGCACTCCAGCCTGGGCAACGGTTTAAGACTCTGTCTCAAAAATAAATAAATAAATAAATAAATAACTAAGACACATCCAGGAGTGCTTAGAGCAGCATCATGTTGCAGAGCAAGAGCCCTAAACCACCTCCGGTCAGTAGCAGAATGGAGAAACTGGAGTCTGTTCATACCTCACAGCGAGAAACACCCTTCTTGAGCCACGTCAAAGACTCACCAACAACGCCGAATTGCAAAAGCTGAGGAATATGTCCATGCACCTCTTACAGCCTTCAGAAATTCAAAATACAACGTATGTAGAGATACATATCCCTGTGGTAAAAATTTTAAGAAAGACATAAGAAGTCAGATTCTGCAGCAACCACCTTTGACAGGAGGAGACAAAGGGATCCAAGTGTGTCAGTGATACTCTATTTCTCACGTCGCATGGCAGGTCCGTAGCTACACATTCACGTTTAACTTTTGTATGATGAAATACCTCCAAGTTTTAAACACACATGGCAAAAACACAGATTATGGCATCATGGTCCTGCGGATGTGAAATGAGGATATAAGAATACACATGGATCATTCTAGGGAAGTACCCCTAGGTATGAATTTTGAAACAATCAACTTTTCTTGGGTGCAACAAGGCTACGTTCCAATGGAAAGGGGTGCCCACCGTGACAGCCAAGTAGAAACCAGCATGATCACTTTAACACCTGCTGTCACAGCATAAGGCCCAACTCCGTCTCGTGCTCAAGCCTGGGTATGTGTTAAAACCACTGCCCGGGCTTTTGAAACTGCCCTTGTCCCGGCTCCACCTGACTTACTCAGCCAGAATTGGAGAACAAGGCAGGCTCTTTTCAGTTCTCCAGGGAACTTCGCAGCCAAGGTTGAGAAACATCCAGTATAGGACACTAATTTGCCTAATAATTCAGGAAATTGGTGAAGACCAAGTTAGAGCCAAAAGTTAAAGGTCAAGTCTGGTGAATGTGGTGCTGATGGTGTGACTGTAGCAGTCGTGGAGAGCTCCAGGCTCTCGGCCTCGGCCCTAGACACCTGGCCTAAAAGCCCTCCGGCACCTGAGGGGTGAGCCTTACAGATGACATGAGTTAATGTGCCTCAATCGCTCCGAAGCAGGGCCTACCATAAACACACGATCTGCCACCTTTTCAAGGAAAGGAACTGTTTTGGGAAAAGTGTTAATTAAATACTTCAATAAGGAGGATCACGATTACTCTTCAGGCTTCATGAACAGGCTCCCAAACCTGTGAAGGAAGCACAAACTCGAACCTCTCAGTCACTGTGTGGAATTTCTCATCCAACCTGCTAAAGGAGGAAACACAGAGGACACGAGAGGCGGGTGACAGTGGACCAGTGAAGAGCTCTGGAGAATGAGGGACAGAGGGTAAAATCCTGACTCTCACTCGTGTCCCTCTATATTTTTTGCAATAAGAATCTATTTGAGGCCGGGCGCGGTGGCTCACGCTTGTAATCCCAGCACTTTGGGAGGCCGAGGCGGGCAGATCACAAGGTCAGGAGATCGAGACCATCCTGGCTAACATGGTGAAACCCCGTCTCTACTAAAAATACAAAAAATTAGCCGGGCGCGGTGGCGGGCGCCTGTAGTCCCAGCTACTCGGGAGGCTGAGGCAGAATGGCATGATCCCGGGAGGCGGAGCTTGCAGTGAGCCGAGATAGTGCCACTGCACTCCAGCCAGGGGGACAGAGCAAGACTCCGTCTCAAAAAAAAAAAAAAAAAAAAAAAGAATCTATTTGATAGTGTTAATTACCAAAAGCCTGGCTACTGCAGGGAGGGCAGGCTAGCTTTTGCTTTTAAGGTGGTAGATTCAAAAGCAACTGAACAGTGAGTGGGAAGGGGACGAGGAAGCATCATCGGTTCAGCAAGGTCCCCAAGGAGGGCTAGAGTCGGGATCAGAGCCAGACGGGTGACTTAGGACGGGACAGGACGTGCTGCTCCACAGTGCGAGAGCTGGCTGGCAGCAGAGGCCACAGCTGGGGGCGATGACTATGGAAGCTGCGGGGGACGGTGCCATGCCTTCGGCAGCTGCCTTTCCTCCACTCCCCGTTACCATCTTTGTCCCCCGAGGTGTCCCAGACGGACTGCCACAACCACCCCATCCTCCTCCTGCCCCCACCAGCCCCTTGCACATCATCGCAGAGCCCTCCGGAGTTCCCCGTCAATGTACCCGCCTGCCCAGCCAAGCCTCCACATGGTGACCCATGCCACCCATCCTTTCACCCAGAGGCCCAGAGCATGTGGGCGACAGCACAGGGCCCCATCACCAAAGCATCACTTGCCAGGTGACACTGGGCAAGTTGTCCTTGACCTCTGAGAGCTGTGTCCCCAGCTGGGAAACAGGGCAACCCATCCATCCTCCTGGGACTCTGCAGGCCAGAGCGGACGAACTGAAAGCTCTACAGCCCTGGTGGGCTGGAAGTCATTAGAAAAGAAAGCAAAGCAAGCCCCTCAGGACAGTCACACGGCTGAGGTTGGGTATTTCACTTTATTTAGCAAACGGTCACACTCGGCCCCACCACACCACCCTGCAGCCTCGCTTGAGCATTTGTCTCAGGAAGCAGCTCAGGGTGAACAGGAAGGCCTGGGTTTCCCAGTTCAGGCCTCATCTGCCGCCACACGTGCCACACGCCACAAAACAAAATCACTTCCCCACGTCCTCAGGAGCCCACCCCAGTGTGGTTCGGGGGACCCTCCAGTGTTCAACAGCTGCCTGCAGGGGCTGCAGCCCAGCTCTAGGCACAGACCCCTGCACTGAGACACCAGCCCCAGGAGAGCCTCCGCCTCCAGCTGCAGAGGTGCCAGACCCTGAGCCTCGGCTCTGCCACCTGTCCCTGCTGGGCAAGAAGCAAAATGTATGAAAATATTTTAATCATTTATTTGAAACGGTTAAGAAATAAGGTCATCTTGTTCTTCTATAATCCCAGTAAAAAAAAAAGTTCACATTGGCTCCTGGGCCCAGGCGCAGGCCACGCTGGTGCAGGCCCCGCTGGTGCAGGCCCCGCTGGCGCAGGCCCCGCTGGTGGTGCCGCTCAGTAGAAGCGCTTGTTCCGCTCCTGCCGCTTCTGGAATACCACGGCCCCCACCACGGCGCAGACGACAATGCCCAGGAGCGCGCACAGCAGCAGCAGGAACACCCGCCACCCTGTCAGGGGCCCGCTGCGGAAGTTCCCCGTGGGGTCGTCCACGTTGTCTGGGGGAGAAGAAACAGGAGCTGAAACAGCAGCGCGGGCCGGGAAACAAGGGGCTGCAGGACGGCAGTGGGGATGGAACAGGACAGCAGGCGACGGTGCACAGGCCAGTCGCACTCACTCCCCTCACCGGGGAGGGGCAGAGGTCAGGTGAAGCCCATCCCAGCCAGCTCTGCAGTCCCCAGGGCAGGGCAGGGCAGAGAGAGGACCAAGCCCCAGGGACCCGGGACCCCAGCGGCTCAGGCCTGGGCTGCCTTCTGCTGCAGGAAGCCGGTTAAAACCAGAGTCCTGGCCGGACGCGGTGGCTCAAGCCTGTAATCCCAGCACTTTGGGAGGCCGAGACGGGCGGATCACGAGGTCAGGAGATCGAGAGACAATCCCGGCTAACACGGTGAAACCCCGTCTCTACTAAAAAATACAAAAAAAATAGCCGGGCGAGGTGGCGGGCGCCTGTAGTCCCAGCTACTCGGGAGGCTGAGGCAGGAGAATGGCGTAAACCCGGGAGGCGGAGCTTGCAGTGAGCTGAGATCCGGCCACTGCACTCCAGCCTGGGTGACAGAGCAAGACTCCGTCTCAAAAAAAAAAAAAAAAAAAACAGAGTCCTGGGCTTCTCCAAGCCCAACTCTGGATAAGGGGAGGCCCAGGAGGCTGCTTTTCCAAGCCCCGCCCCCACACTGTGGTCTGAGGGCCCTATCTGGAACAACGCGGCCCAGGTCACAGGCTGCCCCAGCCCACAGCTGGATACTCTAGGCAGCCCCCTCGGAGGGTCTCCCAGGACCTGAGTCCCACACTCCACCCCAGCCCACAGCCTCTCTCCTCCACACCGGGTCCTCACGGGTCCTGCCCATCCTGGGATGGGGCCCTCTGGTGCACTCCCTTGTCCAGGCTGAGAGAAGACACTGACTCCCCCAAGCTCTCCAGGCTGTGTGCGGAGGAGCTGGGGTCTGGCTGGGCCAGGTCTGCCACTCTGCCTCCCTCCCTGACTGCGGCCCCCGACTCCACACTGTGCAGTCTCCTCAGGCATCCCCACACCCAGGCCTCGGGCCCAGGCCCTGCCTTTCACCAGTGCACATGCCACCTTCTTGCCAGCCACAAGCCAACCTCCATCCTCCCTTCCTGCACAAGCTGCCACCAGCAGGCCTGCTGGCCACTCTCACCCCCACCTCTGCTCTACACACCAACAGCAGTCACTGACTGAACCGGGAGGTCCCTAGGGATGGCGCTTCCCCAGAAAGCCACTCAGCCTCGGGGCTCCCGCGGCTCCCTCTGTCTCCTTGTCTGCCTCAGCCCCTAGAATGAGCCCCAGGGTCAGGGCCTGCCTGATCTCCGTGTCTCCAGCACCCAGCCCATAGCTAGGCACAGAGGGCAGCTTTGATCACATCCGAAGGAACAAATGGATTGAATCTAAAAACGAGTTCATCCTGCCTTGCCAGCTGCCCAGGACGCTGGGTGGGCAAGGCAGGTGCCTCCTCTGAAAGCACCCAGCGGCTGGCAGCCCTCTGACCAAAGGCTGCAGCAAGGTTTGTGTGGCCCCCGAAACGTTTTAAAATAACCTGAATCTTTAAAAAGTGAATTGTTGGCTGCACACGGTGGCTCACGCCTGTAATCCCAGCACCTTGGGAGGCCAAGATGGGAGGAACACAAGGTCAAGAGATCGAGACCATCCTGGCTAACACGGTGAAACCCCGTCTCTACTAAAAATACAAAAAAATTAGCCAGGCATGGTGGCAGGCACCTGTAGTCCCAGATACTCAGGAGGCTGAGGCAGGAGAATGGCATGAACCTGGGAGGCGGAGCTTGCAGTGAGCCAAGATTGCACCACTGTACTCCAGCCTGGGCGACAGAGCAAGACTCTGTCCCCTCCAAAAAAAAAAAAAAAAAAAAGTGATTTGTCACATAAAACACTGGATCCTGGCTTCTCCTGAAAAGCAGAAAGATGCAGCCAAACTGGCCCATGCGGCATGGGGACCCAAGGCTGGGCTAGGACAGAGCCCGCACTGTGCACACTTGCGTCACTGGCTGGACCCCCAGGCATGCATCTGTGGTTCTTAGGGTGGACTTCTCCACACACAGGTGCCTCATTCCAACCACAATGTTCACTCTGTGAGGAAAGGGGTAGCTAATTAGTGCCACGGGAAGAACCCAGGCTCCGGGTTTTGTAGAAACCCAATTTCCAATCCTGCCTTCTCCCTCCTTCTAGCTAAGGAATCCACCCCTTGGCCAGCAGCACGACCTCCTTCCAGGCGGCTCACAGAAGGGACAGGGGGGCCAACATAGCCAGCCCCCTGGCTCTGCTGGCCACCACCCCAGCGCCTAGGGAGGGAGGACGCCGGCTGGTCAGCCGCTGCTTGCTGCCACGGCACTCACGTGGCTATGATGTCCTCAGGGACTGACTCTACAGACTTCTCTTCCACCTCATTCATTTACTCAAAAACTTGCCAGAGCTGACACAATCCAAGCCCAATCCTCGAGGAGCTCAGACAGGGCCAGCCAGTGCCGCTTGCCAGGACAGGGTTGATTCAAGAGCCCAGACCACAATCACCACAACCACGACTGGACCACAAGATCACCAGGCTGGCTTCACCCCATTCCGGGTCAGGCCGCCCAGGCCCAGGCGGGGCGGGGCCATGCACACGCACCTTTGGGCGACTTGAGGAAGTTGACGCTGGGCTCGATCTTGGTCCAGTCGATGCTCTCCTCGTCGGGCGTGTGCTCCACCATCAGCTGGAACAGCTTCATGGAGATGATGTCATGATTGTCTGCAGGACAAGAATAAACCTGTGACAGCCTGGAGGCCAGCCTCAGGGCATGTGGCCGAAGCCCCTCCCCTAAGGGAAGCTGCTGCCACAACCAGTAAACCTGCCAGGCCCCCGGGGAGAGGGCTGCCCTGCCCATCTAGGGCCTATTTTCTTCCCAGCTCCCTCTAGTCCCCAGCAATAAAAAACTGAGGGGAGGCAGAGTGAAGAGAAAACAGTAAGGGCTTTACAAGCAGAATTGTCTGGGTCTAAATCCTGGGGTCTGATGCCCTCTTTGAGGCTCAGTTTCCTCATGTGTAAAGGAGTGATGATCTCCATCTGTGTGGTTGCCATGGCAAGTACATGAGACTACACCACACAGAAGATGGCTTGCCTGCAGAGTACATGCTCAAAAACAGACCCAGGAAGGACCAGCAGTCACTGTGTGACTGGCTGAGAAGCCTGAGCCTCCCAAGGGCAGGAGCCACCAGACATTCTTGTCACAGAGACCCACATACAGGCTGTAGGGAACAACTCGGCAACCAGCTAAGGGCCTGAGCCTAACGGAGGCCAGCGGCTGTGCCTGAGGAGACTGGGGAAAGGCTCTGTCCAATGGCCTGGGCAGGAAAGAGCTCGGGCTTGACACTGACGGATCACTCCATTGTGGAGACAAGGAGGCTGAGGCTCAAAGTCAACACGTGGGTCCTGGTCAGCCTGGGACTGGAATCTGAGGAAAGGCCTTGTTTAACGGAGCAGGAATCTCTGGAGCCAAGGGAGGACCTACTGAGCAAGAGCTCGGCCAGGTGCGCAGTGTGACAGCTGAACATGCACAGCCCTCAGAGACAGCGAATGGCCCTGCAGGACAAGGACCAGCCCTGGAGTCAGGCCCTGGAGTCAGGCCCCAGTTCCCGTCTGGGCTCTGCTGCTTCCTGCTCGTATCTCAGGAAAAATCCCTTCAGTTCTCAAACTCCCAATGGTTGAGTAAAAAGGGAGCGAGACAGCTATCTGCCTAAAAATATATCAGGTGACATCACCCGTAAGGTGCCTGGCACTGATGACCCCTGACCAGAGGTCAGACATGGCTCCCCTCATGGCGCCTCTTCCACTCTGTGCTGGGCTCTCCCAACAGCTGTGAGAGCTGCCACAGGCCACAGCCCTGGTGCTGCTCTGCGCCTATCGAGAACCCTCTGAAGACAAGTGCTGAAACAGCCTGACGAAGTTCCAGGCCACCGTGGGAGGAGGAGAACCAGCCAGGCACGAGCTGGAAATTATGAAAGACAGGAGGGGTGCTTACTAGACCTTTCTCTCCTCTGCTGGGCGTATGACTGAAAAACCCCCAAACAATGGATGTTCTGGGGTTTGAGTGGACCCAAGCACTTCTCTGCTGAGAGGGAGGCTCCTGGGCAGTGGGCAGACTACAGGCCCTGGAATGGGTCATCCTGAGGATAAACCACCCATGTCAGGTCCCCCGTGTCAGGTGCCAGTTCTGGTCAGGAGCTGGCCCTGGGCCTGGCACCTGCTCAGGGACCCAAAGAGAGACCGAGAACCACAGCCAAGGCCACCATGGCCTGGTGACCAGTGAGGCCTGAGCAGGTTAGAGGCACCCCAGTGCTCACCGAGCACCTGCCCCGGGCCAAACAAGAGCCATTTATAGAGCTTACAATTGAGCAGCAGGGCCAGAGACAACAGCATTCATTACTCGGTAGATTCAAAGATGGTAAATACTATGAAGAAAAATAAAGCCGGCAAAGGTGATGGGGAGTGGGTTGGGGACTACAGGAGGGGGCGCGACGTTCCACAAGGGAATTAGGGAAGGCCGCGCTGAGGAGGTGACATCTGAGCAAGGCCCTCGGAGACAAGAGTGAAACAGCTGGGGCAGGAGGGCACAGGCGCATCCAGGGAGCAGCTGGAAGCCACAGTAGGCAGGGGGAGCAGTGAGCGAGGAGCCAGAGGTGGCAGGGCTGGCACAGAGGCCCTGGCCATGGTGCCCTCTGCAGGGCTCTGACCAGAGCAGCAGGAGGCCTCACACCGGCTGAAGGCAATTACTTAGCTGCTGTGCTCAGGGGAGACTGTTGGGGGCTGGTGAAGGAGGGAATCACTTGGGAGGCTCCAGTGAGATATTGGTGGCCTGAAGCCTCCAGGTAGTCAGGGAGGGGTGGGAAGCGGTGGGACATGCTGTGAAAATAAAGCCACAGGGACTGTTGATGGACCAGAGGTGCCATGTGAGAGAAAAAAGGGTCCGGAAAGACAGCAAGCAAATAGAGGAGCAGAGGTGCCACTGACATCCTGAAGGGCAAGACGTGGCCTCAGCTCTGGGCACAAGGGCTGAGCAGGTCTGGATCGGTCTGAGCTGGAGATAAATCTGGGAATCTACGTCACCCAAATCTAATTGACCCAATGCCTCCTGTTGACGGGGAAGGTTGCCAAGGGACTGTTCAAGGACTGAGGCCCGGACAGGCCATTTACAGACGAAAGGAAGAGGAGGAACCACAGTCAGCTGAGTCCAGAAACCACACGAAGGCAGGCAATCAACTGCACGGAAAGCTCCCAGTCCCTCAGGGCGAGTCGGGCTGGGAACCAGTGCCTGGCCCGGCCCACTCACCAGACAGGTCGCCGGTGCCGGCGGAGGCCCCGAAGTAGTAGCCGGTGGGCAGGCGCACTCCCGTGATGTCAATGCAGTTCTTCCACTCGTTCTTGTCCTCCAAGTCGGTCATCACCTGCGGGGCCCAGCACGCTAAGCACCTCGCAGGACAGCAGCCTGCGCTCCTGAGCCTCTGTGGGATCGGCACCCCCCACCCAGCCGGCTCACCGTCAGACGGCCCCGGGAGTAGCGCACAGCCAAGAAGGTGTCGTGATCGCGGTTGCGGAAGTCAGCCGTGCAGCCCGCCAGCTCGGTCCAGCGCCCATCCTTGCTGTGGTCGTAGGACAGGGAGCCATTGTTCACCATCACCGAGATGTACGGGAACACGCGCTGGGACCAAGACACCGGTTACTCCACAAGCAGCCCAGCCTGTGGGGCGAGCAGGGGCACCCGCCGCCCCAATCCCTGGAGGCTCCTCTCGTGCCGGGACCACGGAAGCCCCAGGGCCCCCTCCTCTAGCCCACTGCCCAGTCCTTCCTCTCCTGCTCAGCAGGAGAGAGCGGGGCCTACCTCGGTGGTCTCATCATTGGGGTAGGTGTCCAGGAAGATGGCTAAGCCGTGGAAGTTATCTTTGCTTCCAAACACAGGCCCTAGAATTACAAGGAGATGCTCTCACAATGGGAGAAACGGGAGCTGTCCCATGGGCACCTGAAAGGCAGGCAATGCCAACGTGGGTGGGGAGCCCAACTCAATGGCCATTCACCGAGAGAGAAGAGATGGTGAAAGGAGAAAGCTGAGGCTTTCTCCCCAGAAGCGGGGAGTCTAGGCGTGTGACACAGAGGACTCAAGTCTGAAGGCTGAACTGTGAGGGGACTGAGGTAGGGGTCAAGGGGGTGCCTGGCTTACAAAACACAGTGAGCCACAAGAGACAGCCCTACTCCGGAGGCTCCATCCTCTACACCGGGGCCGCAAACACTCTGTGGAGGGCCACTGAGGTGACACCTCCGGGTCTGTGGGCCACCTGCAGTCACAGCCACACAGTCTTCATGTTCGGCTTTTTTACAACAGTAACTGTTTCGAATGGTAAACCCAGGCCAACGAGGGTGTAGGGCTGAGCTGCAGGGCCCAGCTGCTCCTCCCCCCTCAGCAGCCTTCCTTCCAGGGCCAGGCTCCTTCCAGAGGCGCAGGACTTCATCCACGGGAGCAGCACTTTCCTAATGGGAGAGACGCTGGGCCCCACGAGCCACAGGCAGCCCCACGCCACCTCCCTTGGGGGCCAGCAGCCATGCCCGTGCCCACCCCCGGCCTGGGGCCCCGCAGGGCCCACCTGGCACGAGGCGGTCCCGGGTGTACCACAAGGCGATGCCGTCTCCATGGAGGTTCTTCTTCCCGGTGCCGTGGACTTTGAAGTGGACGTGCATTTCCCAGTCCTTGAGGAAGCAGGGCTGGAGGGAGAGCAGAACGGGCTGCTCAGAGCTCCCCGGGGCCTTCCAGCAAGCTGGAGGCAACCCCGGCACGGCTCCTGCCCCACAGACCTCTCTGCCCTCCCCAGCGAAGACTGGGCACTCCTTGGCACAGGGCCACGAGTGCCACTGACCACAGACCCCTAAATGTTCTCAGCGTGAAGGTAAGAGACTGCTGGGCACCAGGTGAGGTGGGGGAGGCCACAGTGTCCCAAGGCTGCCTGAGGCCCAGACCCCGCCCGCAGGCCCCAGGCTGCTCCTGAGCAGGTGGCCGCCACACGGTTCACCCTCGTTACCAGCCAAACCCACCAGCCATTGCCTCTCCATCCCCACTGCTCTTGCCCTGGAACCTTGTACAGAGGTTACTACTCCTATTTGAGCGACATATTTTACAGGAAAACAAATTCAGAGGTGTAACAACTTGTCCACAGCAGCTCAGTGGACTGTCTGATTCACGCCCAGGGCTTTCTGACTCCGAGAGCTCTGCTCTGCCTTTGGTACTTCCCGGGGCCTGCAGGCCTTTCACATAAATTGCACCAGCCCCTTTCTGGTCACCCACACCCACTGCCTACCCTGCTAACCAGCCTTCCCAAGTGAGGAAAATCAGGCCAGGTCAGTGCTGCTGGGCCTCCAGCCCAGGTCTGGCTGACTCCAAAACCCAGCCCTCCACCAGTTCACCTCCCCAGCCCAGCCTAAGTGTGGTACCAGTGCTGGGGATGAGAGCTGATCAGGGTCGTGCTCTGGGGCTCAAGGGCAGCACCGTGTGAGCTGGGGCAGGGATGGTCGCTGCCTACGGCAAGGGAGAAAGCCTGGCCTTCCCCATCTGGAAGTTGTTTGTGAAAACTAAGGTGTCAACACACACGGTGACAAGTATCCACTTTCAGGAAATCTGCAGATGGGTATGTAAGCAAGTGATTAAACAAACACCCATCAGAAAGGCAAACCCAAACAAGATGCTGACCTGTCAGATGGGCAACTGTGAAAAAGACCATTAACGTCCAATGCAGATGAGGATGAAGAGAAATGAACACAGGAGTAAAGGAACATGAAACAGTATTAATGATGGGTAATTCTGGGAGGGGGATTATGGCGACTGTTTACCATGTTTGAATAACGTACAATAAACACATTACTTCTGTGATCACAAAAAAATAAAAAATAACAACACACCGTATCCCGACGCAATATGGTTCATTCATTCACTGATGTCAGACTCACTGCTCCCACTCTGGGCACCGGGAACCCAGATAACAAAACCTAGGCCGAGTCCCCGAGAGCACAAAAGAATGGAAGATATAGAATTGTGGGTAAGAGATGGAGGAAAGAGTGAGAGAGACTAAGACTCATATAATTGGGATTCCTAAGTAAGATGTAAGAGATTAGGGCAAAGGAATATTTAAAGATATCTAAGCACTTACTAAAGCTGATTCAAAGACCTGCCACAAACTTTAAAAGTCCTACAAACCAAAGGAGATGACTAAAAAGAAAACCATAGTTAGGCACAAAAAAAGAAGGGAGGGATAGAGGAAACAAACAAACAATAAAAACAGATAGTTTTTTAACATGAAAGTATTTTTTTCTAATTTTTTCCCCCATGGCACAGCCCCAGGCAATCCTGAGAACTTGTGCCACAAAAGCATTTTTTCTTTCTTTTCAATTTCAACTTTTATTTTAGATACAGGGGCTCCATGTGCAGGCTACATGGGTATACTACACCCAGGCAGAGAGAACATTACCCAGTAGGTAGTTTTTCAAATCACGTCCTCCCCCATCTAGTTAGTCTGGAGTGTCTATTGTTCCCCTTCAAAACAGATCATCTTGGCCGGGTGCAGTGGCTCACGCCTATATCCCAGCACTTTGGGAGGCCAAAGCAGGTGGATCACTTGAGGTCGAGACCAGCCTGGCCAACATGGTGAAACCCCGTCTCTACTAAAAATACAAAAATTAGCCAGGCGTGGTGGTGCGTGCCTGTAATCCCAGCTACTTGGGAGGCTGAGGTGGGAGAACTGCTTGAACCTGGGAGGTGGAGGCTGCAGTGAGCCGAGATTGCGCCACTGCACCCCACCATAAAAAAAATAATAATAATAATCTTAAAGAAAAAGCAACCAGAGGGAAAAAAGAGATGACCCTCAAAGGAGCAATAATTAGCCTGATACCTGGCTTCACAACGGAAACAGTGGGAGCAAGAAGGCAGATGAATGATATGTTTGGAGATACAGGAAGGTAACAGCCAGCATGGGATTCTATACTCAGCAAATGCATCCTTCAAGAATGAAGGTAAAATTAAGATAGTTTGAGGCCAGGCGCGGTGGCTCACGCCTGTAATCCCAGCATTTTGGGAGGCCGAGGCGGGCAGATCACAAGGTCAGGAGATCGAGACCATCCTGGCTAACACGGTGAAACCCCATCTCTACTAAAAATTACAACAAAAATTAGCTGGGCGTAGTGTTGGGTGCCTGTAGTCCCAGCTACTTGGGAGGCTGAGGCAGGAGACTGGCGTGAACCCGAGAGGCGGAGCTTGTAGTGAGCCAAGATCGCACCACTGCACTCCAGCCTGGGTGACAGAGCAAGACTCCGTCTCAAAAAAAAAAAGATATTTTGAGACGAACAAACAAAAACCAAAAGAATTCATTAGCAGACTCATGCTTTCATTCTTCAGGGAGAAAGAAAATGATCCCCCTCCAGATGTAAAGTCAGATTCCAGAAGGAATGAAGAACAACAAATACAGTGACTATAAGGGTGAAAATCTAAATATCTGACTACATAAAACAATGGGTTGTGTGATATAAAACAGACATAATTAAAATAAATGACAACAATAAATGGAGTTGAAGTGTGTTAGGATCCTTGCACTGTCCAGGAAGAAGGTAAAGTATATACTATCATTAGATTTTGGTAAAACACGAATGCCTACTTTAAATTCTAGGGTGACCACTTAAAATTGAGAAAAGAGCATATAACTTTCAAGCTAATAGAAGAGGAAAAATAGGATAATAAAAATTAACCTAAAAGTAGAGAGAAAAATGAACAGAGAATAGGCACTTTGAAAATAAAGAGTAAGATAGCAGATTAAACCCAAATGTATCACTATTTCATTAAATGTAAATGGACTAAATGCTAAATAAAAAAACAAAACTTAACGGCACCTAGGATCTCTGTATTATTTCCTATAACTGCATGTGAATTTATAATTATATCAAAATAGAGAGTTTAATTTGAAAAGTAAAGAGGCCAGGTGCAGTGGCTCATACCGATAGTCCCAGCACCTTGGGAGGCCATCATGGGAGGCTTGCTGAGCCAAGGAGTTCAAGACCAGCCTGGGCAACATAGCAAGACCCCATCTCTATAAAAAATAATAATAAGTATATAAAGGATCAGAGATCTAAACTTAAGAGCTAAAACCTGGGCAGTTGCGGTGGCTCACACCTGTAATCTGAAACACTTTGGGAGGCTGAGGCAGGTGGATCACCAGAGCTCAGAAGTTCAAGACTAGCCCAGGTAACATGGTGAAAACTCATCTCTACAAAATAACATGAAAATCAGCTGGGCCTGACTGCACATGCCTGTAGTCCCAGCTACTTGTGGGGCTGAGGCAGGAGGATCACTTGAGCTGGAGAGGTCAAGGCTGCAGCTTTGAGCCGTGTTCATGCCACGGCACTCCAGCCTGGGCAACAAAATGAGAACTTTCCTCAAAAAACAATAAACAAACAAAAAAACCCGTCAAAACTCTTAGAAGAAAATCTAGGGAAAAATGTTCATGACACTGGATTTAGTAAAGATTTCTAGGATATAGCACCAAAAGCACAGACAAAAAAAAAAAAGATAAACTGGACTTCACCAAAACTAAAAACTTCTGTACATCAAAGAACATGACCAAAAGAGTGAAGAGACAACCCACAGAATGGGAGAAAATATTTGCAAATCACTCATCTGATAAGGGATTAATATCTAGAATATATAAAGAAACCCTAGGCCAGGCACGGTGGCTCACGCCTGTAATCCCAACACTTTGGGAGGCCGAGGCGGGTGGATCATGAGGCCGGGAGATCGAGACCGTCCTGGCTAACACGGTGAAACCCTGTCTCTACTAAAAAAAAAAAAAAAAGTTAGCTGGGCGTGGTGACGGGCGCCTCATAGTCCCAGCTACTTGGGAGGCTCAGGCAGGAGAATGGCGTGAACCCAGGAGGCGGAGCTTGCAGTGAGCCAAGATCCGGCCACTGCACTGCAGCGTGGGCAACAGAGCGAGACTCTGTCTCAAAAAAAAACAAAAAAAAAGAAACCCTAAAAAATTGACCAAAAAATATCCAACTCAAAAACACATAATAGACATGAATAGACATTTCTCCAGAGAAGACATACAAATGGTCACTAAGTATAACAAAATGCTCAACATCATTAGCCATTAGGGAAATGCAAATAAAAACCATAATGAGGCCGGGCGCGGTGGCTCAAGCCTGTAATCCCAGCACTTTGGGAGGCCGAGACGGGCGGATCACGAGGTCAGGAGTTCGAGACCATCCTGGCTAACACGGTGAAACCCCGTCTCTACTAAAAAATACAAAAAACTAGCCGGGCGAGGTGGCGGGCGCCTGTAGTCCCGGCTACTCGGGAGGCTGAGGCAGGAGAATGGCGTAAAAACCCGGGAGGCAGAGCTTGCAGTGAGCTGAGATCCGGCCACTGCACTCCAGCCTGGGCGACACAGCGAGACTCCGTCTCAAAAAAAAAAAAAAAAAAAAAAACCATAATGAGATGCCACTTCACAACCATTGGAATGGCTATTTTTAAAAAATTATTATTAGCCGGGCGCGGTGGCTCAAGCCTGTAATCCCAGCACTTTGGGAGGCCGAGACGGGCGGATCACGAGGTCAGGAGATCGAGACCATCCTGGCTAACACAATGAAACCCCGTCTCTACTAAAAATACAAAAAAATTAGCCGGGCGAGGTGGCGGGCGCCTGTAGTCCCAGCTACTCGGGAGGCTGAGGCAGGAGAATGGCGTAAACCCGGGAGGCGGAGCTTGCAGTGAGCCGAGATAGCGCCACTGCACTCCAGCCTGGGCGACAGAGCGAGACTCCGTCTCAAAAAAAAAAAAAAAAAAAAAAAAAAAATTATTATTATTTTTTGAGACAAAGTCTCACTCTGTCACCCAAGCTGGAGTGCAATGGCATGATCTCAGCTCACTGCAACCTCCGCCTCCTGGGCTCAAGCAATTCTCCTGGCTCAGCCTCCCGAGTAGCTGGGATTACAGGCGTGCACCACAATGCCCAGCCAATTTTTTTGTATTTTAGTAGAGACTAGGTTTCACCATGTTGCCCAGGGTAATTCTAAACTCCTGAGCTCAGCCAATCCGCCTGCCTCGGCCTCCCAAAGTGCTGGGATTACAAGCACGAGCCACTGCGCCGGGCCTGAAACGGTTATTATTTTAAAAATAAATAAGGCTGGGCGCAGTGGTTCATGCCTGTAATCCCAGCACTTTGATAGGCCAATGTGGGCGGATCATGAGGTCAAGAGATCAAGACCATCCTGGCCAACATGGTGAAACCCTATCTCTTTTTTTTTTTTTTTTTTTTTTTTTTTTGAGACGGAGTCTTACTCTGTCGCCCAGGCTGGCGTGCAGTGGCCGGATCTCAGCTCACTGCAAGCTCCACCTCCCGGGTTTACGCCATTCTCCTGCCTCAGCCTCCCGAGCAGCTGGGACTACAGGCGCCCACCACCTCGCCCGGCTAGTTTTTTTTTTTTGTATTTTTTAGTAGAGACGGGGTTTCACTGTGTTAGCCAGGATAGTCTCGATCTCCTGACCTCGTGATCCGCCCGTCTCGGCCTCCCAAAGTGCTGGGATTACAGGTTTGAGCCACCGCGCCCGGCCTGAAACCCTATCTCTACTAAAAATACAAATATTAGCTGGGCGGGGTGGCAGGCGCCTATAATCCCAGCTACTCGGGAGGCTGAGGCAGAAGAATCACTTGAACCTGGGAGGCAGAGGTGCCAGTGAGTCGAGATCACGCCACTGCACTCCAGCCTGGCGAAAGAACGAGACTTCATCTTAATAAACAAACAAATAAATAAATAATAACAAATGTTGGCAACGATGTAGAGAAATTGGAATCCTTGTGCACTCCTGGTGGGAATGTAAAATAGTGCAGTTGCTATACAGTTTGGTAGTCCTCAAAAAATTAAAAATAGAATGACCATATGATCCAGAGATTCTCCTTCCTGAGTATATACCCAAAAGAACTGAAAGTAGGATGCAGATACCTGTATACCAGCTTTCACAGCAGCACTATTCACAATGGCAAAAGATGGAAACAACCCAAGTGTCCATTACGAACAGATGAATGAATGCACAGAATGTGGTCTAGACACACACACACGCGCGCACACACACACACATATGCACACACGAATATTACTCAGCAACAAAAAGGAACGCAGTACTGATACATACTACAGTATGGAGGAACACTGAAGATATGCTCCGTAAAATGAGTCAGACAAAGAAGACAAATATTGTATGCCTCCATTTATATGAGATGCCTAGAACAGTCAAATTCATAGAGATGAGGTAGAATGGTGGTTACCAGGGACTGTGGGGATGGGAGTGATTGTTAAATGGTAGAGAGGTTCAGTTGGGACGAGGAAAGAGTTCGAGAGGGACGGTGGTGATGGCTACACAGCAATGTGAATGCACTTAATGCCACTGACCTGTATACTTAAAAATGGTTAAAATGAGTCAGGCGCAGTAGCTCACGCCTATAATCTCAGCACTTTGGGAGGCCAAGCCGGGAGGATTGCTTGAGGCCATGAGTTCGAGATCAGCCCGGGCAGCATAGTGAGAACCCATCTCTACAAAAAATTAAAAAAAAAAAAAAAAAATTAGCCAGGCACAGTAGCACATGCCTTGTAATCCCAGCTACTCAGGAGACTAAGCAGGAGGATCACTGGAGTCCAGGAGTTCGAGGTTGCAATGAGCTAGGATTGTGCCACCGCACTCCAGCCTGGGTGACAGAGCGAGACCCTGTCTCTAAAAAAAAAAAAAGCTTTTTTTTAATTTTAAAAACTGGTTACAATGGTACACTTTGTTACATACTTTTTTTTTTTTTTTTTTTTTTTTTTTGAGACAGAGTCTTGCTCTGTCACCAGGCTAGAGTGCAGTGGTGTGATCTCAGCTCACTGCAACCTCTGCCTCCCTCGTTCAAGGGATTCTCCTGTCTCAGCCTCCCAAGTAGCTGGGACTACAGGCACACGCCACTACGACCAGCTAATTTTGTGTATTTTTAGTAGAGACAGGGTTTCACCATGTTGGCCAGGATGGTCTTGATCTCCTGACCACGTGATCCACCTACTTCAGCCTCCCAAAGTGCTGAGATTACAGGCGTGAGCCACCGCGCCCAGCCTGTGTTACATACATTTTATCACAATAGAAATATTTCAGACATTTGGCCAGATGTGGTGGCTCACACCATAATCCCAGCACTTTGGGAGACAGGCAGGCAGATCACCTGAGGTCGGGAGTTCAAGACCAGCCTGGCCAACATGGTGAAACCTCGTCTCTGCTAAAAATACAAAAATTAGCCGGGTGCGGTGGCAGGCACCTGTAGTCCCAGCTACCAGGGAGGCTGAGGCAGGAGAATCACCTGAACCCAGGAGGCAGAGGTTGCAGTGAGCTGAGATCACGCCGCTACACTCCAGCCTGGGCAACAGAGTGAAACCCTGTCTCCACAAAAAAAATAAAAAAAACAAATATTTGAGAAATTTAATTTTCTTGCATGTGCAGATATATAAGTACAACAGTCAAAACATTTTTTTAGATAGCCATTACATCTTTTAAATGCCATTGTTAGGCTGGGCGCAGTGGGCTCATGCCTGTAATCCCAGCAGTCTGGGAGGCCAAGATGGGTGGATTGCTTGAGCCCAGAGTTCACGACCAGGCTAGGTAACATGGCGAAACTCCACTTCTACCAAAAAAAAAAAATTTTGCCAGGCATGGTGGTGTGCGCCTGTAGTCCCAGCTACTCAGGAGGCTGAGGTCTGAGGTGGGAGGATCACGCCCAGGAGACCAAGGCTGCAGGGAGGTGTGATCACACCATTGCATTCCAGCCTAGGTGGCAGATTAAGACCCTGTTTTTTGTTTGTTTGTTTGTTTTTAAACAAAAAAAAGCAAGCCACTGTTTCAATGTCAATGTGTAGCCTACTGAAGAAAATAGTTTCATAAATTAATGGATTGAAAGATTTTAAAAAAGGTTAAAATGGTAAATTTTATGTTATATGAATTTACAACAAAAATAACACCTCTGAAACCTAGTAATATGCCATTTATAAGAAAAAACCCTAAAACATAAAGAAATGGGAAAAAGTAAAAGGACAGAAAAACCATGCTATGCAAACACTAACCAAAAGCAAGCTTCTGCTCTTTGAGGAAGACACGGTCACAGGTGGTGCAGAGCTGTGGTCCGCCCGCTCCTGCTCTTGCCTCAGCACTGTTTGCTCTGGCTGAGGAACAAGTTAGTCAGGAAGCCTTGCAGCAGCCATGGTATTTATTTATTTATTTTATTTTTTATTTTTTATTTTTTGAGACAGAGTCTCACTGTCACCCAAGCTGGAGTGCAGTGGTGTGATCTCGGCTCACTGCAACCTCTTCCTCCCCGGTTCAAGCAATTCTCCTGCCTCAGCCTTCCGAGTAGCTGGGACTACAGGCACCCGCCACCACGCCTGGCTAATTTTTGTAGTTTTAGTACGGACAGGGTGTCACCTTGTTAGCCAGGATGGTCTCGATCTCCTGACCTCATGATCCGCCCACCTCGGCCTCCCAAAGTGCTGGGATTACAGGCGTGAATCACCGCACCTGGCCTAATTTTTGTATTTTTAGTAAAGACGGGGTTTCACCATGTTGGCTAGGAAGGTCTCAAACTCCTGACCTCAGGTAATCTGCCTGCTTTGGCCTCCCAAAGTGCTGGGATTACAGGTGTGAGCCACTGCACCCGGCCTACCCATGGCTTTAAAAATACCAGAAAAAAAACCCACGGAGCCGGAGGTGACAGTTCACTGAATCGGAATCGGTTTAACGAGCTGCAATGTAAAATCCCCAGAGAAGGTGTGTGCTGACTTGATCAGAGGAGCAAAGGGAAACAATCTCAAAGTGAAAGGACCAGCTGGGGTGCCTACCAAGGCTTCGAGAATCACCACAAGAAAAACTCTTTGTGAAGGTTCTAACACATGGGATCTTTTCCAGATGAGAATCCACAAGCAGCTCACTGACCTGCACAGTCCTTCTGAGATTAAGCGGACTCCTTCCCTCAGTATTGAGCCAGGAATTGAGGTGGCAGTCACCATTACAGATATTAAAGTCGACTATTTTCATATTGATTACTGGTTGTTTAAAAAAACAAAAAGCAAGCTTCTGTAGCTATACCAATAACAAAATGTAAAAAGGGGCTCTTAATGATAAAAGATTCCATTTACCTAGAGATATAATAAACCTAAGTGTTTGAATGCACCTAATTTGGCCTCAAAACATATAAAACAGAAACTGACAGAACTACAAAGATGCAGACAAATTCACATACAGAAATTTTTTAACACTTTTTTTTTTTGAGAGGAGGTTTTACTATGTTGCCTGGGCTGGTTTTGAACTCCTTGGCTCAAGCAATCCTCCTGCCTCAGCCTCCCCAGTATGCGGGACTTATAGGCACATGTCACCTTGCCCAGCCACACACAGAAAGTTTTAACAAAGTTCTCTTAGTAACTAATAAAAGCGAGCAGACAAAAATATGAGGAAGGCTATAGAAGATCTGAACTCAATCTTAACCCTGGCTGCACGGCAGACCCACCTGGGAAGCTAAAGAACCTAAATGGCACGCTGTAGTCAACAACTAGAGAATCCACATTCATAAGCACAAACCGAACGCTTCCAAAAAACCTAACCATGATGCAATTCCATCAGCTATCTAACAATAATAAACAATTTTAAAAGATAACTAAAATAGACCTCATATATTTGAAAACTTTAAAAAAATATATCTCACATATACAAAAGTCAGCCCAGAAACCACATTTCAAATGGTCTCTGGCACCCAGGAGTTTTCCGCACCTGGGGACAACAACCTGAAGACAGACCAGGCTGCTGAGAGGCTGACCTCAGAGCGGAAGGGCAACTGAGTGAGGGAGGTGGGAAAGGAAAACCCACACACCCATTCCCGGCATGTGCACGGGGAAGCTGGCTTCAGAAATGAGCACACTAGACAGTGGAGGACCTGGAAACTGACACCTCCAGGACTATGCAGGCCTTAGAAAGTCTCCATGACCCCAGATTAAAACTGCAGATTAGCCGGGCGCGGTGGCTCAAGCCTGTAATCCCAGCACTTTGGGAGGCTGAGGCGGGCGGATCACGAGGTCAGGAGATCGAGACCATCCTGGCTAACACGGTGAAACCCCGTCTCTACTAAAAAATACAAAAAACTAGCCGGGCGAGGTGGCGGGTGCCTGTAGTCCCAGCTACTCGGGAGGCTGAGGCAGGAGAATGGTGTAAACCTGGGAGGCGGAGCTTGCAGTGAGCTGAGATCCGGCCACTGCGCTCCAGCCTGGGTGACAGAGCGAGACTCCGTCTCAAAAAAAAAAAAAAACTGCAGATTAGCAGAGACATACTATGATACAGACAATAGAAGGCCTCTGGCCTTTGGAGGATCTTAAGCAGGCAAGGCACAGGCTGGAAATGATTCGGAAGCTGCTTCTGGGGACAAACATGACATGACCACAGTTCTTAACCCACAGCAAACCCACCTGGGGAGCTCAGAAAGATTAATGCCATAGTTCTACACCAGGCCAACTACATCAGAATCACCTGGCAATAAGAGGCTATTTTACAGTTAAGCAGTTTCCACATCTCTGCTTGCAATGAAACAGAATGCAGATGTAATCAACAGTCAGCTGAAAGATCATCCAAAGTTTTGATAAAAGATCACTGCATGACGTTGGGTTTATAAACCAAAGAAGATCCAAGTATTCAGTGACGTTGCTCTACCAAAACTCCCTCTGTGCCAGGCACAGTGGTGGTGAGCACCTGTGTCCCAGATACTCAAGAGGCTGAGGTGGGAAGATGGTTTGAGTCCAAGAGTTCAAGACAAGACTGGGCAAAATAGTAAGATCCCACCTCTAACAGAAATTGAAAATTTAAAAAATAACCCTATCTCCATCTACTACTTAAGAGAACACAGTTTCTCAGAATTCATGTATATAAAAACAAAAAGTGGAAGTGGTACTGAACTTGTCTGACCATAGTATTCATTCAGATGGGGGTGGGGGAGTGACATCCCACTAAGATCTCACCTTTCAAAAAATGTTTACTTTTGGCCGGGCGCGGTGGCTCAAGCCTGTAATCCCAGCACTTTGGGAGGCCGAGACGGGCGGATCATGAGGTCAGGAGATCGAGACCATCCTGGGTAACACAGTGAAACCCCGTCTCTACTAAAAATACAAAAACTTAGCCGGGCGAGGTGGCGGGCGCCTATAGTCCCAGCTACCCGGGAGGCTGAGGCAGGAGAATGGCGTGAACCCGGGAGGCGGAGCTTGCAGTGAGCTGAGATCCGGCCACTGCACTCCAGCCTGGGTGACAGAGCGAGACTCCGCCTCAAAAAAAAAAAAAAAAAAAAAAAAAAAGTTTACTTTTGTATTATAATTATTCAAAAACTGTGTAATGCATTTACTTTCATCAAGTGTGTACAGATAATTATAATAATCCCAAATAAAATATTAAAACTTAGTTTCACCGTCTCAATGAAATCAAAAAGTTTAAATCATATTTATTTTACTTGCAGAAGAATATGGTAGGCTAATGAATAACATTTTCAAGTATTAAGTATGTTGCATTAGGATAAAATTCTGTGTGGAAATGAAAATACAAGTTCAATTAAAAAACTGATGTACTGGCCAGGCACAGTGGCTCACACCTGTAATCCTAGCACTTTGGGAGGCCGAGGTGGGCAGATCACTTGAGGCCAGGAGTTCGAGACCAGCCTCGCAAACATGGCAAAACCTCATCTCTACTAAAAATACAAAAAATTAGCTGGACATGGCAGTGTGCGCCTGTAATCCCAGCTACTCAGGAGGCTGAGGCAGGAGAATCTCTTGAACCCGTGAGGTGGAGGTTGCAGTGAGCTGAGATCGCACCACTGTACTCCAGCCTGGGAAACAGAGCATGACTCTGTCTTAAAAAAAAAAAAAAAAACTCTACTAAAAATACAAAAACTAGCTGGGCATGGTGGTGCACACCTGTAATTCCAGCTACTCAGGGGGCTGAGGCAGGAGAATCACTTGAACCAGGGAGGCAGAGGTTGCAGTGAGCCCAGACTGCGCCACTGCACTCCAGCCTGCGCCACTGCACTCCAGCCTGAGTGATAGAACAAGATTCCCGTCTCAAAAAAAAAAAAAAAAAAAAAAAAAAAAAAGTGGATATCAAATTGCAATATTTAGATTCCACTGAATGCTTAAAATACTGAACAGTTTCATTTTAAAATGTCAATATTTAAAATTTGCTGTCATCCTTTGCAAATACTTAAACCTAATGACAAACAATTTTTGATGCCAACTTTAAAAAGTTTGCTACAACAGAAAAAAAAGCTTAAAGACTACTGCCGCAGCCTCCGCACAAGATCCCCGAAAGGATAGGGCCTGAGCAGCCTCTCCAGGTCCTGTGCTGCAGCCAACAGGCACTTAAGAGTTCTAGTCACCTCTGAGCCACTCCTTCATCTAGACCACCCCACCTCCGCACCACAGCAGGAGCTATTTTATGGCTGCTCAGAAGACAGCAGGTGTTCAGGGAATGTTTGCCTGAGTGCACGCCTCTACCCTCTCCCGATAGAGTGAATGAAGGAGATAAAAAAGGGAAAAGTTGAGGAAGCATCTCTCCGGCTCATTAAAGGAAGAGGCAGTTCTTGGGAAACACTGAACAGAAAATTCTGATTTCCAAGCAATTTCTTTCGGGAATTTACAGGAAGCACTCCAAATGTTTCAGGAATATCAGCAGAGTCAAACAGAAAGGTGGAGGAAGGCAAAACAATTGTATTCCAGACTGAAAATTTGATGAAAGCAAGTGCAGAAGCCTCTCAGTCCTGTGACATCTCAAGCCACGGATGATGCTAACCATCAGCTATCTACAACCAAAATTTAGCCACTGTCTTAGATGTGTCTATTACTTGTGGCTAATCCTGATTTCTACAGTTCCGGCACTATTTGCACCTTGCTTTTAAAAAATAATAATAATAATGCTACACTGAACTCATTTCCATGAAAAATATAAGGCTGCATTATCATTTCTTTAAAATATCTGAAAGCCCTAAGACAGAATAATGTGACAGAATGTGACTCGGGGGAGACAGGGTGGTTAATGAAGAAGTGTCTGCGTGGGTGGCACTTGAATTGAGACTTAACAGATGAGAAAGAACCAAGCAGGCATGAGGAGCCAGGAGGCAGTGTCCCAGACAGAGGGAACAACAGTTGCAAAGGTCCTGAGGCAAGAAGGCAGCCAGGGAGGCTGGAACAAAATTAACAGAGAGAACTGACTGGAGATGCACCAGGGGCCAGATTGTGCAGACATAATGCATGCTTACCCCTTCACAGGGGACTCCAGGCTCTGAGGATCAGAGTGAAAGCTGAAGAAAGTATCCCCAGATGCCACTAACAGCAGTGTGGAGGCTCAGGGCAGGAAGGAGAGGAGGAGCTGAGGGGACGGGCAGACCAGGCAACACAAAGAGAGTGTGGGTTCCCAGAACTAAACAAGAAAGTCAACCAGCAGGGACCAGAGAGCACGGTGATGGAGAAAAATAGAACACTGGCCAACAGCTTAAGCCATGGGAAGGGTTTTGAGATCAGGCAAGCTGGGGCAGGAGCAGGTCCCGCTCCAAGCTGTAACCCAGCCCCAAATTATTATTCTTTCCCCTTTTTCCTCACCTTGACTGCCTCAGTGTGGAGTCTGTGTAGCAGCTGTCGTTGGCCACTGCTCACATATTACATACTACATACTCTGGGGCAAAGGTCACAGGCACTAAAACTGCCCACAGGTCCAGTCCCTCCACTTATTGATGACAAGACCCTCAACCAAGCACTGGAAAAGGGGTTCTAAGGGGTTCCCCCACTGTCCAGGTGAAGAGTCAGGTACATCGAGAGAACTGCTGGGCTTAGAGATCAGACAAATCAGAGTTTAAATACTGTTTATGTCATTTGCTAGCTGTGTTATTTTTGTATAGTTATGAAAGCCATCTATTTCAAACAGCTTGTTTGAAAATTAGATGCAGTAAGGCATGGCAAGGTCAGTGCCTAACACACAGCAAAACACCCAATAAAGATCCAGTTCGCTTGGTTCTTCCCACTACTGAGGGGGTTCAAGTCAGACAGCCTGACAGTTCCACTACTTTCTGGCTACGTAACTTTGGGCAAGACTCTTTCAAACCTGAGTCTTAGCTTCTTAGTGGGTAAAATGGAGATAACATTACTCATCTCGCATGGCTTTTAAAGGAAGTGAGGAGGATGAAAATTGTCAAACTCAGCTCCTGACACAATACCCATCGCCTCTCATTATTGGTGGGTGTGACCAAGATGAGGAAAAGGCCAGGGACGGAGGTGCAAACCTATAAACCAAGCTCGGGTCTCTGCTGCTCGGGAGCCAGGGCCTAGCAGCCAACCGAACAGTAAGCCTATCCTCTTGAGAACCACTCACCTGGTGGTTCCAGATAGAGCCCTCTTTGCTGCGCTCGTCAGGGGTCAGACGTACGTACTGGCTAGTGAGCATAGTACTGCCCTGGAAGTCCCAGAGGGGCATAGAGCTGGAACCGACCCCTGTGGGAAGAGACAGGTGCTAAGAGAGCACGCCAGGACTGACCTCGCCAGAGGCAGGAGACCCACAGAGGTGCTCTGCTCAGGAGAAACGGCACGCCTTCCCCCAGCCCTGTTCAGCCTCGCCCTCACCCTTCACTCATTCCCACCACAAGGGCTTCACCTTGGTAGGGCTTAATGAGCGAATGCTCCCGCTTGAGATGTTCACTGTTGCCGTCAGTTATATCCGCAGTCACAGACCCCAGCAACAAAAGAAGAAAGAGAGGTGTAGTGGGGCCAGGGCCGGGGCCGGGAAGCCCAGGCCTTCCCAGGCACCGCCGGCCCCAGCCCCAACGCCAAATCCAGCCTTCCGCCGCCATTCTCCTCGCCTCTCGGCCACTTCCGCCCTAGAAGTTCCGCCTTCCGGGTGTCCCATCTAATGGCCTCCGGCCGGAAGCTCTTCAACTTTAGGGTCACCAGGGAGTCAAAAAGCAAAGCCTCTGCAGCAGAGGGGGCGGCAGCTGCATTGGTCGGGCAGCCTCTCATCCTGGTTGAGCGCAGTTCCATCTCCTTAGAGGATCCAAGGCACAGGCCGGCCAGCCCCAGCAATGGGTTCTTAGGAGCGACAAGAGCTGTAACCAGTCAGGGAACAGCACGTTAGGCTTGCGAGCCAATGAGGAGCAGAGGGGTGGTTGGAGCCGGCGGGAGCGCGAGGACAGTCCGCGACTCGCGGCATGCTGGAATTTGTAGTTTTTATTGGTCGCTCTAATGGGCCGGATGCGGGAAGACTAGGATGTCCTGGGCTTCTGGCTGCAAGTTCAGTCTCTGGAATAACCTTTTCTAGTCCTGGAGAAAGGAGCTCTGAATTGAAGGCGGAGTCCTGAATTCCAGCTCTTGGCCTCCCCGGGTGGCCCTGGGCAGCCTTTAAGCAGTGCAGCCCCAGCTTCATGCCTTTGGACACTCAGAATTCCCAGTTATTTGAGGGCCTCCACTACCCTCAACTCCTCAGGCCTAGTCGGGTTGAACCACGAGGAACAGACACAGATCCTGGCCTGGGACCCCAATGATCACTGGATCATCCCTATGCAAAAGAGTGCAGTGCCCGGTACAGCAAGAAGCATCCGTGAAAGGCTTAGGAAAGCTGTGAATCAGAGGTCGAAAATGTCAGGCCTCTGAGCCCAAGCCAAGCCATCGCATCCCCTGTGACTTGCACGTATACGCCCAGATGGCCTGAAGTAACCGAAGAATCACAAAAGAAGTGAAAATGCCCTGCCCCGCCTTAACTGATGACATTCCACCACAAAAGAAGTGAAAATGGCTGGTCCTTGCCTTAAGCAATGACATTATCTTGTGCCTGGCTTATCCTGGCTCAAAAAGCTCCCCCACTGGCACCTTGTGCCTCCCACTCCTGCCCGCCAGAGAACAACCCCTCTTTGACTGGAATTTTCCTTTACCTACCCAAATCCTATAAAACCGCCCCACACTTATCTCCCTTCGCTGACTCAGCCCGCCTGCACCCAGGTGATTAAAAAGCTTTATTGCTCACACAAAGCCTGTTTGGTGGTCTCTTCACACGGACGCTCATGACATTTTGGTGCCATGACTCGGATCGGGGGACCCCTCCTTGGTAGATCAATCCCCTGTCCTCCTCTTTGCTCTGTGAGAAAGATCCACCTACGACCTCGGTTCCTCAGACCCACCAGCCCAAGGCACATCTCGCAAACATCTCACCAATATTAAATCGGGTAAGCGGTCCCTTTTTACTCTCTTCTCCAACCTCTCTCACTATCTCTCAACCTCTTTCTCCTTTCAATCTTGACACCACCCTTCAATCTCTCCCTTCTCTTAATTTCAATTCCTTTCATTTTCTGGTAGAGACAAAGGAGACACGTTTTATCCCTGGACCCAAAATGCCGGCACCGGTCACGGACTGGGGAAGGCAGCCTCCCTTGGTGTTTAATCATTGCAGGGACGCCTCTCTGATTACTCACCCACGTTTCAGAGGTGTCTGACCATGCTGCAGGGACGCCTGCCTTGGTCCTTCACCCTTAGCGGCAAGCCCCGCTTTTCTGGGGGATGGGCAAGCACCCCGACCCCCTTCTCTCCCTGTTTCTACCCCTTCTCTGCTTTTCTGGGGGAGGGGCAAGAACCCCGACCTCTTATTTTTGTGCCCCAACCTCTTCTTTTTGCGCCCCAACCTTTTTGCACCCCGACTTCTTATTTTTGCACCCCAATCCCTTATTTCTGCACCCCGACCCCTTTCCTGCTTTTCTGGAGGGCAAGAACCCCCGAACTCCTTCTCTCCGTATCTCTACTCTTTCTTTTCTCTGGGCTTGCCTCCTTCACTATGGGCAACATTCCACCCCCTCCATTCCTCCTTCTTCTCCTTTAGCCTGTGTTCTCAAGAACTTAAAACCTCTTCAACTCACACCTGACCTAAAACCTAAATGCCTTATTTTCTTCTACAATGCCGCTTAACCCCAATACAAACTCGACAGTAGTTCCAAATAACCAGAAAATGGCACTTTCGATTTTTCCATCCTACAAGACCTAAATAATTCTTGTCGTAAAATGGGCAAACGGTCTGAAGTGCCTGACGTCCAGGCATTCTTTTACACATCGGTCCCTCCCTAGTCTCTGTTCCCAATGCAACTCGTCCCAAATCTTCCTTCTTTCCTTCCTGCCTGTCCCCTCAGTCCCAACCCCAAGCGTCGCTGAGTCTTTCTAATCATCCTTTTCTACAGACCCATCTGACCTCTGCCCTCCTCACCAGGCCAAGCTAGGTCCCAATTTTTCCTCAGCCTCCGCTCCCCCACCCTATAATCCTTTTATCACCTCCCCTCCTCACACCTGGTCTGGCTTACAATTTTGTTCTGCGACTAGCCCTCCCCCACCTGCCCAGCAATTTCCTCTTAAAAAAGTGGCTAGAGCTAAATAAAAGCATAGTCAAGGTTAACGTTCCTTTTTCTTTATCCGACCCCTCCTAAATCAGTTAGCGTTTAGGCTCTTTTTCATCAAATATAAAAAACTTAGCCCAGTTCATGGCCTGTTTAGCAGCAACCCTGAGACGCTTTTCAGCCCTAGACCCTGAAAGGTCAGAAGGCCGTCTTATTCTTAACATGCATTTTATTTTATTACCCAATCTTCTCCCGACATTAAATAAAGCTCCAAAAATTAAATTCCAGCCCTCAAACCCCACAACAGGACTTAATGAACCTCGCCTTCAAGGTGTACAGTAATAGAGGCAGCCAAGTAGCAACTTATTTCTGAATTGCAATTCCTTGCCTCCACTGTGAGACAAACCCCAGCCACATTTCCAGCACACAACTCCAAACGCCTGGGCCGCAGCTGCCAGGGGTTCCTCCAGAATCTCCTCCCCCAGGAGCTTGCTACAAGTGCCGGAAATCTGGCCACTGGGCCAAGGAATGCCCGCAGCCCGGGATTCCTCCTAAGCCGTGTCCCATCTGTGCGGGACCCCGCTGGAAATCGGACTGTCCAACTCGCCCGGCAGCCACTCCCAGAGCCCTGGAGCTCTGGCCCAAGGCTCTCTGACTTCTTCCCACACCTTCTCGGCTTAGCGGCTGAAGATTGACGCTGCCCCATCACCTCAGAAGCTTCCTGGACTATCACAGATGCTTTGGGTAACTCTTACAGTGGAGGGTAAGTCCGTCCCCTTCTTAATCAATACGGAGGCTACCCACTCCACATTACCTTCCTTTCAAGGGCCTGTTTCCCTTGCCACCATAACTGTTGTGGGTATGGATGGCCAGGTTTCTAAACCTCTGAAAACTCCCAACTCTGGTGCCAACTTGGACAACACTCTTTTATGCATTCCTTTTTAGTTATCCCCACCTGCCCAGTTCCCTTATTAGGCCAAGACATTTTAACTAAATTATCTGCTTCCCTGACTATTCCTAGACTACAGCCACACCTCATTGCTGCTGCCTTTTCCCCCAGTTCAAAGCCTCCTTCACATCCTCCCCTAGTATCCCCCCACCTTAACCCACATCATGCACCCCTTACCATCTCATTAAAACCTAATCACCCTTACCCCACTCAACGCCAATATTCCATCCCGCAGCACACTTTAAAAGGATTAAAGCCTGTTATCACTCACCTGCTACAGCATGGCCTTTTAAAGCCTGTAAACTCCCCATACAATTCCCCCATTTTACTGTCCTAAAACCAGACAAGGCTTACAGGTTAATTCAAGATCCGCACCTTATCAACCAAATTGTCTTACCTATCCACCCCGTAGTGCCAAACCCTTATACTCTCCTATTCTCAATACCTCCCTCCATAACCCATCATTCTGTTCTGGATCTCAAACATACTTTCTTTACTATTTCTTTACACCCTTCATCCCAGCCTCTCTTGCTTTCACTTGGACTGACCCTGACACCCATCAGGCTCAGCAAATTACCTAGAGTGTACTGCTACAAGGCTTCACGGACAGCCCCCATTACTTCAGTCAAGCCCAAATTTCTTCCTCATCTGTTACCTATCTCGGCATAATTCTCATAAATACACACTTACTCTCCCTGCCGAGCATGTCTGGCTAATCTCCCAAACCCCAATCCCTTCTACAAAACAACTCCTTTCCTTCCTAGGCATGGTTAGTGCGGACAGAATTCTTACACAAGAGCCAGGACTGCAGCCTTTCTGTCCAAACGACCTTACTGTTCTAGCCTAGCCCTCATATCTGCACGCAGCGGCTGCCACTGCTTTAATACTGTTAGAGGCCCTAAAAATCACAAACTATGCTCAACTCTCTACAGTTCTCATAACTTCCAAAATCTATTGTCTTCCATCGCTCAGGACAATGCTTATGCTGATAAGTTAGCTAAAAAAGCAGCTAGCGTTCCAACTTCTATCCCTCACAGCAGTTTTCCTCCTTCACATCGGCCACTCCCACCTCCCCCGCTGAAACTTCCACCTATCAATCTCTTCCCACACAAGGCAAATGGTTCTTAGACCAAGGAAAATATCTCCTTCCAGCCTCACAGGCCCATTCTATTATGTTGTCATTTCATAACCTCTTCCATGTAGGTTACAAACCGCTGGCCTATCTCTTAGAACCTCTCATTTCCTTTCCATCCTAGAAATCTATCCTCAAGATCACTTCTCAGTGTTCCATCTACTATTCTCCTACCCCTCAGGGATTGTTCAGGCCCCCTCCCTTTCCTACACATCAAGCTCGGGGATTTGCCCCTGCCCAGGACTGGCAAATTAACTTTACTCACATGTCAGAAAACTAAAATACCTCTTGGTCTAGGTAGACACTTTCACTGGATAAGTAGAGGCCTTTCCCACAGGGTCTGAGAAGGCCACCACGGTCATTTCTTCCCTTCTGTCAGACATAATTCCTTTAATTCCTCGGTTTGGCCTTCCTAACTCCATACAGTCTGATAAAGTACCAGCCTTTATTAGTCAAATCACCCAAGCAGTTTCTCAGGCTCTCGGTATTCAGTGAACCTTTATATCCTTTACCGTCCTCAATCTTCAGGAAAGGTAGACGGACTGATGGTCTTTTAAAAACACACCTCACCAAGCTCAGTCACCAACTTAAAAAGGACTAGACAATACTTTTACCACTTTCCCTTCTCAGAATTCAGGCCTGTCCTCGGAATGCTACAGGTTCCAGTCCATTTGAGCTCCTGTGTGGACACTCCTTTTTATTAAGTCCCAGACTCATTCCAGACACCAGACCAACTTGGACTGTACCCCAAAAAACTTGTCATCCCTACTATCTTCTGTCTAGTCATACTCCTATTCACCGTTCTCAACTACTCATAAATGCCCTGCTCGTGTTTACACTGCTAGTTTACACTGTTTCTCCAAGCCATCACAGCTGGTATCTCCTAGTGCTACCCCAAACCACCACTCTAAATTCCCTCTTAAAGTAAATAGATAATGTTTGCTAGCAAGGCTGTGCTGAGCCTCCTTTAGCACTCTCTAATTAGATGTCCTAGGTCCTCCCAATTCTTAGTCCTTTAATACCTGTTTTCTCTCCTTCTCTTATTCAGACCCTGTGTCTTCCATTTAGTTTTTCAATTCATACGAAACCGCATCCGGGCCATCACCAATTATTCTATGCGACAAATGCTCCTTCTAACAACCCCACAATATCGCCTCTTACCACAAGATTTCCCTTCAGCTTAATCTCTCCCACTCTAGGTTCCCACGCCGCCCCTAATCCCGCTTGAAGCAGCCCTGAGAAACATCACCCATTCTCTCTCCATACCGCCCCCCAAAAATTTTCGCCGCCCCAACACTTCAACACTATTTTGTTTTATTTTTCTTATTAATATAAGAAGGCAGGCCGCCAGAGAACAACCCCCCTTTGACTGGAATTTTCCTTTACCTACCTAAATCCTATAAAATGGCCCCACACTTATCTCCCTTCGCTGACTCTCTTTTTGGACTCAGCCTGCCTGGCACCCAGGTGATTAAAAAGCTTTATTGCTCACACAAAGCCTATTTGGTGGTCTCTTCAGACGGACGCGCATGACAGAAAACTGGTGGCCTGCAGCAGAATAGAGCTCCGTTTTACCTGCTAATATTCTAATAAATGACTTAACTACCAATATTTTAAAGTCAGAATATAGAGGCTGGGTGCGGTGGCTCACGCCTGCAATCCCAGCACTTTGGGAGGCTGAGGCCGGCAGATCACGAGGTCAGGAGAACAAGACCATCCTGGCGAACACGGTGAAACCCCGTCTCTACTAAAAAATACAAAAAATTAGCCAGGCATGGTGGCAGGTGCCTGTAGTCCCAGCTACTCGGGAGGCTGAGGCAGGAGAATGTCGTAAACCGGGGAGGCGGAGCTTGCAGTGAGCTGAGATCCGGCCACTGCACTCCAGCCTGGGCGACAGAGCGAGACTCCGTCTCAAAAAAAAAAAAAAAAAAAAAGACTATGTACACTCACATTAGAAATCCAGACTTCCATCTGAGCGGAGTGACTCATGCCTGTAATCCTAGCACTTTGGGAGGCCAAGGTGGGCAGATTGAGCTCAGGAGTTTGAGACCAGCCTGGGCAACATGGTGAAACTAAAATACAAAAGAAATACAAAATACAAAAGAAATTAGCAGGGCATGGTGGCAGGCGCCTGTCGTCCCAGCTACTCGGGAGGCTGTGGCAGGAGAATTGCTTGAACCCGGAAGGTAGAGGTTGCAATGAGCACAGATCGCGCCACTGCATTCCAGCCTGGGTGACAGAGCAAGACTCTGTCTCTACAAAAAAAAAAAAAGGAAGAAGAAAAGAAATCCAGACTTCCGGTTTTTTACCCCCCCAAAAAAAGAAGCAAAAGATCTAGGCACACATTCCCACAACAGAGCAATAGGCTGGAGCTGAATGGGACTGCCCCTCCACCAATGCCTTCCTCTTCTAAGCTGGTCCTCACCTGGCCACTCATTCACAGCACTTGCCTGGCCCCTCTAGACATCTGAATCAATGACCCCTGTTATAGATCACAGGGAGAGATGTTGGTTGCTTGTTCCTTTTAGAAACTGCCCTCTTGGCCGGGCGCGGTGGCTCAAGCCTGTAATCCCAGCACTTTGGGAGGCCGAGATGGGCGGATCACAAGGTCAGGAGATCGAGACCATCCTGGCTAACACGGTGAAACCCCGTCTCTACTAAGAAATACAAAAAAAATAGCCGGGCGAGGTGGCGGGCGCCTGTAGTCCCAGCTACTCGGGAGGCTGAGGCTGGAGAATGGCGTGAACCCGGGCGGCGGAGCTTGCAGTGAGCTGAGATCTGGCCACTGCACTCCAGCCTGGGCTACAGAGCGAGACTCCGTCTCAAAAAAAAAAAAAAAAAAAAAAAGAAACTGCCCTCTTGAATGAATGAACTTATTCAGGATTGAGTGCTGAATCTTTTCTTGGTCATATATTTTTAATTCACTTTTTTATTATTAAAGTCACACATTCAGGTCAGGCGCGGTGATTCACACCTGTAATCCCAGTACTTTGGGAGGCTGAAGTAGGCGGATCACTTGAGGCTAGGAGTTCGACACCAGCCTGGCCAACATAGCGAAACCCTGTCTCTACAAAAAAGCTGGGTGTGGTGGTGCACGCTTGTAATCCCAGCTACTCAGGAGGCCGAGGCACAAGCATCACTTGAAACCGGGAGGTGGAAGTTGCAGTGAGCCAAGATCTTGCCACTGCACTCCAGCCTGGGTGACAGAGTGAGACTCTGTCTCAAAGAGGGGAAAAAGTCACACATTCTTGTGATGTGTATGGAGAGCGAGAGAGAACAGACATACAAGACACAACAAGCTGGGCGTGGTGGCTCATGCCTATAATCCTAGCACTTTGGGAGGCCAAGGCAGGTGGATCACTTGAGGTCAGGAGTTCGAGACTACCCTGGCCAACATGGTGAAACCCTGTCTCTACTAAAAATACAAAAAATTAGCTGGCCATGGTGGCGGGTGCCTATAATCCCAGCTACTCAGGAGGCTGAGGCAGGAGAATCCCTCGAACCCAGGAGGCAAAGGTTGCAGTGAGCCTAAATCACGCCACTACACTCCAGCCTGGGCAACAAGAGTGAAACTCTGTCTCAAAAAAAAAAGAAAAAAAAAAAAAAAAAAAAAAACGCAACAAAAGTCTTCTACCACTCCTCTCCCAAGGTGTGTCCCCTTCCAGAGATTTATCTGTACCCATACAGACAAAAACATGCACGTTCCATGAGGCCTCCATGGGGGCTGGGATTTTTGTCAGCTATAGTCGCTACTGAATCCCTGGCATCTAAAATAGTGCTTATCACATAGGAGGTGATTAATAAGTAATTGGTGAAAGAATGAATGTTTGTTCTGGAACCTGGAATTGGGTCACAAAGAATGAATAGGAGTTTTCCGGGAAAGGTAAAGCCATTCTCAGCAGAGAGAAGAGGAGCTGCAATCTAGGGAGGGATGTGTGAGAGCAGATGAAATACAAGCAGTTTGGAAAGGCTGAGAAGTCAGAGTTGGGGGCTGGGCGGGAGCTGAAGCCAAAACTCAAAGGGCCTTCAATTCCCAACTAAGGAACATGGCCTTTTCCCAGAACTCAGTGGGATATTTCTAAGCATGGGAGTGACCAATGTGGATTTCTCTAGCTATGGTGAGGAGAAGAGATTGGAGCGGGGATAATAGGGAGACTGAATTCATCATGATCGGGGGAGAGAAGGTGAGGCCTAAGCCAAGGAGTTCTCCACAGAGAAGAAAGATCAGAAGTCCCAGCCAGAGACTCTGTGCTCTGTGGGTGGAGGTACTCCACTACTCTCATGGCACAGAGAAGACTAGATCAGGGCTAAGAGATGGGAAGAGCCAGGGTTAGCTGCGGTGAAGCTGTAGTCAGAGCTGGAACTGGCATCCTTGGTGGAGAGGCGGGAAGAGGTATCTCTGCAGGAGATTATGAACTTCAAAGGGGGTCCCAGACAGAGCCTGTGACTGGTCCTTTGGCAGGAAGAAGATGAGCTATTGGCATCTGTGGTGGCCAAAGCCCAGCTCCAGGCGCCCCAAGCACACTCGCAGCTTAGCAGATCTCTAAGAGGATGTATAGCCTTGGGCAACTCACTTCTCTCTGAGCCTTGGTTTCCTGATCTGTGAAATGGGAATAATAAGTGCCACTCACAAAGTGGTTGTGAGGACTTGGACTGTAAAGCCACCTAGGAAACCACCCAGATCCATGGCGCAGCAGACAGGAAGTCTTCACCCACATCACATACCCTACAAACCCCATAGGCACACGGAAACAGTCACACACCTTATTAAGACCACCATTGGCAATGGTCCAGGCCCAAAAGCAACCCCCACACTAATCCCTTTCACACGTCAAATCTGACTGAATCTCTCTGTCTGTGTGATGTGAACAAGGTGTCTGGAGAGAGGTGAGTCAGGGCTGGGAGAAGAAGTGTATTAACTAGGGCAGTGCTAGCTGCTATAACAAATAGTCCTGACCTGAAAATTTTTTTGGTGATTTTTTTTTTTTAACTATTTTTACAAGGTTTGTGCATCTGTCAGAAGGCTCAAAAAATTTTGCTTCCCGCTTACATAATGGTCTGAAGCTGGTTTCCAGGTTGATGGGTGGCTTGCCTTCAGGCACTGATACACAGACCCTGCTTTTTCCTTCTTATGGTTCCAGAATCCCCTGGGCCTCCTCATCTTCTCTATCCATTCAGCTGAAGGAGAAAGAGAGAGGGTGGTGGGCACACACTTACTTCTTCAAAACGTTGGCTCAAAAATAACACGTCATCTCACTCATTTTCAATTGGTGGGAAGTAGTCACATGACCACACCTGACTGCAAGGGAACCTGGGATAGTAAAGTTAGCCATGTGCCCAGGAAAAAAGGACATGAATTTGTGGTGGAGAGCTATTCAGTTTCTGCCACTGAAGAGTTCAGGTCACAACCCTAGAAGGGGCGGTGGGGCAGAGGGTAGAACAGGGAGAAGTGGGTATCACCTTGTCCCGACAGAAAGACTAGCTGAGGCTGGGCATGATGGCTCACACCTGTAATCCCAGCACATTGGGAGGCTGAGGTGTGTGGATTGCTTGAGCCCAGAAGTTTGAGACCAGCCTGGGCAACATAGGAGTCCCCATCTCTACAAAACAAAACAAAACAAAAAAAACCTAGGCAGGCATGTTGACATGCACCTGCAGTCCCAGCTACTTGGAAGGCTGGGGTGGAAGGATTGCTTGAGCCCAGAAGGTCAAGGCCGCAGTGAGCCAAGATCTTGCCACTACACTCCAGCCTGAGTGAGTGACAGAGCAAGACTCTGTCTCAAAAAAAAAAGAAAAAGAAAGAGAAAGAGTAGTTCAAATCAGAATGGTGGGTGACTTGAGGGGTCTTAGCCCACGCTTTGAAGAAAATATAAGTCCTTGTAGTGGGGATGTGCATGTGTGAGAAAGAGGCAAACCAAGGACTCTAGCTAAAATTTTAAAAACTGGAGTTCATCTGGGGCTAGGTCAGGGCCGAGAGGGCAGGATGCCCACCCTTCAGCCAACACTACATGCTATCAAATTAAGTTTATGTCTCCCAAAATTCATATGTTGAAACACTAACCTGCAAGGTGTTATTTGGAGACAGGGCCTTCCAGAGTAATTGGGTCATGAAAGAGAACCCCTTAGGGCGGGATTAGGGATTAGTGCCCTTATAAGAAGAGACAGGAGGGAGCTGGCTTCCTTTATCTCCACTTGTTATCGTGAGGACACAGCAAAAAGACAGCTGTCTGCAAACCAGGAAGAGGGCCCTCTCTAGACACCAGATGTGCCAGCGGCTTGCCCTTGGACATCTCAGCCTCCAGAAGTGTGAGAAATACATATTTGTTGTTTAACCCACCTGGTCTATGGTATTTTTGCTATAGCAGCCTGAGTTGACTAAGGCAGGATTTCTTTTTTTTTGAGACGGAGTCTCGCTCTGTCACCCAGGCTGGAGTGCAGTGGCCAGATCTCAGCTCACTGCAAGCTCCGCCTCCCGGGTTCACGCCATTCTCCTGCCTCAGCCTCCCGAGTAGCTGGGACTACAGGTGCCCACCACCACGCCCGGCTAGTTTTTTGTATTTTTTAGTAGAGGTGGGGTTTCACTGTGTTAGCCAGGATGGTCTCAATCTCCTGACCTCGTGATTCACCCGTCTCGGCCTCCCAAAGTGCTGGGATTACAGGCTTGAGCCACCACGCCCAGCCATTTCTGAGTGAGTATGAATGCGCTCAAGTCTTTGGCCACAGATGTACCTGATCCAGTCCCCTACCTAGGTAGGTGAGCGTGTGCATACCTGGTTACACATGTCACTGGACTGTCGGAATATATATGTCCTATGTTCAGGTGTGCCTGTCACATGCACCTGTTCAGGGGACTGGGCATGCACATGACTATACACCCAAGTCCCCTTGTAAGGGAGAGCCCATGTGTTTATGACACGCATACCTGAATGTCTGTGTGTGCACAGCCATGCGGGCAAGTTATCCATCTGTCTGCACACCTGGCCACATGCATGGAAGGAGCCTGTAGGTGTCTGGGTCTAGAGGTACCCTGCATACCCACAGCTGAGGGGGAGAGGGCTACTAAGCACATGTTTGTCTGGCACACAGTAGGTATGAGATAAGTGTGTGCCGAGTAAAGTACATGTGTGGATACACAGGTCCCAGTGCATGTGTGTGCATGTCCACAGGAACGCCCCCAGGGTGGACAAAGGTGCCTAGGTATGTTCACTCATGGTTCTGTGAGCCCAGGCATGAACTTAGAGTTCCCTGCTCCTGGCCAGACCCGGCTGGGCTCCTTGCTGGGCACACGGAAGCCTCTGCCTTGTGTTGGTGCCCGTGCGGGATGCTGCCAGGAGTGTGTTGGTGGCATGTGTGTGTTTGTGCATGAACGTGTGTGTGCGCGCGCGTGTGTGTGTAGGAAGAGGCGTTCGCTCTCTTAGACCTTGCTTCTTTCTGTGGTTTGGTTTCTATAGAGACACTTCCTGTGGCAGAGAAAAGAGGTAGTGAGCGGTGTTTCAGGATGTGAGGGCCCGCAGGAGCCGAGTCGGGCTCTCTCTGCCGCCTGCCTGCCACCGTGCAAGCTCTGGCCGGCGCTGCCCACAGTCCCCATGGTGGGCAGCCCCCGCGGCAGGGACCCGTGATCTGCAGCGGCATGCCAGGGAAGCCCAAGCACCTGGGCGTCCCCAACGGGCGCATGGTGAGTGTGGGCTCCGGGCCAGGGCCACGAGGAGGGGGTGGGCACACCCAGGGTGGAGCCCAGGAGGCACACCCGGCAGGGCCAGGCAAGAGCCCACGGGCTGCCAGCAGGCGAGAGAAGTTGGGACAGACAGCAGCAGGTGGTGGGACCTGGTGCTCTTACCCCAGGACCCTTCCAGATGGCCTAGCTGGGAGCCTGGTACAACCCGGAGGCCAGAGCAGAGTGCGCACAGGCTTCTGGTCCAGCCCCCACCACTCTCTCAGCTGCTGCATCTGGGGCTGCATCCCAGGGTCGCAGGGACACCTGATGTGCTCTTGCCCCCTGCCTATCCCCACAGTGGCTCAAGCCCCTACATGCCACTCGGCCTGAGCCCTCCCCTCCTCACCCCCTGCTCCAGGTGCCCAAGGTCAGGTTAGTGGCAGCTCTTGCTGGGTCAGTGTCCTCTAGCCAGAGCTACTCCGGAGGCCTCCTGCCAGAACTAGCATTGTTTGGGCAGCCCGGGATGGGGCAGCAGGGTCAGACCAGGTTGATACAGCTTCTGCCTGTTCTATTCCTGAGCTTCCAGGAAGGGCCGAGCGCTAGGATCCCCCTGGTTGCAGCTGTCCCACCTCCTAACCCTCTCCCTGGCTGCTTAGCCCCGGATCAGAGCTGCCCTCAGAGGGTCTGGCTCTTCTCATTCATTCGGCAGATGGGGCAAGCTGTGCTGGACCTCCCTTCTCTCCCTAGGGTCCCCCTCACTTGGAAGAGCCCCCCTTAACAAGCTCAGGAAGGCCAGTGTCCTGGCCCACCACCAGGCCCCAGCCTAGTATCATGGGCCAGAGCCAGTGGCTCTAGAGAGACCTAGGTTCCAGTCCTGGTTCTATTCTCTCTTGCTGGAGAGAGGGGTACTCGCCAGCTCTGTTTCCTCATCCATAAAATGAAGAGGTTGGAATGAATTTCAAGGCTTGTTGAGATGATTGAGTGAAATAATGCATATGAGGCCTTTGACCCATTGTGGGGGCTGCATAATTGTCAGCCTAGTGCCCCCTACATTTTCAGCCCCAAGTCAGAGATCTGCTGCCTCACCAAGAAGCTGAGGCACCCCCATCACCACTCTTGCCCCTTAGTTCCCAAGACCTGCCTCTACCTCTTCTTCTTCCAGCATCTCTTTCCTGCCCAGCTCCGGGCTGGCCGACTGGGAGAGAGGCCATCCTTCAAAGGCAGCCCAGCCCCCTGTCTCACCGTCCCCAGTACCGACCCCACCATGAAAGTGCAAAAAGAAAACCCACCTCCCTTTCATTCTCACACCACAGGCATAACACTGGGCTCGCCCTTCCCTAGGCATTCAGGCCAGGAAGACAAGGAGGCTAACCCCAGGCCCACCCCGGGAGGGCAACTGGATTGATGCTTCTGGGACAGTGCCTAGGACAGGGCAGCAGAGGGGGCCCAAAGACAGACCCAGCCCCTGCCTCTTCTGTGTCAGCCTGTGACTTATCTACTCAAAAGTCACCCAGAGCAAGGAGGGTGCCCCCAAGGTCTGCCCCCAGTTCCATCAAGCCCACAGACGCCCCGGCTCCTCTCAGAACTGTCACACACAGGTTATCTTTGCCCTTCCCGGGCCTGTTCTGAACTCTCTGTGCCACCTCTTAGAATCCCGAGGGTCACAGATTGGCTGCCTGCTGGTCACTGAGTAGCTTCCCGTGGCTCTGCACAGCTAGGGCAGGAAGGGCTAGACAGGCACTGACATCTGAGGTAGGGATGTGGATGGAAGGGCGCCTGGGGGACAGGTGTGTCTGGTCCCTCCATGAGTTACCTCCCAAGGGAGGCTCAGAGAAGTAAATGCTGTGCCAAGGTCAGCCGGAGAGTAGAGCGTCAGCATCCGAACCCCCATAACTGCCTGGTCCCGGTCCTCCCCCACCTCTCCTCCCTACCATCATTCCCTGCTGTGGAAGCTTCAGTTGTCAGCCTCGCCTCCCTGCCATTCAGCTTGTCAGGCAGTTGCAAGGAAACCTGTCACTTGGAGACATCTCCCAGCCCCCTTCCTAGGGATGTCTTCACACAGCCTCTTTACCACTTCATTTGTTCATGTACTTATTCATTCATTCATTCAACAACCCCTCCTTACTGCCTGCTTGGTGCTGCCACTGCCCCTATCCTAGACACTCCCAACCCAGGCCCATCAGCCCTAGTCCCTGCCCCCTAGTCTGGCAAGGCAAAAAAGACACAGGTGAAAATACCAGGCAGTGGCTCAAGCCTGGAATCCCCGCACTTTGGAAGGCCAATGCAGGAGGATCGCTTGAGCCCAGGAGTTTGAGACCAGCCTGGGCAACATAGTGAGGACCCATCTTCTTTTGAATTAGCTGAGCATGGTGGTGTGCACCTGTAGTCCCAGCTCCTGGGAAACTGAGGTGGGAGGGTCGTTTGACCCCAGGAGGTAAAGGCTGCAGTGAGCTGTGATCATACCACTGCACTACAGTCTGGGTGAAAGAGCAAGATCCTGTCAATAAAGAAAAAAAAGAAAGATGGAAGGAAGGAAGGAAAGAAGGAAGGAAGGAGGAAAGGAAGGAAGGAGGGAATGAGGAAGGAAGGAAGGAAGGAAGGAAGGAAGGAAGGAAGGAAGGAAGGAGGGAGGCACGGTTTCTCACACCTGTAATCCCAGCACTTTCGGAGGCCGAGATGGGCAGATCACGAGGTCAAGAGATTGAGACCATCCTGGCCAATATGGTGAAACCCCATCTCTACTAAAAATACAAAAAATGAGCTGGGCGTGGTGGTGCGTGCCTGTAGTCCCAGCTACTTGGGAGGCTGAGGCAGGAGAATTGCTTGAACCCGGGAGGCAGAGGTTGCAGTGAGCCGAGATCGTGCCACTGCACTCTAGCTTGGCAACAGAGCGAGACTCTGTCAAAAAAAGAAGGAAGGAAGGAAGGAAGGAAGGAAGGAAGGAAGGAAGGAAGGAAGGAAGGAAGGAAGGAAGGAAGGAAGGAAGGAAGGGAGGGAGGGGAATAAAATTCAGGGTTAGGCAAGAGCTGCAAGTGAAGAATAGAGACAGCTTGAGGGAACTAACTTCTCCACTAGCTCCATGCACCGTGTTGTAGGAGATGGTCCCTAAAGGGTCTGCAAGCTGGAGGAGGGAGGGCGTGGCATAGGCCTGGCTGTGGGCAAACACGGGGACAGGGCCCTAGGGGAGGCTGGGAGTTAAGCCTGGAGGGGGCAGTTAGCCTGGCCTGGCCTGTCGGAAGGCCTAGTTAGTCTTCCCCTCCTGGCAGGAAGGCCCCGCAAGGCAAAACCCATGCAACTCTCTCTTTGTCCCTGGCATCCAGCTCAGGGCACCCGAGTTCAGGGTGGCCTTATACAGGGGCAAGGCCAGGGGTCATCTCCATCCGCTGGTTCAAGTTGAAGGGACCAGACACCCAGGTTCTGTGAGGACATCTCCACACAGGGTCTTGCAGCCCCTCAAGCTAGGATGAAATCAGAGGATGGTAGAGGGTGCCCAGCAGAGAAGATCCTCAGTAAATTGGGCCTCTTTCAAGGTCTGATCCCTCTAGAGGGCACAGTTCAAGAGGAATCCCTGGGCAGATAATGCCAGATTAGACTTGCCCACCTGTGCCCCAAGGTCTGAGGCCCTGGGCCTCCAAGCTTCCTTGGTCCACAAAAGGAGGCAACTTGGCTAGAGAGGCCTCAGGCTCCAGAATCAGGCAAACTTGAGTTTTAATCTCAGTTGCACCACATCTCAGCTACATGGCTTCTTCGGGCCTCAGTTTCCTCATCTGTAAAATAGGGGTAATAATGCCTGCCACACAAGATGTAAAGATGGAGTAAGGACGTGAATGTGTGCTGCCACAGGGTGCCTGCCACACAGTCAAAGCTCAGGAAACTGGGGCCTCCCTCTCATCTTAGTATTTGCAGGTGCCAGCAGCTCCTCCAGGACCAAATTCCTAAGAAAAAAATATGACTAGCCGAGGTCCAAGCCTGGGTCTGTGTGTCACTGGCCACCACACCCTTCCTTGCCCTTTCTTCCCCTTTTTCTCCATTCACTCACCACTTCTCCTCAAGCAGGCTGAAGCGGGGGAGGCCAGCGCTGCTCAACACAACTTCCCCAGGCCCCGCAGTGGCAGCTGGGGCAGGCCAGAGCCCCTGCAGGGCACCTGCACCCCTGCACCTCACTCTGCTGTGGGCTGCTGCTCTGATTGTGGCATGCCTGGTGCTTTCACTCATGGGGCCTCATTCAAGCTTCACAGCAGCCTCAGGAAATTGGGAATGCTGAACCTCATGCTACCCAGGGGGAACTGAAGCTCAGAGAAGTTAAGCTGTATTGTTCCCAAATAGCAGAGCTGGAAATGGACTCCACCCCCATTCCCACCCATCTCCAGATTTCTGTCCCTACTCAATTTCAGCTCCAGCTATGCTATCAACAACTGTCAGGGCAAGAGAGGCTCAGGATGGAGAGCCACAGGTGGCATTCAGGGGCTGAGAGTCCCTAGTGAAGGGGTGCCAAGGCCAGGGCCCTGATGGCTGCTTGGGAACACGGGGCAAGGAGGGTGCTTCTTGAGGAGGGAGTTCAGATCCGACCTCTCTCACCAACCAGGCCAGCCCTCCAGGGGCCACCAGACTGGCAGGGGAGAGAGGCTGGGACATGGGTGGATAAGCACGTGGTGGGAAGGGGCATTCAAGGGGCCTGGTGTTTGGGGATGACTAATGTCAACGGGCAGAGATCGGGGAGCAATTCCAAGCGAAGAGCAGGAGCAGATACCCAGGCAGAGGCAATGGCAAAGCCAGAAGCAGGGGTGTGGGGAAAATAGGAAAGTTTGGTGAAGTGTAGGGTGGAGGTGAGGGGGAGGGAAATGGGTGAAGCTGAAGGGGTTCATTAGTCAGGCCCAGGCAGGGTTTTAGCCGTAACCTGGCAACTGCAACGTGCCTCCGGGGGCAGGGAGAGGGCCCGGGGTGGCACCGTGGGGAGGGTGGGGCCTGGGGAGGATCTGGGAGCCAGCCCCACTTAACGACATTCAGTAAAGCAGAATATGGAAAATAAACCTGTGAGGGCCAAACAAAATTGGAGTGCTGGCTGGCCCCAGCCCCAGCGCCTATCATCCCAGACTTGGGGTTAGAGGGCAGGACAGAGGCTCAGGGTGTGCGCGAGGAGGGCAGGGCCAGGCAGCCCAGCGGAGGGGGCCGAGTCCGGGTGATTCTCGGGGATCTGGGGGAGGGCGATGACTGCGTCTCCGAGGCTGGGAACGCTGTGGCGGTGCAGCCGGGGGAGGAGGAGCCCGGGCGCAGGCAGGTAGGTGCAGGCTGCAGAGGAACCTTGCGGCCGCGCGGGGAAAGGCTTGGTCCCGTCCTCCCTCGCAGCCCTCTGCCGCCTCGGAGTGGGGACTTTCTCCTGTAGCCGTGGGAAACACCAACTTTCGTTGGGGGATTTGACTTTGCGGGGAAGGCAGAGCGGGGAGCACGCAGACGGGGCCAGGAGGGGCGGGGCCGGAGACGGGGGCGGGGCGTGCTGGGCCCGACGCCCCGCCCAGCGCGCTCTGCACTAACTCGCTGCCCTCGGCTGCAACTTCTTATCTGGGCTCCAGATGGGAAGTGAAGCTCAGGGAGGAGCCGCAAGTTGTAAAACTGGAAAAAGTCAGGGCTGGGTTTTGAATTCGGGTCTGAGAGACCCCCACCAACACCTGTGCTCTTTCCTTCTATGGCGGGAGTGGCAAATTCGAATGTGTAGCGGGGTCAGCATGAATACCGACACAAGAACAACATTAATGGTAACATTCCTTGAACATTTACTACACGCCCGATAGTGTTCTGAGTTCTTTATATATATTTAACTCATTTAATCGCACCAATCCTTCGAAGTCAGGACCGTTATTTGCTTCGTTTTTAGAGAGGAAAAAACTGAGGCACGGAGAGGTTAAGTACCTTGTCCAAAGTCACACAGCACAAATTTGACCTCCCAAATTTGAGCCTGCCTCCCACTGCCTCCACAAGTAGCATAAATGCATTAAATGGGCCCCAGAGGCCTCTGAGGAGACTGTAAGCCCTTTTGGGGAAGGTGGTGGCTGCTCAATGCCAGACAAGGTTGTCCTGCTGGGAAGAAGCTGGAGCATTACAGTCTCATGGAGCAAGTGGAATTTAAAATCTCTTGCTTTTTAAATGTGGAAAACACCTTTAAATAAATAAATAAATAAATAAATAAATAAACTGTGAGGGCCAAGATAATAGTAATATCCCACATATCTGCAGACCAGATCTGGCCCGCAGATGGCCACCCTGTGACCTGAATATTCTCAGGGTGGGAGTAGGAAACAGAGAGGGAGGTTCCATTTAGAAGGGTGGGGGTAGGGGGCTTTCCAGGGGTAGAGATGTTTGCAGGCCTGTTTCCAGTTGGGATGGAAATAAGGGGCTGGTGGTAGGAACTTCTGTGACAGGGCATGGTGAAAATGTAGGAGGTAAGCGGGAAGTAGGAATTGGGGATGACTCAAGCCCTGATGTTGGAAGCCCAGGTGATGGTAAGAAAGATGGGGGCAGGGAAGCTGGTTTGGTACTCTGTTTTGATGGAGGCAGAGGGAGCTTCCATTTGGGAGCTTGAGGGCTTGTGGGACATTTGGGGGAAGATGTTACTAGGAAGTTGGATATGTGTGTCTGGAGCTGCGGATTTGTGGATGGGACAAAGTGCCCAGGACAGAACCAGGGAGGGGTTGAGGCCACATTGCATGAGTGGGAGATAGTGGGGAAGCTGGAGGAGCTGCTAGGAAGGTAAAAAGAGAAACAAGAGAAACCACCGCAAGAGTCATTTTGAGAGGAGAGTTTTTCTGTTTCACTAATGATTGGGATTCCCAGAGAAACCAGAGTTGTGCATTGGGGGCAAGGATGGAGTTAGCTACTGCAGCAGTGCTACTAACAGAGTAGTCCCTGAACCAGCAGCATCAGCATCTCCTGGGAGCTTGGCAGAAATGGACAGCCTCAGGCCCCATCTTGGACCTACTGAACCTGAATCTCCAGAGGTGGGGTCCTCCCACTCTGCCCTGAAGTTTGAGAACCACTGCTCTATATTATAGAACAGCATCCTGTGCCCTCCCAAGGTGGGATGGGACCTGTGGTAGACCCTGGGCCCAATAGGAAACACTTGCAATAAGAAGATCACTGGCTGCAGAAACACCTCTCCTTCCTCGAAGACAGCACTTGTTTATACAGCCCACATCACATGCTGGCCCCTGTTCTAGATGCTGTGGATATATTTTTATTTGATTTTCTTTTTTTTTTTTGAGACGGAGTCTCGCTCTGTCGCCCAGGCTGGAGTGCAGTGGCCTGATCTCAGCTCACTGCAAGCTCCGCCTCCCGGGTTTACGCCATTCTCCTGCCTCAGCCTCCCGAGTAGCAGGGACTACAGGCGCCCACCACCTCGCCCGGCTAGTTTTTTGTATTTTTAGTAGAGACGGGGTTTCACCATATTAGCCAGGATGGTCTCGATCTCCTGACCTCGTGATCCGCCCGTCTCGGCCTCCCAAAGTGCTGGGATTACAGGCTTGAGCCACCGCGCCCGGCCGATTTTCTTTTATTGAGATGGAGTTTTGCTCTTGTCGCCCAGGCTGGAGGGCAATGACTCAATCTCGGCTCACTGCAACCTCTGCCTCCTGGGTTCAAGCTATTCTCCTGCCTCAGCCTCCCGAGTAGTTGGGATTACAGGCGTCTGCAACCTCGCCCAGCTAATCTTTTTTTTTTTTTTTTTTTTTGTATTTTTAGTATAGACTGTGTTTCACCATGTTGGCCAGGCCAGTCTCGAACTCCTGACCTCAGGTGATCCACCCATCTCGGCCTCCCAAAGTCCTAGGATTACAGGCGTGAGCCACCGTGCCCGGCCAATGCTGTGAATATATTAAACTGACTTGATCTTCATATCAAGATAGAGGCAAATGGTTTGCCTCCATTTGTAAATAGGCATTATCTCCTATTTACAGATTACAGATGGAGGCAAACAAATTAACTAACTTGCCCAAAGTTACACAGCTAGTAAGTGCCAGAGACTAAAGTCTGTTCCTACCCACCATGCTATGCACACCTGGCTCACCCAGCAGGGGTTGGGGGAGGAGGGAACCAGGGGCTGCTGGAAGGTACCTGGCATAAGTCCCAGTACTTAGTGGTTGGCACAGGATGGAAAGGGAGCCAGGGGCAGCCTGAGCAAAAGCCTGACCAAGTAGAACCTGCCTGGGGATGCCCAGGTAGAGGAGAACACAATTCCACCTCCTGGGAATTGGGCCCAGAACTGTCCCCTGGGAATCCTCAATCTGACTTCCTCTGTTGGGTCTCTCATAGGTTCTGGCTGTGTCAGATGGAGGTAAGTGACGGAATGTGTGGAGGAGGACTGGCTGAGTGGGAGGGAGGAGGGAGGTGGAGATGGGTGGGACACCCCTGCCACCTGCTATCTTTCCAGGGAACATGCCTGCAGAGTGGATGCTTGGGGGAGGGTGGGTTGTGCCAGGGGCTGGGGAAGGCAGCAAGGCTCACCCCGACTTGTCCATCCCCCTGCAGAGCTGAGCAGCACGACGGGGCCCCAGGGCCAGGGCGAGGGCCGCGGCAGCTCCCTCAGCATCCACAGCCTCCCCAGTGGTCCTAGCAGCCCCTTCCCAACCGAGGAGCAGCCTGTGGCCAGCTGGGCCCTGTCCTTCGAGCGGCTGCTGCAGGACCCGCTGGGCCTGGCTTACTTCACTGTAAGCCTGGGGTGGGGAAAGGGAAGGGGGGACACGGGAAAGGGCAGGGCGTGGATGGAGCTTCAGGCTGGCCAGAGTGGGGTCCTCTGTCAGCTCCCTCATCTAGCCTTCCTGCAGCACCCTCTTCCTCTTCTCCCGGATGGGAACTTTTCTTCCTTCTCCCTGTCCTTCTCTCCGTCTCTCATTTTCTCTCCCTGCCTTCAGATCTGGCTCCATCTGTCTGGCTGGCCTTCCCCGTCTGGCTTGGTCTCTTGGCCCTGTCCCTGTCCCAGTCTCTTTGATCACATCCCCGTTTGGTTTCTGTGTCACTGAGTCTCTGCCTGCCTCCCCCTCCTTCCCCTCCCAGGAGTTCCTGAAGAAGGAATTCAGCGCGGAAAACGTGACTTTCTGGAAGGCCTGCGAGCGCTTCCAACAGATCCCGGCCAGCGATACCCAGCAGGTGGGAGAAGGGGGAGCTGGGGCCGAGGGCTGGGGAGAGGGGAAATGGGCCATACTCCCTGACCAACTCCTCCTGCCCCTCCTCCTTCAGCTAGCTCAGGAGGCCCGCAACATCTACCAGGAGTTCCTGTCCAGCCAGGCGCTGAGCCCAGTGAACATCGACCGTCAGGCCTGGCTTGGCGAGGAGGTGCTGGCCGAGCCCCGGCCGGACATGTTTCGGGCACAGCAGCTTCAGGTGGTTGATCCCGGGTGGATTGGCCTTGAAAGGGAGACAAAAGGCGCAGGGGCGGGGTCGGACCCTGGCGGGGAGCCTGAACTACAAAGCGGAAGGGGCAAATTTGGAGGCGGAGCAGAGCCAAATTCCGGGGCAGGCGGGGCGGAGCTCAGAGGGCGGTATCAGAGGCACCCGGGAAGGACAGTTAGAGGCGGAGCCTAGCTGAGGTCCCGGCAGGGCCTGGACCCTGGGGGTGGGTATAGGAACTGACGTCGGGGTGGGGCTCGGGCAGCCCAGCGCCCCCACCCCAGCCCCGGCTCACCTGTCCCGGGTTCGACCTGCAGATCTTCAACTTGATGAAGTTCGACAGCTATGCGCGCTTCGTCAAGTCCCCGCTGTACCGCGAGTGCCTGCTAGCCGAGGCCGAGGGGCGCCCTCTGAGGGAACCTGGCTCCTCGCGCCTCGGCAGCCCTGACGCCACTAGGAAGGTGCGGACGAGGGACTGGGCGAGGCAGGGGGTCCTGCGGATCGCGTGCAAGAGGGGACGCCCCCGGGTGCAGATCTGCGGGTATGTGCCCACGGTCTGCATGCGGGCTGGGGCCCAGCCCGGTGCCAGCGCCTCCCCTGTACCCACAGAAGCCGAAGTTGAAGCCCGGGAAGTCGCTGCCGCTGGGTGTGGAAGAGTTGGGGCAGCCACCCGTTGAGGGTCCTGGGGGCCGCCCTCTCCGCAAGTCCTTCCGCAGGGGTGAGGGCAGGAGCGAGCAACAGAGATGGGGGGAAGGCGGGAGTTTGGGCAAGTTTGGGGAGTACCCGCTTCCTCCTACGTGGGCCACAGTCTGTAAGTCTGTGAAGATTGAGACGCAGGTCCCAGTGACCACCACACTCCCCTGGGTGGTTTGGGTCCTGGGCTAGACCACAGACGTTTGGAAATCTCCAACGGTGGTGTTGCTCCCAGGGGTTTACACCTGGGCCCCTGCAGGATGACTCCAAACAAGGCCCACCAGTTGGGGAGAGGCTTCCGCAGAGGATGGGTGAGGGCGGGGGGCTGTTCGCGTCCATCGCTCCCTCTTCCCTAGAGCTGGGCGGGACTGCAAACGCCGCCTTGCGCCGAGAGTCTCAGGGCTCCCTCAACTCCTCCGCTAGCCTGGACCTTGGCTTCCTAGCGTTCGTCAGCAGCAAATCTGAGGTGAGTCGACTGTTGAGGAAGACAAGATGCTCTATGGGCTAGGGTCACTGCTCAGGCCTGTTTACGTGGTAGCCCTCATTCCAAGTTGCTGTCCTTACTGCATCTCCCAGCTTGCCCTGCATGGCCAACCCTTCAGCCTCCTTACTTTTCTCCCATCCTCACTATATCGGTCCCCATATATGTCATGGGTGCACATCCTCTGTCGGCAGATGTGTGCACATGTGCAGCACCCAGGTGTGTATACACAGCAGGTGTGTGGGAATCAGCAGGTGGACCCGTCTCTAGGTGCCCATAAGCCTGGGTGTGCATACATGTGTTCCTGCAGGAGGATATATCTTTGCGTGCCTTGGGAGTGCGTGTGCATGCTTGAGCCCCAGCAAGCTTACCTGTCTCTGTGTACCTGTCTGCATGCCCTTGCATGTGTACACGTAATCTCCCCCGCTCCTGCCCTGAATCAGAGCCACCGGAAAAGCCTTGGGAGCACCGAGGGTGAAAGTGAAAGCCGGCCAGGGAAGTACTGCTGTGTGTACCTGCCTGACGGCACAGCCTCCTTGGCCCTGGCCAGACCTGGCCTCACCATCCGAGATATGCTGGCAGGGATCTGTGAGAAACGAGGCCTCTCTCTACCTGACATCAAGGTCTACCTGGTGGGCAATGAACAGGTGGGAACTTGACCTAGCTCCAACTCTAACCTCCTTCCTGATCCTGACCCCAACTCCATTTCTGTCTCAGATCAGTCATGGCTCCAACCTCAACTCAATTTCTAATCCTCTGGACTAACCCTAATTTCAACCCCATTTCCTATCATCACCCCCTTCCTAACTTCAGCCTCTACCCACAATCCCACTCCTGTACCCACACCCAACTCCAAAGCAACCTCCACACCAACTTTCACTCACTCAGACATCCACCCGCCCCCACCTCACGCCCTTCCAGGTTTCCAGCTTCATCTATCATCCTACCATGGTGATCTTAGGGAGGTAAAACTAGGGAGAACCACTGTTGGAGCTGGGGTTTGTCCCTTATCATTCCCAGAGTCCAGACTCCCATCCCCAGAGACCCATCCTGGCAATGGCCATCCATGGGGTGCCCTCACCTCCTTAGCCTCTAGGGGCACCCGACTGCACCTAACCCATGAACTTTTTCCTTTAGGTGCAAACTAGCTTAAACTTTAAAGAAGACGTAGGGGAAAACTGGCTTTAAAGGAAACCATTCAGTCAAGGGAATCTCAAGGAAGAATGTTGCCTTCCAGGGGGCCGTCAGGATTTCATTTACCTAGTAGACAAGTCCTAAGGTCCTGCCAGGTGTGTGGGGGAGAGGAACCCAGATCTGGGGCTGTCCTCCTGGCCCACAGGCTGGAAGTAAGCCAAGCAGGGAGTGATCAGGGAGGAAGAGTGAAAACGCCAGAGAAGGTCTCTTGGGAGAAGGTAGGCGTTTCTGGCTGATGTCCGGAAGGCTTCATGGAAGAAGCAGCAGTCGATGTGGATGGGGAGGAGTTTGCCTGGCAGAGCTGTGGGGGAGGATATTCCAGGCAGAGGGAACAGCTTAGGCAAAGGCCTTCAGGCAGGTACTTGCGGGGCACATTCGGGGGCCTGGAGTGCAAGGGCGCGAGGGCAGGAGTGGGAGGTGTGCTGCCCACTCTTCTCAGGCCGCCAGGGCGGCTGCCAGAAGCCCAGATGGGCTTTCATACGTGCTAAATATAACTTCCTCACCCACACTCCACCTGCTCCTGCAGCACAGCACAGGCCTACTGCCTGGGAGATGCTGCCCCCAACCCCACATCAGTCTGGAGCAGGCAGTGGGGCCTCTGAGGGTGTCATCACGAGAGTTATTGTTTATGTACCTACTGTGTGCCAGGCATTGTGCCAGATGCTTCACATCCTCTGGTTTCACAGCAGTTTTGGGGGTGGGCCCTTTTTGAATGAGGAAACAAGAAGTGTCCTTAGTAGCGGGGAATGGAAAGAAGTGGACAAATGTCAAAAATGGGACCAGGCCAGGGTGGTTGACCAAAGGTGGGTGGTGAGGGAGGAAATGCTTCCAGTCGGTCTGGTTGGATTTCACACACCTGAGGCACAGGGGGCAGCGGTCCTGGAGGCAGAGCCTGTCCTGGCACAGAAAGAGTAGGCCAGGGATCTGGGACCGTGGCCTGCCACTTATGATTTCATGCCAGCAGATACGTTTCTCATAATTTCTGTCTTTTCCCAAGAATGTCCAGCATTCTTGCCACTTTTCTCCCAGGCCTTGGCTTTCCCGGGCTTGGACTCCAGCTTGGTACCTTAACCCGTTTGCTCCCCTACAGCTCTTCCACCCTCCATCCCTCCCTCTAGGAAGCCCCAGTGGTGGCCATGGGAGGGCGTGAAGTTGTTCTTAGACCCACAGGGATGGCTGGGGGTTGGGGGAGGGACTCTTAGACCCTGCCTGGCATCCACAGAAGGCCCTGGTCCTGGATCAGGACTGCACCGTGCTGGCAGATCAGGAAGTGCGGCTGGAAAACAGGATCACCTTCGAGTGAGTGTTCTGCCCCCAAGTCTGGGTCCCAGGTCCTGACGCTCCCTTCAGGCTCTATTCTGGCTACCTGGCTCTCCAGGCCCCGCCCCTCGTGTTAGCCGCGCCCCCGAGACAAACCCCGTCCCCTACAAGCCAGTCCCACCTTCTGCAGTTCAGGCTCCACCCCTTCGCGTTTGTACTGGGAAGGGTTTGGCTGGGGGCCGGCCCTCCGGCCGTCTGCTGCCCGAGGGTTCCGCGCAGGCTGGAGCTGACGGCACTGGATCGAGTGGTACGAATCTCAGCCAAGCCCACCAAGCGGCTGCAGGAGGCGCTGCAACCTATTCTGGAGAAGCACGGCTTGAGCCCGCTACAGGTGGTGCTGCACCGGGTGAGCTGCGGGGCCGCGGGGCGAGGAGAGGCGGGGCCGGGAGGGGCGGGGCCGGGGCCAGGCGGAGGCCTATACCGCGGGCTGCTGACATCTCCCCGCAGCCAGGCGAGAAGGAGCCTCTGGATCTGGGAAAGCTAGTGAGCTCAGTGGCGGCCCAGAGACTGGTTTTGGACACTTTTCCAGGTAGGGGACATTGGCCTTGGGGCTTGATCTGGAACGACTGTGGCCCAGGAGGAAGGGGGCCCGGGTGGGAGGCAAACACTAACTGTGGCACTGTCTGCCGCAGGTGTGAAGATCTCCAAAGCCCGTGACAAATCTCCCTGCCGCAGCCAGGTGAGCGAAAGGCGGGTGGCCTCTTCCACCCTCTACTTCTCCCCTCCCGATTTTGACTCTGACCCCACATTCTCGCAGGGCTGTCCACCTAGAACCCAGGACAAGGCCACCCATCCCCCTCCAGCGTCTCCCAGTTCTCTGGTGAAGGCGCCCAGTAGTGCCACTGGAAAGCGGCAGACCTGTGACATCGAAGGTACATGGTGGATGAGCTGAGGATTAGAGGGACTAGGGCAGTGGGGTTGGGGACCATTCAGGATGGCATCAGAGAGCCTTGGGCTAAGGCAGGGGGCTGGGTGTCATTGGGCATGGAACAGGAAGGGTGGGGGTTGGGGGGTCAAAGGGGCTGGAACAGGGGGCCACAGGCCATTGGTGCTGGGGCCAGGGAGGCTGTGGCCACAGTAAGGCAGTGAGACTGTTGTGGGCTAGCATAGAGGCAAGTCTGCTGGGGGGACCCTCATGCTGTGGCTTGCCTCCAGGCCTGGTGGAGCTGCTGAACAGGGTGCAGAGCAGCGGGGCCCACGACCAGAGGGGTCTTCTGAGGAAAGAGGACCTGATACTTCCAGAATTTCTGCAGCTGCCTACCCAAGGGCCCAGCTCCCGGGAGACCCCACCACAGACTGAATCAGCAGCCCAACCCATCGGGGGATCCTTGAACTCCACCACCGACTCAGCCCTCTGACAGCTACCCAACAGTCCAGGACAGCTGCATGGCACCCGGCGGGCCGAGCATGCCACGGGTCCGCTCTGCATGCCCTGTCTGTGCCATGAGTGTCCCTGGCCCCTTCCTGCCATGGGCAGGCCCGCAGGAAGAGCCGGTAGGGGTGGAAAGGGGACTCAGATGAGACACACCCCACAGCCACCACCGCCTTGTCCCACAACAAGCTCACCCCCAGCCCCTTGCAGCCAGGCCACAGTGGGGGAGGTGAGTCTAGCCCCTTGGAACAGGCTTGCCCAACACGGAGGGATGGCGTTGGCAGTGCCAGCCTCCCCAGCCTGTGCCAAGTTTCAACAGGGGCAGGAGGAGGGGCCGGCCCCTCCTCAGGGAGCTGGTATGAGTAAGGCCTGAGGGTGCAGGCAGGCAGCCCTGTACCCCACCCACATAGACTATACTGTACATACAGATTTTGCAGTAGGATTGGGGCAGCTGGGTTTGTCCTTGATGTATGATACTGTTATTATAATAATTATTATTATTCTGCCATGAGTTGTCTTCCTTGTGTGCCAGACTGTCCTGTGGCTTCCCCCACCATCAAAACACACTGCTTCTGTCACCAAGGTCAGTGCCAGGAAACTCTTGGGGACCTCAGGATGTGCCTCCTGACTTCCTGTTTTCAGAACCTCTCTTCCTGACTGCACAGTATATGGGGTGGTGTGTGAATATCTTACAGTTTTGTTTTTCTAAAAAAAAGAATACGGGAACTGGGTGAGGTGGCTCACACCTGTAATTCCAGCACTTTGGGAGACCAAGGCGGGAGGGGGTGGATCGCTTGAGCTCAGGAGTTCGACACCAGCCTGGGCAACATGTCAAAACTCTGTCTCTACCAAAAATACAAAAAATTACCTGAGTGTGGTGGTGCATGCCTGTGGTCCCAGCTACCCGGGAGACGGGTGGGAGAGGATCGCTTGAGCCCGGGAGGCAGAAGTTGCAGTGAGCTGAGATTGTGCCACCGCACTCCAGCCTGGGTGACAGAGTGAGACTCTGTCATGGTGTGGAGGTGAGAGAAAGGGCGGGGAGAGGTGTGGGGGTGAAGAACCCTGTGGGGAGCTGTTCCACTCTATCATGGTGCTGTGGTACTGAGGTCTCTGTGGATCTGAGTACATCATTCTGGTCACGGTTCTCTGCTTCTATTGGGGACCAAGTGTCTCTGCACAAAGGATTGGGGAATCCTTTGGTGCACCAAAGGTCTACAAGGGGGACACTGATTGTTGTAGCAGGGGCGGGTTCTCACTCTTACCTGCTTTAGCTGGGTGGTCTGGCTGGAAGCCCAAACCCCTCACAGTGGGAGGCAAGAAGGACCTCCCAGAAGGAGGGCCCCAGACTGCGGGAAGAGAAGCCAGATTGGGTTCCAGCCTAGAGAGGTAAGTGCTGCAACAGAGGAAGCCAGGGGGTGTAGGGACCAGGAGAAGGCCCCTAAGAGGGTGGTGGGGTCTCCTGACTGCCTCAAACAGGGCACATTGGCTTCCCCATTGGAATCTTTGCACTCGCTGTCTCCTCTGCCAGGAACTCCCCTTACCTGCCCCACACTTAGTCAACTGGCTCCTCCTTCTCCTTGAAATCTGTGGGATTTTCCAGCCCTGTCCCCCTATGGGAGCTTCAGCCCTCTGCCCCCTCAACCCGTTTTGTTTGGCTGGCTTAACCAGATCCCTGGCAAGCCTGGCTAATCAGAATACTCCATTCTACTGGCCAATCAGGGTACTCCATCCCATTGGCCAATCAGAGTACTCCATTCCACTAGCCAATCATAGTAGTACATTTCCCTGGCCAGAATTTGGTTCAAACATAGTCCTCTGACCTCAGGCATTCCAATCAGAGTCCCAGTCCTGCTCATTTTCTACCATCTCCTGGGGTTTGTAGAAAGGACCCTTAGGAAGCGAACCTGCACGTGAATGCAGCCAACACTGGAAAGCAAGACTAAAAGATGGAAGAAGATTCCTGATGAAATCCAGCCATATCTGAAATAAAACACTCCGTGCTTTTCTCCTTGTGCAAGCCAATAAATCCTTTTCGTGTGTGTGCTTGTTACTGTGAGAGCTTTTTAAGACCTGCAACCACAAAAGTCCTGCCTCATTGAAGAGCTCTGCTTAAACACCTCAGAAGATCCTGCTCTAGTCACCCAGTATAACCAGGGAAGCGCTCCCTGACTGTTCTCTATCATTCTAGTCAGTTTTCTAAATTCACAGTAGTTATCCCACTGTGCAATTACCTTGTTTACTGATTGATACTCATGCTATGATGGTAGAAACCCTATCTATTTTTTTCTTTTTCTTTTTTTTTTTTTTTTTTTTTTTTTTTGAGATGGAGTCTCACTCTGTTGCCTAGACTGGAGTGCAGTGGCTCGATCTCGGCTCACTGCAACCTCCACCTCCTGGGTTCAAGCGCTTCTCCTGCCTCAGCCTCCTGAGTAGCTGGGATCACAGGCACGCGCCACCATGCCCAGCTAATTTTTGTATTTATTTATTATTTTTTTTTGTTGTTGAGACGGAGTCTTGCTCTGTCGCCCCGGCTGGAGTGCTGTGGCTGGATCTCAGCTCACTGCAAGCTCCGCCTCCCGGGTTTATGCCATTCTCCTGCCTCAGCCTCCCAAGTAGCTGGGACTACAGGCGCCCGCCACCTCGCCCGGCTAGTTTTTTGTATTTTTTTAGTAGAGACGGGGTTTCACTGTGTTAGCCAGGATGGTCTCGATCTCCTGACCTTGTGATCCACCCGTCTCAGCCTCCCAAAGTGCTGGGATTACAGGCTTGAGCCACCGCGCCCGGCCAAATTTTTGTATTTTTAACAGAGATGGGGTTTCATCGTGTTGGCCAGGCTGGTCTCGAACTCCTGACCTCAAGTGATCCACCTACCTCGCCCCCAAAGTGCTGAGATTATAAGCGTGAGCCATTGCGCCTGGCTGACCTTGTCCATCTTAATCACCACTCTATCCCCTTGGTCTAGTGGGCTGATAAATGACCCTGCAGTCTCACATAGTCTTAGCAAAGCATGCGGTGGCAGCAGGGCATTGGTGGTCCTGGCAGGGGACTGCATAGCACCATCACAGTGTGGGGCCAGGGGTGGGGGTAGGGAGACCAAGCCAGGTCCCTTTTCCGACCAGCCACAGAACTTTCTCCCTTGTGGTAGGAGACAACCTTCCATGTTCTCCAGGACAGAGAGGTGAGAGATGGGCTGTCTCTCCAAAGTTAACAGATCCTGCAGGCCATCCCACCCTTCACCCAGTCCTGCACTTCTGTGGGCCTGGCAATAATGCCAGCTGCTGTTAGGGACCAGTGGGATTGCCCCATGATAAAGGGTTAGGGGCCAGGTAGAAGAGCACGCACAGAGGTCAGCCCTGCAGGTGCAGGAATTCACATTTACGGAGGTCCTCAAGTTAGACTTGCTCCATCCTTTATCTCATTTTTTGCCTTCACAACAAAACAACCTGGTGAAGATGAACTCAGGCTGCAAGAGGGGAAGTGACTAGCCCAGGATCCTGTAAGGAGTTGTCACAGGAGCTTCACTAGCACCCAGGCTGTCTGATGGGGACACACCCCAGGGCAGCCTAGATGCTGCAGAAATCCCCAATGGGGAGCCAGGGTCCTCTCCCAGAAGAGTACTTTGTGGGTGTTTTGTTTTGTTTTGTTTTGTTTTTTGAGATGGAGTCTTGCCCTGTTGCCCAGGCTGGAGTGTAATGGTGCAGTCTCAGCTCACTGCAACCTCCACCTCCTGGATTCAAGCGATTCTCCTGCCTCAGCCTCCCGAGTAGCTGGGATTACAGGCGTGTGCTGTCACGCCCGGCTAATTTTTTTTTTTTTTTTTTTTTTGTATCTTTAGTAGAGACAGGGTCTCACCACGTTGGCCACACTGGTCTTGAACTCCTGACCTCATGATCCACCCACCTCAGCCTTCTAAAGTGCTAGGATTACAGGTGTGAGCTACCGCGCCTGGTCCCAGGACGGTACTTTGATATGGCTACTCCAGGGGGACAGTTTGTTGGAGTTTCTGCCAAAACTTAAAAACAGCGTGTGACCCTAGTGGTGCCACTAGAGAATCACTCACTCCCAGGCACAAAGAGGCCTGTCCCTGTAGGGTTATCTGTGACCCTAAAACAAATAACTGTATGTGGCTGGGGGTGGGCATAATAAAACACAGTGGAGCGTGTCCATGCTCTGCAGTACCACACAGCAGATAAAGAACTGGGTACAGCGTGTTCTAATGTGGAAAATCCTCCAAGATGTGCTGTTGTTCTGTAAAATAAAGCAGAGCAACACACATGGCATGATAACTTTATATAAACCACAAGCACAGAGGCACTTACAAGTATAGGGAAAGGAGAGAGAATATTCTCCAAGGATGCAGAGATGTCAACAAACAACAGTGTGTGGGCCGGGTGCCACGGCTCACGCTTGTAATCCCAGCACTTTGGGAGGCTGAGGCGGGTGGATCACGAGGTCAGGAGATCAAGACCATCCTGGCTAACACGATGAAACCCCGTCTCTACTAAAAATACAAAAAAATTAGCCGGGTGTGGTGGCAGGTGCCTGTAATCCCAGCTACTCCAAAGGCTGAGGCAGGAGAATGGTGTGAACCTGGGAGGCGGAGGTTACAGTGAGCCGAGATCACGTCACTGCACTCCAGCCTGAGCGACAGAGCGAGACTCCATCTCAAAAAAAAAAAAAAAAAAAAAAAGAAAAGAAAAGAAAAAATTAGCCAGGCATGATAAAAAATTAGCGAGTGTCTGTAATCCCAGCTACTTGGGAGGCTGAAGCAGGAGAATCGCCAAACTAACAAGGAGACAGGAAGCGGACTAGGACTAGGGGTAGTGGTCACAAGAGACTTTCATCTTAGCTTTAATTATTATTATTATTTTTTTTTTTTTTTTTTTTTTTTTTTTTTTTGAGACGGAGTCTCGCTCTGTCGCCCAGGCTGGAGTGCAGTGGCCAGATCTCAGCTCACTGCAAGCTCCGCCTCCCGGGTTCCCGCCATTCTCCTGCCTCAGCCTCCCGAGTAGCTGGGACCACAGACGCCGCCACCTCGCCCGGCTAATTTTTTGTGTTTTTAGTAGAGACGGGGTTTCGCCGTGTTAGCCAGGATGGTCTCGATCTCCTGACCTTGTGATCCGCCCGTCTCGGCCTCCCAAAGTGCTGGGATTACAGGCTTGAGCCACCGCGTCCGGCCTGCTTTAATTATTTTTTAAGGATACAGTTTTTTAATAATTACAATAATACGAAGGACTCCCGAAGATCCCCTCTTTGTCTCTGGTGGGCCACCATTCTTTGGTAGAGCCTAGTCCTTCCTTTGGAGGCTAGAGCCCACCACCCCTCTCGGCCCATTTTAGTTGGTGGAGTGTGCCCCTCTGCCATGATTTCCTCTGAGACTCTCTTCCCAACACACCCCCTGAAGCAGCCCTGGGCTGAAGGGGACCAGCTTCCTTCCTCCCAGTTTCTGTGCTCCTAGAATCCTCACCTCCTTGGCCGGCCAGGACCCATCTGCTGGGAGAGAGGCCCAGGCCCATGGCCTCCTCCTTCAGACGTGGGGCAGGGGTAAGGGGCACCAGCTGCTCTGAGCTGACTTCTGGGTGGTCAGAAAAGACAGTGGAGCCACTCCCCAACCCCACCAGGTGGGAAGCCAAGAGGGGCCAGTGCACCCAGTGTGTGGCGTGAAGGAAGGGAGAACACACACAGTCGTTTTTTTGGTTGTTTGTTTTGTTTTTTGTGTTTTTGAGATGGAATCTCACTCTGTCACCCAGGCTGGAGTGCAGTAGTGCGATCTCGGCTCACTGCAACCTCTGCCTCACAGGTTCAAGTGATTCTCCTGCCTCAGCCTCCTGAGTAGTAGGATTACAGGCGCCCACTAATTTTTTCCATGTCCAGCTAATTTTTATCATGCTCGGCTAATTTTTCTATTTTTAGCAGAGACAGGGTTTCACCATGTTGGCCAGGCTGGTCTCGAACTCCTGACCTCAGGTGATCCACCCACCTCGCCCTCCCGAAGTGCTGGGATTGCAGGCATGAGCCACCCTGCCTGACCCACACACTGTTGTTTGTTGACCTTTCTGCATCCTTGCAACACTCCATTTAGCAGAGGGCACTGGCTAAGAGCACAGGCATGACCTTCTTGAGGACACGTGGAGCCCATGTGGCTCCAAGTCCCCAAGAGACAATCTTGCTACTTGTCCCTGGTTCCCCCGACCTTCACCAAGTCTTGGGGCTGGGGAAGAGGATGGCACAAAATGGGCACAGGGCAAGCATGGGGCACAGTGTCCTGGGTTCTGGGCCAGGGTTCCGGGGGTCAGGAAGAGGCACTGGCTGCTCATCTGGAGCCCCTGCTGGAAGTGCTGATGCAACCGCCCCAACCCCCAAGGGGGTGATCACAACATGCACCCCGCAGGGTGTCTAGCCTGGTAATCAGGTGACCCGGGCTTCTGAGGGGGTGTAGAAGAAGCTGGAAGTCAGCTACCAAGGGGAAACAAAGGCCCAGATTGCGGGGAGTACACTTGGTTCGTTACATTGAATCAGATGCAGCTCAGGCTGAGCACAGGACCATGAACTGGCCAACTTCAGGGGCACCATTCGCATCCCTGATGGTCCTGGTGGGGCCCAGGAAGAGCTGGGAACATGAATATGTCCATGTGGACTGTGACAACTGCAGGGTCTGGGCGAGGGGTGCTCAGTAACCATCTTAGCACCTGTCTCCAGAGAACTGGCTTGGGGTTAGACCAGGGACAGCAAGCAAAGGGAGGACTGCCATAGAACCAGCATCACCCCTCAAGCTGGCCTGGGTTGCTGGCTGCCAGCATGAAGTCCTGGCAGCTAAGAAGGGTAGGTGGGGATAACCCCACTAGCCAGGGAGGTCACTGTGTTCCTGACCCAGTGCTGGGGAGTTGAAGGAACCTGGAACCCAGACCACAACCTGGAGCTGGGAGCGTGGAACTGGAACTTGGAGCCCAGAACCCAGAACCTGGAACCAAGAGGCTGAAGTCTAGAACCTGCAGTCTGGAATATGGAATCGGAGCCTGGAGCCCAGAATTTGGAGCCCAGTGTCTAGAACCAGAGTCCCAAGCTTGACATCTGAACCCAGAAACTAGGGCCAGGGGACTGGGTCTCAGAGACAAGAGCCCAGAACCCAGATCTTGAACCTGAGAATTTAGAGCGCAGGGCCTGGAGTTCCCAGCCGGGAGAAGATCCCACAACCTGGAGGTAAGCTCCAGGCCCGAAATACAGAGCCTAAGACCTGAAGTCTAAAGCCAGACCTCAGAGCTTCAGGTCCAGACCCGGACACCAGAGCCGGGGCCCGCCTTGGTAGCATGCTCTCTGGTAGCCTCGCTCTCTGGCCTGGTCCTGAGGCCGGTGTGAAGGGCTGGAGCCATATGAGGAAGCGGGGGAAGAGGTGACTTCTGAAAAAAGCCCAAAGCAGCCTCAGCTCTTCTGGCCACAGACTTTGGCCTTATCAGTAAATGAGTGACCAGTGCCTTGGCCATCGAGATTAATAATTTACACAGGGCACTTATACCCTAAACAGGCATGAGGTGTTCTCAGGTCAACCAACCCTGCCCTGGACCCATAGCATTTATTTTAGCCCTGGGCCCCTATCTGGAAAATAGAACTTGGAAGCGACAATGTTTCAGGGCCTTGCCTGCTCTGTGCTGGGGCCGGGCAGCTCCGATTGAAGTCCAGGGTCTCCAAGAGAGGACAAAGTCAAGGGGGCCAGGAAAGGCATTACTTTGTTCCCCAAAGGGAACCCACTGGTGAGAACCACTGTTTTGACAAGAGATATAGGGGGGATGTGCCCCTGATGTGTGCAGCGCACACGCGTGACTGTGTGCATGGCCGTTGTGCTGGTGTGAATGCCGGACGAGATGCTCACTGCCATACACCCAATGTACAGCACCGTGCTGACTCACCGTGGAGCTTAGATGTTTGCTGAATAAATAACATGCTGGTGAGAAGAGGCAGGAACTCTCAAACTATGCTGATGGGAAAGTCTGTTATGCTGTTATGAGGTTATGCTGGTTATTAGTCAGTTTCCCATCCCCCCAAAACAAAAATCCAGGTCATGGGCAGAATGGTCTTTCTTTCTCTCTCTCTCTCTCTTTTTCCTTTTTTTGAGACAGAGTCTTGCTCTGCCACCCAGGCTGGAGTGCAGTGGTGCGATCTCCGCTCACCACAATCTCCGCCTCCCGGGTTCAAGTGATTCTCCTGCCTCAGAATCCCAAGTAGCTGGAATTACAGGCATGGGCCACCATGCCTGGCTAATTTTTTGAATTTTTAGTAGAGACAGGGTTTCTCCATGTTGGTCAGGCTGGTCTGAAACTCCTGACCTCAGGTGATCCGCCCGCCTCAGCCTCCCGAAGTGCTGGGATTACAGGCATGAGCCACTGTGCCCAGCCCCTCTCTCTTTCTTTCCCTTTCTTTTCCTTTTTTCTCTCTTTTTCTTTCTTTCTTTCTTTCTTTTTTCTTTCTTTCTTCCTTTCTTTCTTTCTTTCTTTTTCTTCCTTTCTTTCTTTCCTTTCTCTCTTTCTCTCTCCTTTCTCCTTTCCTTTCTTCTTTCTTTTCTTTCTTCTTTCTCTCTCTGTTTTTTCCCTCCCTCCCTCCCTTCCTTCTCTCTCTCTCTCTTTTTTTTTTTGATGGAGTTTCACACTTGTCACCCAGGCTGCAGTGCAGTGGCGTGATCTCGGCTCACTGCAACCTCCACCTCCTGAGTTCAAGGAATTCTCTTCCCTCAGTCTCCCAAGTAACTGGGATTACAGGTGCGCAGCACCATGCCCTGCTAATTTTTGTATTTTTAGTAGAGATGGGGTTTCACCATGTTGGCCAGGCTGGTCTCTAACTCCTGACCTCAGGTGATCTGCCTGCCTCAGCCTCCCAAAGTGCTGGGATTACAGGCGTGAGCCACCACACCCAGCCTCATTTATTTTATTTTATTTTATTTTATTTTATTTTATTTTTGACACAGGGTCTTGCTCTGTCACCCAGGCTGGAGGGCAATGGTGTAATCACAGCTCACTGTAGCCTTGACTTCCCAGATTTCAGCAATCCTCCCACCTCAGCCTCCCCAGCTACAGATGTGTGCCACCACACCCGGCTAATATTTTATTTTATTTTTTTTAGAGGCAGGGTCTTGCTATGTTGCCTAGGCTGGTCTTGGACTCCTGGGTTCAAGTGATCCTCCCACCTCAGCCTCCAAGTGCGGGATTACAGGCCTGAGATATAGAGGGGATGCACCCCTGATGTGTGACTGTGCATTTAAGGAGCGCATGGCTCTGAAGAATTGCAGAAACGGCTGGTCGTGCCAGCCTCCACAGCTTGCTCAGTTCCTGGATGTGCACATTTGTTCTTGGGATCGTTCTCTCTCTCCGTTCAGCAGTTATGCCTCTCCTGGAGAAATGGTTTTCATTGGTGTGATGAAATTCAATATATGTGTCAGCTTCTCATGTTCATGCCGGCCATGCTATCTCTGCTCCCCCGCCTCCCGCTCCTTCCCACACCATCGCAAGCGGACTCCTCCCTCGACACGCCCTCCCAGGTGGCTGACAGCCCCTGGCTGTTAAGTCCTGTCTGTTCTCAGATTACTTGACATCTCAGCAGCACTTGACCCAGCCAACCCGGGTGTCTCTCTCAAAATGTGGTCCAACCTGGCTTCTGAGGTGGCCTCCTCCTGGTCCCTGGCTGCTCCTCTCAGTCTCCCTTAAATATGGGCGCCTGCCGGGTGCCGTGGCTCACTCCTGTAATCCCAGCATGTAGGGAGGCTGAGGCGGGTGGCTCACAAGGTCAGGAGATCGAGACCATCCTGGCCAACATGGTGAACCCCATCTCTACTAAAAATACAAAAATTAGCCGGGCGTGGGGGCGGATGCCTGTAGTCCCAGCTACTCAGGAGGCTGAGCCAGGAGAACTGCTTGAACCTGGGAGGCAGAGGTTTCAGTAAGCCAAGATTGCACCACTGCACTCTAGCCTGGGCGACAGAGCAAGACTCCATCTCAAAAAAAAAAAAAAAAAAAAAATGTGGGTGCACCTCTGGGCTAGGCCCTGGCCCCTTCTCTCCTCCTGTACATGCCCTCCCTGGGGTACAGGTTCTCAGGCACGGTCTGAGGCTGGCAAAGCAGGTAGGAAGCCATGTCACCCTGGTCCTTCTAGGCTACTGTAGGATCCTGGGCTTTATGCTAAGTGGTTAGCAGGGGCAGGTTTTAAAGGGAGAGGAGGCGACATGCTTAGCTTGGTTTTTCTTTCTTTCTTTTTTTTTTTTTTCTTTTTGAGACAGAGTTTTGCTCTTGTTGCCCAGGCTGGAGTGCAATGGTGCAATCTCGGCTCACTGCAACCTCCGCCTTCTGAGTTCATGTGATTCTCCTGCCTCAGCCTCCCGAGTAACTGAGATTACAGGTGCCCACCACCACGCCTGGCTAATTTTTTATATTTTTAGTAGACATGGGTTTTCACCATGTTGGCCAGGCTGGTCTCAAATTCCTGACCTCAGGTGACCCACCCACCTCGACCTCCCAGAGTGCTGGGATTACAGGCATGAGCCACTGTGCCCCGCCTAGTTTGGCATTTTGAAAAGATTGCGGCCGGGCGCGGTGGCTCAAGCCTGTAATCCCAGCACTTTGGGAGGCCGAGACGGGCAGATCACGAGGTCAGGAGATCAAGACCATCCTGGCTAACACGGTGAAACCCCGTCTCTACTAAAAAATACAAAAAACTAGCCGGGCGAGGTGGCGGGTGCCTGTAATCTCAGTTACTCGGGAGGCTGAGGCAGGAGAATGGCGTAAACCCGGGAGGCGGAGCTTGCAGTGAGCTGAGATCCGGCCACTGCACTCCAGCCTGGACCACAAAGCGAGACTCCGTCTCAAAAAAAAAAAAAAAAGAAAAGATTGCTGTCTGCTGTTTTGGAGCATGGATCAGTGGCAGCAAGGGCAGAAATGGACAGAGCACTTGGGAGGCCACTGCAGTGACCCAGGGGAGATGACAGGCCCAGTCCAGGGAGGTGGCCCCAGAGAGGCCTAACAGCAAAAGGATCAGGGAGCTCCTGGAACAATAAAATTGGAAGAATTCAGGAATGGGTTGGAAACGAGGAAGTGGAGGGGAAGGAAACAGCAAGGATGTGTGCTTGGTGCCCTACCCAGATGGATGGACGGTGTGCTGCTCACCAAGATCAGGAAGAAGGAGGAGGCCCAGGTTTGGGGCGAGAAGCACAGTGTGTGCTTCTGGCTTACAGAGCCAACTGCTCGTGCCAGAGGCCGCTCAGACAGCCTGAGCAGACGGAGCTTGGCACCTTCCCTCCAAAACAGTTCCTCCCGCTGGGTACCTTTTCTCAATGCGAGACACCCCCACCAGGCAGGCTCTCAGCCCAGAAAAGGTCTGGGGAGGCCATGGCCAGAGCCCAGGTGCACAGATAAGGTGGGAATCACCACCCAGGGGGACACACAGACTCTGTCACTGACCAGGGACGAGGCAGGCAGTAGGCAGGGAGGTGCTGAAATAGCAGAGAAGCTGGGAAGAGATGCTTTGGTGCTGGAATGGAGCTGCCTTCTCGGCTGCCCTTATGAGTCCCAACAGCAGCTCTGGTCAGATGCAGCATTTTCTCGCTTTCACTAGGGCTGTAGCCCCAAAATAAATTTTTGGAAGTGGTGGCTGCGTAAATCCGCAGCAGTTTGGAGCTACATCTCTTGATGGATTTGATCAATAGCTAACTGCCTCCCCCACTAAACCCAGAGCTCCGTGACAGCGGGGAAGGCAAACTTCCAACATACCAAAAAGCACAACCTTATTAAAAAGGAGAAACACCCCCAGTTCACCAGGAGCACCTTGGATTCAGCTGCTCCTGCCAAGGGTCTGAACTGTGCGGGGGAGAGGAGAGAAACAGGTCACGTGGGCCGGGGTCTCTGGGCCCACTGTGGGGGTGTCAGTTTGCTCATAGGTGAAGACACTCAACGTGACATTAACCTTCAAGCCCAAGAACCCAGAGATTCTGACATAAGAACTGAGAAATGATTGCATTTCCCTGACTCGGTGACACCCTCCTACCTGGGCGCGAACCCAGCCCTAGCCAAAGATCCAGAGGCGCGACTCCCATCTGTTTCCTTTCCCTCTCTCCCTCCCCGTCACCAATCCTACTGGCCAGGTGTCCCTGGGATGCACCGGACCTCCCCAGCCCCTCTGTTCCCGTCTTAGTTCAGGCCTCATCGTCTCTCGCCTGGACCATTTATTTCATCAGCCTCTTAACTGGCCTCTCCGCTTCCAGGCTCTCTTCCACGTGTCCGGGCTCCACCCCACTGGGGCCATTCTAAAAGGCAGATCAGGCCCTTCCCAGTCTGGAGGGCAGCTCCACATTGACTCAGACTCACATCCTGGACCCAGGGTCAGGCATTAGAGACCTGGCACTATTCAATGTCCTCCGGCCTCTCCAGCTTAGGTCCTCATCTCACACTCCCTCTCCTCCGAGCTCCCCCTGGGAGACTCACAGACGCCCTGACGCTTGGCAAGACCGTAGGATGTTTTGGTTTGGTTTGGTTTGGTTTGGTTTTTCTGAGACAGTCTCACTCTGTCACCCAGGCTGGAGTGCAGTGGCACGATCTTGGCTCACTGCAACCTCCGAAGGCCATAGGATGTTTGGGTCACTCCCTGGGGAGTCCTGTCAGGCCAGGAATGAGGGGACCCTGGGAACAAGGTGCTGAGTGGCATCAGGGTCTCTGCCTGCAAGCGGGGGATGTGTCTGGATCGCGGTTGACACGGAGAGCCTGACCACAGATTCCCCATGCAGAGCTGACGATTAGCAATTAACTGGGAGGAATCTCGGGGGTGAGGTTAATTGGGGAACAGAGGGAGGGCAGCTAGGGTTCCAGGGACTTTGCCCTTGGACACGAGGATATAAAGAGGAGGGTCCCAGTTCTCCTTCGGGCCCTGGAGGCTTCCTTGAGCTGCTGAGCAGAAGCTGAAACACAGAATCCCAAGGTGAGCCCAGGACCCTCACATCCCACCCCCACCCCCAGCTCTGAGTAGGAAACAGCCTAGCACCCCAGCCCCTTCATCTCTGTCCTATCGGTGCCCACCCCCACCGCGGCCCATATAACATGTCAGTCCAGCCAGGCGCAGTGGCTCACACCTGCAATCCCAGCACTTTGGGAGGCCAAGCGGGCAGATCACCTGAGGTCGAGTTTGCACCAAAAATACAAAAATTTAGCTGGGCATGGTGGCGGGCACCTGTAATCCCAGCTGCTTGGGAGGCTGAGGCGGGACAATCGCTTGAACCCAGGAGGCGGAGGTTGCAGTGAGCCGAGATTGTGCCAGTGCACTCCAGCCTGGGCAACAAGAGTGAAAGTCCGTCTCAAAAAAAAAAAAAAAAAAAAGGACTCTTGCTCCTTCAGGGCTTGCATTCAGCTCTTCACACCCCCACCACAACAGCCAAGGCCGCTAGGACAACGCGGGGAGTGCTGAGGCAGATCAGGGTGCCTCCACCCCAATAGCCGAGACTCCTGGGGCAGTGTAGGGACAAGCAGGGGGCTGAAGCAAGCCTGTCAGTGTTTGTTTATTGCCCCTTGAGGGGGTGGATGGGGAAAGGAGTTCACTGTGAGGGGAACCCAGGAAATCAGGATCCGGACCAGGGGAACTCCATGTGTGCCCAGCTGACCCCATGAGAAGGGAGGTGACTGCAGCTCCTCCCTGCTCTCCAGGTGGGCAAAAGTGAAGCCTGGCCCAGCCCCAGCCCATACCTGCAGCCACTGCCAACACCACATATTCCCTGGCCCCCTCCAGCCCCACACAGGCTGGGCGTCCTCGGTTCTCAGTGTCTTTCATCAACGCTATATCCCAGCCTCTGGTTCAGAGCCTGGGCTAGAGCTCCGTAATACTCACTGAATGAGTGAATGGGTGAATGAAGGAACACCTCACCACCACCACACACACCCCTCTGAGACTCACATGCAGGTGCCCGGCACAGATGTGCACATGTAAGTCTGCATGTGAGTCTCGGAGGGGTGTGTGTGGTGAGGATCGGGGGTGTACTTTGCTGGGTGTGTGTTTAGAATCACGCGCCATGGGGGTTTGTGCAGGTGAGGGTGTGTGGGAGTGAGTGTCCCGGACACAGCCATTGTCATTCAGCATTGCTGCGACCCACTGACCTGCAGACCTCACAGTGGGTGCCCAGGATGCTGTCCTATGGAGAGAGGCTGGGGTCCCCTGCTGTCTCCCCACTCCCAGTCCGTGGGGGGCATGTGATGCGAGGGACGGCCTTTGCCTACGTGCCCAGCCCTCAGGGTGAGTGCTGCTCCCATACCCTGGACCCTCTTTGCCCACAGTTGACCACATCCCGGGTGAGGCCACTTCCCCCGCCTGTCCCTCCCCGCCTCCCCGCTGTGGGGCCTCTGGGAGCTCCTGACCAGGCTCCCTCCCTAGTCCTACACAGGATCCCGGGGACCTCTGCCTATGCCTTCCCCAGCCTGGGCCCTGTGGCCCTTGCCGAGCACACCTGCCCCTGTGGGGAGATCCTGGAGCGCCATGAACCACTGCCTGCCAAGCTGGCCCTGGAGGAGGAGCAAAAGCCAGGTGGGCCTGGGCTGGGGGCAGCAGGGGCAGCAGCAGTCCCCGCCCTGGCCTCTGCCCACTATGCTCATGGCTTCCCCCGACCAGAGCCCAGGCTGGTCTCCAAGCTGCGCCAGGCTGGCGCCATGCTGCTCAAGGTGCCGCTGATGCTCAGCTTCCTCTACCTCTTCATCTGCTCCCTGGACGTGCTCAGCTCAGCCTTCCAGCTGGCTGGAGGTAGGGCCCAGGTGGGAGAGACCTGGGAGGGGTTCCTGAAGGGCCTTGGACAACGCCAGCTCATGCTCCCCAGGGAAGGTGGCCGGTGACATCTTCAAGGATAATGCCATCCTGTCCAACCCGGTGGCCGGGCTGGTGGTGGGGATCCTGGTGACCGTGCTGGTGCAGAGCTCCAGCACCTCCACGTCCATCATTGTCAGCATGGTCTCCTCTGGCTGTGAGTTGGCCCACCACGGTGGGGAAGAGCCTGGAGGGGCACCCCAGGAGCTGGGAAGGGTGGCAAATAGGGAGCATGACCCCAGGAAGGCTGGCCTCCATTCAGCCTGACTCCCGTATCAGCCAGGGACACGAGAGGAGCCCAAACTGTAGCTGTGTGTGACCCAGATGATTTATGGCAAGAAACTAGCTTCCCCGATGGTGGGCTGTCTGGGCAAGTCAGGAATCCGTAGGCTAGGGTATTGGAAGGGCAGGCGGGAACTCTCAGGTGGGCGCCGACGCTGTAGTCCAGACAGGGCAGGGTTTCTCCTTCCTCAGGGAAGCCTCAGTTCTGCTCGAGGCCTTTCGTCCTATTGGATGAGGCTGACCCAGGTTACCAAGGATAATCTCCTTTTCTTAAAGTTAGCTGACTGTAGATGTGAATTGCATCTACAAAGCACTTACAGAACACCCAGGCTAGTGTTGGGTTGAATAACTGGGTACCACAGCCTAGCTAAGTTGACACATAAAACTAACCATCACTGGTCGGGCGCGGTGGCTAATGCCTGTAATCCCAGCACTTTGGGAGGCTGAGGCGGGTGGATCACTAGGTCAGGAGATCAAGACCATCGTGGCTAACATGGTGAAACCCCGTCTCTACTAAAAATACAAAAAAAAAAAAAAAAAAAAATTAGCCAGGCATGGTGGCAGATGCCTGTGGTCCCAGCTACTTAGGAGGCTGAGGCAGGAGGATGGAGTGAACCTGGGAGGCAAAGCTTGCGGTGAGCCGAGATCACGCCACTGCACTCCAGCCTGGGTGACAGAGCAAGACTCCTCCTCAAAAACAAAACAAAAACAAAAACAAAAACAAAAAAACTAACCATCACGTTTGGGGACACGTGTGCACACACAAGCACAAATCTCTATTTGCACGTAGGATATGAGCCCACGAGCCCTCATAACGAAGGCCTCACATGCATACACGTTCACATCCATACACCATGAGCAGCGCGTGTACATCTACTCACATGGATGAATGCACACACCTGTAAATGCACAGCCCGTGCCCACATGCACCTGTGACACCAAGGTTAGGCAGACGCAGCAGCATGGCAGGAGCGTCCACTGGGGACTGGGACATGGGTGGGGACCTGACAAGAGTTGTGGTAGGACCGTGGGGCAGGAGCTGGGTGACCGTCAAATTCATTAGGACGTCTTCTCTTCTACCAGTGCTGGAGGTAAGCTCTGCCATCCCCATCATCATGGGTTCCAACATCGGCACCTCTGTCACCAACACCATCGTGGCCCTGATGCAGGCGGGGGACAGGACTGACTTCCGGCGGTGAGGGGGGCTGGGGGTTGGGGGCTTGTGCCTGGGGGAGGACAGCCCCAGATGCCAGGAACCCCGGGCGCGACCGTGCTCTGGCTGCAGCCTGCCTTGCAATGTGGCCTCCCTGCCCAGGGCCTTCGCGGGGGCCACGGTGCATGACTGCTTTAACTGGCTGTCAGTGCTGGTCCTGCTGCCCCTGGAGGCTGCCACCGGCTACCTGCACCACATCACTCAACTCGTGGTGGCCTCCTTCAACATCCATGGTGGCCGTGACGCTCCTGACCTACTCAAGATCATCACAGAGCCCTTCACGAAGCTCATCATCCAGGTGACAGCAGGGCCTGGCATGGGGCGAGGGTGGGGGTAGCAAGGGACCCAGCCTCCTTCACTCCCCCTGCCCACATCTTGCCTGCAGCTGGACAAGTCCGTGATAACCAGCATTGCCACCGGTGATGAGTCCCTGAGGAACCACAGTCTCATCCGGATCTGGTGCCACCCAGACTCCTTAGAGGTAAGTCCCAGGCCTAGCCCCAGGTAAGAGGACTCCCTCTTCAAGCTGTTGGTTTCATTGTCTGTTCAAAATGCTCCAGATAGAACTTGAAGATCATTTAGCCAGGAGAGGGCAAATATGTGGCCCTTCTACTGTGCTTACAGTAAACATTGCTAATTCCTCCCAGCTTCACACATTGCCTTAGGCAGACATCACCCATCAGAGTTATTATGTAGCTGATCTAGCCCAGTGGTTCTTGAAGTGTGGTCCCAGGCAGGCATCTTGGGTACCATGTGGGAACCTATTAGAGATGCAAATCACCCTGCCCTTCCCTAGACCTGCTGAATCTGGAAAGCCCTGGGAGTGGGGCCAGTGGCCTATACATCAGCAGTTCCTCTGGGTGTGCTCCGTGCTCAAGTTTGAGAACCACTCATTTAGTGCAACCCTTAGGTTTCACAGGTAGAGACACAGGTTCAGAGAGACTAAGAAACATGCCAGAGCTTGTCCTACCATGTCAGGGCCTGAGCACCCCAGAGGGGTTAGTGACTCAGCTGGGCCATGTTTTGGGACCCAGGTAATGGGAGGAGGAGGCGTGTCCTATAAGGACACCCAGGAAAGTAGGGTGAGCAGGAAGGTGGGCTGCACGGAGACCTCCTTGGAGATACAGCAGCTACTTGTGCTGGCATCGGGGATTCCTTCTCCTGGAGACTGCCACAGGCAGGAGTCCCTTGTCCTTCTGCACTGTTTCTGCTGCTTCTAATGCTGGGAAGATCTGTTTGAATCAAGTGGACACTCATGGACCACCCATTATGCCAGGCTGACAAGGAAGCAGGCAATTAGCACACTTCCTTACTCAGCCATAAAAAAGAAAATGCTCGGCCAGGTGCAGTGGCTCATGCCTGTAATCCCAGCACTTTGGGAGTCCGAAGTGGGCGGATCACGAGGTCAGGAGATCGAGACCATCCTGGCTAACAAAGTGAAACCCCGTCTCTGTTGAAAAAAAAACAAAAAATAAAAAAGTAGCCGGGTGTGGTGGCGGCCTCCTGTAGTCCCAGCTACTCGGGAGGCTGAGGCAGAATGGCGTGAACCCGGGAGGTGGAGTTTGCAGTGAGCTGAGATTGCGCCACTGCACTCCAGCCTGGGTGACAGAGCGAGACTCTGTCTCAAAAAAAAAAAGGAAGACACTTCATCCAAACCACAATGCACCATATTTGCTTCTCCTTGATGCGTACATACGAGACATAACTTCATTTACAATGAGATATGAGGAAACCCAAAGCCACAGCACAAGCACAAGCCCTCCCCCCCACCCTCCCACTTGCCACTCCTTGTGACTGGACCTTCCTCCTGGTGTGAACAGAAAACACTCATCTGACTCGCCCTGCGATGCTCCTTTGCGTCTGAAGTTGCTCCGGCTCAGCCTCTGAGTGTTCAAAGCAGCCTTATATAAAAAAGCCCCAGCGGGCAGCTTTTACGCTGACTTCGTGACCTCTTTAATACATCAAGCACCTTCTCACGAGCTCTGTGAGCACTCTCAGTGCTCTCTGAATCACCACAAGCCTCTAGACTTCATAGCAAAATCTGGAAGGGAGCGAAATCACACACTTTGATCTTCACACAGAGCAAGCCAGGGAAACCAGCTCTGATCCTCGCTGCCTCGGAGCTCCCCGCCGGTCACCTGCTGCAGCTTCGGGCAGGTCTCAGCCTGCAGCCTCCACATCCTCACCTGAAGTCGTCCTCACCCAGGTTCACTCCGTGGAGGCCGCCCTTGGGCCTTTCTCTACGGCTGCAGCTGCCACTTGTCCAGCTGGTTTCTCTTCCTCACTCTGCCAGGAAACGCTTTCCTTCAACGCTTTCTGCAAGGCAGGGTCTGATTTCCTCGGCTCGGAGAGTAGCTGGTGGGTGGGACCCAAGCTCTCACGTTCACCCTCTTTCTGGGACCCCGCCGAAGGAGGGTGACTCACACAGCAATGGATGTGCTTGGTCTTGCGAAGTGTGAAGTGTGAAGTGCGAAGTGTGAAGTGCCTCCTGGCTCCTCCTGCCCAAAGACTTGGGTTTGTCCTTTGGCTGCAGAGTCTCCCTGTGCTTCCTTCCAACCTGTTCCCATTGACTCCAACTTCCACCACGCTGAACCTGAACTAGTCGCCAGGGAAGCTACGCACCCGGGAGAGGAGGCAAGTCCAAGGCCTTCCAGATGGGGAAGGAAGAAGCAGTGGCAGTTGTAGTGTTCAGATCCTGAGTCTCCCGGGACCCTGACATTGTCCTGGGAATCACCTTCTTACGTGGCCACACCGGATTATCAACTATACCTGCCTGGATTAAACAAGCATCTTTTGAGGACTTGCAACCTGGGAGGCAGGGATTATCACATCCCCCATTTCACAGATGAGGAAAACTGAGCCCCAGAGAAGTCCAGTGGCTTGTAGGATACAAATCCTGGTGGAATCCTGACTCTCTATCTGGTTGCCTCTCCCACTCACCGGTCTGACATTCTACTATATGTCTGTTTTCCATGCTGCCCATCAGGCCTGAAGGCCACCAGGTGACCACAGCCCCCTGGAGACCACCCCAGAGGTAGCGGGTGTTACTCTAAGGAGGAGTTCTCCTTTTCGCCACCAGATGGTGCTGCTGGCACAGTGCTCTCCCTCTGCTTCCAGAAGAACAAAGGCCCTAGCGCGCCCCTTCTTCTGTGGGGGAAACTACTGCGCAGGCCCACATCCTGACAGGCTTCTGTGAGCTTCATCACCTCCTTCAGTTCCCAGAAGGGGTCTCTTTAATTTAGGGTGTCCCTGTAGGCACTTAAATCCCAACTCCCTCTTCCATAATGCTGCCAAATAGCCTCTGGGAAAAGGTGGGCAGCATTATGGACTTCATGCTGCAGAGGAGGAAACTGAGGCCCAGAGAGGCTAAGTGTTTGCTCCAGTGTCACACAGCTGGGAATGGCTCAGCTGGGGTATGGACCTAGGGCTGTCCACAGGCCAATTCTGCTCTTCCCACAGAGCCCACCACCTGCTTCAGGTCCCTCCGGCCTCTCCTACCCAACCCCAGGCCCAGGCAGGGATGGGCACATCTTGGGAAGATGCCCCCAGATCCTGGGCCTCCCAGCTCTTTTATCTAAGCTGGAGTTTCCGTCTTCTCCCTCTACCCCACAAGGAAGCCCCAGGGCCTGCTCCCTCCCGGCAGTTCCCTCTCCGCCTGGCTTTGTCCCTCCTGCCACCTTTACTTTCCTCTCTTATACTTTAGGGTCTCTGGCCTCCCAGCCAGGGCCACACAGCCCCATGCAAGAAGGTCAAGGTTCTAAAAACCCAGAGGGCTTGGCCCTGCTGCTGCCCCTGCCAATCCTAAGTCGGGACCCCAGTAAAGTTCCCCATTCTCCTCCAGCCTCCCCAGGACCCCACAGTCCTCCCCACAGAGACCTCTGGGCCCAGCCCAGGTTAGGTCAGTGGGGCACAGGTTGACCAGGCACCCACTCATTCAAGGGGTTGTCTGCTCCCTCAGCCCCCAGGCTGGGTACTCCCAGGAAGGTCCAAGCAGATTCCTCCCCAACAGGGCCAGGGTTCTCAGGTTCGTCGGCAGGGGGCACTGGTCCTGACCTAGGAAGTCAGTCACACACACAGCCTCCCTGCCATGTGGTCCTGAACAGGCCCAGGGAGGGAGACGGTCACTCCGTGTAGGAAGACAGTTTACCGAAGGCTCACCATGAACCAAGCCCTGTGATGAGCGCTTTAAACACATTTCCCCCTGTAGCCTTCACAGCAGCTCTTCTCTTACCCTGCGTTAGAGAAAACGGGCTCTGAGAGGTGGCATGGCTTACCCAGGGTGGTTGGTATAAGAAGCAGGATTTGAACTTAGATCTGCCTAACAGCAAACAGCTGGCTCGCTCTCTCCCTTACCCTCGCAGCAGTTACCGTCGCTTTTCCAGCCTGGTTTTCCCATCTAGCCCAGCACAACCTATTTTTTCCAGGCTTCTTGGCCTGCCATTCAGGCCCAGTCTTGATGGGTCCACAAGGCCCTGATGTGGCGAACTGGGAGCACACAAGAGCACATTGCCCCATTCAAGGGAGCACATCCCGCTAAAATAAACCCGGATATTACACCAGATGCCATAAAATTTCTTACCTTGGCCAGCGCAGTGGCTCACACCTGTAATCCCAGCACTTTGGGAGACCGAGGGGGGGGCGGTGAATCACCTGAGGTCAAGAGTTCGAGACCAGCCTGGCCAACATGGCGAAACCCCGTCTCTCCTACAAATACAAAAAAATTAGCCAGGCGTGGTGGCGGGCGCCTGTTAACCCTAGCTACTCAGGAGGTGGAGGCGGGAGAATCGTTTGAACCCAGGAGGCGGAGGTTGCAGTGAGCCGAGATTGTGCCACTGCACTCTAGACTGGGCAACAGAACGAAAACTCTGTCTCTAAATAAATAAATAAATAAATAACTTACTAGCCCAACAAGGCTAAAAATTAGTTGCCCACAGGCCAGGCTGGCCTGCTTCTGCTGACCTTCTTTGAGTTGTAAAGATAACTCTAAGTGGTTGCCAATATTTACAGATTGGGAGTTTGTTGCTTTTGGGGTTTGTTTTTGTTTTTTTGAGATAAGGTCTTGCTCTGTCACTCAAGCTGGAGTGCAGGGCCGTGATCAGAGCTCATGCCAGCCTCGAACACTTGGGCTCAAGAGATCCTCCTGCTTCAACCTCCTGAGTAGCTAGGACTACAGGTATACACCACCATGCCCTAATTTTCTTTGTGGAGACAGGGTCTTGCTATGTCGCCCAAGCTGGCCTCCCACTTCTGGCCTTGAGTAAGCCTCTCACCTCAGCCCCCAAAGTGCTGGAATTACAGCCATGAGCGACACTGCACCTGGCCCAGATTGGGAGATTTTATCCAGAACTTCAGAGTTGTGGCTTCTCTCATAGAAATTGGGCAATTTAGCCATGCCAGGCTGCGTCCCTGGATGGTGACAGTGACCAGGAGCTGAGTAACTGCTGACTCTATAAGCCCAGCAGAAACTCTCCCCACCTCTTCCACACATAGCCCGAGCTGCTCACTTAGGTTACCTGCCCAGCCCTGTGGCCCTCTGAATTGTACGGCTTCCTTGGGGAGCCCCTTTGTTTCACTGACAGTAGGTGACAGAAGAGATGTGTGGGCTGGGCCCTCTGTCCCCCCACATCCCCTGAGAATAAGGAATTGATCTAGAGGAGAATGGAGCTTGGGCTAAGGGTGTCTTGGAGGAGAGGAAGGAGCCAGGATGCTGGGGAAGGGGCACCAATAAAGGGATTGGTAATAAAAGATGAGGAAGGGGGAGTTTTCAGACAAAGAGGAACACGTTCAGCAGCACGGAATGCCACTGAGAGAGGGAGGAAAAGACAGACAGGAAGCCACAGATGTGGCCCTGGGGAGAGCTGGGCCAGTGGAACGACAGGGCAGAACACACAGAGGGCCAGATTCTTGTGTGGCAGCTACTTTCATCTACGTGTCCTCAGTGGAAGAGACAGGCTCAGAGAGGGCAAGAGACCCATGCATGGTCACAGAGCAGGAGGCCCATCTCCATCTTCCCCATCCTTCCCTAACCCCCATCTCGGCTCCAACCTCAGGCTATGTTTTCCTAATTCACTAAGTCACCCTCCTCTTAATGTAGGCTCCCACCTCCATGTCGAGAGCAGAGGCCAACTCCAGCCAGACCCTTGGAAATGCCACCATGGAGAAATGTAAGTGCCTGAAACATGGTGTCCAGAATGGCAGGGGCAGAGCCTAGCAGTGGCAGGGCAATCCTGCACCAGCTGCCAGCCACTATTGTGTCCAGCCCCAGGAAAGACAGCTGTCAACCAGCCCATCTCCTGAGCCTGGGTCAAGCTCCGGTGTTAAGGCTCAAGGAGCCTGAGGTGGGGCCTTAGGCTCAGAGTCCAACCAGGTGGCAAAGGTGGGGACCTGGGAGCCAGGTATGGGGTCAGCTGTCAGGAGCTCCACCCCCTGCAGGCAACCACATCTTTGTGGACACCAGCCTACCGGACCTGGCTGTGGGGCTCATCCTGCTGGCAGGATCCCTGGTGCTGCTGTGCACCTGCCTCATCCTCCTCGTCAAGATGCTCAACTCCCTGCTCAAGGGCCAAGTGGCCAAGGTCATCCAGAAGGTCATCAATACTGGTGAGCTGCGAGCAGTTGACTGGGCAGGGCCGCAGGATGGGCCTTTCCAGATCCTGCTAAGTCCTGTGACTGCCTTGATCTGGGTAAAGCCTACCATCTCTGAGCCTGTTTCCTGATGTGAACGAAGAAGGTGGTTTCTAATGCCACTGAGGTGCTGACAGCTGGAGACCCGTGGCTGCCTCTGACTGTGGTTCCATTTTAGCAGGTGGAGATGCTTGTTTGATTCAATCAACAAAGAGTTGATTGGGCCATTGTTTGATTCAATCAACAAAGAGTTCTTACACCCCCATTGTGTGACAAGGGAGGTATAGTGCCAGGTATACACAGGTGAGACAAATAGAGATGGGTCCTGCCCTGAGGGGCTCACAGCCCAGCAGGGGAAGGCAAGCAATGAAAAATACGTGAGATTGGCAAGTGGGTCACACCTGTAAATGCAGCACTTTGGGCAGCTGAAGCAGCAGAATCAGTTGAGCGCAGGAGTTCAAGACCAACTTGGGCAACATAGTGAGACTTTTTTTGTTTGTTTTTTTGTTTTTTTGAGACAGTTTCATTCTTGTTGCCCAGGCTGGAGTGCAATGGCATGATCTTGGCTCACTGCAACCTCCGCCTTCCAGGTTCAAGCGATTCTGCTTCAGCCTCTCGAGTAGCTAGGATTACAGGTGCCCGCCACAACATCCAGCTAATTTTTTTGTATTTTTAGTCAAGACAGGGTTTCACCATGTTGGCCAGGCTGGTCTTGAACTCCTGACCTCAGATGATCCATCTGCCTCAGCCTCTCAAAATGCTAGGATTACAGGCATGAACCACCGTGCCCGGCTGAGACTTTGTCTCTACAAAAAAATTTAAAATTAGCTGGGCATGGTGGTGTGCTCCTATAGTCCCAGCTACTCAGGAGGCTGAGTGGGAGAGTCACTTGAGCCTAGCAGGTTGAGGCTACAGTGAGCTATGATGGCACCACTGCACTCCAGCCTGTGCAACAGAGTTCAAAAATAAACAAACAAAAATAGAAAAAGAAAAATAAAGAAGAAAGGAAAATGAATTAGGGGGATACATTCAGAAAGAGGTACCTGCCAAGGACATAGCAAAAATGGCAATGCAGTAGGGTGTGGAAGAGATGGCTTCCAATGCACAGTTTGAGGCCGCTCAGTGCAGCTGGCATTTGAACAGACACAAGTAGCCACGGTGCAGCTGAAGAGCACTCTGGGTGGAGGAATAGTATGTGCAAAGGCTCAGAGGCAGGAACCAGCATGGCAGGTCCGTGGCACAGAAGGGTGGCCAGCAGCTAGCAGGAGCAGGGTAAGCAAGGGGATTGGCTGAGTGGGGTCAGTGAGGTGACAGGGAAGGGGCCAGAGCATGGGGTCTCCAGGCTCTGCTCAGAGTCTGGACTTTAACGAGGGTAACATGAGCACTCAGAAGACCTGGGGCAAGGGAGCAACGCCATTTGATTTTCATTTTCTCTTTTTTGTTTTTTGAGACAGAGTCTTGCTTTGTCACCCAGGCTGGAGTGCAGTGGTGCAATCTCAGCTCACTGCAACCTCTGCCTCCCAGGTTCAAGTGATCCTCCCACTTTAGCCTCCTGAGTAAACTGGGATTACAGGTGTGCACCACTACACTTGGCTAATTTTTGTATTTTTGGTAGAGACAGGGTTTTGCCATGTTGGCTATACCAAGCCTCCCACCTTGGCCTCCCAAAGTGCTGGGATTACAAGTGTGAGCCACCATGCCCAGACTCTTCCTATTAACCATAATTTTTTTAAAAAATAGAGATGGGCTCTCACTATGTTGGTCAGGCTCATCTCGAACTCCCAGTCTCAAGTGATCCACCCAACTCAGCATCCCAAAGTGCTGGGATTATAGGTGTGAGCCACCTTGCCCGGGCTTGGTTTTCATTGTAAACTTCATGCACTAGGAGGGGCCGAATGACAAATGCTAGAATAAGGGGTATCATGGGGCTGTGGGAGTTCAGAGAAGGGAGAAAACGTCTGCTCCAGAGCAGGGGGTCAGGGAAGGCTTTCCAGAGGAAGTGACATCCATGCTGAGTCTGAGGGTGAACATTCCGATGCTGAGTAGGATACTCCCAGCAGAGGGAACAGCCCCAGCAAAGGCACAGCCGCCTGACAGAGCCAGGCTGAGAAAGGCCTTTAATCCAGGAGCAAAGAGGCCAAGTGGAAGCCACTGCAGTAGGCGCAAACCCCCACGGAGGTCCTCTCTCCCAATGCCCCCACGGAGGTCTGCTCTCCCCATGTCCCTGCTCTGACCCCAACCTGCTGGGATGCGGTTTCCTTGCAGACTTCCCTGCCCCCTTCACCTGGGTAACAGGCTACTTTGCCATGGTGGTGGGCGCCGGCATGACCTTCGTGGTCCAGAGCAGTTCCGTGTTCACCTCGGCCATCACCCCACTCGTTGGTGAGTGCCCATGTAGAGGTGGAGTGGGGTGGGCCAGCGCTGGCAGCGAAAGGGCTGAAGGAGACGCTGGGGAACTACTTCCTCTCCCTCTGCCCCCAGGCCTCGATGTGATCAGCATTGAGAGGGCCTACCCACTCACACTGGGTTCCAACATCGGCACCACCACCACGGCCATCCTGGCTGCCCTGGCCAGCCCCAAGGAGAAGCTGTTCAGCGCTTTCCAGGTGCGCTGGGAGTGTAGCCTCGCCTGGGGCAGGATGGAGTTGCGTATAGGGTGTGGGGCCTGACAAAGGTGTGATGACATGCAACAAATATTTTGACTGCCTACTAAGGGCCACCTACTATGCTCAATGAAACCATTATAGACAAAGTAGACCCAATACCACCCTCGAGACCTTAGCATCTCATAGGGAGACACTGCTCATAATTACACCAATAAATAGCAGTGAATCGGATTTGCCCATAAGGAAGAGGAAGAGGCACTATAAGACGGCGCCTGGCATAGTTTGAGGAATCCATTGCGGGGGTCAGGGCCGCAAATGGCAAAGGGGAATTATTCTAGGAGCAAAGGAGTAACTGACAAGCCAAGGCACTGACTGAGTGAGGATCCAGAAACTGACATCAATCCTTTAGCTGCTGGATTTTGGCAGTATCTGCTGGGGGATTCCTGTGTGAGGGATCAGTGGGGAAAATGTGGGGAGCTCAGGGCAGTAGTTATTTACCAACTGGTCTAGAAGTATTTCAATATTTGCATAACCAGCATAGCTGCCCCGGGGTGATCTGGGGGCGGGGGACACATCACCCCTAAGTGGAAACTTTCCTGCTGCCCAGACCAGATTGGGGTTCCTATCATCTACCCCTGCTGGCCTGACCCAGGACCTGGGAGCCAGTGCCCACCTCAGCCCCTCTGCCTCATCCCCTGCAGATTGCCCTCTGTCACTTCTTCTTCAACATCTCGGGCATCCTTCTGTGGTACCCGGTGCCCTGCACACGCCTGCCCATCCGCATGGCCAAGGCGCTGGGGAAACGCACAGCTAAGTACCGCTGGTTCGCCGTCCTCTATCTCCTTGTCTGCTTCCTGCTGCTGCCCTCACTGGTGTTTGGCATCTCCATGGCAGGCTGGCAGGTCATGGTAGGTGTGGGCACGCCCTTCGGGGCCCTGCTGGCCTTTGTGGTGCTCATCAATGTCCTGCAGAGTCGGAGTCCCGGGCACTTGCCCAAGTGGTTACAGACATGGGACTTCCTGCCTCGATGGATGCACTCCCTGAAGCCTCTGGACCGTCTCATCACCCGTGCCACCCTATGCTGTGCCAGGCCTGAGCCCCGCTCACCCCCGCTACCCCCTAGGGTCTTCCTGGAGGAGTTACCCCCTTCCACGCCCTCCCCCCGCCTTGCACTGCCTGCTCACCACAATGCCACCCGCCTCTAGGTGGTGGGCCCAGACTACAGCCTGGAATGGGGAAGGCCTGGGGTGGAAAGGCAGGGGAGGGAGGGTGTGTATATGTGTGTGCATGTGCCTGTGCCACCCTGGGTGCCAGTCTCTCCTTCTGTAGCTCCGCAAAGGTCTGGGCTTGTGTGACAGTGCCGGTGTGCGTGCATGTGTGGGGGTGAGTCTGCATGTGCACCTGTCATGTGTAGACGCTTGTATTTGTGTGCAGGTGTGCCAGCCCATGCACATATACACAGACACACCTGTGGGAGGCTTTGTGCAGGTTGCAGGATATCTGATACGACTTCAGGTCCTCTGCACGTGTACACATGACTAGGATAGACAGGAGTGAGGGTGGGTCTGAGTATATGACGGTGCAGCTGTTTGTGCATAGATGTTGGTGCCTGCCTCACTGAATTTGCACACCTCCCTGCCACCTTCCTTCCTCCAAGATACCCTCTCCTCATCCTCACCCAGGTCTTCAGCACCACTACAGTTCCCTTCCCAACACTTGCCTGATGGAAAAAAAAAAAACAAAACAAAAGGAATCAAAACTCTCCTTAGGCATTCGGAAGTCTTTTTGCTCTCTACCAATGGTGAAAGGCAAGACCAAGCCATGGGGTTCAGCAGCACCATCTCCCCTCAAAGACTGGCTGCAAGAGCAGCCTGCCCTGCCCAGGTCAGGTGCAGTTCCAGAGAAACCAGCCCTGCAGGCTCACACCCCAACCTTTGGTCTGGCCCTACCTGAGAGGCCGATCCACACTCAAACTCCCTGAAGCCCCTCCTAGGCCTGGGGCCACCCCCAAGGCAAGAGTAAGGAGGATTCTGCACCCCCAACCCCTGACCCCCACCTGGCTCAACTTCCTCTGGTCTCCCTCTGCCCTCTGAATTCACCCACCTCAGCCACACATCACTCCTTGCTGGGATAAGATCAGGGCTCCAGAATGAGTGACACGTGGGGTCTGCTGTCAGGGCCGCTGGGGGAGGGGATGGGAAGGGGGGTGATGGGCAAGAGAGGCTGTGCCCTGGGCCCCAGCACATGGAGGGCAGAGACCAGACACTCTCCCTCCCACTTTTGTCCACTATCTTTGGGCAGAAAACCAGGCCACAAACTCATCCAAGCTTTTCAATTCCCCCTCCTCCATAGGTCACCCTGAAACGGAGGCCTACAGAGTGAGACTTCGGGGTAGGGATGCCAGAGTTCCTCCCTCTAGTCCAGGGACTCCTCCGGGGCCTTTTCGAAGACCTGGGGAAGGCAGGATGTAAGGTCTCAGACCCACTTGTGATGGTCTTGGACATGTGCCCTCTCAGTGGGCCCCCCTTGGAGGAATGTGGGCAGAGATGCAGAGGCCTGTGAACCCCGGAACTGCTTTACAAGCTACCAGGCCCGTCCTGTCACCCACTCACACACCTTGCTAGTACGTGAGGTATGAGTGGAGGGGGGAGGAGCAAACTGGCCTCTAGCCTGACACTCTGACGGGGAGAGGTGTTCGCGGGATGGGGAAGAGGCTCCTTTTACTTGTCCTGCCTAATGTGTGGGAATATCTGCGAGAAAGGACGCTAAGGCGGAAACAGACTTTGAGAAGCCCCACCCTTGGACTCTTCCTCAGCTGCGGAGTGCCTAGGACCCTGGGAAGGCGCCAAGGAGCAGCAGTCAGGCCAGGAGACTCTGCAAGGCGTCCATGGGAGAGCAAGGTGGAGGGCACAGGAGCCTGGTAGCCTCTAGACTCAAAATCCCATCTCCACCAGGTAACCGTCTTGCAAAGACCAGTTTCCTTATTTACAACTCCTCCCACCGCGCAAGCGGAGAAGGAGCCAGCCGCGCCCAGGTCACAGTTTATTTGGCCCGCGCTACCAGTGGGCGGCCTGGCTGCCCGGCTAGGCGCCCTGCATGCGCAGCCCGCGTATGAGTTCGTGCACCGTCTTGTTGAGGATGCCCCCATGGACGCCGCGTCGGCCCATGAGCACCAGGAGCGCGCGCGGCGCGTGGCCCACGCACACGGCGCGCGGGTCCAGTCCCTTGGTGCGTGCGTCCAGCACGCCGTCGCCCTCGGCCAGCAGGTGGTCGCGGATGACGCAGCAGCGGCGGCCGCCCACGCTCAGGCCCGCCTGCAGGAAGGTGCAACGGTCGGGCCCCGTGAGCACGCCCACCTCCTGCGGCGAGATGGCAGCCAGCAGGCCCCCGGGCCGCGAAGCCCACACGCAGCTGTTATCCGCATGGCCCACGATGGCCACGTCGTCGATGCGCTGGTCCCGCAACACTGCACTGATGTAGACCTTCCAGTCGCCCATCGCGCTCCGACTGCGCACCGCCGCCTCGTGCCTCTCGGAGCAATGTAGAGGCGCCACGCGGGGAAGGCCTGCGGCGCTGCGACGCAAGCTGGGGTTGTGACGTCACACAAGGCGCCGTCCCGGAGGGACCACCCAGGCTGGGGCACGTGGGGCGTGGGCGTGTAGTGCAGGGGCAGTTCTAAGGTTATCCTGTAAGAAGGGTTTGGCAGAGAGCTGTGGCTCATTCCTGCAATCCCATCGCTTTGGGAGGCCGAGGCGGGCGGATCGCTTCAACTCAGCGAGATTTTAGGATCGTGTCGCTGCACTCCAGCCTGGGCCACAGAGCGAGGCCCCGTCTCTAAAAAAGAAAAAAACATTTAATTAAAAAAAATTTTGGCCGGGCGCGGTGGCTCAAGCCTGTAATCCCAGCACTTTGGGAGGCCGAGACGGGCGGATCACGAGGTCAGGAGATCGAGACCATCCTGGCTAACACGGTGAAACCCCGTCTCTACTAAAAATACAAAAAACTAGCCGGGCGAGGTGGCGGGCGCCTGTAGTCCCAGCTACTCAGGAGGCTGAGGCAGGAGAATGGCGCAAACCCGGGAGGCGGAGCTTGCAGTGAGCTGAGATCCAGCCACTGCACTCCAGCCCGGGCTACAGAGCAAGACTCCGTCTCAAAAAAAAAAAAAAAAAAATTTTTTTTGAGATGAGGTCTCACTATGTTGCCCAGGCGGATCAGGAACTTTTGAGCTCAAACAATCCTCCCGCTTCAGCCTCTCAAAGTGATGAGATTACAGGCGTGAACCACCGCATCTGGCCAATCTTTTTTTAATTTTAAAAAGCTGGTTTTGTGAACAAAAGGATGCTGTGTCTGGACAGCCAGACCTCCACCTGTAACCATTCAACCCCCAGATTGTGGTTCTCAAGCATGAGAGAACATCAGAATCCCCTGCAAGACTGTTAAACAGATTGCTGGGCCCCACCCCAGACTTTCTGTTTAGCAGTGTAAAGTATAGCCCGATAATTTGCTATGTGTAACAAGTTCCCTGGTGATGGTACTGCTAGCCAAGGGACTCTGAGACCCACTACCCTAGTGCGTGTTGGGGTGGGGACAATGATATGTCACCCACCCCTTAGGGTCCACGCCACAGTCAATGCTAACTCTCCCTCCCCCTCCCCCTCCCCCTCCCCCTCCCCCCCCTCCCCCTCCCCCCCCCCCCCCCCCCCCCCCCCCCCCCCCCCCTCCCCCTCCCTCTCCCACCGTTTCAAGTGATTCTCCTGCCTCAGCCTCCTGAGTAGCTGGGACTACAGGCGCACGCCACCATGCCAGCTAATTTTTTGTATTTTAGTAGAGACGAGGTTTCATCATGTTGCCCAGGCTGGTCTCGAACTCCTGAGCAATCCACCTGCCTTGGCCTCTCAAAGTGCTAGGATTACAGGCGTGAGCCACCGTGCCCGGCCAATGCTAAGTGTTTCTAACCATGATTCTCAACTTTGGCTGCACATGGAATTATCTGGGGAGTTTTGAAAATATACCACTACCCATGCCCCATCCCTAGACATAGTGATTTAATTGGTCTGAGGTGGAACTTGGGCATAGATTGGCTCAAAAACTCCCCAAGTGATCTTAGTGTATGGTCTGAGAACTATTGCTCTGTAAACAAAATGTTAGTGAGTTTCTCATAAGGAATAACATGCAGGTTCTCCTTGCACAGGGCTTGGTACACAGTATCCTAGGCTCAGTAAACATTAGCTGGACCGGCATCTAGATTTTGCACGTTAAGATCTCATAGACCTTGTTCTCTGAGAGCTGTGGAGAAGCTGTAAATCGCTTTTCTGTCTTGGCATCTCCCGGCGGGACCCATGAAGAAAAGAGCTTTCCTTCTCAGCATTTTCAAAGCACTTTATTGAGTTCCTGCGCCATCCTGGCGCGGAGCTGGCCGCATTGGGGGAATGGGACACAATTTTGCCTTCCATGCCCCAGCCAGTCTCCCACTGCGGAATCACCGAGGAGGGAAAGATGAGTCCTGAGCAATCAGGAAGCGGTGTGCTCCCGGATCCAGGCCAGGTAGTAGGCCACATCGGTGTAGACGCCTGGCTTGTTGCGGTCACCACAGCCGGATCCCCAGCTGATGATGCCTTGCAGGGTGAGCCGGCGCTCTGCGGCTTGGTCCTCACACACCAGCGGGCCTCCGGAATCACCCTGGGTCGGAAACACGCAGCTCAGTGCTGTGGACCTGGGATTTGTGCCTGACGGCCTCGGGGAAGGGCGCCAACCGGGCTAAGGGCTCACCTGGCATGCATCGGTGCCGCCCTCGAGGAACCCTGCGCAGAGCATGCCGGGGAGGATGGAGGCTCCGTGCACCTCCGGTGCTGAGCAGCTCTCCAGGGAGAGGAAGGGTACCTGCGCCTCCTGCAGGAAGCTGGAATATTCCTCCGCCCCTGCGAACACCGAGCGCCTTCTTCACACCCCATCTGACGACGCTCGCCGCCCGGACGATGGACGAAGCTGCGCCAGGCGCTTCTAAACCCACTCATGCCCTTCCTCTCTTGCAGCAAGCCCGAGGGGGAGGAGATGCCATTAATTCAATTTCATAGGCAAGGAAGCTGAGGTCCAGGGAAGAGCCAGGATTTGAATGGGCGGGGCGGAAACAGAAACCCCACCCCCACCACCACGCAGAACGTGGCTCCCACACTAGCCCGGAGCGCGGGGTCAGCGTCATAGTTGGACTTAGAAGCCCGGCGCCCAGAGGAAACCAAGAGCAAGTTCGATTATCCCTGTATCCCCAGGAGATTTGGGGGATCCCAGCAGTGAATCCCAGGCCCTGGGTGGCCCTACACATTCTCACAACCCATCAGGTCAGCGCCACCCATTCTGTAGGCACCCGGAATGATAACACAGTCGCGGGCTTCTCCTGCCTAACCCAGTGATCAAAGGCCTCCTCTCCTACCCTGCCCCTAGCAGTTGTGCCTACCCTCGAACTGGTGGCCCCAGCCAGCCACCTGGCAGAGCGCGGGCTCGGAGGGTCGCGCGGCGCCGCTTGGCAGGCACACCGGCTGAACGTAAGGCGACAGGAGCGCGCAGCTGCCGTCCGCATCCTCCTGAAGGCGCAACAGAGCTAACCCGGGCCGAGAGGAGCGTGAGGCGGGGATGCCGGGGGCCCATCCTCTCTTCCCGTCCCCGCGGGGCGCCCCCACGCACCCAGGTCGTGCTGGTAGCTGTCGGGCGAGAAGGCCTCGTGCAAGCGGTAGGAGCGCACGGCCAGAGTCTGGCACTGTTCACAGCTGTGGTTATGGCGTTCCTGGCCGAGTACTACCGTCAGATCCTCGGGTGCCGGCCTGCGGGCGGGTAGGGGAGAGGCAGAACGCTCAGACCTGGCCACAAGCGTTCTGGGGAAGCCCCCTGCTCCCGAACCCCATCTCGTGTTCCAGATTCCTCCCCGGGAGCTCTGGAGGGGCGTGGAAAGAAGGGTGGGGCGGGAGAAGGTAGGGCACGGGTTCGGGTGCAGCGTGGAAGCAGCGCTGGGAGACGGAGGAGCCGCGGTCCCTGGGGCGGCGCTGGGCGGGCAGGTACTCGCCGGTCCTGCAGGCAGTGAGCGGCCGTCAGCACCCAGCAGGGGGCGATGAGGCTGCCGGCGCAGAAACTGTGGCCCCAGTACAGCGCGGCGATGTAGGGGTGCGCCCCGCGTAGCGCCACCAGCCCGCCAACGACGCGGGTCATCGAAGACAGACTCTTGCGGAGCCGCTGCCCGCAGCTCACTGAGCCGTTCTGGGTCAGGCGAGGCGGCTGCTCCCGCTTCACTGGCAAGGCTGTGGAGGAGCCGGGGCTGAGGACACGGAGCCCGCGGCCCGCCGGCCGGAATCTAGCTCGCCGCCCAGAGCCCTCTCGGCTCCTCCTTCCCCCCGCTTCCTAACCTCCCGGGGTCTGGGACTGAGGCGGGGTCCGGGTCGTGGGCTGAAGCTTCGGCGGTGCCGGCTGCGGGGGCATGAGTGGGACATGAAGCCCAGGGGACACCGGCGTCGGAGGCGCCGCCTGGGTTGGGGCCTGGCACTGTGCCACGTCGCAGTACTCCCAGCTTAGCCTGTCGCCGATCAGCACGAAGCACCACGGGCGGATGTCGTTGTCCGGGTTCCTGTAGCCACACGAGGGGGCGCCGTTAGAGCGCCGGGAGCCCGGGGCCCTCGGGCGGAGGGGTCACCCAGCCCCACGCGGCGCACCGGCAGAAGGCGTGGCCGCCCAGTCCCCAGTTCCGCGCTTGCTCGGCCGTCACGTTCCAGTAGGTGGCCTCCGAGGTCCACGGCTGACAGGGCGCACCCGAGAGCGTGGTCCTGGCCAGGCCGCGGTAGCTGAGCCCGCGGCCATCATAGCAGCTCGCCTTGGTGTCTGGGGAGAGAGGGGGCTCCCTGGGCAGCCAGGGCTGGGCTCTCCTGCCGCCCTCTCATCCGCTTTCTGCACTCTCCCTCCTCCTCCCTGGCAAGCCCGTCCCACCTGGGGGCTGGCCTTCTGCTTCCTCCAGACCCTCACTCACCCAAGTCGCAGAAGGGTCCGGTGTAGCCCACGGGGCAGTGGCACAGGCGGTGGCCCTCCACCTCTAGGCAGCGACCCCCATGGAGGCACGGGTTGGTGCGGCAGGCTTGGGGAGGGAACGCAGTGAGCCACCCCTGGGCCTAAAGAGCCCCCCAGAGAGCTCTCCTTCCCGGCACGCCACCCGGCCTCCTGCCAGCCTGTCTTCCTGACGCTCCTCCCTGGCCCGTTCCCAACCATCTGCTCACCCTGGCTGGCCAGCCGCTGGCAGTGGGCATCAGGACCCTTGCACTGGCATCTGGCCACAGCTGCTTGCTCAGATCTATACCATATCTCATTCTCGTGGAAAAACCGGAGAAGCTGAGGCTCAAAGCACTTCTCTGAGGACAAAGAGGGACAGTGGTCTCAGGAGAGTCTAGGACCATGCCAAGTCTCCTGGTATCCAGCGACCTCTTCTGCAGGCCCAGGGTTGCCCCTGTCCCCCAGCACCCCCGCCCGGGTCCTCAGCGTCTCCTCACCTCTCTGGCAGTGGTTCCCAGTGAGGTGTTGTGGACAGAGACAGTGGGTGCCACTCAGCGTGTTCACACAGGTCCCCCCTTTCTGGCAGGGGCTGTGTTTACTGCAGTGGTCTGAGAGATGGACACGGTGGGAGGAAGAGCAGGGAGCTGAGTCAGACAGTTGGGGGCCAACGCCCTACTTGAACCTACTTGCCTTGTGACCTTGATATTCCAAGTTTCCAAGGCTTAGTTTACCCACCTGCAAAATGGGACCACTCCTTCCCAGAACTCTCCCTCTGGACTTCCAAAGGGTATTGTGGAGGGAGAGAAGGGGCTGGGCCCAGAATCCCAGGTGTGTGGGGTCTGGTGATACCAGGAGAGTAATGAGGCGGGAGGAGAGAGCCCCGGGCCACCCCAGAGGCTGTGTGTAGCACCTTTCACTTTCTTGGGCTCCACACAGTATCCCCATCGCTGGTCCTCATCAAAGTTAGGGGTGGTAGCACACCTGTAGAAAGAGACAAGACTTCCCTGCTCTGCCCAGGGGCCTGGCCCACCCTCCCCTATCACAGCCCCCTCTCTCTGAGCAGAGTTCCTTAGAAGGACAGCCAGGGCGCATGTCTCCCAGGCCCCTGCTCCAACTCCTCTGCGTAGTCTTACCAGGTCTGAGGGCCTGGCCGGCCCTTGTGGGTACATTTGTGGTACAGCCGCCGGTGGTACTGGAAGGGGAAGTGGCAGGGCTCCCCGGTGACAGTGAGAACTGCAGGGACAACACATTCCCTGAGGACTTCCCCTGTACTCAACTGTGCAGGCACTGCCCCTCAGGGTCTGGTTGGGAAAGGACAGACCCTCAAAAAGGCCGCTGTGCATTGAAAACACTTTCTGCTTTAAAAGTTGGGTTCAGAGCCGGGCGCGGTGGCTCAAGCCTGTAATCCCAGCACTTTGGGAGGCCGCGGCAGGCGGATCATGAGGTCAGGAGATTGAGACCATCCCGGCTAACACGGTGAAACCCCGTCTCTACTAAAAATACAAAAAAATTAGCCAGGCATGGTGGTGGGCGCCTGTAGTCCTAGCTACTTGGGAGGCTGAGGCAAGAGAATGGCGTGAACCCAGGAGGCGGAGCTTGCAGTGAGCTGAGATCACGCCACTGCACTCCAGCCTGGGTGACAGAGAGAGACTCCGTCTCAAAAAAAAAAAAAAGTTGGGTTTAGGACTCAGACAGCTGGAATAGACTGACCCCACCACCTGCTAGCTGTGTGACCTTGGGTAAGTCTGCAGTCCCAAGGCCAGGAAGAGCACTTGTCACAAAGCAGGCACTTAATAATACTTGTTGAACGTTGAAGTCAGTGTTAACCACTCTGAGCCTTGGTTTCCTTATCTGAAAAATGGCAGTAATAATACTACAGTTGATCCTCATTATTTTCTGGTTCTATATTTGAGAACATGCCTACTTGCTAAATTTTATTTGTAACTCCCAAGTCAATACTTGAAATGCTTTCGTGGCCATTTGTGGACATGCACAGAGCAGTAAAAAATTTTCACACTCCCAGTTAAGGTTCAACAAGGCGTCACACTGCTGCTTTTGTTTCAGCTGTCGTATTGAACGAGTGTCCTTTTCAATCTACTTAGCACAACGTTTTTCACACTTTGTGCTTTTGCTGGGGATTTTGCTTTTGGAAATGGCCCCTGAGCCTCCTGCTCAAGAGTTGTATAGTTCCGTGGCCGGGCGCGGTGGCTCAAGCCTGTAATCCCAGCACTTTGGGAGGCCGAGACGGGCGGATCACGAGGTCAGGAGATCAAGACCATCCTGGGTAACACGGTGAAACCCCGTCTCTACTGAAAACTAGCCGGGCGACGTGGCGGGCGCCTGTAGTCCCAGCTACTCGGGAGGCTGAGGCAGGAGAATGGCGTAAACCCGGGAGGCGGAGCTTGCAGTGAGCGGAGATCCGGCCACTGCACTCCAGCCTGGGTGACAGAGCCAGACTCCGTCTCAAAAAAAAAAAAAAGGCCGGGCGCGGTGGCTCAAGCCTGTAATCCCAGCACTTTGGGAGGCCGAGACGGGCGGATCACGAGGTCAGGAGATCGAGACCATCCTGGCTAATCCGGTGAAACCCCGTCTCTAGTAAGAAATACAAAAAACTAGCCGGGCGAGGTGGCGGGCGCCTGTAGTCCCAGCTACTCCGGAGGCTGAGGCAGGAGAATGGCGTAAACCCGGGAGGCGGAGCTTGCAGTGAGCTGAGATCCGGCCACTGCACTCCAACCCGGACGACAGAGCGAGACTCCATCTCAAAAAAAAAAAAAAAAAAAAGAGTTGTATAGTTCCTAAGCACAAGAAGGCTACCTTAGGGAGAAAGCGTGTGTTAGATCCACTTCATTCAGGTGTGAGCTATAGTGCCATCAGCTTAGCATTGATGAATCAGCAACACATATATTAAATAAAACGTCTTTAAACAGAATCACACATAAAACGAGATTATATACTGTTGGTTGATGAAAATGTTGTGATCAGAAGCTCACAGGAACCTAATACTGTTTGCCAGTTCAATGTTCACTGTGATTTTACAGAACATAATCACCGCGAATAATGAGAATTGCCTGTGTCTTCTTCAGAGGAATTGTCGTGAGGCTTCATGAGATAATGCCGTGAAATGCTGAGCAGTGTCTGGCACATAGTACCTGCTTAATAAGCTTCTGCCACTATTTTGTTAAAGGCAAAGTGCACTTGCCAAGTACCAAACCAGAACCAGGACAGTAAATGGAAATGGATCTGAGATGAACCTATAAGATGCAAATGGCGGCTGGGCGCGGTGGCTCATGCCTGTAATCCCGGCACTTTGGGAGGCTGAGGTGGGTGGATCACCTGAGGGCAGGAGTTTGAGACCAGCCTGGCCGACATGGTGAAACCTCATCTCCACTAAAAAATACAAAAATTAGCTGAGCATGAAGGTGCATTCCTGTAATCCCAGCTACTCGGGAGGCTGAGGCAGAAAACTGCTTGAACCCAGAAGGTGGAGATTGCAATGGGCCAAGATGGCGCCATTACACTCCAGCCTAGGGGACAGAGCGAGACTCCATCCCAAAAAAAAAGATGCAAATGGGATGGACGGACAGAGAGGAGGGGGACACTAGGCAGGGCATTAGGCAAGCATAGGGCACCAAGGTTGGGTAAGGCAAGAGGGAGGAGAAACTTTTGGGTGTGGGGTGAAGAGAGGAGGCTGAGGGAGTCCAGGGTTGGAATGAGCTGGGCCTCAATGCCATGCTTAGGGACTCAACCCCACCAAGTCAGGCCCACCAGGTTAGGGTCTGTCTGGTTCACAGGCCCTGCTATGTGGCATGCTCTAGGTAAATTTTCTTTTTTTTTGAGACAGTGTCTTGCTCTGTTGCCCAGCACTTTGACAGACTCTTGCTCTGTTTGCCCAAGCTGGAGTGCAATGGTGTGATCTTCATTCACTGCAACCTTCATCCTCCTGGGTTCAAGCAATTCTCCTGCCTCAGCCTCCCAAGTAGCTGGGACTACAGGCACATGCCACCATGCCTGGCTAATTTTTGTACTTTTAGTAGAGACAGCGTTTCACCATGTTGGCCAGACCAGTCTCGAACTCCTGACCTCGTGATCCACCCGCCTTGGCCTCCCAAAGTGCTGGGATTACAGGCATGAGCCACCATGCCTGACCTCTAGGTAATTTAGTGTCTGGAAGAATGAAAGCAATGAGGAGCTATGGCAGGGCTTGAGGAAGGGGGAAATGGCAGGTACCCCTCATCTAAAAGGTAGTTTAATAATAAAAGCTAATTTTTTTTTTTTTTTGAGACGGAGTCTCGCTGTGTCGCCCAGGCTGGAGTGCAGTGGCGCGATCTCGGCTCACTGCAAGCTCCGCCTCCTGGGTTCACGCCATTCTTCCGCCTCAGCCTCCGAGTAGCTGGGACTACAGGCGCCCGCCACCATGCCGGGCTAGTTTTTTGTATTTTTAGTAGAGACGGGGTTTCACAATGTTAGCCAGGATGGTCTCGATCTCCTGACCTCGTGATCCACCCGCCTCAGCCTCCCAAAGTGCTGGGATTACAGGCTTGAGCCACCGCGCCCGGCCAATAAAAGCTAATATTTTTAAAGCATTTCCATGCACCATTCCATTCAGGTGATGGGCTGAATGCCTCACATGGGTTTTCCTTCTCAACAACCCTAAGAGGTTTACTATTATCAACCTGGTTTCGCAGAAGGGGAAATTGAAGTTTAGAGAACTCAGATTTGATTCTCACCCAGAGTCACCCAGCTCATAAGTGATAAAGCTGGGATTCAGAGGCATTCGAATGCCAGAGACCAGCTCTTGATCCTTCCTTGCCCATTGAAGGTCCTGGCCTCTGTGTGGCATGATTCATGCCCACGAGACATACTGATGAAAGGAAAAGAAGGGGAAAAGCTGGGGAAACTGAGGAAGGCTGGCAGGATCCCAGGTGTGATGGCACCAGCAGCACATATCTCAAGCACCTGCTCTGAGCCAGGCTCGTGGGCACTTAGACACAGTTATGCCCTGCCCTCAAGGATCACACAGCTCACGATCACTCTGGTGCCCATGGGCATAAGACCTAGCACCAAGTAGGCACAAGACTAGATTGTCTTGAGACTGCGCATGCCGCACCATACACATCCCCACCCAAGGGTTCTCAGGAGGAGGAGCCACTTACCGACTGTGTGCTCTTCAGCTTTGTACTTATGCTCCTTGGGCGCTTTCCAAGGTGGAATCTACAAGGGAGAGAAGGCAGGGAACTGCCTAGAAGTCATAGCCTGCCACCGATCTGTTGCTAGTCTGCAGCTTCCTCTCACAGCCCAGAAATGCAGAGATTTCCTCCCAAGACCCAAACCCTTTCTACCTCCTCCCATTGTCTTCTTAAGGCCCATCTCCCCCAGAAATGTAGGCTGTGCCCTTGTATCCCCAGTCTGGTTGTCTGTCTCCTCTGCCTGGGCCTTCGGGGCTGGCCTCACCTTTCCACATAGGCCTCCTAGTCACCTGAACCCACAGGTCATGAGCAGAGACCATGGCTGTGATAGCGACCGCCCCCACCCCAGGACCATCCTGGGACAATCCTGGTTCCCACAGCACTCACCGAAAGTGTTGACTCCAGGCTCACCAGCAGGAACCCCAGGAGCAGCAGAGCCTTCATGGCGTCTGTCCGTTGGTCCAACTGTCTGCCCAGGAGTCCAGATCAATAGGGTTGGCCAAAGGTCTTGGAAATAGGGATTGGTCAAGCTGCCCCCCTGAGCCTGGTGGGGCACAGGCTGTTTATGGAAAGCCAAGTGGACTGACTTCCTTGGTCACCCGCTGAGGGCCAGGAAGTTGGGAGTTAGTGGGTGGGGGTGGAATGATGAAGAGCTGGGCTCCTCCTCTCTTTTCTAGACGGTGGGACTAGAAGCAGGAGAAGGGACGTTCTTGTGCTCTGGGTCCTGTGGAGATGAGGAGGTTAAGGAGATCAAAGAGAAGCTCCCTTTCACGGGCATCTTGGAGTCCACTGCGAAGTGTGTTCGTTTTCTATTGTCATGTAACAAATTGCCATAAACTCAGCAGCTTACAACAATGCCCATTTTCAATTTTTTTTTTAATTTTCTTTTTTTGAGACAGAGTTTCACTCTTGTTGCTCAGCTGGAGTGAAATGGCACGATCTTGGCTCACTGCAGCCTCTGCCTCCCGGGTTCAAGCGATTCTCCTGCCTCAGCCTCCCAAGTAGCTGGGATTACAGGCAACCACCACCATGCCCAGCTCATTTTTGTATTTTTAGTAGACACAGGGTTTCATCATGTTGTCCAGGCTGGTCTCGAACTCCTGTCCTCAGGTGATCCACTCTCCTCGACCTCCCAAAGTGCTAGGATTACAGGCGTGAGCCACTGTGCCCGGCCAGTACCCACTTACTAATTCACAACTCCGTAGTTTAAAAATCCCATACGGGGAAGATTCACTTCCAAGCTCATTCAGGTTGTCTGCAGAATTCAGTTCCTTATGGTTGCAGGAATGGGGTCCCTACTTCCTTGCAGGCTGTCAGCCAGGGGCTATCCTCGGCTCCCTGAGGCCTGTATTTCTGGTCATGTGTCTCCTTTTTTTTTTTTTTTTTTTTTGAGATGGAGTTTCACTCTGTCGCCCAGGCTAGAGTGCAGTGGCGCCATCTCAGCTCACTGCAAGCTCTGCCTCCCGGGTTCACGCCATTCTTCTGCCTCAGTCTCTCGGGTAGCTGGGACTACAGGCACATGCCACCACGCCCAGCTAATTTTTTGTATTTTTAGCAGAGATGGAGTTTCACCGTGTTAGCCAGGATGGTCTGGATCTCCTGACCGTTATTTGCCCACCTTGGCCTCCCAAAGTGCTGGGATTACAGGCCTGAGCCATCGTGCCCGGCCCAGGTGAGTTCTTAAAAGGAGACACATGGCGGGGCCCGGTGGCTCACGCCTGTAATCCTAACACTTTGGGAGGCCGAGGTGGGCGGATCACAAGGTCAGGAGATCGAGACCATCCTGGCTAACATGGCAAAACCCCGTCTCTACTAAAAATACAAAAAATTAGCCTGGCGTGGTGGCGGGCGCCTGTAGTCCCAGCTACTCGGGAGGCTGAGGCAGGAGAATGATGTGAGCCCAGGAGGTGGAGCTTGCAGTGAGCCTAGGTCATGCCACTGCACTCCAGCCTGGGTGACAGAGTGAGACTCCGTCTCAAAAAAAAAACAGAAACAAAAACAAACCAAAAAACCTCACTTGATTAGGTCAGGCCCACCAAAGTCATTGTCTTTTTTTTTTTTTTTTTTTTTTTTTTTAGACAGTCTGGCTCTGTCCCCCAGGCTGGAGTGCATGGCACGATCTCAGCTCACTGCAAGCTCCGCCTCCAGGGTTCACGCCATTCTCCTGCCTCAGCCTCCTGAGTAGCTGGGAATACAAGTGTCCACGACCACGCCGGGCTAATTTTTTGTATTTTTAGTAGAGACAGAGTTTCACTGTGTTAGCCAGGATGGTCTCGATCTCCTGACCTCGTGGTCCGCCCGCGTTAGCCTCCCAAAGTGCTGGGATTACAGGCGTGAGCCACCGCACCTAGCCCTGCCATTCTCCTTATTTTAAGGTCAATTTGGGACTTTAATTACATATGCAAAATTCTTTCACAGAAGCATCTACATTCGTGTTTAACAGAATAACTGGGAAGTGTGCAAGCATCAGGGGTAGAGATCTTGGGGCCATATTAGCATTCTACCAACCACAGGAAGTGAGGCAAGAAAGCAAATGATTTCATGAGAAAAGTGCTAAACCAAGGGGCACTAAGATGTGCAGCTGGAACACAAGAGAAGATGGGGTGCACATGTGCTGCCCAGTATCTGTCCTGGTTCGGTAATGACACTTTGATTTTTCCTTTAACAATGACTCCTCTCTTACTTCTTCCATGGGCTCTAGTGCTGCCAGCTCTACCCTCAGAACTAGGGCTATGGGTGTGGCCTAGGTCTGGCCATTCAGGGCATGGCATGGACCTAGGTCTGGCCAATCAGAGCATGACATCTCTACTCCACAGTGATTGGTTCAGAGATAAGCATATACACAACTTAGGCCAATTAAAGTGCTAGTTTAGGACTTTTGCCAGAACTTTTGGGAAAGCAAAAAAGTTGCACTGGGGTTACTAAGCACAGAGCATGTGGGTCTGAACACGTTGATGATCACCTTTGTCACTGTCTAGGGAGGGCCTGTTTGAGAATGAAGCCTACACATAGGAAAAGCAGAGCAAACAGGGCAGAAAAGATGGAGGGATGCTGTGGCAGACGGCCTCAAAGACAGTCCCCATTGATCTTCACCACCTAGGATTCATGCCTTTGTATAGTGTCCTCCCACATTGAGTTAGGGCTGTTCAGTGTGTCCTTTAGAATATGACAGAAGTGGCTGGGTGCAGTGGCTCACGCCTGTAATCCCAGCACTTTGGGATGCCAAGGCAGGCGGATCACTTGAGGTCAGGAGTTCAAGACTGGCCTGGCCAACATGTTGGCCAAACCCCATCTCTGAAAAATACAAGAATTAGCTGGGCGTAGCGGCACGTGCCTGTATCCCAGCTACCTGGGAGGCTGAGGCAGGAGAATCACTTGAACCCAGGAGGCGGAAGTTGTAGTGAGCAGAGATTGCACCATTGCACTTCAGCCTGGGCGACAGAGACTGTCTACCAAAAAAAAAAAAAAAAAAAAAAAAAAAAAAGAATATGGCAGAAGTGAGGGTGTTGGACTTCCAAACCCAGGTCATAAAAGACATTGCAGTTTCTGCCTCAGTCTCTTGGATTGCTCACTCTGAAGGAAGCCAGCCACTACACTCTAAGGACACGCATGCAGCCCTGCAGAGAAGCCCATGTAGGGAGAAGGTAAAGCGCCCTGCTGACTGCCAGTGCCAATTTGACAGCCACATGAATGAGCTGCCTTGGAAGTGGATACTGCAGCCCTGACTGATATTTGGCTTGCAATCTTGTGAAAGACCTCAAGGCAAAACCGACCATCAGAAACTGTGATAAATCATCATTAAATGTTGTTGCTTTAAGCCACAAGTTAGGGTGATTTGTTATACAACATTTGAGAACTAATACTGATGGACTCATTTCTCATGACTTTGACAGCCTAGATCCTAAAACTAGAAGTATCCTTAAGACTTGGTCAGTTATGGCCAGGCACAGTGGCTCATGCCTGTAATCCCAACACTCTGCGGGGCTGGGAATCACTTGAGGATCACTTGAGCCCAGGAGTTCAAGACTGATGTAGGCAACATAGTGAAATCCCAACTCTCCAAAAAAAGTTAACATTAGCCAGGCGTGGTGGCATGTGCCTGTACTTTCAGCTACTTGTGAGGCTGAGGCAGGAGGATTGCTTGAGCCCAGAGGTCCAGAATGCTGTGAGCTATGATTGTGCCACTGCACTCCAGCTTGGGAAACAGAGTGAGACTGTATCTCAAAAAAAAAAAAAAAAAAAAAAAACTTCTCAGTTATATGAGCCAATAAAACCAATTTGAGTGGACTTCTGTCACTTTCAGTTAGAGTCCTAAGTTATCCCATAAGTAATTTATGGGAAATGAAAACAGAACGTAGCAATGTATTAACTCTGCTGGAAGACAGGCAGGCTGCGGAAGACTTCTTGGAACAGAAACGCAGAAAGAGGAGGGCAGGAGAGGAGGGGCATCCTTCCAACCTCTGGTTTCAAAGTCATTGATGTGACAGCTGTTAACTCCATGATGAAAGTGAAACTATTAGATATGTTGACGAGTCATTAAAGCGAAAGCACCTTTGTCACCTTTTTTTTTGTTGTTGTTTTAAAGAGACAGGGTCTTACTAAGTTGCCCAGGCTGGCCTGCAAATCCTGGGCGCAAGTGATCCTCTCGTCTCAGCCTCCTGAGTAGCTGGGATTACAGGTGCATGCCACCATGCCTGGCTCTGTCAATTCTTTTTTTTTTTTTTTTTTTTTTGAGACAAGAGTCTCCCTCTGTCGCCCAGGCTGGAGTGCAGTGGCGCGATCTCGGCTCACTGCAAGCTCCGCCTCCCGGGTTCGTGCCATTCTCCTGCCTCAGCCTCCCGAGTGGCTGGGACTACAGGCGCCCGCCACCACGCCCGGCTAATTTTTGCATTTTTAGTAGAGACGGGGTTTCATCGTGTTAGCCAGGATGGTCTCGATCTCCTGACCTCGTGATCCGCCCGCCCCGGCCTCCCAAAGTGCTGGGATTACAGGCGTGAGCCACTGCGCCTGGCCGGCTCTGTCAATTCTTGGTTGCACCTGAGTATAGACCCTGGCCCTAAGGCCACTCCCACATTGGCTCCTTCCTCTCGGGGAGAAGGCAGCTGTTCCTCTAAATGGAAGGCGCCTTTTGAACAAGTCTTCACCCCCAGCAGGGGTTTGAGGCAGAGTGAGTAATACAACTGCACAGAAGCCTGAATGCAGCATGTCAAATGGGGAATGTAGTGAGCATAGGGAGCCTTGTAGGGAGTGTGAGATGAGGCGTGAGGTGGACATTAATGGGCATTTGGATGTTCAACATCCATCTCCCTTCCTCTTCCCCTCCCAGTTTCATTTTGTGATCACGCCTCCCCAGTTGTGGTGGTGAAAGGCTACTTTATTGGCCGGGCGCAGTGGCTCACGCCTGTAATCCCAGCACTTTGGGAGGCCAAGGTGGGCGGATCACAAGATCAGGAGATCGAGACCAGCCTGGCTAACACAGTGAAACCCCGTCTCTACTAAAAACACAAAAAATTAGCCGGGCCAGATGGCGGGCGCCTGTAGTCCCAGCTATTCAGGAGGCTGAGGCAGGAGAATGGTGTGAACCTAGAAGGCGGAGCTTGCAGTGAGCCAAGTTCGTGCCACTGCACTCCAGCCTGGCTGACAGAGTGAGACTCTGTCTCAAATATATATAAATATATATATTTTTTTCTTTTCTTTCTTTTTTATTTTTTGAGGCAGGGTGTCACTCTGTTGCTCAGGCTAGAGTGCAGTGGCATGATCATGGCTCACTGCAGGCTTAACGTCCCAGGCTCTAAGCGATTCTCCCACCTCAGCCTACCAAGTAGCTGGCATACAGGCGTGCACCACCACACCCAGCTAATTTTTAAATTTTTTGTAGAGGTGAGGTGTCACTATGTTCCCCAGGCTGGTCTCAAACTCCTGGGCACAAGCTATCTCCTCAACCTCAGCTTCCCAAAGTACTGGGATTACAGGTATGAGTCACTGCACCATATTTTTCAAATATTTGAATATTTGAATATTTCTCAAATCTCTCCATCTCTCTCAATTTCTACTGCCTCTTCTTTGACTTCCAGAAAATTCAAGGTGGCTACAGCTGTGAAACACAATTTGAGAGCCAGTGATGGACGTCTATCATTTCCTGTTTACCATTCATTCTCCCTGCTTCTAGAAATGGCCTTCAGTGTTTCTTTGGGGAATCGCTCCTCCCCACTCTGCGTCAATATACATAAAATAAAGCCTACCCCATCCCTTGGCTGAGGGTGGAGTGGGCATTTGATCTAGACCTGGCCAATCAGAACACCACCTCTGCCTGTCTTCAGCGGTTAGTTCAAAATGAACACCTGAATTAGCTGGGTGTGGTGGCACACGCCTGTGGTCCTAGCTACCTAGGAGGCTGAGGTGGGATGATGGCTTGAGCCCAGGAGGCAGAGGTTGCAGTGAGCCAAGATGGCACCACTGCACTCTAGCCTGGACGACAGAGCCAGACCCTATCTCAAAGAAAAAAAAAAAAAAAAAAAAGAACACCTAACCCACATCAAACCAGTGAGAGGCAGCCCCAGGATTTTTGCTGGAATTATAAAGCTAGAGGCGTTCTCTTTCCATGGAGGTTGCCACATTCCTAGCAAATGAGCCTGGAGCTGCTGGCAGCCATCTTTAACATCTCAAAAGGAGAACCTACCTGAGAATAAAGATAATAAAGATTAAAAGCAGAGACAGAGTATGGACGCTGGGCACGGTGGCTCACGCCTGTAATCCCAGCACTTTGGGAGGCTGAGGTGGATGGATTATCTGAGGTCAGGAGTTCGAAACCAGCCTGGCCACCATGGTGAAACCCTGCCTCTACTAAAAATACAAAAAAATTAGCTGGGTGTGGTGGCGTGCCTGTAATCCCAGCTACCTGGTAGGCTGAGGCAGGAGAATTGCTTGAACCCGGGAGGCAGAGGCTGCAGTGAGCTGAGATTGTATCACTGCATTCCAGCCTGGCAACAGAGTAAGACTCCGTCTCAAAAAAAAATAAAGAGCAGAGCCACGGTATGAAGAGAGAGATTTTGGGCCGGGCATGGTGGCTCACACCTGTAATCCCAGCACTTTTGGAGGCTGAGGCAGCTAGATCACAAGGTCAAGAGATCGAGACCATCCTGGCCAACATGGTGAAACCCCGTCTCTACTATAATATATATATATAGCCAGGCGTGGTGGCATGCAACTGTAGTCCCAGCTACTCGGGAGGTTGAGGCAGGAGAATTGCTTGAACCAGGGAGGTGGAGGTTGCAGTGAGCTGAGATCGCGCCACTGCACTCTGGCCTGGCAACAGAGTGAGACTCCATCTCAAAAAAAAAAGAAAAAAAAGAAAAGAAAAAGACAGATTTTGAATGACACCATTTGAGACCCAGCATCCAGAGACGTTTGAAGTCAGAACCACCCCCTATGCTTTTCTGTTACTTGAACCCCAAAATTCCTTTTTTTGCCTAAGCCACTTTTAGTTTCAACCAAAAGTCCTAACTTATGCTGCCAGAGTTCATGCACTGTTACCAGGAAGTTCCTAAAACAAAACAAAGCAAAACAAACCCTTCATGTGATTGTGATGGGTAAGTCAATAGTTTAAAGGACAGGAAAATACCGACCTTAGAAGCAAGGTAGGGAAGCTCTGGACTTGAGTCAGGAAGCCTTCCACTCCCACCTTGGCCACCGCCCTGCAGTGTGATGACGGCTAAGCTTGGCCTGTCTCAATCTGCATTGCCACACCTCTGTAGGGAGGGATGGGCACTCATGCTGTCTGATAGACTTGTTGAGGTGTTTGAATGGGATTGCATGTGAAAAGGCAGAACCTGGCATGTGGTTGGAGCTCAGTCCATAGAAGTGTACAAAGAAACTTTCCAATGTGGATACATTTTTCTCTCTAATTTCTGCACACTTGTCCCCAGATCTTCTTGCACATCTGCCTGTCTTCCACCAACTCCTTTAGACCAGAGCAGAAAGGCACTGTCCCCTTGCCCTGGCTTCTGTCTTTCTACAGCTGGGCTTACCTGCCCAGGTAGCTGGGATTACAGATGTGGGCCACCATACCAGCTAATTTTTTTGCATTTTTAGTAGAGATGGGGGTTTCACCATGTTGGTCAGGCTGGTCTCAAACTCCTGACCTCAGGTGATCCACCCACCTCGGCCTCCTGAAGTGCTGGGATTACAGGCATAAGCCACCGCCTCCGGCCAAGATAGAGTCTTTACACAAATAAAAGCCATTCTTTCTTCCAGACCAGTGCCATCTGAGAACTTTCTGTGATCATGGATGTGCTCTCTGTCTCTGTTGTCTAATACAGTAGCCACTGATTACACAGGGCTATTGAGCACTTGAAATGTTTGAAATGGGGCCATTGTTACTGAGGAACTGAAGTTTGGTTTTTTTGTTGTTAGTTTTGAGAGACAGGGTCTCGGTCTGTCGCCCAGGCTGGGGTGCAGTTGTGCCATCATAGCTCACTGCAGCCTCAACCTATTAGGCTCAAGCCATCTTCTCACTTCAGTCTCCTGAGCAGCTGGGACTACAGGCTTGAGCCATCATGCTTGGCTTGTAGTTTTTGTAGAGACAGAGTTTTGCTGTGTTGCCTAGGCTGGTCTTGAACTCCTGGGCTCAAGTGAACTACTAGCTTCGGCCTCCCAAAGTGTTGGGATTACAGGGATGAGCCACCACGCTGAGCTTTTTTTTTTTTTTTTTTTTTTTTTTTTAAATGGAGTCTCACTTTGCTCCCCTGTCTGGTCTTGAACTCCTGGGTTCAAGTGATCCTCTTCCTGTTTCGGGAGTAATCCTCTTCCTGCCTTCAAATGATCCTTCTCCTGCCTTCCAAAGTGCTGGGATTAGAGGCATGAGACATTGCGCCTGGCCTTGATTTTATATATATATATATATATGGAGAGAGAGAGAGAGAGAGAGAGAGAGAGAGAGGGAGTTTCACTCTTGTTGTCCAGGCTGGAGTGCAATGGAGCAATCTCAGCTTACTGAAGCCTCCACCTCCCAGGTTCAAGTGATTCTCCTGCCTCAGCCTCCCAAGTAGCTGGGATTACAGGTGCCTGCCACCACACCTGGCTAATTTTTGCATTTTTAGTAAAAACGGGTTTCACCATGTTGGCCAGGCTGGTCTTGAACTCCTGACTTCAGATGATCCACCCGCCTCGCCCTCCCAAAGTGCTGGGATTACAGGCATGAGCCACAGAACCCAGCCAAATTTAATTAATTTAAGTAGTCACATGTGACTAGGCGCTACCATATTGGACAGTGCAGTTCCTGACGGATGCAGGAAGAAGGTCAGTGTGTGGCTGCTGGTGTACGCCGAATGAGAGGGAGATGGCATGAAATAACGCTGGAGAGGGAAACAGGGCCCGGATCAAGCTGGGCCATTGTAGGCCACAGGGAAGAATGTAGGGTTTTTAACATTTTAATTGTTTATTTTTTGTAGAGATAGGTCGCACAATGTTGTTGTCCAGGCTGGCCTTGAACTCCTAGGATCAGGTGATCCTCCCACCTCAGCCTCCCAAGTAGCTGGGACTACAGGAAGGTTTTTTTTCAATTTATTTTTTTGAGACAGGGTCTTGCTCTGTTACCCAGGTTGGAGTGCACTGGTATGATCATGGCTCACTGCAGCTTCAAGGAGGTTTTATTATTTAAGTGTAATGAGAAGCGTATTAATTGTCCATGGCTGCATAACAAATTGTCCCAAAATTTAGCAGCTTAAAATGACATTTATGTAGACTGATCTCAGTGATAACTCTAGTTCTCTCATGTGGGCCAGCCTCACATCAATTAAACTTTTTTTTTTTTTTTTTTCTTGAGATGGAGCTCTGTCACCTAGGCTGGAGTGTGCAGTGGCACGATTTCGGCTCCCTGCAGCCTCTACCTCCTGGGTTCAAGGGATTCTCCTGCCTCAGCCTCCCGAGTAGCTGGGACTACAGGTGCCCACCATCACACCTGGCTAATTTTTGTATTTGTAGTAGAGATGGGGTTTCACTATGTTGGCCAGGCTGGTCTCGAACTCCTGACCTCAGGTGATCCACCCACCTTGGCCTCCCAAAGTGCTGGGATTACAGGCATGAGCCACCACTCCCAGCCATAAATTCTTCTTTAAAAAAAGGTATTTATGGGTCAGTTTCTATGGGTCAGGAGCCTGGCACTGTTTAACTGAGTGCCACTGGGTCAGCATCTCTCACGAGGCTGCATCGGAGGGTCAGCTGAGGCTGCTGGGGGAAGGATCCACTTTCAAGTTCACTTACAAAGCTAGAGACATCAGTTACTTGCCACATAGGTCTCTCCATCTCACAACATAACAGCTGGCTTCTCTCAGATTGAGCCAGTGAGGGAGCAAGAGGAGTTACCTAAGATGGTAGCCACAATCTTTTAGTAATCTCATGTTGGAAATGACTTCCATCACCTTGGCTGCATTTTTCCATTGGAAGTGAGTCAGGTTGGGTGCCGTGGCTCACGCCTGTAATCCCAAGACTTTAGGAGGCCAGGGAGGGAGGATTGCTTGAGCCAGGAGTTTGAGAGCAGCCTGGGCAACAAAGGGAGACCCTATCTCTACAAAAAAATCAATTAGCTGGGTATGGTGGCACCCGCATGTAGTCCCAGCTACTCGGGAGGCTGACGTAGGAGGATCGATTGGGCCCAGGAGGTGGAGGCTGCAGTAAACTGTGATCGTGCCACTGCACTCCTGAGTGACAGAGCAAGACCCTGTATCTTAGGAAAAAAAAATGTGGCTGGGCACAGTGGCTCACGCCTATAACCCCAGCACTTTGGGAAGCTGAGGCAGGTGGATCACCTGAGGTCAGGAGTTTGAAACCAGCCTAGCCAACATGGTGAAAACTCATTTCTACCAAAAATATAAAAATTAACCAGGCGTGGTGGGTGGTGCCTGTAATCCCAGCTACTTGGGAGGCTGAGGCAGGAGAATTGCTTAAACCCGGGAGGCAGAGGTTGCAATGAGCTGAGATTGCACCACTGCACTCCAGCCTGGGCGACAGAGCGAGACTCTGTCTAAAAAAAAAAGGAAGCCGGGCACGGTGGCTCAAGCCTGTAATCCCAGCACTTTGGGAGGCTGAGACGGGCGGATCACAAGGTCAGGAGATCGAGACCATCCTGGCTAACACGGTGAAACCCCGTCTCTACTAAAAAATACAAAAAACTAGCCGGGCGAGGTGGCGGGCGCCTGTGGTCCCAGCTACTCCGGAGGCTGAGGCAGGAGAATGGCGTAAACCCGGGAGGCGGAGCTTGCAGTGAGCTGAGATCCGGCCACTGCACTCCAGCCTGGGCGACAGAGCCAGACTCACTGCACTCCAGCCTGGGCGACAGAGCCAGACTCAGTCTCAAAAAAAAAAAAAAAAAAAAAAAAAGGAAAGAAAAGAAAAGGCCGGGCGCAGGCGAGGCCCGGTGGCTCACGCCTGTAATCCCAGCACTTTGGGAGGCCGAGATGGGCAGATCACTTGAGGTCAGGAGTTCAAGACCAGCCTGGACAACATGGTGAAACCCCATCTCTACAAAAATTAACTGGGCGTAGTGGCACGCGCCTGTAGTCCCAGCTACTCGGGAGGCTGAGGCGGGAGAATTGCTTGAACCCCAGAGGCGGAAGTTGCAGTGAGTGGAGATCATGCCACTGTACTCCAGCCTGGCAACAGAGTGAGACTCCCACAGAGCGAGACTCCGTCTCAAAAAAAAAAAGAAAGAAAGAACAAGAAAAATGCCGAGTGTGGTGGCTCACACCTGTAATCCCAGCACTTTGGGAGACCGAGGCGGGCAGATCACAAGGTCAGGAGTTCCAGACCAGCCTGGCCACATGGTGAAACCCTGTCTCTACTAAAAATACAAAAAATCAGCCAGGCATGGTGGTGAGCGCCTTTAATTCCACCTACCCAGGAGGCTGAGGCAGGAGAATTGTGTGAACCCAGGAGGTGGAGGTTGCAGTGAGCTGAGATCGCACCATTGCACCCCAGCCTGGGTAAGGAGAGCAAAACTCCATCTCAAAAAAAAAAAAAAAAAACAGTGAGTCAGGAGGTCCACCTGACACTTAAGGGGATCTCAAGGGTGTGAATACCAGGAAGAAACAGAGATCCCTGGCAGCAGGGGTACCTTGGAGGTTGCCTACCGCAGTCTGCCACTGGAGAGTTCTGAGCAAGAGAGTGACAGGATCCAGCTGATAGTTTTTAAGACAGGCCATCCAGTCACACGATACAAGATTAACGGTGCAGAAGGGAATAGGGTGAAAAACCTCCCTCCTGCCCCTGTCCCCAGCCATTTAACTGCCCCTTCCCAGATGCGAACAGCACTCCTGCTGCCTCACGTGGCCTTCCCAAAGTGGCCAACATGTATATAAGCAAAACTATCTGTGGTGGTGGTTAGTGTTGTTCACCAAATATTTCCAATTCTTTTCTCCTTCCAGGCCTATAGTAGTTATGGCAGGTACCTGTTTCTGCATTACAAACTACTCTAAACTTAGTGGCCTGCTTTATTATGCTCATGAATTCTGTGGGTTGGGAATTCAGGCAGGACTCAGCGGGGAAGATGCCAGGGGCCTCAGCTGGATACTTGAATGGCTGGGGGTGATCCAAATTGCCAGGGGCGGAGGCTTCTTCACTCACATGTCTGGTGCTTGGTGGGATGACTGGATCATCCCAGCATCCTGGGCTCAGCTGGGATTGTCAACCACAGCAGAGCACACACGTGTGGCCTCTCCATTTGGCTAGGGCGTCTCACAGCAGCGGCTGATTCTGAGGAAACAGCCCAAGAGGACAGTTCTGGAAAGCCGGCATTTTGTGAGAGCCAGGCCATATGGCCTTTTCTGACCTGGCCTCAGACTTCACTCTGCATCATTTCCACCATATTCTACCGACTACAAGACAGTCATTAAGGTCAGACCAAATTCAAGGGGAGGGAAATTAAACTCTATCTCTTGCTGTGGGGGTGGCAAGGTTTCATTGCAGGAGTGCCTGTGGGATGGGAATGCATTGTTACACTCGTCTTCAGAAAATATAATCTGCCATAGTAATGTTGTGTCTCCTCACTCCTTTATTTATTTATTTATTTATTTATTTATTTATTTATTTATTGAGACAGAGTCTCACTCTATCTCCCAGGCTGGAGTGCAGTGGAATGATCTCAGCTCACTGCAGCCTCCGCCTCCTGAGTTCCAGCGATTCTCCCACCCCAGCACCCCGAGTAGCTGGGACTACAGGTGTGCAACATCACGCCTGGCTACTTTTTGTATTTTTAGTAGAGACGGGGTTTCACCATGTTGGCCGGGCTAGTCTCAAACTCCTGACCTCAGGTGATCCACCAGCCTTGGCCTCCCAAAGTATGGGGATTACAGGCATGAGCCACCGCACCAGCCCTTCTCCCCACCCTTTAAAAGCTAGTTGTGGCCACGTGGTTTGCTTTGACCAATGAAATGTGAGCAGAAGTGACTTGTGTCACTTTTGGGTGTGAGCTTTAAGGACCATTGTATGATTTACCACATTCCTATTTCCTGCCATTACAGAAGCAGAAATTGCAATGAAGCCCCTATTATGCTGGGCCCTGAGTGACTACTATGTGTAGTGCCACCCCACCACCCAACAAGCTGTGTTGGACATGTGGTACATGTGAGAAATGAACTTTTGTTGTTTTAGGTTACTTAAACTTGAGATTGATTGTTACTGCAGCAGAACCTAATCTATCCAGACTCTTCTTTAGTTTTTGAGACAGAGTCTTACTCTGTCACCCAGGCGGGAGTGCACGATCTCGGCTCACTGCAACCTCTACCTCCTGGGTTCAACTGATTCTCCTGCCTCAGCCTCCCGAATAGCTAGGATTCCAGGCTCAGGCCAGCATTCCTGGCTAATTTTTGTGTTTTTTATGAGACTCTGTCTCAAAAAAAAAAAAAAAAAAAAAAAAAATGCATCTTTTTGGACAATGCTGCAGTGAATAGCACCAGACTAAGCGCAATGATATTTGTAAGATAAATTCCTAGACACGCACATCTCAGATGGTTGGTGGCAGATTTTCCCTTTTATTTATTTATTTATTTATTTTTGAGATGGAGTCTCCCTCTGTTGCCCAAGCTGGAATGCACTGGCGTGATCTTGGCTCACTGCAAACTCCTCCACCTACAGGGCTTAAGCGATTCTCATGCGTCAGTCTCCTGAGTAGCTGGGACTATAGGCGCGCACCACTATGCCTGGCTAATTTTTTTTATTTTAGTAGATATGGAGTTTCACCATGTTGGCCAGGATGGTCTCGAACTCCTGAGCTCAGGTGATCAGCCTGCCTTGACCTCCCAAAGTTCTGGGATTACAGGCATGAGCCACCATGCTTAGCCAATTTTCCCTTTTAAAAATATGACTTTGGCTGCAGGTAGAAAATGGCTTGAAGAGCTGGAACCAAATTTCCTGAGTGACATCTTCTCTTCACCTCTTATCTATTGCCATGTCCTGTCATGCCAGCTACATGCCAGGTCTCCATCTGTCCACCTGTCTGCATGTCATGGCCACTGCCCCAGCATAGGGCACCATCATTCCTCTCTCTAAACGTTCCTTCTAAAAGGTCTCTCACCTGTCTTAGGATACTTGGCCTGCAGACAAGGAAGCCAATTCTGGGTAACTAAACAGACGAGGAATGGACAGGACAGCCTGGGGGGCTTGCCGAATCCCCCTCCCCCAGGAAGGGCCTAGCTTGACTGCCTTCCTTCCCTCCCCCAACCTCCACGGCCTCCACAATGAATTCCATGTCTTGCGCTGCTCACTTGCTCTAGATTCAAAGACCTGGTTGGAAACATCGGAATTGTGCTCCAGCTACCAGAGACCTGGGAGAAAAAATTCTACCTCCCTTCTTTGATTTCCTTAGTTGAAGGCAGGGTCTGCCTCCACATCTCATAGGATTCTTCTCAAATGGGAAGGGCTTCAGATGTTGGGAACTAAAACAACAAGCCAGCCCCCTCCCCTCAGCTTATCCTTCACAGTGCAGCCCAGAGCTCTCTATGAAAGCAAATCTGATCACCGTGCTCAAAACCTCCTTGACAGCTCCCTACCACCTTCAAGATGAAGTCCAAAATTCCTTAGTTGGCTCTCAAGGCCCTCCCTGATCCAGGCCCCTCCTGAGACTTCAGCCTCATTTCTTGCCCCCCATGTCCACCCCATCGTGTACCTTTAAACTCTAGCTGGATGCTCTGCCCTTAGGTGCTGAACACAGGAGCCCTTCCTGACTTCCTCTTCAGAACTTTGAACATGTGATACCCCTCTGTCCAGAAGGCTCTTTCCCTCCCTACTCCAGTAACCCGCCCATTTTCACTGAATCTTCAGATTTCACTTGGACACAACAGCCTTCACTAAGTGAGGCAACTGCCCTATTGTTCCACTGGCCCCTGGATTTCCCTCTTTTTTTTTTTTTGACAGAGTCTTGCTCTGTCGCCCAGGCTGGAGCGATCTCATCTCCCTGCAAGCTCCGCCTCCCAGGTTCACACCATTCTCCTGCCTCAGCCTCCCAAGTAGCTGGGACTACAGGCGCCGGCCACCACGCCTGGCTAATTTTTGTGTTTTTAGTAGAGACAGGGTTTCACTGCGTTAGCCAGGAGGGTTTCCTCTTTTAAGGTACTTATCTTAATTCCCTAGATCCTAGATCCATCCACTTTTCTCCATCTCTACTGCTACCTTGTTAGTCCAGGCCACCGCCATCGCTGTCCTGGAATTCTGTAACCTCCTGACTGCTCTGCTTCCACTCTTGGCCCCCTAGGAATCCACCAGAGTGATATTTTTAAAATATAAATCATTCTTTCAAATGTTTCACATTTCACTTAGCAAAAACATTTCAACCTCCTGGACGTGTTCACGGTCTTCCATGACCTAGCTAGTGCCTTTGCTCCTTCTGTCTCATCTCAGACCACTGGGCCCAGAAGCTGCAGACGCCTTCTCCTATTCCCTGAAACACCACTTAGTCTGGCTTAGAGCCTCTGCGTTTGCTGTTGCTTCTACTGGATCCGCTCCAATGTCACACACTGAGAGTGTCACACACTCTATCTTGTCTTAACGTCCCAAGAGCAGTTGTCACTCTCTGAAACTATCTATTTGTTATTTACAGAATGATTACCTCTATCTCACCCGGCCCTCACTTGCTCCCTCCACTTCTAGCAAGTAAGCAGGGAGCCTGGCTATCTTGCTGCCACCACTGTATTCTCCAGCACCTGGCTTGGTGCCTGGCACAGAGGTGTTGCTCAGTAAGTGTTTTCGGATGAATGAATGAAGAGGGACTAGAGAAGCCTAGATGGATCTGGCTCTGCCTTACTAGCGGAATTTGGGCAAGCCCGTTTCCTGCTGCGTGAAGTGGGGGGTGGAGGAAGTGGGGTGTTAAGCTACAAGGTGTTGATTAGTTGTAAGATTTCAGCCTTGTTTTCTCCGTAGTGTTCGGGCTGGAGTCAGCCACTTGACGTCCGGCGCCTCAGCTCCCCACCTGTATAACGGGTGTGAACTCATCCCAATGTCTAGGGGTGGTAGTGCTGCCTTATAAGGCAGCAGAGGCCAAGGGAAGACTAGGCCGAGTGGGTGGAGAGAAATCACAACATCCGGCTGCGGGGGCTGGGCGGGGCGCCTGCGGCGACCGGGCAAGAGGTCGGGGAACGGCTGCGGAGGCCGCAGCCTCCTCCCTGTCTCTCCCTCTTTCGATGTGCGCCCTCCTGGTTGGGACCGACCCAAGGGAATAAGGCCACACAAGTGGACCAAACAAATTCGCTGCCAGCCCGCAGGAGGCCCAGGATACGGAGCGCATCCCCAACAAAACCCTAGAAAAGCCATCTGCGAGCTAAAGGCTGCCGGGCCACACCTTCAGGCGATGGCCCAATCAAAATGCAGTACTTAAGATGACGGACGTCTTCTTCACCCAATCACACATTCGGCCTCCTGGGCGTGCCCCAGAGTACCCACCTCCGTTGTCCCGGCTGAGGGCTCGGCCCTAATTGGCAGTTTGGTATCCTACGAAAGCCTAGAAATTCGAACCTAGGGGCTGAACCCCGCCCTCAGACCAACCAGGAAGAGGTGACGTGCTTGATCCCGCCCCCATACTCCTTTGAGCGAGTCCCCAGCTCGGGGGGCGGGGGAAAGAGGAAGAGGAAGACTAATCGGAAGACGGCGCGGGGAGCTTCTGCCCGGTGATTGGTCTTGTAAGGTAAACAGAGGGCGGGGCGGGGCGGGCCAGCGCCGGGGTGGCCCCCGGGAGGGGGCGGAGAGTGCGCGGCTGGCTGCGGCGGCCGGGGAGGCCGGGGAGGCCGCGGCGCGGTCACTGCGAGCCGAGCCGAGCCGCGCCGATCCCATCCGGCCTCGGCACTCGCGCGCGATCCCGGCCGGCGGTGCGGCCCGGCGCGCCAGGCGGCGCCACAGCCCATGGAGCTCGAGAACATCGTAGCGAACACGGTGCTACTCAAGGCCCGCGAAGGTGAGGCGGCCGGGCGGGCGGCCGGGCCCGGGTGCATGGAGCGCGAGTGCGCGGCGTCTGAGCTCCGCGGGGCTACCCAGCCGTCGAATCCCCTAGGCCCGCGGGCCCTGCGCCCTACACCCCGCCCAGACACGAGCCTTTCCGGCCCGTCGTCTTCCTCCTCAGCACCTGCCCCCGGGATTCGGGGCCCAGGAAGGGGCGGGGGTCAGGCCGCCGCCCTCACGGCGGGTGGGGGTGAAGGAGTGAAAGAAGGAGAGACGAAGAGGGAAGGGTGGGACCGGAGCCCCAGGAGAGCCTCTCTGAGTCCTCTCCAGGTGAGAGGTGTAAAGATGCCCCACGTGCCATGGGCCCAGACCCCAGCACCTAGCCTAATCCCGCAGAAAGTTGGTGTTAGGTAAAGGCTGGAGAATGAATGAGCGGACCCTCTGCGTAGCACAGCCCACCTGACTTGGGGAAACTCCTGGTCACAAATGCTACCTATAGGACTGCTACTTGCTCTGTGCCTCAGGACACTGAGGGCAGAGGTGAATGGATATTTGCCCTCAGGGAGCCCATGGTCTAGTGGGCCTAGCGGACACAGAAAGAAGTGGGAGCAGAGCAGGCTGCGTTGTCAGTATTGTAAGTTCAAAGGCCTGACTGGGGAAACCAGTCTGGTGGACCGAGTGTGTGTGTAGCTCCTCGTGGCTCCCACCCCAGATGTTATCAGACACTTGCTCTGTGCAGGTCCTGGGAGAAACACAAGGACCAGACCGGGTCCTCACTGCCCTGTGGTCAGTCTGCCCCCACCTGCCACACCCCACCTCAGTAACATGATCACTGACCACCCACTCTGCCCTACCTTGTCCAGGGTGCTGGGGAAGCAGCAGTAAACAAGACTCTTCTTTTTGGAACTCCAGGGCAAGGAGGGAGACCATGACAGTTTTTCCTTTACTGGGCTTCCAGGCTTAAAAGTCATCTGCTTCACCTTTCTGCCCCATTTTACACGTGAGAAGCTGAGGCTCAAACCAGGGATTAGCATCAGTCACACAGCAATATTGTGATTGACTCAGGCCTAAGACACAGGATGACCGGCACAGTCTATAGGAAGCCCAGAGGAACCTCCAGGTGGGTGCCACACCTGGCACCCCATGCCCACCCAGTGCCCTGGCGAGGTGCAGCTCAGAAATGGCATGGCAGGCTGGGTCCTCAGTGCCTGGGGAGCCTGTCTTATCCCCTGTCCCTTATCGAGCCCATGGGCTAGGCCTTCCTCCCAGCCTCTGGGGGCATCTGCCGATTCTGTTCTGCCTTGTCATCCAACGAGCCAGGGAGGAGGGGTGGGGAGGCCTGAAACAGGACTTCTTCCCTAGAGCTGTAACCAGTTAAGGCCTCAGGCCTGCTGATGGCACTGCCTGGCCGGAGAGTGTGGGTACGTTTGGAGCAGCTTTGTCAGGCCATGGGCAAGGCACAGGGTGGTGTGGCCAGACTGGGGACTGGTACCTCCACTTGAGAACTCTTACCACAGCCTGGCTCTGCCCCTCCCACCTGCATGACTTTTATTTGAGATGGAGTCTCACTCTGTCACCCAGGCTGGAGTGCAGGGCTAACTGCAATCTCCGCCTCCTGGGTTCAAGTGACCCTCCTCCCTCAGCCTCCCAAGTAGCTGGGACTACAGGTGCACGCCACCACACCCAGCTAATTTTTGTATTTATAGTAGAGACGGGTTTCACCATGTTGGCCAGGCTGGTCTTGAACTCCTGACCTCAAGTGATCCACCTGCCTCTGGCCTCCCAAATTGCTGGGGTTATAGGCATGAGCCACCGCGCCTGGCCGACCTTCATGGCTTTAAACATGTCTCTTCTCTCTCAACTTCAGTACCCCTTTTTGTGGAACGGTTGGGGGTGGGATATAAAGACTAAAGGAAACCCTGACTGTCACTGAGTCCTGAGCCCAGGCGCCTGGGTGGGCTGCATCAGAACCAACTCATGAACCGGCTTTCCATGAGCTTGGGGCTGGGACCCTTGACGGCTTCCTGAGTGATCTGAGACCCCAAGTGGGGTTTGGGAACCCTTGGAGTGTATATACAGTTGGCACCTAATAGATGCCAGCCATGTTTAGGGTGGGAAGGGAGCTTGGGTTGTGGCCATAGGGAGCTGGGTACCAATCCTGTCACCGCTAGGCTTAGTCATCTTGGGTGAATCGATTCCTCACCTCGGAACCTCAGTTTTCATAGGAAATTGGGCCTGCTCTGGCAGAGCTGCTGTGAGGATGGAGTGGGACAACGCTGGGGCTTGAGACCTCCCTCAGTACCCCTTCTCTTCCCAGGCACTCAGAGGCATGGGGAGGGGGCCCAGGGACACTGAAAGGGGATGGGGAGGGTGGGGAGGAGCCCCACTGACTGGGAAGCCCAGGACAGGATATTTGCATGTGACTCTGCTGCTGCCTTGATGTGGCTGGGAGGGGGGAGGAGGAAGTAACTGAGGGTGGGAGGCTGGCGGATGGAGGGTTGGGTGAGGGACCTGTGGGTGTGGGGGAGGAGTTCCCCTTCTGGGAAGGCCTTGCCCTGGGTTGAGGGGTGGGGGTCTGTTGCTCACTCACAGTGAAGCAATGACTGCAGGGCATGCTCGCAGGAGGCCTCTAGCAAGTTTCTCAATGGGCCTCTGCAGTAGTTCCTCCTCCAGGCAGCTTAGGTCAGGGAGCCATCCAGGGACCTCGCCTTGCCCTCTCCCCAGAAGGCAACTTCTGCCCTTGTACCACCTGCCCTCACCCAGGCCAGATGGATACAGGACTGAAAAACCAGATGGGAAACTGAGGCCCAGCATGAGAAAATGGTTGTCTAAGGTTGCCATGGAGTTGTTGGAGTTGGGGCTCACCTCTTGACTCAGCCCTACTTAATGTGGACAGCGTCTCCCATGCACCACATAACACACGCGGAGAAGCTGAGGTTCACAGATAGCAAGTGATGGGCCTATGGTGTGAATCAGAGATTCAGACCCAGCTCTGGGAGGCTCAGGCCCCTTCCACCCGCCTCAGCCTGGTGGCCCACAGGCCACACACGTTTAGCTAGCTCCCTGACACATTTTATTTATGTGGTTGCAGTGAGTTGTTTTTTTTTTTTTTTCTTTTTTATAAAATGAGGGCCAATATTTTATGTGAGAGTCTGAATTTCTAGCTGCTTTTGAAAAATCAGAAGAGCTGGCCTCACTGAGCCAGAAACCCTCCTAGCAGCAATCAAGCAATCAGCTGGTGTTGTCCTGCAGCTGCCTCTGTCACAGGGGCCTTCGCTGTTCCTGGTCATCTCACATCTGGCCCATGTTTCCCACACCTGTTGGGCTCTGCAGGCAATCCCACTGCTGCCGTGACCTCAGCCGCTGCAGGTGGGGTGTCTGCGAGGTCAAGCAAGGCAGGCAGGGGACCGGGGAAGCCCCAGTGTGCAGGGGATGGGGAGTCCTGGGTGCCAGCCCCCTTGCCCCTGCCTTGTTTGAACATTTGATAGCTCTGATGTGGGGCCTGGTGATAGAGGCCTGGGAGCCTCCTTGTCCCCAGGCTGCCCTGTGCATCTCTCAGGCCTGCCCCACTGGCCTAGAATCTCTCCCTCCTGGGCCTTCTGCAGTTCCCACCACTGCGATGTCCTTCTCCCCTTTCTTCACTGAGGGAACTCCTACCTGGTGGGAAGCAGCTGAGGTTGGACCCATTGTTGGAGCTTCTTGGAACACCGTCCTCCCCCAGCGACTTCACTGCCTCTCTTGGCTCTCCCAGCGCAGGAGCCTGAAGCAGGAGAACCACGTGTGTCCTGGAACGCAGCAAGGGCGTGCTGGAGCGTGCAGAGGGAAGGCCTGAGGTGCCGCTCTGCCTTGGCTCTGCCTTGGCTGAGCCCTAGAGGCCCTGGACAGCACTGAGACCTGAGACCCAGTGTCCGCTTGCTCCCACAGGTGGCGGTGGAAATCGCAAAGGCAAAAGCAAGAAATGGCGGCAGATGCTGCAGTTCCCGCACATCAGCCAATGCGAAGAGCTGCGACTCAGCCTCGGTGAGGCCTGGGCAGGGCCTGTGGGTGCCAACACAGGGGCCCCTGCCGGGGCAGGGGGAGCCTCCCCTGAGACCTTGCCCTGGGGCAGAGGGACAGGCTTGGGGGATCCAGTAAGCAGGAGGATGAGGACTGCACCATTCAGCCCAGTTTCAGTTCCCAGGCTTGGGATGGGTGGAGAGCAGACAGCAAACAGGGTCACGCTGGGGGTGGGTGAAGCGGGTGTCAGGAATAGGGCAGGGGCAGATTGGGGCAGTTGATACCACTTTGAAAAGGAGAGCCAGCTAGGGTTAGCAGGGCCCACAAGAGAGAGGGAGTGGCCGCTGGGCCAGCCCACAGACTGACTGCCTTGGGAGCTCCACACTGGGGCTTAGCCTCCCAGGCCCAGCCCAGAGGGGTGACTAGCAAAGCCTTGACCAGAAGCCCTCAGCCTGGGCAGTGTGACAGGGTTACTCCTGGGAGGGGACAGAAGGGCTCAGGACCCCAGTTCCTGCCAATCTTGGCCAAGGCCCCAGGTCTGAGCAGCACCCACGGTTGCTGAGGCCCCCGGTGGCCTGCACGTGGGCAGAGCACACCCGGGCTGCTCCCACCTCCTGGGAAGGAGGCCCAGCTGAGAGCGTGCCGGAAGCCACAGCTTCCTCTCGCACTTTCGCCAGGCAGGCAGCAGGTGTGGGCCTGGCTGGGGCTGGGCTGGGCCGGAACCTCACGGACCGCACCCAACCCCAGTACTGTGACATACACAAGTCGTGTAAATCAGGAGACGATGCAGGGAGGTGGGTGGAGTCCTGGTCTCTGGAGCCAGACTCCTGGCTGTGTGACATTGAGCTAGTCAGTTAGCCTCTCTGGGCCTCACAGCCCCAAAACAGCTGTGCCCAACTTAGGGTTGTGGTGAGGGTTCCGAAGAAGACTGTGGCTGCCACACTGCAGAGCTGGAAGCTGTTGTGGGGGCCCAGGGCCTGGTGGTGTGGGCAGGAATGCCCCACCCATGTGCTCTGGGGCTGTGGACCCAGCAGCTTCCATCACTGCCCACAGAGCGTGACTATCACAGCCTGTGCGAGCGGCAGCCCATTGGGCGCCTGCTGTTCCGAGAGTTCTGTGCCACGAGGCCGGAGCTGAGCCGCTGCATCGCCTTCCTGGATGGGGTGGTGAGTGCAGCCCAGCCCTGCCCAGCCCTGCCCAGCCCTGCGGGTGGCCGAGGTCCCAGCCCCATGTGCCCCTCCTCCCCACACCTGCTGCTTGCTCTGTCCAGACCTCCAGCTTCTTTGCTTTCCACCCTGCAGGCTGAGTATGAAGTGACCCCGGATGAGAAGCGAAAGGCATGTGGGCGGCAGCTAATGCAGAATTTTCTGAGCCACACGGTGAGTGAGCAGTGATGGAGAGATGACAGGATCCGCCAGAGCCCATTGTCAGGGAGAGGAGTGACCACAGTGTCAGGCCTCTGAGGGTGGTTTCTTCACACAGACGTGCATAACACACAGCCTGGGCAGAGAGTGCCCTGGAGCTGCTCCAGGCAGCACGGCGGGCATGCGGCCCAGGGTATGGGCTGGGCTTGGGCCAGGCGGCCTCCCAGTGGCTCTTCTGCGCTCTGCCTCACGGGTGGGCAGCAGGAAGGAGTTCAGCAACCAGGCTGGCTGGCACACCCCCGGCCTGCAGCCTCCCATGGCACCAGCCCGAGATGCCTGACCCCTCTCCCCTGGGAGTGGGTAGCCGTCCAAGGGAGCCCCTGCACTGACCTGTCTGGGGCTTGTTCCCAGGGTCCTGACCTCATCCCAGAGGTCCCCCGGCAGCTGGTGACGAACTGCACCCAGCGGCTGGAGCAGGGGCCCTGCAAAGACCTTTTCCAGGAACTCACCCGGTAAGTCTGTCCCTGCCCACAAGCCTGGAATTGTGCCCAGAGGAGGGAGCTTCTGGGGGTCAGGAAGACTGTGAACAGCTCAGTGGCTGGTGAGGGAGCTCAGCTGCCCAGCCCTGGCCTTGCCCCTGCTGTGTGACCTGAGCAGGCTGCCTCCCCTCAGTAGCACCCACAGCTTCAGCACAGGCTATGTGTCTCCCCACTCGGAGGTTAGCAGGAGGACTGGCCGACGATGATACCTGTGGGCTAAGCGTGTGCAGAATGGGAGGCCTGGCCCATCGAGCCAACAGCCTGCAATGTCAGGGGCTGGCGGGTGAGCTGGGCCTGCCTTCCCTCACTAGGCTGACCCATGAGTACCTGAGCGTGGCCCCTTTTGCCGACTACCTCGACAGCATCTACTTCAACCGTTTCCTGCAGTGGAAGTGGCTGGAAAGGTGAGCTCCCTGAAGGCTGGACTGGGACAGGCCAGGTTGCTGGGGTTCTTCCCAGGCCTTGGGCTCTCCTGCTCAGCCAGCGTTCGCTTCCCCACCCCTTGCCACAGGCAGCCAGTGACCAAAAACACCTTCAGGCAGTACCGTGTCCTGGGCAAAGGCGGCTTTGGGGAGGTGAGTGGCCAGGCCAGTGGCCCTGGAAGAGTGAAAAGGGTGGGTGTGTTGGGCCCTGGACCACCCCCTGGATGCCGAGCAAGGGCACAGCTGGCCTCCATTCGCCCCTCTCTGCCTGGCCACAGGTGTGTGCCTGCCAGGTGCGGGCCACCGGTAAGATGTACGCCTGCAAGAAGCTAGAGAAAAAGCGGATCAAGAAGCGGAAAGGGGAGGCCATGGCGCTGAACGAGAAGCAGATCCTGGAGAAAGTGAACAGTAGGTTTGTAGTAAGTACAGAAGGAGACTCTCCCTTCCCCTTGGCCATGCTGGCGCACTGGCCCTCCCTACCCCCCAGGCCCCACCCTCCCGCACGGGATGCCGGGAAGGGCGGGTTTGGGGTGTTGACGCCAGGCTTGGGGAGCAGGCTGGGCCCAAGGAGTGGCACCGAGAAGGCTTTTTTGGGCAGCCCTGCCGCCAAGCGCCCCGCAGCTCCTGCCTGAGGGCTCGGGTCCCCTCGGCCACAGGTGAGCTTGGCCTACGCCTATGAGACCAAGGATGCGCTGTGCCTGGTGCTGACACTGATGAACGGGGGCGACCTCAAGTTCCACATCTACCACATGGGCCAGGCTGGCTTCCCCGAAGCACGGGCCGTCTTCTACGCCGCCGAGATCTGCTGTGGCCTGGAGGACCTGCACCGGGAGCGCATTGTGTACAGGTTGGGACGGCTCGGCCACCCCAGGGGCTTAGTCCTTCCCTGCCAGCAACTGCAGCTGGGCCTGGACGGAGGTGGCCAAGGCTGCTGATCAGGCCAGACTACAGAAGGACATTGGTGTGGGGGCTGTGGCACTGGCTTAACTCACATGCCAGGCCAACTTGAGTGGCCCAGACCTAAGCTTTGGGCTCTGGTGGACCCACAGGGGAATCCTGACTTTGTCACCCCTCCACCCCCCACCGTGTGACCTTGGGCCAGTCAGCTCCCTGCTCCCAACACTGCTTCCTTTTCTAGGAAGCATAGACTGTAATTCCTACTTCCCAGGTTGTTGGAGGAGCCCAGTGAGTTAAGTACAGAGTGCCTGGCACACGGGGCTGGGTAAGAGAGCGCCCTGGCTCTGATAGTTGCTGACTTCCTGTGAGCCTCACAGCAGCCTAGTCAGGGGACAGATGAGTAGTCCCATTTGATGGAGAGGAAAGGCGGAGTCAGTCATCAAGGGGTGAGCAAGGCCACTGGGGAGGCCTCTTGCAGGTGGAGCTGCCTTCCACTCGCCTGGAGAGTCCTGGGAGTCCTAGCTCTATAAATCCTTCCTCTGCTCCCTTGAATCCAGGCTGTTGCCAGGGAGAGCAGGGCTGTCTGTCGCCCTGGCAGCAAATGAGTCTTGCACCTTGCTCCACACCTGGCCCCAGGAGGCAAGTGAGCTAGGAGGGGCTGACCCCGTCTGGCTCCCTGGCAGACTGAGCAGCATCTGACCCTGTTCTTCTTTCTGCACAGGGACCTGAAGCCAGAGAACATCTTGCTGGATGACCACGGTGTGTGGGGGTGCCTGGGGTGGGTCAGGGTGGGGTGAGATGCAGAGGCCTGGCCTGTTAACGGGTCTACCTGTTTCTCCACCCACATTCAGGCCACATCCGCATCTCTGACCTGGGGCTGGCTGTGCACGTGCCCGAGGGCCAGACCATCAAAGGCCGTGTGGGCACCGTGGGCTACATGGGTGAGTCTTCTCTGCCCGGCGCACTAGCCTCCTGGGTTCCCTCACTATGCAGCCATCCAGCCACGCCCACTTCTGTCAGGGAGTCTTCTCTCAAAAGGGGCCTCAGCAGAAAGGGCTCATACCAATGCTCCTCTTCTAGAGCTTAGGAGACCAAGACTCAGCCAGGGCCGCACACACTTGGGAAACCATGTCATTCATTTGCTCAATACTTTTTTTTTTGAGACGGAGTCTTGCTCAGTCGCCCAGGCTGAAGTGCAGTGGCGCGATCTCCGCTCACTGCAAGCTCCGTCGCCTCCCAGGTTCACGCCATTCTCCTGCCTCAGCCTCCCGAGAAGCTGGGATGACAGGCACCCGCCACCATGCCCGGCTAGTTTTTTTGTATTTTTAGTAGAGACGGGGTTTCACCGTGTTCGCCAGGATGGTCTTGATCTCCTGACCTCGTGATCCGCCCGCCTCGGCCTCCCAAAGTGCTGGGATTACAGGCTTGAGCCAACGCGCCTGGCCGCTAAATACTTATTAAACCCTGCTATGGCCGGGCGCGGTGGCTCAAGCCTGTAATCCCAGCACTTTGGGAGGCCGAGACGGGCGGATCACGACGTCAGGAGTTCGAGACCATCCTGGCTAACACGGTGAAACCCCGTCTCTACTAAAAAATACAAAAAAAACTAGCCGGGCGAGGTGGCGGGCGCCTGTAGTCCCAGCTACTCGGGAGGCCGAGGCAGGAGAATGGCGTAAAAACCCGGGAGGCGGAGCTTGCAGTGAGCTGAGATCCGGCCACTGCACTCCAGCCTGGGCGACACAGCAAGACTCCGTCTCAAAAAAATAAATAAATAAAAAAAAAATAAACCCTGCTATGGCTCAGCCTGCAAGTGGCCACCGGGGGATGGAGGAGAGAGACCCTCCATCTGTTTCTGTGGCCCCAGTCCCTGCCCGGCCTGTGCCCATCTGTGAAGGAGGCCAGTGGAGGGGCCAAGATGAGGCCCCACGTTCCACTTGGAGACTGAGAGACACAGGAGGCAGAGCTCTGGCTCTGCAGGCGCCGCCTCTTGCCTGTTGCGTGGCCTTGAACCGGAGACTCCACTGCTCCCAGCCTCACTTTGCTCCACTGTAAAACGCTCATCATACCTGCCTCCCAGGGCTGCCTGGAAGATGAAAAGAGAGAGTTCAGGGAAAACTCCCCACGGGGCTGCCCTGGAAGGTAGGAGGTAGTCAGAAAATAGGAGTTTCCTTCTTCTCACTGTTATTAAATCCAGAAGTTGCAAACTGGTAGCCACGTGGGCCCAATTTGGCCTACATTTGTGTTTAAGTCAAATTGTTTTTAGTAAGCCAGATGGTTTCACATACAAAATACAGATTTCTGACTCCTTGTGTAAAATCTGAAGACCCAGGGACCCTGGGCATGGCCTCCTGCAGGGCTGTACCCACCCGCTTGATGGGGCCTGCGCTCTCCTACTGGCCGAGGTCCCCCCCAAGCTGGGACGGCACCTGCCTGGCCAACAGGTTTGAGTGTATCCCAGACCTAACGTGCGCTGGCGTTCCTGGGGCCTGAGGGTCCACTGCCCGCCTCCTGCCCAGCCCTAACTCCCATGCCACCCACCCAGCTCCGGAGGTGGTAAAGAATGAACGGTACACGTTCAGCCCTGACTGGTGGGCGCTCGGCTGCCTCCTGTACGAAATGATCGCAGGCCAGTCGCCCTTCCAGCAGAGGAAGAAGAAGATCAAGCGGGAGGAGGTGGAGCGGCTGGTGAAGGAGGTCCCCGAGGAGTATTCCGAGCGCTTTTCCCCGCAGGCCCGCTCCCTCTGCTCACAGGTACGGCAGCTCACGGAAGCCTGGCCAGCTAGGGCTGGGGTGGACGCACCTCTTCCTCCCTCCCACCCGCTCACCCGCCTGCCCGGCCGCCTCACCCCTGCCTTGCCACAGCTCCTCTGCAAGGACCCCGCCGAACGCCTGGGGTGTCGTGGCGGCAGTGCACGCGAGGTGAAGGAGCACCCCCTCTTTAAGAAGCTGAACTTCAAGCGGCTGGGAGCTGGCATGCTGGAGCCGCCCTTCAAGCCTGACGTGAGTGCAGCCCACTGCTGCGGAGGGTGGGGCCCAGCCAGGGCTGGGGCTCAGGGGCTCTTGTAGTATCAGCCAGGATGCTTCCATTGCAAGCGGCAGAAAAAACAATCTAGTGGCTTAGCCACAAAAATAAAGACAATTCACAAAAAGGAAAAGCCCCAGGATAGTTCCAGCTTTTGGCATGCCTGGATGGGGCTTGGGGCTTCTGACAATGTCCTAGGAACTCTCTCCCTCCCCTCCCTGTACTGTTGAATGTGTAGTCTTCATACTGAGGTGGCTCTCCCCAGGGTGTGGCAGCAGTGGGCCCCAGCAGCTCAGCCGCCACAGTGGACAGAGAGCATCTCTCCTCCCCTCCCCTCCCCTCCCCTCCTTTCCTCCTTCATTCTTTTTTCCTTTCTTTCTTCTTTTCTTTCCTTTTTTCTTTCTTTTCTTTTCTTTTTCAAGACAGGGTCTTGCTCTGTCCCCCAGGCTGGAGTGCAGTGGCGAGATCTTGGCTCACTGCAACCTCTGCCTCCCAGGTTCAAGCGATTCTCCTGCCTCAGCCTCCTGAGTAGCTGGGATTACAGGCACCCACCACCATGCCCAGCTAATGGTTGTATTTTTAGTAGAGATGAGGTTTCACCATAATGGCCAGGCTGGTCTTGAAATCTTGAAATCCTGACCTCAGGTGATCTGCCCACCTCGGCATCCCAAAGCGCTGGAATTACAGGCGTGAGCCACTGTGCCTGGCCTTGCCCAGTAATTTCAAAAGAAATCCTCATGGGGGAAAAGAAGTACCAAGACTGATGTCCATTGCCTCTCATTGCTCATAGTCCCTCACTGGCCACACCCAGATCATACGCCCACCTGACCTTGCACCAATGGGGGAGCTCAGTTCCCCAGAGGAAAACCACAGTGCAGATGCCAGCAGAGGGAGGGGCTGTTGGGCTGGCCGTCCTTCTGTGGGTGGTCACTTCCCCTTATAGAGTCTCACCTGTTAACTGAGCATCTCAGTGGGCCAGGCACTCAGCAGGCAAGAGTGTCCTCTAGCTGTCAGAGGCCAGGTGGCAGAAAACCAGCCTAGGCTGGGCACGGTGGCTCAAGCCTGTAATCCCAGCACTTTGGGAGGCCGAGACGGGCGGATCACGAGGTCAGGAGATCGAGACCATCCTGGCTAACACAGTGAAACCCCGTCTCTACTAAAAAAAAAATACAAAAAACTAGCCGGGCGAGGTGGCCGGCGCCTGTAGTCCCAGCTACTCGGGAGGCTGAGGCAGAAGAATGGCGGGAACCCGGGAGGCGGAGCTTGCAGTGAGCTGAGATCCAGCCACTGCACTCCAGCCTGGGTGACAGAGCGAGACTCTGTCTCAAAAAAAAAAAAGAAAACCAGCCTAAACTCACTTAAGCTCAACATGGAGTGTATTGGTTCATTTGGCCAGAAAGTCGCAAAGTAGGGCCAGCTTCAGGGTTTTCTGCTGTGTGCCAGGATTCTCCAGCTCTTGCCTTGCCTTCAACCTGTTGACTCTTTCCCTCCCCATGAATTAGGCTTCTCTGTGTGACAGTCACAGGAACGGTTCTGACTGGCTAAGATGAAGTCATGTGCTTTCCCCTTCCCTTGTCTGTGAGGACTGGGTCCTGTAATTAACGGTTCACCAGTAACACTGGAGAGGCCCGAAGGATGGGCAGGGCAGGCCTGGCTGATAGCTGACACACGTTTATTGATTCAGCAAATAGCTGAGTGCCCATTTATGCCAGACCCTGGAGATAATGAGGCCCACTGGAGCCAGTCCTGCCCTTATATTCTAGTGGGAGACACACCCAAATAAACCAGTAAGCCAGAAGGAATTCCAGGTCATGTTAAGTGTGATAAAGAAAACTAAAGCAAGCAGCCGGGCGCGGTGCTCACGCCTGTAATCCCAGCACTTTGGGAGGCTGAGGCGGGCGGATCACGAGGTCAGGAGATCGAGACCACGGTGAAACCCCGTCTCTGGCCGGGCGCGGTGCTCACGCCTGTAATCCCAGCACTTTGGGAGGCTGAGGCAGGCTGATCACCTGAGGTTGAGAGTTCGAAGACTGGCCTGACCAACATGGTGAAACCCCGTCTCTACTAAAAATACAAAATTAGCTGGGTGTGGTGGCGCATGCCTGTAATCCCAGCTACTCGGCATACTGAGGCAGGAGAATCGCTTGAACCCGAGAGGAGGAGGTTGCGGTGAGCTGAGATCGCACCACTGCACTCCAGCCTGGGCAACAAGAGCAAAACTTAATCTCAAAAAAAAAAAGAAAGAAAAAGGCCGGGCGCGGTGGCTCACGCCTGTAATCCCAGCACTTTGGGAGGCCAAGACGGGCGGATCACGAGGTCAAGAGATCGAGACCATCCTGGCCAATATGGTGAAACCCCGTCTCTACTAAAAATACAAAAATTAGCCGGGCGCAGTGGCGGGCGCCTGTAGTCCCAGCTATACGGGAGGCTGAGGCAGGAGAATGGCGAGAACCCGGGAGGCGGAGCTTGCAGTGAGTGGAGATCGAGCCACTGCACTCCAGCCTGGGCGACAGAGCGAGACTCTGTCTCAAAAAAATAAATAAATAAATAGAAAAAAAAAGAGAAAACTAAAGCTACGAAGATGGCAGAGAATGATGGTGGGGGGAGTACTTTTAGACACGGTGGTCTCTGGGGAGGTGATGGTGGTGCAGAAATGTAAAATATGTGAAGCGGAGAGCCACGCCAAGATTTGGGGTGTGAGCATTCCAGGCAGAAGAAACAGCCAGGCATTGCAGTTCTGAGGCAGGGGCCAGCCCCGTGAGGGGCAGCAGCTGCGAGGACACCTGTGTGGCTGAGTGAGCCCGTGCAGGCAGAGGAGTTCAGGCAGGTTCTCAGCAAGACGGGACCAGTGGGGCACCCTGGGCAGGAATGTGAGGTATGGGGAGTGGGCCATAGTGGGTGTGAGTGGAAGTGGGGGCGCCAGCGAGGGGGCTACTGCCCTGAGTGACTGCCTCACATGGGCCTCACTGGAACCGCTGGCCAGGCTGGTCTCGAACTCCTGACCTCAGGTAAGCTGTTCGCTTTGGCCTCCATTCCTCTTGGTCTATACCTAGAAATAGAATTACCGGGTTATATGGTAACTATGTTTAACCTTTTGGGGAACTGCCAGACTGTTTTCCAAAGCAAAGGTGGGCCCTGTCAGAGGCACTTGAACTAAGACAACCTGACTTTCGCCAGCTCGCCCCTGAGGCTGGCACTGCCGCTCGTCACTGAGTCTGGTCTGTTTCCTGTGTTCATCATTTCATTAACCTTGAAATAACCAATAACCACACTGCCTCTGGATCTTCCATGCAAAGTTGGAGATAAAATTAGTGCCCTGGAGTTTAACTTTGTAGAATGAAAAGCAAGCTTGATGATGATTTTTTTAACAGCTTTTTTGAGTTTAATTTATATAATTTATATACCATGCAATTCACCCATTTACAATGTATAATTCGGCTGGGTGTGGTGGCTCATGCCTGTAATCCCAGCACTTTGAGAGGCCAAGGTGGATGGATCACTTGAGGTCAGGAGTTCGAGACCAGCTGGCCAACAAGGTGAAACCCCCGTCTCTATTAAAAATACAAAAATTAGCCGGGTGTGGTGGCGCATGCCGGTAATCTCACCTACTTGGGAGGCTGAGGCAGGAGAATCGCTTGAACCAAGGAGGTAGAGGTGGCGGTGAGCTGAGATCATGTCATTGCATTCCAGGCTGGGCAACAAGAGCAAAACTCCATCTTAAAAAAAAAGTGCAATTCATTGGCTTTTTAGTTATGCAGTCATCACCACAATAAATTTTTGAGTGTTTTCATTACCTGCCCCACTTTGCAAAAAAAAAAAAAAAACCCATACCCTTAGCAGTCATTCTCCATTCTTCCCTCCAGCTGCTCCTGGCGATCACCAGTCTATTCTCTGTCTCTCTCTGTTTGCCTGTTCTGGACGTGTCATAGCTATGGAATCACACAGTATGTGATCCTCTGTGCCTGGCTTCTTTCACTTAGCGTAATATCTTCAAGGTTCATCCATGTTGTAGCATAGATCAGTGCTTCATTCCTTTTTAAGGCTGAATAATATTCCATTGCATGGATGGACCACATTTTACTTACCTGTTCGTCAGTTGGTAGACATTAGGATTGTTCCCACTTTTTGGCTGTTATTGCTGCTGTGAACATTCATGTACAAGTTTTTGTGTGGACAGATGCTGCCATTTCTCTTGGTCTATACCTAGGAGTAGAATTACCAGGTCATATGGTAATGATGTTTAACTTTTTGGGGAACTGCCAGACTGTTTTCCAAAGCCGCTGCACCATTTTACATGACGATGATATTTTAATTGACATCTTATTTGAAGGATTTAGAAAACCATGTTAAGATAAAAAAGAAGGTGGCCTCCTGGAGCTGGGCTCCCAGCGTGGGTCTGGGGAGGTGGAGCGGTGGGAGACTGCCAGTCCTCTGATTGGCTGGGAGAGAAGACGGAGCAAATCCCAGGTCATCGCAGGGCAGGGAGCCAAGGAGTCACCATCTCCAGGCTCTGCGTGGCGGTGCCCAGCTGAGCGGCCAGCTGAGATTCAGCCTGTACTCCCCACCCCAACTGCATACCCAGGAAGCAGTGTCGGCTCCCCATGGGTTGGCCTTGCTGCCTGGCCTCGGGGAGCCACGGGCACCCCTTCCATGGCAGAGGCAAGATGTGGCAGGCGAAGGAGGTGCCTGGCATTGGCCTTTACACAGCCTCACAACCATTGAGCAGTGAGGAATAATGTACCCAATTCACAGAGGGGAAAACCAGGCTTCGGAGAGAAGGGCCTGCCCCGCTTAGGAAGTGCGTGGGGCACGTGGTTTCTGACTCCAAATCAGAGAGCTGCTGGCGTCAGGGCAGCACCAGGCCAAGACCCGAGTCAGAATCAGGGCTGAGCTGCCTTCACGTGTGCGTGTCTGTGTGTGTTTCCTATCTGACCACTGCCTCTCTCCCACCAGCCCCAGGCCATTTACTGCAAGGATGTTCTGGACATTGAACAGTTCTCTACAGTCAAGGGCGTGGAGCTGGAGCCTACCGACCAGGACTTCTACCAGAAGTTTGCCACTGGCAGTGTGCCCATCCCCTGGCAGAACGAGGTGGGGGCCTGGCCTGCTGGTGGGGTGGGCTCCAGGAGGCTGCCCTGGGGACAGATGTCACAGCTGCCTGCTCCTCAGCAGATGGTGGAGACCGAGTGCTTCCAGGAGCTGAATGTCTTTGGGCTGGATGGCTCAGTCCCCCCAGACCTGGACTGGAGGGGCCAGCCACCTGCACCCCCTAAAAAGGGACTGCTGCAGAGACTCTTCAGTCGCCAAGTAAGCCCCAGCATCGGCCGACCTGGGCCCCCAGCCTGGCTCCAGGGGACGGCGGGTGGGAGGCAGAGCCGGTGCCCGCATGCACTGGGAGTGGGCATCCTCCAGCCCTGTTGCGGTGCCCAGGGTCTCTGGCCTCATTCCCGCCTGTCCCCCACCCCTGGCTGGGCTCATGGCCTCTTTTCTCTTTCCAGAGGTGAGCAGTGTGGGCTCCCCGTGGGTTGGCCTTGCTGCCTGGCCTCGGGGAGCCACGGGCAGCCCTTCCATGGCAGAGGCAAGATGTGGGAGAAAGAAGTCTGGTGCCCGCCCCACTCCCCCTGCCCACTGCTTCGATTCCCTGCACCCTGGCCCCTTGGAGCTGCCAGCTTTGCTTAGCTTGTCTCCCCATGCCCTGTCTCTGCCAGCCCCAGGGGAGAGGGCTGGGATCTACCCAGCCCCCTTACTTCAGTCTGTTGCTAGCAGCCTCTGCAATGACACCCACCCACGTGTGGCCTGAGCTGCTGCTCCAGGTTCCTCGTGGAGAGGCCCCTCCCCAGAGTGTGCCCCCCAGGCAGCTCCTGGCCTACCCTGGCAGGGTCGGCCCCATGTGACGTCCCTGGTGGTTAATAGCACCTGCTCTGCCTCTCTCCCTCCCTCCGTGTCTTCCCCGTCCCTCCAGGATTGCTGTGGAAACTGCAGCGACAGCGAGGAAGAGCTCCCCACCCGCCTCTAGCCCCCAGTCCGAGGCCCCCACCGGCAGTTGGCGGTAGCAGCTACTCCGAGCGCCGTTTACAGTTTTGCACAGTGGTCTTCCCCATTGTCCACTCAAGTCGTGGCCTGGGGAACACAGACGGAGCTGTCCCCAGTGTCCTCCACCCCTCAGCCCCTGGTCTGGCTGAGTTTGGCAGGGCCTGGGCCGTCCCTGGGACAAAGGTGCGTCCCTTCAGCTCTTCTCTGTGGAGCTCGGGGCTTTCTGTATTTATGTATTTGTACGAATGTATATAGCGACCAGAGCATTCTTAATTCCCGCCGCAGACCTGGTGCCTGCCTTGGCTCCTGGGGGCAGCCAGCCCTGGCTGGGAGAGTGGGAGCTGGCAGAGGAGCCACTGCCAAACTCAAGGCTCCTCCGGCCCAGCTTGGACGGCTGAGGGTGCTCACACCCCTGAGCCTTCAGCACTGTGCTGGCCACCCCCGGCCTCTGAGTAAGACTCGTGCCTGCCTCCGCTGCCCTGGGCTCAGGCTGCTACTCTCTGGGGCCCAAAGCTGTCCCTTCTCAGTGCTTGTCAGAGATGGATCTGGGGCCTCTGTATCCCCTAGGCCTGTGCCAAAGTGTCCAGAGATTGGGCCAGCTGTGAGACCCGTCAGCCCACTGCCCCGGCCGGCCCAGATAGGTTTGCCTCTGCCTTCCAGCTCCCAGGGCCTGGTCCCTGATGCTGGGCCCTGTCCTGGAGACACCTCTTTCAGAAACACCCGAGCCCAGCCCCTAGGAGGGGGTGGGGCATCCCTGGTCAACCCTCAAACATTCCAGACTCCCCTCATAACAATAGACACGTGCCCAGCAATAATCCGCCCCTTCCTGTGTGCGCCTGTGGGGTGTGTGCGCGCGCGTGTGTACCTGTGTGGGTGAAGGGGATAGTGCAAGGCTGTGCCTGTGCCTGTGCCCCAGGCCCCAGTCCTGGCCCTTCCCAGACTGTGATGGCCATCCTGGTCTCAGTGTTAGGGTAGCATGGGATTACAGGGCCTTGTCTTTTCCATATTTAAAGCCAATTTTTATTACTCATTTTGTCCAATGTAAGCTGCCACGTGTCTCTGTGTGAATACAGTCCGAGCACAAACCTGGCTAGCCACCCCTGCCTGCCTCTTTCTTGCTTCCGGTGCTCCAGGGGTCTTCCTGCTCCCCTGGCCCAGCTGGAAGCGGGAAGGGATTGGAGGTGGGCCTGGAGGGAGGCAGGGTGTGCCCTTCCGAGGCCCAGGAGCCCCCAGGGCTGACTCTGAGCTAGCCTCTCCAGACAGCCAGGCTTTGGTAGCCTTTGGGCTCACCCAGTGTGTTTCCCAACTTCCTAAAGGGGATGGGCCTAAGGAAAGAAGCTTTGGGTACCCACTGGGGTGTAGGTCTGTTTCTGACTGCTGGTAAGGCCTGCCCCTTTGGTGTCCTCCCCTCCAAGCCTAAGGTGGCCTGGCTGCCTAATGTGGACTTAGAGTAGGGTGGGAGCTGTGTGCCCCAGGCCTGCCTTACCTGTCTGCCCCAGGCCTGCCTTACCTGGACGCCAGCCATGTACCAGCCCCTGGGCTGATGCACGTGCGTCATACCCACCCCTCTGTTTTGCCTTTGACACATGATGGGCAAAAACCTAGATAGTGGGTGATGCTGGTAGATAGGCTGTGGCTGGCGTGGGAGGGCTCTCTGAAGATGGTTGTTGAGCCGGCCTCGAAGTAGACATTCACCTGGGGGGAAGGGGGACTGGGAGGCACTCAAGGGCAGCTTCCTGCGTGGGCTCTGGGGCCAAGAGCTTATTGCCTACCAGTCTGTCTCAGATCTTGCAACCCCAATGCTGCTCTATAGACTCCCAGTGTCCCCAGCTCCCTAGGAATGCCCCGTAACCCCCATCGAGCTTGTTCCTGGCCTCTGGACTGGGCACCCAGTGCTGCAGGAGCCATGTGAGCTTTGTAGCTGACAGTTCCAGGTTCAAGCCCCAGCCTGGCCACTTTTCAAGTTGGCTCTGCACAGGCCCTTCCCTTGTTTGGAAAGATAGGTGTGAGACCCATCACCTTGCCGGGCAGCTGTGGGAATCCACCCAAGCAGCCAGCTAGCCCCTGGAGTTCCCAAAGCCACCGCAGGACTCTCACCTGCTGTGGAGTGGTGCTGAGTACCAAACTAACCACCTGGCTTAAGCACAGCCAGAAGGTGCCGAGCCAGCAGCCTGGCAGAAGGGGCGTTTTGTGGCCCCACTCATGACGTGCGGAGTGCCTGCTGCTTCCCATCAACCTAAGGGAAATAAGGGGAGGAGGGATCTGCTCAAGGTCTTCCAACTGGTTAAGTGGCCATTGCAGGGTGGGGAGGAAGCCAGGTAATGATGGGAACACCGGATCCTACCCATGTGTCCTGAAAAAGGAGCCTGGGGTGGGTTTGCCCCTCTGCCCCAGGCTGTTTTGAGGTGGGAGTGGGGGATTTTTAGGTAGGTGTTAGCATGTCAGACCAACTGGGCAGGTATGCAAGAGTGAGCGGGTGCCAGGTGGACATGCAGGACCCTGAGGCACTCTGCCTGCATCTGGATCAGGATGCCCTGGCCAGGCTCCCCCTTGGGCTAGGGAGGCATCCAGGGAACTTCCTGGCTAGGGTTAAATTTACCTTAAGGCTTTTAGCACAGCGGGTCCTTGGCAGAGAGAATTCCCAGAATTCATTTCCCAAGAAGCTTCCCTGAGCTATCCTCCATGCCCAGCTCTATGGTGGGAACTGGGACCCAGATGGAGACGAGGCCCCTGGCAGCTTGGAGCTTGGTCTGGTGGGGAGGCAGACAAGGGAACAGCGGGACCCAGTGTGATCGGCCCTGTGGAAGAAAGGACTCTAGCGCTGACAGGGTTGGGGGTGGGGCAGCACCAAACAAGGAGGCCCCTTGACCCGGAAGGTGTTAGAGTCGGTGCCTTCCAGGACACAGGATCAGATGCACCCAAGTACAGGAGCCAGATGGATGGTCTAGGGCTTTAGTGGTTTAGGGTGGCTGAGCATGGGAGGCCAGGGGTGGAAGCAAGGAATGACTGGAGCTGAGGTCAGTGAGAGACAGCCAGCTTTGAAAGCTGGATTAAGAGCTGCGTGCGGTGGCTCACGCCTATGATCTCAGCACTTTGGGAGGCTGAGGCGGGCAGATGACAAGGTCAGGAGATCAAGACCATCCTGGCTAACACAGTGAAACCCCGTCTCTACTAAAAAGTACAAAAAATTAGCTAGGCGTGGTGGTGGGTGCCGTAGTCTCAGCTACTCGGGAGGCTGAGACAGGAGAATGGCTTGAACCCGGGAGGCGGAGCTTGCAGTGAGCTGATATTGCGCCACTGCACTCCAGCCTGGTCAATAGAGCGAGACTCTGTGTCAAAAAAAAAAAAGCCAGATTAAGGATCATAGGGTTAAGGCCCAGATAGATGGGGCCTCATCTGGAAGGTGGGGGATTCCCTGAAGGGTTTTGGCTGGTCGTGTTGGGTTGTTTGCTCCAGCATCTACAAAAGCACCCCTAGTCTGTGTCCATGTGGTTTAGATGGGGCTGGGCTTGCACTCCCTCCATACACATACTCCACACGCTACCTAGAGTGAGAGAGCCAGGTGGGAATGTTACAAGTGACAGAATGGTCCTCCCACTAACTTAGAAGGTGTTCAGCCGGGCGCGGTGGCTCAAGCCTGTAATCCCAGCACTTTAGGAGGCCGAGACGGGTGGATCACGAGGTCAGGAGATCGAGACCATCCTGGGTAACACAGTGAAACCCCGTCTCCACTAAAAATACAAAAACTTAGCCGGGCGAGGTGGCAGGCGCCTGTAGTCCCAGCTACTCGGGAGGCTGAGGCAGGAGAATGGCGTGAACCCGGGAGGCGGAGCTTGCAGTGAGCTGAGATCCGGCCACTGCACTCCAGCCTGGGTGACAGAGCGAGACTCCGTCTCAAAAAAAAAAAAAAAAAAAAAAAAAAAAAAAAAAAAAAAAAAAAAAAAAAAAAGGTGTTCAAAGGATATGGAGGAGCTTCGGGGTCTTAGTTGTGGACCCCATTCTCATCAGGGCACACCCACCAGAACTAAGATGCTAGAGCCATTTGGTTTTGCCTCTTTGAGCCCAGTTGCAAACTCAAGGAGTCTGAGTGGCCAGGCTGGATACCTGCCTGCTGTGCACTGAGGGAGGAGGGCACTTGGGTTCGCAGGCTCACCAGGATGGCACCCATGGGGCAGTGATTCCCCCGTTGAAATCAGGGTGCCTGTATCCAAAGAAAAGGGAATGGGTACTGGGAGGCCACTCCCTTTGCCTAAGGAATTCGTATCCTCTCCCTTAACACATAGGCACTTAGACTGGTTCACTGGTAGAGACTCAGCCCAAATGAGTCCAAAAACAATCATTCGTGGAGTTGTTTGCTTGTATTTTGCTCAAATGATGGGGAAGGAATTGGGGTTCCCTTTCCTCCAGGGATAGATGGCAGGATATGAGCCTAGGGCTGTTGGGGTTGTCCTTGCTACCCTTTGGGGAGAGCTTGCCTGAGAGTGATGCAAACATAGAAGCACATACGTGCCTGACACCACTGCAGGAACACTTGGAAGCAACTGTGACCAAAGCTAGAATCTACCCTGGGACTTTTTTTTTTTTTTTTTTTTTTTTTTTTTTTTTTTTGAGACAGGGTCTCACTCCATCCCTTAGGCTGGAGTACAGCGGCGTGATCTCACTCACTGCAACTTCTGCCTCCTGGGTTCAAGCGATTCTCCACAGGCGTGCGCCACCAAGCCCGGCTGCTTTTTTTTTTTTTTTTTTTTTTTTTTGTATTTTTTGGTAGAGACGGGGTAGAGCTCAAACCTATTTGTTTGGGGGTTCTGTCACTTGCGACCCCAAATGTTCCAGCTAATATGGTGGTGGAGGGGTTTTGGGAAAATCACCTTAAGTGCAGTAGAGAAGTTGGACGAAAGACAGCCCAGTTAAGAGGCCGATGGACAGCCAACTTCAGAGTGGCCTCTGCAAGCTTGGACCTCGGGGTAGACAGTGGGGCGCTCTCTGGGGGTCATCTGCTCCCTGGTGGGGTCGGGGGGAGGCATGTCCACGGAGGTCAGGGCTATGGATTCGGCACTAGGTCCTCCTCCCCGTGCTGCTTGCTAGTAGGCATGTGGTGGTGCACACCTGCTGGGCACCTAGCAGGAGGGGTCATGAGTTGGTAAGGAGCCATATTAGGGTGCCTGCCTGCTCAGGGCCCCTGCCCACCGCGTGTGCGCAGCGCCTGTCAGGATGTGACAGGGACCTGGACATATGTGTGCTCTCCGAGCTGAGCTGTGTACGCGTCGGGGTTCTCGACCTCAGCTTCCTGGCTGTGCATCCAGTGTACACGACCGGTGTGGCCTGGGCTCCAGCCTAGCGTGTGGACTGGGTCGGCCGGCGCGTGCCTCCCGTGAGGGTGCCCTGGCGGGTGTGAGCCCGGCGGGCTGGAGAGCCGGGGCTCGGCGCCGCAGGTGGGTGTCCGTCCTCCCCCTCCTTCCCTCCGGGGGCAGCCTCCTCGCGGCGTGTGGCTGGGGGTGGGGGGCCCTCTGCCGGCTGCCGCGCGCGCGCACGTCGGGCTCAGCACCCGCCGTGTACGCGCCCGTGCGCGCGCCCCGCGACTCCAGCCCAGCGCTCGGAGCCGCTTTCGCTGCCACTGTCTGCTCCCCCGGGCCGCCGCCGCCGCCGCTTCCCCCCGCAGGCCCGGGGCTCTGTCCGCTGGGCCCGCGCTGCTCGCCCCGAGCCAGGAGAACGAGCTCGAGGAGGATGCCTGGGCCCGTGAGTACCGCGGCGGCTGCGGGCCGGGCGGGCACGGAGCGCGGGCGGAAGATGGTCCCAGGACTGAGCCCTTCCCCGCGGGCGGCTCTGCGCCCTGGCCCCGGGTCGCCGCCCCGGACCCCTACCCGGGCCGCCCCTCCCCCAGTCCACACAGGAGGGAGGGAGAGCGCCAGTGAGCGAGGGAGCCGGAACGGGGCGCGAGCCGCCACCAGTTCGCTTGGAAACGGTTGCCACAGCAACGGGGTTGCGCTCCCCGGCAACACGACTGCGGGGTGGCGACGCCCCCTCCCCCACCCTCCCCCTCCCCCCACGCGGGCCCACAGCTCGGGGGCGCAGGGGGAGAGGGGTGCGCAGCGGGGGCATGTCGTCCCTCTGGCCCGGCTGGGTGTGCCTGCCTCCACAGCCCATCGAGGGTGGGGGTGGGGGCGAACGACTGTGGGCACGAGCTGGCTCCCACGTGGCTGCAGTCGTCGCAGCAGGGCTCCTGGGGTGGCTGCAAACGTGGGGGCGGCCCAGCCCCTGGGCTTGTCACGGGAGGAGGAGGCATGGAGGCTGGGGCTGGGGTCTTTGCCCATAGACCCCCCAACCATCCACCGCCGCCACCACCCCCCAGGGCCTAATCGCGCCGGCCCTGGACATGGCCTGAGCCGAGCTGGGTTCCCCAGGGGCGACGTTTCTTACCAGGGTAGAGGAGCGAAGCTTGCATCCCTCCTCCTCACGGCCGGGGCACGTGTCAAACCGGGCATGGGCCCGCGGTGAGTCTCTGCTCCGTGTTCCTAGCCACCATTCTCCAGGGAGGGGTGGAAGCAGAGTGGGCAAGAGCAGAGGAAAGGATATTGCTGACCCAGGGAAGCTGAAGCCCAGGCCAAATGGGATCGACCCAGCCCATTGTCTGGATCACAAGTGCCCCTTTCTTGTATGAGCACAATGCCCCAACTGTACTGAGTGGCATGCAGGTTGGCCGGCAGGGAGGCCCGCGCCACATGGAGGTGCCTGGTCCTCCAGGGGAGCTCCTCTGGGAGGAGAGTGGCCTCTGACTCAGAGGAAATGACCTCTGGCTCCCCTCCCAACCTCCCCTCAGCGGGCATCATGCTGGAGAGAGAAATGGCCCTCCTGCCAGCTCTCCCAGGCCTGACTCAGCAGATGCCAGCCCCGACCGCGGGCTTCAGATCCAGGATCCCAGTGACCACAACAGCCCTTGGGTTTCCCATCCGGGGAGGCCTCCTAGAGGTGACTGACATCTGGGGCATTTGAGGCCTTGGTATAAGATGCCCTTAGATGGGTGGTGCCCTGGAGGTCAGGCCTGAGTCTCCTGCAGGCAGGGGCGCCTGGGGAATGACTCACAGGTAGCTTTCATTCCCTTACTGCTCTGTGAGAGCTGTGTTGAGTGCTCTGCATCCATTATCTCCTAATTTTTTTACAACAGTTGCTCAAGGTAAATTTATTATCCCCATTTTAGAGATGAAGACTCTAAAGGGAGGCTCAGGGAGGTGAGTGACTTGCCCAAGGTCATACTAGCAGTAAGTGGCAGAGCTGAGTCCACAGTGCAGGCTTCTCTGCGGGCAGAGCTCCTCTCTGCCTGCCATCTAACTTCTCTTGTAACCCTGGCAGAAGAGAACAGTAGAGCCTTCTAGAGGAGCATTCTTAACCTTCCTTCACTTTCCTCCAGTGAGGACATTCCCCATCTTTCAGGTCTTGGTACATTTTTCCTTCTTCCAGCAAAATCAGCCAAATTCTTGCTCCCCCAGATGCATTATAGGATGGGGCTAGCTTTCTTCCTCCCTTCTTCACTTCCTCCCTGCCTCCATTTTCTCCCTCTGGGTGAGACCAAGCAGCAAAGGGCTGCCTCAGTCCCCTGGGAAAACCCCAAGCCCTGACCCTAGGCTCATGGGCTCCGGGGCCTGCTCAGCTTGCAGTCTTGGCTGTGGGAGAGAAAATTTAGCAAAGATGGGCCCGTGCAGTGCTGCTGCCTGTGGGTGCTCAGTCTAGCTCCAGGCATTGGAAACCCAAATGCTTCCAAGGATCAGGGGGGAAATGGAATGAGTGAGGCGGGCCAGGGAGCCGCTCAGCTCCAATCTTTGTCACTGTGTGAAATGTGGTCTTGGTATGACCTGACTGTCCAATTTTCAAGATGAACCAGAAATCTAGACCTTTATATAAAATCTCCTGGATTTTTAAATGTTGGCAATTAATCAGAATGTTTTTAAAAATGGATTGTGAGCATGGATTGTTTTTAAAACATGTCTGTGAACTGTGTCCAACCTAAGGGTCCTGTGTCTGAGACCTCTGGCCTGTGGGAAAGGGACAGCAGTTTTTGCTGGGCCACCTGCAGGGGCTGCTTTCTGTATTTGAGCCTCTTGAGGCTGCAGGGTGATCCCTCATCAGAGGGAGTTCTGTTCTCCCCTCGGCACCCTTGTCCTACTGCTGAAGAAACTCCAGCTCAGGTATGGGAGTAGCCAGGATGGGATCACATGGCTCAGTGAGGGCGGAAGCCAAATATGAGCTCAGGGCTACCCCTCGGCACCCTGCATGTTACCCAGGCTGCCTCCCACCAGGGTATCACCATCATGCCCATGTGGCCTCCTCCCCTGGAGGGTCAGATCATTATTTCTATGCTAGCTGCGGGGATGAAGGCACAGAGAGCCGCAGGCTGAGGTTTCAGTGGAGGAACCTGGTCTCTGAAAACCCTGCCCTGAAGAGGGCCGGAGCTGTAGACACTGGCCTGAGTGAGGGCTCTCCACCTACAGGCCCGCCGGGGCCTCAGTCTCTGTGGTCCTATTTGTAGTTTCCCAAGCCCTGGCTTCCTGGCTTGGTGTCAGGGTTAGGTCATCTACCTGCAAGCAAGGGTGCCACTCAGTACCCTGGCCTAGGTGGAGGGCCGTTTTGGCCAGCTCCAAGCCTGGCTGACTGGGAGTGGAGACAAGTCCTGTCAAGTCGTCTCTGGCCTCAGTTCCTCTGTGTTGGTGTGGGAGGGGTGTAAGGGTGTTACCAGTGGCTCCCTGAAATGCCCTTCCTGCCGGGACCAGGGACTTTGTCATCACCTGAGCTCCACATCACCTGGCTATGGAGACCTGAGCTGGACCCACTCCTTGAGCCTACATCCTTGTCTGTAGAGAGAACAGTAGCCACCTCCTGGCTTTTCCTTAGATAACTAGCATAGAGACCAGTAGTGGACCTGGCATTTGCAAGGCACACAGGACAGGCTGTCAGTCTGTCCTGCCCCCTAGCCCTCACCCTCTGCTCTGCGTTCCTGTCCCTTCCCTTGAAGACCAGCAGCTCTAGCCTCAAATCCAGGTGGGACCCAGCGCCCCTGCTGCCCGGGATTTCCCATCCCTGCCCCCCAGAACCCTGGTGTGTGGCTCCGTACAGCCTTTTCCTTTGATTCATGTAGACGCATGGGTTCTCCACTTGCTTATAAACCACCCTGCCAAGCGAGGGCTGGGTGATGGCTTTTCTCTCTGTGACATTTTGGTGAATGGCTGACATTTCCCAGGAATGAACTGGACACAGACCCAGCCCTTAAGGTACTCCCGGTCCCACAGCTAAAAGACCAAACACGTAACGAGCCCTCCAGCCTCTCCTTCCATAGGTGGTTCTTGAGCTGCTTACTGGGTGCCAGCTGGTAAGACCGATGGTGCTGGACCCTGGCCGCCCCGGAACATCCTGGTATCATTGGGCTTCCCATCCCTGAGGGGTGAGGTGGCTCAGGTGAGCCCAAGAGGCCTTGGCAGGAGCTCATCCAGGAGGCCAGCACCTAGGTCAGTGGTTCTCAGAGTGTGTTCCCCGGCTCTGCAGTACCAGCATCTGCTGGGAATTTGTGAAAAATGCAAACTCGGGCCCCATCCTAGACCTACTGAATCCAGCACTGGGAGTGGAGCCCAACACTGTTTTAACAGCCTCCACGTGGTTCTGATGCTTGCTTAAGTTTGAGAGGCCCGGATCTAAGCCATGTTCAATGTTAAATGCTAGATTGGCTCTTGAGGCAGCGTGGCGTTATGAAGAGTGACTAGGCTGGGCAGGGGCACAGCACAGTGGCAAGCGTGGTGATGGGGGCCAGGGCAGTGGCAGGAGGACCAAAGGAAGTGGACAGATGCCACCCTGCAGAGGATGCTGTGGATGGAAGGAATGGTAGGCTCTTTGCTGAGATAAAGGACCCAGTGGCAGATCTTTGGTGTAGGGTTCTTTGTGCAGAGGGCAGTGTGGGAGGTGCCCACAGCAATGCAGCCAGGCCCTGGTTCTGTGTGCCCTTGGGTGTCATTTCATCTCCTTGAGCCAAGTGTTCCCATCTGCCAAATGACAAGAATGCTAGCCTGCTTCGAAGAGGGTGGTGCCCAGCTCTCAGGCAGGGAGCACCCTGGGGACACACACATCTCTGTATCCTCAGCTCAGAAGCCACCATCAGAGCTAATGTTTGTTGGCACCTCCACACCCTTGGCATGGATTAGCTTCATCTTCACCGATGAGGAAACTGAAGCAACTTGGAGGTTAAGAAACTCACCAAGGGTCTTGCTTTCATCCCCCTGCCGTGCTCCCAGTGAGTGTGTGGCCCAAGAAAACATGCAGAGCGATATGGTTCAAAAACACTACAGATAAATCAAGATGGAACCCTAAAACATGTTCAAATAACCTTCAAGAAAGTAGGAAAAGAGAAACAGGAAACAAACAGAACATGAGTAATAAAATGATAAAATGGCAGCCCAGTCTGTCTGCAGGGCATCGTTCCTAGCACCTGAATGTGTTGGGTGGGTAGGAGGAGGCAGGTATGTGCTACTACCAGTCTGGAGCAGTGTGGACAGTGGAGGGAGTGACTGGGAGAAGCAGGCTGCAGGCAGGGTCTGAGTCTGAAAGGCTCCCAGACAAGGGCAAGAGCTCACATAGGAAAGGAGCAGTAAGGGGGCATGCTTTTTTCAGGAGGCTTTGCAAAGTCTGGCCTGGTCAGGTAGAGCATTTTGAAAGGTCTGAATGAACCTCTGATGTTTATGTATTGAGCACCTATGGTCGGTTAGTGAGAGTCTACTGAGCACCTGGGAGGGAGGCGTCAGACAGGATTCCAGTCCCGTGGGCCTGCTGTGACACTGCCAAGGGGATAGTGTTCAGCGTCAAATCCCCACCCACTCTACCTGGGGGCAGAGCCAGGCTGGGGCCATGGGGCTAGCTATGTGACCTTAAGCAAGTGCCTTCCTCTTGCTCTTTGGCCCAAAGTTGCCTAGTCTATAAAATGCAGCTATGATGGCACCCAGCAGGTCCTGGGCATGGCCTGCCCTGTCTGGCCTAATGCCCTACCTGCTGAGCTGGGTGCCCTCAGGGCACAGACCCTGTCTTTTGTCTCTTGCTAACCTGGAGCTGCCATTACATCTCCCCTTCATCCTGTAGCTCTTTCTCATGCTGCTATTCCACAGCAGTGTCGGGCTGGTGATCAGGCATGCCAGGGCCCTGGTGGGAAGGGATGGGAATGTACATTTTGGCTGCTAGCTGGCCTGTCTGCCCAGTGCCCCCATGGCTGCCACTTACATCTGGCTTATCACATAGGGAGTGTTTTGACAGAGTTTGGATTCAGACTCAGGCTAAATCCTAGCTCCTCCCCTTCTGAGCTGTGTAACCTGGGCCAAGTCATTTCCCTCTCTGAGCCTATCTCCCTGTCTATCAAATAGGCACAACCAGCATGGACAAGGTGGTGTTGAGAGGATTCTGTGTGGTCCTTGAAAGATATTTGTAGGCCGGGCGTGGTGGCTCAAGCCTGTAATCCCAGCACTTTGGGAGTCCGAGACGGGTGGATCACGAGGTCAGGAGATCGAGACCATCCTGGCTAACACAGTGAAACCCCGTCTCTACTAAAAAAAAAATACAAAAAACTAGCCGGGCGAGGTGGCGGGCGCCTGTAGTCCCAGCTACTCGGGAGGCTGAGGCGGGAGAATGGCGTGAACCCGGGAGGCGGAGCTTGCAGTGAGCTGAGATCCGGCCACTGCACTCCAGCCTGGGCGACAGAGCGAGACTCCGTCTCCAAAAAAAAAAAAAAAAAGATATTTGTAATTCAGCTAAACCCCATCACCTCCAGCCCCAGGGTTACCTTTTCTGACCCGGAGCTGTTCCTGCCTGGCAGGCCAGGGGGATCTCTAGTTAGTGCCAGTTTCCTCAGAGCATTCCTGATGGCTCAGGAAAAGAATAACAGATGTAATTAACTCCCAGTGACTGGCAGCATCGTGTTTTTATCTGGGCTGCGTCACCATGGCAGCCTCATGGCAGGGTTGTCGAGGGGGCGGGCAGAACTATGGTTCCTGCCATTGTCTGTTCTGGAACGCAGGCCCAGGAGAAGGGGACCCGCACGGGCACCAAGTGGCACGTGGCTGAAGGCAGCCATGGAGTCAGGGGCCATCTGGGGAGAAGTGTGGGGTGGCCCATGGCCTGGCTTCCCCCCAGCTTGGGGCTCAGGCTCCCTGTGGCTCTCAAAGCAGAGTGTGTGTGTGTGCCTTGGGCGTGCTGAGGGTAGGAGGGTCTGTGGGGCTTCTGGAAGAGGCCCACAAAGTAGCCCAGGCAGCACTACCCCCCACCCCACCCAGGCTAGGGTTTTGTGGCCAGGCCTGGGTTCAAATTATGGTTCCACCACCTGCCATCTACACAGCCAGTTTTCCCCAACTGCTCATCTGTAAAATAGGAATCATTCCAGTTACCCGAAGGCTTTCGTTCAAACCTGTGTGTATAAGGCATTCAGGAAAGGCTCAGTTCTGTTCTGTGGGGGCGGTGAGCAGTCACCTGCCACCTTTCACTCAGAGTCAGGGCTCCCTCCTACCTCCCTCTTAGGGTGCAAGGTTCCCCCTCTCGCCCGCGTTTGTGGAGGGGAGGAAGCGGAACTAGAGATGCCCATCTGGCGTGAGTGCAGGACCAGGTGGGTACAACAGACTAGCTTCCGACCCTCATCTACTTTTCCTCCCCTCCGCGAGAGGGAGAGGGAGACGGCGGCCTGGAGACAGAGGCAGAGCCAAGTGGGGCTGTGCAAGGGTAGGAGGCGGGGAAGCGGAGCTGGAGCAGGCAGGGCGCCTGGAGGAAAGGAAGAGAGAGACTGGCCCACGCTCGGCGCAGCGCGCTAGGCGCAAAGGCAGGGCCGGTGGCACGCAGTACTGGCACGCATTACCAGTTGGAGCCACCCGCCTGAGCCCTACAATGGGAGCGGCGGAGACCCGGAGGGCGCGGTGCAGGGCCAGTTGTTCCGGGCTTTGGGCAGCCAGGGGCTACCAGGCGTCTGTACAGGGCGCCGGGTGGCTGTCTGTGGGGCTCCAGGAGATATACCACCCTTTCCCCGCCGCACAGCAACCGCGTCGAGACGCCTCTTCAGGGACCTGGTGCGCACAGGCTCCTGAAACCTTTTCGCAGCTGGGGTACCTTTGCCCCAGGGACTGTGGATGGCGAATCTCTCGTCCGAGCTGTAGTCCGGCCTTCGCGCGCCCCCTGCTGGCCCGCCTCGGCTCCCCTCGGCGCCCGGCTCCGCGGCGGCGGCCGGGGCTCAGATCGGGGAAACCCTACCGGGGAAACCTCGAGGCGTGACGTCACCCTCCTCGGTGACGTCACCGGCCCCCCGGGGAGAGCGGGGTTCCCACGGAGAAGGCTTTCCCCGGACTGCGCAGGGCGCGGGCGGGGGCCGGGAAGTCGTTGGGGGCCGCGGCGCGCCTTCACTGCGCCCCGTGTCTGCCCCACAGGTCCCGCGCGGCCCCGGGTGAGGCACGCCCGCGCGCCCGCCGGCGCCATGGGAAGGAGCGGGCGCCGCTGCTGTCCCCCGCCGGCGCGCGCACGACTTGAGACCTGCCACGGGCAGCCCCCGGCCGCGGGTCCCCGAGTGACGCTGGCGGCACCTGAGAGTGTGGCGCGGGCCCGGGGCCACGCAGAGGAGCCCAGTGTCCAGTGAAGCGGCTGAGGACCCGCCGCCCGTGCCGCCGCCATGGTGATGTCCCAGGGCACCTACACGTTCCTCACGTGCTTCGCCGGCTTTTGGCTCATCTGGGGTCTCATCGTCCTGCTCTGCTGCTTCTGCAGCTTCCTGCGCCGCCGCCTCAAACGGCGCCAGGAGGAGCGACTGCGCGAGCAGAACCTGCGCGCCCTAGAGCTGGAGCCCCTCGAACTCGAGGGCAGTCTGGCCGGGAGCCCCCCGGGCCTGGCGCCGCCGCAGCCACCGCCGCACCGCAGTCGCCTGGAGGCGCCGGCGCACGCGCACTCGCATCCGCACGTGCACGTGCACCCGCTGCTGCACCACGGGCCCGCGCAGCCGCACGCGCACCCGCATCCACACCCACACCCGCACCACCACGCGCTCCCGCACCCGCCGCCTCCGCACCTGTCGGTGCCGCCACGGCCCTGGAGCTACCCGCGCCAAGGTGAGTACCGACCTCCGCCAGGGGGCGATCCGGGCCGCCGGGAGTGGGCGGGCGTTGGAGGGCTCGCTGCTTACCCGCGGGGTTTCCACCCGCAGCCTCCGGGAGAACACGGGCAGCGGCGGGCTCGGGCTGGGGCTGGGGCTGGGGCTGGAGCTGGGGCGCGGGCGGCCCCTGGCTGGGGCCTCTGCGAGAGGCTGGGAACCGGCGGCCTCACCCCCTCCGACCGCCTCCCACTCCGCAGCGGAATCGGACATGTCCAAGCCACCGTGTTACGAAGAGGCGGTGCTGATGGCCGAGCCGCCGCCGCCCTACAGCGAGGTGCTCACGGACACGCGCGGCCTCTACCGCAAGATCGTCACGCCCTTCCTGAGCCGCCGCGACAGCGCGGAAAAACAGGAGCAGCCGCCTCCCAGCTACAAGCCGCTCTTCCTGGACCGGGGCTACAACTCCGCGCTGCACCTGCCCAGCGCCCCTCGGCCCGCGCCGCCCTGCCCAGCCCTCTGCCTGCAGGCCGACCGTGGCCGCCGGGTCTTCCCCAGCTGGACCGACTCAGAGCTCAGCAGCCGCGAGCCACTGGAGCACGGAGCTTGGCGTCTGCCGGTCTCCATCCCCTTGTTCGGGAGGACTACAGCCGTATAGAGGGGCGCCCGGCGCCCCGGGCCCCACCGGCGGACTCCTGGCCTGACTGCGGGGCTTTTTAAATGCTTCCCTGGACTGCGGGGAGGGGCGGGGGGAGGGAGGGATTTCTTATCCCGTTTGTTACATTTTGAGGATAATAAAGGTGTGTGATCTGGTTTGGTACATGCGGAGGGTGCACCCGCTGCTTTCGCCCAGGGTTCTGGTGACCAGACAAGCCGGGACCTTGGCAGGACGGACCCTGAACGTGCGTTTCCGCCACAATAGAGCCTAAGGGTACAGAACTGAGATCAACCTTCTCAGTTCCAGGCGGCTTCCCCTGGGAGCCTCAGCCCCCAGCACCGTCCCCCGGCCCCGGCGGGTCTTGGAATTAGGGTGAGGACGCCCCCTGGTGGCAAGGAGGTGCTGCGGCCTCGGAGATGGGAGGAGTTGGGAACCTGGGTCAGGGCAGGCGGCAGCCCAAAGGGATCTGGATTTCTTTATTAACAGACATGAGCACGACCCGTTACAGAAGTTTGTGCTTTCCAAAAAAAACAGTTACTGAACGTGAAAAAGGAACCCAAGCAAAGAGGAAGGAGTTGGGGAGGGGCCACCAAAGCCTCTGGGCCCCATCCATAGCCCTGACCTGAACCGCGCCTAGGGCCTCCAGCCTGGGACCTGCCCGGCAGGAGAGGTGGGGGGCAGCCGAGGGGCCCCAGCTGGGCCTGCTACTTCCTTTGGGCCAGACAAGAAGGGGTCAAAAGAAGGGCGGGGAGGGGGTCCCAGGGAGCCAGAGCCCACGAGCCATTTATTGCCATGTTTTAAAATTCGTGCAAAATATCTGAAGCCCTGGACAGAGAATACAAAGTGATATTTTTCCAAGAAACATAAAACTAGGAAAAGAGGTGGGAGACATTTTCCCACCAGAGCTCCCCGAACGCCAGGCCCCAAGCAGGGTGAGGCCTCCACCCCGGCCAGCTGAGCAGGGAGGACTAAGAGCTACAATCTGGACCAGGGAAGGAGGGGTGGAATTTGCAACAGCGTCTCAACTACCAACGGGAGGAAAACCAGTCAACTGTACAAGTCTCCTATCAACTTTTAAAAAAAAGAGAAAAGCTGTAAAAGTCAGGCCCTGTGGGTAGGGAAGCGGCCAAGTCCCCAGCCAGGGCCGGAATCCAGAGTGGGTGCCAGGCGGAGCTGCTGCGAATGCAGGCACGGCGGGCCGTCTGGCCAGAGGCCGATGCAGGTGGGCGGCCTTGGCAAGGGTAGCCCAGGGTTGGCGCCACCACTAATCACCACCCTCGAAGCCCTCCTCCTCTTCTGGAGCTGGGTCTGCATCCCAGCATGTGATGTCGATTTCTGAGGCGTTAGAAAGGGGGAGGAGTTAAGGACCTAGCAGACCCATACTTGTGTCCCCAGCCTCTGTGAGCGGTGGGCAGTGGTGGGGTGGCTACCCACACTCAAATCCAGCCCCCACACCCAAATTCCTCCCCATAATCCAGCCCAGTACTACCTGGAGGCTTGTTGTAGAACACAGGAGGCGGAGCCTTGGCACAGAGCTCTTCCGATTGGGCAAACTCCTCCTCCTGTGATTGACTGAAGTACCCCTCGCTGGCCTGCAGGCGAAAGCATTAGGTCACTTGGCCCCACCCAGCCGGACTGGGGCTTACCTATCAGGCCTGAGCCCGTCTCCCCAGCAACCAATGACTCCATCAGTGGTTGCCAGGGAAACACGGATGCCTGCCTTGGGAACAAAAGCAGAGCTGGCCCACAGAGGCGGGGTGGGATGGACGTCCCCTCCAATAATGTGGGTCACAGAGAAAGGGGGTACTGGTGCAAGCATGAGGAATGCAGGGCCAGCACCCTGCTCAGCGCCCACTGCCTCCCATCCCTCCCACCAGGCAGTCCCTGCCGCACCTGGGTCCCCTCCTTCTGGGTGGTCTCGCCATTGGTTAGCAGGTGGGGCTCTGGCTCCTGCTCTTGCTCCAGCTCCTCAAGGGCTGAGGGCAGAGTTGGGGTCTGGGGGGCAGCCAGGGGCTCCCCTTCTACTTCCTCTGGGTCACAGAAGGTGGCTGGCGGCTCAGGCAGCTCATCAAAGTTGAGAAGGGTGGCACAGCCTTCACCTGCTGGCGGCAGTGGCTCCGGAGCCACCTCGTCCAGCAGGGGCACCTCTGCCAGGGTGACCTCAGTACCCGAGGGTGGCGTGGGGGCCCTGGGCTCACCCTGGAGTGTGGAGGCCCCTTCCCCATTGCCAGGCCATAGGTCAATGAGGCTGGTGGCAGCGGGGGGCACGTTGTTGGCAACAGTGGTGTCTGCAGTGGCAGTGTCGGTTTCAATGGCGTCAGCTGCATCGTGGACCTCGGTGGCGTCAGCTGTGGCAGGCTCCACAGGAGCAGCCAGGACAGCCTGCTCTGCAGACTCCATGAACATCAAGTCCTCTGCAGGGCTGCCTGGCCCCCGGGGAGGCACCTGTGCCTGAGGGGGCTCCTCCATGGGGCCAGCCCAGGCCTGAGGGGCTGCTGCTCTGGTCTCCTCACTGTCCAGGATGGGGCTGGGCTCCTGGGTCTCTGTCACAGCACAGGCAGAGGAGACATGCAACCGGCTCCCCTGGGGTAGGATGGAGACCCTGCCCACCCACTAACGAGGGAGAGAGCCAGGGACTTCCATGCAGGTGGCCCACTGCCCCCTTACCCAGTGACCCCAGTGACTTTAAGCCCCTTGGCAGCTCTGGGAAGGCCCGATTCCCACTTGAGAGGGCAGGTGCTAAGCTTTAGAGAGGGCAGGTCTGACTGTACACCAGGGCTCCTCCCCCAGCAGCCGCCTCCAGGGCAGTGCAATCTTGGTGATGGGTGGCCCAGATCCCTGGAGAACGGTTACCATGGCAACCTGGGGCTCCCAGCCAAGGACTGATGATGGGAGGCCTGGTGCAGGTAGGATCCCTCTCTCACCTTGGGCTGGTGGGGGTGGCGGTGGCAGCGGTGGAGGCTGCGAGGATGTGACCTCATCCAGGGCCCGCTCTATCTGCTCAGCAACAGGGGTGGAGGCGGTGCTGGAGTCAGACGGGCTCCGCGTGGGGATGGGAGTGGGCGCCATCCTCCGGTGGCTGTCCAGGTGGCTGCCTGTGGAACAAACCCCAGGAGGGTCAGTGAGGGCGGGGGAGCGGGGTGAGACAGAATTGTCCTCCTTGGGGCCTGGCCAGCACCTCCTCTCTGGAGTCTGGGTCGGGGCTGGGAGCTCCCCAGCCCCCGCAGGGGCCAGACTCCAGCTCCAGACCCTGTAAGCTAGGCCCCTGGGGGCCAGTGCCCCACAAGGCCAGGGGCAAGAGGCAGGCAGTGCCTGCCCTGGGGACAAACGCCAGAGATCAGCGGTCAGGCTGGGGGAGTGAGGGCGGGGGGCTGCTGGGAAGCGGGGCCCTCCTTACCACCCCCGCCGAGGCCTGGGGCTGCTACCTACATGGGAGGGAGGAAGAGAGGTTTGGGGTGCGGTGACAGGTGATATAGGGAAAGGGAGTCCGTGGAGGGGAGGAGGAGGAAGAGGAGGAGGAGGAAGGCCCACTGTCCGATGCCTTTATGAAAGGGCAGTACGGACGACCTGCCGAGAGAGACAGACAGAGAAAGAGACAGAGGACAAGAGAGGGTCAGTCTCCCCCACCCCTGCCCGAGGCCTCTCCCGCCCCCAGGGCTGGCCCTGGATGTCCAAGCTGCCTTCAGCCAGGGGCACACTCAGCCAAGCCAGCCACAGCCTCACACCAGCCCCAGACACACAGCCAGCCTGGGAGCAGTACAGCGGACGGGGCCTGTGGCGGGACCCCAGCACGGGACAAGCACACTTAGACCAGCACACAGGGCAGGGAAGAGCTTCAGGGGAGGCAGAAGCAGCACAGTGAGAAGCGAAACAGGGACACCTGGGTGCAAGCTCCAGGAGGCTCACTCAGGCCAGGGACAAGAGCCCAGCCCGCATGCATCCCGGCCTTCCAGGCCAGGCCTAATTCACCCCAGCCGAGCTGCTCCCCGCGGCCAGCGCTGTGCCTCGGCCCATGCCAGAGCTACCCCACAGGCCCTAGCACTCCCCACTGTTCAGCCACAAGCGACTTCACCACCATCCCTGGCCCTTCTTGGGGTCCTGCCACCTGGGAAGTGGTGGGCGGATGCACGCTGGATGAAGGTCTCGCCTTCTCCAAGGGTTCCTTGGGCAAGGCTTCCCTTCCAAGAGAGTCCCAGAGAGGCTCAGGGCCGTGACCTAAGGAGTGGGGCCAGGTGGGGGTGAGGCCTAGGACTACCTGGTCGATGGTTGAAGGGCGAGGGCACATCACAGCTGCCTGCAGAGGCTGATGCGACTCTTTCCTGCTGCTTGAAGAACTCCCGTGGGTTGTCAGGTCGCTGGGCAATAATGGCCGCTGCCTCCTGAGGGCACAAGGAAAAGGTTGGGGCTCGGCCAGGCAAGCTGAGGTAGCCCTGTCCGCCTCACCTGGCTGGTGCGCCAGCTCTCACCTCCACCTCCGACTCTGACTTCTTCATGTGAGTCTCTTCCTCCTCATCCCGATGGTCACCCTAGAAACAAAGGGACAGTGTCTGGTGCACCTACCCCCACAGGGGCTCTTGGCCTTCTTTTTTACTGTATTTTATTTATTCATTTTGTGGTTTTTTTTTTTTTTTTTTTTTTTTTTTGAGACTGAGTCTGGCTCTGTCGCCCAGGCTGGAGTGCAGTGGCGGGATCTCAGCTCACTGCAAGCTCCGCCTCCCAGGTTTACGCCATTCTCCTGCCTCAGCCTCCGGAGTAGCTCGGACTACAGGCGCCCGCCACCTCTCCCGGCTAGTTTTTTGTATTTTTTAGTAGAGACGGGGTTTCACCGTGTTAGCCAGGATGGTCTCGATCTCCTGACCTTGTGATCCGCCCGTCTCAGCCTCCCAAAGTGCTGGGATTACAGGCTTGAGCCACCGCGCCCGGCTTTATTTTGTTTTTAAGACAGGTTCTCGCCCTGTCACCCAGGCTGGAGAACAGTGGTGCAATCGCGGCTCACTGCAGCCTCTGCCTCCTGGGCTCAACCAATCCTCCCACCTCAGCCTCCCGAGTAGCTGGGACTACAGGTGTGCACCACCATGCCCGGCTAATTTTAATTTTTTTGTAGAGATGGGGTCTCCCTATGTTGCCCAGGCTGGTCTCAACAAACTTCTAGGCTGAAGGGATCCTCCTGCCTTGGCCTGCGGAAGGGTTGGGATGGATTACAGTCATGAGCCACCAGTGCCCAGCCTTCTGGCCTTCTTACAGCCCCCATGCTTCTTTCACAATCTGGCAGGAAGGGTCTCAGAGGTGGTACCTCTGCCCCGTCAAACCGAGTCACACAGTCCCTCTCTTCCCTCAGGGCCCTCGGCCACCTAATCTCTGACCTGCCAGGCCTCTGGGCACCAGGCTCACTCACCCACTTGCTCATCCCCATATCTAAGCAAGTGCCTAGGGCCATCCAGGAGTGCTCCTTGTTTTGCAGATAACTTTTCTCGGACCTCCTACCCTAGCGCTGGGGCCACCATGCTGCCAGTGTTGCTGCCTGGACCGTGGCATCACGGCCCAGCCTTCCTCACTGCTACCTGCCTTATTTGCTCTCCACAGGCCCTGAAAGGACCTTTCCAAAATGCGGATCAGACCATGATTTTTCTGAGCTTAAAATCCCTCAGGGGTTCCCATGAGCCACAGCAAGCACTGGCTAAATATGACCCACAGATGGCTTTTGTTTTGCTGGTATGATATTTTTAAACCATGTTAATTAGTTGCCACCACTTAAAAACCAGGAACTTTCATACTGAAATCAGGGTCCCAGTTTCTCTTGAGGTGCCAGAGCCCTGGCGACATCACCTGCAAGCTCCAGAGCAGCCATCACCGGGGCCTCGCCACAGCCCCCTTAAGACAGGCTTGTGCCGCCCGCTTGCCCCCGGCCCCACCATCGCCTACTGGCTTCACCTGCCCACTGCACGCGCTGTTTTGGGTAGGCAGGGCCCTCGCTTGGCCTACGTCCCCCACCCCTGCCTGACCTAGCCATCACCTCTCTAATACCACCCCCTGCCGGCCCCCACCCCACGGCGCCCACATACTGTGAGATGTAGACATCAAGTCCTCAGCACGACACAGTCAGTTCCCAGAACAGGCACACCCATTCCCACCTCCAAGCCTCAGCACGGGAGATCAGCCCCTCTCCCAAATGCCTGCTCCCGACCCGGGGGCCAGGCCCTCTGGTTTCCAGCTGCAGCATGACCACTGCTTCCTGGGGAAGAGGTCCCTGGCTTGCTCAGGTCATTTTCTCCTCTGGGTCCCCACAGGGTGTTCCTGGCTTCCACCACGATGACACCACATCCTTAAGTTCCTATTTCCGGAGGCACCTCCCTCTCCGCTGTGAGCGACACAGGATGAGGACTGGGGTCTGCGGGTGGGTGGCCAGTACAAGGCGGGTGCATGTTTGCTCAACTGCACTCATACACCTAAGGCTTCTTAGTCAGTGTCCCCTGCTGCTCAGGTGGCAGCTTGGACAGGAGGGGCTGCTAAGGTGGTGAAGTCCCAGGGCAGCTCTGCTTTTGAGCCTACAATCTAGCATTTTAGCTTATCTATCAGGGGCACTGGGAGAAGGGCCCTTCGTAGTATCCCACCCTCAGGAGGGCTGTCACCTCAGCGATAACTTTGTGACCCCCAGAATGAAGTCTAAACTCCTCCTCTGCCCTTGCTCCCCTTTCCCAATCAAATTTCCCCCACTCCTCAGCCCACGGAGTTCCAGACAGCCCAGGCTCTTCGCCTTCCCATGAGCCTGTGTCCCACCAGCCTTTGCTGCTCTGCCCCTTGCCTGCTGTAATCTCACTTGGTTCCTCTGCCTTGTTCAAAGTAAGGACCAAGGGTAGCTACCACAAAGGCTTTTTTTGTTTGTTTGTTTGAGATGGAGTCTCACTCTGTTGCCGGGACTGGAGTGCAGTGGCACGATCTCAGCTCACTGCAAGCTCCGCCTCCCGGGTTCACTCCATTCTCCTGCCTCAGCCCCCTGAGTAGCTGGGACTACCGGCGCCCGCCACCGCGCCCGGCTAATTTCTTGTATTTTTTAGTAGAGACAGGGTTTCACTGTGTTACCCAGGAGGGTCTCGATCTCCTGACCTCATGATCCACCCGTCTCGGCCTCCCAAAGTGCTGGGATTACAGGCGTGAGCCACCGCGCCCGACCCACCACAAAGGCTTTAATTACCAACCACGTGAACAACACTGAAACAAGCAAGGCCCAGAGGAAGGAGAGAGACCAACGCACTAACCACACAGGTCAAAGCCACTGCTGTGCCTAAAGCATTTTCAGATACACGGGAGCTCCCCTGCAGGCCAGGCAAAAAGGGAACCCAGATATGTCACACAATTCGTAACAGGGGAGAGAAAGCAGACAGCTCCTTAAGCCAAGAGAAAGCATTTTATAGTGCTAAATCCCAAAGTCTCTCACATGTGCCCTTCCTTAGAGAACCTGAAGTTGCAAGGGAACCACACCGACCTGCTACAATGTCCACTGCCACTCTCAGGTGGACTATACTTGAAGGGCCAGATGGGACTATAAAATAATGGTAAGCTCCTTCAGACTTTACCTGAAATGTTGATAACTGGTGAAAATAAATCAGCTCAGGGGGTTCACAACACTGTTCTGTCTACCTGCATGTCTGTATGTTTGAAATGTCAGCATAAAAATAAACTTTATCAGGGCCGGGCGTGGTGCACTTTGGGAGGCCGAGGTGGGAGGATCACCTGAGGTCAGGAGTTTGAGACCAGCCTGGCCAACGTGGTGAAAACCCATCTCTACTAAAAATACAAAAATTACCCAGGCGTGGTGGTGGGTACCTGTAATCCCAGCTACTTGGGAGGCTGAGGCAGGAGAATCGCTTGAACCCAGGAGGCAGAGGTTGCAGTGAGCTGAGATGGCGCCATTGCACTCCTGCCTGGGGGACAAGCGTGGGACTTCATCTCAAAAATAAATAAATCAATAAAAATAAAATTTAAAAAATAAATAAACTTTATCGGGCAGGGCACAGTGGCTCACGCCTGTAATTCCAGGACTTCGGGAGGCTGAGGCAGGTGGATCACGAGGTCAGGAGTTCGAGACCAGCCCGACCAACATGGTGAAACCCTGTCTCTACCAAAAATACAAAAATTAGCTGGGCATGGGGGTGCATGCCTGTAATCCCAGATACTCAGGAGGCTGAGGCAAGAGGATCGCTTGAACCCAGGAGGCAGAGGTTGCAGTGAGCTGAGATCGTGCCACTGCACTCCAGCCTGGGCGACAGAGTTAAGATTCCGTTTCAAAAAAATTAAAAAATAATAAATATTTATTTATTAACTTGGCTGGGCACGGTGGCTCACGCCTGTAGTCCCAGCACTTTGGGAGGCCGAGGCGGGTGGATCACGAGGACAAGAGATCGAGACTATCCTGGCCAACATGGTGAAACCCCGTCTCTACTAAAGATACAAAAAAAAAAAAAAAAAAAAAAAAAGGAATAAACTTTATCCGCTGGGTGCAGTGGCTCATGCCTGTAATCCCAGCACTTTGTGAGGCCAAGATGGATCACCTGAGGTCAGGAGTTCGAGATCAGCCTGGCCAACAAGGTGAAACCCCGTTTCTACTAAAAATACAAAAATTAGCCGGGCGTGGTGGTGGGTGCCTGTAATCCCAGCTACTTGGGAGGCTGAGGCAGGAAAATCACTTAAACCTGGGAGGCAGGCCAGGCGCAGTGGCTCATGCCTGTAATCCCAGCACTTTAGGTGGCTGAGGTGGGTGGGTCACGAGGTCAGGAGATCGAGACCATCCTGGCTAACACAGTGAAACCCCGTCTCTACTAAAAATACAAAAAAATTAGCCAGGCATGGTGGCAGGCGACTGTAGTCCCAGCTACTTGGAGGCTTAGGCAGGAGAATGGCGTGAACCTGGGAGGCGGAGCTTGCAGTGAGCTGAGATGGCACCACTACACTCCAGCCTGGGCAATAGAGCGAGACTCCATCTCAAAAAATAAATAAATAAATAACCCTCACTCTGAAAGGATAAAGAAAATGTGGTATATCCATACAATAGAATATGATTCAGCCTTCAAAAGGAAGGAAATTCTGACGCATGCTACAACATGGATGAACCTTAAGGACATCATGCTAAGTGAAATAAGCCACACGCACAAGGACAAACACTGTGTGATTCCACTGATAGGCGGTCTCCAGAGTAGTCAACTTCATAGAGACAGAAAGTGGAATGGTGGCTGCCAGGAGCTGGCCAGTGGGGAAGGGCAGAATTTGTGTTTAATGAACAGTGGTGGTGGTTATCCAACAATATGAATGAATTTAATGCCACTTAATGAAATGCAGATTTTAAAATGACTGAAATGGTACATTTTATGTATTTTGCCACAATTAAAGCAAATACATGTGGCCGGGCGCAGTGGCTCACGCCTGTAATCCCAGCATTTTGGGAGGCCGAGGCAGGCAGATCAACTAAGGTCAGGAGTTCAAGACCAGCCTGGCCAACATGGTGAAACCCTGTCTCTACAAAAACACAAAAATTAGCTGGGCATGATGGTGTGCACCTGTAATCTCAGCTACTCAGGAGGCTGAGGGAGAGAATAGCTTGAACCCGGGAGGCGGAGGTTGCAGTGAGCCAAGATCATGCCACTGCACTCCATCCTGGGTGACAGAGTGAGACTCCATCTCAAAAAAAAAAAAACAGCCGGGCGCAGTGGCTCAAGCCTGTAATCCCAGCACTTTGGGAGGCTGAGACAGGCGGATCACGAGGTCAGGAGATCGAGACCATCCTGGCTAATATGGTGAAACCCCGTCTCTACTAAAAATACAAAAAACTAGCCGGGCGAGGTGGTGGGCACCTGTAGTCCCAGCTACTCGGGAGGCTGAGGCAGGAGAATGGCGTAAACCCGGGAGGCGGAGCTTGCAGTGAGCTGAGATCCGGCCACTGCACTCCAGCCTGGGCGACAAAGCGAGACTCCGTCTCAAAAAAAAAAAAAAAAAAAAAAAAAAAAAAAAACAAAAAAATAAAACAAAACATGAATCAGCTTATGAAAATAAGATCTTACCCAGCTTGTTCTCCACCATGTTCTGTATGTGGCAGGTGGCAAGTGTGTGTTGAATGAATGACACTGGAGCTTACCAGCCAGCCACACATTGTCCCCATCCCATCCAAGGGCCGATGTGACTGGAGTGACTTAATGCTGGTGCCTGCAGGACTGTCTTGCCTCCTCTCTCTCAGCCTCCTGTGGGTGACTCTGGAGCCCGTTTCAGTCCCCACAGCCCTGCACCTGCCCATCACAGTCCCAGTCCAGATGAGTATGAACCCACCTCCCTTCCTGAACTGAGCCACACTCAGTCCTGAATGACATTAGCTATTTCCAAAACACTAAATTCAAAGCATGAAGATGTGACTCTGCTGTAATTTTCAGGGACCAATCCATAGGACCTACGCGCAATTCCCAATGTCTGGAGATTCAGACGGGACCCCTGGAACAAAGAGGCTGCTCCCAAGGAGACGCAGCACACTGGCTACGGATGCTCGGCACTGGCCCAGGCTCCCCCATGCCGCCTGCCTCACTCCCGTGGCGGGACCAGGCCTGGTGGCCCCTCAGAGTGCAGGAACAGTGTCTAATCTGCCAAGAGACCCCAGGGGAGGGGAGGGGGAGCCTGGTCAGTGAGGGTCTGGGTCTAGATGGATGTTCTCTTCCAATCTAGAGCACAAGCTTCTCCAAAGTAGTCTTTTTCCACAGCCAGAGGCCAGAGCCCCACGTGATGAGGTGCCAGGCCTGATGCTCCATGGCACCCCGTGCCCATGCACGTCCCCAGAACAGCCACCACTGTCTCCCAGCCACTGATCTCCCCACAAGGCCCAGGAGCACAGGGACCATTCTCACTTCCCTGACCCAGAGACCGGGAGCCTTGGCCAAGAACTTACAAAGATAGACTGCTCCTTCAACCGCCTCTTGGCCTCTTCCGCTTCTAAAGTCTGCTGTTTCCTCCTGGAACGATAAGCAGCCGGCACCCGTCAGGGTGCGCCCGGGGGGCCCTGGAGCGCTGCCGGGTGGGCGGGCTCACCTGTGCTCCTCGATCTGCTGCTCCCGCTCCCGGTAGCGCCGCTCGCGCTCCTCTTGCTCCTGCCGCTCCTGCTCCATCCGCTCCTGCTCAAACCTGAGCCTCTCATCCAGGGCCTTCTTCCTCTCCTCCTCCTTCCGCAGCTCTTCTTCCTTCTGTGAGCCCCGGTGCGAGCAAGGGTAGGCCCTGAGCCTGGGTGCCTGAACCCTGTCCCTCCGGCCCCTCCCTAACCCAGGGCTGGGGGCGGGGCACGTGGCATGGGCCATGCCACTGCAGTGAGGGACTCAGACCTGCCCCATGGGGTCCACGAGGGGCGGCTCAGCCAGGCAAGGCTCAGGGTTCCATACCTTGGCCTGCTCCCAGAACTGCTCTCGGTTAATCCGCTTCATTTCCACAGCTGCATCTGTCTTCTGGTAGGTGGTGCCCTGCGGTGTCGAAGGACCCAGCGTGGGCAGGCTGAACGCCCCAGGAGCCCCCCACACCTAAAGGGTGAGGGCTAAGAGGGACCGGGCAGGCCAGACTCGAGCACCAGGCCACGCAGGCAGAGCCCACGGGTGCCAAACACACACTAACCACGGGCTCTGCGTTCTCATCCTCTCGCAGCCGCAGCCGATGCAGCACGGGGCTGGAGAGCCGCGCGAGCCCGTTGGAGAGCCGCTGCCCGATGGCACCCGCGTCTATGTCTTCCACGCTGCTGGCGTTCACGATCACGTCGACGCCCTTCCACAAGAAGATGGCAGTGCTCAGGTGGCACCATCCTCCCGCCATCACCACCCCAGCACACAGACCCTGGTGGCTGTCCCCACCCCTAAGAGCCCTGGCCCCCGACACACACCTGGAAGAACTCAGCCACCTTAGCCACATGGCTGGCACAAGCGCACTTGCGGGCATCAGGCACATCTTCACCCACCTGCAAAGTACCCAGCAAAGAGGCGGTCGGGAAAGGACAAGGGGGGGCCCTACATGATAGGGTGCATCTTCCCCGGAACTGGTGGGGTTCCCTCTCCACGGGTGTCAGAGGGCCGACGGGCAGGGCGCCTGCTCTGGGCCTTCAGCTCCCGTCCCCAGCCCCGGCCGCATACCCAGTTGATGAGCACGTATTTTGGCAGAGCAGCTTGGGAGTCCTTGACGCTGCAGAAGCCGTACATCACCTTCTGGTTCTCAAAGTGTCCCGAAAGCTCCTGCAAGCCCCCTTCTGGGGTAACCAGGAGAGCGTCAGGTGTCTCTGCCTCCTAAACCCTTCCCCCAAAGAGCCTGGAACTCAAAGGAAAGGCTCCTCCAGGGCTCCGCAGGCCCCCCAGGGGTCTTCTGGCCTCTGGGATGTGTGGGCCCCAGTTTGGTGTTGGTATGTGTGGGGGCGGCGGTGCACAGGGATGCGGCTTTGCCTATGACTCCTGCAGGCCCTGATTTGGGGTAGGACTGAGGAAGTGTTTGTTCTTCACACTCAGGTCTCATTCTTCACACATCATCACGTCTCACCAGGTGCCAGTGCCCAGAGGCACAATCAAGCCTTCTGGCTCTGGGGAAGGCAGTGAATAGGGCCCTTCCCCCAAAGCGTCCCAGCTGTGTGGCTTTAGGCAAGTCACTTTCCCTGTTGGAGGCTCAGCCTCCTAAGTCCAACATTCAACAAGACTCAGAGCTTCCTCCCCACCCTGGGGACACAGGGATGACTGGAGGAAGGACACCAGCCAAATCCAGGCAAGTGTGGGGCTGCAGGGTGCAGGCGGGGAGGTGGCCTACAGTCAGGTGGGTGGGGAAGAAAACAACGGGAGGAGGGGGTGGAGAGGAAGGCGAAGGAATGGCTGGAATTCCTACCTCCTGATGCTGCAAGCTTGAGGTCATCCGAGCCATCCTCGTATGTGTACAGAGCCCTGGGGAGAGGGAGGGGTGGCTGTCAAACTGTCAGGGCCCAGGCCGCCAATTCTGGGTGGGGACGGCTCTGGGGAGGGATAGGGGACATGGAGGGGGTAGGACAGGAACAGGGAGGGCTCCTGCTGTCGCCATGACAACAGGGCCAGGCATTGGTTCAGGCGGGAGCCCAGCAGGGTGCCGCTGGAGGCCGGGGTCAGGCGGGGCACAGGCAGTGAGGGGAGAAATTGCTGGCTGGTCGAGCTCAGTGCACAGCATCCCGGCCCTGGCCCTGGCAGCCTACAACCCAGTGGAGCGGGTGTGTGATGGAGATTCCAAGGCGACGGTTCCTTGGTTACTGTTCCCTGGCTACCACAATCCTCATCCCCCATTGGCTAGTGCCAGGAACTTACCTGGCACGTGCCTTGGTCCCCGCTGCCCCTCCCCCGGGGAGGGAGGAGAAGAGAGAACCTGGTGCTCCTACAGCTCTGGGCATCCCCCGGTAACCATGGCAACCCTGCAATTGGCACACGACTGGCCCACCCCAACTGCATTCTCCTTGAACACAAAGGACCCTGGGGACCCGCCCTCAGCCTCAATCTCCGCCTCTCTGAAATGGGGATGAGGTCACTGCAGTCACTCTCGCCCAGACTCTGGCCCCAGGGTAGCCATGCGTGAGCTCCAGGCCTTCCAGCCCCTAGGCTGCCTCAGCGCTGGCTGAGGCCTTCTGAGACTGCTGGCCTTTCCTTCCGCCTGAGCTTCAACAGAAAGCTGACCTGGCGGCCTTCCTCCTCCTCCTCCTCCCCAGCTTTGTGTGCCCTGGCTCCTTCTGATAGGCTGTGGTGACAGAGCATCCATTTCACGGAAGGGAATGCAGAGATGCCTCCCCCATCACCCCATGCAGGCCCAGGCTGAGGACCTTCTGGGAGGGAGGAGAGCCGGGCCTAGGAGGAAGGGCCTTGTCCCTGAGGTTTGAAAGGGCTCAACCCCTTCTCCAAACTCCTATTCCCACGTGCCAAGGCAGGAGGCTGGGGCTGTGAGGAGGGGAGGCAGTAAGGGAGGGCAAAGGGGAAGAGAAAGAGGAGGGGAGAAGCAGAGGGAGAAACAGGGAGAGGAGGAAAAAGAGAAAGGACAGAAGTGAAGGGACAAAGGAAATGAAGGCGGGAGGGACGGAGGGGACATCTTAAGAGGTTGTGGCCAGGGCCAAATGGCCCCAGCCCCTCCCCTTCCTGAATTCCCCACTTCCTACCTCCAGGAAGGAACACAGGTGGGCTGGGGGGCTGGGAGTTCCTGGTCCAACTGTTACCCCCAGCTCCAGCCTGACCCTGACAGCTGCTCCCAGCACAGCTGGCCCACCACCTGTTCTGCTGCCCTAACCCACCACGGGAACAAAGGGCCCTGAGAGAAGCAGGCTCTGTCCCTCTCCATGCACAGATGAGAAACTGAGGCAGAGCCCAGGGACCCTAGTTCCTAGAGACTGCTCTAGACATCAAGCGTCCCTGAGAGGACCTGTCTTGGCCTGCCCAGGCTCCCTGGGGCGCCTTCCATCCTCAGCCCCTGCCTACCCACCTCCGGCCACCTTTTCCTGCTCCAGCGACAGCCCTTCTCCAGCAGAAACCATACCCCAGTTCAAACCCTCCAGCCTGCCTTTCCATCAGACTGCCCTGTCCACATCACACACTTGGGCCACACTGGACGGCTCCCTGACCCAGGCAGGGTTCTGGACAGGGCTCACCCTGGAGCCTCTGCCTATGTTGTTCTCTTCACATGGAAGGCAAGACCTGCTCCTCTACCCCACGCTTATTCCCAGTGGAATCCTTCCGTTCTTCAGAGCCCAGTGCTGGCTGCTGGCCCCCGGCAGCCTCCCCTGAGCTGCCCCTCCCAGAGCACCCACCACATCCCAGCAGGAATACAAAGACCAGTGCTTCTCAAACACATCAGAGGCATCCCGAGCCTGGTGCTGCACCAGGTGGAAGCTGGTGAAACCACAGGGAATCAGGATGGGGTAGAGGACCCCTACATATCTTACCAGCTCCAACTCCTAGAGACAGACACTGCCCCCAACTGTAAGCCTCCTGAAGGCAGGAACGCTGACTCAGTCAATCAGCACATCCTGCTCTCTGGGTCCTGGGGTCCAGCACACCGCACACCATAAGCATGTGTAATATTGACACCAACTTAGAAGCCATCTAGCCAGAGATACTGAACTAGTGTGAGATGGGAGCTGGAATGTGGCAGTTCCAGAGACCCTCGGGTGAGCTGGGGTGGGGGGGTGAGGGCAGGTGGACCCCTCAGGACCATCACTCTCAGGATGGTGGTGCTAGAAAGTCCTTCAGTATCTGAGGTAGGGCTGGGCCCAATCCTTTTTCTTTCCAAGAGGACCAGGAACTTGTATATGATCACAGTGAGTCATATCACAACCGGGACAACAGCGGCCCCTCCCACTATACAACCTCATTTCCTGGGTCCCCTGCTCCCTGTGCCAGAGTAGTGGTCCACCTCAGAGGCCCTGCCACCTAGAGTGAACTCCCCCCCAACCACCCCTCCCCATTGGAAGCAAGGTAAGCGGGGGCAGACAGCCATTTACCCGACACCCCTCCCTCTGGACCTACGGGCAGCGTCTGCCTCTGAGTCTTCAGACCTCACTGCACCCCTGGTTCCATGCTGGGCACTGGGGTATTCATATCCTCTTGTGCAGAAAGTGATCCTCACACCCCTTTTTCAAAATGTGATCTGGGCCCGTAGTGAACAAATATGTGCATGTGTGCATCTGTGTGTCCCACACACAACCCAGATGGGGGGTGACGCACACCAGTGATGAATAACTCGCTTTGGCCACATGGATGCTGCTGGGGTGGGGGGGGCAGGCCTCTGTTGAGCAGGATGTTGAGCAACAGGGGTTCTGTGGCCCTGGCAATAGGCCACCAGGGCTCTGCTTTTAGGAGAAAATGGGGTGGTGGCAGACAACACCCCTCCAGACTGGAGGGCGAAGGAGGTGTTCTGGGGTGAGCTGTGCCTCTCCCCAGGCGGGGCCTTACCCTGAAGCCAGCTCCTACACCAGGCCAAGCCGGCCACTTGCCCAGAGCTCCTCCCATGATCTCAGCCCCCTGGGGCAGGGCTGGGACAATGGGTGGGCCGCCTGCCTGCTGAGTCTGTGCTGGCCTCTCCTGTGACTGACCTGCAGGACACGAGAGCTTGTCTCTCTCGCGTCCATCCCTCCAGGCCTGGCTGCTGGCCAGTGCTGCAGTACCATGCCATGGATGCCCAGCCATCTCATCCTCTCCTCCAGGAGCCCCCAGGTCAGAGTCTCCACCTGACTGCCCGCCCAGTGTGTGGGTGAGGCCAGCCCAAGCGGGGTCCTTCAGACCCGCCCTCCTCTTTGCCTCAGTTTCCTCAAGAAGAGCCTGTTCCCATCTGCCAGCGGGGAGAGGAGGCCTAGGAACCAGATGGGCACCTTCCCCAAGAGTATTACGGGGTGGGGCGGGGAGGAAGAGGATTCCAGGATGGGGCAGTGAGGAACCCCTCGGTTTCTTCTTTCCGCCGCCAGCCAGCCCCAGAGCAGGTGGTCCATCCCCTCCCCCAGCTCAGGGGGAGACAGCAGTTGGGGGGCGGGGAGAGGGGCGGCCCAGCTCCTCCCCCATCAGGGACCGAGGGCCCCTTCGTAGGGGCCCGTGGATCTGTTCACCCCTTCAGCCCTCTTTCGGGGCTCCCTCCACACTTGTTCTCCAGAGGGCTTCCTCCCAGGGACCTCAGCTGGCGCCCTAGACAGGCAGCTCAGTGCCCCCCAGCCAGCTGCCTAGTCCCCGCAGTCCCCTTCAGGTAGGGGAGGAGAGCTCACCCCTGCCTCCTCCGCGACCCGCGGCGGTAAGGGAGTCACTTCGCGGTCGCCATGTGGCAGCAAACATCCTTCCACCTCACTCCAGCCCAGGTTTCCGGGGGGAGGGCGGCCCACTCCGAGAGGCCCCCGGTGGGCGGGGCGCCCGGCCCCCAGCCCGCTCCGCTCCTCCCCCGCCCTCGCTTTCCTTTGTGCTGTGGCCGGGCCGGGATGAACCAGGCAGGCTGCGCTGGCTCCGCTAGCTCGGTCCCCGCCCCGTCCCCACCCGGACCTCGCCCGCTCGAAGGTGGCGAAGGTGCCCTTGGCCGCCCCGTGCACACCTGTCCCCCGGGCCCGGGGGTAGGGTGGGGGATGGGCTCCCGCAGGGCCACGCGGCCCTGGGCCCCACATCGGGACCCCGCGCCTCCGGGCCGCGTCCGGCCGCCGCTCCCACCGCGCGCCTGGGGCCGCCTCCGGGCACTTGGGGCCCGGCAGTGCCCCGCCTGGCCCGCCGGCCCCTCCCCCGGCGCGCACAAAGGCAGCCCCTCCCGGCCCTCCCGGCCCGCTGCACCATTTCGGGGTCCCCCTCCCTTCCCGGCGGCGGGGCGGCGGGGCGGGAGAGAAACAAAGGCGCGGCGGCGGTGCGGGGACAAAGGGGCCGGGGGCGGGGGCGGGGGGCTCACCAGTCGGCCGCGCTCTCCTCTCGGATCACCTCCTCGTACGCCGCCAGCAGCTCCAGGCGGTGGCCGCTGAAGCTGACGCCGGCCATGCTTCGGGCCGGACCGGGCCGAACGGACAGACGCGCGGACGGACGGGCGGACGGAGGAGGAGGGAGGGAAAGAGGGAGTCGCCGCCGCCGCCTCGGAGCCTCTGCAGCGTCGCGAGCCGAGCGAGCCAGCGGCCGGGGGAGGGGAGCCGGCCGGCGGGGGGCGGGGGGCGCTGGCTCCGCCCGGCTCGCTCCCTCCGCTCGCTCGGTCCTAGCGCCGCCCCGGCCCGGCCCAGGGGGAGGCCCGCCCCCCCTTCCCGGCCTGCCCCGGGCGCCCCCGCGCCCCTCACCCGCCGCCCCTGCGCTCCGCTCCGGGGCCAGCCCCACCCACGTCCCGAACCCTCACCTGCCCCGTCCGTAACCTCGGCGCTAGCCCTCCTTCCAGCCCCGAACCCAGCCCCGTCCCCACCTCCCCCCGCCCACCCCCCGTCCCAATCCGGTCCCGCCCCACCCATTGCTTCATTGATCTCCATTCCTGGTGCGTCCCACTCCATGTTAAACCCATTTTCATCCCAAGCTAGGTCACACACCAGCCCACCCCTGGCCCGTCTCCTTCTCTGAGAGGTCCATGCCTAGTCTATCCCATCATATCCACTGCCATCTGCATCCCACCCTCAAATCCAACCCAGTTCCTTTCCCATCCCAGCTTCAGCCCCATGCTTAGCACTTTCCCCCTCCCCCGCAACATTTCTCACGGCAACCTCTTCAGTCCAGCCCATCCCAGTCTCATCCTGATCCCAGTTCCCAATTCCCAACCACAGTCCCCCATCTCGGCTCCATGACCAGTTATTCCAGGCCATTCTCAGCCGCTACCCGGCTCATTATCCCTCCATTCCAGGCCTCTCCTCCCCTCCAAGCCTGTGCCCTCTGAGACGGGGCTAGCTAGGAAATCCTTTGCGTTCTCTCCCAAGCCTCAGGCATCCCAGAGGAGTCCCAAGTAGAGTCCCGGAAGCAGCACCTAACCCCAGACTCCCAGGGCAGAGCTCCTCCAAGGACGCTCAGGGCCAGCCTCTTGGCACCTTTATCTCCTAAAACTCTAAGCACAGAAGGGGAGGGGGCCTCAGAAAAGTCCCCTGCAAGGGAGTGGACACCATGCCAGGGCCTCCCAGAACTCCGTTCCTTGCTGGGTGAGGACCCTGAAACCGTCCACAGTGCTCAGTGGACCACAACAAAGTCTCCAACCTCGACCTCCCTGAGCAAACTTCACCTGGTCCCATCCGCACCACGGAGGAGGAGGTGGTTCTAGCCCGGCCTCCGAGTTCTGCATTGGGTAACTGGCTATGCCAAGAGAAGGAGAGCAGTGCTGCCTATGTGGCAGCGGTTCCTGGTGCTCTGGAGTTGGGAGAACCCTCTTAAAACTCAAAATGTTCACAGGCCCTGCCTTGGGAAGTCAGTGCCCACTATGTCTAGGGACCACTGGCCGTGGCAGTTTCTCCATGGCCCCTACTAGAGTGAGGCCCAGGCAGGGAGAGACCCAGGCCCTGTGCCCTGGACCAACTGGCCAGTAGGTATGGTTGGCATGTAGTGGGGATCCCTAAGGGAGTGGGTGACACAAGGTGGGAAAGGGAAGTGGGGAGAGCCATGGGGGACAGGGCTTCAGTCATCCCCCACCCTGAGGCATGAGAGCAGAATTCTGGGGAGGAGGGAGCCGGGGAGGGGCAGACAGATGGCTGGCCATGAGCATCTGTGGCCTCAGCCTCTTCCAACTTCCTTTGACTTGTCCTAGCTCACAGCTCCTAACCAACCCCCCGCCCGTCCCCCCACCCCCCAGCCTCCTGCACACTCAATTTTGCATCCAAAAAACAGAAGCCCTAAATGCATCTAAGCTCTTCCTTCCTCAAATTCCTGCCTCCCCACCAGCCACCTACAAACTCTCCAGCCACGCCCACTCTCACCTCTTGCCATCAACATTTTTTAAATAAACTTTCTATTTTAGAACAGTGTTAGATTTACAGAAAAGTTACAAAGATAGTATAGAGAGTTCCCATACACCCTGCACTCAGTTTTCCCTATTTTCAGGGAAGCAAGGGTGTTCCCTGCTGGCATGCCCTAGAGCCCACTCCTCTGGTCTCCGCACCCATCACCCTTCCATGTTATCTTCATCCCCTCATTTCTATAGGATGCAGACAGACATCTGTCCTCTGTCTCCTTCTCCCTGCATTTTCCCTGGCACTGCTCTGGCCAAGGTCACCAGTGACCCCTGACTTGCCAAATTCAGTGGACCCATAGTTCTCAGTTGCCCTGACTGGGGGCATGGGTGGCCACTGGTCACTGTTCTCTGAGAACCTGCCTCCTTTCAGCTGCCGTTGCCCCTGAAGCCCACACACTCAGCCTTGGTGGGTGGGCGGCTGGTGGGTTCCTCCCACCAGGACTTCGTGTCTGCCACCCCCAAACTGATCACCCTTCAAGTCGCTGACAGGTCGGTCTCTCCCACCCCCAGAGCATGAGCTCCCCACACACACACCAGGAGGCTGGGCCAATGACTTCTGGATCCCCAGGGTGGAAAAGACGAGACAAGGGAGGACTGAGATCCAGAAACTGGGCCTTTGCTGTGTGACCTTGGCTGAAACACTTCCCCTCTCTGAGTTTCCTTTTGATAACCTGTTGTGAGAATAAAATGGGCCTGGATGGAGGCTTAGAAAGGAGAACCCCCTCCCTTCCTCCTCATAGCCCCGCCCTCCTCCCTCCACCCCCACCTTCCTGTTCTGTGCTCCCCCACACCTCTCAGGGAAGGTTTTAGGGCTGAGGAGAGGCTGCAAGACTTTTTCAGCAAGAGCTGGTGGAGTCTTCTCTGGCCTCTTCCAACCTCTGCAAGATCCCACCAAGCACACATTCAGATTGCGCCTTGATCATCACAAAGCTCATGGCTCTTCCCAGGTATCTGCCCCTGGCGCCGGGCCAGCCACGCTCATTCACATTAGCTCTGCTCCTGAGGAGTCTATTGCTAATGGTGTGACCTTGAGCTTGCTGCCTGACCTATCTTGAATCACTCATCTTCAACAATGATCTGGGGATGATAGTGATGGTACCTACCTCCTAGGGTCAGTTTGAGGATTTTCAAAAAGTATCTTGAAAGTGATTAAAATGGGAACAGTACATAGTAGGTGCTGTCAATGTGTTGATTGTTATTATTATTATTATTTTACAGGCGGGAAAACCGAGGCCCAGAGAGAGTCAGTGACTTGCCTGGAGACACACAGCTGGTGAGTGGCAAAGTCTGAATGGGAACCCAGGTCTGTCCCAGGTCATTTCAGCACCCCACATACCCTCCCCACTTCCCCTTTGTAGCACCCCTATTTCTGCATGCAGGGGTGAAGTGGGCTGGAGTCTGGTCAGAAGTTCCAGATGCTCCAGCTCTGAGGTCTGGGAATGGAGTCAGGGGCAGGGCCCTGGGCATGAGGGGAGGAAGTGCCGTGGCCATCCCTGCCAGGCCTGCTCCACATCCCATTTTCTGGCAGATTTTCCACTTTCAGCTCTAAACCGGAGTATGTCATCCAAGCCAGGAAGGGTCAGACCCAGTGACTGCTTCAGAGACAGACACATGACCCAAGTTAGTCCAATGGGCATTGTCCCTGGGACTTTCGCTGGCGCCATTAAGAAAGGCACCCTTGCGGCCTTTCTTACACGCCTGTAATCTCAACACTTTGGGAGGCCGAGGTGGGCGGATCACGAGGTCAGGAGTTCGAGACCATCCTGGCTAACACGGTGAAACCCCATCTCTATTAAAAATACAAAAACAAAATTGGCTGGGTGTGGTGGCGGGCGCCTGTAGTCCCAGCTACTCAGGAGGCTGAGGCAGGAGAATGGCGTGACCCGGGAGGCGGAGCTTGCAGTGAGCCAGGATTGCACTACTGCACTCCAGCCTGGGAGACAGAGCGAGACTCTGTCTCAAAAACAAAACAACAACAAAAAAGAAAGCCTCCCTTGCTGAGCACGGTGGCTCACGCTTATAATCACAACACTTTGGGAGGCCGAGGCGAGCAGATCACGAGGTCAAGAGATCAAGACCATCCTGGCCAACATGGTGAAACCTCGTCTCTGCTAAAAATACAAAAAACTAGCCGGGCGAGGTGGTGGGCGCCTGTAGTCCCAGCTACTCGGGAGGCTGAGGCAGGAGAATGGCGTAAACCCGGGAGGCGGAGCTTGCAGTGAGCTGAGATCCGGCCACTGCACTCCAGCCTGGGCGACAAAGCGAGACTCCGTCTCAAAAAAAAAAAAAAAAAAAAAAACAAAAAACAAAACAAAAAACAAAACAAAAATTAGCTGGGTATGGTGGCACACGCCTGTAGTCCCAGCTACTCAGGAGGCTGAGGCAGGAGAAGTGCTTGAATCCGGGAGGCGGAGGTTGCAGTGAGCTGAGATCGCACCACTGCACTCCAGCTGGGGCCACAGGGTGAGGCACCACCTCGAAAAAAAAAAAAAGAGAGAGAAAAGAAAAGAAAGGCTCCCTGTGTCCACTGGGGCTGCTGAGCTGGCCAGGTATGGGTCTGGAGCTGCTGGGGGCCATCCTTGCCAATAGTAGGGAGGGCCTTCTGAGAATGAAGCCAGTATCAAGAACAGCAGAGCAGAGAGACAGACAGCAAGAGAGAGGGTCCCGGTCGCCGCCATGGGTACCTGGATCCAGCCAGATTTGAAACCGTTCACTTTTTCAGTTCAGTTATTCCCATTTTTGCTTAAACTAGCTTGAATTGCAGCCGAAAGACCTACCTAATCTGCCTGGTACCCAAGTAGTGGTCATTTTGTCAGTGGCAAGAGACATGGGTGAAATCTGAGTTGATCTTCCAGTACCCCCAAAACCTCAGCAGGAGAGGCCAGGCTGGTCCTGGGGTCCTTACTGGCTCGGAAGTGGCTCCCCCTACACAATCTCCCAAGCGGCTGGTGCTGGTTTTCTGAGTTCCCCCAGGCTGTCAGTCAGTGAGCTTGTTCTTGTTCCACCATGGCCCCCAGAACCCTGGTCCCCTCCCCTCCTTCCTTTAAGGCCTCAGTTGGGAGGGGTTCTTTTTCCACTCTCAGGGTCAGCTTTGGATTTAGGCAGACTCAAGTTCAAAGGTTGACCTGCGGCCAGCCCTTTAGCCCAGGGCCTCAGCTCCCTTCCTATAACAGGGCCGCGTGGAGAATCTGAGGATGGCGTGTACCTTATGTGTGTACCAAGGCCACGTGGGGCCCCGCACTGAGAGGCAGTAGCAGAATCATGAGTGCCTGCCTCCATACTCTGGCAAAACAGTCCCTCGCCCTCCACCGCCTCCCTCCCTGCTGATCCAAATGAGCTCAAGCCATTCTGAGCTGGGAAAAGCCCCTCCCTTGCCTGCTGCCTCTCCAGTTGCCCACTCAGCCCCCTGCCATGGTCTCTGCCCCCTCCAAGGGTGCTAATGGCCTTCCCTGCCTGGCACGAGGACATTCACTTCCCAGTCCCCATGGCCTCCACCCGCACAGCCTTGCACCCCAGCTTTGGAACACTATGATCTTTGCAGCTTGTGGTTGCTATTATTATTATTTTTTTGAGACGGAGTCTCACTGTTGTCACCCAGGCTGGAGTGCAGTGGCGCATTCTCGGCTCACCACAACCTCTGCCTCCTGGGTTCAAGCAATTCTCCTGCCTCAGACTCCTGAGTAGCTGGGATTATAAGTGCCTGCCACCACGCCTGGCTAATTTTTGTATTTTTAGTAGAGATGAGGTTTCACCACGTTGGCCAGGCTGGTCTTGAACTCCTGACCTCAGGTGATCCACCCGTCTCAGCCTTCCAAAGTGCTGGGATTACAGGTGTAAGCCACTGCTCCCAGATGCTATTACTTTACAGATGGGAAAGCCAAGGCTCAAAGAGGGGCAGTGTCTTGCCCAGAGGCACACAGCTGATGGAGTGGCAAAGTCTGGATGGGAGCCCAGGTGATGGGGGACGCATGACAGGAGCTGGGGAGTGCTGGCGGGTCAGCAGGGAACACTCTGGCCTTTGATCCTTGGAGCGGCAGGCCAGGCCATTCCTGGATGACTCTGTACAAGTCACTGTTCCTCTCTGAGCCTCAGTACCCTCATCTGAAACATGCCTTTAATAATGTGTTCTCAAAGGTGTTATGATGATTAAATGACACGTGATTGCATCACACCTACAGAGTGAGGGTGGCTAGTTCAAGGAGGTGCCTGGTACCTGCTCCTGCCCCACTCTAGGCTAGCTCTGGCTCCACAGTTCCACATTTGCCCCTGCCCTCCACCCCACTCTCTCCTTATAGCCCCCTCCCAACTTCTCCCATCTTCTACCACCATCCTCCAGCAGATGCCTCCCAGGCCCCTCCAGCCACCCACACCCTGGTCTCTCAGCTGAGCCTGACAGTCCTCTTGGCCCGCCACAGCCAAGTCTCTTAAAAGAGCTGTCTGCACTCTTTCCTTCCACATCCTCCCCACCCTCCCGCCTTGTTCCTCTTTAACCCTGGCAGCCGCCCCAGCTCGGCTAAACTGATCTGGCAAATGTCACCTTGTTGTGAAACGCCACGAGGGACTCCTCGGCCTTATCTGCCCGATTGACACTGTTGGCAGCTTCTTGACACGCTCTTGCCTGTCTGGGCTTCCCTGCACCTTCCCTGGAGGTCGTCGTCCTCCCGCCCTGGCCATGCTGTCCCTGCCCGGTGCTGTGATGCTGGCGTTCTGGCGTCTCACCTCCTCACTGTGCTGGGCCCTGGCCGTCCTCATGCTGGATTTGGCCCACATTTGTTACTTTTCTAATAGGATTAAAAAAAATCTAATGTAGTTGCCAATATTCAAACACCAGATCTCACACACAAATCTGAACCTCTGGACGCTGTCGATAAACTGGCAGATCTGGCCACGCTGCTTGGCGTTCCCAGACGGGCTCCCGGCTACAGTTACCATCCATCCTTGTGCCCTTCTTGCTTGTATCCATGGGAACCGAGGATGGACTGAGGGCTTCACAGTTCAAGAGAACTGGGAGAGAGCACATTTCCTTGTGGAAGTGAAAGCCACTCTGTGGTTAACATGCGAAGGGCGTCCAGGTCGAAAGAAAACCACATCCCACCTGCTTGACTCTGGATGCTCCCTGTGTGGGCGCCGCTCCCGGCTCTCCCTAGGCTGCAGTGACCAGCATGTATGTTGACTGCCCTGAGCCTGTCTCAAATTCATTCCCGAATTGAAGCGGACATGAATCCAGACTTGAATCTTCAGCTGTTTCCTGACTGTGTCTCCTAAATGTCCCACAGGCACCTCGTTCAACAAACACTTACTGAGCATCCACTATACGCCAGGCACTGACATACAGGCACTCCGGCAAGACATGAAAATAAGACGAGGCCGGGCGCAGTGGCTCACGCCTGTAATCCCAGCACTTTGGGAGGCTGAGGCGGGCAGAAAATAAAAAGACATGAAAATAACACACGAAGCTTTGCACTCATTCTCCAGGGTTCCAAGAGAAAACACAGCAGAGACCCTTCTCGTCTCTCCCTTTTTTTTTTTTTTAGAGACAGGGTCTCGCTTTGTTGCTCAGGCTGGAGTGCGGCTTACTGCTGCCTCAACCTCCTGGGCTCAAGTGATCCTCCCACCTCAGCTTCCCAAGTAGCTGGGACCGCAAGAATGCACCATTAGGCCAAGCTGATTTTTTTTTTTTTTTGAGACAGTCTTGCTCTGTTGCCCAGGCTGGAGTGTAATGGCGCAGTCTTGGCTCACTGCAACCTGTCTCCTGGGTTCCAGGGATTCTCCTGCCTCAGCCTTTTGAGTGGCTGGGATTACAGGCATGCACCACCACACCTGGCTAATTTTATTTTTTTTATTTTTTTTTATTTTTTGAGACGGAGTCTCGCTCTGTCACCCAGGCTGGAGTGCAGTGGCCAGATCTCAGCTCACTGCACCTCCCGGGTTCACACCATTCTCCTGCCTCAGCCTCCCAAGTAGCTGGGACTACAGGCGCCCGCCACCTCGCCCGGCTAGTTTTTTGTACTTTTTAGTAGAGACGAGGTTTCACCGTATTAACCAGGATGGTCTCGATCTCCTGACCTCGTGATCCGCCCGTCTCGGCCTCCCAAAGTGCTGGGATTACAGGCTTGAGCCACCGCGCCCAGCCAACCTGGCTAATTTTTGTATTTTTAGTAGAGACAGGGTTTCACCGTGTTGGCCAGGCTGGTCTCAAACTACGGACCTCAGGTGATCTGCCCACCTTGGCCTCCCAAAGTGCTGGGATTACAGGCATGAGCTACCACGCCTGGCCTCTAATGTGTGTGTGTGTGTGTGTGTGTGTGTGTGTGTGTGTGTGTGTATTTGTTTTTGTTTTGTTTTTTTTGAGACAGTCTCACTCTGTTGCCCAGGCTGGAGTGCAGTGGCACAGTCTCAGCTCACTGCAACCTCAGCCTCCTGGGTTTAAGCGATTCTCCTGCCTCAGCCTCCTGAGTAGCTGAGGCCTGGCTAATTTTTGTATTTTTAGTAGAGACGGGGCTTTACCATGTTGGCCAGTCTGGTCTGGAACTCCTGACCTCAGGCGATCCATCTGCCTTGACCTCCCAAAGTGTTGGGATTACAGGCATGAGCCACTGTGCCCGGCCCTGGCCTCTAATTTTTAAATATTTTTTAGATAAACTGGGTCTCGCCAGGCCGGGCGCAGTGGTTCACACCTGTAATCCCAGCACTTTGGGAGGCCGAGGCGGGCGGATCACAAGGTCAGGAGATCAAGACCATCCTGGCTAACATGGTGAAACCTTGTCTCTACTAACATACAAAAAAAATTAGCTGGGCGTGGTGGTGCACACCTGTAGTCCCAGCTACTTGGGAGGCTGAGGCAGGGGAATCGCTTGAACCCTGGAGGCGGAGGTTGCAGTGAGCCAAGATTGCACCACTGCACTCCAGCCTGGGTGACAGAGCAAGGCTCCATCTCAAGAAAACAAAACAAAACATGTCTCACCATGTTGCCCAGGGTGGTCCTGAACTCCTAGGCTGGATCCCTTCTCCAGCCTCAGCCTTCCAAAGTGCTGGGATTAGAGGTGTGAGTCACCCTGCCCAGCCCTTCTTGTCTCTTAAAGGGGACTGGGCCAAGGGCCTGTTGAGAAGACTTACAGATGTGTTGTAGGTCCTCATGCCAGGGACCCCTGAAGGACGAGCAGCCATGGCACACTGAGTTGTCCTGGCCTAGTTAAGGCTTCTCTTCAGTCTTTCCAGTCCAGGCTTGGGACAGGAGAGATGACAGTCCCTCTAGGGTGGTGAGAGCATCAGTGGGAGGCAGGAAGCCCCGGAGTGACGGTGCCACCACCAAGGCCTACAGCCCTCCAGGTACCAGGCAGAAGTCGGCATCCCAGAGAGATGCTCGCTGGCAAATGGTGCTCAGTGCCAGCCAGTCCCGGGACAGCACACCCAGCTTCAGGCCTGGATTCTAGTCTGGCTCATAGCTCAATGACAGCGTGACCTTGGTCAGGTCTCCCAACCTTTCTGTGCCTCATGTAGAAAATAATTGGGCCAGGCATGGTGGCTCACACCTGTAATGCCAGCACTTTGGGGCTGAGGAGGAATTGCTCGAGCCCAGGAGTTTGAAACCAGCCTGGGCAACCTAGGAAGATTCTGTCTCTTAAAAACGACAACAACAAAAAAATGAAAATGAAAAAGAAAAAATGAAATAGGTGATCACAGACATGGTGCAAGGTTGCTAGGAGGTTCACGGGAGGCGTGAGCGTGTCTGGTATAGGCTAGATGCCTGGCAAAGCTGCTGTCCTTCCCCATCCCTCATCCCCTGGACCTGTCACTAGGTCCCATCTCTGCCATATTACCCTCTGCCCCTCCCTTGCCTGGCCCCCGCCCCTAGGCCACTGCTGCAACTCTTCCTCCCAGCCTCCCTCCTGTACCCGCTCAGTGTCCTGGGGCCTCTTTCTAGAAAACAACACAAATCTATTTCAAACTCTGCTGTGCCGTGCCCTGCCCTGACCTCAAGAGACAGCCCCAGCTCTACTGCCTGGCACTTGTGGCCTCCCAGGACCTAAAGGCTACCCTCTCCAGTCCCATCTTCTTCTGTTTGGACGGCAGTTGGCCCCTCCAGGGCTTTGCTGTGGCCATTGCTGTTTTCCACCCCGTATCTCTGCAGATCCACCCCCAACTACGACTACCTTTCTGTGTGTTTTTTTTTTTTTTTTGAGGCCGGGTCTCACTCCGCCACCCAGGCTCGAGCGCAGCGGTATGATCTCAGCTCACTGCACTCTCCACCTCCCGGGTTCAAGCAATTTTCCCACCTTAGCCTCCTGAGTAGCTGGGATTACAGGCACGCCCCACCACATTCAGCTAATTTTGTATTTTTACCAGAGACGTTGTTTCTCCATGTCAGCCGGAGTGGTCTCAAACTCCTGACCTCAAGTGATCTGCCCGCCTTGGCCTCCCAAAGTGCCGGAATTACAGGCATGATCCACCACGCCCATCCTAACTACCCTTCTCTAACCTCCAAGCCAGGCCAGACCAGTGGCGTCCCTCATGTCTGTGGGCACCAGGCCTGGCACATGGGGTCCCGCCTATACCTCCTCCACTAACCATGAGCCTGCCACGTCCGCATCACGAGGGCCACCAAGATGGTCAGCCCAAGAAATCCCTCTTACTCTCCACCCTGCCACGTGACTCAAGTTCTACCCCTCCGGGTGCACAGGGGAACGGCACACAAGACACAGCTGGGTACAGGTTTATTGTGGCACTGGAGGTGAAAGGGGGCCGGTGTGGCCAGCACCGGTGTGCTGTGGTGGTGGAGGGAGTGGGGTGGGAGGATAAGGCGGGTGGGGCAGGGCCGGGGAACCCCAGGCTCGGGCCAGGAGCCGGGTTAAGGCAACCATTGCCAGCCCTACCCAGAAATGCCGGGCCATGGCTCTGGGGCCGCCGTGGCAGCTGTGGGCAGGAGGGGCTCACACGTGGGAGAAGGCATGGCTCTTGCAGAGGGGCCTGTCCTTCTTGGAGTAGAAGGTCTTTCCTTCCAGGTTGATCTGACATATCTAAGGACAGCAAAGGCCCAGTCACATGGGGTTGGGGGCAGCAGTAGAGGCCCCTTCCCAGCTTCTCCTGCATCCCCCAGGCAATGAACAGAGGGCTGGTGGACTTGGGGCTGAGGCCAAGGCTCGGGGCTCTCACCGCACAGACGAAGCAGGTGTCATGCCAGCTGAAGCCCAGCGCCTCCAGGAAGCGGTCCCCAGCGTCGATCTTGAAGTCACAGCCATGGCATTTCGTGCCAAACATCTTCTCATAGTCTGAGGATGGGAGCAGAGAGGAAGGGGACCTGGATTCATGCCTGCCCCATGCACCATCCCTCCTCACCCTCATTGGCCAGCAGGTACCTCGCTCGCAGTAGGGCACGCCCTCCTCCATGTAGAAGGCCCTGTTCCGGATGGGCGTCTTGCAGGCGGCACAGGTGAAGCAGTGCACGTGCCAGGTCATCTTCAGGGCATGCATGATCTCCTGGAAGAAGGTGCCAGTCACTCGGCAGGCTCAGGCCCCTCCCACCCTCCCCTGGGTCACGGGAACACAGGGCAGCTGGCCGCGGGCCCTGTTCCTTCTCATAGTAAACACTACATCTAACCGTTCAGGACTCCCATGCCTCCATCTCCAACTCCAAGGTCTCTGAGTGGGCGTCCACTGCGCCTTCAGACCTGCCATGTCCAGTACTCAGTTCCTGATCCCCTCGCCCCAAACCTCTCCTCCCACAGGCATCCCCGTAACACGGATGGCAACTCCATTCTCCCATTTGCTGCAGCCAAACACACCCTCCTCCCACACCCCACACCAGGTCCCCCAGGAAATCCAGTGGGGCCCACCCCCAAGGCATATCCAGATTCTGCGTGTTGCTCACAGCCTCCCTGATGCGAGGTGAGCCACAGCGATCTGGCCCCTGGGATCACACACAACTGGCCTACAGCTCCTCCCTCTGATCCCAGCTGCCGCAGCAGGCCCCTGCAACCCCTGCAACCCGAGACAGGCTGTATCCCCCTGCATGAAACCCCTTACTGCTTCCCATTTCTCCCAGCAAGAACCAAGCCCCATGCAGACGCTGGAGGCCAGCAGGTCTGACCTCGTTCCCACCTGTCTCCCCCACTGCTCTCCTTTGCGTTCTCACCTTGCCTCCGCACACTGGCCTCTTGCCTGAAATTGGCACACCCGGCACGCTCCTGTCCTGGGCTTGACACTGGCTGTCCCCTCTGCCTGGACTGCTCTGCCCCGGATATTTCAAGGCTCACCCCTCACCCCCTTCAAGTTTCCACTCGAATGCAGTCTTCTCCACGAGGTCCCACCCTGACCACACGAGTAGCAGCCAGCTGCCTTCCCTACACCACGCCCAAGCGCTTCTTGCTCTACTCTTTCCTGTTTTCCATAATGTGATCTAACATTACTTCCAGGCAATCTACTTATTGCGCTTATTGCTTACTGTCTGCCTCTCCCCTCTTCTTCCAGCCAAAACGTAAGGCCCAGAAGGGCATGAAGCATCAACTGTTTTGTTAGCTGATCTAGCCCCACAGTGCCTGGCCCTTTGTGGGTGAATTGACTAGGCTCCGCAGGAGGTGGGAAGGGCCAGAGGCACAAGGTGCTGAGCTCTTCCTGGGCTGGGCTGTTCGCTAGGAGCCTCGGGGCCAGCCAGGGCCAGCAGTATTCACCTCTGGAGCAGGCAGAGGGCAGCATGGGGCCTCAAGGCGGCATGAGGGTCAGAGATCTGTGGGTTTGGCCAGACCTTGACCTTCTCAAGTCTTGGTTTCTTCCCTTGTGAACTGGGAAGCTAATCCCAGCCTTGTGAGGCTGTTATGAGGATAGCCCTGAGTTTAAATCCAGGGATCCCAGATCCAATCCCTGCAAGGGTCAAGTGGGGACTGTGTCATACGGAGGAGCACCTCTTCTTCTGGCAACGGTGCTACTGGTTCATTCAGGAATGCCTGCCTGGCTCAGGCTGAAATCTAGGTGCTCAAGTGAAATCTGCTGGGCACAGTGGTTCACGTCTGTAATCCCAGTGCTTTGGGAGGTCAGGGTAGGAGGATTGCTTGAGGCCAGGAGTTCAAGACCAGCCTGGGCAACATAGCAAAACCTCATCTCTATAAAAATATTTAAAAATCTGCTGAGCATGCTGGTGGGCATCTCTAGTCCTAGCTATTTGGGAGGTTGAGGTGGGAGGATCCTCTGAGCCCAGGAGATCAAGGCTGCAGTGAGCAGTGATCATGCCACTGTACTACAGCCTGGGCAACAGAGCAAGACCCTATCGTTATACATAAAGAAATAAAAAGCAGGAGATTTCACTTTCACTCTGCCTCCCAAGTAGCTGGGACCACAGGTGCACACCACCACACTTGGCTAATTTTCTAATTTTTTTTTTTTGTAGAAACAGGGGTCCATACTGGTCTTGAACTCCTGGGCTCAAGCAATCCTCCCACCTTGGCATCCCAAAGTGCTGGGATTACAGGCATGAGCTACTGCATCAGGCAAATCTTCTGATTTTAAATTGTTGGCTACTGATTTTAAAATGAAACAGTGGAGGCCAAACAAGACGTTACGTGTGGGTGACACGTAGCTTTCAGATGGCGCATTTCTGCCCTCCACAACACCTGTACCCCATCTTACATCTACCTTGCAACTGTGCTGGCCCTAGCACAGTGCCACCCTTCTCTTTAGTGAGGCCCGGAGAAAGCAACTATATCCCCTGCTCACACAGCCAATAGATCACAGAAACAGATTTTGTGCCCGTGTCTGGCTGGCTCTTCTCACTGTCTGGTGTTGCTTGTTGTATAGGAGCAGACAAGGTCACAGTGAAGGAACTTGGGCATAGACAGGGCTCTACCAGGGGTGTGGGCTGGTAGGGCGGGAGCCCAAGGCTGGGAGGCAGATTTCTCTTTCTTTTTTTTTCTTTTCAGAGTCTCGCTCTGTCGCCCAGGCTGGAGTGCAGTGGTGCAATCTTGGCTCACTGCAAGCTCCGCCTCCCGGGTTCATGCCATTCTCCTGCCTCAGCCTCCTGAGTAGCTGGGACTACAGGCGCCCGCCAGCACGCCTGGCTAATTTTTTGTATTTTTAGTAGAGACGGGGTTTCACCGTGTTAGCCAGGATGGTCTCGATCTCCTGACCTCGTGATCCACCCACCTCGGCCTCCCAAAGTGCTGGGATGACTGGCGTGAGCCACCGCACCCAGCCATTCTCCCCTTCTTGCCTACTGATGGAACCCCCAATTTTGCTGGACACATGGGTAACTAAAATAAAGACCGTATTTCCCAGCCTCCCTTGCCACTGGGTGTGGTCATGTGACTGAGTTCTGACCAATGGGACGGAAGCAAAGGGTCAGGTGGCAGCATCCTCTAAGGATGGACTCCGTGGAGCTCTGTCCCCTTTCTTCCCCTTCCAACTTCCTGCTGGCTGGGAGGTGGGGATTTTGGCAGAGGCTGAAGTATCTTTCTCTATGAGTGGTAAGTAAGCAGGTGCTGTGAACAGTCAAGCAACAAGGCGGAGCCTGGGTCCACCAGACCAGTCCCAGACCACCCACCCCTAGATGTTTTTAGGCGAAGAATAATCTACCATTATTTTGAGTTTCCCACTGCTTGTGGTCAAGGTAAAACCTCACTGATATGAACATCACTATCACAGAGCTCTCTGGCTACCCCTGGCAGCCCTGGCTCTGGATCCAGAAATAAGGAGGAAGCATGAGACAGAGCAGCTTCAGCATGTAAAGCTGGCCCTTCTACCGTTTCACTAGGGCAGGGAGAGCCCAAAGTGGGAGTCATGAGGGCCCAGAGCTTCTCCTGGCTTGGTCCTCATGCTCTTTGCAGCCTTCGGCGGCTTCTGAGCAGGAACATGGTCATTTGTTAAGAGCATCCTGACTAATGCAGGGTGAGGCCAGTACAGCAGCCTATATAGGCTGGTAAGGACCCGGAGGGCTCACTCTGGGAGACCCCCAGTCTGAGGGTTGCCCAGCAGCCCTCCTTCCCACTGACAGGCTTGGGCCCGCCTCCCCACCAGCCAGCCCTACTCACGCCTGTAATCTTCTTCTTGCATTTGGCACAGCTGGGTGCGTAGCGCACGTCATAGCATGGCGGGCAGAAGATGGCGCCCTTCTCCTCAAAGAAGCCGCCCTCTTCTAGGACCTTCCCACACTGGCTACAAACAAACTCCTCGGGGTGGTACGCGTGGCCCAGCGCCACCAGGTAGCGGCCCCTGCCGGGAGGCGAGGACAGTGAGAGGGAGCGCATGCAGAGGAGGTGGAGGTCTTGGTCCCCTTCAGGCTGACTGACCACCCACCGGGAAGCCTCGGGAGGGAGGAGTTCATTCTCCCCATTTTCCACATAGGGTAGAAGACAGGCTTGGGAAGTGACCATGACAGCCATGAAGCTTGCAGAGCCAGCCCGTCACACTGAACTGCTGGTGACAGGAGAGGCAGTTTTAGAGCAGGGAGGACCCCGGGAGGAAGGGCTGACGACTGGAGCCTCATGAAAGCTGAGGAGCCCCTGGGCAAACCCTGGGGCCATCCTATCCTGCTGGCCTGCCTGATCTACCTGGCAAGAGCTGATAGAGTTGGTTGGGCACGGTGGCTCACACCTGTAATCCCAGCACTTTGGGAGGCTGAGGCAGGCCTGAGATCACCTGAGGTCAGGAGTTCGAGACCAGTCTGGCCAACATGGTGAAACCCCGTCTCTACTGAAAATACAAAATTAGCCAGGCGTGGCGGCCTGCGTCTGTAATCCCAGCTACTTAGGAGGCTGAGGCAGGAGAATCTCTTGAACCCGGGAGGCAGAGGTTGCAGTGAGCCGAGATCGTGCCACTGCATGCCAACCTGGGCGACAGAGTGAGACTCCATCTCAAAAAGAAGGAAAAGAAAAAAAGGGCGACAGAGTCAGGAGCAGGCCAGGGCTGAGGACTAGGAAGGCTCTAGAATCCAGCTTGCTGATGCTGGGGGGTGTGTGATGCTGCTTGGCCCCACGGGGCAGTGCACAGAGGGAGGGGCTCTAGGCCTGTATGCTCTGAGAGCAGAGAGAGACAGAGAGCAGGAGGTGGGGGCAGAGGCACTGGGAAGGGGCAGGCCCCTCTTGGCCCAGAGAGCAGCAAAGGTAGGGGTGCAGCTTCAGCCTATGGTTGGCCCTTTGGCCGTTTCGGCAGGGCAGATGCTGCTAGCAAGTGTTGTGGGTAGGCTGGGGTAGGTAGCGTGGGATTAAGAATCTGAGGACCCAGCTCAGGTCCCGACTCCTACTCCAGCTGGGAACTGAATCCTTATTCCCCCCAGTCGCAGCTGAGGCAAGATGGGTGGGCAGACAGGTGGGGTTGGGCTGCAGAATGGGAAAGCCAGGGTTGGACGGGAACAGGACACCCACCGGATGACCTTGTGGCACTGGTGACACACAGGAGTCTTGCCGTTGTTGCTGCCCCCTCCTGGTACCCCTCCGGCAGCTGCCTGCACGATGGAGGTGCGGTTCTGCAGCGGCGTGGGCGTGGCCGGCTGGCTGTGCCGGGTCAGCACTGTGCTCGTTTTGTCCGGGGCATAGCGCTCGGCAAACGCAGGGTCCACAGCCCAGGGCGGGCGGCTGGTGGGGCTGGGGGTGGTAGGGCCTGCCGGGGCCGGGGAAAGTGGCTCTAAAGGGGTGCCCACGGACCCCAAAGGACAGGGGGTGGAGCCCCAGGCAGCTGAGAGAAGCCCGCCACCCCCATGCCCTGGAGGCTGCCCACCCTTGCCCAGGCCCGAGCCCACTCCCTCTCACCAGGCCAGGGCTCCTGGGGTGTAGATGAGGCTGGGGCTGGGGCTTCTGTCCTGGGCACCTGGCTGCAAGATCTGCCATTCAAGGCCCTGCATGGCTGAGCTTCCTGGCATGGCCCCACCCCCCAACCTGTGTCCTGCTGGCCCCACAGGAGATGCCTGGGGGCATGGAAACTGCTGAGCTGGACTCCAGGTCCCACTGGGGTAGGGATGGGAAGGGCAGCTTCTCATAGCAACGTCCAGGTAGCTGGTATGTTGTCTATAGCTGGGAGATGGAGCAAGGCTCCCGCTTCTGAGGCAGCTCTTGGGGCTCCCCTCATGCCAGGAAGCCATCTGTGATGGCAGGGCAGGGCCCCTTTGCCAGGTACCCCCCTCCCACTGAAAACGAGGACGGCAGGGCCCAAACTGAGTCCAAACCACGAAACACCCCCACACCCCAAATGCAAACCAGGTGCACAAAGATAGAAAACAGAGGCAGAGCAAGCAGGGCTGAGAATGTTTATTTCCAGGCCCAAGGCAGCACAGACCTGGCAGACAGCAGTACCATAGGGCAAAGAGGTAAGGCAGTGTCAGATGAACCCAGTTGTGCGGCCAGGGCCAGGCCAGCAGGAGGCTCAGGCCAGGGGCAGGAAAGTGGGGGGTGAGGTAGGCAGAAGCTGGAGGCACTAAGGGGGTGCCCTGGGCAGGAGGAACAGAAAGAAGGAGGCAGAGAGGGCAGCCGGCTGGAGAGGGCCGGGCTACGACTGCACGTTGAGCACGTGGGCAGAGCGCTGGTGGTGCCAGTCCCGGAGGCGGGTGTAGCGTGGGCTCTGCAGCTCCAGGACATACTTTTCCCTGAGGGGCAGAGAGAGAGGGAGGAAGAAGTGGAAGGAAGGAGAGATGGAAGGGAGGCAGGGAGGGAGGAGGGAAGGAAGGAGGGAGGGAAAGAAGGAAGGAAGGAAGGAAGGAAGGAGGGAGGGAAGAAAGGAAGGAGAATGGAGAGCCCCAGCTGGGAGCCTCAGGAGTAGACATAGGGCAGTAGCTGGAATGGAAGAGGCAGGAGGTGGGAGAGGGACTCATGCCCATCCCTGTACCTTGATTTTTTCAGGTGCTCCTCATCCGGGTCTTGCACTGAGAGAGCAGAGGCAGGCATTGACCAAGAGAGACAGAGGGTCAGGGCTCACGCCTGGGCTGGGGGCCAGGAGATTACCCCCTGCCCTGGGCTGGCACTTACTGAACTCGGTGCCTGTGAGGTGGGCAAGGATGCGAAAGGAACGCGACTGGCCTGTCCCTGGCCGTGGCCGCCAGTCCTCTGTGTTCTCCATCAGCCGCTGCTTGCTGGCGTCTGGGACCAGCGGTCCGAGCGGCTGTCTGTGGGGAGGGTGTGGCTCAGAACCCCACACTAGGGGTGGGCAGTGGGGGCAGCCCCTCCCAGGATTTGGTGTATGTGGGTTTGGGTTACAGTGATGGGAGGGAGTGGGTAAGGGTGAGGCTAGGAGCCCTGCTGGGCGGGTGGGTGAGAGGACCGGAGGGCGAAGTGGAGAGGAGGGCAGCCAGGGTGGGGAGGGGCCGCCGCCCAGAGTGCCAAAAGGAAGAAGAGAGGGACAGGCAGAGGGGGCTCACTGACTTGTCAGGGGTCTGCACCTGTGAAGGAAATAAGACAGATAGACAGATAAAGGGACAAAGGGACAGACACAGGAGAGGAAGAAAGATGGGGAGGGGTCAGAACAGCCGGGGACAAGGCGGCACTGAGTGTCTGGGGCTCAGCTGGCCCGACACCACAACCCAACCCCCAGCCGCCAGCGAAGGGCGAGGCCTCATTCAGAGACCCCTCCCCAGGGCGGTGCCCTGCAAGGCGCCACAGCCTCGGGAGGGGCCCTGTGCCTGCAGCCCCACCCCGGCCGCCAGGGGTCGCTGCCGCACGGTTCCGCCAGGCTGGGGCGCAGCACAGACTGAGCAGCAGCGGGCAGCGGGCGTGGGGCCACAGGGGGCCTGATAGCGTGGGCGTGGGCGGGCAGGGGCCGACGTACCCATTCTGCTGCAGGGCGCTGTCAGCGGGCGGGGGCGCCCCGAAGGGCCGGGCCGTCTTGTTGAGGGAGACGCTGGGTGCAAAGGTGTACCGCGGGGGGTCCGCGGCGGGGACGGAGGCCTGGGCAGAGACAGAGCCGGGCAGGGCGGGCGGGCGGGGTAGGGTGGTGACCTGGGTGGGAGTGGGGCGCCTGCGCGAGAGGACAGCCGCAGCTCCAGCCCCCCACCCCCACCCCCCACATCTGTCTGGAGGCTAAGGGGAGAGGACAACAGGTTTCAAGGGGCCCATTTGGGAGTGCTGATCTCAGTCCACGCAGGACCGAGGGCTGACCCAGTGCGGGCGAGCACGCAGCGCCGATGGCGGGAGGCAGGCAGGCGGACAGACAGGCGGACATGCGTGGTGCCAGGACCGTGCGGCAGCCCCTGGCTCAACTCCAGGGCCCTAGACCCGCCTTAGCTCGTTTCCGCCCTCCACTTCCGGCCAGGGATTGGGGTACCGAGAATGTGCCAGGAGGGCGAGCAGGCCCGGCCGTCCAAGCCCACACCGCCCGCGCCCAGATGTCTCGGCCTGCCTCCTACCTTCTGTGGTTTGCTCTGAACTGGCTGGGCCCTGGAGAAGAAGGAAAGCATGACAGCGGGCTGGGCCCGCGGGGATCCCCTCCGCCAGCGCCCACGCACCCATGCACGCCCACCTGCACCCATGCATGCCCACCCGCATACCTGCTGAGGCCCAGGCTGAGGCGCTCCCCGCAGGCCCGGATCTTATTCTGAGCTTCGATGTGTGTGAGGCTCCCTGCGTTCTCGCCATCGATGCTCAGCACCCAGTCACCGACGGCCACTCCGGCCTGCGCCGCTTTGCCTCCAGGAGTGAGCTATGGAGAGAGAAGCAAAGTGACTGAGGCCCTGGCTCCTGCAGACCCAAGCCAGGTTGATGGTGGTAACCCTGCCCCACCCAAAGCTGCCCCACTTCCAGAACCCAGAGAGCTCTTATTCAACAGAGTTCTAGGCAGCTGCTGGACACTAAAGCAAGCCAGGTGGTGGCACTCACCCAAGCTTCACAATTTCCCCAGTCACACTGCTTATTTATTCACCACCACGACCCTCCCCCACAGTCCAGAAATTGCTATGATGTCCACAAGCAGCCAGGCTCAGGCTAAAGCCCAAGTTTTTCAGGAGGACCATTGCCTTTTGAGGCTCCTGCTGGCTTCCTGCCCAGGCCGCTCCACCTACCAGACATGCCGTCTGACCCATGCAGGGGGCAGCTTCCTCCCTGAAACCACCTGGGGCTCTTACGGACCTCTTACCCCCCAGCACCCTGTGAGGGGCCATCTGCAGCGGTCTCCTAGGACCCTCTGAGCGCCAGAACAGGCCCTGTTATCTTCCGGTTCCCTGTGAACACTGCCTGAATGGGGCCTAAGGTGACAGCCGGGGCTTCACAGGCCATACATGGGTGTCACGCCCAAGCCCTCAACTGCCAACTTTCTCCAACCCCAATCCTTCAGGCTATTGAGCTGGGAGTCCCTGGTTCCTGTGGCAATGAGAGGAGACAGTAGGCTGGGAGAAACGGCTGCCACCAGGATGAGCTGAGACCATCAGGAATGACTTCAAGGACGCTGTGAGCCTCGGTAAAGGAGAATGGGGTGTGCTGCCTAGCGGGTGAGTTTACTTATGATGGCTTTGAATGCCAGAAGGAACTAGGACTTGGCTTTGAGGGTAGAGGAGCCACTGGCAGTTTTAATGTCTGGGATGGGGTATCTCCCAGGCCCTGAGAGGGGTGACCCTGATAATCCCCTTCCAGGCCTCGAGGCCAGCCCCAGCAACACAGGCGGGGCAGCTTGACTGGGTCTGAGCCCAAGGGGCCACCCAGCCATCTGGCAAGAGGCCTGGTACTGCAGTAAGTAGGCTTTTGTGAGGCAGTGCTGGAAGACAATTTCACTGGGTGGGGGGGATCTGGGGGGTCCAGGCTGCCAGAGGCCCCAGGAGGCTCCTCAGGTGGGCCAGTGCACAGACTGAGCTGAGACAGGGAAAAGGGAGGCAAGAGGTTTCAGAGAGATGTCAGAGGGCAGGGCAGCCAGACACAGAGCCTGACGCACCAGGAAAAGAAAGGCGAGCTGGGCTCAACATGATTTCTTGCTTGCATGGGAGGTCAGAAGGCTAAGAGAGCTCAGTGGCCCCTTCCTCACTCGCTAAATAAGAACAGTTGCTTCCGTTTATTGAGCACCAAGTATGCTACATATTGACACTGAATCTTCCAACAACCCTGTGGAGTAATCAGAGATTTTACCCATTTTGCACTTGAAAATGTACACAGAGGCCGGGCATGGTGGCTCACGCCTGTAATCCCAGCACTTTGGGAGGCTGAGGTGGGTGGATCACCAGGTCAGGAGATCAAGACCATCCTGGCTAATACGGTGAAACCCCGTCTCTACTAAAAATACAAAAAATCAGCCGGGTGTGGTGGCGGCGCCTGTAGTCCCAGCTGCTCGGGAGGCTGAGGCAGGAGAATGGCGTGAATCCGGGAGGCAGAGCTTGCAGTGAGCCGAGATGGCGCCACGGCACTCCAGCCTGGTCGACGGAGCAAGACTTCGTCAGAAAAAGAAAAAAGAAAAAAAGAAAATACACACAGAGAGGTTAAACAACTTGCCTCAAGTCACCCAGCTAGTAAGAGGCAAGGCCAGGAAGTGTCCCTGACCCTAAGGCACTGTGGGCCACCTCTGCTGAGCATGGGGGCCCAACCGAGGGGCCAGCCCACCTGGAGACACCTTGAGCCCCTCCCTCACCTTTAGTTCAATTCAACTAAATCAACCCCTTATACGGTATGTGGGGAAGTGACACCCCAGAGGGGAAGTGACTTACTCAAGGTCATGGTGAGTCAGTAGAAGGGAAACCTGGCCCAGCCACTCCCTGCCCACAGGGCTGGCTCCTGGGAGGTGTGGGCTGAGCCCGAGATGGAGGTCTTGGGGTGCACAGGAGCAGCTAGCTGGCTCCTGGAGAGGGGGTAGGGGGCGGGGACGGCTTCCCTTCCCAGACTGAGGAGGGCAGAAAGCACAGAGGATGAGGAGTGTTCAGAGCATGGAGAGGGCGGCAGGAGAGCAGGAGACAGCGCTGGGTGGGTGGCTGGAGAGAGGCAGGGAGGGGCTCAGGCCAGGAGCAGGGTAAGGCCAGAGGAACCAAGGAGGGAAAAAGCCAGGGGGCTGGACCCTGCATGAGGTGGGGGTGAGTCAGCCTGAGCAGCCCAACCCCCCAGTCCCAGACGTTACCTCATCTCCCAGGCCTGGGCCCACGGCCAGCCCTCACCCCTCCCATCTCCCTCCATCCTGGGGTCAGGGGAGGGGGAGGGGGCTGGCCTAACTCAGAAAAGCCCACCTCACCCACCCATGTGGGCCCAGGTCCAACTCCAGGGCTGGGATCAGCTAGTGGCCCCACCCACATGCCGGGGATGCTGACCAGGGAGCTGGAGCTTGGAGTGCCCCCAACAGGCCATATCTGAAAGTCATCTCCATCAGGGAAGAAACTGAGGTTCAGGGTCCCCAGACGCATTGGGCCAGCACTTTCCCAAGGGGCAGGACGCGGGGTGGGTTTTCAGAGCTGTGTGAGGACTGTGTAGGAGGATGTGTGTGGTAGGGCGACCACTGCCCTCACTACCCTGCTGGCGGGGCAGGTTCCCGGAGAACACCGTGGAAGGACCCCTGGGAAGAGCCTACCCTAACCCCCATGCCCAACTCCTACAGACAGACTCCACCTTGACGCCCTCCTCAGGCCACAACCCTCTGGGCCCTTCCAGGCTGGGCTTGCCCTGGGCTTCCTGACAACAGCTGCCTGCCCACCCATCGCCTGGGTGGGCCTCTCTGGGCAGGCGGATATAGGGGCAGGAAGTCCCCACCCCCTGCTGACCCCCAGGCCAGTCAGAGATGCCAGCCCACAGGTTGGCCTCACCCACTCTGGGCAGGCAATTTGTTGTGTCTCACAACTGGACCATACAGCTGGAGCTGCAGCCTGATGACCAGCTGAGGGGCCCAGCAGTGGGGTTCAGGGGGCCAGGCCTAGGCCAGCCCTTTTCAGCTTTGCAGACTGCAGCCACTGTTGGCCATCCCAGCGTGGGGCCGCATTCTTGGGCTTATAAGGCAATCCCCCTGCTACAGGGAGGAGCCAGCCTCCAGCTCCACCCCCACCAGGGCAGGCTCTTGGAAGCTGAAGTTAAGCCCCTAGAGAGGAGCCCTGTCCTGCACTTCTGCTTGGGGTCAAAGGCCACCACATCCTGAATGGGAATGGTGGATGCAGGTCCTTACATAGGCTGGGGAGAGACCCCTTCTACCCACAACAAATGCACACCATCCCGCGCTTCAATTCCAATCCCTGCTTCAACATGGACTCGATGAGCGAGCCCCTCCACCTCTTCATGAGTTCTTCTCTCATCTGGAAAAACAGGATGAGGACTGCTATTCCCTGGGCAGAAGTGTGTCTGAAGTGAAATCCTACAGTCACAGTGCCCTGCCTGGGGCCTGGCTCCAAGCATTGCCACCTCAAGTTTAGATACCTCCTGGAAATGTCAGGCTCCCATCCTGCACAATGATCCTCCCTCTCGCCCTCAGAAGTGGCCACAGGAGCTTGGGAGAACAGCATCCGGTACAGTGCAGGACTGGGGAAGCCTGGGTGCTCCCTCCCAGTATCCACCTCATTGGGAGTCATTGCAGCGGGCAGGTACCACTACATCTCGGACCTGGACATCTCCTGGCCTGCTGGCCCCTGACCAGCTCCTGTTAGGACTCCCCCATCACCCTCTGGAGACCTGAGCACCCAAAGACCACTGGGGGAGCCCCCTCCCCAAACCTAGGCTCACCCGGGAAATGGAGAGGGGCACATTGAAGTCCTTGCCCCCTTGCAGCCGGAAGCCCCAAGGTGCTGGCCCCTCCAGCACTACCTTGAAGGAATCCATGATGCCGGCTCCTGAGAGGAGAGGAGAGAAGAGGTGAGTGGCCAGCATGGTGGGCAGGCAGGCAAGCAGGCAGGCCGGCCGGCCCAACTCAAGATACCAGGCTTGGACAGGGGCCAGGCAGGCACGGGCAGCCCCTGAGCACACGCAAGCCATAGTAGGCAGGTATTTTGTCAGGCTGGGCTGGGCTGCTGGCGGACCTCACTTTGGAAAGACAGGAACAGCCTCCCTCCCCTTGGGACTGGAACTGTGAGGGGTGCCTGAATCCAGAGTGGAGGTTCTTTTCAACCAGGGGTGGGCCGAGGGACTAGACTGGCGCGGCCTCCCCGCAAGCCAGCCTGGAGCCTCGGGCGGCCGGGTGAGTCAGGGGCCGGCTCTCCTCTCCCCCGCCCCCAGGTCCCGGCAGGCAGGCCGCGGCTGGAGCCTGCTCGGACTATATAAGGCGTGTAAGCTGACACTGTGCGGAGAGCCAGCGCAGGGAGCACACGGGGGCTTGGGACACGAGGGGGAGGGGAGGGAGGCGGCTGCAGCGGATCCTCCCAGCCATTCCGGGACCAGTCGAGGCTGCTGGGAACCAGGGCGGGACCCCTGGGTGCTGAAGAAGGGGAAGGCGGGAGTGGGGTGCGGCCCCTGTGGAGACAGGTGGGGGCTGGGACCCTAAAGCATAGCTTGGAGGGGGATCCTTCCCGGAGCCCAATGGGGATGGTGCCTCCCACACAGAACTGCTCCCACACCGACGTGACTCAGTTTCCCCCTAGTCCCCCGTCCGGGCCCCATGCATTAGACTGGCCCCGGCCGCAGGAAGCAGCGCAGGCGCCAATCGGCCCCGCCGCAGCCGGCTTCGCGGCAGGAAGGCGGGGGCGGGGGCGGAGGCAGGGGCAAGGGCCCGCGGGAGGAAGCACAGCCTGGACCGCGACCCCCAGTGCCCTTTGTGGTCCTCAGCAGGCCCCAGGCGCCCGCCTGGTCCAGCCCAAGACGCCCCGCGCGGTCGTCGATACCTGCTCGGCCCCGCCAGTGCGCTGCTCGGCGTCGGGCTCCACGGAGCCGCGTTGGGATCGGCCGCCAGTGTTCTGACCCCGCCCCCGCAGTCACCCTCCACTTTGAGCGCGCGGAAGGGGGCGGGGCACAAGGCCACGCCCTCGTCGTGACCACGCCCACTAGACGATCTCCGTTGGTGGAAAGCGCCACCCAGCTCTTCCGTCCCGCCCAATCACCACGTCCCGTCGGGCTGCGAGCTGAGAGGCCTCCCCGACCCGGGCCCTGCAGTGGGGCGGAGTCGGGGCGGGGCCGGGGCCGCGGGTCGCCTCATTAGGGAGGAGCTGCCTCGCCCAGTCCCTCGCACCGCCCGCTGGCGGAGGGAGGGGAAAGCGGACCTGCAAACCAGACCGACCTGGGCCCTAGTCGTCTCTGAACCTTAGTTTGCTACTCCGAAAAATGGGACGATCATACTCGCCTCGCAGGGCTGCTGCGAGGGTCGGTATCGTAGGTGCGACCATCGGGGGCTGCAGGATTTCTAAATCAGAGGGCCTGGGAGGAGATAAGGTGGGGAAGTTGAGGGGGACAGGGGCGTTTAAAGCTTGATTTGCGCAACGCTCTACCGAACGCAGGAACACAGGGCAGGAGCGGACGCCGGGGGTCCCTGGTCTTCGGGCCTTGCCCTCGCTCCCATCCCTACAACCCCGACCCGACCCGCACACCGTCGGAAGCGCCGCGTCCCGCTCCACCTTGGCCAGAGCGGACTGCGCCCCGTGGGAGGCGTCCTCAGAGTCCCGGCCCCGCGTTCAGCCTGGGCACTAGGGCCCGCGGCGCGGACACTGAGAGCATGCGGGTGTCGGGGTGAGGGAAGGGGCGTCCACCCTCCACTCGCTTGGTGGTCCCGGCCGGTCAGCTCCTCCTAGGACATGGTTGCTGCAGTTCTCCCCTCTCCATCCACAGTCATCACACCCGCCCTCTTCTGCATAAAACGCTGTGAGGGTTCTCATCGTTAAAGACCTTCTCTTGACCCCACATCCCTCTCCAACTACTAGCCTTTAATTCTGCTCTTGAGAGTCAAATTCCTCCAGGGAGTTGTCTGTTTATCGCGTCTCCACTTGCTTTCCTTCAGTTATCTCTTGAAGCCATGCCAGGCAGGCTCTTGTCCGCACCGGTCCCCTGAGATCTTTCTTCTCAAGGTCACCTGTGACCTGGAGGCCATCGGGCCATGGAATCCGTGGTGGTTCAGTTTCATCCTGCCCTTCCTAGGGGCAGCATGGGTCCGGGTGGATTCTCGTCCCCCGAAACACCCTTTTTCCCTGACTTCACAGCTTCTCCCTGCCCCACTGGCCCCTCCTCCCCATCCTCCTCTGCCTCTGGCTTTGGCCGTCTGATGCCATCTCTCTTTATTCTCACCCCCTAAGACCCCGTACCGTCCTGTGGCTTTCAATACCACCTGTATGCCAAGGCATCTCATGTTTCATGGCCAGCCTGACCTCTCCCCAGGAACTCCAGACTCCATTATCCAAAACGCTGCCTAGATGTTTACTAGATCAGGGTCCCCAACCCCCTGTTTGTAGCCTGTTAGGAACTGGGCTGCACAGCAGGTGAGCAGCGGCAATCCAGAGAAGCTGAGTGTAGCAGCAGCATTAGATTCCGATAGGAGCATGAACCCTATTGTGAACTGTGCATGCGAGGGATCGAGGTTGCTCGTTCCTTATGAGAATCTAATAATAAATGGGCCGGGTGTGGTGGTTCACGCCTGTACCTGTAATCCCAGCACTTTGGGAGGCTGAGGTGGGGGAGGATCACTTGAGGTCAGGAGTTGGAGACCATCCTGGCCAACATGGTGCAACCCCGTCTCTACTAAAAATACAAAAATTAGCTGGGCGTGGTGACACATGCATATAATCCCAGCTACTCAGGAGGCTGAGGCAGGAGAATCACTTGAACCGGGGAGGCAGAGGTTGTAGTGAGCCAAGATGGCTCCACTGCACTCCAGCATGGGTGACAGAGCGAGACTCCATCTCAAAAAAAAAAAAAAAAAGAATCTAATGATAAACGTACTGCACTTGAACCCTCCTGAAGCCACCCCCACCCGCCCCCAGTCCGTGGAAAAATTGTCTTCCGTGAAAGCAGTCCCTTCTGCCAAAAAGGTTGGGGAGCCACTGTGCTAGGTATCTCAGGCCATCATGGCCCACCTGTCCCACCTTGTGCCTTTCCCACCTCCCTAACTCATTCCTGACTTCAACAAGTGCCACCAACATTCATCCAACTGGTTCAGCAGAAATGGTGAAGTTATCCTTCCTTTCTCTTCTGTCCTCCCCCAGATTCTGCAAATTCCACCTTCAGCATGTTCACATCTAACCGCTGCTTCCACCATTGTCCCAGCCACTGCCATCTTGTGCCTGTGCCCCGTAACAGTCTTCTAACGGGTATCCCTGCTTTCACCCTTGCCCCTTCCAGAGTCTTCATGAAGCAGCCAAAGTGATATTTTTAAAGCCAGAATCACACCACCATGTCACTCTCAGCTTTTAGCATTCCAGTGAGATCATATTGCACTCAAAATAAAACTAAAGTCCTTAAGACCTACAGAACACGAATAAACTGCGTCTGACTCCTACCACTCGCTCCCTCCACTCCAGCCACCCTGGCCTCCTCACTCACATTTCCCCCAGCAGGCCAAGCATATTCCTGCCTCAGGGCCTGTCCACTTGCCAGTTCCCCTGCTTGAAACACTTCTTTTTTTTTTTCTTTTTTTGAGACGGAGTCTCACTCTGTCATCCAGGCTGGAGTGCAGTGGTGTGATCTTGGCTTGTTGCAACCTCCGCCTCCCGGGTTCAAGTGATTCTTCTGCCTCTGCCTCCCGAGTAGCTGGGATTATAGGCCTGAACCACCATTCCGGGATAATTTTTATATGTTTAGTACAGATGGGGTTTCTCCATGTTGGTCAGGCTGCTCTCAAACTCCTGACCACCAGTGATCCATCTGCCTTGGCCTCCCAAAGTGCTGGGATTACAAGCGTGAGCCACGGTGCCCGGCCCTTGAAACACTTCTCCAGGTATCTCAGCAACAGGCTTCCAACTTTTTTTAGGTCTCTGCTCAGATGTTGCCTCCTCCCAGGGCCTTCCCTGATCACATCTGAAACAGCAATCCCCTGATGCCTCACCCGCATTGCACACTAGGCCCTCCCTCTGCTTTACTTTTCCCCATAGCATCTCCATCATCTGACATTCCGTATGAGGTGTTTGTTTACTTAGGAATCCCATAGCACCCGAGACATGTGGATGTGGAAAAGGCATCTCCAGAGTGCATGTGTGGAGGGAGCTGGGGGAATGGGGACTCTCTGCGGCGCTCTTTCCAGGGTGTGTTCTTTGTTAGGACAATGAAGACACACAGCTTATGTGTCTTGTCTAACATTTCCCCAGGGCCTACACACAGTGGATGTGAATGAACACAGGAAGAAAGGAAGGATTGACAAAGTGAAACAGCAAATGAGCAAAGGAAGAGGTGGCAGCCTGGGGGTCCTGGCAGTCCTCCAGCAGAGAGGACCCCTGGCTCCCATTCCTTGGGCTGGTGGAAAGCACAGGTCTGTGTCCCCGACTGCCCGCGAGCCTCCCAGCACAGGCAGCCCCTGGGTCGCAACTGGACCTGGACAGGGACACAGCGCCCTCTGGTGGCCAAGACTCCTGAGGCTCCAGGCCCAGGCCTCTAGAGTCCTGGTGGTTTCCAAGGACTTTCCCACAGTCCCCTTGGAATATCACAGAAATCCCTATGAAACAAAGAAGCTCAGATTTGTAATGAAGGAAAGGATGCCATGCTGGGCACCCAGAGTCGGTTCTAGCCATGCCCCTGACTCTCTGGGTGACCTTCAGTGTGCCCTGGGATTTGTTGAGCTGCCAAGGACTGGGCTTGGGTTTGCCACTGTAGGGAGCGGGGGTGCCTGCAGCAGCACCTTGACTGCTCGCCTCTTGGCCTCAGCTTGCTAAGGCCTTACCCATCAGGAAGTGCTTGCATGAATGAGTAAGCTGAAATCTTCCTCCCCATGGGTCTAGCATCCCTCCAGGCTTTGCGCTGTGTCCACACACATGCTGGAAGAACACCAGTCTCCATTCCCCCAACCCCCTTTCACCCATGGGATCTGGAGATGCCTTTTCCACATCCAGATGTCTCGTGTGCAGTGGGATTACTAAATCTAGAGCTCAGGGGGAGGTCTGCACTGAAGACAGACCTTTGGGGTCAGCACCGAGGGTCTGTGACACCTGGAGAATGATTGGCTTGCTGAGGCCAGTGGTTCCCAGCCTAGGCTGCATATTACAATCATCCGGAAACCCAATGAGCATTGAGGCCCAGACCCCACCTACCCAGACTGATGAACTCAGAGCCCCTGTGTGTGAAATGGATTTTTAAAATTGTTTATTCTCTTGGTAGGTCACTCACAGAACATGCATGGACAGTTTTACAGGCTTTCAGGAGATTCTTTGTGTAGCAGGGTTGAGCTACACTGTATCAGAGCCTAGGACCCTGGGAAGAACTCAGAGAGGGCCGCAGTAGAGGCTGGGAAAGACAGAGTTATGAGGTAGGAGGAAAAGCAAGTAATGGGGGGTGTTTCAAGAACCAGAGCTGAGTGCTGCTGAGAAGTCAAAGTCCTTGTTGCTTTTGTTTTGGAGAATAACGTTGGTGACTCTAATAAGAGCCACATAATGGCATCATGGGGATGAAGGAGAGTTAATTGAGGGGAAAATAGGGGTAAGAAAGTGGAAATGAAAGTAATCAACAAGTCTTTTGAAGAGTTTTTGCTGTGAAGAGGAACAGAGAAACAGGGAGGTGGCCAAAGGGGAATGTGAGGGCAAGGGAAGGTTTAAAATGTGACATTACAGAGCATGTTTGGGTGTGGCTGGAAAAGCCGCTGATAGGATGAATGGGCCCAGGAGAGAGCTGAAATTTCCAAGCTCTGAGGAGAGAGGAGCCGGGATAAGAGCATAGCTGGGGACAAACACTGTTGCGACTGTAGGGGTAGGAAGAAGACGGATGGATGCCAGTACACTTGCAGACGCAGTGGGAGAGCCTGGCCTGTTTCCCCAACATGCCTGTGAGGAGACACTGGGTGGGGACAGACAGGAGGTTCTGGGGAGGAGAAAAGCTGCCCCTCTAGGGAACAGGGTCTCTGGTGCAGGGAGCGCCTGCCCTGCACTGTTGAGGATGCAGTCAGCCTGCTTAAATGGGTTTTTTTGGCTATGGGCGGCTGTGTGCAGGCACAGAGGAGGTCTGGGCTCATCCAAGGCCAGGGGCTTTGCCAGACCAATAAGATGAAAGGAGAGAGAAGAGGGGAAGGGACTATGGATAACAGAGGGGATGGTGGGCAGAGGCCTGGAAGAGCCAGAAAAGGGTCCCCCGGTAGGTCGATGTGGCTAGGCAGGGGCAGTATTGGCCGTGCGAGAGGAAGTGAGCTGGAACGAGGAGGTGGCCAGAGGATGAGGCTTGGACACAAGAGAGCAAAAATTATGTGTCCGTCCTGAAAATGAGGTTCAGGATGTGCCAAGGGTGTGGGCAGCTGAGGTGGAGTTGCGGTGAGGGGCCAAGCAGCCAGACCCCTGGAGGCATGATGCTTGTGCGCATGGCTGGCTCCTAGGATGGCAACAGCAGCAGGAGCAGAGGGAGCGCAGCATGGAAGTCTTCAGGAAACTTCTCTCCCCCTGGAATGTCGGCTCCCAAACAGGACCAAGGCTGTCCTGAACACGGCCATGTCCCCCAGTGCCTGGCACTGAGTAGGCACACAGCAAAACTCTCATCTAGGATGATGCCTGATACATCATTTGTTCTCTCTCCTTTACAGATGAGGAGACTGAGGCCGGGGGTTCCCAGAAGTATCTGCAAATTGTTGGAGTTTCAGCAGGGAACAAGTGTGTGGGGCGAGGGCGTCTCTGAAATCCCTTCCACTTGCTCCCCGCCCCCATTGCCTCCTCCCAGCTCCCCAGCTTGGGCCTCCGGGTCTCCAGTTGGGCCCTCATGTTGCTCCTTCCCCAGTCTGACAAACAAGCCTTGCGGTTCCCTCCGCCTGCCTCTTCGTGTCACTCTGGCCATGGGGGGCCACATGGAGTCCTAATGATCTCCATCCTGTCTGCTGCCGCAGTGGATTTGAGCCCATGGGTGGCAGGTCAGGCCCAGGTCACCTGTGCCCCTGGAACCGGCACAGGGCACTGGTGCTGGCCGCAATGAACATGGGCAGGGGCGTGTGCCGTGAGTGCCCCTGTTGGGCGCTGCTCTGAGCTTTATTATCTGCGAGTCTGCACACCGCGTATGTGGAGGGCAGGGCAGGGCGGAGGTCCTCCACAGGTGGCCTGCCTCATTCCTGCAGGCCAGGGTAGACACAGGCGTGTGTCCACATGGGCCCACTATGTGCCCACCAGCCCACCCTCCTGTCCCAGGGGAAGCACCTCTCCCCTCTGGCCACCACTCTGCTGGGTGTTCAGGGCCGGTCACAAGGGGCAGGGCCCTTCCTCCGCTCACGACTCAGCAGGTTCACCAGCTTGGCCTTGAAGCCTGCCTGAGGGTCAGGGCGGCCTGTGCCCTCTGCCTCATCCAGCTCCAGCAGCCGCCGGTACTGGGCTTCCAGACTGCTGTCGTGGGCCGGGCTGGGCCAGCTCAAGTCTTCGCCGTTGTGGTAGATGGGACTGGCTGTGGGGCTGCGGCCGCCAGGGCCCTCGTGCTGCTCAGGTTCCCCGCTGTGCGGTGTGGGGCTGGCCTCCAGCACACACAGGTTCTCATAGAGGTGCTCCGTGTGTGGGAGCCCACTGGCACGCTTGCACACTGAGGCGTAGAGCCCGGATGCCGGATCGCTGGGCTCCAGGCCTAGCAGTAGCGGCAGGCTCTGGGGTCCGGGCTCAGCCAGGCGCACCCTCCTGGAGGTGGGTGGCTCAGGTCCTGGTGGCATCTCCCGCAGCTCTCCGGGGGCGTCCAGGGAGGGCAGAGAGGTGGCCCGTGGCAGGGGGCAGGGCTGGGCCCTGGCCAGCTCTGGCAGTCGCTCCCGCTGGCGGGTGATGGCCCCGGCCACAGCCCTGCACAGGTCGGGGGCACAGGGGGTGTGGAAGGCAAAGAGGCCCTCACCCGAGTCGCAGCGGCGGCCGGCTTCAAAGGAGAACACGCCCTGGGCACAGGCGACACGGGTGGGGATTAGCAGGAGGGTCCAGGGTGTCGGCCCCCCACCCTTCCCACCCCTGCACCTCACCTTGTCAGAGCCGAACTTGCGTAGGAAGTGGTAGGGCCAGCTGTAGAGGACCTGGGTGACCTTGGCCTCCCTCAGCTGGATGGCATCTGGGCCCAGCACCAGCAGGGCCGGCCCCTTCAGCTGGCAGCGGGTGGCGGCCTCGGTCCTCTGCACCACCACGGGAAACTCGCCCACTGTGGCAGGTGGCCAGGACATCCCGGTCAGTCCCCCAAAGACCCAGCCCTGGGTGTTGGGGGTGGAGGCTGCCCTTGTACCTCCTCCAACTTACCTTCCTGCCAGGAGGAGTAGATGGAGTTCTCCTCCATAGGGACCAGACCCCTCTTGGGAGACTGGGCATCTGTGGATCCTGAGGAGGCCTCCCCTGTTCCCTGGGGAATGAGTTCAAGTCAAAGGTGGGAGCACCACACTCCCATGCCCTGTCCCCTCCCTTGGGGTCAGTATCCCAGGACTCCACCACAAGCCAGGGTCCCTTCTGAGCCTGTTCTCCCACCTGGCTCCCCACTGAGAGTGCTGGGCTGGGAAAGAGGTGCGGTGCTTGAGGGTGTCAGAGCTGCAGATCACTGGGGACGCTAGGGGATGTGCCCTGCAGCCCCTGGGCTTGGCTGGGCCGGCTTCTGCATGTCTCTGACAGCCTGGAGCAGTACAGGGACAGGAGTGTTCCGGCTGGGACACACGTGTGAGCTGGGCGGGGAGCAGCACCCCAGGTGTCTTCTTCCATCTCACTGCAACCACCTGCTACGACCCTGCAAGGTGCCCCCAATCTCTGCCTATGCCTCATCCCTACACCCAGGCCTTCAGTTGTCCTCTAGCTCTTTCCCACTCAGCCCGTCTACTAGGACCACCCTGGCCCATAGCAACACGGCCGGGTCAAATGCCACAGCTTCCTCACCGGGCTCCTTGCTCCTGTCAACTGCCTTTTTTTTTTTGAGATGGAGTCTTGCTCTGTCACCCATACTTGAGTGCAATGGCGAGATCTCAGCTCACTGCAACCTCCACCTCCTGGGTTTAAGTGATTCTCCTGCCTCAGTCTCCCAAGTGGCTGGGATTACAGGTGCCCACCACCACGCCTGGCTAATTTTTTGTATTTTTAGTAGAGACAGGGTTTTGCCATATTGGGCAGGCTGGTCTTGAACTCCTGACCTCAGGTGATCCACGTGCTTTGGCTTTCCAAAGTGCTGGGATTACAGGCGTGAGCCACCATGCCTAACCTCAACTGCCTTTTGTTTTTTTATTTTTTAAATATGATAAAATACAGAGAACATAAAATTTACTGTTTTAACCATCTTACATTTTTTTTGTTTGTTTTTTGAGACACAGTCTTGCTCTGTCAGCCAGGCTGGAGTGCAGTGGCACAATCTCAGCTCACTGCAACCTCTGCCTCCCAGACTCAAGCAATTCTCCTGCCTCAGCCTCCGAAGTAATAGCTGGGATTACAGGTGTGTGCCACCACGCCCGGCTAATTTTTGTAATTTTTTTTTTAGTAGAGGTGGGGTTTCACCATGTTAGCCTGGCTGGTCTCGAACTCCTGACCTCAGGTAATCCACCTGCCTCGGCCTCCCAAAATGCTGGGATTACGGGTGTGAACCACCACGCCCGGTCCATTTTACATCTTTTTTTTTTTTTTTTTTTTTGAGATGGACTTTTGCTCTCTCGTTGCCCAGGCTGGAGTGCAATGGTGCAATGGCGCCATCTTGGCTCACCGCAACCTCCGCCTCCCAGGTTCAAGTGATTCTCCTGCCTCAGCCTCCCGAGTAGCTGGGATTACAGGCATGTACTACCACACTCAGCTAATTTTGTATTTTCAGTAGAGACGGGGTTTCTCCATGTTGAGGCTGGTCTCGAACTCCTGACCTCAGGTGATCTGCCCACCTCAGCCTCCCGAAGTGCTGGGATTACAGGCGTGAGCCACTACGCCCGGCCACCAGTGCTTTTTAGTATATTCACAAGGTTGTGCAGCTGTTGCCACTGTCTAGTTCCAGAACTTTTCCATCATCCCACATGGAAACCCTGTACCCGTGAGCTGCCACTCCCCACTTCTCCCTTCCCCCAGCTCCTGGCAAGACTCATCTGATTTCTATCCCAACGGAGTTACCTAGTCTGTGCATTTCTTTTTCTTTTTTCCTTTTCTTTTTTTTTTTTTTAGAGACAGGGTCTCACTATGTTGCCCAGGCTGATCTTGAATTCCTAGGCTCAAGCAATCCTCCTACCAAAGTGGGGGATTACAGGCGTGAGCCACTGCGCCTGGCCCGTTTGTTCATTTTTATGGCTGAGTAGTATTCCATCTTGTGGACAGACCACGTTTTGTTTATCCATTTGTCAGCTGATGGCCATGTAGGCTGTTTCCACCTTCTGGTGTCCGTGAGTAGTGCTGCTATGGGGTTTTTTTTGAGATAGGGTCTTGCTCTGTCTCCCGGGCTGGAGTGAAGTGGCACGATTACGGCTCACTGCAGCCTCGACCTCTGGGGCTCACGCGATCCTGCCGCCTCACATGTACATGTTTTGTTTGAACACCTGTTCTAGTTCTCTTGGGCACACACCTAGGAGTGGGCCTGTGGGCCACATGGTAACTCTGTTTACCTCTTTGAAGAACCCCCAGGCTCACTTCCTTTTGACCCATCACAGACCTTGTGGGGCTTTACAAACGTGTCTGGCTACAACCCTCCAAAGCCTTCGCCTCACACTCAGAACAGAACCACACACATGGCCTGGGGCGTTTCAGCTGCTCCCCTAAGCTCCGTGATTTGGCTTCCTCCTGCACTCCTATCCTTCCAGCCATGTCGCCTTCTTTCTGCCCTTAAACACCCCACACTGTCCGACCTCGGGGCCTCTGCCCACGGGACTGCCTCTGTTCACAACTCCCCAGGCTGCCCCTGTCCTCAGACCTTTGCCCAGTGGGCTCCTGTCATTCAGGGCCCTCCTCTGAGAGGCCTTCCCTGACCACCCTGCCCATTGCACCCTCAGTTCCTCCTGCTCCCCTGGCGGTCCATTTTCTCCACGGTGCGCGTGGCCCTCTGAGAGTCATTATAGATTTACTTTTCCCAGGATTGTAGGTGCTCGGTGGAGCTTGCTGGGTGACGGGATGTGAGTGAGCATGGAGGTGGACAAGTCGGGGGCAGGTGCCCCAGCCCAACCACCCCCCTGCCCGCCGCACTCACCGGGAAGGCCAGCTGGCAGATGGGGCCCATCCAGGCCTGGCGGTGCTGCGCGGCCAGCAGGTGGCTTCGCTCGGTGGTGGTGAGCAGGAAGGCACCGGTGTCCCGGGGGCAGCTCTCACCGTCGGCCGGCAGCACCGACACACAGTCAGCCAGGCGGATGACCCGTCGCTCCCCTCGCCGGCCAGGCCCTGCCGACCTGTCACCTGCTGCTCCCAGGCCACCATCCCGGACCTCCCAGCTCTCCAGCCGTGCCACGCCTGATGGGCCTCCTGCATACAGCAGAGCCCACACCTTCCGCCAGCACTTCTGCGGGACAGGCGGGGGAGAGCGGAGACTCTTGGGTGGCAGATTCTCCGTGCCACTCGGTTCAGCACAAGCTGCTTGGCAAACGCTCCCAGCCAGGAGCAGGCCCCTGCTCCCTAGTTTCTCAGGGCGCCAGGAAGGAGGCCTTGGCTGGGCTTGGGACTGGTCAGCCCTGGGTTCAAATCCCAGCCCGCTCTTCCCGAACTGTGACCTCCACAAGCATCGGTGTCGTCTCTCAAAAGGCCACGAGAACACGAGTTGGGGCTGCTACCGGGTCATGTTTGTAAAGCCTCCAGTGGCCGGGCAGACCACCAGACACTGCCATTATGTTGGCTCCCTCTTGCCCCCAAAAAGGGGCACTTGGGCCACAGGCCAAGGGCTGGGGTGGGAGGGAGGCCTCCGCCTCACGCTGGTAAGGAAGGAAACATGCAAATAGCTTCGAGCAAAGGAAATCGACGGTTTATCTGCCTGGGCAGCAGCTGCAGCTGAGCTGTGGGGGTGTGGGGCCACTGCCGAGGAGAGGTGACCCCCCTGCCTCGCTGCTCCCAGGACAGTGCCGCTGCAGGGAGGGGCTCCCCCCTTGGGACTCCAGCTCAGCCCCTCACCCTCCCTAGGGCCCGCAGTGGGTCAGAGGCTGTGAAGCTCTTCCCTGCTGGGAGGTTTGAGCCTTCGACCCTCTCCCGCTCCTGTATTCCCCGTCTCTCCCAGAGGCAGGGTCTGGCAGAGCCTGCTCAGCCCCTGCCATCTCTGGCCGAGACCCGTGCTCTGTTCCACTCCCCATACCTGGGGTGGGATCCTTCACCCTGACTCCCTTCCCAAGTCTCCCAGGTCTGCCTGGGCTGTCCGAGGCAGGGGCGGAGGCTGCATTCTCCACCCACTGTTGGTCCTTGGCAGCTGCCTGGCAGCCAGGAGTCCCCACCTTGCCAAACTTGACATGCTGCTGGTAGAGGATGCCATCCTTGATAGGGGTCTCCACAGGGTCCATGGTCACGGCAGGGAGCAGGGCCGCTGCTTCAAGACCTGGGGAGACTGATGACAGGCTGGACGGGAACTCCTCACACTTCCCCTTCTGGCCACTTCCCGTCCTCCGTCCAGAAGCAGCTGCAGGCCGGGGGGAGGGGAACCTGTCTTCAGCTCGGGCTGGGGCAGCGTGGATTTCCTTCCTGGGGTTCTGGCTGCCCAAGGTGCCCACACCTACCTGGAGGGAGTCCCTGGCCGCCTGAAGGCAAACAGCCTGCGCCCGCACCTGGTTCAGCTGGGCATGAGCGTCTGGTGGCAGGCTGGCTCCCTGCGTCATGCGTTCCCGCCTTCCCCCGACCCGCCCTGGGCAGCTGTGCACCCTGGCCTGACACTCCCTGGCCGTGCCTCCAGCCGGGACCCTTCTCTAGCCAACTCCTGGCTTTCCCACTCGGCGTCCCAGCTTGAGCGCCTCACCCCATCTTGCTGCTCTTTCTCCCTGAAATCTCTCGTGTTCACCTGCTCCTCTCCACCCGACGAGCCGCTGAACGTTGGCAGCCTTGGCATCCCCCTGGGGGACACAGCCCCACTGGGGCCCCATGCAGCACTCGCCACAACCCAAGGCCACCCTGTCTTTCCCTTTCCTGGGCTGCAGCCCCGGCTCCTCAGCCCGACGCTCCGGGCCCGTGTGTTCTGGCCTCCGTCTCCCCCAGGCTCATTCCCCCAGACCAGCCCCTCCGGGCCTCCTCACCACTGTGCCGCCTGGGAAGGTGGGTCACCTCTTCCTCTTGGAGGCCTTCCCTGACCACTACACGCTGTCCGAGAGCACAAAGGCCCTCACGCTGGGTATCCAGTCCACATGGGATCCACACCCCTGAATGGCCCCAACCACGTGAGTGTGGGTGGCAGGTCCCAGTGGGCCCCGGAGAGGTCACATGTTCATTTAAAGCGTTGCTTCCTGCTGGGGGCTCATTTTGTTGGCTTGCCTAGCAGGAGACCAGTAGCGGGGCTGTGTGTGTGTATCTTTATTCTGGAACAGTCTCAGGTCATTCAGTGTCACCTCTGGGAGAGAACATGGAAGCAGGCTAAGGAATGCCGTTTGGGCATGCACTTGGCCAGGAAATATTTCCTAAAGGCCTCCCAGCACCTGGCTCTGTGCCCACTGTGCCCAGGCAGCCCTGAGCCCCAGCCACCTCAGACACCATGTCCTTTGCATTCTCATCGCCATTTCAACAGTGAGGAAATCAGTGCTTAGAAAAATTAAGTAACTTGCCCAAGGCCACACACCAAGTGACAAATATGGCTTGAGCAACCGCCGTCCCACTGGAATGAGCATGTGGCCATACACACAAAGTGCCCGGTTCAGAGGAAGTGTGGCCGCCTGTGCCATTCCCTGCCTACCTCTCGCCAGATGCCGAGATCCTGCTTCATCTGCCAGCGGTCTTGTGACTGCCGTCCACATTTCTGTGTGTGCATCTTTCTCTCCCCTCGCCTGAGAGCTTCCCAGGTAGCCATCTCCCTGGCCCGTCTAGATCCTCACAGCTCAGCAGAGCTGGGCACAGAGCAGACTTAGGGGGAGCTTGTGGCCTGAACGGCAGTTCTATGACATCTGCTGCCTCCTCAGTCAACAGAGCAGAGGGCTTCCTACAGGTGGCTGGCGCAGGCAGGCAGTGGGTGGGGAGCCTCAGGCAAGCAGCAGCCCCCCAAGGGGCTTCAGGAGAAGCCCCTGAAACATCACACCACTGACAGGAAGAGTGAGCCCGAGAGCTGTGACAGCTGGCCAGGGAGACCAGAGAATCCAAGCACTTCTCCTTGGCCTGCCAGTGTGGTCCCTCCTTGAGTCATAAATTCACACAACCCAATGGAGAGATGCTGAGTCCCCAGACGCTGGCACCAGCTCGGTGGCTCCTTCCATGCCCAAGTACCAGCAGGCCGGGTGTTGGCAGTGCTAGCGGGAGACGCTGGGGCCTTGCCTCAGAGGGGCTCCAGAGGTCAGAGGTGATGTCTGCCCCAGGAACCAGGGGGCGGATGAGATGAAACACAGAGGCAGGGCCAGGGCTGGGATAGAGGTTTGTGCTTTAATGGCAGCTGGGGTGAAAGGAAACAAAAATAGTAATTCTGAGGAGCACAGGGAACAGGCAACCAGGACCAGTCTGGCCCAGCCCAGGCCAGCCGAGCTGAGATGCTGGTTCTGTCCAGGGGGCTGCTGTGTGTGTAGACTGGCGGCAATCTTGGGGACTGAGGCCCCTTGGAGAGGAGGGAAGACCATCGGGTCAGAAGTCCATGGAGCTGTGGGCCAGGTAGTCCTTGCGGCCGATGTTGCTGACCTGCTTGGTCTGCATAGCCTCGAGTTTGGGGCAGTCGGTGATCCGATGGCCCAGGCCCCCGCAGAAGGCACAGCCGCGCTCTCCTGGGGGAATGGGGACAGGGATCAGCCAAGTCAAGGGCCAGGATCCATGCCCTGGACCTCAGGCACCCTGTTAGGCACCCTCGGTCCCTGTTTCGTGTTTCTGAATTCCAGCACCCCCTCCTGCCACCCGCCGGCTGGGGACTCAGGGATCCCGCCCCGCAGTCACCTCCAATGTCCAGCATGGACTCGTCCCCGCAGTGCAGCACCTGCAGCACAGGCGGCACCTTCTGCCTGGCTTCCAGCAGCAGCGCTTTCAGGTCCATCAGCACTGACTCATCTGGCGGAGGAGTGGGGAAGCATCAGGGCCCATCCTGGGCCCTGTGGCCAGAACCTGGGTGGCCATAGGCAGGGGACCCGGGGAATAGCTAAGGTGGCTCTGGTGACAGACTCACCACAGGCTTTGTTGATGAAGGTAGTGGCGATGCCTGTGTTTCCCGAGCGCCCGGTGCGGCCAATCCGGTGTACTGCAGAGAGAGGGACAGACTCTGGCCCACTGCTGGACACCAGGTGCCTGGCTTGGCCCTTCCCCAGCCTAGCCCATGCCCTTGGGCCCCAGGCCCCTACCATAGTTCTCAATCTCCTCCGGCATGTCATAATTTATGACGTGCTGGATGGCAGGGAAGTCCAGGCCCTTGGAGGCAACGTCTGTGGCTACTAGGACATCCTTCTTGCCCTCCCGGAACGCCTCGATGGCCTTAGTCCGTTCCTCCTGGTCTGGGGAGGGTCAGGCAGACACTGTCAGAGCCACCATGGGATAGGGGAGTGGCAGGCCGCCCAAGTAGGGGAAGGCGTGAGGTAAAGCGCCGCTATTGCGGCAGGGTCCAAGCCAGTGTGTGCACCACCCTGACCTTTGCCCCCATGGATGGCTACGGCCTCAACCCCCTTGAGCAGCAGGTACTCGTGGATGGCGTCCACGTCTGCCTTCTTCTCTGCAAAGATGAGTACCTGTCCGGAAAGACAAACTCCAGTCAGGGGCTGACTGCCTGGGCACCCACCTCACCTCCCCCGGCACTCCGTCCCCTCCAAAGCCCTGCCTGGTCCTAGGGACTCTGGCCCCAGCCTGGCCTGGCCGCACTCACAGGCGGCGGCGTCTTCTGCAGGCACTCGAGCAGGTACACCATCTTGGCCTCCTCCTTCACGTATTCTACCTCCTGCCACCACAAGGTGATCTTGAGGTTAGGTTTACCCGCCATAGCCCTGCCACAGCCCGTCATCTGGACCATGAGGTGACCAGAAGCCTCTGGCCGCCAAGGGCTGGGTGTCCTAAAAATTTCCCTGGTTAAGGGTCAGGGGCTTTGAACGAAACCCCCAGTTCCCACAAGGTAGACCCCCGGCTCCAATCAGCTTCAGGGAGCCTTATCAGATCCAGCCCCCACAGGTGAGAGACCGCCCATCAGGAGCGCCGGCCCACCTGGATGACATCCAGGCTGGCAGCCCCAGCACGCCCCACGTTGATGGTGACAGGCTTTACAAGGGCACTCTTAGCAAAGTTCTGAATCTTCTTCGGCATGGTGGCACTGAAGAGCAGGGTCTGTCGCTGGCCCTGAGGGAGTGGGGGGGTTGCGACCAAGGGCACGCAGGGCTGGGCTGAGGGGCATGGGGTCTGAGGAAGCTGAGCAACTGAGACACAGCCCACGAAGTATGAGCAGTGGGTGGTGTGGTCAGAGGCGTGGGGTCTCCACAGTTTGATGTGGTGTGCAGTGGTGGGGTGGTGTAGGGGTGCCCTGGCTGGGCGGGGGCAGGCACCTTGAAGTAGGAGAAGATGGTGCGGATGTCGCCCTCGAAGCCCATGTCGATCATGCGGTCAGCCTCATCCAGGGCCAGGTAGCGACAGATGTCTAGGCTGACCATCTTCTTCTGCAGCAAATCCATGAGGCGCCCTGGGGTGGCCACCATCATGTGTACACCGCTGGGGACCAAGCAGAGACCCTGAGGTTGGGGCCACTGGCCTAACACCTACCTAAAGGCAAGCAGACACCCTGAATCTGTTCTGCTGTCTGTCCTTCTTCCTATTTCTTTGTCCCCTTCTCATCGTTCCCACCACCTGCCCTATGTATAGCACACAACTCTCTCCCAAGGCGCTGCAGCCATCTTTACCACCGCTCAGCCTGGCACGCCCTTCCCCCTTCTCCTGGGTCAGTCCTCTCACCCAGAAGCGCTGTCCTGAAGCTCCAGAGGCTTTACTTGGGGCTCACTTTCCTGGTCCCCTGGCTTCATCTTTTCTGTGCCCACATCTCCCTAAGACTCAGAAGTCCATAGAGAAAGGCCTCTGGGATGGGGTCTGGCCCATCTGTAAACAGAGGGCCTGGTCCAGGGCCTCTGGCGGTCTGCAGAGGACTGCACAGCACGGAAAGGACACAAGTGCCACTGGGATCCAGCCCTACCCCAGTGCCTCAACCTTCTTTACTGACCACTGAATGACCCTGACATTCCTGGGCCGTCCACCTCTGTGTTTTCAGCCTGGACTGCTCCTCTTCCAAATTCAAACGTCACCTTCCCTGCAAAGCCTGCTCTGAGCTCCCACCTCCCAGATGTCCCCAGCAAGGTGCGCCATTCCATCTGCTGTGCTCCCACAGCACCGGGCCACATCCCTCTGTCCTCCCCCAACTGACCTCCCCATTAGACTGGGAGCTCCTTGAGGGTTGGACTCACAGCAGCCCTCTGTGAAGATGTGTGGAGTGGCTAAGGTAAAGGGTCCTTTAGCTTTAGCTTTTCCACGGACTTGCAGGTGGCAGAGGTGGGGGCAGGGAGTGCCAGCACTCACTGTCGGATGGTCTCCATCTGCTCCTTCACGGACATGCCCCCAATGCAGAGCGCGCAGCGCAGGAGTGGTGAGCTGTCCTCCTGCAGCAGGCGGCAGTAATACTCCAGGATGCCATGGGTCTGCCGGGCCAGCTCCCGCTGCAGGCAGAGGGACAAAGGCTGGTACCAGATGGCAGCCCCAGTCTCTGGCCTGCCCTCCGGGCCAGCCTGTCTTACCGAGGGGCATATGATGAGTCCGTAGGGCCCCTCGCGCTTTGAGAAGGGTAACCTCTTCTCTTGTTCCAGGCAGAACATGATGACAGGCAACGTGAACACCAGTGTCTTGCCTGAACCCGTGAAGGCGATGCCTATCATGTCACGGCCAGATAGACTGTTGGGAGAGGATGACCCGAGAGCCAATTTCAACAGAAGATGAAGGACACCTAGCCATTGCTCCTCCCCGTTCCCGCCCTCCTCAAGGACCCCAGGTCCACAGTCCACACTCACATGGTGGGGATGCCCTGGATCTGAATGGGTGTTGGGTGGTGAATGCCTTTCTTCTTCAGGCCTCTCAGGATGGCTGTGAAAACCAACAGACATCGTCCTTGTGACTCACAGGTACTTTCTCAGAGCCCCAAAGCCTGTAAAACTGGCACTATCCCTACAAGTTGCAGATGATGAAACTGAGGCTCAGAGCAAGAGAGAGAGAGGGAGGAAAAAAAAAAACAAAAAAGAGACTTGTCCAAGGCCCACAGGCTAGGTGCAGCCAGGACTTGTACCCAGTGCCTATGCCCAATGGCACTTTCCTCCTGAAGCTTCGTAACAGCAGAGAACAATGAACATGTACAGCTGGGGCAACAAGGAACCTAAAGAAACTTCTCCTCAAATCCCTCCAGCCCCAGTGACTGGATCCAATGCAGATGTGGCTGAACTCAGGGTGGGCTCGGACATAACCTCACAGGCATTTGATTATAAAAGTGTGGGATTTCTCTCCGGTCCCTGACTACCTGCAGGAAACTTCATTTCCTTGAAGCTCTTGATGGGTGGTGGGATACCGTCTCCCTCCACCAGGATGTGGTATTTCTTCCGCACGCGCTCATGTCGCTCTTCAGACATGCTCAGGACATAACGGGGCGGAGTCCAGCTGTGGATGGGTAACAGGGATCAAGAGAGCTCTGGGAACAGCTGGCCTGGGAGCAACCCTGCATGTACCATCCTAAGCAAGGGCAACTGCAGACTGTACAAACATACCTGGTTTTGATGGGGTCATCATATGTGATGCCCTTGGCCATCTCCTTCACTGACATCAATGCTGAGGAGAAAGACATGGCTCAGGGCTGGCTCCTACTTCTGAGAAGCCAGATCCCTTGAGATATAACATGCCTGGGGCTGGGAGGAGGAGACTCAGTCTACCTTCTCACTATCCTGGCTACAACCATACCTCGGCCCTCAGCCACACTCTCCAGGATCTTCTCTTCTTCCTTCAGCTGCTTCTCCTTGGCAGACTCTTTGCGGGCTGAGAAAAGAAGTGGAAGATGTCAGACAGATACCAACACGGTGCGCCAGGCTCGGCTTCTCCTTTCCCGCCCCGGCAGTGCTGCCCAGCCCACCTTCAGCCTTCTCTTTAAGGTGCTGGTGCTGATCCAGGAGGCTGACGTTGGACTGAGGGCCTAGCGGGATGTCGTCCTCATCTCCCCGGGGTTCACTACCGCTGTCCTGCTGCTCTTCCTCCGCAGCTCCCTTCCGTCTTCGCTGCAGCAGCTTCTGGAGCTGAGGTTCCACCCGGGCCCCACAGATAGAATGGGAATGGGGTCCACAGGGCCAGCGTCAGGATCCTGGCTTTGGGACGAGGATCCTGTGCCCGAGGCGCAGAACCGCCCTACCCCTCAGATCAGGCCGTCGGTCCCTCGTTTGTCTGGGGGCCGCGCCCCGGTATACTGAAGCTCACTCCTCAGACTGCCCTCCCTACGACCGGCGGTCACGGCCCCATCCCTCCCCGGACGCGGGCCCCTTACCAGTAGCTGCCGGCGCTGCCGTAACGGCACATAGGGCACGTAGTCCTCGTCGTCCTCATCCTCCGCCTCGGAGCGGCTTCCTCCGGCAGGCACCTCGTCGGTGCGAGCCCGCTGCAAGCACACGTAAGTCAGGCACGGCCTGCTCCCCACTTCACGCCCGCTCTCACCCGCGAGGAGCCTCGCCTCTCTCCTACCTTCCGTTCGGGTTCCGACTCCTCCATTCTTTGCTGCACGCATGCGCGCCACGGCGAAACCCCGCCTCATCTTTGCGTGGGACCCAATCCGATGTGAAGAAGCGAACGTCGGCGCCTAGCAACGACCTCGGAGTTCCGGATCGCGCAGAGGGACAAATTTGCTCCGGAGCTGCTCTCGCACGGCGAAGCGTCGACGCTTTCATGGGTGGTTACGCGACAGTTGCCAGGACCGAGGGCGAAACCGGCCGCAAGGCATTGTGGGACACCGGAGGACTTGGAGCATGCGCTAAAAGGCTCAACCCAGGCCCACTGGAAGAGGAAGACGCACGCAGCGGAGACCGCTGATCCGGAGTCGGGGCGGGCCGGCGGGTGCCCAACCTCTCCCTGAGCATAGCGTCTTGGGCACGCCCCTACCGGCGGACAGTGCGTCCTCTAGGGCCGGGAGCGCTGGGCCGAGTCCGCGTGGGCCGCCTGCGCTTCCATCCCTGCCAGGGCCGCCGGGGTTGCGGGATAAACCGCTCCACGCACCCTGCCGCCCTGACTGCGCCTGTGTGACACCTATGTTCAGTGGTGGGGGACGCATCAGAAACGGATGGCAGTGGTTTTGAACTGGGAGGCCCTGTATAAATGTAAACGGTTATTACTGTAAATGCCCTAACAGAGCTGCCTGGGGGGCGCTTCCAGGGAAGCGTGGGAATCTCAGGCTGGGAGAGGAGAGGCGTCCTGGGCCAGGGCGCTGCAGGAATACAGGTCTGGCGATGTGCAAGTACACAGATTCACCAGGCAACAGCATTGCGGCTAGGGTGGGATGGGGAAGCCGGAGCTAAGGCCAGAAAAGGAGATTGCGACCAGAGCATACCTGCTGTGACTCTCAGAGTAAGTGGTTTCAACTTTAATATTAGAGACTTCTAAGGAGGAATGACTTGGTCAGCTCTGTGCTTTCTTTCCTTCAAAAGTGTGTGCTGGGCATTGGTACTGCGCTCAAGCAGATGATAAGACACATACCTGGTGTGCGAGGAGCTTATGGATTAGTTGACACTAGAAATATAGACAGATAACTGGTCTTGAAGTTAAAGATCCTGGGGGCCGGGCGCGGTGGCTCACGCCTGTAATCCCAACACTTTGGGAGGCCGAGGCGGGCGGATCACGAAGTCAGGAGATCGAGACCATCCTGGCTAACACAGTGAAACCCCGTCTCTACTAAAAATAAAAAAATTAGCCAGGCGTGGTGGCGGCGCCAGTGGTCCCAGCTACTCGGGAGGCTGAGGCGGGAGAATGGTGTGAACCCGGGAGGCGGAGCTTGCAGTGAGCCGAGATGGTGCCACCGCACTCCAGCCTGGGTGACAGAGCGAGACTCCATCTCAAAACAAACAAACAAAAACCTAAGACAAGGTACCGCTTTTGGAAGTGTCATAGTTTTCATAGTACAATGGCCTCTTAGCTGGGATATGAAGGATACACAGGAATTCATGAAAAACGGGGAAAATTAAAGGAGGAGGAAAATATGTGAAAGTTGGGAGACCTGCGGTTGTGAGACCTTACTGGAGAGGAAGGTCGTCCAGCATGGCTGGAACAAGTACTGGAGTCAGGGGCCCAGGCACGAAGGTCCCAAATGCCACAGAAGTCATGGTAGATGGGCTGCTTGATCAGACCTGCAAATTTTGAATGAAGCAGAATTTTAGGTAGTGTTGCCAATTCAACTGCAGGGCAGGAGTGTAGTACAAGAGCCCATGGGAGAGGGGAACACAGCCAATAAATTTACAGAGAAAGGTTTCACAGGGATTTCACAGCGTCCACATTTCCCTTGGGGATTGGGAAAGGCCAGGGACCAGGAATTGTGAGTCTGTGGGCACTGCTGTTCTTTTCTTTAGTAAAGAAAGCTTAGGCTGGGCACAGTGGCTCGTTCCTATAATCCCAGCTCTCTGGGAGGCCAAGGCAGGAGGATCACTTGAAGCCAGGAATTCGAGGCCAGCTTCGACAACATAGCAACACCCCCCATCTCTGTAAAAAAAAAATAAAGAAGCTGGTGCTTACTGCCAGTCCCTTGGTAGGTCTCAACCTGGGAGGGATGGAGGAGGATACATGGTTTCTGGTCCTGCTCACAACACCCAAATACATGACTCTTAGTGACCCTGTTAGCTCCCCACATAAATTTGAGTTGGTTGTAGGAGCAGAAACTAAATTTTGGGGCATGGAGTTTGGACACAAGTGTGTGAGGGGCATTTTGGGCGAACTCATTATATTAAAATCCAAATTTACAAACCAGATCCATTTCAGGGGATGAGGTAGTTTGCTTGACTTTACATAAGAGTTCATTATCCTCTTAACTCTCAAGTCCTCAGCTACATGTCCCACCCCCACTGGAAAATCAGATCTAATTTATTTATTTTTTATTTTTTATTTTTTTTTTGAGACAGAGTCTTGCTCTGTCACCCAGGCTGGACTGTAGTGGCCGGATCTCAGCTCACTGCAAGCTCCACCTCCCGGGTTCACGCCATTCTCCTGCCTCAGCCTCCCGAGTAGCTGGGACTACAGGCGCCCGCCACCTCGCCCGGCTAGTTTTTTGTATTTTTTAGTAGAGACGGGGTTTCACCGTGTTAGCCAGGATGGTCTTGATCTCCTGACCTTGTGATCCACCCGTCTCGGCCTCCGAAAGTGCTGGGATTACAGGCTTGAGCCACCACGCCCGGCCTAATCAGATCTAATTTATAAAAAAAGCTCAATTTACCCCCAACTTCCCCTGACTGTGTGAAGTCAGTGTGAGGGGCCTTGATGGCCCAGGCTACAGATCCTCAGGGTCTTTCCTAGACCTCTTCTGACATCCAGATGCACCGAGACCAACTTCAACCCCTCCAACTCACCCATCTTGCAAAGAGGGAAACAAGAGAGTGGGGAAGGGGCTGCCCTAGGCTCACATACCAGAGACCTCCCAACAGGAGAAAAGGGCATAGATGCCAGAGTCATACCAGCCTGTGCTCGAGCCTAATCGGCTAGACTGATTTCAGCTCAGTCACTTTACTATTGGCTTCAGTTTCCTCACCTGTAAAATGGGACAGCAGTACCAAACTGCTGATGCATGGCACATGCTAGGGTTAGTGACTAAGGGAGAGCCCATGCTTCTGAGCACACCCTCGACTCCCTCCCCGCCCAGACCCGCAAATCACCAACATGCCAACTCTGTGTCCAAATGTTGCTTTATCTTTCGGCATGAAAGATCTTCACAGTATCAAAAGTAAAGAATTGGAAAAAAATAAAATAAAAACAAAAACAAAAAAACTGAACACAAAGAGAGCAGTGTTGGGCTAGCAGTACCATCAGCCCCGGCCCTTAGGCCAGCCCAGTCCACGGGCTCTGAGTGTGGAGGCTGCGTAGCACCAGGAAGCGGCTCTGCTGAGGTCAAGGGGCCCCAGCGCAGTGTGGCATCCGTTCAGCTTTTGGTTGGTCCAGGATGGTGGGGAGCAGAGAAGGTCTTGGGCGGATAGGTGGGGCACACGGAAAAATTGTAGGCCTTCAGCTGGCAGTCGGGGCCTCAGGACGCCCTGAAGAAGCTCAGCCTGGGCAGGGCCTGAGAAAGAAAAAAAGAGCAGAATCACAGTCAGCGACGGCCCATGCTCCAGCCTCCCCATGCCATTTGGGTACCCATGGGTCTCTGGTAGCAGGAACAGCTGGCTGTTTTTGTTCCCTGGGCTGAAAATGTTGAACAGATTCCCTGAATCACCTGTAGCAGAGGAGGCAGGTTAATGGGTTGGGAGACAAAGCCCCAGTCCTGGGATCCTGACAAAGTGTGGGACAATCCTTGAGTAGATCCAGCCTTTGGCACTTGCTGTCCATCAGCAGGGGCCAGGAGGCCAGCTATGCAGCTGTGCTCCTGCCTCTGACTCCAGGTACACAGCCCGGGGTAGGGTGAAGAAGGTCAAAGGAGAGCACTTTCTAGGGGGTGGGGAGAGGGGCATCTGCTATCTTGGAAAAGAGGCCAGACCAGGTGAAAAAGGGTCAAGAGGAGGGAGTGGAAGGAGACAATTGCGTTTGATTTCTTGGATGACAGAACTGGGCTTGTAGGAGGAGACGCGATATCTTTTCTCTCAGTAGGGATAACAGAGGAAGTGCCTGGGGTTCCTGCTACTCCTGGTTCCCATGGAGGTGGAGAAGAGAGGCGGGATGGCACCCTGGATCTGGAAGATGCTTCTGGGGCTTGTGGGCATCTCAATTTGGCAAAGGGGGCTGACTGAGCCCAGCCCCCTCCGAGCAGAGGAGAACTAAAGTGAGCATAAAGACTCTGGACTCTGGGGCGGCACAAGGGTCATAGGGAGCCCTAGCTCTGAAGGCTGTCCTGGCTGCAGGCTCTCTGAGCTGCCCTTGGGGAGCTGAGGGTCCAGGAAGTTTGCTGCTTAGGCCCAGAGAGGAGCTGGCCTGGCACTGGAAAGAGGAGAAAGACAGGTGGGGCCATCATAGGAGAAGCGAGTTGTTTGTGAGCTCAGTCTGCCTGCCCCAGCCTTCTATAGTCTCCAGGACAGCTATGTGGTTGCCAGCCAGAAAAGGCTTGACCCCAGGGACGCAGCTGAGGATTGAGATATGAAACTGCAGAGCCACTCAGCCCCCAGCCCAGCCTAAGGCCTGCCTGCTAGCTGCCCTTCTCTTCATCAGTAGGGTTCCAGGCCCAGTGCCTTCTCCAGTTTTCTGTTCCCAGTCCAGATCATCATCTGGTACATCATTGTTTCAGACAAAAGGACCTGTGTGGGTGGCTGGGAGAGGATTCCAAAGCCATTTGGCACCCAGGTCTCTTCTTATAGGAGGCAGTGTGGCTACCAATATCCTCATGGAACTTGTCCTGCTTTGGGGAGCTGCCATCAACTCCTCCATGCCTAAATGACCTACAAGCCTTCGGCCCAGCCCATCTGCACCCCCACGATGTTCACTCAGGGCTGGCCCCTTCTTACACTGCTTCAGCTAGGAAGCACCTTGGTAGCCTACACTGAGGAGCCCAGGGCAGGAAGTGGGACTTGACACAAGGACTGATAACATCAGGGGTGAGGACAGCCCCCATGGGTCTGATGGCTATCTGGGCACTTTTGAAAGCAGCTGGTAAGACCCTGCTGGTGATGCCCTAGGAGATGCCAGTCCAGGAAGGGGACCTTCAGGAGCATGGGCAGGAGGGCCCAGGGAGGAGTAATAGGAGAACAGAGGCCTACAGGTGAGTGGCTGTAGGAGGAGATGGGGCCTAGATCTTTGGAGGCTGTAGCCAACTGTGCCATTGCTGTGGAGGTGCAGACAGAGGCCAGGGCTCCCACGCCCAAAGCCCAACTCCCTATGCCCCAGAGCACAGAATGGTCTGGCGGGGGTATAGAGTGTGGCCAAGCACAGGGAGAGGCAGTGGATGTAACTCTTGGGATCTCTGTACCTCACTGAGCTGTGCTGGGAGTGGTTTTCTTGAGGCTGAAGTTGGTCCAGTTCACAGCAACTTTCTGACGAGTCTGCTTTGCAGAATCCAAACAGAACCTGTTGGGTTTAGGGGACACAGGAGAAGCACAATCAGAGGTTCCTTCTCTTCCTCACTGGACTCCTAAGGTACCAAGTCCCCATCACTAAGAAACCAGGTTCTCTACACAACCTCTTTGGCTCTCAGGTGTTAGTGTTTAGCAGGCATAGGAGCTTTGCTGGCTTGGTGGCTTCTGGACTGGGTCCAGGGGACAATGTATGAAGACAGTGAAACTGCCTTGGGATTCTACTTCCTTCCTCATCTGGTATTTGACTCTCTAGCTCTGCTGGGCTGGCTTCCATCATTCCCTTAAGTACAGTTGTCCCTCTGAATCTGCTGGGGATTAGCTACCCAGATGTCGAAATCTGCAGATGCACAAGTCCCTTATATAAAAAATGGTGTAGTACTTACATATAACCTGCATGGCTCTTCCCATATACTTTTATTATTATTATTATTATTTTTTAATAAGAGATGGGGTCTCACTATATTGCCCAGGCTGGTCTTGAACTTCTGAGGTCAAGCGATCCTCCCACCTTGGCCTTCGAAAGTGCTGGGATTACAGGCGGGAGCCACTGTGCCTGGCCTTCCCATATACTTTAAATCATCTCTAGATTACTTAAAATACCTAATACAATGTAAATGCTATGTAGTTATATTTTTATTTTTATTTATTTTTGAGACAGAGTCTTACTCTGTTACCCAGGCTGAAGTGCAATGGAACAATCTTGGCTCACTGCAACCTCTGACTCCCAGGTTCAAGCGATTCTCTTGCCTCAGCTTCCCAAGTAGCTGGGATTACAGGCACCGCCACCATGCCTGGCTAATTTTTGGATTTTTATTAGAGACAGGGTTTCACCATTTTGGCCAGGCTGGTCTCAAACTCCTGACCTCAAGTACCTCAAGTGATCCGCTCCCCTTGGCCTCCCAAAGTGCTGAGATTACAGGCATGAGCCAACGCCTGTGAAAATACATATTTTTTTGAGACAGAGTCTTGCTCTGTGGCCCAGTCTCAGCTCGCTGCAGCCTCTGCCTCCCAGGTTCCAGCGATTCTCCTGCCTCAGCCTCCTGAGTAGCTGGGATTACAGGCACGTGCCACCATGCCTGCCTAATTTTTGTATTTTCAGTAAAGACAGGGTTTCACCAAGTTGGCCAGGCTTGAACTCCTGACCTCAGGTGATCTGCCTGCCTCGGCCTCCCAAAGTGCTAGAGTAAGAAGCATGAGCCACTGTGCCTGGCCGAAAATACTAATTTTAAAAATTTTGCATTATTTAGTAATGTATTGCTATTTTTTTTTTTCCTGAATATTTTTGATTGCAGATATGGAGGGTGACTGTATGCTGTGTTTCTTTCACCCTAATCTTCTGTACTCACTGCCCCCCTTGGCATGAATACCTTTTCATCTTGTCTGGCCAACTCATTCTTACTCTTCAGGTTTCAACTTGGTTACCACCTCTCCTGGGAAGGCCTCCTGGCCAGCCCCCACCCCTTCTATCCTCCCCAACCCTATGCCATGTATCAGTAGGCTGCATGTTCATGGCCATCTAGACTCCTGGTCCAGACTGCTTCACTGACCTCAGTCCAGGCAAAGCAGAGAATGTGCAAGTGAAGACACAAAGTGAACATAGCTGGAAAAAGTCCTGGTTCTGGGGGCCTGACATGCCTCCTCCTGTCTCTCTTGCACATTCCTAGATGCGCCATCCTGCCCAGTTGCTCCGTGGATTTTCAGCAGGCAGGCTGGTGGGAGAGGGCCTGGGGTGGGGGGTGGTGAGCCTCCCCAAGGGGTCAGGGCCAAGGGAGCAGGCCTTTTTGAGGCTTGAGGCACAACACGGGGCTTGAGTGTGGGCAGGACCTGGAGTCCTCCACAAGTGGGAGAGCAGGCAGCCCACACCTACCTCTTAAAGTACTCCACCTCTCGGTCAGTCTCATCCATCTCCACCCCGTCCATGTCCTTGGGCAGGAACACATCGTCTAGGAAGACACAGCCAGGAGGGCTCAGTGCCCATGGCCAGGCCTCTGGGGTTATGCTCTGGGGGCAGCACTGCCTACACACAAAGGCTGCCCCTCCACCCCGTGGCCTGGCTGGGGTAGGGGTCAGCCGCTCGGTTCCTGGTGCACTCACCCAAGGAGGAGGCTGGCTTCTCCTGCTTGTTGCGGCTCCGGCGGCTGCGGCCCTTGCCCTGGGGCAAGCTCTGTGGCCTTGCTGGGCCTGGGGGCTGCACAGACTCCTGCTCCTGAGGCCGTGCCTTGGCCTCGCCTGGCCAGTTTCGCCAGGAGCTGCCCTTCTCCTTCTCAGTTTTGGGGCTGCCAGCCCAACCTGGTCCTGGCCGGCTCCCCCGGCTCCCCTCTCCAGCCTCGGAACAGCTGCCTACTTTGGGAGGCTCTAGGACCTTGCCTGGCTGCTTGGGGCCAGCAACCTGGCCCTTGGCACTGGGAACCTCTAGGCTGGCTGGGGGCCGGGGGGCTGGGCTTGCCTCGCTCTTCTTGGCCTGACTGCCCTGCCTCTTGCCCTTCCGCGGCTTCCCACCTGAGGACACAGGCTCAGGCAGCTCCTGCTTGCAACTGGGAACTTCCTTTGAGCTTGGCTCCTCGGAGCTGGGGTAGCCCGGCTTGGGTGTCTTGACCCAGATCACCCGGGACAGGTTGGGCACGGTGTTGAGTCTCCTCACGAGCCCGTTCTCGGGAGCGATACCAGGAGGGGGCCCCCTCACCTCTGTCCATGGTGGGTGGGGGCCTCTCATTTCTGCCCATGGTGGGGCTGGCTCGCCTGGAGCTTGTAACGTGTGGTTCTGAGGGGAGCCCAAAGTCAAAGGGGACAGGTCAAGGTTGATGTCAGGCTGCTGCTCTGAGGAGCCACTGAGGTTTGACGGGGGTAGACTCTGAGGCTCGGGTTCAGCAGCCCCCTCCTTAGAGAAGCCATTGCTGTCCATGCTGAGCTCACACACACTGAAGCTGGCACGGATGGAGTCTTTGACAGTGTTTTTGATCTCCTGCAGACGGCTGCTCAGGAAGCTGTTGACCCGATCCAGTTCCCGGTCGGGCCACTCCAAGAGCCTCTCCCTGGCAGGCCTTTGCTCCCGGCTTCCAGAAACACGATTCGCCTGCTTTAGAGCTTCTGCTGCCAACTGGGCCTTCTCCTTTTCCTGCCAAGACAAGAGGCAGTTTTAGCAGGGGCTGTCAACTGCCAGGCACAATGTGATACCTGACCCATCAGCCTGGGGCCCAGCTTTGCCACTAACTTGCTGGAGGCAAAGCCTTAAAATCCTAGCCTGCTTACACACCCTGCAGGAGTGACAGCAAACTGCAGCCAGACAGGTGCATGTCCTGGGGGCAGGGGTACAGTCACACCCACAGAGGGTAGGGTTTTTACAGCTTGTTTACCCAGAGCCCCAGTCTCAGTGGACTCATCTGCAAAATGGGGACAATAATTTCGGAGTAAAGCCAAAGTGGGGATGCATGTGAAGAAGACCACTACTAGAGAGGCATTCTCTCTACCCCTGCGCTTGGTAGGGAAAAAGCCATGCCATCACGGGGTCTTACAGCAGGCAGGTGTCGGGGTAGATGAGACTGCTCTGGTTGGGAGGACATGTGCCTTCCTGATACTATATCTGGGTATTACTAAAGAGGACAGTGTTCCCATAGAAAGGCCAGTTGCTACACACTTGGTCTCAAGTAATCAAGGCCACATCTAGAGTGTGCCCAATGGCATGCCATGGACAACCACACTGGCCTACACAGCCAAGATGTGAGAGCTGCTCCTTTGCCCAGGTGAGGCCTGGAAGGCTTAGAGAGGCCAGGCCCTGCTGGTTGGCTTTGATAGACCTGGATCTAGGGAATCAAAATGAAAGTCTATGGGATCTGAGTCACCCCAACCTCTCCATCTCACCTCAAGGCCAACGACGCCTTTAGAGGGAGACAGGAGGCAGATACCAAAACCCTCGGGAAGGAGGTGGCTGTGGTGTGCCTGGCACCACTGATTCCCACTGCCTCCTGTACTTCCAGCTGATTTGGGAATGGAGGAAAAGAACATGAAAGGGCAGCTGGTGAGAGAAACCAGGGCTTGCTACCACCTCAGAGTCAATGTAAAGAGGGTGGCCCTGCATCCCACCAGGCAGGCACTTATCTTTTGTGAATCCTGGCTCCACAATGGACTACAGTCGATTGTTCTGTGGGACCTTGGACAAATCACTTATTCTCTCTGAACCTTACTTTCCCTATTTGTAAGTTAGGAGGAAGAGGTACTCTATATTCCAGGGTCACAATGAGGACAGCTGAGAGTCTGTGTGGGGTCCTTTCCCATGTGCAAAGGTGGGGCTGGGCTTCATGGCCCGCAGGGAGCAGCTTTTCTAGCTGTGGGTAGGGCTCAGAGGCCCTGGGTTAGACCAACGAGGACCAAGGGCCCTTCACCTCGCTCCCCCAGCACCACACAGATTTCACAGAAAAGTTTTGCTGCTAAAACAAAAAGTCTGACTACTGGTGTGGAGGGAATGACATGGAACCATATACACTCTGGTATCAAGAGGAGAAAGCACAGAAACACACACTTTCTGCTTTGTACCGTGAGCACTTCCCATAGATGTCTCCTTTAATCCTCGCCACTGTCTTTGCTGCATCATGACCCTCTGCTTATAGGTGAGAAACCTCGACTTTGGAAAGAACAGGAGGCGGCGGCGGCTAGGAAGTGGCAGAGCCAGGACAATACACCCAGGCCTGATCTTCAGAAGTTCCTATGTTTCTCAATTCCATCTGATGACCATTTACTGACCATTGAGGCTGTGAGGCAGCAGGCCAGGCCCTGTGAGTTTAGCGTATGTGAGACATTCTCTGCCTCGCTGACTCTAGTCTGCTGAGGGAGACAACAGCAAACAGCCTGTTGAATTCAGAGTGACAGTGACAAATGCTGCATGGAAGGAAGCACAGGGTGATCTGGGAACCTAGAGATGCTCCCAACCTAGACTGGGTCACCAGGGAGTGCTTCCTGGAGGCAGCAGGATCTGCACTGAGCACTGAAGGGGGAGTGGGATCATCCTGGAGGCAGTGGGACAAGCATTTTCTAGAGAGAAGGAATAGCAAGCGGAAAGGCCGGAAATGGGAAAGCTCAGTATCTTCTGGGAATGCAAATCATTTAAAAGTACAGCTGTAGCCCAGATTTTTTGGGGGATGTGGGGGTTGGGTGGGGCAGGTGGGTAGGAAGGTCAGAAAGGAGAGGCTGAGAGATAAAGCTGGCAAGCTGGCAGGGGCTGATCGTGAAGAGCCCTGCAGGCCCTACAGAGTTTGTGCCCGAGGGCAGTGTCCAGCTACTAATGGCTTTTAAGGTAGTGGCAGTAGGGTGGAGAGCAGTGGACTGGTCTGAGCTATCAGCGACGTGGCATGGATAGGGCTTTTGGTGATGGGTAGGGAGACAGAATGAGAAAAGTCAGAGAAACATTGACGGCCACTATGGCTGCCACAGCAGCCCCACTGCCTGAGCACTCACATGTGCCAGGCACTCTGCCCAATCTTTCCATGCATTGCTCCATTTCATCCTCGCAATAATCTATGACTTAGGTTCTGTTATTCTCATTTTATGGATGAAGAAACTGAGGCTTAGAGGTTAAGTGATTTGCCCAATGTCATACAGCAAGTGTGGCTGAGCCAAGTGTCAAACTGAGATCCAGTTCCAGGCATGCTGCTCCGGGTTGCTATAATGCACTCCCCAGGCTGGCGCCCAGAACTCCGGCTCAGGCAACAGGGTGGGAGGCGGTGCCACTGACTAGAGAGACAACAGAGAAGGGATAGCAGGCCTGTTTGGAGAAAGACAACAAGCTGAAATTTGTATGTGTGGAGTCTGAGATACCTGTGGGACATCCATGAGGAGGTGTCCAGTAGCAGTTGGAGACGTGGATATGCAGGGCGGGAAGGAAACACTATTTGGCTCTTTCTAGATGGCATCTCTCTTTCCCAGGGAGATGTCCCCATGAAGGAGGGTCAAGTGGAGGAAGAGGAGCTCACAACGGAGACAGAAAGGATGTCAGAGGCAGGCAAGACATCTGGAGAACATGATACTCCCCCTTCCCTTTCCTGCCTGGCTGAGGTCAGAGGTGCCAAAGACAATGTGTGAAAAGGAGAACAAACACAAAATGCCAGCTATTCTCTAGTGGACGAATACGACAGGAACAGGAGAGCAGGATGGATTTGGCAACAAAAAAGTCACCAGTGACTCTGGAGAGGGTGTGGGTAGAAAACAGTCTGCAGTGAGCTAATGGGTGGAAGTGAAGACAGTGAATGCAGACATCATTTTTCAAGCAATGTGGCTGTGATGAGAGGAAAGAGGCTGGAGAGGGGTTGAGAGAGAGGTAACAGTCTCAGGGAGCAGTTTGCTTCCAAAAAAGAGAGTGATGGGCACAATGAAATGTGGATGGGAACAGCACAGAGGAGAGGCTAAGCTAGACCAGGAGCCTACTGCTGGGCTGAGGGGTCAAGAAAGTACTGCACGGGCCATAGGCAGGAAAAGGGTGACTCTCATGACAAGGAAGAAAGTATGTTTGCAGGTGGGAATGGCAAAACAGTGGGAGAATCCCTGTACAATGGCTTTTTTCCTCATTGAAATCGAAAGTGAGGTTATTTGACAAAAAATAAGGTGTGGGCTGGGAAGGTCTAGTGGTTTGAGAAGACTGGAGGCCTGACAGAAGGACTGTGGGGAATGGACGTGCTGAGGCACAGGAAGCCCAGGGAACCATGAGAGGCCCGCCTGTGACACGGGAGCTCAGCAAGCAGAAGCGCACATGGCCGCCTGCCACAGATTCACGCACATGCTTTTCTTGAGCTGTAGAAAGGGAGAGCCAGGCTGGGGTGGAACCCAGGGCTGTGGTGTTTGAGTGGGTCTGAAAAAAAGATCGCGGGACAAGGAACTGAGTACTGGTGAGTGAGTGAGAGATGGGTAATTTGCCTGCCCTCCTACCAATACTTACAATACTTACTCCATTCAAGTGAGTGAGGAACGGACTGGCCTGGGAAGAAGAGAAAGGGGGAGGAGAGCCTTCAGTGGATGTGGAGGAGTGGCCAGGAGGTCACAGATGACAGAGCCAGGGGTGCAGTTTTTAAGAAGCAGGGTGAGCGTCTCTCTGCTCCCTTCTCCCACTGCCAGCCCGTGACTCTCTCACCTTTGTGTAGACAGAAGACACATAGACAAGGTGAGAGAGTCACGGGCTGGCAGTGGGAGAAGGGAGCAGAGAGACACTGAGCTCTGTCCATCTCCTGAGGCAGGAGAGAAGGAGCAGCTGGGCTTTCGTGGAGAGCCAGACTGTGAAGTCCAGGAGGTGGAGGGAGACAAGGGAGAAGGCTGCTGTCTACAGAGATAATGACCATAATCACTTAATGCATGCCACTGCCACTGCGTGTCTGTCCCTGCCTGCAGCCCCACGACTAAGTCTGGAAAGGGAGGGCTGCCTGGTTCCACCTGGGCCTGCCAGACAGGAGCTGTGCAGTGTGGGATGAGTGAGCAGAGCCTCCAGATATGTGAAGTGGGATGGGAGTACAGTGGAAGTTACCCAAGGATGGCTATGAAGGAGGAAACAGCTGAACTGAACTTGGAAGGAAAGTTTGTCAGAAGAAAAGGTGAGAGAAGATAGCATTATCAGTAAAGGGGAAGAGACATGTGGGCACACATATTTATGAAAAGCACACCAGACGTGGGAACTGCCAGGTGTGCTCTCTGGGGACTTAACTGGGAAGAACTGCCCTAAGAAGCCAGGAAAGGCCAGAGACTGCTGCAGCCCACTGAACCTTTCTGGCTGGGTGATTCTGCATGGGAGAAAGATAGTGCTGACCCCTTTCAGAAGGCAGCGGTGGGACCCCTTGGCTCACTACTTCAGGCGGCAGGAGCAGGATCCTGGTTGTCCTTGGGGCTGAAAAAGGATGGTGAATCACTTCTGCTTTCCAAAGCACTAGGGCTGTTTGACCACCCAGGAACTGGAACTAGCTGGTTGTTACACCCAAATCTCTTCGGATGCTGGGCTCCCAAGCGTGTCACTGTGCAGATGCAGTTGGGAGTTGGCAGGTGAACAGGTAATGAAGCCACAAAGGACAAGCCATCAAGCTCCGGGGCTCATCTGGCAGGAAGGCTGCCCAGGAATGGTTCACCAGGTTCTGTCCTCAGTCCCGAGGACTGGTTCATTCCCCTGGCTTCAATTACATCTCTGTGCTGGTAAATGCTAGCCCTGCACTTCTCCTCTGAGATGTCTCACGGGAACCTTCAAGTCAACATGCCTCAACTGAATTCACTGTCTTCTGCAAATCCCATCCTGGCTCAGTGAAAGGTGCCACCATCTTGCTGGTCACCAAGCAAACACCTGGGAGACATCCCTGCCTCCATCTCCCTCTCCTGCCATCAGATCAAAGGCCCATCACTTCGGCTTTCTCTGAAAATCCCTCTCTTCTTCTCTGGCCCCACCATCAATCATCACTCCCTTGGCCTGCATTTCCTGCCTGAGGCATCGAACTCGAGGTCTTCCTGCCTGGAACCCTCCAAGCTACCTTCCATTTGGCCATGCCATAATCTTAGGATGCAGGTGTGACCAACTGCATTCTCTGATTAAAACCCTCAGTGACTTCTCTCACTGGTAGGATAAAGCCAAAGCTCTTCCGCAGGGCCTCGAGGGCCCTCCCTCAACAACAGTGTCCATCCCGCCTCTCTTCTGCTCAGTTTTGGCTGTCAAGCTGCTGTGGAATGTGCCATGCCTGCTGCCAGGACGGCCCTCCTGAGGGGTCTGTACTCACAGTCAGCCTCTTGTAAAGCCATTTCCAGGCAGGATGGGGGACTTCCCTCATCCCAGTACTTGTCACATGCTAATATGCTTGTCCAGTTTTGTGTCAGTCTCCCCACTGGGCAGCTTCTCCTGGGTGAGAACTTAACTGTGTCACACTTTGGCTGCCAGTATTTGTAGAAGTGTTTGCTGAATGAATACATGACTGAAGCAAGTCCTCAGCTTGGAGGAATCCAGCAAGCAGCTTCTCAGGCCGCGACACGTTTTTTCCTCCAGTTATTTGCCCCCAGGCTCCCTGACCCTGATGCCTCCCCAACTCATTCAGACCTTCCCAGAACAGTGAGCCAAGCTGAGGCTTTTGGCAGCCAGCATCATTCATGCCCCAGAAGTCCTGGGGGTTGGGGCGAAGGTCCTCAGGGAGGAGAGATGGCAGAGCTGGGCTCTCCCTACACCCACCTTCTTTTTCAGCTTGTGCCGGGCCCGCTTGGCGGCCCTGGCGCTGTTGGGGACTTTGGGCTCCGTGCTGTTGATGAATTCCAGCAGCTCATCCACATCTCGGTGGTCCACGGCGGGCTCCCCAGGGATCCCGCCCAGGGCGCCCCCCTTCATGGGCAGCTCCTCTTTCCGCCTGGTCAGCCTCGAGCGGAGCTTCTCCCGGATCTCGGTATAGTTCCGACTCGTCGGGGCAGCGGGCGGCTGGTGGGGGGGGGGGGGGAGGTGCTGACATTACACCCTGGGCCTGGGAGGCCCATAGCACTCCCACCCGCTGGCACCAAGTATGTGATGAGAAGCAAGACAACTGTTCTCTCTACCATTAGCCACCAAGGCCACATGGCTTCACCCTGTCAGCCAGGCTGAACCCAGCTGGCAGTGGGTGAAGGGACTAGGAGGGAACAGGGCAGAGCTGGGAAAACACTGACTGGGGAGCCAGGAAAGCAAGTTGGAGCCCGGGCTTCGTCACCGGGAAGCTGTATGACCTTGGGCGAGTCACCGAGTCTTTGTGAGCCTCAATTTTGTCATCTCTAAAATGAGGATAATAACCCCTAGCTCAAAGGTGACTAGCAATTTAATTACTTTCATTTCTTCTATCCTCAACTGCTCTACCCTAACCAGCGGCCCTCTCCTCTTCACCTTATGAGACTTCTGCACTGCTTCCTCCCCCTGGCCAGAGCCAGCATGCCCTCTGATCTGAGCCTCCTTCCTGGCGCCGTCTGTGCTCACGGCCTGTCCCTCGGCTGGCTGTCACACTTGGGGGACTGAGAGCCTTTTTGCTTCCACTCTGCCTTCATCACGCCCAAGCGTTCACTTCTCTGGGATTACACACGTATACATACTCATCAGAATCATAGCTTTCTCTCTGCCATTTCCTTTCCTTTTGCCTAAGGAAAAAAAGTCAATCTTAAGAGAAACCACGAGAAGAGCAAAGGTAGCAAAATGTTTAAAAACCCCGATCTCACGAATGTGCTGTGAGGATCAAGCGAGCGGACGCAGGTGCAAGGACTCATGGCCCCAGCGCGGTAATCGCCACCGTGAGCAAAGGGGTCTCTCTGGGGAGAGCAGTGTGCTCCTTTTGCTCACCTGGGCTGGCCCCCAGCCCTCTCTGGCCTGGGCAGGCTCACTCACCGCATTGTGGCCGAAGAACTCACAGTAGCAGCAGTCACAGAACTTCCCATCTCTCTGGTGGGTAGAGGACGAGGTGCAGGAGCTTCGCTCAGAGCTGCTATCCTCTTCCTCACCCAGCCCCTCATCTGCCTCGCAGGGCTGGGGCAGCTGGCAAGCCAGGCCACTGTGTGCAAACTTGTGCCCCTTGCACCCAGGATCCCTGATGATGGGGAGGAAGGCCCAGAGGTGAGGGAGGGTGATGCAGAAGCCCAGGAAGCATCCCAACCACCACCTGCTGTCCTGACCGCCCTTCACTTGCCCCACTCCACAGAGGTCCCAGGCAGTCCAACTACATTGCATCTCTCACCAGAACAGGGCGAACACCTGCACTGTCCCTCAAGGCCCATCCCAAACACAAATGTGGCTCTTCTGGAAAGGTTTCCCCACACCTCCCCTGCCTGCACCCTCACTCCATCCTCTGCTTACTGTGCTTCATGGTCATGGTCTGTCTGCGCATGTGTCTCTTAAACTGGACTGTGCGCCTCAAGGGCGGGGGCTGTATTGCTTCAGTTTTGGGTCCCAGTGTGTAGCATAACAACCCGGCACACAGCAGCTGCTCAGTAAATAGGCCTGAACCCATTGGTGGGCTGATGGCTCCTCTGGAACACTCAGGGCTATCCATGAGGTCAGTCTCCTTTCACTTTCTAAGGTGCTTCTGAGCAGACTCTGGTGCTCTGGAGCAGTAGGTGGAGCTGCCTTAACCACAGGGCATGGAGTTGAGAACAAGCGAGTGACTTCTGGGACACCAACTATAAGAGTCACTGTTTGTGCTAGGTTCTGGATTCGGCATCTTATTTTTTCTTTTTTTTTTGTGAGACGGAGTCTCGCTCTGTTGCCCAAGGCTAGAATGCAGTGGCACAATCTCGGCTTAGTGCAAGCTCGACCTCCCAGGTTCATGCCATTCTCCTGCCTCAGCCTCCCGAGTAGCTGGGACTACAGGTGCCCACCACCACGCCTGGCTAATTTTTTGGTATTTTTAGTAGAGACAGGGTTTCACTGTGTTAGCTAGGATGGTCTCGATCTCCTGACCTCATGATCCACTTGCCTTGGCCTCCCAAAGTGCTGGGATTACAGATGTGAGCCACCGTGCCCAGCCTTGGCATATTATGTCTAACCATCCCCCAAGTCCTGCAAAATAAGTGTCATTATCCCCACTTTGCAGTGGTGGAGAGTGAAGCTGAGTACTTGACTGCTTTGCCCAACAAGTGGCCAGGACTCAAGGATACAAACAGACCGTGACAATAATGCATGATAAACAGGAGGATAAAGTGAGGTATGCATAGTGCCCTGAGAAGGCGTGCATGGTGGGTGCAGGCAGGGGAGACATGGGGAACTCAAGCCCACGTTTCTCTCTATGCAAAACTCTACTCTCTCCACTGTACTGTTCTGCCTCTGGATTTCAGGAAGCACTGGGATATCTTGTAATACAGAATATTTTCCCAGGGTAAGAATGAGGCATATGCCTGAAACATCCCATAATTTGAGCCAGGAAGAGCTGAAGCCTTAGGCTGGGCCATGAGCAGCTGAAGCACCCATTGGGCTGGTCCCAGTGCTAGGTTGCGGCTGAGGTGGCAAGGGAACCGAGAGCAAGGACGGCGCTCGAAGGAGCTGTGTGGAAGCCCAGCTTCCAGGGCAGTCCAAAGCAGCCCTCTACTAGAAAGGATGCTAAGCATGTGACATGGATTAAAAAACATGGTGGCAGGAATCATTATCAGTGGTGGTTACAGAAGTTTATTCTAAATCAACCATTCATTATCTATTGCATTAGCAAAATTGATTTTTTTTTTTTTTTTGAGACGGAGTCTCACTCTGTTGCCCGGGCTGGACGGAGTGCAGTGGTACAATCTCGGCTCACTGCAACCTCTGCCTCCTGAGTTCATGCGATTCTCCTACCTCAGCCTCCCAAGTAGCTGGGACTACAGGCACACGCCACCATGCCCGGCTAATTTTTTTTTTTGTATTTTTAATAAAGACAAGGTTTCACCATGCTGGCCAGGCTGGTCTGGAATTCCTGACCTCGTGATCTGCCCGCCTCAGCCTCCCAAAGTGCTGGGATTACAGGCAGGAGCCACTGTGCCTGGCCAGCAAAACTGATTTTATTTTTTATTTTGAGACTGGCTCTCACTTTGTTGCCCAGGGTAGAGTTCAGTGGCACGATGTCAGCTCACTGCAGCCTATATCTCCCAGGCTCAAGCGGTCCTGTCCCACTTCAGCCCCCACAACCTGAGTAGCTGGAACTAGAGGCATGCATATTATGCCCCACTAGTTTTTAAATTTTTTGTAGAGACAGGGTCTCATTATGTTGCCCTTGCTAGTCTCCAACTCCTGGGCTCAAGCAATCTTTCTGCCTTGGCCTCCCAAACTGCTGGGATTACAGGCATGAGCTGTTGCACCAGGCCACAAAATTGATCTTAGAAAAATTAAAATAGTGTGCCTGCAAATATGGGAAACCAGCACTCATTGGTGGTTACATCAATTTGGAGACCCCTTTGGATAGCAGTTTTTCAATGTGTATTAAGAACCCTCAAAAAGAACAAAAAACACCTAAACAGCCTTTAACTAGTAACTTTTTTCATTCTGAGAACTTGATTCCAACAAGAAAAATCCAAAAGAGGGAAAAGGCTTTAAGCAAAGACGTATTTAGAGACACTGTTGGTAATGTTAAAATGTCGGAAAAACCCAAATGCTCAGCAACAGGAGAACAATAACATGAACTGCGGTCAATGTTCTCCAGCCTTTGAAGCTGGGGCTAAGAACACCACACCAGAACACAAATATGCTGAGGAGGCAACACTAAGTGAAAACCGGCGGGTGGCAGACTGCAGACACTGTCAATCCAGCATGTGCAAGACACAGGAGACTTTCCAATAGGAAAATAGAAACGCATGATAAACACAGATCTGATTTCTAACATAAAAATATACCTCTATCTTCTCCAAAGAATTATCTTTCAAATATATGTTAGTATAACCTTTCTCAGTACTTAGAGTTACTTCTAGGAATCTCCCCAAAGGACATGATTTCTCATTCAAACAGATTTAGGTGCAGGGATGCTTACTACAGTCTCATTCATCATGGTTAAACTGGAAATGCCTACATGTCCAGGAACAGGGGAATGATAAAGTATGCTTGAGCTATACAGTAAGACATTATATGGCCATTGAAAAGTTTCTTGAAGAATTTTAACTGGGGAAATGATCATGACATGATGTTAAAAAATTACTACTACACGAAAGGTATATCAGATATCTAATTATGTTATTTATATACAGAAACACGGTGAAAATATACCACAGTGGTAGAAGCTTAGGTTGTGAAGACATTTTTTTCCTTATACATTTCTGAATTGTTCCAAGTTAAAGACAAAACAAAATACAAAACAAAAAAACCCCACGTAGTAGTTTTTTTTTTTTTTTTTTTTTTTTTTTTTTTAAACTCTGTCACCCGGGCTGGAGTGCAGTGGCATGATCAATGCTCACAGCAACCCCAAACTCTCGGGTTCAAGCAATCCTCCTGCCTCAGCCTCCTGAGTAGCTAGGACTACAGTTGCATGCCACCACGCCTAGCTAATTTTCAAAATTTTTTTATAGAGAAGGGGGTCTTGCCACGTTGCCCAGGCTGGTCTCAAACTCCTAGGCTCAAGTGATCTTCCTGTCTAGGACTCCCAAAGCGCTGGGAGTATAGGTGTGAGCCACTGTGCCAGGCCAAAATACATACTTCTTTACAATTGGAAAAATAATGAAAGGAAAGACATAGTCTACTCTTTAATTTCCACCTCAAAGTTACCCCCAAATTGTCCACAATTCTAAGTTCAAGTGGGTAGAGAGTGTGCCCTTCATGCAGCGCACTTACCTGTGAGTGCTAGGGGGTGGCTGAGAGCTCGGGGGTGGGAGGAGAGGCCCGCTGCAGTGCTCACCACAGTGCCCGCTGCAGGGGTGGCTGCACCCCGAGAATGGTGGGGGCATCTTCAGGAGTGGCATGCTGGTGGAGGGCAGATGGGAGCTCTGACATGGCCCTGGAGTGTGGGGGGCGGTGGCAGCAGCAACAGGGCACTCTGAAGCCTGGGCAGGGAAAGGTGCTGCCGGGGTGGTGGGCAGCAGGTGTGGGTGGGGCGGGGAGCCAAAGGAGCTGGGGTGAGACGGGATTAGAGATGCTGGCTGGGGGTGGTGGCCGGTGGGGCTGTTAGGGGGAGCAGTGAGGTCTGAGTGCTGGTGGTGCTCCGAGACGGGGAAAGCCTCACCTGTGGGCAGAGGAAGGAGAAAGGGGTCAGAATAGGAGCCCAGACCTGGGAAGGAAAGCCCACAGGCTCAGTGCCACAGCATCCTGCTTCTGTGACCAGAGGGCACAGCCTCTCAGCACAGGGGACCCTGGAGCTGGAGAAGATTCTGTGGGCAGCAACACAGCTGAGTGGGCTCAAGGAGCCCAGGCCCAAGCAAGAAGGTACTAGGAATGCTGATTCCACAGAAGGCCCCATGCCTTTTCTGTAGCATGAGCAGGGGATGTATATTCTGTCTCTCAGGGTCTCTCTAGGATCTGCTTGTACACAGGTGCTCCTCAGGCCTGGAGGATGATCTGCAGAAGCCAGTGGAGCAGCAGGCCCAGGCTCTGCCTCTGTGCCACGTGCAGCAAAGCAAAAGGGCACGCCAGACCCCTGAGGGCCCCAGATTTCATAGAAATGGGAAAAAGGTTCTGATGACTCTCTAGCTTATGTACAAAAACTAATGGAATTATATACTGCTCAACACTCATAATTCTGGGGGCAGTACCACTTTGAAGAACTCAGCTCTTTCATTTAGAAGTATGACAGTAAATCATATTTACCTAATAAACCAATAACCCAAGAGTTTTGTCTCTGGGTCTCTGAGAGTTATTTCAGAGTCAAAGAAGACTTACACAGCTGCTAAATTAGCTAATAACCATTACGGCTTATACTGCCAATCTCTTGGGCATTTAAATGCAATGCTTTTATACCCATCCCTTAGGTGGGGAAATCAAGGCCTAGGAAGACACAGTTACCCAGATCCTCTGTGGTGCTGCAGGGGTCAGGTGATCTAAGTCCTACGACTCCACTTTCTACTCAGACCTCACTGGGTGCCGTCTTGATCCAATGTGAACTACCAGAGCCAATGACAACTTTGAGAGGCAAACGGTTTTCTACTAGCAGTATTTTTCAAGTTCAGAGTTGTGGGGAAAGGAGTTCCAGAGATAGTCAAGGTCTAAGCTGCCCCTGCTTCCCCCAGAACAGTTCCACTTTTACTTATTTTAGTAACCAGTCTTATGATTTGTTTGAACAAAGTGGACAGGAAAACACAGCTATCCACCTGTATAGGGCCTGGCTCTCTCCCGAGCCTGGAGACTCACCGGGAATGGTAGGAGGACTCCCAAGAGAGCTGCCTGGCATGGCCTCACTGGAATGTGGGGAATTCCAGAGGCCCGAGAGCTTATGTGCCGACAGGAATGAGCTAGGATCCCAGTCTCCTGAGTTCCCAGGGCAGGAAGAAGAGGACGAGGATGAGGATGATGAAGAGGAAGACGAGGACGAATGAGAGTCATCTCCACAAGACTGTGATTTGCAGGATGTGTGTGACAAGGAGATCTGGAGAAGGGGGAGGAAAAAGGCTCATGGTCAAACAGCAAACATCGGAGCTGACCCTCTGCTGCCTCGGCTTTTGCTGAGGGAGCCCCTTCTCTTCCAGGCCATGTGCCATAGCAAAAACACAATGAATACAACTCCAGCTATAAGAACAAATGAGGGCCAGGCCTTTGCTGGGAAAGGGCTGTGGTGGTCCCACTTACATGCAATGTGTGGAGACTGGGGAGAGAGACTCTGGTAGGGGCAGAGACTGCCTGTGAACTGCGGGCCTTTGGGGAGTAGAGAGCTGCCAATGACAGGAAGGGCCTTTTGGCCAGGAGTCCTGAAGCTAAACTGATCCTGGGTAAAAGGGAAGATCTGCAGCGACGTGAGAAATAAGGAAAGTCTGGTCATCGTGATTCATGAGACAGCAGACTTAGATGGCTCCCTGGTGTCTGTCCTTCTAACTAGGGCACATTTCAACCCTCAAACTCATCTCTGTCTTCCACGTCTTACTGGTTGTCTTTCAAGCTGCCACAGAGCCAAAGACAGCAGGCTCGTGATCTACCAGTACTTATGAGTGGGCCCTCATCCTGTGCGCAGACCACCCTGAGGGACTGACCGGTGGGCTGCCAGAAGTTTCTCTTCTTCCCCCAAATCTGAACTTGAGCTGCCAACGCTGTGCCAGTGCAGCCCAGAAGTCTCTCAGTGTCTGGGCATGGGAGCTGCCCGAGGAGAGCCACCTGAGGACAGGGAACAGCCTGACTTCCTTGGGAAGGCAGCCCTCCTGCATTCAGGGACCCCTGTCAGTGGTTACCTACCGCCACTGCATGTTCTCGACCTGTCTGCCTTTCATCTTCCTCCATGCTCTTTCGGCAACTCTGGCAGACCCACAGAGGCATCTCGCCTAGGAGATTCTTGACGAGCTTTGGCATGAAGTCAGGGGGCAGCTTCTCACCCTGCAACACCAGTCCATTTTGAGAAGGGCCTTCTTCCCAGCCTTTGCGTTCCCGGTGACACAGCAGGCAGCAAGTCTGCACAGGCTGGCTGGAGGCGGGGGGGACCTGTCCAACAGACAGAAACAGGGTTTCCCAGGAGGGGAAAGGCTCTCCTTCAAAATAATGGTAACAATGTTAGTAATGCCACTTATTACGTGCCAGGCACTGGGTTAGGCAGTTTATAGGCATAATTTAAATTTAGTCCTTGTAACAGCTCTGCAAATGAGGTGTTCTTATTCCCATTTTTTAAGATGAAGAAACAGATTTCAAGAAGTTAAATGAGTTGCCCAAGGTTATAAAGCTAGCGAGTGGTTGAACCCTAGTGAGTCTGACTCCAAAGCTCATGCTCAAATGTCCTAATTCTCTGACATCCCCCAAAAAAACCTTTCATCTTAAAGGTTAAAGGCCCTTCCTTCTCTGGCATGGCTGGGAGTGGCTACAATTCTTGGGCTGCCTGTGCAGCCCAGGGACCAATGCCCATCTGGAAGGAAATAATGCTTTTAGTCAATGGACAGTTTAGGAGAATGTGTGGGTTTTCTGAAGAATTGCACAATTCCCTTAGGATCGCAGCAACATTTTGGAGGAGGCGTTTGTACAGCTAGTCAGAAAGTATCAACTCAATGGGAAATTGTGTCAGAGGGAAGGTAAGGCTTTGGTTGGTACTCCTGAGAGGTAGTGAGTATGGTGAAAACAATCTGGGCTTTGAAATCAAACAGGCATTCTAATCCCTGCCTGAACACATACTGGCTGGGTGACCTTGAGCAAGTTATTTAACTTCTCTGGGCTCCAATTCCTACCTACCTTGCAGAGTTGTTGTAAGGACCATCACTGCGTAGCATGTAAAGTGTCTACCCTGTGTATGCCCATAACATAGGCCCAATACAGTCATTATTTGGACTTTTTTTTTTTTCCTTCTATGATAAACTTGACTTAGAAATGTAAGTCAGGCCGGGCGTGGTGGCTCACGCCTGTAATTCCAGCACTTTGGGAGGTCGAGGCGGGAGGATCTTGAGGTCAGGAGATCGAGACCATCCTGGCTAACACGGTGAAAGCCCGTCTCCACTAAAAATACAAAAAATTAGCCGGGTGTGGTGGCGGGCTCCTGTAGTCCCAGCTACTCGGGAGGCTGAGGCAGGAGAATGGCGTGAACCCAGGAGGTGGGGCTTGCAGTGAGCCAAGATCGCGCAACTACACTCCAGCCTGGGCAATAGAGCGAGACTCTGTCTCAAAAAAAAAAAAAAAAAAAAAAATAAATATAAGTCTATAGGTTTGCTTTCACACTGAGGGGTCCTGACTGGGAGACTGATTGCATTTAATGCCTCCAATTAATAGCTTCCTATATCCTGCAACTTTGTATCTGCCCCCATTCTGACACTGGGCTTGGCTATGTCACTTTGGCCAATGGGATGTTAGCAAACAGGCTGCCAGCCATAAACTTGAAAAGTATGTATGCATTTCCACTTGTTTCCATGCATGGCTGGGCTTGCTCGCTCCTGTACCTCTGCCATGGCCTGAGAGTGAGACGAGGCTAGCTGCTGGAGGGATGTGAAAGACTTGTGGAGAAAGTGAAGCCTTCCCAGCTGATTGGCCAGCTGATCAGGGAAACATGAGTGAGCCCAGCTGAGAGCAGACTCGTGAGAGATAGAAAGTGGTATTGTTTTAAACCACTAGGTTTTGGAGGTGGTTTGTTATGCAATGGTAGTTAACTGACGTATCTGCAGAGGCCTACGGGAATAATAAGGGTATCACCCTCATCCTACCAATAAGATAATGCCATCATTTTTCTCCCATGAAATTACTTTCTCATAATGAGTTAGCATCAGGGTATCCTTAAACCTGTAATGTTACCAATTACACTGACTTAGGTCCTTGGTTTCTCAAAAAAGAAGAGAACCAAACAATAGTACCAGAAGCATAATGAAACATTTCGGGAAGTACAAGGAACTTAGACAGAAATTTTACATGTGGAACTCACAAAAGATACAGCCTAAATCAGTCTCTGCCAAGGGAACATTTCAATGAGCAAGACAGTTGTTTAATGGCAACTGCAGGAGTGGAAGGTTGATAGAGAAGGATGGTATTCAGAGAAATTAAGGCAAAGAAGAAACTTTCCATAGCTACAAAGTGCCACAGTAACTCTAGATAGAGTCCCTTTTCCTGCCATGATGATGACCACAAGGTGAGCACCAGGACATATACTTTTACTACAAGTTTCATTTCATTTGCATGCTAGGTTCAAAAGCCAGTACATATAATTAAAATGTTGTATAGTTACTCTTGAAAAAAAAATTTTTTTTTTTTTTTTTTTGAGATGGAGTCTCGTTCTGTCGCCCAGGCTGGAGTGCAGTGGCACGATCTTGGCTCACTGCAAGCTCCGCCTCCTGGGTTCATGCCATTCTCCTGCCTCAGCCTCCCGAGTAGCTGGGACTACAGGCGCCCGCCACCACGCCCGGCTAACTTTTTGTATTTTTAGTGGAGACGGGGTTTCACCGTGTTAGCCAGGATGGTCTCGATCTCCTGACCTCGTGATCCACCTGCCTCGGCCTCCCAAAGTGCTAGGATTACAGGTGTGAGCCACCGCGCCTGGCCTGAAATTCTTTATATGGCATATAAACCACACTATACAGTCATCCCATAGTACTCATGGGGGATCAGTTCCAGGACACCCCACAGATACCGGAATCTGCAGATGCTCAAATCTCTGACATAAAATGGTGTCATATTTGTATATAACCAATGCACATACTCCCACAATCTCCAGATTACTTATAATATTTAATACAATGTAAATGCTATGTAAATAGTTGCTATACCGTATTGTTTAGGGAATAATGACGAGGCAAAAAGTCTACACGTGTTCAGTATAGACACAATCATCCTTTTTTTTTCCTTGAATATCTTCTATCTACAATTGGTTGAATCCACAGATGCGGAGGAATGACTGTATATGGTTTTGTAGTTATAACCAATAATTCAAATGTATAATAAAAAGTATGATACGTGTGTTTTCTGTTTTTAAAAGCAAATACACAATTCTTATAAATTAAGCGTGTAATTAATGTGACTGCATTTAGTGCCAAAGTACTTGTGGAAGGCACTGGGGCGCAGTGGAAACACTGGCTTTGGCATTAATCCTGACCTCTATCACTTACCAGCTGTATGATGCTGTGCTAGTTCTACTTACCCTCTCTGTTTGCTCATCTGTAAAATGGGATTAAGTTTCAATTTGTAGGGTCAGCTGTGAGAAATAAATGTGATAAAGCACCTAGTCCACTGCTAGGCACACAGATGTTGCTCAACATATGGTATTAATCATTAACACGACAGGAACAATAGGAAACAATAAATGGTCACTGTATTTTACACGAACATGAGTCTCTCATATATGATGAATCTAAGCTGACTTGTTAGAAATCTTAATCTCTCCCCTCAACCCCATGAAGTCATTCCCTAAATTCCCAAAATAATCTCTGCCTTTTTCTATGTCATGCTTTTGCTAAAGGGGATCCCTTGCTTAAAATCCACTTTCTTCTCATGTTTACCAATGAGTAGCTGAGACGAAAGGCCCAATTTAAGTCCAACCTCCTCCAGGCTTTCTCCTACAGAGTCCCTCTTGTAATTCACTTCTCCTCTCCCATCTCCTCCTCGTACACTGTGCCTTGGTTATAGTAGTTGTGCCTTCTATTTAATTTATTTACCTGTATCTTCTGTCCCTTCTACAAGAGGCAGGTGCCAGGCCTGATTCCTGTCTGGATCCCTCATGGAGCAGCACAGGGCCTGGCTTGAGGCATGGGCTCAGCTGGGCATGTGGTAGAGAACTCAGGTTTGCTAGGTGTCCCCATGGCAATGCAGCCATCAGGCAGTCCAATGAGACACTGCTTGAAATTACTGCTTCCTACAGAGAAAGGCCCATCTGTCCACCTGACCTCCAGAATGGTTCCAATCTTAACCGCGTTAGAGTAAAAGACTGCATTCTTTAGGGATTATGAGATGCCCCCAGTTAACCGAAATAATGTGACTCTCCCTAGAGCCAAAATGGTACACAAAATAAATGAGATTAGCCATCACTGGAAGTGACCTTACAGGACAGGTTGTCTTCCCAGTTAAAGCAAGAAACACAGGGCCTGAAAAGCTAATTAAGCTCTAATTGAAGCTGCCCACAGGACATTAGAGATACAAAGCACTTAGCTCAAGGGATCCAGGCAGTAGGCACTCAATCTACTATCTAAGCCCCTTGGCTGTTCTGTTCTAAGTCTACATTGAAGACTAGTTTATCCACTGTTCTCTCTGAGTTTGGTACACTTGAGTCCTTCTTTCAGGCCCAGGCAGTTTGAGAAGGCCACTCCTAAAGCTGATGTCTTAACTCTAGGGCCTGGTGCCTGCCCCTGGGTATGATGCCTTGTGGAACTGGGAACTTTTTTCTGCTATTTTCATCTCCACTTTAATTGCTAGAGGGTGATAAGAATCCCAAGCCCTAGAGATGTTATATTTAGTCAGTAATGCCACTGGTTCCTTCAAATTTTTGCTTTGGCAGAGAATGGCTCTTGGTTCAGAGTTCCCTTTGACTGTGATCTGCTGCCATTTTCCAAATTCTGGCATTCATGAACCCTTATGCCCTGAAAAGTCAGTCAACCCAGACTTTCAATCAGCTGCTCCCAAGCTGTATTTTTAGCACCTGGCACAGTATTCCTACACAAAGAACATAATCAGCAAATGTTCATCGAATGAATGAAAACTCCAACCATTTTTCTTCATCACAAAGGCTGATGGAACTGATTCTTGAATCCAGCAGCCCGTTGTTCTTGCTCACCTCAGTTTAAATTTCAGAGACTCTGAGGATGCAGGTCTAGCCTTAGGCAAAAGATGAGGTAAGAAAAATTCTGGGGGTTCTACTGATTTTGGATCTCCTCAAAAAAGCTCCAAGATAATTTTTCTTCACTCTAAGCAAAACCAGAATCTCTGGAGAGTGTGAGATTACTCACAGGAGATCCATGCTGTAGCATGCACTGCCCCAGAGCAGTGAAGGGGCCAAGTGAGCTCTAGGTACACTCCAGGGCCTAGGGGGCTGGCATCTGTAGCCATTAAAACCATTATCTCTGCTTCCTTACCAGATCAGGCCCAAGACTTTTTTGCCTTGACCTGAGAAGCATTAACTTAGGGCATTCTAGTTTTTCCTGGATAAAAGAGAGATAAAATCCAAGGAAGAGGAAGCCACTTTTTTTCATGGAACACCATTTTTTAACTGAAAGAATGACTTACTATTTAGACTTGGGAATTGGCAGACATTTTCTCAAAAAAATGAACAATGAATAAAATTAGCCTGTCATTTCAAGGAAAACAACTGACAGTATTTATAGTCAATGATATAAAACGCAAGCTTTCAAGTGAAGATTAGAATTCTGAAACTTTTGTCCACCACCATGAGTTTCACAGCTGCTAAATACTTGAAGACTTTTCTGATGAAATTGGTGATGATATTAACAAATGTTATCTTTTGGTACTGTAAAATGAAATGGAAAACATTTGGAAGATCTGCAAAATCCAGTGAGCCTATTTTCCAAATGACCAAAGCATGATGGATTCAAAGCACTGGTTTGACCAATAGATTTTAGTGTAAATGAGTATGAAGACTTCATTGATAAGGGCTCAAATTTAATACTGGAAATTATCTGGCAAGGCTACTGAAACACTCCTCTTTTTTTCACTTACATATTTGTGTGAGGTTGGATATTTTTTCATATACTTCAACCAAAACAATGTATTGCAACAGACTGAATACAGAAGCATATATGAGAAGCCAGCTTTAGTCTATTAAGCCAGATGGAAAGTAATTTGCAAAAATGAAAAGAAGACCATTCTTCTAATTTTTTTTTTTTTTAAATGAAATCTCACTCTGTCACCCAGGCTGGAGTGCAGTGGTATGATCTCAGCTCACTGTAACCACCACCTCCTGGGTTCAAGCGATTCTCCTGCCTCGGCCTCCCAAGTGGCTAGGATTACAGGCACCTGCCAATACGCCTGGCTAATTTTTTTTTTTTTTTTTTGAGACGGAGCCTCGCTCTGTCGCCCAGGCTGGAGTGCAGTGGCGCGCGATCTCCGCTCACTGCAAGCTCCGCCTCCTGGGTTCACGCCATTCTCCTGCCTCAGCCTCCCAAGTAGCTGGGACTACAGGTGCCTGCCACTACGCCCGGCTAATTTTTTGGATTTTTTAGTAGAGATGGGGTTTCACTGTGTTAGCCAGGATGGTCTTGATCTCCTGACCTTGTGATCTGCCTGCCTCAGCCTTCCAGAGTGCTGGGATTACAGGCGTGAGCCACTGCGCCCGGCGCCTGGCTAATTTTTGTATTTTCAGTAGAGACAGGGTTTCACCATGTTGGCCATGCTGGTCTCGAACTCCTGACCTCAAGTGATCCGCCTGCCTTAGCCTCTCAAAGTGCTGGCATTACAGCATGAGCCACCACGCCTGGCCATTCTCCTAATTTTGTTTTGGAAAATATAGTTTTCATTAAAAATTGTTATGTTAACATGATAGCTTCAATACTGTCTTTCTTAAATGAATTAGTGACAAAATATTTTAAAACTTTCTCAGCTTTAATATTTAATTTGGTAAATATCAATAGATATAAACAACATAAACAAAGGCTCAAAGGCCGGGCACGGTGGCTCAAGCCTGTAATCCCAGCACTTTGGGAGGCCGAGACAGGCGGATCATGAGGTCAGGAGATCGAGACCATCCTGGCTAACACAGTGAAACCCCGTCTCTACTAAAAAAATACAAAAAACTAGCCGGGCGTGGTGGCGGGCGCCTGTAGTCCCAGCTACTTGGGAGGCTGAGGCAGGAGAATGGTGTAAACCCGGGAGGCGGAGCTTGCAGTGAGCTGAGATCCGGCCACTGCACTCCAGCCTGGGCGACAGAGCGAGAATCCTCTCAAAAAAAAAAAAAAAAAAAAAAAAGGCTCTTTGGGTTCCTCAATCATTTTTAGGAATACATAAGGGTCTCCTGAGGTTGGAGGACTGCTCAAGCCCAAGTGACGGACGTTGCAGTGAGCCAAGACTGCACCACTGTACTTCAAACTGGGTAACAGTGAGAGCCTGTCTCAAAAAAAAAAAAAAAAAAAAAAAAGCTCTTTGGGGGCATGACTCAGTTTTCTGGCTTGGCCTTTCTATCCCCAATTTGGGAATAACCCATTGCCAGACCAGACAGCTGTCAAGGACTACTCTGAAGCTGGATTGAATTTCCAGCACTCAACTTGGCCTCATTCATCCATGGATTCTTTTTCATCTCCAGGGTTTGTATATGTTTGTACAGGATTTCCCCAAGACACATGCTGTATCTAACCAGCTGCCCTGCAACAGATCCCAAATTCTATTTTGAAATGGCCCACTGGAGCACTCTACTCTCGAGGCACCCAACTCCAAGAGCCTCTCTGTCACCAAGGCAGGCAGAGGACAACACCAGCAGCTAAAATTCCCTTTCAGAAGCAGAGAAAATGATCAATCCTCAGCCTAGAAAAACTCATTGTCATAGTTAACATCACTCACTCTTCCATTCACCCATTCATTCCCTCATTCAACATTCTCAAATTCCGTATCTCCTGCCAATTGTGCTAAGTGCTGGGAAACATCTATCCTTGACAATTCCTATTCATTCCCTAAGATTCTGGTCAAAGGTCAGTGAAGCTTTTGCTGGTCAAGCTAAGCACAACTGATTCTATTTAATACAGCATCATCAAAATGTGCCATAGATGTATTCTGTCTGTTCCTAAATTCCTGGTAGAATGTAAGCTCTCTGGGGGCAGGGTGTGGACCTTGGTCATTTAAGTATGCCCAGGAACCTAACTTGGCTTGGGCCTGGCACATTGCAGGCATTCACTGAATAAACAAATGAAAGCTTAAAGCCCACCTGGCTCATGTCTCAGCTTTTCAACACAAAGGCAGAATGTAAAACAGAGTCAAACCAGTGCATTTCCCAACATGCTATTAAGTCACTCTGAGCCACTGATGAGAGGGCAATCAGTGAGAAGAATCTCAGACCATTCTAATGCTGACAATCAGAGCTGCAGTTAATTCTTTTTTTTTTTTTTTTTTTTTTTTTGAGACGGAGTCTTGCTCTGTCGCCCAGGCTGGAGTGCAGTGGCGCGATCTCGGCTCACTGCAAGCTCCGCCTCCCGGGTTCACGCCATTCTCCTGCCTCAGCCTCCCAAGTAGCTGGGACTACAGGCGCCCACAACCGCGCCCGGCTAATTTTTTGTATTTTTAGTAGAGACGGGGTTTCACCGTGGTCTCGATCTCCTGACCTTGTGATCCGCCCGCCTCGGCCTCCCAAAGTGCTGGGATTACAGGCGTGAGCCACCGTGCCCGGCCCAGTTAATTCTTAAGAGAGCTGACACAACCCTACCTCAGTGCCCTGGAGCTGTTACCCAAACTTCCATGCAGGCTGTGGGCTCAGGCCCTTCCAGGAGGTAGAACAGCTGTTTCACACTGTAAGACTAGTCAGTGGAGAATCCTTTCTGGTTGTACAAGCTCAGTTGGGAGTGAGTCTCTCTGATCCTAGTGACCTTAACCCTAAAACTTTCTCAGTTTTAATATCCCCACAAGGCTAGCTCATCTGCTGAACTGCCTCCTGGGTGCAATCAGCCACAAGGAGGGCCAAAGCCACAGATTTACCTGAATCCTCAGGTCAAACTGCTACTCTGCTACTGTAATCCCAGCACACGTTACTCATGGAGGAGGAAGAGCATGAACTTTGGGGATGAGACCACAGTTGTGAGTTCAAATCCCAATTGTCGTTTTCAATATGATCTTGGAATATTACTCAATTTCTTTGAGCCTCAATTTCCTCATTTATGAAATGGGAATAAAACCATATTTTACAGAGTTGTGAGGACAGAAGGAAATAAATTATGTAAAGTACCTGGCCTGGGCCTGGCACAAAGTAGGTGCTCAATACCCGTTAGTTTCTTTCCTCTTCTGCCCTGGAAGAAATGACAGGGAAACTTACTAAGTGAGACTTGCCCAAACCAAATTTATTTCTTGAAGCAAAGGACAGAAGGACTAGACAAGTGACTTCAAGGCCTCTTTGAACCCCCAGCTCCTTGTTTTCTGGCTATAACTTCCTAATAAAACCTTCAGTGTTTGCAGTTCCACCAGCCCCTTCTTTCTGCCTTAGTTTCCCTACATCATTTTTCACAGTAGATAGATCTACTTGTAGCTACCACTTGTGCTAAGCATGCTAAGAATGGAGCGGGAAATAATAAAGGGAGCTAAGGGCCTTTGGTGGAGAATGAAGGGGAGATGGACGGCAGCATGTTGGCCCACAGGCTGCGCAACCATGCAGCTGCTGTGCTGGGAGCCACCCAGAGTTTGAAGGACGAAGGCAGGCTCACAGGCACAGAACTGAAGGCACAAACACAGGGCCCTTCCCAAGACATAGCATGCCTCTCCTCAGTCCTTCTCTGTTTCTGCACATCCTGCCAAGAAGGACCAAATACATAAAGTAGTCACACCTTCACACATGCTGTTCCTTCTGCCTTTTTCCTCTCTTTTTTTTTAGGCTCGATCTGGGTGTTACATCCTCTTAAGTCCACAGGAAGAATGAACTTGGCTTTGCTCTGGGATACCCTAACACTTTTTTGTTTAAAAACATATCTCTAGAATAGAGCTTATCAAATATATTCTACTGGTTGAAATCTGTCCTTTCCACAATACTGTGAGCTTTTCAAGGGCAGAGCCTGTGTCCCACAAGTCACTGTATTGCAGTCATTCAGCAGAGCCTGTAGCACAGAGTAGGCACAGGTAAGTGTTTGGATACACAATGGAAGATTAGCAGTTGGCAAATATCATTAATAGATCAGAACTGGGGGAAGGTTTTTTGTTCTGTTTTGAACTAAGGTGGTTTCTATTCTTGCTTATGGAAAAGCTCCTCCCTGGGAAGCTCATTGTTTGAATACCCTAGGTCTTCTCAAAGATCCCCCTGGCACCCTCGATTCAGCAGCTCCCAGACCCAGCCACATGTCGGAGTCACTTGGGGACAATTCAACAATAGACACCTGGGATCCAGACCTGGAGGCTGATTCTGTAAGTCTGGGATAGGGTCCAGCAAAGCACAGGGGATCTGATGATTATTAGGTTGGGGCAAGGGAGAGGTGGAATCAAGCAATCACAGCTGTCTCTCCCACTGAGAATTACTTCTTCACGTGCTATCAGAGAATGTATTGAAGCCCATGACGTTCTCTTTCCTGCTTAAAACCTTTCATTGATTCCTCACCACCTAGAGGATAAAGCCCAAACCTCTTGGTGTGGTTTTCAAGAACCCTGCTAGCCCCTTCAGCCAGATCTCTCTCGACTCTCCAAGTGAGTGGGGTTCGCCCTGGGTCTTTGTACAAGTTCCTTCCTTTGTTTGGACTCTTTTCTCCCACCTTGTTCTCTGGAGAACCTTGAAGACTTAGCTCTGAGAAGCATTCTCTGACCCATCTTCCTCTAGGTTACGTCTTGGGCAACCCCGACACCAGCTGCCTCTCGTGTTAAGCACACAGCACTTGTTGGACACTAACATTAACCTTGTACAACTGGATTGTCTTGTTTTTTCTTTTTTTCCTTTTTTTTTTTTTGAGACGGAGTCTTGCTGTGCCCCAGGCTGGAGTGCAGTGGCGCTCGATCTCGGCTCACTGCAAGCTCCGCCCCACCGGTTTCACGCCATTCTCCTGCCTCAGCCTCCCAAGTAGCTGGGACTACAGGCGCCCGCCACCTCACCCGGCTAATTTTCTTGTATTTTTAGTAGAGACGGGGTTTCACCGGGTTAGCCAGGATGGTCTCGATCTCCTGACCTCGTGATCCGCCCATCTCGGCCTCCCAAAGTGCTGGGATTACAGGCTTGAGCCACCGCGCCCGGCCTGTTTTTTCTTTTGAGACGGAGTCTCACTCTGTCGCCCAGGCTGGAGTGCAGTGGCACGATCTCGGCTCAATGCAAGCTCCACCTCCCAGGTTCACGCTATTCTCCTGCCTCAGCCTCCCAAGTAGCTGGGACTACAGGTGCCCGCCACCACGCCCGGCTAATTTTTTTGTATTGTTAGTAGAGACGGGTTTCACTGTGTTAGCCAGGATGGTCTCCATCTCCTGACCTTGTGATCCGCCCACCTCAGCCTCCCAAAGTGCTGGGATTACAGGCGTGAGCCACCACGCCTGGCCTGGATTGTCATTTTATACATAAGAAAACAAACCAAGAGGCTGAAACACTTCCAAAGGCCACTTAATAGGGTCCAGGATGGCCGGGCACGGTGGCTCACACCTGTAACCTCAGCACTTTGGGAAGCCGAGGCGGATGGATCACAAGGTCAGGAGATCGAGACCACAGTGAAACCCCGTCTCTACTAAAAATACAAAAAATTAGCTGGGAGCGGTGGCGGGCACCTGTAGTCCCAGCTACTCGGGAGGCTGAGGCAGAATGGTGTGAACCCGGGAGGCGGAGCTTGCAGTGAGCCAAGATCGCACCACTGTGCTCCAGCCTGGGCGACGGAGACTCCATCTCAAAAAAAAAAGTGTCCAGGATTTGAACCTTTATTCAGAAGAAGCCGATGCTATATCTCCTAGCATCACTGCAATTACTATACACACGTTCTCTAGACTATGAGCCCCTTGTGGGAAGGGACTATGTCTGATTCACTTCTGCATGCGCAGCTAGCCCAGGCCTGGCACAGAGCTGGGATCGGTTAATATTTGCACAATAAATGCCATGTGAGATAAGACTGGGCACCACAGCATGCGAATGGCTGGCCTAAATGAACGAATAACTGCCAACCTGGCCCAGTTTGGGGGTAGATAAGAACGAAGTGGTAGAATCCTCACTTATTAGAATTTAGTTGAACAGCCAGGCATTGAGTATATAAGGACCACAGGACCACACACAGTATATACCCCCCAAATAAATTAAAACATAGACCCTGCTCTAAAAACTTCTAGATGAGGTAAGTAAAGGTGTTAGGATCATCTATCTGATATCAGAAATTAAAATTTAAAACTCAGCTGGGTGCAGTGGCATGCACATGTAGTCCCAGCTATTTGGGAGGCTTAAGGAGAAGTATCACTTGAGTCCAGGAGTTTGAGGATAGCCTGAGCAACATAGCAAGATCCTATCTCTAAATAAAAATAAATAAATAAAATCCTAAGTCGGTAAGTCTTCATTTTCAAAGGTCTTTTGACATTTTTACTGAGTGAGTCTCTACTGGCTTACAAAGAAGAACTAGAGGTGGCAGGGATCCCCTCAGTATCATTTCCTCCTACTGACAATGGAAGTTGTGCAGGCTGGGCAGGCAGTGATTCTAAGGGGGAGGTCCCCAAAGATAGGAACTGTCTTATCCATCTGTGCACCCCAAATAAAGGTCCTGGCACAGAGGTTGTTTTGATATCTGCTGAGTGAACTAAACATAATGAGATGGTTTTATTAAAGATACTGACTAATCATCTGCTATAAGATACTGACTAATCAATTTCTTGAGGGAGCAGTGGGAGAATCGGATCTCTAGAGTCCCTTTAAACTAGACTGGGCAAAGGCCCAGAGGACGATGTGGAGGGGAACAAGAGGTGGACAAGGGTAGGATGAGCTCACCTCTCCTCACCAACTGCTGGTTTACATCCTAGCAAGTCTCCTGGGGGCTTACTGAGTGTACCTGGATTACAAACTGAGTGGTCCAAGAGAGACGAAAGACAGCTAGCAGAACTAATAGGCCAGAACACTCAGGCTTTGTATGGCCACCTGGCACAGCTCCTGCCACCTCTCTTAGGTGAGGCGCCTCTATGTACTAGCTGCTACATAGGTTGCTTCTCTTGTGAACTATTATTTATTTATTTATTTTTTTTTAAGAAGAAGGAGATGGGGTTTCCCTCTGTCCCCCAGGCTGGGGTGCAGTGGCGTGCACTTGAAGTCCTGGGTAACTTGAACTTCTGGTTTCAAGCAATCCTCCCGCCTCAGCATCCCAAGTAGCTGAGATTATAGGTGTGCACCCATGCCCAGCTAAGTTTTGGTTTCCTTTTTTTTGTAGAACCAGAGAGCTCACTATGTCACCAAGGCTGGTCTCAAACTTCTGGCCTCAAGGGATCCTCCTGCCTCAGCCTCCCAAAGTGCTGGGATTACAGGCGTGAGCCACCAAGGCCTCTTGTGAAGTTCCTGATGGGGTCAGAGAGAAGCAACTTGCGGAGTCACAAAGCTAGGAGGCTACGCTGGGAATTCAAGTCTCTAAACACCACTCCCCACTGCCTCCCACAATTGCTTTTTCAGTTGTTCCTTGTTTGTTTGTTTTTTCCTTTGCTAATAAGGTAGTAACTGTTTCAGCCTTCTTGTGCTGTAAACAAGGATTTGGGTTGTTAGGAAACAGATCAATGTGGTTTAGTGGCCTGAAACAATTGAGAGTTAAGCCATTTGGGATCCCAGTTAAACTCAAGGTCCTGCTTTAAATGTGTACAGGTTATGCAAGTGAGTGAAGGGGCCTGGGAAGAACCAGAAGAGGCCTAAGGAGCACACGTTGTCTAAAAGGGCCAAATGCTACTCAGAGACTACTGATTACTGCCTTGTGGAAAAGTGGACCCAGCATCACCATATCTTTAGTTTAAAAAGAGCTCCAAATCCAAATGTGTGGGAAACCTTTTGATCTTTAAAATATGGTCTCAAATGAAAATACAAACAGAAACAAAACAATGTGTGAGCTGGGGCATTCCAACAAGCCTGTGGACTGGGAGTGGTCTCATTTGCCACCTTGGGATTCAGTTTGGTGTGTGACACTGAGTTTCATCTTCCTTATCCACTCTGTATATGTAAGACAGGGCTATGAGTGGCAGTGAGAGCCAGAGAACCTCAACAAAGACACGCTTGCACGCAGAGCAATGACTGAACCCTACCTTTCTACTAGGTGCTTTGCACCAGGGCACAAAAGCCTGCTTCCAGACCCCACCCCCGGTCAAAGTGGGGCATAATCAGAACCGAATTTACCAGTTTGTTTCCCTTCTTTGGGGCTGTAGTTTAAAAAAAAAAAAAAAGACTTGTTAAAAATCCCCCAAACTACCTAAGAGTCCTTTTCTTTTCTTTTGTCTAACACCTATAGCTGGAGTCATTTGGGCAAATGTTTAGTTGCTCTGAGTTTCTGTTTCTTCATCTGAAAAATGGGGTAATAATATTTATATCCTCTAGTTTGTTGATCAACATTTGTTAACCACCAGGCACAGGGGTACAATGGTGACTGACATGGCTCCTGAACTCACAGAGTTCACAAATAAAAACAGATAATCAAATCAATGGTCAATTCATCATATGTGTGCTAAATGCTGCGGAGAAATACAGTGGAGGGGGGAAGATTATAAGTAAGGTATGTAAAGTGCCCGGCACAAATAAATGAATCAGTAGGTCAAGCAGTGGAGTAGATAAGAACATGGTAGGAAACTAGATGTCAAAGCAATTGATGAAGCTTAGAGCTCTTGGCAAAGTTATATCCTCAATAAAAACTGAATGGTTGAGCCATCATCCAAGCTTTCTGGCATCTCTATGTGGCAGAGACCCTAAAGTATTCTATGGTCTGCTGAATGAGAAGAAGAAAAGACAACAGCTTCCCGGCTCTCCCTTCTCCCACTCTCCCTTTTTGGGTAACAGCACTCCCAGGGGGGTCCCAGAGTAGGCTGGTGGGGGAAGCAGCCTCAGGGTTGGCAGCTAGACCCAGTAGGGGTCGGGGGTCCCACCTGGGGAGTCTCCTGGAAGCAGTGTCAGCCTAGGATAGGAGATGGGGATGGGGATGAAGGTGGAGCTTCTGACACTCAATAAGTGGTGACATTTTCATTAATTAAAAACCTTATTGTGATCTGAGACACAAGGAAATCAGCATGAAAACTGGGTTACAATAAGCACGGGTTCTGGACTGATTCATTTTCTCTCTCATTCACCTAGTTATTTTTACTCTGTGTTAGCAAGGCCCTGGGCCAGGCGTGGAGGATCAGAGATAGATGGCACGGCCTATGTCCCTGCGGAGTTCACAGTCCAGGGCAGGCAACAGACATATCAACAGAACGTTTCCTCACAGAAAGGGGAGTGCTACCAGAGGGAGGCACAGAGGGCTGTGGGCACAGAGAGGGCACCTGACGCAACTGGGGAGGTCAGGGGAGGCTTTGTAGGAAGGTACCCCAAATGGCAACCCCACTCACATGCACAATTCCAGAGATTCTACTAGAAGGCTGTCAAGAGCCATGCCTTCTGGCTGCACCAGCCTCCCAGAGTCCCCTGCTGCCCGATGCAGTGTCTGCAGAGCCAAACGCATCTTCCGCCACGCCTCATCCTCATCCGGCGCCGCATCCGACCCTCCAAGACTCCTGCAGGAGCCTGCCTTCCTGGGCAGGCTCAGCCAAAAGACCAACTCAAAACTCTTTTGTCAGAGCAAGCTTAGGGAGAGCCACCCAGCCCCGAGTGCCACAACCCTCCCAGAGCAACCGTGGCCCATGTCACCCCCGCCTCTCAGTGAACATTGGCAGGGTACCCCCCATTATCTCCTTTGCTCAAAAGAAAGTGACCTTCTTCCAGGTGGCAAGCTGGAAGCTTTGGAGAATCCTCCTACTGTTCACTCTCAGCAGGAGTCTCCAAACCCGGGATCTCAGGGTCGGGGTGGGCCGCCTTGCGGGGCAGGGGAAGGGAGAAAGGGCAGGTTCTGCTGGGTTTCCACCTCAGTGCAGAAACCCCACCAAAAACTCTTCCGGCCAGCCTGGCTGTCTGCTCCGACTGCTCTGCTGGGTATGGCGAGGAGGTGCCAGGAGACACAGCTGCTGAGGGGCCGCGGCTGCAGGCGGTGCAGGGGACGGAGTGGAGCCGTTCCCGAGGGGAGAGGGAAGAGGCTGCAGCCGTCCAGTCCCAGAGCCCCGAGATGGCCTGTGGCTGAGGGAGCAGGTGGGCCCAGGGGCAGGTGGCGGGCCGAGAGAGGAGCTGCGGCCTCGGGATCACAGCCCAGTCCCAGTGTGGGTGTACGGCCGGACGTTAGTCTCTGCTCCAGGCCGGAGGCGGCGGGGAGACGGGAGCAGCTTCAGCCTAGTCGCAGGAGCGCGGACCGAGCCTCGGCTTTGGGGAGAGGGGTCCAGCCTCCATTCCCGCCCCGGGGGAGAAAGCTTCGGCGCCGGACCCGGGGGAAGGCTGCTGCCCCAGCCGCGGCAGGATGGCCCATCCCCAACCCCGCCCCACTCCCGCTCCCGCTCGGGGGAGGTGAAAGCGCCCGGGCCGCCGAAGTCGCCTCGCTCGCTCCTACCTGCGGGCCGGGCACCAGGTTGGGTTCGTCGTCCTCCCTGGAGCCGTCGCGATCGGGCTCCGCCGGCGCCTCCGGGGGGTCTGCACCCGCTCCCGCCTCCAGGCTTGGCGGCGGCGGGGGCTCGGGCGCCTGGGGCTTCTGCGGCCCCGCGGCCCGAGCCCGCTCGCGCCTACCCGCGCCGCCGCTCGGCCTGCTCCGCCTCCGAGTCATGCTGCCGCTCGCGCCGCTCCCTCGCTCCACACGCCGCGCCGCCGCCGCCGCCGCCGCCGCTACCGCTCCCCTCACAGGACAACAGCCAATATGGCGGCGCCCGGCTCCCCCCTCCGCCTGCTGCCAGCAGGTCAGAGGGCACGCGAAGTCCGCGCCGCCGCACTAGCCCCCGAGGCAGCCTGCGCCATTTTGAATAAGGTCACCACCCGGAGGTCCGTGGGAGAAAAGCCTGGTGGGGAGACGCCCTTCCCCCCTACGCGGGACGGGAAGGATGCTACCTGCTGGAGGAACGCGTGTAACGCGGTGGTAATCGCGGTGCAGCACCCTAGCACTTAATAATTGCCTGTTAAATGGATGAGTGAATTAATTTCTATAGTGTTACAATAATACTTTCACACCCGTCGTCTGACTCCTTCCAACAGCACAGCAAGGCAGATACGGATCATTCCCATTTTGCAGGGGAGAAATACTGAGGCAACATAAAGGCTTGCAAAAGGCTTCTGTACATCATTTTGTTGGAACTGCTGGGCTCGTGGACGGCCTAAGTTGAAAGGGACGGTCTTTATTTGCAACATACGGTCTACTGGGAGTCCAGCGTTCTGTGCTTGGGGCATGGGACTCAGATCCGACTCCTTGTTCTAGAGTCTGATGGAGAAGGTAGACACGTCGGTACATAGTTACAACCGGTGTGATAACGATGAGACGACTAGGTGTTTCCAAAAAAATAGTATATGCAGGAGAGGATTTTGGAATGGTACACAAAGGAGAATTTTTAAAACTTAATAATTATGTATTTAATTGTTAAAAATGGGATTTCCCCCCTCTTTTATTTTTGTGAATATACTGTATAATACATGCACATGGCACAGATTTAAAAAAAAGTTGTGAGTGAAGTCTGTCTCATGCCTGGGCTATGTACTCTGAAACTGTGGTTATATGGAGAGTTGCTATTGGTATCAAGAAGGGCAGAATCCTGACATTGGCTTCCTAACCCATGGCGCAAGGGCTATTTTGAAAGGAAGAGCTACATGGAAGGCCCTAGAGCTCTCCTTAACTACCAAGAAAATAAATAAAAAATAGTACCTTATCTTACCCAGGGATTAATACCACTCTCAAAGATTTGAAAGATGTAGGGTGAGTCCCATCACATCACCATTACCTCTTCAGTTTGTCCAGAATAGGAGAGAGATGGCCTTGAAGAACAATAGAGCATTATGATAAACTTACTTATTCTGGTAAGAACCCCAACTTCAGGCGCTCTTCCAGATGTGGTCCTTCTTGGGAGAGATCAGCACATTTGTTGGCCTCTAATAGGCAGCAAGAGGTCTGGTCAATGGTTATTCTTCTGTACCAAACACAAGGATTCCCTTGCATTGATCTGGCAGAGGCAGCAGTAAACCCTCACTGTCTGGCTTCAGGGTATGTCACTCTCTGGACCCAGCCACTTAGTTTACAGGGATTTTTTTTTTTTTTTTTTTTTTTTTTTTTTTTTTTTTTTTTTTTTTTTATGACAGAGCCTCACTCTATCTCCCAGGCTGGAGTGCAGTGGCGAAATCTCAGGTCACTGCAACCTCTGCCTCCTGGGTTCAAGGGATTCTTGTGCCTCAGCCTCGAGAGTAGCTGGGATTTGAGGCGCATGCTACCACACCCCCTAATTTTTTGTATTTTTAGTAGAGAAAGGGTTTTGCCATGTTGCCCTGGCTGGTCTCGTATTCTTGACCTTGGGTGATCTGCCTGCCTCAGCCTCCCAAAGTGCCAGGATTACAGGCATGAGCCACTGCACCCTGCCAGTTTACAGGGATTTTTTTTTTTTTTTTTTTTTTTTTTTTTTACTAAATCTCCATTCTAATGGATATCAGGCTAATCTACCAAGGCACTGATGACATCATCTTGATGGACCTTAAGAAAAGGGAATAACAGATATCCTGGATGATTTGGTAAAGCATGATGTGTGTGCCAGAGGATGGATAATAAATCTCACAAATATATAGGGGCCTGTCAGTAAGCCATCTAGGAGTCTGGGATATGTCGAGATATTTCCTGTAAAGTGAAGGAAAAGAGTAGGTCACACTCCCTGCTAAGGAAGAGATTCAGTACTTGGGCTTGGGCTTCTTTAGACTTGGTGGGAAACATAGATGTATTTAGGTACATTATTTTGACCAGTTACTGGGTCACTTGAAAGCTGCCAACTTTAAGGCAGGATCATACAAAAAGAGAAAGTTTTCCTACTGGACCAGGCTGCAGAGTAAATAGTTCTGGCTTTGGCCTTAATACTTAGACATTGGATTTTGGAGCAAAGTTACGCTTTCTTTTAGCAAATAGTTATACTCCATTTTAGAAATAGCTCCTGGCTTGCTTCAGGGGTCCGGTGAAATTGGATGCCTGATCCTGGCATACCACGTGACTACGTGACCTGAACTGAGTGTTATCTGATCTACTCAGCCATAAAATCAGGGGTGCTCAGCAACACCCTGTCATGAAGAAGAAGTGACATGTGTGGGTTGGGTCCACGCAAGTCCTAAAGCACAAGTAGGTTGCCAGAGCAAGTTACTTACATTCCTCTGGTGCCACACTCTTCTCCATTCCATCCCTCAACCTGGATCAATGGTTTCATGAACAGTTTAATGATGAGTTGACTAAGGAAGAAAAATCCAAAGCCCAGTTTGCAGATGGCTCTGTGTGGTGTGCTGGCTCCAGCCAGAAGCAAATTGCTAGCGTGTTCTAGCCTTCCTCAGACAGGGCCCAAGGGCATAGAAAAGGGAAATCCATGCAAAGACCTTGAAATAAAGACACATCAATTCCTGGCCATTGGATCATGATTTACTCTGTTGTTGAGGGACTTGGGGGAAAAAAAAGCCTGCAGCCTTAGTGACAGGAAGTTTTGAGGATGACAGATGTGGAAAGATTGCCCAGAATGGCTTAAGAACATAAGGCTATTTGTGTCCCAGATGAACGTTCATCAAAAGAACCTCTTAAAAGCCCAATGGGCAGTATGGCCGTTTCCGTGGCTGTCAGATTGTCTCTTCCCAACTATTTAAGAACTTATTCAATGGCTCCATGAGAAAACTGGCCCAGCAATTTGGACTGTCTCCTCCCCAAGGCTGGCTGACCTATCTACTCTCAGTGTTGAGTCCAATTTGCAGGAACCAGCCAGAGCCCCTGTGTGGAACCTTACTCTGAGGGGCACACCCAGCTCTCTTCTAGCTGGGTGATTACTTTGGACTATGTATTAGGGCTAGTTAGCTGCTGTAACAAACCAACCTCACATAGCAAGAGTTTTAACACCTTAGATCTTGTCTTATTCGTGTCGCAGGCCAATGCCTATTGAAGAGGACTTTGCAGTCACTCAGGGATCCAGTCTCCTTTGATCCTGTGGTTCTGCCTTCACCTGGGCTCTCAAAGTCCTCTTCATTCATCTAGAGGATAGGAAAGGTGATAGAGTGAGGGTTGCCTGGGACATTTCTTTCTTTCTTTCTTCCTTCCTTCCTTCCTTCCTTCCTTCCCTCCCTCCCTCCCTCCCTGCTTGCTTTCTTCCTTTCTTCCTTTCTTCCTTCCTTTCTTTCCTTTCTTTATTTTCTTTCCTTTCTTTTCTTTCTTTTCTTTCTTTCTTTTTTTTGAGACGGAGTCTCACTGTGTCACCCAGGCTGGAGTGCAGTGGCTTGATCTTGGCTCACTGCAAGCTCCGCCTCTTGGGTTCACGCCGTTCTCCTGCCTCAGCCTCCCACGCATGGGACATTTCTATGAGCTGTACCCAGAAATGAATATACATCACTTTTACTCACACGCCATCGGGAGAGAATTCCACCGCATGGTTCCCCCAGAGGATAATCTTTCCCTCTTACTTTTTCCTCTCTCCCCAGGCAGCACTGATCTGCTTTCTGTTTCTGCAGAATATTTTGCATTTTCATACAGTATGTATTCTGCTTTGCCAGGCATCTTTCCTGCAGTATAATTATTTTGATTCACCCACACCGTAGCGTGTTTAGATAGCTCATTCCTTTATACTGCTGAGTAGTATTCCGTTGTACGGAAGTATCACATTTTGTATCCATTCAGTGCTGATGAGCGGTCATGACAAACATTTCTCATGTATTAAATTAGCTTATTATGCTGCTCTGAGAACTGGAAGAAAATATATTTAACGCGCAGTGGCTCATGCCTGTATTGCCAACACTGTGGGAGGACCACTTAAAGCCAGGAGTTTGAGACCAGCCTGGGCAACAAAGCAAGACCCTGTCTCTCCAAAAAAGAAAGAAAGAAAAAAAAGCTGGCAGGTGGTATATGCCTGTAGTCCCAGCTACTTAGGAGGCTAAGCTGGGAGGCTTGCTTGAGGCCAGGAATTCAAAGCTGTAGTGAGCTGTGATCACTGCCACTGCAGTCCAGTCTGGATGATAAAGCAAGACCCTGTATCTGTAAGAAATAAATAAAGGATGGGTGCAGTGGCTCATGCCTGTAATCTCAGCACTTTGGGAAGCCAAGGCAGAAAAAATGTTTGCCGGGCTGGTCTTGAACTCCTGACCTCACGTGATCCACCCACCTTGGCCTCCCAAAGTGCTGGGATTACAGGTGTGAGCTACTGCGCCAGTGCAAGTTAAAGTTTTGAAAGCCACTAAGCGCTTGGGCTTTTGGAACCCCACATCCAGGATGGTTTGCAAGGCCTCCTCCTTTCCACCCTGTGACTTGGTCTCCCCTCCCAAGGCAACAGGCACGGAATCCCTAGTTGCTTGCGTGGAGAGGAAGGAAGGGGAAATTGCAAGGGCAATGCGAACTAGATTACCATCTCAGCATTGTTTTCCATCTGCACAGGTAATGTTCCGTGCTGATGAGCCTCACAGGTGTGTGCTTCATCCAGCTCCAGGGAAGTCATTGAGCACCATCTGCCCAATCCCCCTCATCCCAGAGGAAAGCAGATCCAAGCCCCTTCCTCTCCTTGAGTTCTGGAGTTGGACCTCAGTCAGAGGGATTTCTTAGCACTTTTTGAGGGAAGAAACCAGATCTGATCCCCTCTTCCTCAGTCCTCCTCCTTCTAACGTTGAGAATGGGCTTGTACCTTTGGGCAGGAAGGCCTGAGGTGGACTTTCCCCACCTCCATGGAGAGGGAGAAGGAGTTTAGAGGAGAGGAAATATGATTGCAGAGGGTGAGGGATGGGGTCGGGTGTCGGGGATCTTGAATCCCAGGATGAGACTGGACCTTCCTCACGGGTGATGGAGCTGGGGCACAGAAGAAGAAGGAAATAGGGAAATCCTGATAAGGCCCTCTGGGGAGGTGAAGCATGCTGGACTTTGCCTTGATCTTTTCCAAGCCCTACAGGCCTAAACGTTATAGTAACTATTATTGAAAGTTTTAATGGTATATTTTTTAACAGATAATGTTTTTCTACGAAGTATATAGTAAATTGCTAGTAAAGTAGATTGCATCATTAAGGTAAATGGTAATTACTCCTGATCATTACTTAACTGGGCAAGAACAATGAAACCTATACTAGAGGCCCTGTGAGGGAACACCACCAGGGGAAGCAATAAAACATCACGGACAGTGTCGAGGAACCTGGATTGGCCTGGGGTGTTTGGGAAACAAACCTCCCAAATAAGGGAGGAGAGACCTCTCTTGCTCACCACTCCATCATCATCTGACCTCTGAGTCTTGATTCTGCTTCCAAAATATTTACTCCGGCTACGATGAATCTCTGTTCATAAACCCAAGTGTGCAAGAAATACAAAGTTTTCTGTAACTCCACCTACTTTCTACTTTGCACTCTGCTGGAGTGACAGAAATTTAATCTCCGCTAACTTAGGGTTCTCTGGGCATAAGGGCTCAGAGCCTTATGAGTGTGTGCGTGTCGGGGGTGAGTGTGTGCGTGTTGGGGGGATCTAGTTCTTAGTGTCATCTGTCCCCACAGGCGTTCATGGAGAGGTCATGGGTCCCCACTGGTTGGTGCTGAGACCTGGCTTGTTCTTTCCCCACAGCTGGCTTTCCTCCTCCAGCCATTCTTGCCTGTGGGAATCTGGGTGAGGCTATCTAAGGTCTTCTCCTGGACACACCTCGTAGCCATTTCCATGCTGACCGTTGCTGCTTCCTGGGATAAGTTCTCTCTGCTCTTGGATTTTGTGCCCCCTCTTTGGGCCCCTCAGATGCTCTTGTCACTTCCCTCCATTCTTTTCTTCACTTCCTTCCTTCCTTTTCTCTAGACTCCAGCAACCTCTGTTTTGGGGTCTCTGGAAGACCCTCAAGAAATGGCTGTGTCTCCCTGACCAGGGTTCTAAACACACCGGGAAATGAAGCAAAGGAAAGGCAGATGGAGTCTCAATGTTCACCTTATTACCAACTTAGTCATGCCCCAGGTCAGAGTATGTTGTTCGGTGTGGGCCGATGACCGAGCCCTAAGTTAGGCAGACACCCTCCCAGACCCCTGAGTCATGGCAGTACTGGACTGAGTAGGCCTTCCTCTCAGATTCCCTGTGGGGGCAGTGGGTGTGGACCCCTTGCAAGCAGGGAGATCCCAAGAGGAAGAAGGGCAGAACAGAGCAGACCATGCGCCTGACTCTCCAGACTCACGGATCAGAGGACGCATTCTCTCCCCTCGGTGCAGAAGTAGCAGGCCTGTGGGGCCTACCACCTGGAAACAGCGAGGAATAGACATCTCCCCTAATCTTTCCTCCCCCTCCTCTTGCTCTTGATGTTTCTTGGAACTTTTCAGCTATGTCTGAGACTTCTTTTCCCTAAGTCCTTTTGAAACCAAATCCAGAATTTTTTTTTTGAGACAGAATCTTGCTCTGTCGCCCAGGCTGGAGTGCAGTGGCCCTATCTCGGCTCACTGCAAGCTCTGCCTCCCGGGTTCACGCCATTCTCCTGCCTCAGCCTCCCGAGTAGCTGGGACTACAGGCATCCGCCACCACGCCCGGCTAATTTTTTTTTGTATTTTTAGTAGAGACAGGATTTCACCTTGTTAGCCAGGCTGGTCTCCATCTCCTGACCTCGTGATCTGCCCGCCTCGGCCTCCCAAAATGCTGGGATTATAGGCGTGAGCCACTGCGCCCAGCCTTTTTTTTTTTTTTTTTTTTCTTTTTTAAGTCAGAGTCTCGCTCTTTCGCCCAGGCTGGAGTGCAATGGCGGGATCTTGGCTCACTGCAACCTCCGCCTTCTGGGTTCAAGCGATTCTCCTGCCTCAGCCTCCTGAGTAGCTGGGACTACAGGCATGTGCCACCATACCCGGTTAATTTTTGTATTTTTAATAGAGATGGAGTTTTGCCATGTTTGCCATGCTGGTCTCAAACTCCTGACCTCCAGTGATCTGCTTGCCTCTAGCCTCCCAAAGTGCTGGGATTATGGGCATGAGCCACCATGCTCAGCCCAGGCCTGGTATTTCCTTCTGGACTTTGTCTGACAGCAGCGTCTTTCCCCATCCCTCTCCACCTTGAACCCTGGATTTTAGCCACATCTTACAACTTTGATGTGCTCAACTCTCTGGATTCTCTCCCTTACGCCTCCCAGGGCTGATAAACTTATACTGATCCTTCAAGGACCAGGTCAAGGGTGCCTTCTTCTTTGAAACCATCTGTGGACTCACTCTGCTGTACATTGTAGTGGAAAGGCTTGGGAGTCAGACAGTTAAGTTAAAAGCTCTGCCGCTTGCTAGCTGCCTGACTCCAGGAAAGTCCTCAGTTTCTCTGGGTCTCAGTCTCACCATTTAGAGAATAGGGGTAAAAGTAGTGTCTTGGCCAGGTGCGATGCCTCACGCCTATAATCCTAGTACTTGAGGAGGCTGAGGTGAGTGGATCACTTGAGGCCGGGAGCTCCAGACCAGCCTGGCCAACATGGTAAAACCCTGTCTCTAGTAAAAATGCAAAAATTAGCTAGGCGTGGTGGCGTGCACCTGTAATCCCAGCTACCTGGGAGGCTAAGGCAGGAGAATGGTTTGAACCTGGGAGGCGGAGGGTGCAGTGAGCCAAGAATTCTTCACTGCACTCCTGCCTGGGCAACAGAGTGAGAATCTGTCTGAAAAAACAAACAGAGAGTGTCTTATGGCATTGTGAGATATAAATGGAGACGTTAGCAGAGTGTCTGGCACATACAGTAGGGTGTACAAAAACAAGAGCACCCTAACAAGAGCCTGACGCAGACAGAGTTAAAGGCCAAGGCATCTTGAAATGTGGTGTGCAGCCAGGCACAGTGGCTCATGCCTGTAATCCCAGCTACTCAGGAGGCCGAGGCAGGAGAATGGCTTGAACCTAGGAGGTGGAGGTTACAGTGCGCCGAGATCCCACCACTGCACTCCAGGCTGGGCGACAGAGTGAGACTCCCTCTCAAAAAATAGAAATGTGGTGTGTGGTTCTCAGTGCCTCTGATAACTAATGCAGCCTGCCCGTCAGAAGTCAGCTAACAAGGCTGTGTGAGTGGTGGCTCATGCCTGTAATCCCAGCATTTTGGCAGGCTGAGGCAGGAGAATTGCTTGAACCCAGGAGGTGGAGGTTGTAGTGAGCTGAAATTGTGCCATTGCACTCCAGCCTGGGCGACAAGAGCAACACTCCATTTAAAAAAAAAAAAGAAAAGAAAGAAAGGAAAAAGGTCAGCTAACAAAATGACTTATCATGGAAATGATAGTGAAGTCGTCACCGCTGTGTTGGACAATAACAGCCCCATCTCAGGGCCCCCTGTCTCCAGACATTGATACCTTCCAGCCCTGCCATGCACTGCCCCAGAGTGAATTTTCTGATAGGTGTAATAATGTAACCGAGGGTTTCAGTAGTTTCCGTTCTGAAGTGGCTCTCCACATCTGTGCTTCTGACGCATAGCCTTTTCTGAGCTCCTACTGAAATAGGCAAACCAAAGTAATAGGAACAATTAGTCTTCATCACTGGACATTAGGAAGGGTCTCACCTACACATCTGAAAATGCGTGGTCCAGCAGGAAGTCATTCTGATTAGGGCAGAGTGCAGACAGGAAATCTGCTGGTGATCTCCCTCTGTTCACTTCCTGGTCCCACTGATACCTCTTGGCTTACAGTCGGGCCAGGAGACAAGAGCTCTCATGGTCTGCAAGGGACATGAACTCCAATGGGCTTGAAATCCATACCCATTCTGCAGGGAATGGGGATCCCGCATAGGATCTCACACCCAGAGTGCCCATGACAGGGGGGTCTGGAAAAAGGTGAGGGGGTGGTTTCTTGAAGGATGCTTAATTGGAGAGAAGGGGTGTGTAAGTAACAGATTACACCAAAATGTAGTGTGGCTTAAAACAAAAATAAGCATTTATTATTTCATGTAGTTTCTTCGGGCTGGGAATTTGGGAGTGGCCTAGCTGGGTGGTGGATCTGACTCAGGATCTCTCATGAAAGGTGAGGGCAAGATGTCGCTCGAAGGTTGGGTGCGGTGGCTCACGCCTGTAATTCCAGCACTTTGGGAAGCCAAGGCAGGTGGATCACTTGAGGGCAGGAGTTTGAAACCAGCCTAGCCAATATGGTGAAACCCCATCTCTACTAAAAATACAAAAATTACCTGGGCGTGGTGGTAGGTACCTATAATCCCAGCTACTCGGGAGGCTGAGGCAGAAGAATTACATGAACCCAGGAAACAGAGGTTGCAGTGAGCCGAGATTGCATCACTGCACTACAGCCTGGGCGACAGAGCGGAAACTCCATCTCAAAAATAAAAATAGCCGGGCACGGTGGCTCACGCCTGTAATCCCAGCACTTTGGGAGGCCGAGGCGTGCGGATCACGAGGTCAGGAGATCGAGACCATCCTGGCTAACACGGTGAAACCCCGTCTCTACTAAAAATACAAAAAAACTAGCCGGGCGTAGTGGTGGGCGCCTGTAGTCCCAGCTACTCGGGAGGCTGAGGCAGAAGAATGGCATGAACTCAGGAGGTGGAACTTGCAGTGAGCCGAGATCGCGCCACCGCACTCCAGCCTGGGCGAATGAGCAAGACTCCGTCTCAAAAAAAAATAGATAAATAAAAATAAAAATAAAAAATAAAAATAAAATAAAAATCAAAAGGAAGATTTCACTCGGGGCTGCAGCTATCTGCAGGCTCGATGGGGCTGGAGGAGCCATGCCCATGAGGGTGCAGTCAGGCTGTCAGTGGGAGGCCCCTGTCCTCACCGTGTGGGCCTCTCCGCATCCTATTGGTTACACAGACTGACCCTCTTCAGTGTGAGGGAGGACAACACAGAAGCGTGAACACCAGGAAATATGAGTCATTGGGGCCACCTCGGAGGTTGGTTACCCAAGGGAGGTTGTCTTCAGCCAGGACAGAGGGGAAGAGGAGTCCCCCACTCCAGACACAAAATATGATACAAAATGTAGATGCATTGTTCACCTTCAAAAGAAGTAAGGGACATCTTCAGGGTCAGGAGAAAGCGGCATATCAGGCTGCGCACGGTGGCTCACGCCTGTAATCCCAGCATTTTGGGAGGCCGAGGCGGGCGGATCATGAGGTCAGGAGATAGAGACCATCCTGGCTAACGTGGTGAAATGCCATCTCTGCTAAAGATACAAAAAATTAGCTGCGCGTGGTGGTGGGTGCCTGCAATACCAGCTACTCGGGAGGCTGAGGCAGGAGAATGGCATGAACCCGAGAGGCAGAGCTCGCAGTGAGCTGAGATCGTGCCACTGCACTCCAGCCTGGGCAACAGAGCGAGACTCGTCTCAAAAAAAAAAAAAAAAAGAGGCACATAATTTCAGCAAGCCCTGAAGGCCTGTGGCAGACCTTGATTTAGGGAGCTTCAAGGGTCAGGCTTTGCACCTGACTGCCCATTGCCCTAGGGTGTATCATTTTCTGGTTCTGGGCAATAAGTCAGTGTACAGTGATCTTGACCACAGATAACAGGCTGGTCTGCTATTCAAATGACATCATGCTGACAGGAATAGCTTGGATTGCCCCTACACACACAGAGAAAGTTATGTATTTTTTAACATTCATATTAATGCTGAGCACAGAGGCTCATGCCTATTGTCCAAGCTGTACTGAGGCAGGAGGATCGCTTGAGCCCAGGCGTTGAAGACCAGCCTGGGCAAGACAGTGAGACCTTGTCTCTCTCTCTCTTTTTTTTTTTTTTTTTTTTGAGACAGTATCTTGCTCTGTTGTCCATGCTGGAGTGCAGTGGCACTATTTTGGCTCACTACAACCTCCACTTCCTAGGTTCAAGTGATTCTCCTGTCCCAGCCTCCCCAGTAGCTGGGATTGCAGACACCCATCACCATGCCTGGGTAATTTTTGTATTTTAATAGAGACAGGATTTCACCATGTTGCCCAGGGTGGTCTCGAACTCCTAAGCTCAGGCAATCCGCCTGCCTCAGCCTCCCACAGTGCTAGGATTACAGGTGTGAGCCACCGTGCCTGGCTTCTTGTCTCTTAAAAAAAAAAAAAGTTCATATTAATTGGCCTGGAGTCCTACTTACCATTCCGAGAATGTCTTTTTTTCCTCACCTCCCTGTGCTCTCTACAACTCAGGTGCCCAGCCAGTTGGGTGAGGCTTTTGCAGGATAGAACCCCGGAAAGCTTGGAGAAGCTCTGGAAGCACTCTGTTTTTCTCTGGCTGCTTTTGCTGCGGGGGCCCCACGGTGCGGTCAGAGGTCCAGCAGGACAGTGGAGTGGGGTGGCGGGGGTGCTTTTCTGGTGCAGCTGGAGTGCCCTTGGGAAGCTGGGGCTCTGTCCTCTTCATTTCTGCTACTGTCAGTGCCTCTGGGAAGGAAGAAAACAGTAGTAGGGCCCAGGATCTGGTTTGCCCTGCCTGTCTACTTGAAAGGAAAAGCAGTTCTTCTCTGTGACAGCCTCCAGAGGTTCTCTGCTGCTGGGCTGGACCGCATTTGCAGCCTTGAGTTTGGGAGTAGCTTCCTTTCCCCTATTTCAAAGCCTTCCCTCATTTCCTGTCCCAGAAGAGGGGCATTGCTTGGGGAGATGGGAAGAAACTAACCTGGTTACCTTTTCCTCTGCAGATAAATCTTCACAGCTATTTACAAAGTGACAACCTCCCTCTAAAAATCCTTGCTTGGAGGGCACCTTGTAGTGCTGAGGATTTTCACAGATAAGATAGTTCTTCAGAGAGCCTGGATCTTGGAGGAAGCATTTTCTCACTGTCTCATCTGGCAAATTCCTCCCTTATATCAGTGATACCTTTATCTCCCAGGGGCGAGTCCTCTGGCTCTCCAGCTACTTGGATGCACCCAGGAACATGCCAATCATATTATCATTATTGGACAATTATTAGTTGTTGGACAATTATTCATCGGACTGTGAGAATTGGAGTTAGCTAGACCTGCATATCACCTAGAGTGAAAGCCAGAATCCTAACCGGATGCCCTCCTCCTCCTGAGCTCTTCCTTTCCGCTTTCTCGCTGCATCCCAGGCACCTGCCTTCCTTGCTCTCCATACTCCCACCTCAGGGTCTTTGCATGTACTCTTTGCTCTGCAAAGATGGCGGCAGCTGACCAAGGACAGGCAGTGAGGCTTCTGTGCAGCATACAGGCAGTCGGAGATGTGTCTGCAGAGAATTTCGTAACAATTAGAACCCTGACTAAAATTTGGTTTGCATTCTTTTTATCATCACCAAGCGCTGGCAGTTCTAAGCAGTGTCACTGATGAAATACTCTCCCCAGGAAAGTATTTTACCAGCTTCTGTTGGTCTAAGTTATTAGTATAAACAGTTGCTGGAGTTACTGATAAGTTTTTATTTGTTTGTTTGTTTTATATTTGAGACTGAGTCTCACTGTATCACCCAGGCTGGAGTGCAGTGGCACGATCTCAGCTCACTGCAAACTCCACCTCCCGGGTTCAAGCAATACTCCTGTTTTAGCCTCCCAAGTAGCTGGGACTACAGGCACACACCACCATGCCTGGCTAATTTTTGTATTTTTAGTAGAGATGCAGTTTCACTGTGTTGGCCAGTCTGGTCTTGAACTCCTGACTTCAGGTGATCCTTCCGCCTAGGCCTCCCAAAGTGCTGGGATTACAGGTGTAAGTCACCATGCCTGGCCGATAAGTTTTAATAATATATATGTATGCTTCAAATCATTATTTTTTTCTACTTACCCTTTAATAAACATTGTGTTTTGTGTGGAAACTAATTGTGAAAACTTCCAGTCATACAGTTATCTCCTCCCCAACTCCCCGCAACTGCTTTCTGAAATGAAAGCAGAGAAGCATTCATTTCGAGAGTAAAATTGGCTGGGCAGGGTGGCTCACACCTGTAATCCCAGCACTTTGGGAGGCTGGGGCGGGTGACATGGTGAAACTCTGTCTCTATTAAAAATACAAAATTAGCCGGGAGTGGTGGTGGGCACCTGTAATCCCAGCTACCTGGGAGGCTGAGGCAGGAGAATCGCTGGAACCTGGGAGGCGGAGGTTGCAGTGAGCTGAGATCGTGCCACTGCACTCCAGCCTGGGTGACAGAGCGAGACAAGAGACTCCGTCTCAAAAAAAAGGCCAGGTGTGGTGGCTCACACTTGTAATCCCAGTACTTTGGGAGGCTGAGGAGGGTAGATAACGAGGTTAGGAGTTCAAGACCAGCCTGGCCAAGATGGTGAAAACCCATGTCTACTAAAAACACAAAAATTAGCCAGGCATGGTGGCATGGGTCTGTAATTCCAGCTCCTCAGGAGGCTGAGGCAGGAGAATTGCTTGAACCCGGAGGTGGAGGTTGCAGTCAGCCAAGACTATACCCCTGTACTCCAGCCTGGACGACAGAGCGAAATTCGATCTCAAAAAAAAAAAGTAAAATTGTAGCTGTTTGGAATTGTTTGAGTTATAGTCAAGGGCAGTTTGTGGCTCCAACCCCCTGATAGTGCATATTCTTGTGTTTAAAGATTCAAAATAAAAAATGATAGTATAATGATTTTTCCTTTTTAAATTATGTTTTTGTTAATTTTTAATTTTTTTTTTTTTTTTTTTTTTTGAGATGGAGTCTCGCTCTGTCGCCGGGGCTGGAGCGCAGTGGCTGGATCTCAGCTCACTGCAAGCTCCGCCTCCCGGGTTTACGCCATTCTCCTGCCTCAGCCTCCTGTGTAGCTGGGACTACAGGCGCCCGCTACCTTGCCCGGCTAGTTTTTTGTATTTTTTTAGTAGAGACGGGGTTTCACCGTGTTCGCCAGGATGGTCTCGATCTCCTGACCTCGTGATCCGCCCGTCTCGGCCTCCCAAAGTGCTGGGATTACAGGCTTGAGCCACCGCGCCCGGCCAATTTTTAATTTTTTATTTTTTGAGACAGGGTCTCACTCTGTCACCCAGGCTGGAGTGCAGTGGCATGATCACTGCGCACTGCAGCCTCGACCTCCTAGGCTCAAGCGATCCTCCCACTTCAGCCTCTAAGGAGCTGAGACTACAGGTGTGTATTACCATGCCTGGCTATTTTTTTTTTATTTTTTGTAGAGCCAGGGTCTCTCTTTGTTGCCCAGGCTGGACTCGAACTCCTGGGCTCAAGCAGTCCTCCTGCCTCGGCCTTCCAAAGTGCTGGGATTAGAGGCAAGAGCCACCACTCCTGGCCTGTATAATGATTTTAAAGACAAAGAAACAGAATTTATTTCATTTCTGTAATCCCGTATGTGACCACATTTATTTATATTTAGCATGTAAAACAGTGGGAAAGTGCAGATTTTAATTGATATATGAAGTGGTTTTATTGAATTTCAATAGTATCTTTTAAAATTGATCTTTGTTTTAAAATTGTTTATTGTTTTAAAAGTAAAAAAATAATAAAAAACACATTAAATTAGTGGGGTGCACTTCGGTAGTCGCCGCAGTGGTACTTCTCGTAGATACTTCCCTTTTATAAGTTGTGGTAAAATATACTTAAGATTTACCATCTTGGTCGGGTGCGGTGGCTCATGCCTGTAAGTCCAGCACTTTGGGAAGCCAAGGCGGGTGGATAACAAGGTCAGGAGTTTGAGACCAGCCTGGCCAGCATAGTGAAACCCCATCTCTACTGAAAATACAAAAAATTACCCAGCTGTGGTGGTGGGTGCCTGTAATCCCAGCTACTCGGGAGGCTGAGGCAGGACAATCTCTTGAACCTGGGAGGTGGAGGTTTCGGTGAGCTGAGATCGCACCATTGCACTCCAGCCTGGACAACAAGAGTGAGACTCTGTCTCAAAAAAAAAAAAAAAAGATTTAACCATGTTAATTATTTTTAAGTGCACAGTTCATTGACATTAAGTATATTCATACCGTTGCACAACCATCACCACCATCCATCTCCAGAACTTTTCCATCTTCCCAAATGGATACTCTGTACCCATTAAACACCAGCTCCCCGTTCCTCCTCCCCCAGCCCCTGGCAGTCACTCTTCTACTTTCTGTCGCTATGAATTCGGCTATTCTAGGAACCTCATGCAAAAGCAATCATACAACAGATGGGTTGGTTTTATTAAAATTCACTTATTAGTTATTGGACAATTTATTTACATACGATAGTGTTAACATCAGACTGTGAGAAAGAGCAAAAGCAGCCCCTGACACCTGAAGCTGGCCTGGCCCTGAGATGATGCCTTTGGGAGGTGATTAGGTCATGTGGGCAGAGCCCTTATGAATGGGATTAGTGCCCTTAGAAAAGAGGCCTGAGGTCGGGTGCGGTGGCTCACGCCTGTAATCTCAGCACTTTGGGAGGCTGAGGTGGGTGGATCACGAGGTCAGGAGATGGAGATCATCCTGGCTAACACGGTGAAACCCCATCTCTACTAAAAATACAAAAAATTAGCCGGGCGTGGTGGCAGGCGCCTGTAGTCCCAGCTACTCGGGAGGCTGAGGCAGGAGAATGGCATGAACCCGGGAGGCGGAGCTTGCAGTGAGCCAAGATCGTGCCACTGTACTCCAGCCTGGGCAACAGAGCAAGACTCTGTCTCAAAAAAAGAAAAGAGGCCTGAGACAGACGTCTTGCCCCTTCTACCATGTGAGGTTGTAGTAAAAAGAAGTAAAAAAAAAAAAAAAAAAAAAAATCCTGGGGTGCAGTGGCTCACACCTGTAATTGCTGAGGCAGAAGGGTCATGTGAGCCCAGGAGTCCGAGACCAGGCCGGGTGAAAAAAAAAAATAGAAGGCCGTTTTTGAACCAGGAAGTAGGTTCTCAATTGACAACAAGTTTGGCAGCACATTGATGTTGAACTTCCTAGCCTCTAGAACAGTGAGAAATCAATGTATTTTGTTTGTTTGTTTGAGGCAGTCTCGCTCTGTCACCCAGGCTGGTGTGATCTCAGCTTACTGCAACCTCTGCCTCCCATGTTCAAGCAATTCTCCTGCCTCAGCCTCCCGAGTAGCTGGGATTATAGGCGCCCACCACCACACCTGGCTAATTTTTTGTATTTTTAGTAGAGGCAGGGTTTCACAGTGTTGGCCAGGCTGGTCTCGAACTCCTGACCTCAGGTGATCCACCTGCCTTGGCCTCCCAAAGTGCTGGGATTACAGGTGTGAGCCACCACATCCGACCAATGTGTGCTCTTTGTAAGCCGTGCAGTCTATGGTATTCTGTTATAGCAGCCTGGATGGACTAAGATACGCTAGGTTTTGGGAATTTGAGAATTTTGGAAAGCCACCATCTAACCTGAGGGGAGGAATTTGCCCCAAGAACCTGATGTGGGTCTCTGCCCACACTGTGGCTTTTGCAGTCTGATCTCCCTTGCCTCCACAGTGGGAGGGGCTGTGAACAGTGAAGGATGGAAGCCAAATAGGGGAGTGGAAGGAGCTTCAAGCTGAGAACAGGGACGCTCTCTGCGCTTCCCTAGATTCCTTTATGACACGGAGCATTGATGCTGGACAACCAGGGTGATTACAAGGAAATGAAGATGTGAAGGTTTTGAGGAGATTCTGATCTCGGCACAGCAACCCCATGAGGTAATAGGCTTGGATGGGAGGAAAGACTTTTCTTCTCCCGTCTTAGGTTCTGTGAATTGAACGGATCTAAGAAGATTAGCAGGAGGAAAGCATGCAAATTTTGATGTTAAAATTTTAATTTTTATGTGTACATGGAGACCTTCCTAGAAAAGAAATGAAGACCCAGGCCATGTGCAGTGGCTTATGCCTGTAATCCTAGCACTTTGGGAGGCCAGGGCAGGAAGATCACTCGAGCCCAGGAGTTTGGTACCAGCCTGGCCAACACAGTGAGACCCTGTCTCTAATTAAATTAAAAAGAAAAGTAAATTTAAAAAGAAATAAAGATCCAAAGAAACAGCTTATAAACCATTTTAACAATGAATTATAAATTGTGGACACATGACAAGACAAAGGGAAAAGGGCGGTTGAGCTGGGACTGAAAAATTGTGGGAAAGTGACTAGGAAATATATGGGGGAAGCTAATTAAAGATGAATTCTTTTCTTTTTAAGAGACGGGGTCTTTCTATGTTGCTCAGGCTGCTCTTGAACTCCTAGACTCACGTGATCCTCCCACCTCTGTCTTCCGTGTAGCTAGGACTATAGATGTGTGCCACTATGCCCAGCTAATAGGGCTATTATTATTATTTTTTGAGACAGAGTCTCACTCTGTTGTCCAGGCTGGAGTGCAGTGGTGTGATTATGGCCCACTACGGCCTTGACTTCCTGGGCTCAAGTGATCCTTCCACCTCAACCTCCCGGGTACCTGGGACTACAGGTGCATGCCAGCACACCTGGCTAATTTTTTGTAGAGATGGGGTTTTGCCATGTTGCCCGGGTTGGTGTCAAACTCCTGGCATCAAGCAGTCCACCCACCTCAGCCTCCCAAAGTGCTGGGATTACAGGTGTGAGCTACTGTGCTCAGCTTGATAAGGGCTATTTGAATAAGGCTTGTTTTGTCCAGATTCATCTCAGCATTGACTCCTCATCTCCAGTGATTATAATGTTCTTCACTTCCTGTTATTAGAAGGGCACCTTTCTCTTGGGAAATGTATACCCTTCTTTTAGGTAGAAAGGGGGAGGTCTGGCCGGGCGCGGTGGCTCAAGCCTGTAATCCCAGCACTTTGGGAGGCCAAGGCGGGCGGATCACGAGGTCAGGAGATCGAGACCATCCTGGCTGACACGGTGAAACCCCGTCTCTACTAAAAAATACAAAAAACTAGCCGGGCGAGGTGGCGGGCGCCTGTAGTCCCAGCTACTGGGGAGGCTGAGGCAGGAGAATTGCGTGAACCCGGGAGGTGGAGCCTGCAGTGAGCTGAGATCCGGCCACTGCACTCCAGCCCGGGCGGCAGAGCGAGACTCCGTCTCAAAAAAAAAAAAAAAAAAAAAAAGGGGGAGGTCAAAGAGCTCTTCCTGCATCTGCTGTGTCTCAGTTACCTTTAGCTTAAAATAATTGATATGTCAAAGTGGCATATTTTAGGTGGCATGTTCTGATCCCCTTCAGGTTCTTAGTTTTCCCCATCCAGCTGGGAACAGTGGCTCATGCTTGTAATCCCAACACTTTGGGAGGCTGAGATGGGGAGATCATTTGAGCCCAGGAGTTTGACACCAGCCTAGGCGACATGGCTAAACCCCATTTCTACAAGAAATACAAAAATTAGCCAGGCATGATGGTTCATGCCTATTTTTCCAGCTACTCAGGAGGCTGAGGCATAAGAACCGCTTGAGCTTTGGAGGCAGAAGTTGCAGGGAGCCGAAATCTCGCCACTGCACTCCAGCCTGGGTGACAGAGCAAGACTCTGTCTAAAAAAAAAAAAAAAAAATGTTCCCTATCCTCGTTCTTTCCTCAAGTGGCAAGAATAGAGGTGGGACACCCCGATCCCTGCCTACAGACTTCCTCAGTATAGCAGATTCTTCACAGTATGTCTGTGGAGCCATGAATAGAAGACATAAAACTGCTCTCTTTCTGTGGCCCTTCTGTCCCAGGTGTCAACGACTCCCTTCCATCCTAGATAAATCTCTCCACCTGGGTTCTCATTCCACTTCCTCCTGCCTTTCTGAGGACCTGGCTTCTTCTATTTTCTCTTCTGTTATCTTAAATCCTGTTTCTGCTACATTTTCTTCCTAAGAATATAAACGACCTATCAACTTTTTTTTTTTTTTTTTTTTTTTTTTTTTAGACAGAGTTCCACTCTTGTCGCCCAGTGGCGAGATCTCGGCTCGCTGCAAGCTCCACCTCCCAGGTTCAAGTGATTCTCCTGCCTCAGCCTCCTGAGTAGCTGGGACTACAGGCGTGCGCCACCACACCCGGCTAATTTTTGTATTTTTAGTAGAGACGGGATTTCACCATGTTGGCCAGGCTGATCTCGAACTCCTGACCTCAGGTGATCCACCACCTTGACCTCCCAAAGTGCTGGGATTACAGGTGTAAGCCACCGCGCCTGGCCTATTAATCCTATTTTTAACAATGACAACAATGAGGATGGACTATGTGGCCATCCTCTAGGGATAGCCCTTCGTTTCTCCCTGCCTTCCAAAAAGCAGAAGACGCATTCTCACTTCCCTTTCACTCTTGGCTCCGGTTTTCCTCACACCAAGAAGTTACTCTGGATCAGCATGACAGTAAGGTCTTGGGGGCCTTGGAAACTTCAGCCTCCACTGGATCAGCCCTCTCAATGGCACCAAGGCTGACACATGCTGCCTTCATGTACCCACATCTCCTGGAGGCCATGGCACCACTCTCCTGATTGCCATCCCTCTTTTGAGCTCTCCCTAATCATCCTTCCTCCCCAGGATTCTGCCCACTTCCTCACCCAGCTCGCTCTATTCCCCAGGATTCTGCCCACCTCCGCATCCCGCTCGCTCTATTCCCCTGACTTTGCAGGCAATCTGTGGGTTGGCCACATTGCAGATCTAGCTCCGAGGAGAGATCTAGAAGGTCAGTCTCTCCTTTGACCTTCAGCCTGTTAGAAATGCTTGTCCTTTGGTGCTGTAAAGAAATAGCACTTTAATATGAATTGAATTTCTTCAGCAAGGCCATTTTTACTTTCTGCAGAAAGGGTACACTCGCCAGCAGTGTTGCCACAAGAGTACACTGGACAAAGGAGACAGGGTCATTTATAACCTGACGCGTCCACCTTCCTACTGTGTCCAGTTTTTATTGGCTGAAACGGGACCTCACATTTTGCATTTGTCCTGATTGGCTAGTAACTTAGAACTTTTTAAAAGAGGCAAAGACAGAGGAGAACAAAGGAAGGAGGAAGTAACTTGTGGGATGCTGAGAAAGGTAAAAATACCTTCAGATAAGGAAGAGGAACAGGCTATGACCTAATGCTTGCTTGGACTAGTATAAGCATGCCAGGGCAAATATTCAGGCTAAATTGTGGGAGCTAAGAACATAAAGTCCATTGATTTCTCTATTACGGCTAGCAGATATTTAAGAATGTTAGCACAGGTCTTTGAATAAATTTTGCTTCTAAGAGAAGTTACTATTTATTCCTAATTAGATGGGAAGGAAAGTCTTTGAAGAGGAACCTCTACTTTACTTTTTACAAGCCCTACCCAGCAGTCCTATTTTTCTCTTCTCAGGTATCATTCTCTTCAGTGGCTACTTGAAGACATCATTCTGCCTAAGATCCCTAAACTGCTCCCCCTTATTCTTAGCGGGCCATATCAGAGGGATATGTCACCTCTCCCAAGGCGGACTGACCTCACACATCTTTGCCTGCTTCTCACCTGCCCAAAGCCAGTGCCCCACCTGTGAACTCATCTTTTGTTCACTTGAGGCCACAGGAAACTTGAAACATGAATTGCTGCCCAATTTCCTGCAGGATGTTCCCGGGCCCACTCCAGTGGGGTTTGGAAGCTGTCCCAGTTTAGGAAACAGAATTCTTTTTTTCTTTTTTCTTCTTTTTTTTTTTTTTTTTTTTTTTTTGAGACGGAGTCTCGCTCTGTCACCCAGGCTGGAGTGCAGTGGCACAATCTCGGCTCACTGCAAGCTCCGCTCCGCCTCCCGGGTTTACGCCATTCTCCTGCCTCAGCCTCCCGAGTAGCTGGGACCACAGGCACCCGCCACCACGCCCGGCTAATTTTTTGTAATTTTAGTAGAGACGAGGTTTCACCATGTTAGCCAGGATGGTCTCGAACTCCTGACCTCGTGATCCACCCACCTCGGCCTCCCAAAGTGCTGGGATTACAGACGTGAGCCACCGCGCCCGGCCTTTTTTCTTCCTTTTTGAGATGGAGTCTCACTCTGTCACCCAGGCTCCAGTGCAATGGCGTGATCTCGGCTCACTGCAACCTCCACCTCCTGGGTACAAGCAATTATCCTGCCTCAGCATCCCAAGTAGCTGGGATTACAGGTGTCTGCCACCACTCCCAGCTAATTTTTGTATTTTTTAGTAGAGATGGGATTTCGCCATGTTGACCAGGCTGGTCTCAAACTCCTGACCTCAGGCGATCTGCCTGCCTCAGCCTCCCAAAGTGCTGGGATTACAGGCGTGAGCCACCGTGCCCGGCCAGGAAATGGATTTCTTAAGTCTCAGATCCCCGTTAAATTTGCATGTCTAGACCTGTATTTGCAGTCTAGTTTTATTTGCACAGTAACGGATACTGGAGCAGTGCCCTCTGTGATGGAAAGTAGCTCCTGCTGATTGAGTCCCTACTACGTGCCAGGTCTTGTGCCCGGTGCTTTGCCTTTCGTGTCCCATGGAACCTTTAGACTATATTTACGAGGTCAGGAATGGTAAGTGTCTCACTGGAAGGCATGCTGCTAGAGACTTGCAGAGCCTGGAAGTCAGTCCAGGGTCTGATCCAAACCCTTACTCTGTTCCCTATCCCAGATGCCTTAAGGCTCATTTTAATCATGTTGTCAACTTTCTAGCTCCCAAAGCTCAGAGGAGAGACCTCAGGAGATGGCTGGAGAGCTAGAGCAACACTATTCAACTCGAACAGAATAAGATGTATATATTAATTTAAGATTTTCCAGTAGCCACATTAAAAAAATATAAAGAAACAGGTGAAGTTAATTTTATTAATATAATTTATTTATCTAAATGTATTCCAAATATTATCATTTCAACATGTGGTATTTTATTGTATTTATTTTTTTGTTTTTGAGACAGAGTTTCACTCTTGTTGCCCAGGCTGGAGTGCAGTGGTGCAGTCTTAGTTCAACCTCCGCCTCCCGGGTTCAAGTGATTCTCCTCCATTAGCCTGCCGAGTAGCTGGGATTGCAGGAGCCTGCCACCATCCCCGGCTAACTTTTTGTATTTTCAGTAGAAACGGAGTTTTACCATGTTGGCCAGGCTGGTCTCGAACTCCTGACCTCAGGTGATTCACCCACCTCAGCCTCCCAAAGTGTTGGGATTACAGGTGTGAGCCACTGCGCCCGGCCACGTGTACTTTTCTCTTTAAAGACAGGTTTTGCTCTGTCACCCAGGCTGGAGTGCAGTGGCACAATCATAGCTCATTGCAGCCTTGACCTCCTGGGCTCAAGTGATCCTCCTGCCTCAGCCTCCCAAGTAGCTGGGACTACAGGCTTACAGGCATGTGACACCACACCCAGCTAATTTTACTTTTTGTTTTGTTTTGTTTTGAGACAGGGTCTCACTCTGTCACTAGGCTGGAGTGCAGTGGCGTGATCTTGACTCACTGCAACCTCCGTCTCCTGGGCTCAAGTGATTCTTGTGCCTCAGCCTTCTGAGTAGCTGGGACTACAGGTGCGCGCCACCACACCCGATAAATTTTTGTATTTTTAGTAGAGATGGGGTTTCACCATGTTGGCCAGGATGGTCTTGATCTCCTGACCTCGTGATCTGCCTGCCTTGGCCTCCCAAAGTGCTAGGATTCACCACGCCTGGCTGAACCATTCCTTTTCAAAGCCTCTATTGGCCAGGCGCGGTGGCTCACTCCTGTAATCCCAGCGCTTTGGGAGGCCAAGGCAGGTGGATCAGCTGAGGTCAGGAGTTCGAGACCAGCGTGGCCAACGTGGTGAAACCCCATTTCTGCTAAAAGCACAAAAATTAGTCAGGAGTGGTGGCAGGTGGCTGTAGTCCCAGCTACTCAGGAGGCTGATGCAGGAAATCGCTTGAACCTGGGTGGTAGAGGTTGCAGTGAGCCGAGATCATGCCACCTCACTCCAGCCTGGATGACAGAGAGACTCTCCAAAAAAAAAAAAAAAAAGAAAGAAAAAAAGAAAAATAAAAAGCCTCTATCTTGGCCAGGCATGATAGCCCTCACCTGTAATCCCAGCTCTTTAGGACGCCAAGGTGGGAGGATCGCTTGAGTCTAGGAGTTGGAGGCCAGCCTGGGCAACATAGGGAAACCCTGTCCCTACAAAAAAAGTATGAAAAATTGGCCAGAATGTGGTGGCATGCACCTATAGTCCCAGCTACTCTGGAGGCTAAGGTGGGAGGACGGCTTGAGCCTGGGAGGCTGAGGCTGCAATTGTCTCAGAAAAAGCCTCGGCCGGGCGCGGTGGCTCAAGCCTGTAATCCCAGCACTTTGGGAGGCCGAGATGGGCGGATCACGAGGTCAGGAGATCGAGACCATCCTGGCTAACACGGTGAAACCCCGTCTCTACTAAGAAATACAAAAAATAGCCGGGCGAGGTGGCAGCGCCTGTAGTCCCAGCTACTCGGGAGGCTGAGGCCGGAGAATGGCGTGAACCCGGGAGGCGGAGCTTGCAGTGAGCTGAGATCCGGCCACTGCACTCCAGCCTGGGCTACAGAGCGAGACTCCGTCTCAAAAAAAAAAAAAAAAAAAAAAAAAAAAAAAAGAAAAAGCCTCTAACCTTAACATGTTATGTAATTAAGGGTTAAGCCACTTCAAGTACTCTTAAGATCCTTCCTGCCTTTGTGTCTCTGCAGGCTTCTTTATCCCCACCTGGAATTCCTTTCCCTCTCTTCAGATTCAAACCCTCCCAAGTTTCAGTGCTCTACTCACATTCGTTTTCCATCCATCCATCCATCCATCCATCCATCCATCCATCCATCCATCCATCCATCTGAGTCTCACCCCATCCTGAATTCTGTGAGTTCTTATTGCTGCCCCCTGCCCTGCTTTTTTTTTTTTTTTTTTTTTTTTTTGAGACAGAATCTCGCTCTGACACCCAGGCTGGAGTGCAGTGACGCAAACTCGGCTCACTGCAGCCTCTGCCTCCCGGGTTCAAGTGATTCTTCTGCCTCAGCCTCCCGAGTAGCTGGGACTACAGGCATGCGTCACCATGCCCAGCTAATTTTTTTTTTTTTTTTTTTTTTTTTGTATTTTTAGTAGAATGGGGTTTCACTATGTTGGTCAGGCTGGTCTTGAACTTCTGACCTCAAATGATCCACCTGCCTCAGCCTCCCAAAGTGCTGGAATTACAGGCATGAGCCACTGCGCCCAGCCAATTGTTCCATTTTTTAATGTCACTGGGTACCTTATCGTGTGTACACTTCTTGCTCTCCGTAATGGGTTGACTAGTGATTACAAAAAAGATATGGCCATGCTTCAACCCCCAGAACCTTTGAATATGACCTTATTTGGAAAAAGAGTCTTTACAAATATAATAATAATTTTTTCTTGAGACAGGGTCCCTCTCTGTCACCCAGGCTGGAGTGCAGTGGCAAGATCACAGCTCACTGCAGCTTTGACCCCCTGGGCTCAAGTGATCCTCCCACCTCAGCCTCTAAGTAGCTGGGAGTACAGGTATGCATCACCATGCCTAGCCAATTTTTAAATTTTTTTTGTAGAGATTTGATCTCACTGTGTTGCCCAGGCTGATCTCCAACTCCTGGGTTCAAGTGATCCTCCCACCTCAGCCTCCCAAAAGTTCTGGGATTACAGACATGAGCCACTGCACCTAGATGCAAATATGACTAATATAAAGATTTTGAGATGAGATCATTCTAGGTGAATTACCCGGGATTACCTGGGTGGCCCCTAAATCCAGGTGACATGAATCTTCATAAGAGTCAGAAGAGTAGAAGAGACATCAGAAGAGAAATCCGTGTGAAGATGGAGACAGAGACTGACGAGAGTGATGCAACCACAAGCCAAGGAGTGCCTGGAGCCACCAGAAGCTGGGAGAAGCAAGGAAGGATTCTCCCCTAGAACCTCTGGAGGGAGCACAGCCCTGCTGTCACCTTGATTTTGGACTTCTGACCTCCGGAACTGTGAGAGAATAATGGAAAAGCCATAGAGTTTGTGGCAATTTGTTACAGAAGCCATAAGAATGAACATACTCCCCCTGATATGGCCAACTCTTTAAAGACAGAGGCAGTGAGTCTTACCTCTTTGTATGCGGCCTTTCCTTTACCTGGAGAAAAGTATTTGGAGGATAGAAAAGAATGCCAAAAGTTGAGTCAAATTTCCCAGGTTTTATTTTATTTTATTTATTTGTTTATTTATTTATTTATTTTTGAGACAGAGTCTCACTGTATCACCCAGGCTGGAGTGCAGTGGTACCATCTCTGCTCACTGCAACCTCTGCTTCCTGGGTTCAAGTGATTCTCCTGCCTCAGCCTCCCGAGTAGCTGGGATTACAGGTGCCTATCAGCACGTCCGGTTAATTTTTGTGTTTTTATTAGAGTTGGGGTTTCACCATGTTGGCCGGGCTGGTCTTGAACTCCTGACCTCAGGTGATCTGCCCACCTCGGCCTCCCAAAGTGCTGGGATTACAGGCATGAGCCACCGTGGCTGGCTTAAAATTATAATATCTTTTATCTTTCTGTTTCAGTCACCGTTCTAAGCACTTTTAAGGGTATTAACTAATTTAATCTTAAATACAATGCCATGAGATAGACTTTATTATCATAATAATTTTATAATGGGGCAAACAGGATCAAAAAGAAGTTTAGTAATATTTTGTCCAAGGTCATCCCGCTGATAAGTGGCAGGCATTTGCTCACACAAACTCTGGGCCAGGCCTTATGATACATGTTGAATACAATATTGAATAAAATCTGTCTCCCGCCTCCAAGAACCCGCTAAAAAGTACATGGAAACTGTTAATACGGTGTCTTAAGATTAATAATATGTTTCAGCTACAAAACCTGTCTGCTCATTCTAGCGGTATGGCATCTTGATAATCCTAGGGGAACGTTTTCTATTATTTCATTGGGAATTATTGTTAAACAAAAATGACAGATGCAGATGTTGTTAAAAGTCAAACGCTTTAGAAACGTCAATTAAGGCACGTGCTGAAAAGCACCCATAGGATTTGGTAGCTAGGAGCTCACCAGTGGTATTCACTGGAGCTGGAAACAGCAGAGGCAATGACGATAGGGTTTGGGAGGGAGAATGAGGCGCTGTCCATGGTTCTGAATCATTCTAAACTGGTACTATCAACTGTATTAAAAACCTGTGTGTGGGGGTGGGGGGTGGGGGGTGGGGTGGCGTGTTTTTTGTTCCTTCCTTCCTTCCTTCCTTCCTTCCTTCCTTCCTTCCTTCCTTCCTTCCTTCCTTCCTTCCTTCCTTCCTTCCTTCCTTCCTTCCTTCCTTCCTTCCTTCCCTCCCTCCCTCCCTCCCTCCCTCCCTCCCTCCTTCCTTCCTTCCTTCCTTCCTTCCTTCCTTCCTTCCTTCCTTTCTTTCTTTCTTTCTTTTTTGAGACGGCGTCTCGCTGTCACCTAGGCTGGAGCACGGTAGCGTGATCTCAGCTCACTGCAACCTCTGCCTCCCGGGTTCAAGAGATTCTTCTGCCTCAGCCTCCTGAGGGGCTGGGATTACAGGCATCTGTAACCACGCCCAGCTAATTTTTGTCTTTTTAGTGAGCCACGGCGCCCGGCCATGGTTGTTTAAATTCCCAACCCCTCACAAACGAGTATTTTTGTAAAATCTAATAAAAAATAAAACTGATCGGGGCAGGGGAGTGGGGAGAGAGAGCTTCAGGAAAGGTAACTAATGTATGCACGGCTTAATACCTAGGGTTAATAGGTGCAGCAAACCGCCATGGGACATGTTCACCTGTGTAACAAATCAGAATAATCCTGCATATGTATCCCTGAAATTAAATTAAAAAAAAAAATGCCAGCTGGGTGCGGTGGCTCACGCCTGTAATCCCAGCACTTTGGGAGGCCGAGGCGGGTGGATCACGAGGTCAGGAGATCGAGACCATCCTGGCTAACACAGTGAAACCCCGTCTCTACTAAAAAATACAAAAAAAAACTAGCCGGGCAAGGTGGCGGGCGCCTGTAGTCCCAGCTACTGGAGAGGCTGAGGCAGGAGAATGGCGTGAACCCGCGAGGCGGAGCTTGCAGTGAGCTGAGATCCGGCCACTGCACTCCAGCCTGGGCGACAGAGCGAGACTCCGTCTCAAAAAAAAAAAAAAAAAAAGAATTTTTCTTTTTTATCCCTTTAGGGTATTTCTATGGGCAGTCTGACCACTGGACCACTGCCATGGCACTGTGCAAAACACACTGTGATCTGCAGGCCAGCCCTGGTCTCTCAAGTTTGTTACAGGTCTGCAACAAGCTAAGTATAGAAATTTGAGCCAGGTTCAGTGGCTCACGCCTGCAGTACAGCACTTCAGGAGGTTGAGGAAAATTGCTTGAGCCCGGAAGCTTGAGAGCAGCCTGGGCAATACAGAAAAATTCCATCTCTACAAATAATAACAATAATAATAATAATAATAATATCCGGGCATGGTGGCATGTGCCTGTAGTCCCAGCTACTCAGGAGGCTGAGATGGGAGGATCTCCTGAGCCTGGGAGATCGAAGCTGCAGAAAGCCATGATTGTGCCACTGCACTCCAGCCTGGGCAACAGAGCGGCACCTTGACTCAAGAAAGGGAATGGAAGGGAAGGGGAGGGGAGGTTGGAAGTAATTGTTTAGGAAATTTTTATAGACATTTGACATTGGTATGACATCCAAGCACATGATCAGGTTTTCTTTTAAATTTAATTTAATTTAATTTTTTTTTTTTGAGACAGGGTCTCACTCTTTCTCCAGGCTGGAGTGCACTGGCATGAGCTCAGCTCAATGCACCCTCCGCCTCCTGGGTTCAAGTGATTCTACTGTCTCAGTCTCCCAAGTAGCTACCACGTCTGCCTAATTTTTGTATTTTTTGGTAGAGACAGGGTTTCACCATGTTGGCCAGGCTGGTCTTGAACTCTTGACCTCAAGTGATCAGCTCACCTTGGCCTCCCAAAATGTTGGGATTACAGGCGTGAGCCACTGCACCTGGCCATGCCTGGCTAATTTTTTCTTTTTTTAATTTAATTTTTTTTTGAGATGGAGTCTCACTCTGTCGCCCAGGCTGGAGCGCAGTGGCATGATCTCAGCTCACTGCAAGCCCCGCCTGCCAGGTTCACGCCATTCTCAGCCTCCCAAGTAGCTGGGACTACAGGCGCCCCCCACCTCGCCTGGCTACCTTTTTTTTGTATTTTTAGTAGAGACGGGATTTCACCGTGTTAGCCAGGATGGTCTTGATCTCCTGACCTTGTGATCCGCCCGCCTCGGCCTGCCAAAGTGCTGGGATTACAGGCACAAGCCACCGCGCCCAGTCAATTTTTATATTTTTAATAGAGATGGGGTTTCACCATGGTGGCCAGGCTGGTCTTGAACTCCTGGTCTCAAGTGATCTGCCTGCCTTGGCCTCCCAAAGTGCTGGAATTACAGGTATGAGCGACTGCACCTGGCCTGTATCAGTTTTGACCTCTGGGGAATTAGCCACATTGCCCATGAGGTCAAATCCTTGGACACCAAGGCTCAAGCGAGCTTCCCTGGCTGACAATACTCATACATGTCAGACATCATTACTAAGTGAACTAGTGCTGTCTATGTAACGCCAGTGGGAGAGGCCCACGAGAAGCTTGCACGCAGTCTCTCCTGATCTCTGCCCTTCTTCCCGATCTTCATCTGTATCCTTTTGCTGTGATAAACCATAGCCATGAGTACCACAACTTTTCTGAATTCTATGAATACTTCTAGTGAATCACTGAACTTGAGAGTGGTCTCGGGGACCCCCAACACAGTTTCAAATGGAAGATCTGTTTTGCCTTGTCAGTTTAGGTTGAATCGATAAAGAAATATGGCCAGGTGTGGTGGCTCATGCCTGTAATCCTAACACTTTGGGAGGCTGCTGTGGAAGGATCTTTTGAGTCCAGGAGTTGAGACAAGCCCGGGTGACATAGTGAGACCCTATCTCTACAAAATATTTTCAAAAATATTAGCTGGGCATTGTGTTGCATACCTGTAGTTTCAGCTACTCAGGAGGCTGAGGTGGGAGGATTGCTTGAACTCCTTAAGTTGAGGCTGCAATGAGCTGTGATCACACCGCTGCACTCCAGCCTGGGTGACAGAGCCAGACCCTATGTCAAAAAAGGAAACATGATCAAGTCTTCAGCAAAAGCTAATTTCAAAAGCCATTCCGTTTTCAGTAACAGTGCTTGAGGACAGTTCTTCTCAATGATAACAAGTTCAATCTCGTATCTGAGCTCAAAAAGTCACAGTTAAATGTTACTATTGCTAAGACATCAACCTGTTGTGTAGTAGGGCAAGTCGGGACATTCAGCCTTGTAGCCTACGTTCATGCATGCATTGTACTGTATCCCAGAAACCACAAACCCTTTTGATTCCTGCTCTTCATAGTTGAGGGTGAGTACAGGAAGGGTTACTGTCTCCTGACCAATCTGGGGGGCAGCCACCTTGAGGTCAGAATTTCTTCACTGAAAATCATCCTGACCAAAGAAAGGAGAGAGGTTTCTGAAAGGACCAACAGAGAGTTCCATGCACAGCCAGGAAGTCTGCCTTTGCACGTATTATACCAAGTCTCTGCAGGGACATGCTTGAGATACGAAGGCCAGAAACTCAAGTTAGGACCTGTCTTTCTGACATAATTCTATAAACAATGTCTGTCTCTGAGGTTTGGGATATTCAAAGACTGGTCTATACGTGTTTTTTTTTTTTTCAAAGACGGAGTCTCGCTCTGTTGCCTAGGCTGGAGTGCAGAGGTGCGATCTTGGCTCACTGCAAGGTGCACCTCCCGGGTTCACGCCATTCTCCTGCCTCAGCCTCCCGAGTAGCTGGGACTACAGGCGCCTGCCACCTCGCCCGGCTAAGTTTTTTTTGTATTTTTAGTAGAGACGGGGTTTCACTGTGTTAGCCAGGATGGTCTCGATCTCCTGACCTCGTGATCCGCCCGTCTCGGCCTCCCAAAGTGCTGGGATTACAGGCTTGAGCCACCGCGCCCGGCCTAAAAAGTTTCTTTTTTTTAAAATTTCCATAAGATTTTGGGGAACAGGTGGTTACATGAGTAAGTTCTTTAGTGGTGATTTGTGAGATTTTGGTTTTGGTGCACCCATCACCCAAGCAGTATACATTGAACCCAATTTGTAGACTCTTATTCCTCACCCCCTTCGGACCCTTTCCCCTTGAGTCCCTAGAGTCTATTGTGTCGTTCTTACACCTTTGCAGCCTCATAGCCTAGCTCCCACTTTTTTTTTTTTTTTTTTTTTTTTTTTTTTTGAGACGGAGTCTCGCTCTGTTGCCTAGGCTGGAGTGCAGTGGCCGGATCTCAGCTCACTGCAGGCTTCGCCTCCCGGGTTTACGCCATTCTCCTGCCTCAGCCTCCCGAGTAGCTGGGACTACAGGCACCCGCCACCACGCCCGGCTAGTTTTTTGTATTTTTTTTAGTAGAGACGGAGTTTCACTGTGTTAGCCAGGATGGTCTCGATCTCCTGACCTCGTGATCCACCCGTCTCGGCCTCCCAAAGTACTGGGATTACAGGCTTGAGCCACCGCGCCCGGCCAGCTCCCACTTATAAGTGAGAACATATGACGTTTGGTTTTCCCTTCCCGAGTTACTTCACTTAGAATAATAGTCTCCAGTTCCATCCAGGATGCTGCAAATGCCATGAATTCATTCCTTTTTATGGCTGAGTAGTATTCCATCGTGTGTGTGTGTGTGTGTGTGTGTGTGTGTGTGTGTGTGTGTATATATATATCAATAACAGTTTCTCTATCCACTCTTTTATTGATGGGCATTTGAGTTGGTTCCACATTTTTGGAACTGTGAATTGTACTGCTGTAAACATGCATGTGCAAGTATCTTTTTGGTATTATGACTTCTTTTCCTCTAGGTAGATACCCAGTAGTGGGATTTCTGGATCAAATGGTAGTTCTACCTGTAGTTCTTTAAGGAATCTCCACACTGTTTTCCATAGTGGTTGTACTAGTTTACATTTCCACCAGCAGTGTAGAGGTGTTCCCTGTTCACTGCATCCTCCCAACATCTATTATTTTTTGATCGTGGCCATCCTTGCAGGAGTAAGATAGTATTGCATTGTGGTTTAGATTTGCAGTTCCCTGATCATTAGTGATGTTGAGCATTTTAAAGAAAGCATGCATGAAAGGGGAAACATTTACATGACCCTGGTGATGACCATTAGGTTTTATCATGGTCAGCAGCTATGGGTGTGTTGGGTTTTGAGTCAGTGGGAAGAGGAATGAGTGATTTATATCACAAGCAACTACATGGGGACAGGAAGTTTTAACTAGGCCAAAGGTGAAAGAGTATGGCTGGGTTTCAGACAACTTATGTCAGACCTAAAAATAGATGCAGAGGCAGCAACTGAACAAATTCATGGCCGGGCACGGTGGCTCAAGCCTGTAATCCCAGCACTTTGGGAGGCCGAGACGGGTGGATCACGAGGTCAGGAGATCGAGACCATCCTGGCTAACATGGTGAAACCCCGTCTCTACTAAAAATACAAAAAACTAGCCGGGCGTGGTGGCGGGCGCCTGTAGTCCCAGCTACTCGGAGGCTAAGGCGGGAGAATGGCGTGAACCCGGGAGGCGGAGCTTGCAGGGAGCCGAGATCGCGCCACTGCACTCCAGCCTGGGCGACAGAGCGAGACTCCGTCTCAAAAAAAAAAAAAAAAAAAAAAAAAGAAAAAAAAAATTCATGGCATCTGGTATTGGTACTGGTATTTTCACAAATTGTATTCAGTTTATGAAAATGCACTGAGATGTAAACATTTAGCTTATGCACTTTTCTGCATTTGTTTTATGCTTCAGTAAAACATTTACAAAGCAGGTTCCTCTCCCACTATAAATCCCCAAACCCATGTTCCTCTTTTATATAGGCAAGCACAGTCACCAGTTCTTGCTGCTAATCAGAAATATTCTGTCTATACAAGTATGTGCATATGCATATATCTGCCCCTTTGTTTACTCCATAAATGGAACACTGCATTATGCACAATTACATATGTATGCATTTATATTATTTTTTAATGTAATAATTTATTATGGAGATCTGCCAAATTAGCACCTATAAACCTGCCCATTCTTTTTTCATGACTATAAGATATTTAATTATAGAAGTGTGCCATAATTTATTTTATTTTATTTTTTTGGGACAGAGTCTCACTCTGTTGCCCAGGTTGGAGTGCAGTGGCACAATCTCAGCTCACTGCAACCTCCGCCTCCCAGGTTCAAGCGATTCTCCTGCCTCAGGCTCCCGAGTAGCTGGGATTGCAGGTGTGTGCCACCATGCCTGGCTAATTTTCTTTTTGCATTTGTAGTAGAGACTGGGTTTTACCATGTTGGCCAGCCTGGTTTCGAACTCCTGATCTCAGATGATCCACCCACCTTGGCCTCCCAAAGTGTTGGGATTACAGGCATGAGCCACTGCGCCTGGTCCATAATTTATTTCTTTTAATTTATTTTTGTTTATTTATTTATTGAGGCTGGGTCTCACTGTCACCCAGGCTAGAGTGCAGTGGCACAATCACAGTTCACTGCAGCCTTGACCTCCTGGGCTCAAGCAATCCTCCCACTTCAGCCTCCTAAGTAGCTGGGACTACAGGAACACGCCACCACGCCTGGTTAAGTAGTTGGGACTACAGGTGCGAGCCACAACACCTGGCTAATTTTTGTATTTTTTTGTAGAGACAGGGTTTCACCATGTTGCCCAGTCTGGTCTCGAACTCCTGACCTCAAGCAGCTCTCCTGCTTCAGGCTTTCAAAGTGCTAGGATTACCCATGTGAGCCACCACGCCCAGCCTGTTTTTGAAATTCCTTATTAGTGGAATAGATACAAATCAGAGTTATTAAAGCCGCTGCATCTGGAAAGGGATGGAGAGAATAAGGATTTAATTTATTTTGGAATAATTTTTTCTTTAAAACATACCTGATAGTTTAGGACTTCTGCTTCTGAGAAGATGATATAGACATACTTTTCTCCATTCCTCCAGCTAAGTGCAACCAAAATCCTAACTAAAAAAGTCTCAAATCAATATCTAAACTACTTCTGGCTGGGTGCAGTGGCTCATGCCTGCAATCTCAGCACTTTGGGAGGCTGAAGATGGTGGATCACCTGAGGTCAGGGGTTCGAGACCAGGTTGGCCAACATGGTGAAACCCCATCTCTACTAAAAATACAAAAATTAGCAGGGCGTGGTGACACATGTCTGTAATCCCAGCTATTTGGGACGATGAGGCAGGAGAATAGCTTGAACCTGGGAGGTGGAGGCTGCGATAAGTCAAGATCTTGCCACTGTACTCCATTCTGGGTGACAGAGTGAGACCTTGTCTCAAAAAACAAAACAAAACAAAACAAAAAAACTGCAAAGTCGTACTTCAAGTCACTAGAAAAAGAAGAACAAAGTAAATTCAAAGCAAGCAGAAAAGGAAAAAATAAGCAGAAACCAATGAAATTGAAAACAGAAAAGCAACAGAGAAAATAAATGACACAAAAAGGTGATTCTTTGAAAAGACTGATAAAATGGACAAACCTCTAACAAAACTGATGAAGAAAAAAGAAAGAAGACATAAATCACCAGTATCAGTAATGAAACGGGTGACATCAGTACAGACCCTGCCCACTTCAAAAGATCATAAGAGAATAAAGCCATGGACAACTTTACATACATATGTGGGGCTCTGTGCTGCAGACCTTGACTCAACAAAGGATGAATAACGTACACCGACACAGATATTCTGCTTGTCAGTCCGGCCTAGTGTCTGGGCCCCTTACGGACCCTGAGGAGGGTGCTGTAAACAGTTGCAACCCTGGTCCCAACTCCCTGGCCTTCTCCACATTTATTTAGCACACATCAAACACAAGTAAACACCATTAGAGGGTAATCAACAAGTCTCAAGTAAACACCATTAGAGGGTAATCAACCTGGTCACCTTCCCTGCCTCCCTGAGAGCACCATCCTGCCAGCCCCATCCTGCCGGCAAATGATTAAAGGTTACTTTTAGAACCACACAAGTAAACAAGCTATTTAGATAGACTCCTTTACATTCCTATGTTAATTACCCTTGCTATCACTCAAAGAGGATTAGGCCACCTTCAGCCAAACTATCTAAAGCTATGCAAAAACTTTTTGGCCTTCCAAGATTTGTGTTTTATTTTATAATTTTCCTCACCATCCTGACTGAACCCCTACATACATAAATGTAACAATTTAGGCAAATAGATCAATTACTCAAAAAGCACACATTATCACAACTTACCAATATGAAATAGATACTTTGAATAGCCCTATAGCTATCAAGGAAATTTAATTCATAATTAAAACACTCCCCAAAAGGAAATTTCAAGGCCCAGATGATTTCACTGGAGCATTCTACCACATTTTTTTTTTTTTTTTTTTTTTTTTTTGAGACAGAGTCTCGCTCTGTCGCCCAGGCTGGAGTGCAGTGGCGCTATCTCGGCTCACTGCAAGCTCCGCCTCCCGGGTTTACACCATTCTCCTGCCTCAGCCTCCCGAGTAGCTGGGACTACAGGCGCCCGCCACCTCGCCTGGCTAATTTTTTTGTATTTTTAGTAGAGACAGGGTTTCATTGTGTTAGCCAGGATGGTCTCGATCTCCTGACCTCGTGATCCACCCGTCTCGGCCTCCCAAAGTGCTGGGATTACAGGCTTGAGCCACCGCGCCCGGCCTTTTTTTTTTTTTAGACAAAGAGTTTCCTCTTGTTGCCCAAGCTAGAATGCAAATGTGCCATCTCAGCTCACCAAACCTCCGCTTCCCTGGTTCAAGTGATTCTCCTGCCTCAGCCTCCTGAGTAGCTGGGATTACAAGCATGTACAACCACACTGGCTAATTTTGTATTTTTTCTTTTTTTGAGACGGAGTCTTGCTCTGTCGCCCAGGCTGGAGTGCAGTGGCATGATCTCAGCTCACTGCAAGCTCCGCCTCCCGGGTTTATGCCATTCTCCTGCCTCAGCCTCCCGAGTAGCTGGGACTACAGGCGCCCGCCACCACGCCCGGCTAGTTTTTTGTATTTTTTGGTAGAGACGGGATTACCGTGTTAGCCAGGATGGTCTCAATCTCCTGACCTCGTGATCCACCCGTCTCGGCCTCCCACAGTGCTGGGATCACAGGCTTGAGCCACCGCGCCCAGCCTAATTTTGTATTTTTAGTAGAGACGAGATTTCTCCATGTTGGTCAGGCTGGTCTCGAGCTCCTGACCTCAGGTGATCTGCCCACCTCGGCCTCCCAAAGTGCTGGGATTACAGGCGTGAGCCACTGAGCCCGGCCTCTACCACACTGTTCAGATGAAATTGACATCAATTCTACACAATTTCTTCCAGAAAATAAAAGAGGAGGAAATACTTCTCAATTCATTTTATGAAGCTAGTAACAAATACCCTGATACCAAAGCCAGACAAAAACAGTGTAACAAAAGAAAACTGAAGACTAATAGTATTTAGATAAAAGAATCCTTAACATATTAGCATAGTTATTAGCATAACAAATTCAGCCATATATATATAAAAATAATTATATACCATGACCTGGATGGGGATTTATTCTAGGGATGAAGGACTATTTCAATATTCAAAGATTAATCACTGTAATCCACCATGTTGACAGCCTAAGGAATAAAAATCACACAATCATATCAATGCAAAAAATAAAAAGAGCATCTGACTAAATTCAACATGCACTCATGGCAACAAAACAAACAAACAAACAAAAAACAAAAAACCTCTTAAAAAATGGGAATAGAGAGACAATTCCTCAACTTGGAAAAAAAATTTTATAAAAAAGCTACAGCTCACTTTTTTTTTTTTTTTTTTGAGAGAGAGTTTCATCCTGTCACCCATGCTGGAGTGCAGTGGTGCGATCACAGCTCACTGCAGCCTTGACCTTCTGGGCTCAAGTGATCCACCCACCTCAGCCTCCCAAGCAGCTGGGATCACAGGCATGTGCCACGACGCCTGACTATTTTTTGTATTTTTAGTAGAGACGGGTTTTCGCCATGTTGCCCAGGCTCATCTCGAACTCCGGACCTCAAGTGATCTACTCACCTTGGCCTCCCAAAGTGTTGAGATTACAGGCATGAGCCACCGTGCCTGACCTCACATTATTCCTAAAGGTGTAAAACGGAAGGCTTTCCTCCTAAGATTAGCATTACGGCAGGGAAGTCTGCTCTCACCACTGCTATTCTTTTTTTTTTTGAGATGGAGTCTCGCCCTGTCGCCCAGGCTGGAGTGCAGTGGCCGGATCTCAGCTCACTGCAAGCTCCGCCTCCTGGGTTCACGCCATTCTCCTGCCTCAGCCTCCCAAGTAGCTGGGACTACAGGCGCCCGCCACCTCGCCCGGCTAATTTTTTGTATTTTTTAGTAGAGACGGAGTTTCACCGTGTTAGCCAGCATGGTCTCGATCTCCTGACCTCGTGATCCGCCCATCTCGGCCTCCCAAAGTGCTGGGATTACAGGCTTGAGCCACCGCGCCCGGCCACCACTGCTATTCAACACAGTACTGGAAGTTATAGTTATAGTTGTAGTGCAGGAAAAGGGAAATAAAGGCATACAGATTAGAAAGGAAGACATAGGGCCAGATGCAGTGGCTTGTGCCTGTAACCCCGGCCCTTTGAGAGACCAAGGCAGGAGGATCACTTGAGGCTAGGAATTTGAGACCAGCCTGGGCAACAGAGGGCGACTCCATCTCTGTTAAAAAAAAAAAAAAAAAAAAATTAGCTGGGCGTGGTGGCATGCTCCTGTAATAGCAGAGACTCAGGAGACTGTGGCAGGAGGATCCCATGAGCCCAGGAGTTTGAAGGTGGAGTTGGAGCTATGATGGCGCCACTGTATTCCAGCCTGGGTGACAGAGTGAGACCCTGTGTTCCATGAAAGGGCCTTATACGCAAAACGATCTCCAAATGCCAAAAGAGCCAGGGAATCAAAGAAGGAGGCACACAAATCCTGTTTGTCAGTATTGGGTGATTTATTGGGGAACTTACAGGTAGTAGCATGGTCTTGGGAAGCTGCAAAACAGGTAGATCTCCACAATTACTCCCCAGATCCAGGGCTTATATGTCATAGGAAAAGGGGATATGTGCTCCAGGGAGGCAATGGGAGGCAACTCGCCAGGACAGGCAATAATGCTGTATGCATAATCGCCTATAATTGGTGTGATAACATCAAGGTTGACAAGTAAACTAGGGACACTAAGGACAGTAAATAAAGTAGGAATCAGGAGGCATTCCTGAGACTGGGACTAATCAAAAGTCAACATGGCAGGTTAGCATCCAAGATGGAGTCACTTTTGTCGTGATATCCCATGTCTAAGAAGAAAAAAAAGAGAAAAGAAAGGAGAAGAAAGGTGGAAATAACTGTCTCTATCTGCATATGCCATGATTGTCTACACTGAAAATCTCAGAAAATCTACAGAATATTCCTAGGACTAATAAATGAGTTTAACAAGTTTGCAGGATGTAAGACAAAGAAAAAACCCAATTGTATATCTATATACTAGCAATTCACACATGAACACAGCAATTTAAAGTAGAATACTATTTACAATAACCCTAAAAGGTAAAATATGTAGGTATAAATCTAGCAAAAATGCACTAGACATACATGCTAAAAACTACAAGAAAGCTGGTTTAAAAAATTTGAGAAGATCTAAATAAATGCAAAAGACACTATTGATACAAAAAGCAAGAACATACTTGTTCAAGTATAAGTTTCAAAATACTGGAGTATTTGGAGTCAACTCTTTTAATAACATGCCAAACCAACTTGAACAATCGTGCAAAGATTTTGTCTATGTGAGTCAATAATCTATTAAAGTTTTATTTATTTATCATAGAGACAGGGTCTCACTGTGTTGCTCAGGCTGGTCTTGAACTCCTGGGTTCAAGCAATCCTCCCGCCTTGGCCTCCCAAAGTGTTGGGATTACAGATGTGAGCCACCGTGCTGTCATTAAAGTTATCTTATAATTCACTAAAAAACCTTACAGTAGGTCTTGTCAGCCATTGAATTACTGTCTAGCTAGACGTAACTTAAAATAACTTTCTGGCACAGTGTTCACTATTATAGGCTGTCCTGTCACATGTCTGCAGAATTTGAATACACTCAGGTACTTTGCATTAAGATCTCCATTTACCATCAACACTGACTTACTTAGTTTCTTTTTTATTTTTTTTTTTAAAATGGAGTTTTGCTCTGTCGCCCTAACTGGAGGGCAGTGGCACAATCTCGGCTCACTGCAAGCTCTACCTGCCGGGTTCACGCCATTTTCCTGCCTCAGCCTCTCAAGTAGCGGGGACTACAGGTGCCTGCCACCATGCCCGGCTAATTTTTTGTACCTTTTTTAGTAGAGGCAGGGTTTCACCATGTTAGCCAGGATGGTCTCAATCTCCTGACCTCGTGATCCGCCCACCTTAGCCTCTCAAAGTGCTGGGATTATAGGTGTGAGCCACCGTACCCTGCCCTTAGTTTCTAATTCCCTGTTTCCTTGAACACATTTCTGGAACAACTTATATACTTATGTTCCAAATTACATACACACACACACACACACACACATTCATATTCTCCTACTGCCACCATCTCTACTTCCCTCTATTATTAAATCCCTCATAAACTTTCTTTCCTGGCCAGGCGCGGTGGCTCACGCCTGTAATCCCAGCACTTTGGGAGGCCAAGGTGGGCGGATCATGAGGGCAGGAGATCGAGACCATCCTGGCTAACACGGTGAAACTTCATCTCTACTAAAAACACAAAAAATTAGCCAGGCGTGGTGGTGGGCGCCTGTAGTCCCAGCTACCTGGGAGCCTGAGGCAGGAGAATGGCGTGAATCCGGGAGGCAGAGCTTGCAGTGAGCGTCCAGCCTGGGCGACAGAGCGAGACTCTGTCTCCATTAAAAAAAAAAACCAAAAAAGCAAAAAAACATAGAGTGTGTTTAGCTTTGTAAGAAATTGCCAAACTCTTCCAAAGTGGCCATACCACTTCGTATTCCCGCCAGCAATGAATGAGAGTTCCTGTTGCTCCACATCCTTGCCAGTATCTGGTGTTGTCAGTGTTCTGGATTTTGGCCATTCTAATTGGAGCATACTAGTATTTATGTCATTTTGCTTTAATTTACAATTCTCTAATGACATATAATGATGAACATATTTTCATAGGCTTATTTGTCATTGTTATTATTTACTTATTTTTTAGAAGCAGGGTCTTTCTCCCAGGCTAGAGAGTACCATCATGGCTCACTGTGGCCTCAAACTCCCCAGTTCAAGCAATTCTCCTGCCTCCACCTCCTGAATAGCTGGGATTATAGGCCTGGCACGCCTAGCTACTTTTTGTATTTTTAGTAGAGATGGGGTTTCACCATGTTGGCCAGACTGGTCTCAAACTCCTGACATCAGGTGATCCACCCACCTCAGCCTCCCAAAGTGCTGGGATTACAGCATGAGCCACCGAGTCCGGCCACCACTGTGCATTTTTATTTATAATAGTGCCAAACTGGAAACAGCTCAGATGTCCTTCAATGATTAATGATTAAACAAACTGTGGCACATCATACAATGGTTATTACTTAGTGGATTTTTTCCAATTGTTTTTATTGTGGTAAAATAAACATAACATAAAGTTGACTGTTTTTAAGTGTACAGTTCAGTGGGATTAAGTACATTATGTTGCCATACAACTCTCACCACCATCCGTCTACAGAACTCTTTTTATCTTGGAAAACTGAAACTCTATACCTATTAAACAATAACTTCCTACTCTCCCTGTCCTCCATTCCCTGGCAACCACCATTCTGCTTTCTGTCTCTGTGATTTTGATGTATCTAGTACCTCATATACATAGAATTACCCAGTATTTATCATTTTATGTCTGGCTTATTCCACTTAGCGTAATGTTTTCAAGGTTCATCTATGTTGCAGCATGTGTCAGAATTCCCATCCTGGCCGGGCGCGGTGACTCAAGCCTGTAATCCCAGCACTTTGGGAGGCCGAGACGGGCGGATCACGAGGTCAAGAGATCGAGACCATCCTGGCTAACACGGTGAAACCCCGTCTCTACTAAAAAATACAAAAAAAAAAAAAAAAAACTAACCAGGCCAGGTGGCGGGCGCCTGTACTCCCAGCTGCTCGGGAGGCTGAGGCAGGAGAATGGCGTAAACCCGGGAGGTGGAGCTTGCAGTGAGCTGAGATCCGGCCACTGCACTCTAGCCTGGGCGACAGAGCGAGACTCCGTCTCACAAAAAAAAAAAAAAAAAAAAAAAAAGAATTCCCATCCTTTCTTTTTTTTAATTTTTTTTTGAGACGGAGTCTCGCTCTGTCGCCCAGGCTGGAGTGCAGTGGCTGGATCTCAGCTCACTGCAAGCTCCGCCTCCCGGGTTTATGCCATTCTCCTGCCTCAGCCTCCCCAGTAGCTGGGACTACAGGCGCCCGCCACCTCGCCCGGCTAGTTTTTTGTATTTTTTAGTAGAGACGGGGTTTCACCGGGTTAGCCAGGATGGTCTCGATCTCCTGACCTTGTGATCCGCCCGTCTCGGCCTCCCAAAGTGCTGGGATTACAGGCTTGAGCCACCGCGCCCAGCCGAATTCCCATCCTTTCTAAGGCTGAAAGGATTTTCCATTGTGTGGATATACCATGTTTCGCTTATCCATCGTTCATCTACTGATGAACAACTGGGTCACTTCCATTTTGTTTTTTTGCTTGTGAAGAATGCTGCTGTGAACATATGTGTACAGATATCTTTTTGAGACCCTACTTTTAATTATTTTGAACATATATCTAGATATGGAATTGCTGGATCATATGGTAATTCTATTTTTATTTATTTATTTTGAGACAGCGTCTTGCTCTGTCACCCAGGCTGGAGTGCAGTGGCATGATCACAGCTCACTGCAGCCTTGACCTCCCAGGCTCAAGCAATCCTCTCACCTCAGCCTCCTGAGTAGCCGGGACTACAGGCGCATGCCACCCGATACAGATAATTTTTGTATTATTTGTAGAAATGGGGTTTTGTCATGTTGCCCTGACTGGTCTCGAACTCCTGGACTCAAGCAATGCTCCTGCTTCTGCCTCCCAAAGCACTGGAATTATAAACCTAAGCTGGCTGGGTGCGGTGGCTCACGCCTGTAATCCCAAGACTTTGGGAGGCCGAGGCGGGCAGATCACGAGGTCAGGAGATCGAGACCATCCTGGCTAACACGGTAAAACCCCGTCTCTACTAAAAACACACACAAAAAAATTAGCTGGGCATGGTGGCTACCTGTGAGGCTGAGGCAGGAGAATGGGGTGAACCCGGGAGGCGGAGCTTGCAGTGAGCGAGATCACACCACTGCACTCCAGCCTGGGTGACAGAGCGAGACTCCGTCTCAAAAAGAGAGGAAAAAAGCATAAACCACCACATCCAGCCTATTTTTACTTTTTTGAGGAATCATTATACTGTTTTCCACAGTGTCTGTACCATTTTACATTCCCACCAACAGTGCACAAGGGTTCAATTTCCCCACATCCTTGTCAATGTTTGTACTTTCTTTCTTTTCCTTTTTTTTTCTAGTTGTCATCTTAATGGGTATATGACGTAGTATCTCATTGTTTTTTATCTCATTGTGATTTGTGGTTCCCTAATGATTAGTGATGTTGAGCATCTTTTTGTGTGCTCACTCGCCACTTGTTGATCATTGGAAAAATGTCTATTCAAGTCCTTGTTGTGATTTTTGAATCAGATAGTTCTTTTTTTTGTTGCTAGTTTTAGAAGTCTCTGCATATTCCAGATATTAATCCTTCGTCAGATATATGATTTGCAAATATTTTCTCCCATTCTGTGGGTTGCCTCTTTACTCTGCTACGGTGTCTTTTGATGCACAAAATGTTTTAATTTTCACAAAGTCCAGTTTGTCTATTTTTTCATTTGTGGCCTGTGCCTTTAGTGTCATATCCAGGAAGTCTGTTACCAAATCCGATGTGGTAAAGCCTTTGCTATATATTTTCTATGAGTTTTATGCTTTGGGATTTTTAAAGTTCTGGGTCTTTTTGAGAGAATTTTTATATATGGCGTTAGACAAGGATCCACCTTCACTTTTTTGCATGTGAATATCCAGTTTTCCCAGCACCATTTGTTGGAAAGACTGTCCCTCCTCCCTGCATTGAATGGGCTTGGCCTCCTTGTTAACAATTATTTGACCATATATGGGAGGGCATATCCTGGGGCTCTCTATTGTATTCCATTGGTCTATGTGTCTGTCTATACCCAGTACTACACTGTCTTGATGACTGAAGCTTGGAAGTAAGTTTAGAAACGAGGAAACGTACAGTGAAACCCCGTCTCTACTAAAAAAATACAAAAAAACTAGCCGGGCGAGGTGGCGGGCGCCTGTAGTCCCAGCTACTCGGGAGGCTGAGGCAGGAGAATGGCCTGAACCCGAGAGGCGGAGCTTGCAGTGAGCTGAGATCCGGCCACTGCACTCCAGCAAGGGGGACAGAGTGAGACTCCGTCTCAAAAAAAAAAAAAAAAAAAAAAAAAAAAAAAACGAGGAAACGTGAGTTCTTCAGCTTTATTCTTCTTTTTTAGGATTGTTTTGGCTAATCAAGATCCCTTGAGAGTATATGAATTGGAGAATGAGTTTCTCTGTTTCTACAAAAATGTCATTGGGATTTTGATAGGGATTGCATTAAATCTGTAGATTGCTTTGGGTAGTATTGACATCTTAACTATATTAAGTAAGAATGATTTTTTTTTTTTTTTTTTGAGGCGGAGTCTCGCTCTGTTGCCCAGGCTGGAGTGCAGTGGCCGGATCTCAGCTCACTGCAAGCTCCGCCTCCCAGGTATACGCCATTCTCCTGCCTCAGCCTCCTGAGTAGCTGGGACTACAGGCGCCCGCCACCTCGCCCGGCTAGTTTTTTTTGTATTTTTTAGCAGAGACGGGGTTTCACCGTGTTAGCCAGGATGGTCTCGATCTCCTGACCTCGTGATCCACCCGTCTCGGCCTCCCAAAGTGCTGGGATTACAGGCTTGAGCCACCGCTCCCGGCCAGAATGATTTTTATTACTGATTCAATCTCCTCACTAGTTATAGGTTTATTCGGATTCTGTTATCTACTCTGAGTCAGTTTTGCATTTCTATAAATTTGTCTATTTCATCTACTTTATCCAGTTTGTTGGCTTATATTTGCTCATAGTACTCTCTTATGATCCTATTTCTGTAGAATTGATAGTAACGAGTCATTGCAGTCGGGATCCGGCAGCAGAGGCTGTGTGTGTGTGTGTGTTTGTGTGTGTGTGTGTGTGTGTGTGTGTTGGTGGTCGGAGAAATGCTTGAGAGGGTATGAGGACAAATAAGTGGTAATGGGAGACCTTTTTTTTTTCTTTTAATCTCGTTTGATAATACATTTGTGCATTATTTCGTCGTTCTCTTTAAATTCATTTTTTAAAGGTAGAAGCAAATCAAGAGTGGTAAATGCTGTGCCAAGGAAAGTCAGGGATCCTAGGTTCGAATCCTGTCCCCGTTCGCAATTCGCTCCGCGACCTCAAACAAACGACCTCAGTTTCATCTATAAAAAGCTGGTAACCATCGTCAGTTGCCAGGCCGTGAAGAGAGTCAACTGAAATAAGTTTTTATTCTAGGGCATCTGCTCTCTCTCAGGTAAGAGCCGCGCCCCAATCAGGTACTGCCGCGCCAGGGTCGCAGGACATCTCGGGATTTGTGGTCCACCGGCGGAACTCGCGGTCCCGGCAGGCACCGCGGCGGCGGCAGGGCGACGTGGCGCGGCCGGTTGCGGCTGCGCAGGCTGGTGGAGCAAGATGGCTGTGGAGCTGGGCGTGCTGGTTGTCCGGCCCTGGCCCGGAACCGGGCTGGGCAGAGTGATGCGGACTCTTCTGCTGCTACTGTGGTTGGCGACGCGCGGAAGCGCGCTCTACTTTCACATCGGAGAGACGGAGAAGAAGTGCTTTATTGAGGAGATCCCGGACGAGACCATGGTCATAGGTGCGGGGGCGGGGAGGAAGGGGCGAGTTTGGGACGTGACCGTGGTCTTGGGGCAGGGGATGCGCGACAGTCAGCTCTCTAGAGCCGAGAGGAGATGGCCTCGCTGTGCCCAGGCGGTCGGGGAGCCCATGCCACCTCGCGCTCCTCTGACCTGGGCTCGCCCTGCTTCCCTCCAGGAAACTACCGGACGCAGCTGTATGACAAGCAGCGGGAGGAGTACCAGCCGGCCACCCCGGGGCTTGGCATGTTTGTGGAGGTGAAGGACCCAGAGGACAAGGTGAGCCAATCCCCCCGTTCCTTTCCATCAAGCTTTCAGCCAGGCAGGCTCTGGCACTTCCTCTTCTAGTTCCTGCATCTGCTGCAGTGGGAGAGACAGTTGATGTTGTGGGAATATCCTGACTGTTGCATGACCCTGCCAAGTTACTTACCTTCCCGGAACCATTTTCCCGGTCTGTGAAATGGGCGGATTAATTGTGGTGATAAAAATCAAAGAGTTTTGTCAACTCTTAAAGCCATCTAGACTTTAAGATTTCACAGAACATGATACTTTCTCCACAAAATGAGCTGCTTTTAATCTTCACAAATAAGGGGATATGAAAACGAACGGCAAAATCCTTCAGCTGTCACCTGTCAACTTTCATTAGAAAACAAACTCACGGGGGGGTGTGGTGGCTCATGCCTGTAATCCCAGCACTTTGGGATGCTGAGGCGGGTGGATCACTTGAGGCTAGGAGTTCAAGACCAGCCTGGGCAACCCCCGTCTGGCAAATCCCGTATCTGGTAAAAATACAAAAAAAAAAAAAAAAAAAAAAAAAAAAAAAAGCCAGGCGTGGTGGCACACACCTGTAATCCCAGATACTTGGGAGGCTGAGGCACTATAATCGCTTGAACCCGGGAGGCTGAGGCTGCAGTGAACTGAGATAGCACCATGGCAGTCCAGCTGGGACAACAGAGTGAGACTGTCTCAAAAACAAAAACAAAAACCCAAAAAGCAACTCACACCAGAAGAGTTGAAAGGGCATGAACTATAAAGGAAAGCCTTTCCCAAGAGCAGTCAGTCACTTGCCACCCTGATGTCAGTCTCTCAGACTCTAAACACCTGCCCCAGAGAGATCTCAGACAACTATATGGCAAGAGCTGCTGAGCAGCTTTGGATCTTTTAGTGTTGTGAGGTGCCAGAGGCTGTGCTTGTCAACTTTTGCGGTACTTAGAGTCTTAAGCACTGTTTTCCTCCATTCCCATCCCTACCATAACACTGACTGAAGCTTTTTCCCTTCCTCCAGGTCATCCTGGCCCGGCAGTATGGCTCCGAGGGCAGGTTCACTTTCACCTCCCATACCCCTGGCGAGCACCAGATCTGTCTTCACTCCAATTCCACCAAGTTCTCCCTGTTTGCTGGAGGCATGCTGGTGAGTGGGCCCACATGGGAGTTGCAGCTTTCAGCCTTCATCCTTTGTATGCCTCCAAGGGCAGATTCAGTTTCACCTCACATACCCCTGGAGAGCACCAGGTCTGTCTTCACTCCATTTCCCCAAGTTCTCCCTCTGTTGGAGGCATGCTGATAAGTGGGCCTATATGAGACTTGCAGCTTTCAGCCTTCATCCTTTGGTGAGGACTGGGGGACTGGTGGTGCTGTGGGTGTGAGAGGATCGTGTCAGATTTTGTGTCTCCTAAGAACGCTGGGTTTCTAGTGGGTATCCAGGACACAATGACTGAGTTCTTTGTATATGCCTCACTCAGAGCACCAGCCCAAGCTTAATACATGCTTGTGTGCCCAGAGCCCCATGGGGCTAAGACACTGAAGAGGGCCCAGTCTGTTGGCTAAACGAACAGATGAAGGAAAGTCGGGGATGAGCTGTCAGTCTCTGGCAGGAAGATGGAGCAGGGCTGCCAGATTTCCCTTATCTCCTTTGTCTGTCCTCAGAGAGTTCACCTGGACATCCAGGTAGGTGAACATGCCAACGACTATGCAGAAATTGCCGCTAAAGACAAGTTGAGTGAGTTGCAGCTACGAGTGCGACAGCTGGTGGAACAAGTAGAGCAGATCCAGAAAGAGCAGAACTACCAGCGGGTGAGTGACTGGGCCAGGAGCAGTGGGCTTCTCCCTAGAAGCTGCCCACTGGCTCAGTCAGGAATTTCACATCAGATTCATTCTGAGACCCCCAAGGGACTGACCTGCACTGCATTGTAGGCTGTGGGGTGGGTATTACTAACTCCACCTTGTAATTGGGTATACAGACTCATAAGAAGCTGTCATTTCCCTAAATCACAGTTACACACAGAATGGCACAGTAGGATTTGATACCAACACCTTGGGTGCTGTTTCAGTGGGTCCACATGCTCCCAGGACCAGGGTCTCAAACTTACCGGTGACCAGGAACCAGAGAGTACCATGAATGAATCTGTGACCTGAAGGACTAGCAGGGCAGTGACCCATCTAAACAAGCACAGCCACTATTCAGTGTCACCTGGGGGCCTCCTTGCAGAAATACCAGCCTTGAGTTTACAGATGTCCCATTTTTTTCAAGAGGAAATAGCCAAGATTTTTATGTGAACATTTTAATTAATTTTTTATTTTTTTCTATTGCTGCTGCACAAATTGGGTTTTAAATGTTGACAAAAGACTGTGCACTGTGTGAGCCCAACAAAACATACATAAAGGCCAGATCCAGCCCCCAGCCTGCCAGTTTACAGCCTGTGCCCAACATCTTCAAGGAGCAGCCTGGAGACCTAGGCAGAGGGCATAGAGCACGTCCACTCCTGCATGCTCCAGGACAGCTCTGCCTCGTGGGGTGATACCACAAATACCTTATCTCTCTCCCAGGCACCAGGGCAGGACTAGGTGAGGACTATGCCTGACAGATGAAGAAACAGACTTGGGAGAATGAGTAGGTTGCCTGAGGGTAAAGATAGTCCCCAGGTAGAGTGACACTTTGCAGGCACTTGGTTGGAACCTGGGAAAAGCTGGCTGACCTCGGGCATGCTCTTGGGCTGGGAATGCAGCAGTTCTAGCAGCCCCAGCCAACTCAGGCTCACCTTATATTCCCCTACAGTGGCGAGAGGAGCGCTTCCGGCAGACCAGTGAGAGCACCAACCAGCGGGTGCTGTGGTGGTCCATTCTGCAGACCCTCATCCTCGTGGCCATCGGTGTCTGGCAGATGCGGCACCTCAAGAGCTTCTTTGAAGCCAAGAAGCTTGTGTAGCTGTCCCAGGTGTCACGACCCATCCTCCCAGGCTGGGGGAGAAAGGACCTCCTGGAACTGACTTCTGGCAGGAGGACTGGTTTCCAGCCATACCTGCTCTGGAAGGGAGAGGGGCTGCAGGCACCCACAGGCACAAGCTGAAGGCAGCAGCTTGGCTGGCTAATCCTGAGCAGGTGGTGGGGCAAATGCCTGCCCTCTCTCTCTGGCCTCTGGGCCCTTTGCAGTAATCACCCAGGGGCTGGTAATGTCCCTCCTCTTGGCACCTCCGAATCACAGTGTTACTGATCAGGGATGTGAGGCTGCTGTCGGGGGTGGGGGGAGGGGGATGGGCAGGCAAGCCAGTCTTCTGTCTTCCTTTGCTAACTTAGGGTTTGAGCGGGTTGGGGTATGGTGCCTGTCATACCTACCTGCCACCCTGGGAACCTCACTGTTCTCTATTTCAGCCTAGACCTGCTGATCCCAGGGTGTGTGTGAGTTGAGGGTGGGTGGAGGGGTTTGCAGTGTGGGCATGTGGCCCTGCATTTGACCTCAGCTTCTTCACATGGTTGTCCATTCTGGGGCTTAAAGAACTGGGACCAGACCAAGTAGAGGCCTTGGTGCTGGTTGAGGTGGGGCCTGCAGAGTCTTACTGATTTCATTTTCAATAAATTTAGGTTTGTTACATGAGTTTCCCAATTAAAAAAAAAAAAAAAAAAAAAAAAAAAAAAAAAAAAAAAAAAAAAAAAACTCGTCCAGTGCAAGTTACTCAACCATCAGTGGGCATAACTGGAAGAAGCTTCAGAGAATGTCAGTTCTTCCAAAGAGCAAAGCACTTCACATTCCAAAGTGAATTCCCGCCAGTCGGCTTCATTCTTTCCTTCTTCTCCAGGCCTTCCTGTGGCAGGGAATAGTAGGTTTGTCCAAGATTATACAACAAGTAAATTGGGCTGGGGCTCAAATCTACACCCTTTCCCCCGTGCCAGCTCCCTGGTGAGGTCCCCTCTGTTTCTGGAGTCAGCAGCATTGTCACGGGTGCTGCCAGGAAGTGCCTGGTAAGGAGGTGCATTGAGCAGGGAGTGCTACAGGACAGCTACCCTGGGCTGGCAGGGACAAGGATGTTGATGGGCTAAACCAACAGCAAGTGATTTCAACCAGGACCACGAAGGAGAGGAAGGATTCTGCTGGAAAGAGATGGCAGGACAGAGGTGACTGGAGAAGTGGAGGTAAACAGCTGGAATGGAGGTGGATGGGTGTTTTGTTTCGGCTGCAGAGGGTGTTGTGAGGAAGCTGGAAAGGAAGGTTGGATTAGAGTTAGAGAAGCCTTGAGCCCCAGGGAAGCGATTTGGATATGCCCACCTTTCAAGAGGGGCTGCAGGCACCCACAGGCACAAGCTGAAGGCAGCAGCTTGGCTGGCTAATACTGAGCAGGTGGTGGGTAAATGCCTGCCCCCTCCCTCTGGCCTCTGGGCCCTTTGCAGTAATCACCCAGGGGCTGGTAAAGCCACTGAGAGCCCTACTGGCACCTCTGAATCACAGTGTTTCTGATCAGAGATGTGAGGTTGCTGTTGGGGGTTGGGGGAGGCAAATGGGCAGGCAGTTTTGAGAAGAACCTTCTGACAAGAAATGTGAGGAAGGTTACAGCAGTGTGTGAGAAAGACTGGGAAGAAGGAGACAAGTCTGGGGGCTGCTTCCCCTACTGGGAGGATGCAATCTGGGCTCATGCTGCCAACTAATTCTTCTTCCACATGAAAAAAAGGTTTTTGGCCGGGCACAGTGGTTCACACCTGTAATCCCAGCATTTTGGGAGGCTGAGGTAGGTGGATGGCTTGAGACCATGAGACCAGCCTGGCCAACATGGTGAAACCTCATCTCTACTAAAAATAAAAAAAATTAGGTGTGGTGGCATGTGCCTGTAATCCCAGCTACTCGGGAGGCTGAGGCAGGAGAATCGCTTGAACCCAGGAGACAGAGGTCGCAGTGAGCCAAGATTGTACCACTGCACTCCAATCTGGGCTACAGTGGGACTCTGTCTCAAAAAAAAAAAAAAAAAAAAAAAGGCCGGGAGCGGTGGCTCACGCCTGTAATCCCAGCACTTTGGGAGGCTGAGCAGGCGGATCACGAGGTCAGGAGATTGAGACCAACCTGGCTAACATGGTGAAACCCTGTCTTTACTAAAAATAATATGAAAAATTAGCTGGGCATGGTGGTGGGCGCCTGTAGTCCCAGGGACTCGGGAGACTGAGGCAGGAAAATGGCTTGAACCCGGGAGACGGAGCTTGCAGTGAGCCAAGATGGTGCCACTGCACTCCAGCCTGGGCAACAGAGCGAGACTCTGTGTCAAGAAAAAAAAGTATTTTTAAAGAACAGCTTTAAAATTGCAGAAAAATTGTGAAGACATTTTCCCTATTATTAACATCATGCATTACTTTATCCAGACTTCCTTAGTTTTTACCTACTGTCCTTTTTCTGTTCCAGGATTCCACATCACATTTAGTCACTGTGTCTCCTTAGGCTCCTTTTGGCTGTGACAGTTTCTTAGACCTTCCTTGTTTTTGATGATTCCTTGACTGTTTTGAGGAGTACAGGTCAGGTATTTTGTACAATTTCTCAGCTACGGTTTGTCTGATGTTTTTCTCATGATTAGGCTAGGGTTGTGGTTTTCTGAAAAGAGACCACAGGCCAGGTGCAGTGGCTCATGCCTGTAATCCCAGCACTTTGGGAGGCAGAGGCAGGCAGATCACCTGAGGTCAGGAGTTCAAGACCAGCCTGGCCAACATGGTGAAACCCCGTCTCTACTAACAAATACAAAAGTTAGTCGTGCATGGTGGCAGGCACCTGTAGTCCCAGCTACTAGGGAGGCAGAGGCCGGATAATTGCTTGACCCCGGGAGGCAGAGGTTGCTGTGAGCTGAGATCGTGCCACTGCACTCCAGCCTGAGCGACAGAGTGAGACTCTGTCTCAAAACAAAGACAAAAAACAAAAGCAAAAGACACCAGAGTTGAAGTGTCATTATCAACATGGCTTATAGCTGGATATCACATTTAAAAATTAGATAATTTGGGGCTGGGTGCGATGGCTCACGCCTGTAATCTCAGCACTTTGGGAGGCTGAGGTGGGCAGATCACGAGGTCAGGAGTTCGAGACCAGCCTCATAGTGAAACCCCATCTCTACTAAAAATACACAAATCAGCTGGGCATGGTGGCGTGCGCCTGTATTCCCAGCCACTCGGTAGGCTGAGGCAGAAGAATCTCTTGAACCCAGAAGCTGGAGGCTGCAGCAAGCCAAGATCGCCCCACTGCACACCAGCGCGGGCGACAGTGTGAGACTTCGTCTCAAAAAAAGAAAAAAAAATAGATAATTTGGGTTTTATGTGAGATCTGATTTCTTGAGATAGTGAATCTGACAATCTGAAGTAGGACTTCATCCTGATGTAGTAACATTGAACCGGATGGAGTGGTGCCCTTAGATGGGCTGTGGATTGGTCAAGGTTCTGGTGTAGGGTCTGAGTGCCCTGGGGGAGTCAACAGGAAGGGGAATGGGTAGATTATATACGTCCAGGTTTAAGAGGTAAAGGGGTTACTGGGAATGATACATTTCCCATCCAGAGTGACGTTCTCTCTGAAGCAGAGTGATTAAGATCATAGATTGTGGGGAGAAAAAAACAAAATAAAAACCCAAAACCCATATAGATTGTGCAACCAAATTACCTGATTTGCTTCTCTGTGGCTCAGTTCCTTCAACTTTAACTTGGGGATAAGCACCTACCGATAAGGACTACCTGAGATAACCTTCATGCAGTAAGAACTATTAACAAGGACTGGCACATAATAAGAACTTAACAGATGTTTGCTATCTACTAGGAAACTTAAAGTTTGCCTCAAAGAGCAGAGGAGGTCAAGTCTAACAACTGCCGCTTTCTTTCTCTAAGGTAGGAGGCTAGCAGGAGGGGTGGGGAGGGGTTTGGGATGAGGGGGATGGTTAAATTCCCACGGTGACGGGGCAGATATGGGAACTCAGTCTCCTATTCCCTTCTTCAGTTCTCAGCTCCACCAAAGTACCCTTTTCCTGAATGACAGCTGTCATTTATGTGGCGTTGAACTGTGTGCCTAGCGCTGTACAAGTGTTTGCACTTTCCCCTTGAATCCCCACAGCTACCATATGGGATAGGAGCCATGGATACACCCAGGTGAGGAAACAGATGCAGAGATGTGGCTTGCTCAAAACACAGCTGAATTGGCAGAGTCGAGTTTCAAATTCAGTCAACTTGCCTTCAGAACTCGGCTCCTAACGTCTGCTCGGGCTGTCAGCTGAACTCAGCGCCGAGGCATGAGCTTGGCTTTGCCCCTCCAAGCTTGTGCGGAGGAGAACGCGCCGCCTGGGCCGAGACGGGGACCCTGGGACGCTCCCGCCTCCCCTCGGGAAGAGGACGGAGATGCAGATTCTCCCCGAGCGCTGGTTTGGAAGTCTAGACTTTTAGGTCCAGTCCCAGCCCATTGACTTGGGAGGCCCTAGGCGTCTGGGCGTCAGTTTCTCGGGCTGTCAGGCGGGTCCCGGGGCGGCTAGGAAGGAGCGGCCTGGCGAGGGAGGCCCGCCCGCGCTGCTCGCAAGCAGAACCTTGGAGGCGGCGGCTCCGGGAGCGGGCGGCGCGGCCGGAGCAGCGGACCCGGCGGACCGGGGGGCGGGGCGGACGGGTCTGGGCGGAGCGGGAGGCGGAGGCGCCGCGTAGGCCCGGGAGGCCGGGCCGGCCGGGCTGCGAGCCCCTGCCCCATGCGCCGCCGCCTCCCCGCACGATGTTCCCCTCGCGGAGGAAAGCGGCGCAGCTGCCCTGGGAGGACGGCAGGTGAGCGGCGGCGGCCGGCCCGGGCCGCGTCCTCCCGGGCGCCGCTCCTTTCTCGGCCGCCCGCGGAATCTGGGAGCCCGAGGCCGTCACGTCTCCACGTCTGCGGGTCTCTGTGAGGGCGTGTGGTTCCTTGGCGCCCTGTTCCGGTTTCTGTCTGTCGGTGTGGGTCTTTGCCTCTCCCGCCCTCCGCCACTCCCCGCCCCCTCTCTGCCTCTCCGCTGCACCGGTTCTTCCTCCAGCACCTTCCCCCGCGCCCGTGGGTCTGTGTGTCTCCATTGACTTCCCTTTGTGAGTTTCTGATCCCCTCTTTGCTGGTCTCTCTCATTATGTGTTTCGTTGTGTCTGTGTCTCCACCAGCCTCCCTCTGTCTGCATGCGGGTCTCTGACTCCGCTGACCTCTCACCATGGATTTGTGTTTCTCAATCTGTCTCTGATCCCTGAGGGCGTTTATTCCGTTTCTCTGGTCTCTGCCTCCCTCATCACATCCGTATAGCCTCAGACCCTACCCTCCCTCCTTAACGCTCCCCCCTCATCCTTCGCAGGCCGCCAGCAGAACCCACCAGAGAAGCTCCGTGCTCTGCCTGGCTGGTCACTGCCTGGCACGTACTAGACACTTCTCATACACCCGTTAGTCCGTTTCCTGTGCAGCTGTATTGGCCCTACGTGAAAGATGGGAGCTTGGCCCACACCTTAGCTAATGATGTTTCTCACTAAAGCAGAATGGGGAAAGCGATTTGACTGCCTCCATTTGGGGGGCGCTTGAGATGTGTCCCTGCAAGTCTTCTCACATAACACATGACAGGATCTCCTCCCAGTGAATGACACCTCATTTCCTTCATGTTTCTTAAGTTTGTCAGGTGCCATAAGATTCTGAAATTTGGCTGGGCGCGGTGGCTCACGCCTGGAATCCCAGCACTTTGGGAGGCCGAAGTGGGCGGATCACGAGGTCAGGAGATCATCGAGACCATCCTGGCTAACACCGTGAAACCCCGTCTCTACTAAATATAGAAAAAAATTAGCCGGGCGTGGTGGCGGCGCCTGTAGTCCCAGCTACTCGGGAGGCTGAGGCAGGAGAATGGCGTGAACCTGGGAGGCGGAGCTTGCAGTGAGCCGAGATCGCGCCACTGCACTCCAGCCTGGGCGACAGAGCGAGACTCCGTCTCAAAAAAAAAAAAAAAAAAAAAAAAAAAAGATTCTGGAATTTAGTGGGCACAACTTTTACTTCTGGGGATTTTTCAGACTTGGTGTTGAAAGGAGAAGATAGGAATATAATAGAAAGCATGGACTAGAGTTTGACCTGGGCAGGAGTCCTCGTTACTTATGTGAGCAGAGACCCCTGCATCTTTCTGACCGCAGCCTTTCCATTGCTGAGACAGTTGTCACAATATTGACTCTGCGGGCTGTGTGAGGATTAAAGGAGAGCATCCATGTAAAGACCATGGCACTGCCTGGCACAAGAGGAGGTGCCAGTTGTCTTCCAGTTACGTTTGCAGTTTTGAGGTGCTGTAACCAGAGCAGCTGAGGATTCAGACCTTGTAGTACGAAGGTTTGTATGAGACAAGAAAGGAAAGGTAATAGAGGAGCATTTCTATTTCCTGATCCCTTTCCGTAACTGTTCCCAGAGAAATTTACTGATAGTCAGTTCTGTGCTTTTGACACAGGGGTGGTGCAAAGATCCACGCAACTGATGCAGGCTAGTGTAGCTATGGAGTGTAGGTTCTGGAGCCAGCCTGCCTGGGTTTGAATCCGCCTCTTACTAGCCTTGGGCAGTGATTGATGAGGGAGACAAAGCCTCTTCTGAACTGCCCCTCAGAGTCAGGGTGGCCTGGGCCTGGGAACCGCTGGGATTGCAAATCTGGAGTTTGCCACCTGGGGGCACCAGGAGCAACTGTTCTCAGTGTCCACTGTCCTGAGGAATTGGGACTCTGGGTTCAATTCAGTTGCTCAGCGGTTTGTGCCCTTAGAGCACAGGATAATGCCTGTGGGAATGTACTCCTCATAGGAGAGGGGAGCAGGGCTGAGGGAATAGCGTGTGAAAGTGCTTGGAGTGCCCAGTCCACGCCGTTCGCCTGGATAATAGTCACTGCTTCTTTTCCTGAAGGGATATCACCCCATGTCCATCTCTCCAGAATCTACCCTGCCCCCAGAAAAAGCCCAGAGGGCAAGGGAGAATCTGTAGAGGTTCCAGCCTTCCCAGGCCACTCTCAGGACTGGGCTATGCGCCTCCCCGGCTGAATCCACCACCACAGGATAATGGGGGGTAAGTCAGAAGCCCTGGGGGGTATCCTACCAGGCCACCTCTTAGCTGCATGTGGAACCTGGGCCTGGCTTCAAGGCTACTGGCTTCCAGGTTGGCAGTTGTTTCTCTAGAAAAAGGGAGGAGTTAGTCTGGCTTTAGCGTGTGACTTAAGGCATGCCCTGACTGCTTTAACCCTTTCTGTAACTCACTTGGCAAGCTCTCTGCTGTCTGGCCTGTGCTTGCTGTGCCACAGATATGAATCTGACATGGCCTGAGAAGCAAGGACACAAGGCGTTACAAAAAAGTAGGAAGTAAGATGCCGTGGGAATACAAAAGGGGGAGTGTTATGGGGCCAGGGGGCAGTGCTGGCCATGACATTGGAGTTTGGCTCTGAAGGATCAATGGGGGGCCTCAGGCAGATAAAGGACATTTCAGGCAGAAGGAGCGGGCTGTGTGAGGGCTGGAGCAGGAAGGAAAATAGCAAGTGGAGAAGCTCCGAGGCGCCTAGCATGAGAACATGGGACGAAGGCTTGGGAGCTCCTGGAGTTGGGGCCAGGTCACGGAGGGCTTTGACTGTCGGGCCAAAGGGCTTGGCCTTTGTCTGGCAAACAGAGGAGGGTCATTCAGAAGATTGGAGGGGTCTGAGCAGGGCAAGGAACAGATGAGTGAGGAAGGATTGGAGGGGGACTTAGGAGATAGAATTTGTTTATTTGTTTATTTATTTATGAGACGGAGTCTCACTCTGTTGCCCAGGCTGGAATGCAGTGGCGTGATCTCAGCTCACTGCAACCTCCACCTCCCGGGTTCAAGCGATTCTTCTGCCTCAGCCTCCCAAGTAACTGGGACTACAGGTGCCCACCACCAGACCCAGCTAATTTTTGTATTTTTAGTAGAGACAGGGTGTTACCATATTTGCCAGGCTGGTCTTGAGCTCCCAAAGTGCTGGGATTACAGGCATGAGCCACTGCGCCTGGCCTTGAGATAGAATTTATAAGACCTGATAGTTAATCGCTGACTCTTAAATTAAGACTGTGAAGTGGATTCCTTTGCAGATTATTTTGGGGAGAAGGTAGGGGGAGTACGAGGAAGCTTCCCCCTTCCTGGATTCCTCAGCCCCTCTCTCAGCATACTCAGGAATTTCCAGAGGAGGGGCAAATGAATCCGGTGAATTCTGTTTCTTTGTATTTGCTAACCAAAAGACTGTCTCCTGGCATCACCCCAGTGTCTATGATGTTCAGCTGCGGTTTTTCCAGTTTCTGAAATCAATGCCTGTGCTGTACCCAGCCCTCATCTTTCTTTCCCTCTCTGTCTCCGTCTTTTACATGAGCTGCCTCTTGGACTAAAGGTTTGAGGCTCATTCAGTGAACTGCCACTGGCAGTTTGGGCCTTGCATTGCTTCGGGGGCAGGTGTGATCTTCCCAGAGTAAACATCGGTCATTTTACCTGGACTAATGCCAGCACACACCCGTGTCTGGGTGGCCTTTGGTCATTCTGGGAAGCAGGATGGAGCCACGGTTTCTGCTGGGGTGGATCTGTAGGGGAGTGGGTTTGGAAAGCAGTGGGTTACATCTCTAAGGTGGGGACTCCTGTCATTGGCTCAGGACGTTGAGCCACTGTCGTGGGGAGGAGCACATACAAGTGACAGGAGCCTCCTCATCCCTGTCCTGAGCAGCTCTGACCAGGACTTAGTCACAGGAAGTAAGAGAGCACTGGGGAGCTGGGGCAGCTCTGGGACCTGGGAGTGGTTCAGAGGGCTTCCCAGGAGCGGGTGGCATGGGTTGGATCTAGAGAGGTAAGCAGAATTCTGATGCATGGTGGTGGCACGAGCAAAAACATTAAAGTTGCTTTCGTACTAATTCCCAGGTGCTTGGGGTAGACCAGTTATGTGCAGCCTCCTCGTGGGGAGGCCAGAGAAAGGGTCTGTCAGAGGGCCAGCCCTGCCCTGCCCTTCTGACCCTGTCCCTGCTCTTGTCTCAGGTCCAGGTTGCTCTCCGGCAGCCTCCCTCGGAAATGCTCCGTCTTCCACCTCTTCGTGGCCTGTCTCTTACTGGGCTGCTTCTCCCTGCTCTGGCTGCAGCTCAGCTGCTCTGGTGATGTGGGCCGGGCAGCCAGGGGACAAGGGCAGGAGACCTCGGGCCCTCCTCGGGCCTGCCCCCCAGAGCCACCCCCTGAGCAGTGGGAAGAAGACGCATCCTGGGGTCCCCACCGCTTGGCAGTGCTGGTGCCTTTCCGCGAACGCTTCGAGGAGCTCCTGGTCTTTGTGCCCCACATGCACCGCTTCCTAAGCAGGAAGAAGATCCAGCACCACATCTATGTACTCAACCAGGTGGACCACTTCAGGTAGCGCCTGCCCCCGCCCTCTCCCCTCTCGACACCCCCTCCCAGGCTCAGGCTTCTCAGGGCCTATGAGAGGTCACCTGGGGTAGGGGCGGGAGGGCGGGAGGTGGCAGACCCCTCTCATTGGGTGTGACGGGAATCTTTGGAGAGGGCCCTGATCTAATTTCCATTTTGAAAAGCTCACTGTGGCTGCTGTATGTGGAATGGATTATACCAGGGCAAGAGGAGAAGCAGGGAGACCAGTTAGGTGGTCACTGCTGTGGTCTGCAGTGACAGTGGCTTGACGGCGTGGTGGGGGGTGGGTAGAGAGAGGTGCTGTGGAGGAAGTCCAGACAGGACTCCCTGGGGATTGGCCCGGGGATTAGGGAAAGGGAGGGTCAAGGCCACAGCTTTAAAGTTGCCCAGAGTCTGGCGTTATCCTAAAATCCCTGCCCTTACCAAAAAGTGCTCCCTTCCTTGACCACAGCTTGGCATCTCACCCTCCAGCCCCCACCTCCTTTCTCTCTAGGTAACTCCCACTGGAAGATGGATTCTTAGCCCACCAGCCTGATCTTCCACCTTTTCAAGTCCCCTTGATCCGGATCCTCAGATCCCCCCACCTTTTCCCTGCCACCCTCCTTGTCCTTACTTCCTCCTTACCCAACCTGGAGTCCAAGGTCTGCCATTAAAATCCTCCCTGGCCTGGCATACTCCCTCAAGCCTCTGGCCCGTTGCTCCTGGGATAATCCCAGCCTGACTTACTCCAGCTGTCTGCCCCACACCTATGCCTGGGCACTGGAGGGTGTGGAGAGAAAAGACAACACAGGAAGCGGCCACACAGATTGAAATGGAAGAGAACTTTCCCCAGTTCCCTCCACAACTCACCTCCCAGCCTCTGTGCACAGGGACTCAGGGCTGTCCCAGCTTCTGTCTGAGCTGACTCTCCACCATCCCCACCCCTCAGTGTTTCCCCCACTCCACAGCTGACCCCTTCCTCTCCCTCTCGATCAGCGTTCCTCTCCTGGAGCGTACACGTGAGCACACACACTGAAGTGGCTCCTCTCTCAAAGGAAAAAGACTCCCTGGATCCCACATCCCTCGAGGCTGTCACCCTTCTCTGCTTTCTGGCAGACCTCCTTCCCGTTCTTTCTCCTTGTCTCTCTTGAACTCCTTCCGCTCAGACTCCTGCACCCACCGTAGCACAGAGCAGCTCTCACTGAGGTCACCAGCCATCTCCACTCTGTTGGTCCAGAGGCCGTGCTGGGCCCTCATCCTGTGGACCTGTCAGCAGCATCTTCTTTCATAAAATGCCCCTGCTTGGGGCAGCACCCTCTGGTCCTCCCTCTGCACCGGCTGGGCCTCTGTGTCTGTGGATTCTGCTTGTCTCCCCAAGCTCTCACTATCGGGGCTTCTCTGGGCTCAGTGCTTCAGCAGCCCCCCTTTTCTAACTCCAGGTGTTCCTTGGGGCATCTCATGTCATCTCCCAGCATTAAACCCCATCTCTACTCTGATGATTCCTGAGGCTCTTTCCAGCCCAGACCTCTCCTGAACTCCAGGCTCACCAGCCCAGCCATCTACACAGTCCCTCCACGTGGTAGCCTCAGAGCTACTGCAAGCTTTCATGATCACAGCTGAATTGCTGGTGGCCTGCCCTGCCCCAGACCTGTAGCTCTGCCCTCTTCCCCACGGGAATGGAGGCTCTTTGCTCCCATTGCTCAAGCCCAAAAGCCCTGTGGTCATCCTTAGCCGCTCCTTCTCTGTCGTACACCACATCCTATTCGTCAGCAAAATCCATCTAGAATCTGCCGCTTCTCACTGTTGCCACTGCCACCTCCTGAGCTAGGCCACCTTCATCTTTCGGGGTCTCACCTAAATTATTGCCATAGCCTCCCAGCTGGTCTCCCTGCTTTCACCCCTGCTCCAACAGTCTCTTCCAGCACAACAGCTAGGGCGGTCCTATCCAGACATATAAGTCACAGCACGCCCCAATCCTGCTTAGAGCCTCCATGGCACCCCATCTCACCCGAGCAAAGCCCCATCCTTCAGTGGCCCTTGGGCCTCGTGCAGTCACTGTGTCACCCCCAACATCCCCTCCTCTGCCCTCGCCCTGCCCAGCTGCCTGCTGTCTGCTCCTGCCTCCTGCTGTGGCAGTGCTGTCTCCCCCATGCAGAGCGCTAGGCACCCACTGCCCGGTGGGTCATCTCTTCAGGCCTTCAGGTTTCTGTCACTCAATTCCCCTGGCCCTCCCTGACGGCCCCATCGAGGACAAGAGCCACCTCCACCCCAGCAAGATCACCCTCCTCGCCTGCTTTGCTTTTCCCCCAGCACTAACCACTCCTAGCCTCGCTTTGTGTTTGCTTGTTTGTTTCTGTTTCCTTCTATTGGAATCTCAGTTCCTTGAGAGCAGGGCCTGGTTTCTCACTGCTGTACCTCCGGTGCTTTGAATGGTTTCTGGCACATGGTAGGTGCCTAGTAAATATTTGTGCAATGAGTGGAGGGGACAGCTCCACAGGCTGAATGAAGTCAGTGCTGGGCCAGAGGGCAGCATAGGCACCATGGGGACCCCCAGGTGGGTGCTGAGCCCCAGGCAGTGAGCCCGTGTGCTGCCCCTGCCCAGCCTTGGCCGCCCTGTACAGGTTCAACCGGGCGGCGCTTATCAACGTGGGCTTCCTGGAGAGCAGCAACAGCACGGACTACATTGCCATGCATGACGTTGACCTGCTCCCTCTCAACGAGGAGCTGGACTATGGCTTTCCTGAGGCTGGGCCCTTCCACGTGGCCTCCCCAGAGCTCCACCCTCTCTACCACTACAAGACTTATGTCGGCGGCATCCTGCTGCTCTCCAAGCAGCACTACCAGCTGGTGAGGCCCCGACAGCCCGCTCTGCTCAGAGTCGGGAGCTCCCTCTGGGCTGCAGGCGGTGGGCAGGATGGGATAGTGCCTCTGGGGCCCAGCAGATGGAGCCCTGCCCAGGCCTAGCAGGGGAACCTACGAGCAGCCAGAGTGCGAGGAGCAGGCGAGCCAGTCAGCTGCAGCGGCAGAACCACTTGCAAGCTGGCTTCAGAAACCTGGGGAGTTAGTGGCCCTTAACATTGACGAGTGTAGGGGGCAGTTCAGGTGCAGCTTGCCCACCTCTCAGACAGTGTCACCAGGACCCTATTTCTCTGTCCATCTCTCAGCTCTGCCTTCCCTACACTGGGTTTATTGGCAAGATGGTGGTTGTCACTGCAGTCTGTATCCATCTGGGCCCCAGCCTGGTGGGAAATGGGGCCCTTCCCTCATAGCTCAGGCAGGAGTCCGGCAGTGAGCTGCACTGGCTCTTGATTGGGCAGCTTGAGTGCTGAGCCCACCCCTGAGCCAGTCACTGGCTGGTGGACGGGCAGGCCGGAAGAACCAGTTGGCTCAGGCCTGGGTCTCTTCCTCTCCAGGCCATGGCAGGAGCCAGCTTTATGTAAATGAAGCCGCTGAGCCAGGTACAAGAATGGGTGTGTGTCATGGAACCCAGCTACCCCTCTCACACACACACAGGAAGAGATGAGGGCAGGGCCACCAGGGGAAAGGGAAATGGGGGAAGCAGAAATCAAGGAGGAGCTGGTGCTTCTGCCCATCGATAGTTCCCTAGGGAGATCCCCTCTGGCCAGCCAGACATTTTTGAGAAGGTGAGCATCTCACACAGGTTCAAGGCCCCATGAGAACGGGAGAGGGACTGGGATGTACTGCTTCCTGCCGCCCCCAGCACTGCAGAGGTGGAGGAGCCTGTAAGCACCTGGTGCTTATTCAGAACCGCCCGGGGAGAGGGGCACTCCCAAGCAGTAGGAGACCAAAGGCCCCCCGGGAGGATGGGCCGAGTGACGCTGCTTGTCTCTGTGTCAGTGCAACGGGATGTCCAACCGCTTCTGGGGCTGGGGCCGCGAGGACGATGAGTTCTACCGGCGCATTAAAGGAGCTGGGCTGCAGGTGAGGTTCCCCGGGGCCCTGCCACCACCTCAGCTGTGGTGGCTGCCCAGAGATTCTCTTCTGTTTCCTCAGATGAAGCTCCCGGGGTCTCGAGATGGCCCTGGTTCTGATCCCTGCCCTAACCCTGCCCTGCGTGGTCATCTAGCCAGTTCCTTGCCCTGTGGGCCCCAGTCTCCTCTCCTGCAGGCTGGGAGTGCAGGCCCCTGCCTGTGGGACCTCAGAGGAGCTGGTGGTGAGGGCTGGGGCTCCAGGAAGGGCAGCCTGACCCTGACTTCCTCGGACCTCCCTAGCTTTTCCGCCCCTCGGGAATCACAACGGGGTACAAGACGTTTCACCACCTGCATGACCCAGCCTGGCGGAAGAGGGACCAGAAGCGCATCGCGGCTCAAAAACAGGTGCTGGCAGGGCTCCTCATCGGGGACGGATAGGTGGTGATGTGGGGAGCCAGCAGGCCCGAGCTTTCACCAAGTTCTCCTTGGCCCAAACGGCCCCATCCTTCCCTGCTTGGCCCAGGTCAGTCGACAGGCATTCTGCTTGGGCACTGTGCCCTGCTCTGGTGGCTGCTGTGGGCACCCTGGGCACTGTGGGTCAGCCCAGACCTCAGGGTCCATGCAGGCTGGCAGAGTGGGGTTGGGGAGCCATACCCGGGATGCAAGGATCCTGCCCTCAAACAGCCCCTTCTCTAGGAGGCATATGCATCCAACAGGAGATCCCAGCTCTCCTGCTTCCTAGTGGGGCACAGCCCTGGGCAAGAGGCTTCACTGCTTTGAGCTCTGGGTTCTTCCTCTCCAGTGGGGACCACAGGGCCTCTGATGGTGAGGTTTTGTGGAGTCGGTGGGTAGCTGGTACTCATGCAGCCCTGAGTCCGTGCTCTTTCCTCCCTTCCTTCCCAGGAGCAGTTCAAGGTGGACAGGGAGGGAGGCCTGAACACTGTGAAGTACCATGTGGATTCCCGCACTGCCCTGTCCGTGGGCGGGGCCCCCTGTACTGTCCTCAACATCATGTTGGACTGTGACAAGACCGCCACGCCCTGGTGCACATTCAGCTGAGTTGGATGGACAATGAGGAAGCCTGTACCTACAGGCCACGTTGCTAAGGCTCAGGACAAGGCCTCAGGTCCCAGGCCCAGCTCCGACAGGATGTGGGGTGGCCACGACCAAGACAGCAAGCTCCTCAGTTGCAGCCAGCTGGCCGCCAAGGCAGGCTTGAGCTGGGCCAGGACACGTGGGGTGCCTGGGACGCTGCTAGCCGTGCACAGTGATGAGAGGGAGGCTGGGGTGTGTCCTGACCAGGATCCCCCCTGCCTTCCTGCTCTCCCTACTCTGGCCTCCTTCACGTGCCAAGGCCTGTGGGCAGTGGGGAGGGCTGAACAGGACAACCTCTCATCAGTCCTGATTTTGTTCCTTCCTGCTGGGCCGCCTTGTGCAAAGACACAGCGCAGGGGCCACGCAGCTGGTGTAGGTGGCAGCTGGGCCTGGGAGGGTTAGAACTCCGGAAACCAGAGCACAAGCCCCACAGAGGGAACAGCCAGCACCGTCTAGCTGGTGGTCGCCGTGCTGGAATGTGGGCCTAGTGTTGCCAGATCTTCTGATTTTTCAAAAGAAACTGGAATGCTGGATTCTTAAGTGAAACCTTCTGGTTTTTAAATGATAGCACCTAAATGAAACTTTCAAAAAGTATGGCAGGCCAGACAAAATGTGTCATGGACCTCTCTCTCACATGTCACTTTTGGCTGAGGGGCAGGGAGAGGGGTGAGTTACAGGCTGGTGAGGAATTGGGGTGGGGCTGGGATGACAAGTCCAGTGGGGAGGAGAAGCCAAAGGCATGAGGATTCCTGTACCACCTCCACCCCACCAAGGCTTCTGGGCAGCCCCCTGGAGGCCCCTCTGAGCAGTCTGACCACCTTCAGGCTCTCTCTGGGTGAGCTTCCTCCGGCCTCCCTGAGACACGGAGGAGGGAGAGCAGCTGAGGAGATTCACCCACAGGACTGGACTGAAGTAGGCAGAGCACTCAGCCGATGCCTTGGGTCATGGCTTGAGCCAGGAGGAGGGAGAAGGGGAGAAGTGGGAGGATCCCTGTGGTGGTCCCTCAGCACAGAGATTATAGTGGTCACCGAATGCCCAGGAGCAGTGAGAAGACACGGAACTGGGGAGTGCTCTTGGGGGAATCACTCGGAGGGAAGCCCAGAGCTCATGAGAGTGGGAGGCAAAGGACCCTGCATGTAGGCCACTCCAAGGCATTTAGCTGCCAAAGATGCAAGGCAGAAGGCAGAGGAGACCATCAGGACCCAGTAATGTGGATTTGTTTTAACACCAGGACACCTGGAGTCCTGGAGAAGGAAGGGATTGTGGTCCCAGAGCTCAGGAAGGTAGAATCCACAGCTCTGGTTCAAAGACTTCTCCTCTGAGGATGATCAGTGAGAATGATCAGGGCTGCTATGTGCAGTTGTGTGGGTTGTGCACTGTGTGACCTGTGTATAAGCCAAGGGATTTAAGTAGAGATGGCTGGGGTAAAGCTTCAGGTTCAGGTGTTTAGCCCAGGGTCTTTGTGATCCTAAATTGACTTTGCCCATTGATTCAACCATACCCACTATTGCGTTGGGCAGATGGGCCTCGTCTCCAGTGCAAGGGTGGTGGAGAGGGGACTGTGCCAGTTCCCTGGACAATCCCAGCTGCCTCATCTTGGACTGACATGGACTCCGGGCAGTAACACCAGCTCTTGGAGTTGCTGGGAATGAGTGTAATATCAAAGCTCCCTGCTCTGCACTCTCCTGTCACATAGGAAGACCTCAGAAAATGGAGTTCCTTCCTTTCCACCTGCACTGGGGGAGTGCAATGAGCAGAAGAAAAGCGAAGGTCCCTTCGCCTTGTGAGATCAGCTGACACCTGGGCTTAGGTGCATCTCTATCCCTGCAGCCTGTTACTTCCCTTGATCGCCACCTCCACCTCCATCTTCAAGGCCGTGCTAGGCACTCCAGGCTGGGCCTGGCGCATTCCAGATCTGCAGCTCCCTCACTCTGCATCCTGGGCCCCCACCACTCTCCAGGAGAGTGGGAGAGGCCTGAGCCGCGGGTGGCGAGGAGAAGCGGCAGTCCCCTGCAGCCTCAGTGCCCCACTTACCTCCTTCGTGGAATGGACTTGACATCCCTGCCTTGCTGGGCAGGGCGTGGCCGAAACCTAGCCAGGATGTAGGAGCACCGGGCACAGTGCTTGGCCAGTGAGGTGGTGTTTGCAATAATAATAACCATCACGCCAGGTGCGGTGGCTCACGCCTGTAATCCCAGCACTTTGGGAGGCCGAGGCAGGCGGATCACGAGGTCAGGAGATCGAGACCATCCTGGCTAACATGGTGAAACCCCGTCTCTACTAAAAATACAAAAAATTAGACGGGCGAGGTGGTGCACACCTGTAGTCCCAGCTACTAGGAGGCTGAGGCAGGAGAATGACATGAACCCAGGAGGCGGAGCTTGCAGTGAGCCAAGATGGTGCCACTGCACTCCAGCCTGGGCGACAAAGCGAGACTCCGTCTCAAAAAAAAAAAAAAATTATAATAATAACCATCACTTGTTGAACATTCACCACATAGAAAATTCTTCACACTGCGTTTCACTTAGGCCTCCCTGCCTAAGAGCTGGGTCCTAATTCACCGGTTCTGTAGATCAGGAAGGCAGTGCACAGACAGGCAAGTAGTTTGCCCAAGGTCCCAGAGCTGTAAGGGGTGGGGGGCTGGGATTGGGAACGCCTGGAATCCACTTTCAGAGCCAGATTTCTTCCCCCCGCTCTGTGTAGCAGGTGCCCGTGAGCAGGTGTTCCTTCCCCGCAGGCCTCCCTCCTCTCCCCTGCTGGAAAGGGCAGATGGGGAGGGCTGGGAGGAAAACAGGGCCACGGTGGGGGTGCAGAGGATGTGCCTCAGGCTCCGCTGCCTCGAGGAAGACAGGGATTCTGCTGCTTGGTGCTGAGGAGCACTGACCCAGAGTGCGGCGCTGTAAATGAGGGCTGTACAGAGTGCTCGGGGAACTCTTCCCCGAGGAGGCAAAGTCTTGCTGGTGGAGAATTTGTCAGCAGGAAAGGGAAGGGACCATCATGTGCAAAGGCAGAGAGCCCGGAGCAAGCATGTGTGTCAGTGACCTGGGAGGAGCTTGAGGTGTTCCTGGCACCCCCAATACTGTGCAGAAGTAGGGAGGTGGGCAGCAGAGGGAAGGCTGGGGTGAGCCATGAGGATCTGTGAATGCCACACTAAGCGACTTGTACTTTATTCTAGGGGTGCAGGGGTTTTGAGGAGTTTCAAGCACTAGAGAACTTTTTTTGTTGTTCTTTTTGAGACAGGGCCTCTCTTACTCTGTTGCCCAGGCTCGAGTGCAGTGGTGCGATCTTGGCTCACCACAGCCTCTGCCTCCCGGGTTCGAGATTCTCCTGCCTTAGCTTCCCGAGTAGCTGGGATTGCAGGCATGCGGGACCAGGCCTAGGTAATTCTTTGTATTTTTTAGTAGAGAGATGGTTTCACTATGTTTGCAATCTGCCCAGCTCAGCCTCGCAGAGTGCTGGAATCACAGGTGTGAGCCTGGCCAGGGGAGAACTTTTGAACACTTACCTGTGTTCTATAACATAGATCCTTTAGGGGATAACATAGATCCTTTGGGGGACCCAGGGTGGACTGCAGGGTGCAGTCTGAGGAAAGAGAGAGCCCAGTCCAAGGAAGAGATGGTGAAGCCAGAATGAGGCAAGGGAGCGGGGTTGGGGATGCAGGCCTGCTAAGCCCCCAGAGCCAGTAGGAGCCCTCCCTAGTGGGATCAACCAGACGCCATCAGGCCTTCCCTTCACGGAGGGTCGACTCCACTGCAGACTGTTTCCCAAAAGGCCAAATGAATGTACACATGGCCTTTTTGCCATCTCAGCCCTCATGCCTTGAGAACGTTTTTTACAAAACAAAAAAAGAGAAAAACAACTTTCGATTCCAGCATCAACATGTAAACAGCTTGTAAGTCATCATTCCCATCCTTTCAACAAGAAATAAAATGCAACGGACTGAAAAGCAACTCCTTATCTTAGACCCATCAGAGAAATGAGGTTGCAGGGCCAACCGTCTTCCACAATCTGGAGAGGCAGGCGGATCCTTAGCTAGAGAAGCAGCTGCTGGAGCCACACACTGGTTAGGAATATTTAAGCGGTCATGTTGACAAAGTCAGCATGTGGACTCCTGGTGAAGACCCAAGAAAAATCCCCTCCTATCTCTGACAGGGGAAGGGAAAACTAACCATTTAAAGACACCCAGAGTGGGCCAGGCACGGTGGCTCACATCTGCAATCCCAGCACTGTGGGAGGCTGAGGCAGAGGCCAGGAGTTTGAGACCAGCCTGGCCAACATGGCAAAACCCCATCTCTACTAAAAATACAAAAAAAAAAAAAAAAAAAAAAAAAAAAAAAAAAAAAAAATCAGCCGAGCGTGGTGGCGGGAGCCTGTAATCCCAGCTACTTGGGATGCTGAGGCAGGAGAATCGCTAGAACCCTAGAGGTAGGAGGCTGCAGTGAGCTGAAATCGCGCCATTGCACTCCACCCTGGGCAAGAGCGAACCTCCGTCTCTAAATAAATAAATAAATAAATAAATAAATAAATAAATAAAATAAAAACACCAAGAGCGATCTCCGTAACAAAAGCCTACTCTCCAAGAGAAAAGAGCCTGTCTCACCGAGGCCTTACAACAGCCACCCAGCTCCAGCCGCCTCTAGCCTTCCTGTCTCACCTAAGGAGGTGGGACAAAGCTAAGACACCTGTGAAGACACCAGGGATACGGACGCACTAAAAGACCAAGATTTAATCATAAAATTAGCAACATGCTTCCCCCTTTCCTAAACCTTGCTACCACATCAACGGGGCTCCAGTGTAACAGTAGTGGATTGTAGCTGAGAGAGCTATTAGACACAGTATTTAAGAAGCTCTTAGGGAAACCCGAAGACAACCAAGGAGACAAAACCAAAGACACTAGAGGAATTTAAAGCCTCTGTCTTGAAGTTACAGTAAACATTATGCCCAACTCCTTTTTATTTATTTATTTTTTTTGAGACAGAGTCTCGCTCTGTCGCCTAGGCTAGAGTGCAGTGGTGCGATCTCGGCTCACTGCAACCTCTTCCGCCCCGGTTCAAGCAGTTCTCTGCCTCAGCCTCCCAAGTAGCTGGGACTACAGGCATCTGCCACCATGCCTGGCTAGTTTTTTTTTTTAATTTTAATTTTTTAATTTTTTATTTTTTTTTAGTTGAGACAGGGTTTCACCGTGTTAGCCAGGATGGTCTCGATCTCCTGACCTCGTGATCCAACCGCTTCGGCCTCCCAAAGTGCTGGGATTACAGGCGTGAGCCACTGCGCCCGGCCTACAAAGAATCTTTTTTTTTTTTTTTTGAGACGGAGTCTGGCTCTGTCGCCCAGGCTGGAGTGCAGTGGCTGGATCTCAGCTCACTGCAAGCTCCGCCTCCCGGGTTTACGCCATTCTCCTGCCTCAGCCTCCAGAGTAGCTGGGACTACAGACGCCCACCACCTCGCCCGGCTAGTTTTTTGTATTTTTTAGTAGAGACGGGGTTTCGCCGTGTTAGCCAGAATGGTCTCGATCTCCTGACCTCGTGATCCACCCGTCTCGGCCTCCCAAAGTGCTGGGATTACAGGCTTGAGCCACCGCGCCCGGCCTACAAAGAATCTTAAAGTTCAACAATAAGAAAACAAATCATCCCAAATAAAAAAAAGGGGAAAGAACCTGAATAGGCACTCCACCAATGGAAATATACTGATGGCAGATAAGCATATGAAAAGATGTTCAACATTGCTTGCCATGAAATAATTACCAATTAAAACAACAGTGGAATAACACTACACACCTGTTAGAATGGCTAAAATCCCCAAACACTGATAATACCAAATGTTGGTGAGGCTGTGGAACCACAGGAACCATTCTTACCATTGCTGGTGAGAATGCAAAATGGTACAGCCACTTCAAGTTTGGCAGTTCCATGCAAAGCTGAATATAGTCTGGCCGTATTTCAGCAATTTCATGCCTAGATATTTACCCAGCTGATTTGAAAACTTATATCCACACAAAAATCTGCACGTGAATGTTTATAACAGCTTTATTCATAATCACTGGAAACTAGAAGTGACGAAGATGTCCTTCAGCAGGTGAGGGGATAAGCAAACTGTGGTATATTCCTACAGTAGAATATTATTTAACACTAAAAAGAAATGAGCCATCAAGACACAAAAAGACATAGAGGAACCTTAAATATATATTGCTAAGTGAAAGAAGCACGTCTGAAAAACTATGTAGTATATGATTTTAATTACATATGACATTCTGGAAAAGGCAAAACTAGAGACAGTAAAAAGATCAGTGGTTTCCAGAGGTATTTGGAGACAGGAGAAAGGTTGAATAGGTGAGGTAAGGGGATAATTGAGGGTCATTAAACTACTCTGTATGATACTGTAATGGTGGATACATGACACGATGCTTTTGTTAAACTTCAGAGGCCCTTTAGCACAGAGTGAACGGTTGTGTATGCAAATTTTAAAAAATAATTTACGGCTGGGTGTGGTGGCTCATGCCTGTAATTCCAACACTTTGGGAGGCCAAGGTGGGCGGATCACAAGGTTAGGAGATCGAGACAATCCGGGCCAACATGGTGAAACCCTGTCTCTACTAAAAATACAAAAATTAGCTTGGCGTGGTGGCATGTGCCTGTAGTCTCAGCTACTCGGGAGGCTGAAGCAGGAGAATCACTTGAACCTGGGAGGCAGAGGTCACAGTGAACCAAGATCGCACCACTGCACTACACAGCCTGGCAACAGAGAACAAGACTCCATCTCAAAACAACAACAACAACAACAATAATAATAATAATAATTATTATTATTATTTAGGAGGTCAGAGGATCCCAGGAAGGAACGTAGACTATGACAAGAGAATCTGTCTGTATTACAAATGTATGAAATAACTTCACAGAAGGAGGTTAAGGAAGGAAGTGCTGCTCTAAGTAGCATTGGAAATAAGTGGGGTCTGTAAGACTAAAGTCAAATTCCCAGATAACTGTCAGATTGTGGTGGAAGTCTGACCATAAAATGAGAGGAAGAGTAGGTAGGTCAGGCGCGGTGGCTCATGCGTGTAATCTCAGCCCTTTGGGAGGCCGAAGTGGGTGGATCACGAGGTCAAAAGATCAAGACCATCCTGGCTAACATGGTGAAACCCCGTCTCTACTAAAAATACAAAAAATTAACCTGGCGTGGTGGCAGGCGTCTATAGTCTCAGCTACTCGGGAGGCTGAGGCAAGAGAATCACTTGAACCCGGGAGGCGGAGCTTGCAGTGAGTCGAGATCGCGCCACTGTACTCCAGCCAGGCTACAGAGCGAAACTCCATCTCAAAAAAAAAAAAAAAAAAAAAGCAGGTGTTGTTTGGGTAACAGCATCCTATCCTGCCCTGCCAACAAAGGAGTCGCTCTGATGAGGAGTCGCTCTGAGTCAACAGCAGGAGGTGTGGCCTCAGTGAAATACAGGTGAGCCACTGCCAATCAAGGACTGTGGTAGTAGGAGTTTAGCATGGGCAATCATGGCCACATAGTGAGTGAGTGCAGAGAGTTTTTGCAGTTTAACAGTCTGCTCCTGGAAGTAAGATGGCCGGTCAAAAGTGTAAGGGCGGCTGGGCACAGTGGCTCACGCCTGTAATCTCAGCACTTTGGGAGGCTGAGGTGGGCGGATCACCTGAGGTCAGGAGTTCAAGACCAGCCTGGCCAACATGGGGATACCTGGTCTCTACTAAAAAATATAAAAATTAGCCGGGCATGGTGGCAGTCACCTGTAATCCCAACTACTTGGAAGGCTGAGGCAGGGAGAATTGCTTGAGCCTGGGAGATGGAGGTTGCAGTGAGCCAAGATTGTACCACTGCACTCCAGCCTGGGCACCAGAGCAAGACTTTGTCTCAAACAAAACAAACCAAAAACAAAAGAAAACAAAAAACGTGTAAAGGCCACAGAGGTGAGCAGGTGAAGGAGCCTTCCCTCGCTGGAGTCACCAGCGCCCTGACAGAGCCTGGGGCTCAGGATTCCCAGGTTTGCTGGTTAATTTTATGGCAACTTGACTGAGCCACAGGGTGCCCAGACATTTAATTGAACACTATTCTAGGTGTTTCCATGAGGGTGTTTTGGATGAGATTAACATCTAACTCGGTGACCTGAGTAAGGCAGATTGCCCTTCATCATGGGAGCAGCCTCCAGCAATCAATGCAAGGCCTCAATAGAACAAAAAGGCTTTTTTCCTGCCTTTGGATTTAAACCAAAACATTGGCGTTTTCTGGGTCCGAGCTTGCCAGCCTTCAGACTGGAACCACACCTTTGACTCTTCTGGATTTCAGGCCTTCAGACTTGAACTGAAGTTGGCTTCCATTGGCTCCCCTGGGTCTCCACCCTGCCAACTCACCCTGCAGACCTTGGGATTTGCTGGCCTTTATGATCGTATGAGCCAATTCCTTACAATGAACCTCTCAGTCTCTCTCTGTCTCTCCCTCCATCTCTCTTTCTGAATCCCAGCATCTTCATGTGATCCTCCCGCTTTGGCATCCCAAAGTGCTTGGATTACAGGTATGAGCCACCACATGCAGCCTAGTTTTTCTTAAGCCTGCTGATGTCACAGATTACATTGTTTTTTGTTTGTTTTGAGATGAAGTCTCGCTCTGTCACACAGGCTGGAGTGCAGTGGCACAATCTCGGCTCACTGCAACCTCTGCCTCCCGGGTTCAAGCGATTCTTCTGCCTCAGCCTCCTGAGTATATGGGACTATAGGCATGCACTGCCACGCCCAGCTAATTTTTGTATTTTTAGTAGAGACAGGGTTTCGCCATGTTGGCCAGGCTGGTCTCGAACTCCTGACCTCAAGTGATCTACCTATCTTGGCCCCCTAAAGTGTTAAAATTACAGGCGTGAGCCACAACACCCAGCCAAATTGGTTTTTTTTTTTTTTTTTTTTTTTTTTTTTTTTTTTTTTTGAGACGGGGTCTCGCTCTGTCACCCAGGCTGGAGTGCAGTGGCCGGATCTCAGCTCACTGCAAGCTCCGCCTCCCGGGTTCACGCCATTCTCCTGCCTCAGCCTCCCGAGTAGCTGGGACTACAGGCGCCCGCCACCTCGCCCGGCTAGTTTTTTGTATTTTTTAGTAGAGACGGGGTTTCACCGGGTTAGCCAGGATGGTCTCGATCTCCTGACCTTGTGATCCACCCGTCTCGGCCTCCCAAAGTGCTGGGATTACAGGCTTGAGCCACCGCGCCCGGCCCAAATTGGTTTTTTAAATGTTGAACCTATTTTGCACATATGAAATAAATCCTGTTAAATTGTGGTATATTCACAGATTCACATTTATTCATAAATTCAATTTGCTAATATTTTGCTAATAGTTGCATCTATATCAGGGATCCCCAACCCCCAGGCCTGGGACCAGTAACGGTCAGTATCAGGCCACATAGCAGGAGGTGAGTGGCAGGTGAGCCAGCATTGCCACCTGAGCTCTGCCTCTAGTCAGATCAGCGACAGCATTAGATTCTCATAGGAGTGTGAACCTTATTGCGAACAGCACATATGAGGGATCTAGGTTGCAAGCTCCTTATGAGAATCTAATTTATGCCTGATGATCTGAGGTGCAACAGTTTCACCCGGAAACCATCTGCCCCACCCACCATGTCCCATGGAAAAATTGTCTTCCATGAAACTGGTCCCTGTTGCCAAAAAGGTTGGAGACAACTGATCTATGTTCATGAGAGGTATTGGTCTGTAGTTTTCCTTTCTTCCAAAGTTTTTATCTAATTTTGATAGGAAATGCTAACTTCCTGAAATGAAATGAGTTAGGAAGTATTCCTTTCACTTCTTTTTTTTTTTTTTTTTTGAGACACAGCCTTGCTCTGTCGCCCAGGCTGGAGTGCAGTGGTTCGATCTCAGCTCACTGCAAGCTCTGCCTCCCGGGTTCACGCCATTCTCCTGCCTCAGGCTTTGGAGTAGCTGGGACTACAGGCGCCCACCACGACACCCAGCTAATTTTTTGTATTTTTTAGTAGAGATGGGGTTTCACCGTGTTAGCCAGAATGATTTTGATCTCCTGACCTCGTGATCCACCCGCCTTAGCCTCCTAAAGTGCTGGGATTACGGGCGTGAGCCACCACGCCCAGCCTATTCCCTTCACTTCTATTTTTTGGAAGAGAATGTAGAGAATTGGTACCATTTCTTCCATAATGTTTGCGAGATTTGACAACAAGACCATTGGGTCTGGTGCTTTCTTGTTTGAAAGGTTGTTTATTGGTTCAGTTTGTTACAGACATAGGCCTATTCGGATCATCTGTTTTCCATGTGTGAGGTTTGGTTGGTTGCCTTTCAAGGAATTGATCTGTTTCACCTAAGCTTTGGGTCTGTGGGTACAGAGCTGCTCATAACTTTTTTTTTTTTTTTTTTTTTTTTTTTTTTTTTTTTTTTTTTTTGAGACAGAGTCTCGCTCTGTCGCCCAGGCTGGAGTGCAGTGGAGCGATCTCGGCTCACTGCAAGCTCTGCCCCTCCGGAGTTCACGTCATTCTCCTGTCTCAGCCTCCCAAGTAGCTGGGACTACAGGCGCCCGCCACCACGCCTGGCTCATTTTTTTGCATTTTTAGTACAGACGGGGTTTCACCGTGTTAGCCAGGATGGTCTCGATTTCCTGACCCGTGATCCGCTGGCCTCAGCCTCCCAAAGTGCTGGGGTTACAGACGTGAGCCACTGCGCCCAGCCGGGTCTTGTTTTTTTAATCTACTGACAGTCTTTGTGTTTTAGTTGGTATATTTAGCACCATTCACATTTAAAATGATTATTGAGATAGTTGGATTACTATCTACAATGTCTGCAGCTGTTTTCTAGCAGGTGCACTTGTCCTTGTTTTTCTTACCTTCCCTTATTTTTCTGTCTTCTCTCATTTAATTGAGAATTTTACATGATTCCACTCTTTTTACTTTCTAGCATTGTAATCATACTTCTTTCAAAACATTTTAATTCATTGACGTAGAGTTCACAGTACAGATTTGCAATTAATCTACATCCACTTTCAAATTGCACTTTACCGCTTCATGGGCGGTGCCAGTGTCTTCTAGCAGAGTATTCCCAGTTCCTCTCTCCTCACCCTTGTAAGAGTGCTATTCTTTTTTTTTTTTTTTTTTTTTTTTTTTTGAGACTGAGTCTGGCTCTGTCGCCCAGGCTGGAGTGCAGTGGCCGGATCTCAGCTCACTGCAAGCTCCGCCTCCCGGGTTTACGCCATTCTCCTGCCTCAGCCTCCGGAGTAGCTGGGACCACAGGCGCCCGCCACCTCGCCCGGCTAGTTTTTTGTATTTTTTAGTAGAGACGGGGTTTCACCGTGTTAGCCAGGATGGTCTCGATCTCCTGACCTTGTGATCCGCCCGTCTCAGCCTCCCAAAGTGCTGGGATTACAGGCTTGAGCCACTGTGCCCGGCTAAGAGTGCTATTCTTGATTTCACCTATCCTTTACTATGGACCCCAACACAATGTTGCTATTATTACTTTAACCAGGCAGTTACCTACGATATCAACTAAGAATAGGAAATATAAAAGATTTTCTATTGCCTTCATGTACTCCTTTCCTGACGCTTCCTTTCTTTATGTGGATCTGAGTTTCTAACCTACATCTCTTCCCTTCTCCCTTAACAGCTGCTTTTAACATTTGTTGTAGGGCAGATCGGTTGGCAATAACTCTCATTTTTTTGCTTGTCTGAGAAAGTTTTTTGTTTTTTGTTTTGAAACAGGGTCTTGCACTGTCACTCAGGCTGCAGTGCAGTGGTCAAACATGGTTCACTGCAGCCTCGACCTCTCAAGCTCAAGGGATCGCACTTCAGCCTCACAAGTAGCTGGGACTACAGGAGCGTGCTACCACACTCAGCTAATTTTTAGTTTTTTGGTAAAGTTGGGGTCTCACTATGTCACCCAGGCTGGTCTCAAATTCCTGGGCTTAAGCGATCCTCCTGCCTTGGCCTCTCAAAGTGCTGAGATTACATGTGTGAGCCACCGTGCCCGGCCCTCAAAAAGTTTTTGTTTCTCCTTCATTCTTTTTGTGAGAGCAAACATTTCTATAACCTGGATATCACGATTTTTAAACCATCATAAAATCCACCATTCTGTAACCTTTACATACACATAAAAAAAGGAATTCAAAAGAAATTCTGCAACTGAGGCCAGGCACGGTAACTCACACCTGTAGTCCCAGCACTTTGGAAGGCCGAGGCAGGTGGATCACCTGAGGTCAGGACTTGGAGACTAGCCTGGCTAACCTGATGAAACCCCGTCTCTATTATAAATACAAAAAAAATTAGTTGGGCATGGTGACGGGTGCCTGTAATCACATCTACTTGGGACTCTGAGGCAGGAGACTCCTACCCCTGCCTGGCCCGCGCCACGCTCCTGCCCCTGACCCTGCCTGGCCCGCTACCCGCTCCTGACCCTGCCCCTGCCTGGCCCCGCCCCGCCCCTGCCCTTGCCCTGCCCCTGCCCCTGCCCCTCCTCTCGCGCACGGCGCTCGCCTGACGGGCAGAGACCAGAGCAGGGCGTGCAGCAGCTCAGATAGCCCAGGAGTCCCTGCCCGGAGGTGCCATGCCCACAGTGTCCCTCGGGTCCGCCAAGCCCTGGGCAGGCATGGGGCGACTGCGCTGAGCGCCGCACCCCGCCCCTGAGACCCGCCGGCCAGAGCCACCGTCCTTTCTGCGGCGATCCTGGTGCGCAAGGGCGATGGTGTAGGCGACGTCCGGTGCTGCTGCCGCTGCGAAGCGCGAAGGTGGCCCTGTGCACACAGCGCCCTGAGAAGCGCCTTTCTCCTTGTGATGGGCAGCGGGCTGAGCGTCCTAGGCCACCCGGCCTCAGCTCGGAGAACATTGGCCCCAGGCAGGGGCCATGGCAGGTCTCCTGCAGGAGCAGGCGCCGGCCAGCAGCGGGGTTGGTGCCTGTCTGCACCTGGGTCTGCCAGGGCCGCCTTCCATGCTCCATGGGGTGGGGATCTTCGGCCCCTGGGAGGCTGCAGGTCAGTGTGACTCGGAGAGGTTGCGATCAGGAGTCCCCTGGGGGCCATGATGCAGGAACTGCACCCTTTGGGGCTGGGAGGGGTGAGAAGGTTCTAGGCCTCCCAGAGCCCACCTGGCTCCCCCATCAGAAAGGCAGCCAGGCTTGGGGTTGAGGGAGGTGATGCTGTGCCCCTGAGGTAGGCTCCACTTTCCCCAGGGGACCTTGGAGGACAGGCCCTCTCCTGACCCAGGCTCAAGGACACTCGGCAGCCCCTGTGGTCCTGCCCTTTCTCTCAGCCTTGCCCTCCCTCCCGGAGCTCTAAGGTCAGGCCTAGGCCTGTGGATGGCTCTGAGATGATCCCTGGGCCTCCATGGAACTCTGGCCTCACAGCTGTGTGATCTGGAGGCCTCAGGGAACCCACTGCCCTCTGCCCCTGAGCCTGAAGGCCATGAGGCCTGTGGATCCCTGAGCCGTCCCCCTCTGAGACCCTCAGCAAGGCAGGGGTTGGGCAAGAGCAGGCGGTGAGGTGTCCTTGTTCCTGAAGCTCCATTCTGCTTGGCTCCTGCCCCCTAGAGAGCCCAGGGAGGGACACGGTGCAGGCAGGACCTTGAGGGCGGCAGTTCAGGATCACCTGGGTCCTGGAAGGATTGGCTTTTAGCCCTGAGCAAACATCTCTGTTGGCTTTTGCCTCATGGGTGGCTCCACAAATTACAGCAGCCCAGTCACCACCACAGGTCTCCTGTGCACCTGGACAGGTGTGCACCCAGCTGGTGCAGGCTTTCCTCCTTGACACCAGTGATCCCAGAGGAATTGGGGCCAGCTCAGGGGAGATGTCTGCGGCCCTGCAAGCCCAGGTCCTGGGGCACCAGAGCCGCTTCCCAAATTTGGGTGCTGGCAGTGGTGCTTCCAGTCCTGGCCCTGGGCTCCTCTGTGCCCTGGACTGCTGATCTCTGTGTTCTGCAGAGCCCAGAGTTCCAGGGAAGCACCTGAGGGGTGGTGTGGCCCTGGGCAGGGGGCAGGGGAGGCAGGACAGGGGCCATCCCAGTCACTTCCAGGTCCCTCCTGTGTCTCCATGACTCTAGAAAATTCTCACCCTTGTGTTCCTGAAAGAGAAAAAATGTAGTTTCCTAGAATTTAAGTCATGACCTGGGGGATACTGGGGGAGGTGTGCACTCCGGGTGCCAAGACCCGAGGGTGGTGAGCTGGGGGTGCAGCATGAGCTGGGGTGGGCGAGGGGGGGAGAGGGCTCACTGCGTTTCTTCCTCACACTTTTATTGCCACTGAAGCCGGCACAGACCTGGCAGACAGGGGCTGGTCCTGAGTGGACCAGGGGTGTCGTCCTGGTCTGCTCCCTCTTCTGCTCCTCCACCATGGCCTGTGGGGTGTCTGCTGCACCCCGGGAAGCCCATTCCAGCCTGACACTGAGCCCTGTGGGGCTCTGGGCCCAGCCCTCCTCACCTGGGGAAATGGGGCTCACAGGTGCTTGGGGATGTGGGCACGGTGCTCTGTCATGGTGAGGGGCCATCCTTGGCTGTGGGACCCAGCACTGGTGGGCAGCCCCCAGGTCATCTGCAGGAGACTCCTCTGGCAGGTCACACACAGGATGCCCCACAGAGCTTTGAAAAGTCGTGACCCAGGAAGGGCTCAAATCTTTCCTCGCTCAGTCTTCAGACCACTGGTCTAACTCTGGCCATCCGGTGGGTGCACAGTGCCATCTCACTGTGGCTCTGGCTTGCCTTTCCCTGGTGACAGTGCTGCCGGGCATCTTTTCCTGGGCTTGCTGGCCAGTTGCATCTCATTGGAATGGCATCTCTTTGAGCCCTCTGCCCATTGTCTACATCTGGAAACCCCAACAGCCTGTCCCATTTTTAGTGTCCCGAGTTTAAGCATTTCTCTGCCCAAAACCATCACGCAGCTTCGTCCAGAGGCGTCTTCCTCAGTGCCTGAGCCCCAGGTCTGTTTTGAGGAGGGCGTGGGATCATCTGATTTCTCCTGTGGGCACTGAGTCACCACCATCCTCGGGAACCCTGGGAACATTGTCAGAAGACCTCCTTCCCCCAAACCTCAACTGTGCCTGGACCCCTTCCCCAGCCACGGCAGAGGGCTGCATGTCGTTTTAGTAGTGTCAGGAGACTTGGGTCCTGGTCACAGTTTCACCATGAGTGTAAGAGGCGAGTGCTGGGCCCCCGTTTCCCTGCACAGAATGGGGGAGGGACGTCCGTGTTCTCCAGTGGGTGGCTCAGGCTGGGTGCTGGAGGAAGAGCCTCTAGGAAGAGAGGGCTGTGCCTTTGTGTGCAGGGATGGTGGTGCCTCCGAGGCCAGGGCTGGCTCATCTCTGCTCCTCCTCCCACTACTCCTCCAGGCCACTCGTCCTGGCTGGGGGCTCAGGAGGAGAGGTCTCTGGAGAGGCCCTGCACCCCACACTGGGTCCCCCACTCCACATGTTGGGAAGAAGGAATTTAAGTCTGGAACTGAGAATGCACTGCCACGATGGTGACTGTTGTCCTCATTGGACACCAGGGAGGTAGCTGTCCTTGGCATTTATTGAGTGCCCAGTGTATGCACTAGGCTGTTCATGCATCTGCAGAGCCCAGGGTTTTCTTGATGGTTTGGCAGAGAGATGCTTAAACTCAGGGCACTGGGAACAGGACAGGCTGTCGGGTTTTCAGATGGAAGCACTGGCTTGTAGATGAGTGCAGCTGGGCGGTGGAGCCGTGAGCTGAGGCCGCTGCTCCCAGAGTGAGGCTCCTGTGGACCATCCCGTCACTCCAGCCTGCCCCAGGCCTCTCCACACCTGCTCAGTGCCGGGCATCAGGCCATAGTGGGTGGGCGACCTGATGCCTCGTTCTGCCCCTTCCTTTCATGTTTAGACACAGCCGGTGTCCAGCAGCATGTTCCAATCGAGGTCACCAGACGGACAGAACAGATTCTGTGACAGTAAACTACCAACGTGCAAGCAGCACCTACTGCCATGCCAGGCAGGGGCTGAGTCACACGCCCCTAAACAAGGAATAAACTGTTCTGACTGCCACGGAGTTTCTTTCTCTCTAGCAGCTAAATGAGCACTATGAACAGTTGTAGCAGCACCACCAGACACCGAGTAACTGGCCCCCAAGCCCTGTTCCAGCAGCCGTAACTGCAGCTCCAACTGGACAGGAAACTGGTTTCAGTAACTCACTCCTGGGAAGAGACCACCCGCCACGGGCTGGCTCTGGCTGGTTTACAGAGGCTGTGCACTTGTGTGCCTTTGTGTCCTGAAGACCTTTTGAGGTATAGGGCCTAATTGTAATACATTTAAATATTAGGTCTCCACCCCATAGTGAACATGGGTCGTATGTTGCATGTATGTTTGTTTGGTATGCATGCATCAAGACCAACCTCACGAATGTTCACAGCTCCCCCGTAACCTGTGGAAGGTTTCTATTCAGCCAGCCTGTCCAGCGTAAAGCGCCTGCCCCAACTCCCCTTCCTTCTGTGTTGATTGATGAGCCAAACACATTTAATCCTGGAGTTTGAGGTTATCAGAACTCTCCATTTAGAAAATCATCCTTTATGTATTTCCAGACAATACATTGTTGAACATATAATGCTTCTTTTTTGTTCATCTCTGAGTCAATAGCCAGTCTTTCATGTATACATTCACACCAAATCTCTCAAGAACTCAAAGAGATTCAGAAATCAGTAAGTATGCAACTTAGTTGCATACAGAGAAAAACAGTAGATAATATAGATAGCTGATAAGAGAGTTTATACAATTACTATGAGTTATATTTTTAGAGATTGACTTTTAAAAATTAAATTTAGACCAGGCACAGTGGCTTACTCCTGTAATCCCAGCACTTTGGGAGGCCAAGGTTGGTGGGTCCCTTGAGGTCAGGAGTTCAAGACCAGCCTGGCCAACACTTCAAACCCATCTCTACTAAACATACAAAAATTAGCCAGGTGTGGTCGTGCATGCTTGTAGTTCCAGCTACTAGGGAGGCTGAGGCAGGAGAATCGCTTGAATCCGGGAGGCGGAGGTTGCAGTGAGCCAAGATCGCACCACTGGACTCCAGCACCGCTGGATGATAGAACGAGACTCTTGTCTCGGAAAAAAAAAATTGACTTTATACAAAGGCATTTTATACTTTCATCTGGAACAAATTTAAAATTGCCGAATACAGAAATTACTGATGACTCAGGAATAGTAAAATGGGTGGGGATAGTCTTTCAAATCCAGGAAGGAACCTCATTTTATTCTGAATGTGTTTTGACCCTCTTCACCCTGAAATTTTCACTATAGAATATATTTGGAAGGTGGGTCTTTTTTCCTCATTTAACGTTTATCTCATACACAGGGAATAGTACTGTGGGTGTGGGATTCAGATTTTGAAATGAAGCATGGACTCTGAGTGGCCCCTTGTCCTGTGAAAGTGCGCTGGTCTGGAGAGTGGCAGTTGGACCCCAGAGTGTGGCGCGTGTTCCTGTGTTCATTTGAACATTCTCTGATGACCTGTCGCTGAGGTCATGTGATGATGCGTATCCTGTCTCCACCCCAACTGCCGCTGGGTTTGAACTGCCGGCTGGACCACTCACCAGAATGGGAGGCAGCCTCTGCTGCTGTGGTGAAGGTAGGCTCACGTCCGTCTTCTCACTGCAGCTTCTTCACATGGGCCACTTGCACGTAAAATGTCTTCCTGATTTATTTATTTTTTCCCCAACTCCAGTTTGTCTACAGGTTTACAAATTGGTTTTAGAGTTTTATGACTCAGTTTGCATTTTTGATTCTATCAAGCTTTTGGCCTTAAATATTTTCCTCTGTTTAGAAAAATGTTCTGTTTCCAAGGCCAATTTTATACACACTTCCATAGAATAGACCCAGAAGAAACGCAGCAGCATTTCCTTCCTCATGTCAGGAGGTCTCGGTACCAACTACAGTGTGGGACGTTCCGTGAAAGGCAGATAACAGGCCGACGTCCTCTACATTGAGACGTGAAAATCTTAAATGTTGAAACAGCTGGAATCCAGAGATTTTTAGAAAATAAACTGAGGTTTTCTGATGGGAAACACAGTAGCCTAGTTAAGAGGTTTTGAGGGATTGTTTTAAATTAAAGACATTTTAAAAACAAATAAAATCAAGTGGATATACAAAGTTACAAAATAGAAAAAATTATTAGAGGTTATAAAAGATTTATGAAAATCTTACTTTGTTGTCAGAACTGACTGGGGTAGATAGGTTTATTGATAAGGTCTTATTAAAATTAGCTACAATATTAAAAATACAGCAATACCAAACTAAAATTTTGGTTTAAAAATAAGCTTTTAAGATAGATAATTTGTTCTCAATGAAATTATAAGAAGTAATAATTTTTTATTCTGAAATCTGTTTTTTTGTTGTTGTTGTTGTTAAACTTCGCAGATTTATGCCTCAGAGGTTCGAGTTTTACTGTCTCTTTACACCTAATTTACAGGCCCCACATCATCGCCTTCTGTTTCTTCTCTCCTGGAAAAGGCGCATCTTTGTACTTGGCTTGGGTGATAACTCTTTACATTTTCATTTACATTTTCATCTCCATTTTCATTTACATTTTCATCTCCATTTTCATCAGTTCCTTTGACCCGTGGCCCCCCCAGGTTCTAATTCTGCTGCTGTAATACTAAAATGCTTATTTTAAAGGTCTGAAATACTAATGTTTGTCTCAGACGTAACATGATTTTGTACTCTTGGCCTTTTGCTATGTCTTGTTTTAGGTGATCAGGAAGCCTCCCCATGCTGTTAGTTAGAGCCAGGTATCCCCCTGCTCAAGTTACTAGCACTTCTGTTTACATTTCTCTGTAATACAATATTCACTCATGACTGAACACACGCTGTGTCTCATTAAATTCGAGTACCCTTCTCATCAGGTGTGACTTCCAAGTTATTCAATAGGTTTCATTCAAATAGGGCCCATTCTCAGGCAGGCCTTAGTTCGTCCTGCTCAGATAGTTGCTCAGATGAGTGGTCAGTGAGACAGTGGGGGTCACAGATTTAATTCATTAAATCACTTAAACACCAGCGCTGAGGGCCACATTTTCAGTGAACTCTCATGCAGGGTTGGTCAGTGGAAAGGAAGTTGATTCTCGGCACAGCCATCAGGTGGCAGTTGGCTTAGAATGCTCTGAGTTCCGAGCCATCTTGGGGACCAAGCAGACCGTTGGTCCCTTGGGGTGGTCACGGTCATGGGGGTGCTCACCACCAGGCAGCTGGCAGTGTGACGCTGCTGGGGAACGATGAACAGACATTTGAATTTGTTCATCAGAGAGACTTTGTTAGCAGCCAAGTGCCATATTTTAGGTGAAGAATGAAAATCTAGAGACAGAAGTTTTGCTTTGTTTGAATGATTTGAGCTCTTCTCTGGACTTAGCCACCTCCAGGCATCCACCTTCCTGAAGAGACCTGGGGCAGGAGTGTTGAGAAAGGGAGTGGAAAGAGCTCCTGGTTCAGGGTCCAGGCCATGCTTTAGAGGCCTCAGGGGTTCAGGGACCTCTGTCCCCAGAAAACCATCTACATTCTTGTCCCAGATCCATCACTCCTGAGTGCTGTGACTCTGGGCAACTCGCTTAAATTCCCTCATTTCACTTCCCTGAGCTGTCAACTCTGGGTGGCAGCCCCTGCCCTGCCCATCCCTCCAGGCTGATGTGGGCATCACAGGAAATAACAGAAACTCTCATGAGCTCTAAAGCATCGGGCCTGTATGAAGGAGAAAGGAAATTTCATCCTCTACTGCCCTGGAGCCCCTCAAGTGCCTTCTCTATATTAACCATTGTCACGGGCCTGGCTTATTCTTGTTTGTTTGTTTGTTTATTTATTTATTTATTTTGAGACAGAGTCTCGCTCTGTCGCCCAGGCTGGAGTGCAGTGGTGCCATCTCAGCTCACTGCAAGCCCTGCCTCCTGGGTTCACACCATTCTCCTGCCTTAGCCTCCCGAGTAGCTGGGACTACAGGCTCCCACCACCACACCTGGCTAAATTTTTGTATTTTGTTTAGTAGAGACGGGGTTTCACCGTGTTAGCCAGGATGGTCTCGATCTCCTGACCTCATGATCTACCCGCCTTGGCCTCCCAAAGTGCTGGGATTACAGGCATGAGTCACCACGACTGGCCGGGCCTGGCTTATTCCTTCAGACACGTAATGATTGAACACTTTATGGCACTCAAGAAGTACCTAGTTTCTTCAGACTTTACCTCTATTTAATTACTTTTAGCCTTAGAACATAACATAGGGCTTTACAAACATTTCCACACTTGGAAGAGGGAACTGAGGCACAAAAGGGTCTATTGAACTTCTCAGTTCATGTAGCTTCCAAATAAGAACTTGAGCCCAGACCTTTGTGCACCAGTTCCCCGTGCTCTTGGTCACTCCCATCTGCTGCCTTTCTACCTTGCCTCATCTCAGTACAGGGATTTGCCTACGCAGTTGGTCTTCCCCGTTTTAAGTGCATTACACAGTGCAAATTCTTCCTAACTCCCAACTCAGATTCACGAGGCTTATCTCTGCAGATGGTGACAGTGGACAATGGATCAAACATTGAACCCAGTGGTTCCCTGCATTTTTTTTTTTTTTTTTTTGAGACGGAGTCTTGCTCTGTCACCCAGGCTGGAGTGCAGTGGCGTGTTCTCAGCTCACTGCAAGCTCCGCCTCCTGGGTTCACGCCATTCTCTTGCCTCAGCCTCCCGAGTAGCTGGGACTACAGGTGCCCGCCACCACACCTGGCTAATTTTTTGTATTTTTAGTAGAGACGGGGTTTCACGGTGTTAGCCAGGGTGGTCTTGACCTCCTGACCTCGTGATTCGCCCACCTTGGCCTCTCAAAGTGGTGCCCGCCACCGCGCCTGGCCGGTCTCCAGCCTTTTTGACACCAGGGACCAGTTTCATGGAAGATAATTTTTCAAAGGACCAGGGTGGGGGGGAAGGATGCTTTCAGGATGATTCTTGCACCTTTATTGTGCACTTTATTATTATTATATTGTAATAATTAATGAAGTAATTCTGCAACTCACCATAATGTAGAATCAATGGGAGCCCTGAGCTTGTTCTCCTGCAACTAGACAGTCCCATGTGGGGGTGATGGGAGACAGTGACCCATCATCAGGCATTAGATTCTCATAAAGCGCGTGCAGCCTGGATCCGCGGCCTGTGCAGCTCACAGTAGGGTTTGCGCTTCTATGAGAATCCAACGCCCTGGCTAATCTGACAGGAGGTGGCGCTCAGGCGCTGATGCCAGTGATGGGGAGCGGCTGTAAATACAGATGCAGCTTTGCTCCCAGCCGGCTGCTGGCCCCCTGCTGTGCAGCCCAGTTCCTAACAGGCCACACACTATCGATGACCCAGGGGTTGAGGACCCCTGATTTAACCCATTTCCCATTTAGAAAAGAAAAGCGCAACTCGCTGGCTGCACAGTGTTCTCGGGGAACACACAAAATGGGTTGAACTGTGAATAAACGATTCCTCATTTCTCTATGGTCTTCTGCAGCAAGATGTCAACAGCTGTCTTTATTTTCATACATTTCCCAGGTTGTTGCCCCGATGAACCGAAATCCACGCGCAGATTTAGAGCGCATATGCGCCGTGATCCTGATTTGCCCCCTGAAGGTCAGCTATATACAGGTACCGTGGAAATTCAGTTACCCTTGCAGGCATAAGGATTCCAGATTCTTCAGTGTCCCACACTTCAGACCACTCTGACATTGCTACACTGTATCTTCTTTATTTCATGTGTGCAAATTGACTAGTGTAGTACTAGTCAATCACTAGTCCTGCAAATGCGGAAGATGTATTTCCACTTCAAGTTTGGTTCACTTTTAATAGTAAAGAACATCTCAATGCAAGGTTTAGATATTTAGCTGATTGTTAGACATTGGCTAAAATGGAACTCTTCCTGATAAAATGTTGCTGCATTTTCAAACAAAATGGACATCATGTGAAACTTGTAAATTAACATGAAAATGGAAATACTACAGAAAGTTCGCATATACTCTCACCCCTCAGTATCTTTTTTGTGATCACATCTTACATGAATGTGGTGCATTTGTTATAGTGGCTGAAGCAATAGTGATATCTTCTTCTTAATGAACGTCTAGAGTTTGCAGTAAGGCTCACCAGGTGTTGTTCAGCAACAACAAAAGGGACCTCTTAGTCCCTTTCTTCTTTTCTTAGGACCCCTGACTACCATAGATCATTTATTTTACTGCCTCTATAGATTTTCTTTCCCAAAATTCTTAGAATTGGAATCATAAAGTATGCAGCCACTTAGGACTAACTGATATTACTTAGCAATACACATGCAAGATTTTTCTCTTTTCTTTCTTTCTTTCTTTCTTTCTTTCTTTCTTTCTTTCTTTCTTTTTCTTTCTTTCTTTCTTTTTCTTTCTTTCTTTCTTTCTTTCGAGACAGAGTCTCAATCTGTCACCCATGCTGGAGTGCAGTGGCGTGATCGCGGCTCACTGCAACCTCCACCTCATGGATTCAAGCAATTATCTGCCACGGCCCCCCGAGTAGGTGGGATTACAAGCATCCTCCACCACACGCGGCTAGTTTTTGTATTTTTAGTAGAGATGGGGTTTCACCATCTTGGCCAGGCTGCTCTTGAACTCCTGACCTCGTGATCTACACGCCTCGGCCTCCCAAAGTGCTGGGATTACAGGCGTGAGCCACTGCGCCTGTCCAACATGCAAGATTTTTCATATCTTTTTGTAGCTTAACTGCTTACTAATTTTTAATCAATGAATCATATTCCACTGGGTTCATGTAACAATGTGGGTTGGTGCACTCACCGCCTGAAAAGTATCTCAACTGCTTCCAGTTCAGGCAATTACGAATATAGCTGCCCTCATTCTCATGCAGATTTTGCAATGGGCGTAATTTTAAAATGTAACTGGGTAAATGTTTAGAATTTTAGTCAGTTGTTTATATAGTAAGACTATGTTTTCCCTTGTAAGAATCAGGTAGAATTCAGTAAAATCACCTGTGCTTTTTTTTTGTTGTTTTTTTTTGAGATGGAGTCTTGCTTTGTCACCCAGGCTAGAGTGCGGTGGCGTGATCTCGGCTCACTGTAAGCTCCACCTCCTGGGTTCATGCCATTCTCCTGCCTCAGCCTCCCGAGTAGTTGAGACTACAGGTGCCCGCCACCATGCCTGGCTAATTTTTTTGTATTTTTAGTAGAGACGGGGTTTCACTGCGTTAACCAGGATGGTCTCGATCTCCTGACCTCGTGATTCGCCCGCCTCCTCCTCCCAAAGTGCTGTGATTACAGGCGTGAGCCACTGCGCCCGGCCCACCTGTGCATTTCTTAAAAAGTTCTTATTGATTCAATTTCTATAATAGATATAAGCCTACTTAGATTATCTGAGTCTCCTTTGGGTACTTATGATATAGTTTCTGCCTTTAAAGGAATTTGTTATTTTTACCTAAGTTGTCAAATTTGTGAGCATAGAGTTATTCTAAGTATTCTTTTATTATCTGCTTGATATTAATGGGATCAGCAGGAATGATTCTTCCTTTTATTTATATTATTTGTAAATTGTGTCTCCTAGCTTTTCTTGTTGGTTAGCTGGAGGTTTATCAAATCTATTTATCTTCCCTATGAAGCAGCCCTTGGTTTTGTTTATTTTATCATATCTATTATAAAGATTTCTGCAAATAATTTTTTGTTCTATTTTTATGTCTGGTTTACATTATACTATAGTTTTTTTCTCTAGCTTCCTAAGGTGGAAGGTAAGAAAACTGAATTAAGATGGTTTTTAGTTTTGTTGGTTCGTTTGTTTAAGACAAAGTCTTGCTCTGTTGCCAAGGCTGGAGTGCAGTAGTGCGATCTTGGCTCACTGCGACCTCCACCTCCCAGGTTCAAGTGATTCTCCTGTCTCAGCCTCCTAGAAGCTGCGACTACAGGTGCCCACCACCATGCCTGGCTAATTTTTGTATTTTTATTAGGGATGGAGTTTCACCATATTGGTCAGGCTTGTCTTAAACTCCTGACCTCTGATGATCCGTGCACCTCAGCCTCCCAAAGTGCTGGGATTACAGGTGTGAGCCACCGCACCTGGCCTGTTTTTAGTTATCTATACAGCATTGTGAATAGAACTAATGCCCTGAAGTGTGCACTTAATAATGAAAATAACACATATTGTGTATTTTTCACCACAATAACGCTTTAAAATCCAATAATAGAGATGATAAGTGCAGAAGGAGCATATGTAGATTCAGGAATGTTAAACATAGTGCCTTTTTTTAAAAATAAAGGATATTTACCAGGCCTCTTTCTGTGAGGAGACCCTGTCCTGGAGTGATGTCTCCTGCATTTGTGTGCTGCCTGTGTGAACACTGCCTACTTCACAGTGATGAGGGTGGCTTAGCCACAGACCCGATACTCTGTCTCCCAGGGCTCTCCTGAGGGTGTCCTTTGCCTCCTTCACCACCAAGGAGGGTGGCCCAGCAGCAGCTCAGCCCGTGCTCTCGCCCACCTCCTCCACACACGCCAGCCCTGTGTGCTCAGCACCCAAGGCTGCCAGAGGTCCTTCAGCAGCTCCCATGGCTGACAGTGACTCTGTTTCCTAGACTACCACCAGGAGTGGCAGTGGCCCTCGGTGACTTCCTGGGACCTGATCCGGGCAGCACACTCGGTAAAGTCTTCTTTCTTTGTCTGAGATGCGAATTTCATTTATTTTGGTTTCTTTCTATTTTCTCTGAATTAAGATATGTAAATCTTACCACGTACTTTACAGATGAGCCACAGAATTTGTTGGTGGGCAGAGGTATGTGAGAGCCCATTCATTGCCAACTTGGAACTTGTTCCAGATGGCACTCATAGATGACAGCATTAGTGATACCCTGCATGGCAGACAGCATTTTCCTCAGGAGAAATGCATTCTTGAAAATAGCGGTGACTTTGCAACCAAAAATCATTTTGGAAATCTCATGCAGTACTCTTACTCATTTCCACAAGTGTCTTCTAGGCTTTATTTTGGGGCCATTGACTCGAGCACTATCTCCCAACTGGTTTTCTTTTTTTTTTTTTTGAGACAGAGTCTCGCTCTGTCACCCAGGCTGGAGTGCAGTGGCCGGATCTCACCACACTGCAAGCTCCGCCTCCCGGGTTTACGCCATTCTCCTGCCTCAGCCTCCCGAGTAGCTGGGACTACAGGCGCCCGCCACCTCGCCCGGCTAGTTTTTTGTATTTTTTAATAGAGACGGGGTTTCACCTTGTCAGCCAGGATGGTCTCGATCTCCTGACCTTGTGATCTGCCCGTCTCGGCCTCCCAAAGTGCTGGGATTACAGGCGTGAGCCACCGCGCCCGGCCTCCCAAACGGTTTTCTAATGCCACCAAGTGAAGAAAAGACCCACGAACACAGGACACAGCATGGTCTGACCCTCACAGTGTTTTCCTTTCTCTCTGCAGACGTTCTCAGCAATTCAGGAATACAGTATGTACTCTGGGATCTCCCATTTGATAAGGAAAAATCTTAGCTTTGAGAAAGGTGACACTTTCCTCCCAGCTTTTGCTGGAGAGCCACCCTGGTTTGAGCTTCCTGCTGGAAATGAGGTTTGGGCGGTTTGGTGTGAAAAAATGAAGAGTTTAGTCAACAACTGTGACCATCCACGGTAGTTTCCAGAAGCAGTGATGTCATTTAAATAGGAATAGGGTACATCGGGGTGGAGAGGTATGGAGGAGAGAGTCCGTGTGGAGTGATGGTGAATGCCTTTGGGAGTGTGTGTGCATTTCTCTAGAAAGCATGTTCCCCTGTGCAAAGCACGCCCCAAGGATCAATGTTCTAGAAACAACATTCCATCCCCACATTAGTCAACACTTCATCCTTCACCACAGCCGTACCGGAAGGTTAGTTGAACATCCCCCGTCCTCAGATTGGAGACGGTGGAGAGATGAATTTCCCAAGCTCTCAATTTCCTGAATGGAAAAGGCAAATGTGAACTCAGGAAGGGGTGAAAGGTGGACGTGATGGGCTGCTGCTCCGCAGTCCTCACGTGGTCCTGGTATAACTCGTCACCACACCAGGGAGTTCCAGCATCTGTGTGTGCATGTGGAAGCACGACAGCCTAGAGAGATCCCAACACTGCCCAGCACTGTAAGATGTTCTCAGTGATGGCGAAAGGCAGGGTAGCAACACAGTGGACTTTGGGGTGGTCCTTAATGTGAAACACACATAGGGGAGTCACAGGCTTTTGGCTGCAGTGGTGGTGTCATTTCTCAGCTGCTGTTCAAAAGTGGAGTATAATCAGGGATATGTCCCATTGTATTTAAAGATATGATTGGACCCAGTGTGGAGGCTCATGCCTGTAATCCCAGCACTTTGGGAGGTTGAGGCAGGAGGATCACTTGAGCCCAGGAGTTTCAGATCAGCCTGGGCAACATAGTAAAGCCACATCTCTACAAAAAACACAAAAATTAGCCAGGCGTGGTGACGTGCTCCTATAGTCCCAGTTCCTCAGGAGGCTGAGGCCAGAGGATTGCTTTAGCCTGGCAGGTGGAGTCTTCAGTGAGTCATGATTGCGCCACTGCATCCCATCTGGGAAACAGAGTGAGATCCTGTCACAAAAAACCAAACCAAAATCATGATGACCACGAGCCTTAGAAATGCTCCAGCTTAGTGACACACACACCCAAGAAGTAGCGCTTATGGTGTCAAAAACAACTTGGGTGTCAGCCTGGTGCCCCCTCTTCCCTGCTGGAATCTCCAACAGCTGGGTTAGAGAGGGTCAGCGTCCCCACATGCTGCCCGCATGACAGGCTGTCCCAGTGTCAAAGCCAGTGTAAGTGTGAGCAGCAACAGACTCCACGGACACACACACGTATGGAAAAGAGAGAGTATAGGACAGATAGCACGTGCTAAATAGCAGTTATCTTTAAATAGGAAGAAAACAGTATTTTCAAAGCTTTATTTCATTGTCCTTAAAACAAATGGGTAGTGAAAAAATAGAAGGTTTTGGTTGGAATTAAACCTTCTCTGTAAAGAAAGGCTGCTTCTTATCAAGTAGAAAACCTCTAGGAGGGATGATAGCCACAGCAGCACCACAGGTGGATTCTGGGGAGGAAATGACCTTGGAAGGACGCAGGAAGGGAGGGCAAGTGAACTCGGGTCAGATGAGGAGGCGGGAGCCCTGAGAGGCTGCAGGGACACACAGCCTGCCCTGGGTGCGGTGCCCTGTTCGAGATGGGCTGTTTCACATGGATGAGGCAGTCGGGGCTGGAAAGCCTGTCTTCCATGCTCCTGTCCTGCACTTGCTGACGGTCACTGTGTCCTCCTAGTGGCAAGATATTCTCTCTCGAAGAAACTCCGCAGGAAAACCAGAGATGAAGATGCCGCCCGAAAAGTGCAGGTCAGGCCACCTGGTTTTCTCTGGGAAAAAGTTACTTTCTTAGCTTTATCTTCTTGAGTTAAAATAAGACATAAGAATCTGACCCTATATCTCATAGGTGACTTACACAGTGTCGTTGGTGGGGGGAATTCTGAGTGAGTCTGTTCCCCACTGAGGGTTGATTTAAGACGGCGGGAGAAAATGACAGCGTCAGCCACGCCCTGAGCGGCAGTGAGCTTTCTTCTCAGCAGCTTGATTCTTTCCTTGGGGAAAATCACTGAATCACCAAGCAGCACGGAGTTAGAGGACACGTCCTCCAGGAGAAACTTTAGCATGAGTCAGTTTGTCCTGTTCTTCTTCTGTGTTCCTTTGATTTGAGCACTGTTTTCCATCTGGTTTCCTAATGTCACCAAGTGAAGAAAAGACCTGCGCGCTCGGGACTCGGATGGTCTGAAACTCATGTTTTTCTTTCTCTCAATGCAGGCAGAGGAACAGGCCGAGGAGAAAGGTATGTGTGCTGGAATCAGTCCTTTCTAAGAAAAGATCTTCAGGGTTGCAAAAGGTGGCACTTCCTAGTCTGCTTTTGCTGGAGAGCCACTTTGGTTTGAGCTTCCTGACAGAAATGAGATTTGGACAGTTTGGTATAAAAAACACTGAGTCCAGTAAAGACCTGTGACCGTCCACTCGAGTCCGGGGAGGCAGGATTGTCATGTAGATGGAATAGTGTGTTGTGCATCAGGGTGGGGAGGTACGGAGGAGAGAGTCGTGTGGAGCGATTGGGAATGTCTTTGGGAGTGTGTGGGCATTTACTCAAAAAGCATGTTTCCCTGTGTGGAGCACAATCAAAGGAGCAATTTCCCTAAAAATAAAGTTGCATCACCACTGCACACTTCACATAAAATAATGCATTAATCCTCCCCCACAGCTGTACCTGAAGGTAAATTTTATGCCCTCATCCTCAGATAGAGATGGTGCAGAGATGAATTTCCCAGGCTCTCAATCTCCTAAATGGAAGAGGTGAATGTGAACTCAGCAATGGGAGGAGGATTGGTACAGTGGGTGACTATTGTGCATTCACCAGCCAGCCCTGGTATAACTCACCATTAGTCCAGGGAGTTCCGGCCTCTGTGTGTGCATGTGGAAGGATGAGAGTCTAGAGAGGTCCCAACACTGTCTGTCATTGTAGGCAGGGCTCAAAGGCTGCCTAACCCAGGGTAGCAGTAGGTACATTTTACACTGGACTTTGGTGTGGTCATTAGTGTGAAACACACAGAGCGAGCTCACAGGCTTTTGGCAGTAGTGGTGAGGTCATTTCTCAGCTCATGGTGAAAAGCAGGGAATACTCAGGAACATGCTCTATTGTATTTAATAACATGATTATCACAAACCTTAGAAACGCTCCAGTTGGCCAGGAACAGTGGCTCACGCCTGTAATCCTAGTAGTTTGGGAGGTCGAGGCAAGTGGATCACTTGAGATCAGGAGTGGAGATGAGGGTAGGCAGAGTGGTGGAACCTCGTACCTACTAAAAATACAAAAAGCTAACTCAGCGTGGTGGCCCACCCGTGGTCCCAGCTACCTGGGAGGACTGGGGAGGATCACTAGATCCCAGGAGGCACAGGTTCCGGTGAGCAGAGATCGTGCCACTACACTCCAGCTTTGGTAACAGAGACCCGTTATCGAAAGAAAGAAGGAAAGAAATGCTTTAGTTACGTAGCAAACACAATCAATACACAGCGCCAAGTATCATCCCAAGGAACAACGTGGGTGTTGGCCTCCCACCGTCTCCCCTGCTGGAACCTCCGGCACAGCTGGGTTGGAGATGGTCAGTGCTGCCTCCTGCTGCCCCCATGACGTGCTGTCCCAGTGTCACAGCCAGTGTGCATGTGAGCAGCAGGGGACCCCGACACACAGACATCGCATTGAGAAGGCTGAGTGCAAGGACGGACAGCACTTGCTAAGTGGGGTTATCTTTAAATAGAATATAATTGAGTATTTTTAAAGCTTTGTTTTATTGTCTTTAACACAAAAGATTGGTGAATGTATAGAATATTGGGGCTAGAATGAAGTCTCTCAGAACAAAGGCTGTTTTTTACCAAGTGTAAAATATTCTAGAATGACTGATACACACAGAAGCACCACAGGTGGGTTCTAGGGAGGAAATGACGTTGGAAGGACTCAGGAAGGGGAGGGCAAGTGAGCTCAGGTCAGGTCAGGGGACAGGAGCCCTGAGAGGCTGTAGGGATGCACAGCCTGCCCTGGGTGCTGTGCCCTGTTCAAGATGGGCTATTTCACTTGATGAGGCGGCCTGGGGCTAGAAAGCTGTTCTTCCCTGCTCCTCCCTTGCACCTGCTGACCGTCACTCTTTGTCTTCCTAGATTCCACCAAGGATCTGAAGGTGGAACTTTCGAAGAAGAAAAAAACTCCATGGAAAGTGAAGGTCAGACCCCTGCATTTATCTGAGGAATGCAGTTGCTTTCCTAGCTTTATCTTTCTGAATGAGCCTAAGAGATGAGAATCTGGCCGTATTTATCACAGGTGACTTACACAGTGTCCTTGGTGGGGAGAATTTAGGGGGAGAGTCTGTTCCCCACTGAGGCTTTATTTTAAACAGCAGGAAAATATGACAGCACCAGCCACGCACTGTGTGGAGTGAGCTTTTTCCTTAGCTGCTTGATTGTCTTCTTAGAACAAAATTACTTAATTACCAAGCAACATGGACTTAGAGGAAACATCCTCCAAGAAAAACTTATGTCTTTAGCATGAGGTGGTTTGTCCTGTTCTTTTGGGTTCCTTGGGCTTGAGCACTGTTTGCCATCTGGTTTTCTAATGTTACCAAGTGAGGAAAAGGCCTGGGCACACAGCACACAGCATGGTCTGGCGCTCACAGCAATATGTTTTCTGTGATTACAGGAGGCCTGGAGAGAGCAGGAGAGTGGTATGTATGGGGGAATCCCTCCCGTGTGAATGAGGAATCCAGGTGACGAGGAATGTGCCGCTGTGTCGCTGGCTTTCCTGTACACAGGCAGCCGGAGTGGAGCTTCCTGTTGTGACTGAGGACCCGGGCTGTGGCGGGAGAAGTGGTTGCTCCGGTGAAGGACCTGTGGGCACATTCTGCAGTCCCTGAGAGGACCTGCATTCTCTGTGTGTGGGGTGGGTTTGTGTGCACGGGACTGGTGTGTGTCTGTGTGAATGCGTGTAGTGTGATGCTGACTGTTCCTGGGGGTGTGTGTGTGTCCCTAACACATGTCTCCCCCTTATTAGTGTCCACATTCTTAGTATAAAAATGCCATCAGTCTTGCAGCCTGATGAGAGGCACAGGCAGTTATTAGTGAAAATGTAAGTTTACGATGTGTGTAGTTTATTGCATGCAAAGAACACTTCAATTAATCCAAAGGAAATCCCATCAACACCCAGCAAATGTTCACTGGGTACTAACAGAACAAAACTGTCTTAGGATTCCTGCTAATTCTTTTTTATTTTTCAATGGGAATCCCCTTCCAAACCTCATTTTTCAATAAACCTCACCTGGTAACAGGCCTTTCCATTTCCTCCTGGCATAGGAGTGGTCGTGTCACCTCACTGTTGCCACTTCCCTCCTTCACAAGCCTTTTCTACTGGAGTCATCAGAACTCGTCCTCCACGACCCGTCTTCAGCATGGGGAGTGGGCGGGGCTTCTTTCTTTGCAGGGAGACCCTGGGCAGCCCCATGCTATGACCAGTTTTGGCAGGAGACTGAGAAAAGAGGAGCCTGCAGGCAGGGTTGGGGTAAAATCACTTGACTGTCCTCATTGCAGCGTCCTATTGACCATCAGATAATGTGGCCCAGAACAGGTAATGCCGGGGTCATGTAGAGGCTCAGCCTGCAGCACTCAGCCTAGTCATGGTCTCTGTGTGTTCAGCTCAGGAAACACAGCAGCAGGACAAGAGAACCAAGGGGTTTGCCCGAGGGTCCGAGTGGCTGGCAGGGTGAGCCCTTGCCTTCCTCCTAGCAGGATGGAGGGTGGCTCGTGACTTGCAGGTGGGGAAAGACAAACAGCTGTGGGACAGCAGAGGCTCCGTGATGCTCCCGTTGCCCCCACTGTTGACAAAGGTTCTTCTTTGCCTCTGAAGGCCTGTGCAAAAAACAAGTCAAGGTGGTTAGTTTCAGTCCATATGAATCTAAAATGAGCCAACTCTGGTTTGGGTTTCTTTGGAGTGTGCGTTTGGTAGAAACTGCTTATATGTCATTTGGATTGCTACGTAGATGACAGTGTTTTTCTACTTTTCAATAAATGAGGCTGTGTGATTTTAAAATGTCCCTTGTTTGCCCCAGAAAGTGTGTCCTCATAACCAAATTCCCCTAGTCATCTTTCCTCTCTAGAGTACAGTTTTTCTGTGGCACTGAGGTGGCCCTTCTGCTGTGTGTGATTAGAGGTACAAATCAGTGTTGCCAACACTGAGGTTCTAAACATTCACGGCCAGCTGCCCAGTGGGCTCCATGAGAGAGCAGAGCACAGCCTGGGTCTGGGCCTGAAAGGGAACATGAGTTAGAGGAGCAGGAAGAAGACATGAGGACATCCAAGCCATGGGGGAAAGCCAAGGTTGAAAGGTCAGGAGAGTCAGGCCAATGTCATGCCCTGGGCGCAGCCAGGATGTTCGGGCCCATCTGACCGGGAAGGAGCAGAGCTTGGACTTCAGCGCCGGCATGAGCACTGCCTGGCCATCTTTCCAAGAGCCTGGAGAGAGGAGCTGCGTTTTCATTTCTCTTCTCCATCTTTCTGTGTTGATGGCAACACAATCAGAAATTAGTGAGAGGCAAAGAAGAGGAGTGAATTCCCAAAATACCTGACTTAGACGCGGGGGATATGATGAGCAGGGCTGGACATCAGAGTCAGGCCAGGCACAGAGCCGTCCTCAGGCCTCTGCTCTCCCCGTGGCTGGGACAGAGAACAACATTCATTTACTTTTCACCAGCTTCTGGAAGTCACCTGACAGCTGGTCCTTGTGTAGATGCTGTTGGTCAAGGTTGATTTATCCCAGAATCGCATTTAACTGGAGGGAGCCTCACAGCTCCTGGCCAGGGCAGCTGCTTCACACTAGTTGAGGCAGAAGTGGGAGGGGAGCCAGTTCCAGTGCGGGATGAGCTAAGCAAAGGGAGGGGCTGCCCCAGAGGCCAGGTGTTCCTTGCAAATCTCCCTTGTGACCCACAAGACATCACTTTGCTTGTTTTTCTGAGATAGGGTTGGAATCATCAGTCCCAAAGTCTGTGTTCTTCACCCATGGGTGGAAGGATTCTGGCCATGGCTGGTCACTGTGAAGGCAGGCGCTGTGTCTTTTTTGTTGGTTCTCATCCCAGAGCTCAGCCCTGGGCAGGCCATCTTGGGGGCCCCAGTGATGTTCTGATGCACACAGCCCTGTCCTGAGATAGACCACGAGTGTGAAAAGGCTTCCTGCTCACCCTCTGCAGTCTGCTGAGTCCCACACAAATCCAGGTTCCCGTGTGGATTCTGATTCAGGGTTGGGAGAAGTGCGTGGGCTCCCCTCTGTGTTTGCTGTTGTGGTCCTGTCTGCTCCTGAAGGGTGCAATTAAGGATTAAAATAATAAATATTGTGAAAAATTTTTTTTTTTCTGAGACGAAGTCTTGCTCTGTCACCCAGGCTGGAGCGCAGTGGCGTGATCTTAGCTCACTGCAAGTTCTGCCCCCTGGGTTCGTGCCATTCTCCTGCCTCAGCCTCCTGAGTAGTGGCAACTACAGGTGCCCACCACCACGCCTGGCTAATCTTTTTGTATTTTTAGTAGAGACAGGGTTTCACCGTGTTAGCCAGGATTGTCTCCATCTCCTGACCTTGTGATCTGCCTGCCTGGGCCTCCCAAAGTGCTGGTATTACAGGCGTGAGCCACTGCACCTGGCCAGCTCACCATAATGTTTTAAAGTCCAATAAAATGGATGTTAACTGCAGTAGGAGCATAGGTTTATTTAGGAAAGTTAAGTGACATAGTAACATTTTTACAAAAAAGAGGATATTTAGCGGGCCTCTTTCTGTGAGGAGACCCTGTCCTGGAGTGATGTCGTGCATTTGTGTGCTGCCTGTGTGAACACTGCCTACTTCACCGTGATGAGGGTGGTTTAGCCAGAGACCCGAGGCTCTGTCTCCCAGGGCTCTCTTGATGGTCTTCTTTGCTTGCCTTTACCACCAAGGAGAGTGGCCCAACAGCAGCTCAGCCTGTGCTCTCACCCACCTCCTCCACACACGCCAGCCCTGTGTGCTCAGCACCCAAGGCTGCCAGAGGCCCTTCAGCAGCTCCCACGGCTGACAATGACTCTATGTTTCCTAGTGACGGAGTCCAGTGTGGTGTCCGCAGAAGTGGCCCTAGCTCTTTGTGAGGTAAACTCTTCTTTATTTGTCTGAGATGAGAATTTTATTTCTCTTGGTTTCTTTCCATTTCATTTGAATTATGATATGCAAATCTCACCATGGAAATTATAGATGAATTGCAGAATTTCTCGGTGGGCAAATGTAAGTAAGAGTCCATTACCAACTAAGAGCTGATTCAAGATGGTACCCGTAGGTGACAGCTTTAGTGACAAACTGCATGGCAGAGAGCATTTTCCTCTTGAGAAATTCGTTCTTGAAAATGACGGTGACTTTGCAACCAAAATCATTTTGAAAATCTTACACAAAACTCTTGTGCCTTTCCACAATGTCTTCTAGGCTTTATTTTGGGGCCATTGCCTCAGGCACTATTTCCTGTCTAGGTTTCTAATGTTATCATGTAAACAAAGACCTGTGCACACAGGACACAGCATGGCCGATGCTCACAGTATTTCCTTTCTCTATATGCAGCAAACAGGAGTAGGACCTCCCAGGAAAGGACGTAAGTATTCTGGACGCACCCCTTTCCTAAGAAAAAATCTTCATTGTTGAGAAAGGTGGAACTTACTAGCCTGTTTTTGCTGGAGAGCCACTTTGGATTGAGCTGCCTGCCAGAAATGAGGTTTGGACAGTTTGGTTAGAAAACATTAAGAGTCTAGTAAAGAACCGTGAGCATCACAGTCCAGTCCCTTATTGTGGGATCTGGCCAACAGTCCGCAATGCAACGGGACACTTTTTTTGTTCCCAAGTAGATCAGTAGGTCGAGAAATAATAGACACACAAGATAGGAAAGGCTGCGTCCAGGGGGGTCACCGCCTTCTGGTCCCACAGTGCCACCAGTGCACTGGATATGCCAGCATTTGTTATTAAGTTTAGTGAGGACAGGGGTAGGTTAGTGAGAGATTTAGGGTTTTTTGATTATGAGGTGAGATGGTCACATGGGGATGAAGTCATTCTTTAACACACATCTGTACGCAGAAGCACAGTACACAGATAAGAATTTACAGTATAGTGTGTGCATCAGTAATTTCTAACAGAGCCTTAAAACAGAAACACAGTGTTTCCATAACCTATGATTAGCAAGATATTAATCAGATGTAACAGTTGCAGCAAAAGCTGGTTACAAACAATCAATAGAAACAGAGCATGAAGCCAGACAACTGGTTAGACTAGAAATTCTCAGAAGGGAATATGCCTTAACCCTAAAGAGGCCTTGAAGAGCTGCAGCAAGATGAGGGCGTTTATAGCCCTATCTTATCCATATGGACAGGCGCCCCCCATGCATCCGTGTATAGGCTCTCCATGAGGGTCGCGTTCCATTCCCAGAGCTATTAACATCTGCTTTTCTGGGATAGGAATCTTGGTGATGTGAAACCTCCCTGACTGCACGTCCGTTCACAGGCTCTCTGCAGGGGGAAGCACATCACACGCTGTTGGTTCATTCTGGCAGTCCAACCTGGCATTGTCTTTACACAATCCTGCATGCAACTTTCTATTTACAATAATCAGGAGCATTTCATCTTTTATTCTGTAGCAATAGTTCAGGGGGTCTCCCTACATCTCCCCCTTTTCTCTGATTTAAATGAACCATAGCAGTCATAGCTTGGCGCTGATCACAATTGGATTGAAGAATATTTTTTCCAATTTTATGCATGAACAATAAACCAATAGCACAAATTATACACAGAACAAAATTAACGATAGTGGATCCTCCCAAAGATTTTACCCATTGAATGGAGTTGAGATTAGATAACCCCTCAGAAATACTGTCTAAAACTTCAGCACTGGGTAAAGCAGTTAAATGTGCTTGAAAGGCCTCAAAAATCTGTTCTTTTAGCTTGCTTATGTCTAAACTTAAATTATCTGCACTTCCTAGTAAATGGCGTTTTACTGATTCCCAATTGTGAACAGACTTATATTGAAATGGAGTTATACAAAAATCAGAAGTATTCCAATCACATTGCATTTGTAATCTATGTTCAAAACTCATAATTTTATCTCCCATCCACGTAACAGTTTGTCTTAGATCATTAATTTGATTGGCAAATTTTTGATTAATACCTGACTGAGAATTCCACATCCAAGTAGAATATTTTTGTCATTTATCCACAAAATGAGCAGTTTGAATAGATTGATGTAATGCAACTCCAGCAGTAGCAGCAGTCACAGTAACAGCAATCAAGCCCATTATCACTGCAATTAATGTAAAATAAATCATTTACTCCTTTTAAGATTTTTTTGTAAAATATTGTTAATAACATGGATAGAAGGGGAAGATTCCCAAGGCCTATGTAAGGCTACAGGGAGCCAAATACCTTCTCTGGCTCTGACTATTAAAATACTATGATATTGATTAAAGGATAAGTCAATACAAGTAACAATCAACACAGGTAATTATGTTGGTTTTAAACTAATATGCATCTTTCCTACTAATCACATATATGGTGATTTAACACAACTTTTAAGTGGTATAGTTTTGTTGGACTCCATATAGATAGTATATCTATTTTGGGATGGTACTCTTTTTTTGTGAATGTGGGGTGGGGGGAATAGGTTGTATGAGAGGTGGTGGGGGGACATTAGCAAAGGGGGGGCATGTATGTGCTCATAATCTTTACTGTCCCATCTTCGAATTGACCTTTTGACGATTGCCATAGTGATATTTTTGGCTGTGTGGAAATAGTAGTGTAAATCAATCTGTTGTCTTAGTTTTCGAGGTGACAAGGTGGATTTACTTATAATGCTTTATCCAGCCTGAACTGTCATACCAGTCATAGCTATGGTTAATCTCCATAATTCTGAATGTTCAGGTCCTAAGTGGGGAACAACAAGCCTTGGCTTTGGAGGGGCTACCCCTGCCCCTTTCCACTTAAAAGGAAAAAAGGAGTTAAATCTACGATATAATAGGGGAGGGTTGTCACTACTTTTTTGATAAGTAATATCATCGAGAAAATGTTGAAATCTCTGTGACCCTGAGAGCAATCATTAGTCATATGACCTTTAGGAGCCCAATCAACAATGGCACAGTTCCTTCGGGACTAACACCATCCTTCCTTATTAATTTGCCAGCATTTGAAGACAAGTCGAGAGGACACACAGGTCCTAAAGGCTTGTATTGGGATGTGTGAACATAATCAGTGATTCCTGTTTTGATCTGCCTTAGACGTTTTAATGAGAGCCCTGATACCAAGTGTCCTAAAGGAGGGACAGAGTGACCAGATGGTAGTATGACTGCCCAAGTTTGAATATCTAGTGAACGACATCCATTAGTGGGTCCCAGGCACAAAGGTGGGTACCTACAACCTGAAGTGACATTGAAAGGGGTTTCTTCTTCTGGAGGTTGGGCAGAACAACCATCATCTACAGAACCAGGCATCCAAATACTATCGTTAACATAGACCTCGATAGGAGCGTCCATCCATGTCAAGGCTCACATAAGAGGAGGAAAAGGAATACAGGCCCAATATGTGTAGTTTTTAACAGTCTGTGGGGTGACACAGGGTAGAAGGATCAGTGTCATCAGGAGGAGGCAGAGGTCGAGCCGGACCTGGATCGCTGGAGACGAGTTGTTCAGGATGACGGACTGGATTGTCTGTTGTAAAGGAGTTAGCGTGGTCATTGTCTTCTTTTCGACAGTTGGATGTGTTAGTTGTTTCCTGCTGTGGTGTTTTCTCAGCAACTTTCTCTGTCTCATTGTTGCAGGCATCTTCAGGACACAATTTCAGGTGTCTAGCAGGAATCCAAACAGGAGATGGATGTTCACCTGGGGAAACACAAGCATAGCCTCTTCCCCACGTTAAAATAGAACCTTTTGACCATATATTAGATTGAACATCTTTCCACCATACTTCCCTTGCTTGGTTTACCGTGGGACGGTTACCAGATAATTGTTTTCTGGCAGCAGTAACAGAACTAGATTTAGGAATATTAAGAGAATTTAACATGAGCAATGCCAAGTTTAGTTGTATGTGAGGGGTAGACAACTCCTTATCCCCCTCTTTTTGTTTAAGTAATTGTAATTTTAAAGTTCTGTTGCTTCTTTCTACAATAGCTTGGCCTTGTGGGTTATAAGGAATACCAGTGATATGTTTAATACGCCACCGATCAAGACAATTTTTAAAAGATTTACTGCAATAGTCTGGACCTTTGTGTGTTTTGAGCTCACTAGAAATTTCCATAACTGCAAAACATGAAAACATATGTGTATATATATATATATATATATATATATATTTTTTTTTTTTTTTCAGCAGAGTCTCGCTCTGTCGCCGAGGCTGGAGTGCAGTGGTGTGATCTCAGCTCACTGCAAGCTCTCCCTCCCGGGTTCACGCCATTCTCCTGTCTCAGCCTCCTGAGTAGCTGGGACTACAGGTGCCCAGCACCACGTGTGGCTATTTTTTTTTTTGTATTTTTAGTAGAGACGGGGTTTCACGGTGTTAGCCAGGATGGTCTCGATCTCCTAACCTCGTGATCCACCTGCCTCGGCCTCCCACAATGTGGAGCTTACAGGCGTGAGTCACTGCGACTGGCTGAAAACATGTTTTCTAATGTGAGAAGTGGCTTCTCTGGTTTGACAGGTAGCCCAGATGAAACTGGAAAAGGGGTTAACTGTGACACGCACATACGCTAATTTTCCAAAAGAAGGAACATGAGTAACATCCATTTGCCAAATAGCATTAGGAGAAAGGCCTCGGGGATTCACTCCAGGAGATTGTGTGGGTAAGAGAAGAACTTGACATTGAGAACAGTGTTGTACAATTTGTTTAGCTTGTTTCCAACTGAGAGAATATTTATGTTTAAGACCTGAGGCGTTAGTATGAGTGAGTTGATGAAATTGTTCTGCATCTGTAACGGCTAGAGAAAATAGAGTATCAACTTTATGATTACCACTAGATAAAGGTCCAGGCAAATTAGTATGAGAACACATGTGAGTGATGAGAAAAGAGTGCTTTCGGTTTCTGACGGTTTTTTGTAATAAAGAGAACAAAGAAAACAGATTAGTGTCGGTAATATTTTTGATGGTGGCTGTTTCTATTGCCTTAGTGGCATGGACTACATAAGCTGAGTCAGAGACAATATTAAGAGGCTGATCAAAATCTTGTAACGCAGAGATAACAGCAAACAACTCAGCTTTTTGAGCAGAAGTGTATGGAGTAGAAATGACTTTATCTTTTGGTCCTACATACCCTGCCTTTCCATTACTGGATCCATCGGTAAAAATGGTAACGGCTGCCTCTAGTGGTGATGAACGAGTAAGTTTTGGTAGAATCTAGGAAGTATTTTGCAGAAATTGAAAGAAGTTTGACTTACGCAAACGATTATCAATAGTGCCAATGAAGTCAGCCAGATTAGTCTGCCAGCACAAGGATGTAGAAAAGGCATTTTTAACTTCATTTTTTGAAAGGGACCACAATAATGTTTGGATCAAAGTAGGAAATTTTAGTGATACGTTGATGTCCTAACCCAGTTAAAGTGGCCATTTGATCAAGATATATTGAAAGAGTTTTAGAGGCTGAATTAGGAAGAAATACCCATTCAACTAGAGAATCATTTTGTACCATAAGTCCCGTAGGAGAGTGGATGGAAGGAAAAACTAACAATTGTAAAGGCAAATGTGGGTCAATACGAGAGACTTGTGCCTCTCTCACTCTTTGTTCTAGAAAAGACAACTCTCATTTTGCTCGTTCAGATAGAGAGCGAGGGCTGTTTAAATCTGTATCTCCTGATAGAGTGGCAAATAGATGAGATAATGCATAAGTAGGGATGCCTAGGGTTGGTCTGAGATAACTGATGTCACCTAGTAATTTTTGAAAATCATTTAAGGTGTTTAAATTGTCAGTGTGAGGTTGGACTTTTCAGGGCTTAATGGAGCGAGCTCCTAGCTGCATTCCTAAGTACAGAGAAGGAGCGGCTTGTTGAATTTTATCAGGAGCAATGTGGAGTCCTGCATTGGCAACAGCTCATTTTAAAGAGGTAAAACATTGAATTAATTAATCTTTAATGGGAGCAGCAATCAGTATATCATCCACATAATGAAGAATGTAATTATTTTAAAAAATCTGTTGGACAGGTTGTAACACAGTGTTGACAAACAACTGACAAATAGTGGTACTGTGAATCATTCCTTGAGGTAAAACTTTCAATTGATATTTAGCTGCAGGAGCTGAATTGTTAATGGAAGGTATAGTGAAAGCAAATTTTTCACAGTCTGACTTGTCTAAAGGAATATGAAAAAAGCAGTCCTTAAGGTCAACGATAATTAAAGGCCACTCCTTAGGAATCATGGAGGGGGAGGGCATACCGGGTTGTAATGCCCCCATAGGTTTAATAGCTGCATTAACAGCTCTTAAGTCTGTTACCATCCTCCATTTTCCTGACTTTTTTTGTACAACAAACAACAGGCGAGTTTCTTGGAGATAAGGAGAGCTCAGTAGTGTTTGCTTCCAGTAAATCATTAACAATTTCAATTAAAGCCTCCAACTTGTGTTTGGAAAGTGGCTACTGCTCTCCCCAAACAGGTGACTTGCACTTCTATTGTGCAGGGGCAGAGGAAAAGAGAGAAGGAGAGTGAGGGCGCCAGGACACGGACTTGGGGGAAGCAGGATTCCAAGCCTCTGAAAGGAGGGGTCCTGGAGCTTTGAAAGAAAGAGTAGGCTTAGAAGAGGAGAGAGGTCCCAAAGGGCAAGAGGAACAAGAGAAAGCCCATTCAGATGAATGCCACATGTCCTCCTCTGGCAGAGGGGGCAATGGCCTAGTAAAAGAAGAGTTAACATATACGGGTTCCAAGATAGGAGGTGGAGGGAGGGGATCATCACCAGGTTCCTCCTCTTGGGGAGAAAACAAGGAGAGATGGAATTCCTCCTCATGATCAGAAGGAGGACTAGTGGGGGAGTCAGGTACCCAAGGTAAAGGGAGCGGTTCACCATCCGTGTTAACTTGTGGCAGTTGAAGAGGATAACCAGACTGAAAAGGAAGTAAAGCAACATGAATAAGAGCCCAGTCAGTCCAAACAGAAATAGGAAGTAAAACACCATCTCTCATGAGTTGGCGGAGCGTGGTGCCAACTCTATCCCCGTCTAACAGGTCCATAGAACCTTTGTCAGGTAACCAAGGACAATATTTTTCAATAGTCTGAAATAAGAGAATAAAGTTATTGGAATCAGCCTTGATTCCACCCTGTTTAAGAAGTTTAATAAAAGACAGATAAGCCTGGTGTTTAGATGTGATTGTCCCATCATAACCCTGGAATGATACCGGTTGACAAATCTGAAAAGAGGGGAGAGTTGGAAAACACATACACAGAGACCTTACCGTCGAGACTGAAGACTAGTGGTCACAAACCCGCACTCGGAGTGCACTGAGCTGAGGAACAAAGAAGGCCACGTTGGGCGCCAGATACTGTGGGCTCTGGCCAGCAGCCTGCAAGGCAACGGGGCTCTTTCTTTGTTCCCAGGCAGATTGGCAGGTTGAGAAATAATAGACACACTATATAGTGAAAGCTGGGTCCAGGGGAGTCACTGCCTTCTGGTCCTGCGATGCCGCCAATGCACTGGATATACCAGCATTTATTACTAAGTTTAGTGAGGGCAGAGGTAGGTTAGTGAGGGATTTAGGGTCATTTGATTATGAGGTGAGACAGTCACATGGGGATGAAGTAATTCTTTAACATAACATCTGTATGCAGAAGCACAGTATACAGAGATAAGAATTTACAATGTAGTGCATGCATCAGTAATTTCTAACAGAGCCTTAAAACAGAAACACCGTCTTTCCATAACCTATGATTAGCAATGTATTAATCAGCAGTAACAGTTGCAGCAAAAGCTGGTTACAAACAATCCATAGAAACAGGACGTGAAGCTAGACAACTGGTTAGACCAGAAATTCTCAGAAGGGAGTATGTCTTAACCCTAAAGAGGCCTAGAAGAGCCATGGCAAGATGAGGGCGTTTATAGCCCTATCTTATCCATATGAACAGGTGCCCCTCATGTGTCCGTTTTTTTTTTTTTCCAATTAATTTTTCTTTGATTCTCAGATTTAACCTGAAGGTCTCACGCAAACTTAACCTAATAACAATTACAATATGTACAAGAGAGAAAAAATAAAACATACTGTTGGGTGGGATGTTTACTCATGCTAAGATAGTATAGATAATATTCCACCAATATAAACTATTAGAACGAGTGAAATAGCATCCAATTTTCTTATTCTAGAATACTGAAAATAATTCTATTCACTCTCTCTGAATTTTTTTTGTCTTTCCTCCCCAGTTTCTTTTTCTTATAATGTCCCTTTTACAAATAGATGTTCAGATATCCTTGTGTACTTTATAAACTATGAATATTATTTGAAATATAAATTATCTGATATGAAGTAGTTTATATTATATCTTATATATAAAATAAAATGTAGATTCTAAAAGGAAGGTGTGCGAATTACAAGAAAGTATAAAAATGATTGTCAATAAAATCTGTAGCAAATACAGCATAATACCTATTATAGACATGGAGTCTTGCTATGTTGCCCAGGCTGGTCTCAAACTCCTGGTTTCAAGTGATTCTCCTGCCTCAGCCTCCCAAGGTTGCTAGGATTACAGGTGTGAGTCACTGTGACAGATCTAGAAGTAGCATTTTAAAAATTTGTATTTATTTTAGAGAAAATGAAAGAGAAAGAACATTAAGTAACTCGATCCCTCACTACTCAAGGTGGTAGCACAGGGTGGTAAGGATGGTGGAGTGATTAGAGAAAGCGTTAGACTTCTCTGGGACCTTGTTTGGGGAGGGAACCGCCAGCCTTCCAGAAAAGCCCCGCATCGTATGTGACAATTGATTCAATGCGGCAGGTGAATAATGATGGCACGTGCTCATGTGTCCGTTTATAGGCTCTCCACAAGGGTTGCATTCCATTCCCAGAACTATGAACATCTGCTTTTCTGGGATAGGAATCTTGGTGATGTGAAACCTCCCTGACTGCATGTCCATTCATAGGCTCTCTGCAGGGGGAAGCACATCACGCGCTGTTGGCTCATTCTGGCAGCCCAACCTGGCATTGTCTTTACACTATCCCACTTGCAATTTTGTATTTACAATAATCAGGGGCATTTCATCTTTTATTCTGTAGCAATAGTTTCCGGGGGTCCCCCCACAGTCCCTGAAGCAGTAGTGTCATTTAGATGGAAGAGGGTGGTGTGTATCAGGGTTGGGAGGTGTGGAGGAGAGAGTCTGTGTAAAAGGATCATAAATGTCTTTGGGAGCGTGCGTGCATTTCCCCAGAAAGTGTGTTCCTATGTGCAAAACACAACACAAGGATTACCGTTCTAAACACAACATTCATCACCATTGTACACGTCACATCAATCAACCCTTTCATCCTCCATGGCAGCTGTACCTGAAGGTAAGTTTTCTGTCCTCACTCCTCAGATAGAGATGGTGTGGACATGAATATCCCAAGCTCTTGGTCTCCTAAGTGGAAGAGACAAATGTGAACTCAAGAATGGGTGAAACATGGATGCGACGGGCTACTATTGTGCATTTATCAGACAGCCGTGGCATAACTCATCACCATGCCAAGGAGTTCCAGCTCCTATGTGCGCATGTGGAGGTGTGCTAGCCTGCAGAGATTTTAAGCACTGTCATTACAGGACGGTCTTAGTGGTCACCTAACACCGGGTAGGAATAGCTACATTTTACAGTGGAATCTGGTGTGGTCATTAATGTGAGGCACACTTGCAGAGCTCAGAGGGTTTTGGCGGCATGATGGGTTCATTCCTCAGCCCCCGGTCAAGAGCAGAGAATAATCAGGGACATATTCTGTTGTATTTGAGAACATAGTAACCACAAGCCTTAGAAATGCTCCAGTTCACTAGCACACACACCTAAGGCACAGCATCAAACAGGAGCTCAAGGAACAACTTGGGCGTTAGCCTGGTGCCCGTCTCCCCTGCTGGAATTCCTGCACAGCTGGGATGAGAGGGTCAGCGCCCCCACCTGCTGCTTCCAGGACGGGCTCTCCCAGTGTCAGAGCCAGAGGGAGCCTGAGCAGTAGCAGACTCCCTGGACACATGTTGTGTTGAAAAGGGAGACTGGAAGGACAGATAGCACATGTGACATGTCATGTTTAAATGGTAGGATAATTGTATTTTCAAATCTTTGATTTTCCTTAAAACAGATGTTTGACAGATAAATGTTATAGAATATTTTGGCTGAATTACATATTTTGAAAGAAGGGCTGATTTTATGAAGTAAGAAATCTTATAGGAGGGGTGATCCACACAGCAGTGCGGATGGGTCCTGGGAGTAAATGCCCTCAGAAGGGATCAGGAAGGCAGCACAGGCCGGGACCTGTGGCTCATGCCTGTAATCCCAGTACTTTTGGAGGCCATGGTGGGTGTATTGCTTGAGCCCAGGAGTTCAAGACCAGCCTGGGCAACCTGGCAAAACCCCATTTCTTTTTTTTTTTTTTTTTTTTTTTGAGGCAGAGTCTTGCTCTGTAGCCCAGGCTGGAGTGCAGTGGCCGGATCTCGGCTCACTGCAAGCTCCGCCTCCCGGGTTTACGCCATTCTCCTGCCTCAGCCTCCCGAGTAGCTGGGACTACAGGAGCCCGCCACCTCGCCCGGCTAGTTTTTTGTATATTTTTTAGTAGAGACGGGGTTTCACTATGTTAGCCAGGATGGTCTCGATCTCCTGACCTCATGATCCGCCCGTCTCGGCCTCCCAAAGTGCTGGGATTACAGGCTTGAACCACCGCGCCCGGCCTGCAAAACCCCATTTCTACAAAAAATACAAGAAATCAGCTGGGCACGATGGGGGCATCTGTAGTTTTAGCGACTTGGAGGCTGAGGCAAAGGATCCACCTGGGCTTGGAAGGTTGAGGCTGCAGTGAGTTGTGATTGAACCACAGCACTCCAGCCTGGGTGACAGAGCGAGACCATCTCAAAAAAAAAAAAAAAAGAAAAAGTCTGGGCGCGGTGGCTCACGCCTGTAATCCCAGCACTTTGGAGACCGAGGCAGATGGATCACAAGGTCAGGAGATGGAGACCATCCTGGCTAACACGGTGAAATCCTGTCTCTATTAAAAATACAAACAATTAGCTGGGCGTGGTGGCGGGCACCTGTAGTCCCAGCTACTCAGGAGGCTGAGGCAGGAGAATGGCGCGAACCCAGGAGGCAGAGCTTGCAGTGAGCCAAGATTATGCCACTGCACTCCAGCCTGGGTGGCAGAGGGAGACTCTGTCACAAAACAAAACAAAACAAAACTTAGCTTTTAGCTCAGGTTTGAATAGAAGACTCCCTGAGACGCTGTTGAAACACAGCCACATTGTATGCTGTACCCTGTTTGAGATCAGCTTTCACACCGATGAGGGTGGCTTAGCTAGAGAACCAAGGCTCTGTCTCCCAGGGCCTTCCTGATGGTCTCCTTTGCCTTCCTTCTCCACTAAGGAGGACGGTCAGCAGCAGCTCAGCTCGTGCTGTTAACCCACCTTTTCCACACACGCCAGCCCCCCGTCCACAGCACCCAAGGCTGCCTGAGGGATCCTTCCGCAGCTCCCATGCGCTGACAGTGACTCTCGTGTTTCCTAGGTTTCAAGTTTCTTGCAGCAGAGCTTCCTAGCGAGAAGTCCACAGAGGAAGTCGTGGCCGTTGTCAATGTAAGATCTTTCATTGACTAAGATGGGAATTGTATTTCTCTTGGCTTCTTCCTATTTCATTTGAATTAAGATATGCAAACCTTACCATGGACATTATAGATAAGTTACAGAATTTCTTGGTGGGAAAATGTGAGAGTTCATGACCAGCTAGGTCATGATGGCACGCATAGATGACACCTTCAGTTACAAACTGTGTGCAGGTAACCTTTTCCTCAGGAGAAGTGCTTACTGTTTGAAAACAATGGTGAATTTACAACAAAAATCATATGAAAGTCTTAGACAGAACTCTTGTGCCTGCCTTTCCACAAGTGTCTTCTAGGCTTTATTTTGGGGCCATTGCATCAAACACTATTTCTTATCTGGTTTTCTAATGTCAGCCACTGAAGAAAAGACCTGTGCACACAGGACACAGCCTGGTCTGACACTCACGGTGTTTTCCTTTCTCTCTGCAGAGGGACTCAGCGCTTTGGGCAAGCGGTATGTATTCTGCGGGTCACCCATTTGCTAAGAAAATATCTTAGTGTTGAGAAAGGTGACGCTTTCCTCCCGGCTTTTGCTGGTTTGAGCTTCCTGCTGCAAATGAGGTTTGGGCGGTTTGGTATAAAAAAATGAAGAGTTGAGTCAGCAACTGTGGCCATCCACGGTAGTTTCCAGAAGCAGTGATGTCATTTAAATAGGAATAGGGTGCATCGGGGTGGAGAGGTATGGAGAGTCCGTGTGGAGTGATGGTGAATGCCTTTGGGAGTGTGTGTGCATTTCTCTAGAAAGCATGTTCCCCTGTGCAAAGCACGCCCCAAGGATCAATGTTCTAGAAACAACATTCCATCCCCACATCAGTCAACACTTCATCCTTCACCACAGCTGTACCGGAAGGTTAGTTGAACATCCCCCGTCCTCAGATTGGAGATGGTGGAGAGATGAATTTCCCAAGCTCTCAATTCCCTGAATGGAAAAGGCAAATGTGAACTCAGGAAGGGGTGAAAGGGTGACGTGATGGGCTGCTGCTCCGCAGTCCTCACATGGTCCTGGTATAACTCGTCACCACACCAGGGAGTTCCAGCATCTGTGTGTGCATGTGGAGGCACAACAGCCTAGAGAGATCCCAACACTGCCCAGCACTGTAAGATGTCCTCAGTGATGGTGAAAGGCAGGGTAGCAACACAGTGGAGTCTGGGGTGGTCCTTCATGTGAAACACACATAGGGGAGTCACAGGCTTTTGGCTGCAGTGGTGGTGTCATTTCTCAGCTGCTGTTCAAAAGCAGAGAATAATCAGGGATATGTCCTATTGTGTTTAAAGATATGATTGGACCCAATGGGGAGGCTCATGCCTATAATCCCAGCACTTTGGGAGGTTGAGGCAGGAGGATCACTTGAGCCCAGGAGTTTCAGATCAGCCTGGGCAACATAGTAAAACCACATCTCTACAAAAAACACAAAAATTAGCCGGGGGTGGTGACGTGCTCCTATAGTCCCAGTTTTTCAGGAGGCTGAGGCCAGAGGATTGCTTTAGCCTGGCAGGTGGAGTCTTCAGTGAGCCCTGATTGTGCCACTGCATCCCATCTGGGAAACAGAGTGAGATCCCGCCACAAAAAACCAAACCAAAATCATGATGACCACGAGCCTTAGAAATGCTCCAGCTTAGTGACACACACACCCAAGAAGTAGCGCCCAATATGGTGTCAAAAACAACTTGGGTGTCAGCCTGGTGCCCCCTCTTCCCTGCTGGAATCTCCAATAGCTGGGTTAGAGAGGGTCAGTGCCCCCACATGCTGCCCGCATGACAGGCTGTCCCAGTGTCAAAGCCAGTGTAAGTGTGAGCAGCAACAGACTCCACGGACACACACACGTATGGAAAAGAGAGAGTGGAAGGACAGATAGCAGGTGCTAAATAGGGGTTACCTTTAAATAGGAAGAAAACTGAGTATTTTCAAAGCTTTATTTCATTGCCTTCAAAAATGACGAGGAAATAATTAGAATATTTTGGTTACAATTAAGTCTTCTCTTTAAAGAAAGGTTGCTAGGTGGGATGATATTTACAGCAGCAGCACAGGTGGATTCTAGGGAGGAAATGACGTTGGAAGGATGCAGGAAGGGAGGGCAAGTAAGCTCGGGTCAGATGAGGAGGCGGGAGCCCTGAGAGGCTGCAGGGACACACAGCCTGCCCTGGGTGCTGTGCCCTGTTCGAGATGGGCTGTTTTACATTGATGAGGCGGCCTGAGGATCAAAAGCCTTCCCTGCTCCTCCCCTGCACCTCCTGATGGTCACTCTGTGTCCTCCTAGGTCCCATGGAGGGTCCCGTGGAAAAATTCATCTATGAATCAGATGAGGAGGCCCCACGACAGTGGCAGGTCAGGCCACCTGCTGTTGTCACAGAAAAAGTTAGTTTCTTAGCCTTATCTTCTTGAATTAAAATAAGATACGAGAATCTGGCCGTATATATCATAGGTGACTTACACAGTGTCCTGGTGGGGGGAATTCTGAGTGAGTCTGTTCCCCACTAAGGTTTGATTTAAGATGGCGGGAGAAAATGACAGCATCAGCCACGCACTGAGCGGCAGTGAGCTTTCTCCTCAGCAGCTTGATTTTCTCCTTGGGGCAAAATCACTTAATTGCCAAGGAACATGACCTTGAGAGGAAACATCCTCCAGGAGAAACTTTAGGCCGGGCGCGGTGGCTCCCGCCTGTAATCCCAGCACTTTGGGAGGCTGAGACGGGCGGATCATGAGGTCAGGAGATCGAGACCATCCTGGCTAACAGGGTGAAACCTCGTCTCTACTAAAAATACAAAAAATTAGCCGGGCATGGTGGTGGGCGCCTGTAGTCCCAGCTACTCGGGAGGCTGAGACAGGAGAATTGCTTGAATCCGGGAATTGGAGGTTGTGGAGAGCAGAGATCATGCCACCACACTCCAGCCTGGGCTACAGAGCAAGACTCCGTCTAAAAAAACAAAAACAAACAAACAAAAAAACCAAAACCCCCCTGAAACTTTAGCATGAGTCCATTTTTCCTGTCCTTCTTTTGGGTTCCCTTGACTTGATCACTGTTTTCCATCTGCTTTTCTACTGCCACCAAGCGAAGAACAGACCTGTGCACACGGGACTCAGGATGGTCTGAAACTCACAGTGTTTCTCTCTCTCAATGCAGGCCGGCGGACTGCCTGAAGAAAAAGGTGTGTGTGCTGGAATCACTCCTTTGCTAAGAAAAGATCGTCAGGGTTGCAAAAGGTGGCACTTGCTCGCCTGCTTTTGCTGGAGAGCCACTTTGGTTTGAGCTTCCTGAGAGAAATGAGGTTTGGACAGTTTGGTATAAAAAACACTGAGTCCAGTAGAGACCTGTGACCATCACTGGAGTCCGGGGAGGCAGGATTGTCATGTAGATGGAACAGTGTGTTGTGCCTCAGGGTCGGGAGGTACGGAGGAGAGAGTCATGTGGCGGGATTGGGAATGTCTTTGGGAGTGTGTGGGCATTTCCCCAGAAAGCATGTTCCCCTGTGCAGAGCACAACCCAAGGAGCAATGTTTCTAAGAAGTTGCATCACCACTGCACACTTCACATAAAGTAACGCATTCATCCTCCCCCACAGCTGTACCTGAAGGTAAATTGTATATCCTCATGCTCAGATAGAGACGGTGCAGAGATGAATTTCCCAGGCTCTCAATCTCCTAAATGGAAGAGGCGAATGTGAACTCAGCAATGGGAGGAGGATTGATGCAGTGGGTGACTATTGTGCATTCACCAGCCAGCCCTGGTATAACTCACCATTAGTCCAGGGAGTTCCGGCCTCTGTGTGTGCATGTGGAAGGAGGAGAGCCTAGAGAGGTCCCAACACTGTCTGTCATTGTAGGCAGGTCTCGAAGGCTGCCTAACCCAGGGTAGCAGTAGGTACATTTTACACTGGACTTTGGTGTGGTCATTAGTGTGAAACACACAGAGCGAGCTCACAGGCTTCTGGCAGTAGCGGTGGGGTCATTTCTCAGCTCGTGGTCAAAAGCAGGGAATACTCAGGAACATGCTCTATTGTATTTAATAACATGATTATCACAAGCCTTAGAAACGCTCCAGTTGGCCAGGAACAGTGGCTCACGCCTGTAATCCTAGTAGTTTGAGAGGCTGAGACAAGTGGATCGCTTGAGTCCAGTTGGAGATCAGCCTAGGCAACATGATGAAACCGTGTATCTGCTAAAAATACAAAAGATTGCCTGGGCATGGTTGCATACCTATAGTCCCAGCTACCTGGAATGCTCAGTTGGGAGGATCACTTGATCCCAGGAAGCAGAGGTTCCAGTGAACAGAGATCATGCCCCTACACTCCAGCTTGGGTTACAGAGAGCCTCTATAAAAAAAAAAAAAAAAAGAAAAAAAAAGAAAAAAAAAATGCTTCAGCTGAGTAGTAAACACAATGGAGACACAGCGCCAAATGTGGTCTCCAGACACAACTTGGGTGTTGGCCTCCCACCGTCTCCCCTGCCGTCGTCCCGGCACAGCTGGGTTGGAGATGGTCAGTGCTGCCACCTGCTGCCCCCATGACGTGCTGTCCCAGTGTCACAGCCAGTGTGCGTGTGAGCAGCAGGGGACCCCGACACACAGACATCGCATTGAGAAGGCTGAGTGCAAGGACGGACAGCACTTGCTAAGTGGGGTTATCTTTAAATAGAATATAATTGAGTATTTTCAAAGCTTTGTTTTATTGTCTTTAACACAAAAGATTGGTGAATGTATAGAATATTGGGGCTAGAATGAAGTCTCTCAGAACAAAGGCTGCTTTTTACCAAGTGTAAATATTCTAGAATGACTGATATATACAGAAGCACCACAGGTGGGTTCTAGGGAGGAAATGACGTTGGAAGGACTCAGGAAGGGAGGGCAAGTGAGCTCAGGTCCGATTAGGAGGCAGGAGCCCTGAGAGGCTGCAGGGACACACAGCCTGCCCTGGGTGCTGTGTCCTGTTCGATATGGGTTATTTCACATTGATGAGGTGGCCTGGGGCTACAGAGCCATTTTTCCCTGCTCCTGCCTCGCACCCGCTGACCGTCACTCTTTGTCCTCCTAGGTTGCAAGGAGGAGTCCCTGGAAGACAGCAACAAAGGCTCAGCTGAGGACGTTCCCCAGCATTTGAAGGTCAGGCTACCTGCTTTTGTCAATGAAAAAGTTACTTTCTTTCTTTTTTTTTTTTTTTGAGACGGAGTCTCCCTCTGTAGCCCAGGCTGGAGTGCAGTGGCGCGATCTCGGCTCACTGCAAGCTTCGCCTCCCGGGTTCCTGCCCTTCTCCTGCCTCAGCCTCCCGAGTAGCTGGGACTACCGGCGCTGCCACCTCGCCCGGCTAATTTTTTGTATTTTTTTTTTTAGTACAGACAGGGTTTCACCGTGGTCTCGATCTCCCGACTTTGTGATCCGCCCGCCTCGGCCTCCCAAAGTGCTGGGATTACAGGCATGAGCCACCGTGCCCGGCCGAAAAAGTTACTTTCTTAGCTTTATTTTCTTGAATTAAAATAAGATACGAGAATCTGACCGTATGTATCGTAGGTGACTTACACAGTGTCCTCGGTAGGGAGAATTTAGAGTGAGACTCTGTTCCCCACTGAGGTTTGATTTAAGATGGCAGGAGAAAATGACAGCGTCAGCCACTGTCTGAGTGGCAGTGAGCTTTTTCCTTAGCAGCTTGATTCTCTCTTTGGAACAAAATTACTTAATTGCCAAGCAACATAGAGGAAACAGCTTACGTTTTTAGCATGATTCGGTTGGTCCTGTTCTTATTTTGGGTTCCTTTGACTGTTTCCCGTCTGCTTTTCTAATGTCACCAAGTGAACAAGACATCTGTGCACACAGGACACAGCATGGTCTGATGCTCATAGCAATGTGTTTTCTGTTATTACAGGTTACCTGCGCAGACCAGGAGAATGGTATGTACTGGGGAATGTCTCCCGTGTGGACGAATATTTCAGATGATAGGAATGTGGCACTGCCTCACTGGCTTTTTCATAGACAGACAGCCTGAGTGTGAATGGGGGAAATGGGTTTTTCAGATAAGGGGCGATGGCCACACTCTTCAGTCCCTGGGAGCAGCTCTGTTTTCTGTCGGTGGGATGGGGTTGGTTGTGTGCACGTGTCTGGCGTGTGTCTGTGTGAATACATACGGTGTGATGCTCAGTGTGCCTGGGTGTGTGTCGGGGGATGCCTGATGATATGCATAGGTAATTATCACTGAAAGCGTCATCTTACAAAGAATGCAGTTTACCGCATGCAAAGGATACGTTAGTTAACCTAAAGGAAATCCTGTCAACACCCATGCAAATGTTCACTGGGTACTAATAGAACAAAAATGTTTTCAGTATCTCTGCTAATTGTTTTTTTTTTTTTTCATTGGGAATTTCTTTCTAAACCTCAGTTTCTAATAAATCTCACCTGGTAACAGGCCTTCCTATTTCCTCCTGGCATTGGAGTGGTCATGACATCTCACTGTTGCCACTTCCCTCCTTCAAAAGCCTTTTCTACTAAAGCCTTCAGAATTGATCCTCCACGATCCATCTTTAGCAGGGAGTGGATCAGGGCTCCTTCCTGTGCAGGGAGACCCTGGGGCAGCCCCATGCCACAGCCAGTTTTGGTAGGAGACTGAGAAAAGAGGAGCCTGAAGGCAGGGTTGGGGTGAATTCATCCGACTCTCTGTTGCGGCCTCATATTGACCATCAGATAATATGACCCAGAATAGATAATGTAGAGGCTCAGCCTGCAGCACTAGTCATGGTTTCTGTGTGTTCAGCTCAGGAAACACAGCAACAGGACAAGAGAACCAAGGGGTTTGCCTGAGGGTCTGAGAGGCAGGGTGAGCCCTTGCCTTCCTCCTAGCAGGATGGAGGGTGGCTTGTGACTTGCAGGTGGGGAAAGACAAACAGCTGTGGGACAGCAGAGGCTCCGTGATGCTCCCGTTGCCTCCACTGTTGACAAAGGTTCTTCTTTGCCTCTGAAGGCCTGTGCAAAAAACAAGTCAAGGTGGTTGGTTTTAGTCCATATGAATCTAAAATGAGCCAACTCTGGTTTGAGTTTCTTTGGAGTGTGCATTTGGTAGAAACTTCTTATATGTCATTTGGATTGCTGTGTAGGTGACAGTGTTTTTCCTACTTTTCAATAGAATGAGGCTGTGTGATTTTAAAATGTCCCTTGTTTGTCCCAGAAAGGGGCAACAGGGCAACAGGGCAAGGGAAACACAGCAACAGGGGCAAGGGAACCAAGGGGTTTGCCCGTGGGTCTGAGAGGCAGGGTGAGCCCTTGCCTTCCTCCTAGCAGGATGGAGGGTGGCTCACGCATTGCAAGGCGGGGAAAGACGCACTCAGCTGTAGGACAGCAGAGGTTTCATGATGTCCTCGTTGAACCCACGCTTGATAAAGGTTCTTGTTTGCTTCCGAAGGGTTGTGCAAAAGCAAGTCAAGGTGGTTTGCTCTGTGGGTGATGGCATTTTCCCCACTTCTCAACACAGTGAGGCTGCACGATTTTAAAATGTCCCTTACGTGTCCCAGAACCTATGTCCTCATAACGGAATTCCCCTAGTCATCTTAATTTCCAGATCAGTTTGTCTGGGGCACTGAGGGGACCTACTGTGGTGTTTGATTAAAGGTACAAATCAATGTTACCAATACTGAGGTTCTAAGAATGTATGGCCGACTGCCCAGTGGGCTCCATGAGAGAGAGAGCAGGGCACAGCCTCAGCCTGGGCCTGAAAAGGAACATGATTTTGCGCGGGAGAAGGAAGGCATGAGGGGAAGCCAAGTTTGGAAGTTTAGGAGAGTCAGTGAATGTTATGCCCTGGGTCCAGGCAGGATGTTCAGACCCCATCCGAGGGGAAGGAGCAGAGCCTGGACTTTGTGGCCGGTCTGAGCACTGCCTGGCAGTCTACCTAGGCATCCAGCGAGAGGAACATTTTTTTCCCCATGTCTTCTTTATCTCTCTGTCTGTTGGTGGTAATGACACCGTGTGACTCTTTTGTATAACCCCTAAGACATCATTTTGAGAGTTTCTCTGAGATTGTCTTGAAATCCTCATTCCTAAAGTCTGTATTTTCTCCCTCCTGGCTGGAGGAATCCTGACCATGACTGGTCACTGGGAGCGCAGGGACTGTGTCCGTCTCATTCCTTCTCATCTCAGAGCTCAGCCCTGAGCACCTTTTCTGGGCTGCAGTGGTGTTCTAATGCAAACAGCCCTGTGCCGAGATCCAGCTCACGTGTGAAAAGCTCTCCCGCTCACGCCGTGCAGTCTGTTGAGCCCCACATGAACCCAGGGGTCTGAATGGGGTCCCATCCAGGGTAGGTGTCCCCGCTTGCCTCCTGCGCTCCTGTCTGGACAGTGTTTGCAGAGGATGCTCATTCTCTGTCACAAGCGTGCCCCTGCCGAGGAGCCCTCTGGACCAGGCTGCTGTCCTCCATGTGTTAGCACCCCCAGGCCTCACAGGGCCTGCTTCTTGTGCATGTGCCCGGGAAGCACCCATCCTTGGATGCCCAGATCAGAGCAGCAAGGTACTCTGCCAGGAAGCTCCAGGGGAGGGGAGCCGTGCCTTTCTCATCTTAGCTCTTTAAACCTGTGCATTTTAGTGTGGGCCTCAGTAGCATCTATGCTTATTTATATTTAAATAAATTTCAAGAAATAAAATTAAAAATTCAGAACCTCCTCTCAGGAGCCATGCTTCGAGTACCCGGTATCCCAAAGCTTAAACTGCGGAGAGCACTGCCATCCTCCCAGAATGCTCTGGGCCAGCTGCCCTGAAGCTGATCCAGGTTCTGTTGACTGCACTCTGCTAAATCAACACGTGTGCATCTATGCTGGAAATTCAGGGTTCTCAGAGTGGAGCTGAGAGCCATAATGGGCCAGTGGAGTTGAAGGGGTGAAGGGGGATTCTTCAGGTTTTCCGTCTCACCTGAAGGCTCACAGCTGAGTCCACAGAGCCCAAGGAGAGTCTGAGATCACAGAGGATGGAGCAGAGCACCTGGTGTCATCCACTGTGGCTGTGCGTGGAGTAGAAGTGCTGGGTGAGTCACTCTGACGTCACCCTTCTCTGATGTTTATGTCTCTATAGGAAGCTATAAGGACAGCAACTTTTCTGAAACCCATCATGACAAAGACTCTGCAAGTGGTGGAGATGCTCCAGGTGGGGCCCGTGGCACAGGGTTCTTGGGGGCAGCTGGGTTACACCTGGGCTTTGGAGCCTCGGCTGGGAGCTGTGAAGTCAGCAAATATAAAAGGAAACGGGTGGAGAGGTGCAGTTTGTTCTTTCTGCATCTGAATGAGAAAGTGGTAGGAGTTTTGCTTTTATGGGCATCATGTGTGCTCTGCTCGTCCCCATGATTCCTTCTCTGGTGTACAAGATGACCTTTTCCAGAAGGCCAGATCTCTCCTGCCAGTGCCACAGCAAACACCAAAGCCCTGGGTTTTGGGGGTGGGTGGGGGCGGCAGTGTCCTTTGTGAATGGAGAAGAGGTGAGTATGCGGGTGTGGCATTGAGTGCTGTGTGGGGAGTGGGGTGGGACGCAGCCCCTCACAGATGCTATGTGGCCCTGGACACAAAGTCCTTTATGCGTGTGCCAGGAGGTGGCAGGAGTCCATCCTCATCCTCTGCACTCTCGGGACCTGCAGCAGCACCTTCCTGACCAGCCCTCACCGTCTGCTCCTGGTCGCAGCGCCCTCCGAGTCTCCTGAGGCAGAGAATCCTCCTCTGGGATTACTCAGTGTGCCCCGATCCTAAAGACCCGAGGGGAGAAACCCATGCCTGAGCAGGATTCTGGCCTCCACTTCTCACCCAGTCCCGAATTGTTGGGCTAGGAATGGAAACTGAATTGGCTTTAATTTGAGAATTCAGTGTCCAGCTGTCACCGAGGCCCTCCGTGGCTGGCAGGAATCCTAGGGTGTGTGTGGAGCGGCTGCTGTGTTGCTGTAGGCAGTGGCTCTTACCCTCCTTAGGACCTGGTTGCTGGATCTGCCAGGCCCAGGATGGAGCCGCTGGGCACCTGGCACAGGGATCACTTGTCTTGTCACACCCTCCGCTGTGGCCCAACAGCCTTGTCCCACTCCCCACGCTGCCGTCAGGCCCAGCTTGTTCCCTGTGTCAGGCTGGCCAGGTGCCCTCCCACCCAGTCCTCCCACAGCTCAGCCAAACCCTGGCAGGACCCCTTCATTCATGTGCTGACAACGTGACCTCACCTGCGCGTTCAGGCCATGGGACAAGGGGCTTTCTCTAGAGTCCCATTACAGTGTTTCTACGCTTTCAGAAGCTTGTGGGATTCATGTGAGGGTGGAGTATTTTCCAGGTCCCTAAGGCCATCCCAGGCATACATCCCAGTCACTCAATCCGTGACACCCATTGTCTTTGCCTCCCACAGGCCCCAACTCAGACCCAGGTCTGTGGCAGGTGCTGCCGACCTCAGGTGTGATCCACGGGTTTATGGAGGGCCTGGGAGTGCAGCGCTGCCCTTCCCTCCTGTGTTTTTATGTTGGAGAGCAGCGGGAGTGGTGGTTGACAGGGAGAAGGGACGAGATTCATCAGAAGAGCAGAAACAGGCCCTAGAGGAGGAGGAGGGAGGGGATCGCATGGCGTGCACAATGTCCTGCAGAAGGTGGCCGCCTTTTGGAGGAACAGGGATGACGCGGCCTTCCCTGCTTGGGCACAGTTCCGGAGTGTGAGGGCTGGGAAAGCGTGTGGGAAGTCAGAAGCTCCTCCCTCACTGCAGAGAGGAAGTGATCCAGGCTGCGGAGAAGGCTTGAGATAAGCACACCTGAGCCTGTGGGGTTGGCTCCCCAGCCTGAGGACACCAGAGCCCGAGTGCCCCCTCCACTCTAACTATCCCCTTTTCTTCCCATGGCCACCCTGTCACCGCTGCTCCTCCGGACACCCTGAAGCTTCTGGAGCAGATACGGAAGAGCCCAAGTGTGCAGACGGCCGTCAGCATGTAATTGATTTCCTTCCTCCTCTCTCTCAGCCTCTGACTCATGAGCTCCTCCTCTAGCTCTGGCTCTCTCCCTCTTCTGCTCTCTTATCATCATCCTCCTGAAGGACCTGGTCTTGTCGTGACAGTCGATGTCCTGGTCTTCAGTGTCTATAAAGTCCCTCTGCAGCCCTCCTGCCCACTGCCTTGGCATTGCCTCGATTCCTGGTCCCCAGGCTGTAGCGTTGAATCCTGTTAAGCAACCCCACAGGGTTTAGGCGGGGAGCCCGGCTGAGGTCAGAAGAGTTGGCCCCACCCTGCAGGAAGGGTTCCCAGTGACATCTGGGTCTGCTCTGGCTGCCCCCCTCCCCCGCCCGGGGGCTTTTGCTGCACTGGGGTCTCTGGACATGCGCAGTTGTTTTCTTCCTCCCAGATACCAACAAGTCCTCTCCCGGAACCTGAAGAAAAAGCAATAGAGACAAACCCTGAACAGGCAGAAGAAATGTGAGTGTGCAGGGGCGGCATGACCAGGGGAAGGCAGACAATGCCTGTGTGCCCATGGCTGCCCTCACTCTCTTGTGCCCTCAGAAAACCTAGTGAGCTCGAGGAGGATGAGGATGCTGAAGAGCCTGACCTGACCTGTTGTGACCTTTGTATTTGATGGTGGAAATCCCTAAAGGCAAGTGAAGGATGCCCTGAGAACATCCTCCAGGGAACAGACACCCTCTCCATAGCAGCCCCTGAGCCCACTAGGCTGAGCCCTCCATAGGCTGCTTTAATGAGGGAGGGGCTGAGGTGCTGGTCAGGCTACCACATGCAGGATTCTGAGGGCCATGCACTACGTTCTTGTCTGCAGTGCCACTTAAGCTCATTTGAGGGGACCCAGCCCTGCCCTCCATGTCCCCAGAAGACAACGGGGAGGGAGCATCACCGGTTCAGCATGAGCAGCCACTGGGGTTGATCATGAATCCCCCTGTTTCATGCCTCCTGGGAAAGGTGTGAGAGGGAGAGAGGCAGCCCCAGGTTTCTTGCCACACAAGCAGCCCACCCAGCCCAGCATTGTACACCTGCGGGCACTCAGTAGGGCCTGGCATCAAGAAGGGGAAGGGCCAGGATCCAAGACTCGCTGGGATGTGCCCAGTCCCAGGGACCCTTCAGTCTCCGTGGAGCCCTTGGTGCCTGGGGTGGCCTCATGGCCCTATTCCTCAAGATGAGGTTGGAGGTTTCTGTGTGTGGAGAACACTGGTTTGGGCATCAGTGGTTCTGTGTCTGTGTCAGATGCCAACAAAGAAACCCTTGATATACATATTGTAACAGGACTAGCTGCTGACAAAACTCCCTAGACACGGGATTAAAGAAGGAAGAAGTTTATTTGGCCGGGAGCATCAGCCGACTTGTGTCTTAAAAGCAGAGATCCCTGAAAAAGAAATTCTTGGCCCTTTTAAGGGCTTAAAACTTTAAGAGGTCCATGTGAAAGGGTCGTGATAGATGGAGCAAGCGTGGGGAACGTGACTGGGGGCTACATGCATCAGCTAACAGAACAAAACGTTTTACAGTGTTTCTTCATACAATGTCTGGAATTTACAGATGACACAAGTAGTTTTGGTCAGGGGTTAATACTATTATTATTATTTTAACCACCAGGGCCTGGTGGTGGCGTCAGGGTCGTCTAACTATTTATCTTACTTCTGTTTCTTTCCAACGTTTTGCTTTCTCCTTTTTCTCCTGTCTTATAAACGAGGGAAAAGGGGAGGTGGGGGAGAAATTGGGAAGGACAGGCCGAGAAGTGGTGGTCTCATTCCAATATGAATGTGTGTTTTTTTGTGTATTTTATATATATGTGTGTATATGTATGTATATGTATACACACACCCTGTTCTTCACTCTTTAAAACAGTGGTTTCTGTAATGCTTTTATGCTGGAATGTATTAAGTGAAATGTATGTTTTACCAAAGCATTAATGATTTTTAAAATGAAAATGCATAGACAGGGTTGGTGGGGATATTGGAAGGATCACGTCTTATTGGGCGATAACAATGACATGCTTCAGGAAGCGGCACACATTCAACGTGCAGCTCTTCTGTCTGGATGGCATGGAGGGTCTGGGTGGAGGGGCAGGTCACCACCCCATCCTGTGTCATCAGACCTCCTGCTCCTCCCAGGGCCTGGGGGCATGAGACTCTGCCTGTTGATCCTTGAACCTCCCCCCTCCCTCTTTGTGTTTCAGTATCTGGAGGTCCAGCCCCCTGAAGGCGCCCATGTGCATGCCTGGGCTCAGTGCCTCCTGCAGGACATTTATAGACACTCTGGGCACAGACAACCCCCTCAGCAGAGAGCAGCACACAGGCCTCGGTGCCCTGTGGATAGACTCTGGGGAGGCCAGGGGCCAAAGGCCACCTTCCAGGGCCAGAGGAGCCCTCTGAGACCTGCACACCCACCCCAAGGAGCCCCCCTCCCTCCACCTCTGTGCCCCCGCAGTGACCCTCAAACCTCTGTCTGTGAACCTCCGGAAAGGCCGAACCTCGGTAGATTTCCCTGGCCCATCAGCCCTCTGGATCATGCGAGTATTGGGGATAAACCTTCCTCTGCAGTTTAATATACTTTAATTAAAAAAAAATTCTTACATTAACCTGTTTATTTTTAAGACACAAGCTGTCATTGCATCATCATAGTCTCCATGTTTTGCTCAAGTAATTTTTCAATTGTTTTATTAATTTTTTTGGATCTTTGGCCACTCGTTTTGGAGTTTTTGTCATTTTGACGGATGTTCTTTTATGCGTTGCATCGTTTTCTTAATGACGTTTCTTAATGACTTTTACCTTAGTTTTTAAGAAATCCATAGTACAGTAAGTTACATTCAGACATAGTATTTTTTATGTTTTTTAATAGTTTATATTCTGTGCATATTTTCACATATAGAACTAGTAATGGCTGGGCACGGTGGCTCCGGCGCTGGCTTGTAATCCCAGCACTTAGATTGTTAGTGCTTGATGCTGGAAAACATTTTGAAGACAAGACTCCAAACAGTGACGTAGGCCACACTAGCTGATTAGAAAATGAGAAACTTGCATTATCAACAGGCTTGGAAGATTCTTGTGGTCCTGTAGTCACCCGCATTTCCCTGGTCTTCACCTTGCCACTCCGTTTTATTCTCGTTTTCTGTTGCAGTAGCTATAATGCCACAACGTTTTGGTTTTTTCCCTCTTTTCTTCCTTCCTGTGGACACTCAAATGACCACTCCTATTAAGTGATGGAATTCCAGAATTTTTTTCTGTGTATTAAACCTGATACAGTTTCACTCAGTTTATCATCGTTAGGGTGCAAAGTAGTCACCTAGAGGTGCCACTCAGTATATAGCCCTGTGTTTAGAAATTCAGGGAGCCGTGAAGTATTTCGCCTCTGCTCTCTGAGACTTCAGCCAGGTGCAAAGAGCAGATACAGAGCTGAATGTGAGGTTGGGTGACTTACATCCAGCAGTACCAGAACGTGCCTGGGAATCATGGGGGTGAGAAATTAACTCTGATTGAGGCAGGTATCTCTGATGCTTTCCGGAAGGAGGATGGGGTCTGTGCCAGGGCTTGGATGTGGGAGGACGAGGAGCTGACAGGAAGCAGCAGTGGCCTCAGCAACGGCACTGTTGTGAGGAACATGGGCTGTGTTTGGGGGACAGCCAGGGGTTTTGTGTGGCAGGTTTACAGCACCTGTAGGAGGCTGCACTGGTAAATAAGCCCAGAAAAGTAGGCTGGGGCCAAATTATGCAGGACGTTGAAAGTCAGTCTGTTGAGTCGAGTGGGATAAATAGAAACTATAAGTAGCATCAAATCCACTGAGGACAGGTTTTGCTGCCAAAGGATTTTTCAGACTTTGCTGGATTGTGTAATTGTGGATAAAGAATTACTGACCCGAATGTATTTGATCTTTGATTGTTTTAGTATGCTAGATTCTTGGAGGTGAAATTGCTAAGTCAAGGTGATGAGTGTTGTTGAGACTTAATTGCAAAATTAACCGCTAAAAAGGCAGTGCCAACTTAGAAGACCATGACTGATTGAGAGTTCTTGTTTTATCCTGACCTTGCAGAGCTGGGTGTTACAACATCGAAAACCCCTGCAGTGTCCTCTTTCTCTCCCTCCCACCCCCCTGCTCTCCCTCCCTCCCTCTCTCCCTCCCACTCTTTCTTTCTTGGTTCTTCCCTTTCTTCCTTTTACTTATCCTATGATAGGCTCTCATTTTCTGAAGAACCTGCTGCTCTCTTCCCATTTATTTATGATGCCACATTTATCACACTTTTTTTTTTTTTTTTTTTTTTTTTTTGAGACAGAGTCTCACTTTGTCATTGAGGCTGGAGTGCAGTGGCGTGATCTCGGCTCACTGCCACCTCTGCCTCCCGGGTTCAAGCGATTTTCCTGCTTCAGCCTCCTGGGTAGCTGGGATTACAGGCATATGCCACCACGCCTGGCTCTCTCTATATATATATAATATAGTTTTTATATTTTTAGTAGAGACAGGGTTTTACCACGTTGGCCGGGCTGGTCTTGAACTCCTGACCTCAGGTGATGCACCCACCTCGGCTTCCCAAAGTGTTGGGATTACAGGCGTGAGCCACTGTGCCCAGCCGCATCCTAAGTTTTGATAACATGCCAGGATCTTTCTTTCCTGTCCTCTCAAAGAGGTTAAATACTATTTTCATAATGAGTTATAATTGAGAAGTTTTCTCATGTCAAATATAAAAACAAAATCATATAGTTCTTTGACTCACTTATGTCTTACCAGCTGTTTTTATTACAAATTGTTGTTTAGTAAACACTTTAAAGTATGTCCTAAATTTTCCTAAGTTTTATTAATAGATGATGATATTGATGATGAAATGTTTGATGATGACCATTTAAAGGCTTATTTTGAACAACTGGCATTTCCAGGAGTGATGGAATTAAACATATGAAGATCTAGAAGGACTGGAGCCTCCAGAAAAAGATTGGACATTACCTGCAAGTGCTCCTAGTCAGGAATGTTCCAGTCTTTGTGGCTTTTCCGAAATTTGACATTAGAAAATCACTATTGTTCTCATTGGATGTTCACATGAAATTTAAGCCTCTGGTTTTCTTTGGACTCCATTTTTTTCCAGGTATGAATTGATGAGGAATGCCTGCCTTTTCTTCCTTCTTCCTACCTCTCTCTCAACCTACAGAAAATTCAAAGGCTAACACAATGGAGATTTACATATTCTTCATGCAGATTCACCAGTTGCTAGTGTTTGCCACTTTTGCGTTTTTTCTGTCTTCATACTTTCTTCCCTGAATCACTTGAAAGTAAATTGCAGAGAACATGACATCTTACCCCAACACTTCAGCATCTATCTCTTGTGAATCAGGACATCTTTCTCCATAATCACAGTTCTGTTATCTAACTTTGATAAAATAATTTAAATTAATGTACCGTCTACATTGAAATTTATGTGATTATCTCCCAAATATCCTCTATTTTTATTGTTTTCGATTCACAGTTTAATCAGAGATTAACTTCGCCTTTGGTTGTCATATTTCTGTATTCTCTTTTAATTTGGAGTCATTCTTTCATGACATGAAACATTTTGTAAAATCTAGGCTCTTTGTTTTTCAGAGTGACTCGCAATCTAGATACATCTGATTGCTCCCCACCTTGACTAGATTAGATTAAACCTTTTTGCAAGAATACAGATTAAACAGTTTCCTCATGAGTGGATTCAGATTAAACATGGGCAGCGTGGTGTACTTCTCATTGCCTCACACCAGGAGACGTTTGAGTCTGTCTGTCCCATGATTTCTGGTGCTGTATTTGGTAATTTTGGCTAAGGTGGAGTCGGCTACACATCTCTTCGTGAAGGTGGCCTTTCCCCTTTGTTATCAGTCAGTCATCTGGGATGAGACATCAAGCCCTGTGAACATCCTGTTCCCTGACAACTCTTCAGAGTTGGGTTCAGCGCCCTGCTGAAGCCTCTGGGAAACATTGATTACACTCACGTGACGGTGGGAATTTCTCAGATTCCTTCTACGTTGACTGCCTGCGTTATTCAGTGAAACAGACATTGCCCGCTCCCTACAGTTTCGCCTGCAAAATGTTCAATTTTAATTTAAAAGATTAATACAGCCAAGATATTCTTTCAACAGGCAAATGAAAACCGCAGTTTAAACTCTAAGTTTCAACCAGAATCTAACAGCTCCTGGATTTCCCGTGGCTCACACTCTTCAGAAACAACTCACAAAGAGCCTGAGGAAGCAGCTCTCCCTTATCAGTGGGCCAGTTTATTTGTCTCCCTGGGACTAGTAAGTACTGAAACGGTTCTTTTGTTCTTAAATTCTAAGTTTGACTTCACCTTTAAAAAAGTATTTCTTTGGTATGATTTAGTATGTATTAACCCTTCCACTTCCTCAAGTCTAAAACTTTTCAAAAGAATTTTTGGCCGGGCACGGTGGTTCAAGCCTGTAATCCCAGCACTTTGGGAGGCCGAGACGGGCGGATCACAAGGTCAGGAGATCGAGACCATCCTGGCTAACACGGTGAAACCCCGTCTCTACTAAAAAAAATAAAAAAACTAGCCGGGCGAGGTGATGGGCGCCTGTAGTCCCAGCTACTCGGGAGGCTGAGGCAGGAGAATGGCGTAAACCCGGGAGATGGAGCTTGCAGTGAGCTGAGATCTGGCCACTGCACTCCAGCCTGGGCGACAGAGCGAGACTCTGTCTTAAAAAAGAAAAGAAAAAAAAAAAAAAGAATTTTTAATAATACCTGAGTAAATTGGTGTTATTAGAAATACCATAGTCGGTATTTCTTGGGCTGAATGTTATGAATGATTGTGTTCTACCCAGACATCGAGAATTAGATGTGAATTCTCTCATATGGTAGCAGTTTATCATGTTTATTGTTCCCTCTTACTGTTGTATATTTTCTCTCTGGACAAATTGTGCAGTTTGTCATATGAATGCTAAGTATTAGGTTTACATAAAAGAATATTTTGATGAGAAGGATGCAGTTATTATATTAGATTGCTCAGATTGGACATTGCTCCATTAACTGTATTTTTCAGGTAATTCTGTAGTTACTGGAGGTAGTAGAAGGCACACAGATCATGCCATTTCCCTCAAGTACTTGGATAACTGAGAAAGAAATGGCAGAAAATTGTGAGTGGTATTTCCAGCTCCTAACAGAGTAAGTTATGCTTTTCCCTTAGACGTCCTATGAAAGGGAATAAGGAGTCCTTTGCGTTTGTACGATATCAGTTTATTTCCAAAGAAACAATTGCTGTTGACATCTAAAAACTATAGAAAAAGTATAAAAAATTACTACCAATAATGTTTCTGTATGTTTGTAAGTTTCTTTCCCATAATTTTCTTACATTTAAATTTTAATGTCTTGCGTTTAGATCATTCATGTGGAAAGTTCCTTGGCTCAACATCAAGTCATTAAATAAAAAGCAAACACACCTTTTACCTCGCTCAAGCATATTTGTTTTTCATTGTTTCTATTTTTTTCTCTTGGTTAATAGCACCCCATGTTTTCTGTGCTTGAAACTTGGTCGTCATTTCTGACCCTTACCTATTCATTATGCCCTTTGTTAGTAACGTACGACTCACGACTGTAGAATGGGGTTTACTATTTGGAGGGAGTGTGTGTGCTATGGAGACAGTCGTTCCATCCTCACAGAATTCTATGAGTGGACTCAAGCAGCGAGAGACGGGATTGTCACCTTAAGGGAGATGAGGTTCAGAAGGCCTAAATCCTGTCAGTACAGCCTCAAGGCTGTGCCTTAAAGATTTGTTCTTTCTCGTTTATTTCATTTACACCAATTCAAGTTCAAGGTGCTAATTACCACATCTAATTCATTGCCCCATCGACAGTGTCTCGCTACTCTGTCATGCTTGAAACCAGCAGATTAATCTTGTTACAGTGACTTTTTTGTGTATAATATTCTCTGTTTCCCTATGTTTCAAATTAATATTTCTTAAGGTACTGGGTCATCTGGTCCCACGTTATCTGTCTCTTTTACTTTCCACATTTTTCTCCCTTCTGTCCCTAATCCGAATTAGAACCATCTTGCCAGTCTTAGGCCATGTCTTGGGTTAGTTTTTAATCATTCTAGACCACATTAACTGATCTGAACTCCTATTATAGTAATTGTATTCCACAGTGTAGTACTTTATTATGGACAGAAATGCACCACTTATCTAGAAGTTGCCTATTCAGCAGTTTCAAGAACTTGTAATTAACCAGAGGAGGCAGTTACGTAGACATAAAATATAAAGCCATGTTCTCAGGCAGCCAGGATGAGTGTTCCAGAGTCCACGGGTTTTCCTCCCAGTGCTGGGCTGTAGACACTTGGACATGTGCGTAATCATTGATGTGGATGTGTGGGCAACAGTGCAGCGTTTTGCTATTTTAATATATTTAGTTAATGGATTTCCAGCCCTCAGCCAGTTGGAGGTAGCAAATTAGGAATAAGAAAGAGATAACAGGCCAGGCATGGTGGCTCATACCTGTAATTCTAACAGTTTGGTAGGATAAGGTAGGGGGATTGCTTGAGCCCAGGAGTTCAAGACAGCCTGGGAGACCCTGTCTCTACACACACACACACACACACACACACACACACACACACACACACAGCATGGCTATAGTCCCAGCTACTTGGGAGGCTTAGGCAGGAGGATCACTTGGGCCTAGGAGGTGGAGGCTACAGTGACAGAGTGAGAACCTATCTCACAAAAGGAAAAACAGAAGAGAGATAGCATCTATTAGTTTTGATTTTTGTCAAACTGTGATTGTTGATAAGCTTTATAAATAGGTCAATCTGTGGTGACTTAATTTTGGGCTAAGATCTTGTTCTGCTATAGTACAGCAACTATGTGATAAATTAAATGACTATTGAAAACAATGTATTTCGTTTGAATATGGTTGAGTCTCACAAATTGTTGGGGAATCTTGGTCAGGTCGTTTCACATGAGAGAATGGTCAGGAGCCTTCTCAGTGGTAGGTGTGCTGCTTGGTGGTGTAGGCCATATGTGGATAATCTCCCTGCTTAAAACTTAGTAGAAAAACAAAAGAAATACTTGGATAACTGTAAAATAACTTGATTGAAGCAGAATCCTAGTCATTGAATCATGTAGCACCTGCTGAAAGAAGTTCTCAAGTTCTGATTGAGTTCTAAACATTTTTGACTATTGGAATTCATCATGTGTGAGTAAAAACATAATTTCTGATGATCTATTTCTAGTCCATCGCATAAGAAAGTATTTAACCTGGACCAGGCATGATGGCTCACTCCTGTAATTGCAGCACCTTGGGAGGCGGAGGCATGAGGGTTGCTTGATGCCAGGAGTTTGAGAGCAGCCTGGGCAACATAGCAGGACCCTGTCTCTACAAAAAATTTAAAAACTAGCTGCCATGCCATTTTCTACAGCAGCTGCACCAGTTTCCATCCACCAGCAAAACGGCAGGGTTCCAGCTTCTCCACATCCCAACTGACACTTTTACCCCCTTCTTTTTATTATCGTTATCCTAATAGGTGTGAAGTGGGGGTACTCCATTGTGGTTTGGATCTGCATTTCCCTGATGACTGGTGATGGTGAACATCTTTCCACGTACTTACTGGCCGTTTGTGTGACTTCATTGGGGGGCTGTTCATTGAAGTCCTTTGCTCACTTTTTAACTGAGTTGTTTGGCTTTTTGTTGTTGAATTGTCGAGTTCTTTATATCATGTGGATATGAATTCCTTAACAGATACATGATTTATAAATATCTTATTTCATTCTGTAGGTTGTCTTTCAGTTTCTTGATTTTACTCTTTCATGTGCAAAAGTTTTTAATTACGATGTAGTATGTAGAGTTATTACCTATTTTTTATTTTGCTACCTGTGCTTTTGTTGTCATGTCCATGAAGTTGTTGTGAAATTCAGCGTTGTGAAGGATGAAGTCTTCATAAACACACAGGACGGATGCCTTTCCATTTGTTTAGGGCTTCTTTCTTTTAACAGTGTTTTGTAGTTTTCAGCATGTCTTTTGCTTCCTTGACTAAATTTATCCCCAATACTTAATTTTCTAGATGCTATTACAAGTGGAATCATTTTCTTAATTTATATTTTAGATTGTTTATTATTGGTGTTTAGAAACGTCTGATTTCTGTGTATTGATCTTGTGCCGTTCAAGGTTGAACTAGCTCCAGTAGCTCTCTTGTGGATTCTTTGGGATTTTATGCATATGGGATGATGTAATCTGCAGAGAGATACTTTTACCTCTTTCCAATGTGCATGCCTTTTATTTCTTTCCCTTCTAATAGCTGTCTGTGATTCCCAGTACACTATTCAATAGCAGCAATTGGGCATCATTTCTTGTTTCTAATCTTATAGGGACAGCTTTCCATCTTTACCATTCAGTATGATGCTAGCTGTGGGTTAAAAAAAATACCCATTATCATGTTTAGGAATTTTCCTTCTATTTCTAGTTTTCTGAGAGTTTCTATTATAAAAAGGGGTTGGATTTTGTCAAATGCTTTTTTCTGCATTGTTTAAGGTGATCATATAGTTTTATTAATGTGATTTATTATGTTTATTGGCTTTCTTATGTTGAACCACATTGTTATTCCTGGAATATATCCCACTTAGTTATGTTGAATACTTTTCTTACATGCTGTTCGATTTGATTTGCTGGTTAATGAGGTTTCTTTCTTCTATGTTCTTGAGGGATACTGGTCTATAATTTTTTTTTTCCTGTGAGGTCTTTGTTGGGCTTTAGTATCAGAGTGATTGTGGCCTCATACAATCAATTGGGAAGAGTTTTCTTCCTCTAAATCTTTTGGAAGAGTTTGAGGAGGATTGGTGTTAATTCTTTTTTAAGTGTTTGATGGGATTCATCAGTGAAGCCATCTGATCTAGGACTACTTTTTGTTGGGAGTTGTGTCATTACCGATTCAGGCTCTTGTTAAAAGTCTCTTGAGATTTTCTATTTATTTTTGTAGGTCAGTTTAGGTGATTTGGGTGTTTCAGGGTATTTGTCCATTTCTTCTAAGTTATCTAATTTGTTGGACTATAGAAAATTTATAGTGTTCTTATTATTCTTTATACGATGTAAAGTCAATAATAATGTCTCCACATTTATTTCAAATTATAGGCATTTTGTCTTATATCTTTTTGGAAGTGTTACTCCAGCTAATAGTTTGTCTGTTTTGCTAATGTCTTCAAAGAACCAACTGTTTGGTTGTATTGATTTTTCTCTATTTTAATAATATTCTCTATTTTATTCATCTTCATTTCAGTCTCTCTTATTTCTCTTTTTTGTTAGCCCTGTGTTTAGTTTGCTCTTGTTTTACATTTCCTTATGGCTTAAAGTTAGGTTATTAATTTAATGTTTTTCTTCTTTTTAACGTAGGCATTTAAAACTTATAAACTTCCCTCTGAGCACTGTGGGAAATGCTGTGTGTTCATGTGTCTCTTAATTGTTTTCTAACTTTTCTTGTAATTTCTCTTTGAACTATTGGTTGTTGTAAATTCTGTTCTTGAATTTGCACATAGTTGTGAATGTTTCAGTTGTATTGATTTCTAACTTCAATCCATTGTGGTTGGAGAAGATACTTGGTATATCTTTTAATATCCATTAAGATTTGTTTTGTCGCCTCACGTGGTCCATCCTGAAGACTGTTTCATGTGAACCTGAGAAGAATGTGGATTCTGTTGTTGTTGGGTGGAGTGTTCTGTCCATGTCTGTTAGGTAGAGCTGATGCGTTGTGTTATTTCGGTCTATTTCCATCTGATCTTAGTTGTTCTCTCTATTATTGACAGTGGGTATTGAAGTCTCCGGTTAGCATTATAGAACTTCCTATTTCTCCCTTCAATTCTGTCCTATTTTTGCTTCATTTGTTTTGAATGCCTGTTATTAGGTATTTAAATGTTTATAATTGTTATAACTTGTTATGTTTAATCTTTAAAAATATGTGACATCCTTCCTTGTCTCTTATAATGATATTTGGTTTAATAGTTTCAAAAATCGGATATTACAGCACTCTTTTGGTCACTATTTACATGAAGTATCCTCTTCTGTTCTTTTACTTTTGGCCCATTTGTGTCTTTGGATCTAAAGTGAGTCTCTTGTGGCCAGTATTGTAGTTGGGTTATGTTTTTTCCTACGTTTAGCCAGTCTATATATTTTGATTAGCGAGTTTAATACATTTACATTTAAAGTAGTTACTGATAAGGAATTACTTTTGCCATTTTGCTATTTGTATTCTATAGGAGTGTCTATGCTGCAGCTGTTTTTTCTGTGGCTATCATGGAAATTATATGTAATGTCTAATGTGGTTTGAATACTTGTCCCTGCCCAAATCTCATGTTGAATCATAATCCCTGATGCTGGAGGAGGGGCCTTGTCCTTGCCCAAATCTCATGATGAATAATCATAATCCCCAATGCTGGAGATGGGGCCTTGTCCCTGCCCAAATCTCATTTTGAATCATAATCCCCAGTGCTGGAGGTGGGGCCTGGTGGGAGGTGACTGGATCATGGGGATGGATTCCTCATGGCTTGATGCAGTGTTTCTCATGAGATCTTGTTGTAAAGGGTGATGCGTCCCCCTTGCTCCCTGTTGCTCCTGCTCTGGCTGTGTGATGTGCCTGCTCCCCCTTTGCCTTCTTCTATGATTAAAAGCTTCCTGAGGCCTCCCCAGAAGCAGATGCCAGCACCGTGCTTTCTGTAAAGCCTGCAGAACTGTGAACTAATTAAACCTCTTTTCTTTATAAATTACCCAGTCTCAGGTATTTCTCTATAGCAGCAAGAATGGCCTAACACAACATCCTAATGTTAAACCACTCTAATTTGAATTTATAGCAACTCAACTTCAATAAGATACGAAGTGTCTGCTTCTGGACAGCACCATTCTCCCCCTTTTTGTTATTAATGGCACAGATTGCATCTTTATACACTGTGTGCCTAACAGCATAGATGAGTATTTTAAAATACATTTGTACTTAATATCATACAGGACATTAAAAAGTGGAATTCCAAACCAAAATGACAATAATATCAGCTTTTATAATTGCCCATGTTTTACCCTTACCTGAGATCTTTATTTCTTCATATGACTTTGAGTTAACCGTCTAGTGCTATTTCATTTCAACCTGAAGAACTCTCTCAGGCTTTTCCTGCAGGACAGGTTTAGTGGTGATACATTTCCTTAGCCATTGTTTATCTGGTAGTGTCCTGATTTTTCCCTTGAAGAACAATTGCCAGTGTCTTAGTCTCTTTTGTGCTGCTGTAATGGAACACAATGGACTGGGAAAGTCAGGCCTTCGCACGCATCGTCTCATGGTGGAAGGCGAAAGGGCAAAAGAGGGTGAGAAAGAACCAGAGCCAGAGAGGGCCACATTTGTCCTTTGATGCGGAATCCACCCCCATGATTATGGCATTAATCCTTTTAAGGTTCCCCCTTCAGACACCTCTGCATGAAGTTTCTAACACATAAACTTTGAGAAACACATTTAAACCCTTAGACCCAGACCTAAGACTCTTAGTTGAGCGGTTCCCCCCTGCCCCTCAGCACTGATCTGTCACCCTGGCTGTCTTCCGGCCTCCAAGGCTTCTGATGAGAAATCTGCTGACAGTCTGACTGAGGATTCCCTGTATGTGACAAGTAGCTTCTCTCTTGCTTTTTTCAAGATTCTCTCTTTGTCTTTGCCTTTTGATAGCTTGATGATAACATGCCTTAGGGCGAGATTTTTTGCACTTATCCTATTTTGAGTTTGTTGCACTTCTTGGATTTTTAGAAAAAATTTTAAAAATTAAGAAAATGTTTGAAACAAGCCTTACTTTGTCATCCAGGCTGAAGGGGTTCAAGCAGTCCTCCCATTTTAGCTTTCTGAGAAGCTGAGACTATAGACGCATACCACCACACCAGCTAATTTTTAATTTTAATTTTAGTTGTTTTTTGTATGTGTGGAGACAGGGTCTATTTCACCCAGGCTGATTTCAAATTTCCTCGCCTTAAGCAAATGTCCTATGTCAGCCTCTCAATGTGCTGAGATTATAGGCATGAGCCACTGTGCCCAGCTTGGATATTTATATTAACATTTTAAATAAAATTGGGGACATTTTCACCATTTTTTCAAATATTATTTTTCCCCCCTATTCTGTGATTCTCACAAACTGTTGTTGGTCCACTTCATGGTGTCCCACAGGTCCCTTAGGATCTGTTGGTTTTTCTTCAGCCATTTTGTTTCTGTTCTGGACACTGGATCATTTCAATTGTTCTGTCTTCAAATTTGCTATTTTTTTCTGTAGTTAGTCAAATTTGCTTTTAAAGCTCTCTAGTAAATTTTTATTTCAGTTACTCTACTTTTCAGTTGCAGAATTTCTTGCTTTCTTTTTTTTGAGACAGAGTCTCGCTCTGTTGCTCAGGCTGGAGTGCAATGGTGCAATCCCGGCTCACTGCAACCTCCACCTCCTGGGTTCAAGTGATTCTCCTGCCTCAGCCTCCTGAGTAGATGTGATTACAGGCACGCGCTACCATGCCCAACTAATTTTTTTTGTGTGTGTTTATAATAGAGACGGGGTTTCACCAGGTTAGCCAGGCTAGTCTCGAACTCCTGACCTCAGGTGATCCACCTGCCTCTGCGTTCCAAAGTGCTGGGATTACAGGTGTGAGCCACCGCGCCTGGCCTCAGTTGCAGAATTTCTTTTGGATTCCTTTTTAGTATTATCTCTTCATTGACTTTCTCATTTGGTTGTATGTCATTTTTCTGTCATTGTCCACGTCTTCCTTCAGCTCTTGTGCATCTTGCAGAATTGTGGTCAAGTTTTTGTCTAGTGAGTCTGATGTCTGGGCATCCTCAGGCACACTTTATATTCACTTACTTAGTTCTTTTTAACAGGCCGTGTTTTCCAGTTTCCTTGTATTCCCTGTGATTCGTTTTTGTTGGAAACTGGACATTTTAATCTTAAAATGTGATAACTCAGAAAGTCAGATTCTTACTTTCCTCTAAGGTTTAGGATTTTTACAAAATTGTGTTGGGTGCGTCTGGGCTGAGAGTCAGCGTCTTTCCTTCTGTACGTGTGTAGGCTGTCCAAATTCTCCTTGTATACTTATTTATTTTTTGAGACAGAGTCTCGCTCTGTCTCCCAGGCTGGAGTGCAATGGCGCCATCTTCGCTCACTGCAACCTCCGCCTCCCAGGTTGAAGCGATTCTCCTGCCTCAGCCTCCTGAGTAGCTGGGACTAAAGGCAACCACCACCATGTCTGGCTAATTTTTTTGTATTTTTAGTAGAGACGGGGTTTCACCATGTTAGCCAGGCTGGTCTCGAACTCCTAATGTTAGGCAATCAGCCTGCCTTGGCCTCTCAAAGTGCTGGGATTACAGGCGTGAGCCACCGCACTCGGCCTTATTCTCCCTGTATAGATGGTGGTTTTTGAACACACACACACACACACACACACACACACACACACACACACACATTTGCAGCTCCTTTAAGTCTTCTAAAGGCTGCTTCATCCAGTGGGTTAGAAACAGTGATGGGCAGCTTCTGTGCACCTATCCCGGGCAGTCAGAAGCAGCAATGTGCAGTCAGGACATAGAACCCTGATAAAGCGGAGGCAAGGTCCTATTGCCAAATGTGGCTCCAGCCATCTGCCCTAGAAACACGGATTCCCTTCCCTACATTTGCTGGCCTTGAGCCTGGGGCTGGGGGCTGGGGAGCCACTGTTATGCTGAAGCCTGCAGTTGGTCCACATTCACTGCAGTTGACCAGCTGAGCTTTTTCCCTGGTAGCTGGAAGTGTTCAAAGAGACCCCAGAGTTCTGACAGTGACTCCAGAGAGTCACACTATGGTTGTGGACTAGGTGGAGACACACATTTCTGGCACTTTCTACTTTGCCATCATCTTTCTTAATGTCACTTCTTGTTATCTTTTCATTTCTAACGTTATGGGCAAGTAATCAGAATTTGGTTTGGCAAATCTAATTTAAATATTTAAGGTTATATAAATAATATATATGTTTCATGGATATAAGAAGATGAACTAAATGCGTTTTTGAGGGGTTTTAGCTTTACATGATTTTGGTTCAGCATTTCATATGATTCCATTTTCTCTTTTATAGCATATGAGATATAATTCTCTGTTCCCACTTTTTTAGTGGCTGCTCTAGTGTTTGCAATATACATTTAAAATTAATCCATGCTCACTTCCAAATAACATTATCCTGCTTCCACAGTAGTTTGAGTACCTCATAGTAACAAAAGATTTCTAATTCCTCTCTACCATTCCTTGTATCATTGCTGTCATTCAGTTTACTGACATACAAGTGTACATAAGCATATATATATAATATACATATATATATTTGCCCACCCACCCTCATATATGTACACACATAAACATATAACTCTACCTAATTGTACACATTATTGCCAGTATTATTTTGCACACATTTTTATTTGTTAGACCAATTAAAAATAAGAAAAATAAAAGTTTATGTTTTATTCTTTATTATACTTTAAGTTCTAGGGTACATGTGCACAACGTGCAGGTTTGTTACATATGTATACATGAGCCATGTTGGTGTGCTGCACCCATTAACTCGTCATTTACATTAGGTATATCTCCTAATGCCATCCCTTCCCCTCCCCCCACCCCACAATAGGACCCGTTGTGTGATGTTCCCCTTCCTGTGTCCAAGTGATCTCATTGTTCAATTCCCACCTGTGAGGGAGAACATGCAGTATTTGGTTTTCTGTTCTTGCCATAGTTTGCTGAGAATGATGGTTTCCAGCTGCATCCATGTCCCTACAAAGGACACGAACTCATCCTTTTTTATGGCTGCATAGTATTCCATGGTGTATATGTGCCACATTTTCTTAATCCAGTCTTTCTTAATCCAGTCTGTCACTGTCAACCCTAGTGTCTCCTCCGGATGAACTAGTGATGCTCCCTGTTGGCCTCAAGGGGCTGGGGGGACAGAGCTGGGTCCCCCCAAATGAGATGCTGGTGAGCTGAAGTGTCACTGCAGACAAATAACACAGTGCACAGCCCCTGGTATCCTGCACACGGTGGCCCGACCAGCACCTTAGTTTCTCCCTCACTAAGCAGCCTGTGGAGGGCTCAGCCCAGCAGGCTCAGGGGCTGCTATGGAGTGGGTGTCTGTCTCCTGGAGGATGTTCTCAGGGCATCTCTTCACTTACCTTCAGAGGTCTCTAAAATATATTAAAAATGTCCCAATAGTTCAGGGTATCCTTCCTGAGCTTCCTGGTTTACCTGATGGGACAACAGGAAAGTGAGCGTAGCCATGAAGAACACGGGCACGTGTCTGCTTCCCTCATAATTCTGCCCGCTGCACACTCACACTTCCTCTTCCACTTTTGTTTTTTCTGTTGCTGCTTCTGCAGGTGCAGAGGAAGGACTTGCTGACACCTGTGAGAAAGAGAACAGTTGCATATGTCCAGAGACGCCAGTGCAGGAAAAGTCCTATCTGGGAAGGGGGTGCCCAGAGCAGACCCAGATGTCACTGGGAGTCCCTCCAGCACGGTGGGGTCCAGCTCATCTGACCCCAGCCCAGCCCCCTCCCTTGCTGACCCCAGCCCAGCCCCCTCCCTTGCTGAAGGGTTGTTCAGCAAGATTCAAAGCTGCAGCCTGGGGGCCAGTAAACAGGGCAATGCCAAGGCAGCGGGCAGGAGGGCTGGAGAGGGGTTTTATCAACACTGAAGATCCGAGGTAAACAGGGCAATGCCAAGGCAGCAGGCAGTAGGGCTGGGGAAGGGTTTTATCGACACTGAAGACCCGACGACCTCGACTGTGGGATGAGACCAGGTCCTTCAGGAGAACAATCACAAGAGAGGGAAAGAGGAAAAGGACCAGAGCTACAAAAGGAGCTCATGAGTCAGAAAGGGGATAAAAGAGAGAGCATATAAGAGGAGATCAGTTACCTGCTGGCGGCTGCCTGTAATGGTGGAGTCTTCCAGTTCTGGGAAGCAAGCATCAGAGTGTCCGGAGGAGCAGCGGTGATGGGGCGGCCATAAGAAGGAAAGGGGAGAGTTAGAGCTGAGAGAACCCCTCAGACTCCGCTGTCCTGGGGCTGTGGAGCCAACCCCAGAGCCTCTGATGTGCCCATTTCTGGAGACTTCTCCTCAGCCTGTATCATTTCCTCTGTGCTATGAGGGAGGGACCTCTGACTTCCCACACACTTTCCCAGCCCTCACATTCCATAACTGAGCCAAGGGAGGGGAAGCCGTGTCATTCTGTTCCTCCAAGAGGCGGCCGCCCTCTTCACAACGTCGTGCATGACGTGGAATCCCTCCCTCCTCCTCCTGTAGGGCCTGCTTCTGTTCCCTCATGAATCCCATTTCCTTCCTCCTTGTGGACCTCCACCAGTCCTACTGTTCTCCAATAGAACATCGGAAAGAAGGCCAAGGCTGCACTGCCAACCTCCAATCAACACACAGATCACACCCTGGGTCGGCAGCACCTGCCCAGGCCTGGGGTTGTGTTGGGGCCTGTGGGAGGTGATGATGACCGATATCACAGATAGAGTGACTGTTCTATGCCTGGAATGACCTTAGAGACTTGGAAAATATTCAGCCCTCAAAAGAATCCCACCAGCTTCTGAATATTTGGAAACAATGGAACAGAATTCAAGGTAAAGCCCCTTGTCCCGGTTGCTTCAATCTGCAGGTGAGGTCAGCAGTTGTCAGCACAGAAATGAGGGGGCCTCCCAGGGTTTGCCTGAGCTGTTGGGAAGACTAGGTGGGAGGGCACCTGGCAGGCCTGACACAGAGACAAGCTGGGCCTTACTGGAGTGTGGGGAGCAGGACAAGGCTGTTGGGCCAGAGAGGAGGGGGTCACAAGACAAGTGACCCCTGTGGTGGCTGCCCAGAGGCTCTGCCCTGGGCCCAGTGGATTCCAGGGACCAGGCTACAGGGAGGGCGAGAGCCACTGCCTACAGCAACACGGCAGCCCCTCCACACATATCCCCGAGGATTCCTGCCAGCCACAGAGGACCTTGAGCCGCAGCTGGACTTGGGCCTCTCCAATGAAAGCCAATGTAGGTTTCATTCAAAGCCCACGGATTGGGATTGGATGGGATTGGGTGAGGAGTGGAGGCCAAAACTGTGCTCAGTCAAGTGTTCCGCCCTGAGGACTCCAGGATGCCGGGGCACACGCAGCAATCCCAGAGGAAGGACTCCTTGTGTCATCCCACCCAGGGAGCACCCTTAGAGCAGCAGCAGATGCTGAGGACAGGACGGGAAGGTGCCGTTGCAGGTCCCGAGAGTGTAGAGAAAGAGAGTGGGCTCCTTTCAGCTCCTGGCACACGTATGAAGGACTTTGTCGTCAGGATCACGTAGCACCTGTGAGGGGCTGTGTCCCCCCGACACTCAATGTTACACCTGCACACTCATCCTGTCATCTCCATTCACAACAAAACGCTGCCTCATCAAACCCAGGGCTCTGGTGCTTGCTGTGGCAAAGGCAGGAATGATCTGGTCTTTGCAAAATGTAATCTTTAAACACCAGAGCAGGAAAGGATGGTGACAAACACAACTCGCACAAAGCGCATGAGGACAAAACTCTTACGACTTTCTCATGAAGATACAAAAAATCCCAAGTCAGACTTCTACACCTATTTCCTTTCATATTTAGTCACTTCACTGATCCCACCCCAGGCTCCAAAACGAGTGTTACCCAGTCCCCAAGAACCCTCCTCACTGGTCAACCCTGGAGTGTCGGTCCCTACCTGACCAGTCTATTTCCCCCTGGATGGATCCAGAGGTGGTGCCCATGAGCCCAAGTACAGAGTCACAAACGTCGGCACTACTGCTCAGTCCACGGTGATTCTCCCTGGGCTCTGTGAACTCAGGGGCCGTTAGGAAGGCCCTGCTCACAGTTGTGAGCCTTCAGGTGAGACAGAGAACCCGAACAATCCCTTTCAACTGTTCACCGACACTGGCTCAGAGCATCTCTTACCTCCAATCTGAGAACCCGAGATTCCAGCCTTGATGCACATGCACTGAGTCAGGTGAGTGCAGTGAACAGAATCTGGGCCAGACTCACAGCAGCTGCTTCCCAGGTGATTCAGGGAGAATGGAGATGCTCTCTTAAGAGTAGACATTTGGCAACTGGGAACTTATAGTATGGCTCTTGTGAGGAGGTTATGAATTTTTCATTTATTTAAACATGAATGGGCACATATGCCACGGAGGACCACACTGGAATGCACAGGTCTAAACCCAAAGGTGAGGGAGATGTGACTCTCCCCCCTGCTGATTCCTGGCAGAGTGGTTTGCTCTGATCTGATCATTCATGGATGGGTACTTGAGGGGCACAGGAACAAGCTCCAGGTCCCTGTGAAGTGCAGGGATGCCACAACAAGAATAAAAACGCCTGGTCCAGCAGAGGAGGACTTGTAAACAGAAAGAAAGCATCTTCTGCAGGAGAAAAGCTGAACCGAGGCAGCCAGAGTAGAGATGAGGGGACAGTTCAGTGACTTCAGGAGCCCCCCTATTCTCCTGTGACCTTGGATCAGAACCCACTCAGGTTTCTAGACTACCATGAGAAACAATAGATTGAAGAAGATGAGCAGGAAGCCTTTTCACACTGGTGCTGGATCTCAGCAAAGGGGTTGGAAGCACTGGAACATTACTGGGGCCCAAGATGGGCTGCCTAGGGCCGAGCTTTGGGATGAGAAGGAACGAGGGGGACATAATCTTTGCCCTCCCAGTGACCAGCCCCAGCCAGGATTCATCAACACACGAGTAAAACAAAACAGAGTTTGAGACTAATACTTCCAAGACTATCTCAGAGAAACAGGCGAAGTGATGTCTCATGGGTCACACGCGAGAGGTGCAAGGACCACCTGGACTCAGGAGCAGCCCCGCTCCCTTTGCTGAGCTCACCTTGCACTGAAACAGGGTCCCTTCTCACCTTCCCTGCAACTAGTGTGGGGCAGCCATCCTGCCTGAAAGCTGACACTCCCTTCAGTCACGCAGGATTCTGGGCCAAATCACACTTGGCTAACAGCAACTACACGAGGACCAGCTGTCAGGCCACGCCCAGAAGCAGGTGAAAAGTAAGAGCTGATCTCTGTCCCAGCCAGAGAGACCAGGCCTGGGAACTACTCTGTGTCCGGCCTGACCCTGAAGTCCATCCCTGCCGATCATGTCCTCTCTGGGCCACATTGGCTATTTCGGGAACTCACTCCTGTTCTCTGCCTCTCATTAATTTCTGGTGGTGCCACTGCCATCGACATACGGGAAATAGAGAAGACAAGAAACAACAAAGTAGCTTCTCTCTTCAGGCTCTCGGGAAGACGGGCAGACAGTGCTAACGCCAGCTATGAAGTCGGAACTCGACCCGTTCTCCCTCAGCTGGAATATGAACATCCCGGCCACGCCCAGGTCATGATGAAGAACTGACTTCCTGATGTTGCACCTCGGCTTCCCCCCATGGCTCTACTGCCCTCATGCCTTCCTTCTGCTCCTCCAAATCCTGTTCTTTTTCAGGCCCAGGCCAAGGCTGTACCTGCTCTCTCTCATAGAGCCCACTGGGCAGCTGTCTGGGAATTCTTAGAACCTCAGTGTTGGTAACGCTGATTTGTGCCTTTGATCACACACAGCAGAAGGCCCCGAATACCACACACAAAAAAACTGTATTCTAAAGATTAGAGATGACTCGGGGAATTGGGTTATGAGGAGACAGTTTCTGAGGTTAACGAGGGACATTTTAAAATCACACCAGCCTCATTGTTTTAAAATGTGGGTTAAGTATGGACACCTACAGAGCAATCAAATTCAACCATATACAATGTATTTCCACCAAAGGCAGGCTCCCAAAAGAAACTCAATCCAGAATTTGGCTAATTTTATTTTCATATGACCTTAAGCCAACCACCTTGACTTGTTTTTTGCAAAGGCCTTCAGAAGCAAACAAAAAGCTTTGTCCACGGTAGGTTCAATGGGGACGTCCTGGAGCCTCTGCTGTCCCACAGCCACATTTGTCTCTCCCCACCTCGTAATGCATGAGTCACCCTCCATCCTCCTAGGAAGACAAGTGCTCCCCCTGCCACTCACAGCCTAGGGCAAGCCCTTTGGTTACCTTTTCATGATGCTGTGTTTCCTGAGCACAGAAAACGGAAACCAGGAAGAGGCTGCATGATAGAGGCTGAGCCTCTACATGACCTTGACATTATGTATTTTGGACACTCAAGAGTTACACCACATGAATTCAAAAAGACACGCAGCAACTGAATGTGCACAACCTCACCCTATCCTCAGAGAATGCAGTTGCTCCCAGGGACCGCAGAATGTGACCATCAGGCTCTATGTGGAACAAGCATTTCTCCCATCACAGCCTAGGTCCTCATTCATGAGAGGAAGCTCAGCTCCGGCTGCCTGTCTACGGGAAGGCCAGCGAGGCAGTGGCACATTCCTCATCATCTGGGTGACTCATCAGTGTGAGAGCGGCTCCGCAATACATACCCTCCGGTGGAACTCCCGACAATTTCTGTAATGACAGAAAATAAATTGCTATGAGCATCAGACCCTGCTGTGTCCTGTGTGCACAGGACTTTTCTTCACTTAGTGACATTAGAAAACAAGATGGAAACCGGTGTTCAAAGGAACCCAAAAGAAGAACAGAAGAAATCGACTCATACTAAAGACACACATTTTTCTCGGAGGATGTTTCCTCTCAAGTCTATGTCGGTTGGCAAGTGACTGATTTTGCTCCAAAGAGAGAACAAAACTGGTAAGGCAAAGGCTCACTGCCCCACAATGTGTGACTGATGCTGTCATTTCCTCCCAGTCTTAAATCAAGCCTCAGCGGGGACAGACTCTCACTTATAATTCTCCGCAAGGACGTTGTGTAACTAAGATATGTATTGTCAGATTCTCATATCTTAAGTGACCGGCAGCACCGTGATGGTGTTGCTCATGAACAATTCGGTAACATTGCCTGAGGTGGGTGTTGGGGGAGGGTAGCAGGCACAGGAGAGGAGCAGGGAAGAAAAGGAATCAGGGCCCTTGGCTTTCTAGCTCCAGGCCCCTCATAAACATGAAATACCCAATCTCAAACAGGGCCCTTCCTCCAGTTCAGGCTGTGTGTTCCTGGCAGCCTCTTAGGGCTTCTCCTTCCTAATCTGACCTGAGCTAACTTGCCCTCTTATTGATCCCTGCCAAAGTCATTTCCTCCTCAGAATCCACATGTGCTGCTGCTCTGTATGTCATCCCTTCTAGAAGATTTTGTACTGAAGAAGCAACTTTTCTTAAAGTAGGAGATTTAATTCTAGCCAAAAGATTTCATTAACTTTTTGTTATAAGGCAATTAAACCAAAATTTGAAAATACTCAATCATCCTACCATTTAACGATGACCCCTACTTAGCATCTGGTGTTTGTCCTTCCACTCTTCCTTTTCAACACGATGTGTGTGCACCACGGAGTGCACTGCTCCTCATGCTCACACTGACTCCAGCACGGGGACAGCCTGCCATGTGGACAAAAGTGCTTGAACCTCGTTTCTGGCAGGAAGTTCACACCAGAGCGGCTCTCCAGAAAATGAGGCAAGAAAGTACCATCTTTGTCAACACCAGAATTTTTCCTCAGCATAGGGGTGATCCCAGAATAGGTACTGTTTGTCACTGTGGCTTTGTCCACCTGCATTTAGAGAAAAACAAAACACGGTAAGGGTCAGACCATGCTGTGTCCTGTGTGCACAGGTTTTTCTTTTCTCTGTCTCTCTTTGCTGGAATCTCGCTCTGCCACCCAGGCTGGAGTACAATGTCATAATCTCGGCTCACTGCAACATCTGCCTCTTGGGCTCAAGCGATCCTGCTCCCGCTGCCTCCCCAGTAGCTGAGATCACAGTAGCCGGTCAGCACGCCCGGCTAGTTTTTGTATTTTTAGTAGAGGTGGGGTTTCACCATACAAATCTTTTCTTTACTTGATGACGTTGAAAAAGCATGTGGGAGGCAGCGGTTGAGGCAACGGTCCCAAAATAAAGCCTGGAAGACCTTTCTGGAAAGGCACACGGTTTTTATGCAAGACTTCCAAGACTATTTTGATTGTATAGTCACAATGTTATAAGAAGAAAGCTTTTCCCCTAAAAAAATTCTTTCTGCCATACAGTTAGTAACCGAAGGTGTCATCTAAGAATGCCATCTGAGATCATTTCTTACCGGGTAATGAACCCTCACGTTTTCTCACCAAAAAATTCTGTAAGTCATCTATAATGTACATGATAAGATTTTTATATCTCAATTCAAATCAAAAAAGAACCAAGAGCAACAACATTTCCATCTTAGAAACATAAAGAAGACCTTACCATGTAAATGCCTGGGACATCCTCAGATGAAGGCTCCAGCACCAGGTCCTCATCCTGATCTAGGAAACACAGAGTAACTGTCAGCATGTTGGTTCCACAGAAGGAATCCCTTAGACAGCCTTGGGTGCTGGGGACAGGGGGATGGCGTGTGTAAAGGAGGTGGGTTAAGGGCAGAAACTTGCCTGCCACTGGGACACCCTCCTTGGTGATGAGGGAAGGCAAATGAGACCATCAGTAAAGCCACAGAAGTCAGGGCCTGGTTCTCTGGCTAAGCCACCTCACCACTGTGAAACAGGCAGTGTTCACACAGGGCAGCACACAGATGCACTGCTGATTCCATGACAGTGTCCCATCACCCCCTTGTGCATTTTGAGGCCCGGTAAATTTCCTTTTGTTGTTGAAATGTTATAATGTCATTTATCTTTCCTGGATCTACATATGCTCCTCCTGCACTTATCCATTTTATTGGCTTTAAAATCAATATTGTGGCCAAAATACATCATATTTATTATTATAATAATCAAGTACACACTTCAGGGACATCAGTGCCATTCACAATTCTGTGCAGTAAACTAAACGTAATCCAAACCCGGATGTCTTACTTTCCACCTTAGGAAACTAGAGAAAAAGGTGTAGTGTAATGTAAACAAGGCAACCCCCTTCCCCCAAATATAACAATATTTGCAGAAATCAATATAATAGAAATAATAAAATAAACAAAGAAGCTCAACAAAACCAAAAGCTGCCTCTTAGAAAAGATCAACAGAATTGGTAAACCTCCAGCCAGGCTAATCACAAAGAAAAGATAGAAGACACGATGTACAAATAATATGAACAGAAGAGGAATTATCCCTGCTGATCCCATGAACATTAAGAAAATAATAACAGAATACTTTCAACCAATCTATGCCTGCAATTTTTTAAGTGCAGCAGTGAAAGTGTATTAAAAAGTTTTAGAGTAGGAATGACAGGAAGCACAGTACCCTTGGAAGAGAACCAAGTAGGCAACTGGTGAGATTCAAGTGTCTATGCCCACAAATTTCCTAGCTTAGATGAAATGGACAAATGCCTTCAAAAAGAGAAACTACCATAACCACCCAAAAGAGAGATAGACAATCTGAGTAGGCCTCGGTTGTTATAGAATTTGATCAGTAAGTAATAACTTTAAAAAAAATGCCCACATAATTGTACTGGTGAATTCTACCTAACACAACGGAAAACATAGTCTTACCAGTAAATGATCAAAATTCTACATATTTACCCAGCTAAATTTAAAAATCATGTTCATCTTAAAATCTGCACAAGAATGTAGGCAGCTTTATTCATAATTGCCCACACTGGAAGCAGCTGAGATGGTCTTCAGGAGGTGACAGAACCAGCTAACACTGTTTGATGACACCAATGGGCTATTGTTCATTGCTAAGAATTACTAAGCTGTTAAGCTTCAAAATGATACAAAAGATCTTACATGTATATTGCTACGTAAAATGAGTTAGTCAGAAGTAGTAGTCAGTAGTAGTCTATGATTCCAAAATTCTGGAAAAGGAAACCTATAGAGGCAGTAAAATAATCTATGGTTGTCAGGAATCCTCAGAAAAGGAGAGGAATTAGTAGGTGCAGCTCAGGTCATGTTTAGGGTGTGAAATTATTCCGTCAGGGTGACAAAGGACATTGTGAGTTTGTCAAAACCCAGACTGGACGACACGGAGTGAACCTTGATGCTAACCCTGGACTTCTGTTCATAAGAATGTGTCACTATTGGCTCAGCCATTGATGCTAACCCTGGACTTCTGTGCATAAGAATGTGTCACTATTGGCTCAGTCATTGTTACAAGCGTTATCACACTCACATAAGATGGGATCACAAAAAAAAAACTGAGGAAGGTGGGTATACGGAAATTTTCGATACCACTTCCTCCATTTTTAGGTTATTTCCATACAGTTTGAAGTGATGTCCATCACTTTGCAAACCTGGCAACACTGTCTCAGGAAAAGATCCTTTTTAGTTAATATTTAGCAATCAGCAAAATGTCTACAATTTGCACTGAGATGTTATTTACTATTAAAAGTAAACCCAAACCTGGAATGGAAATACACCTTTACTCCTGTAGTTGTAGCACTAATGATTGACTTAACACATTTAAATACGCACATGTGGAATAAAGAATATAGTATCACAATTTTACAATTGTCTGAAATATGAGACACTGAAGAATCTAGAAATCATATCATGAATGAACTGAACAACTGAATTTCTACGATACCTTCCGTTGATGCAACTCTAGAGTGTACACGGTTGTGATGCCAGTGATGGAGAATTCGCTTCTTATGCCTGTGGTGGTGTCTGACGGGGGATTTCCTGGGCACCTCAGGATCCACTACTTCATCCTGGATGGAACACGCTGGAAAATGAATTAAAATAAAGACAGCTGTTGATATCTTGCTGCAGAAGATCAGATAAATGAGTCATTATGTATTCACAGCTTACATGTTTGATCCCATTGTTCGTCATCCGCAGAGCAAAGCCCCCTGAATCCGAGTTTGGCTTCAGAAAGGACTTACACTGTGGGTTGCACTTACAACTGTGCAGGCAAATGCCTGTATTGAGATGAGACATTACAGAAAGGTAGTAGATTGGAGTGACCAAGAGCGTAGGGTCTGGTGCATAGGATCTGAGCTCGAGGACTTTTGAGAAGCTGCTAGAACCTGAGGAAGTTCTATAGACCCCTCTGGGCCTCCGATCCCTAGTCTGAATGTGGAAATGTTGATAATGGCCTACGTTATGTTAAAAGAGTAAAAATAGTTAAACAGACCACTTAAAGCCTTAAGACGGGTGCTTCCTAAGTGCCATAAAGTGTTCAATTGTTTCGTGTCTGGAAGAAGAACCCAGGCCCTTGGTAGTGGTTAATAGAGAAGGAATTGGGGACTCCAGGGCAGTGGAGGGTAAAATTCTCTTCATTCTTGACATGGGTCCCATGCGTTAGAACTCATGAAAATTTCTGTCCGAATTTCCCGTGGTGCCCACATCAGTCCAGAGAGATGAGCAGAGCAGGGGCTGCCACTCAGAGTTGACGGTTCAGGGAAGTGAAATGAAGAGATTTGAGCGGCCTGCCCAGATTCACAGCACTGACCAATGATAGATCTGGGACAAGAATTTGGTTGATTTTCCGGGGACAGAGATCCCTGAACACCTGAGGCCTCTAAATCATGGCCTGGACCCTGAACCTGGAGCTCATTCCACTCCCTTTCTCAATCCTCCTGCACCAAGGGCTCTTCAGGAAGGTCGAGGTATTGGAAGAGGTGCTGAGTCCAGAAAAAAGCTCAAATCATTAAACAAAACATAACTCCTGTCTCTAGGTTTTAACTCCTGGGCTAAAATATGGCACTTTCCTGCAAACGAAGTCTCTCTGAGGAACAAATGCAAATGTCTGGTCATCCTACCCAGCACCCTGTATTGTCAGCTCTCTGGCAGTGAGCAGCCCTCCATGACCAACTGACCACACCAAGGGACCACGTTCTGCTTGGCCCCCAGGGTAGTTCGGAACTTAGGACATTCCAGACTAACTACCACTCAATGGCTGTGCCAAGAATAAAATTCCCTTCAACTGAACCATCCTGAACAAGCAGTTAATGGGAATGAACTGAAAATGTGGCACCCCAGTTGGGTTTTCAGTGGTTTCTTCTGTATCTGGTCTATGAAATAGTGTAGGGAAAAAAAAAAAAAAAGGCCAGGCATGGTGGCTCACGCTTGTAATCCCATCATTTGGGAGGCCAAGGCAGGTGGATCAGGAGGTGAGGCGTTCAGGAGTTCAAGACCTGCCTCGCCAACATGGTGAAACCCTATCTCTACTAAAAATACAAAAATTAGCCTGACACGGTGGCGGGTGCCTGCAGTCCCAGCTACTCTGGAGGCTGAGGCAGGAGGTGGCTGAGTCCAGAGAAGAGCTCAGATCATTCAAACAGAAACCTCTGGCCCCTGGCCTTGCTTTGTGGTGAGCATGTGACCAGTGACCACCCCAAGGGACCAGGGGTCGGCTTGGCCCCCAAGCTGGCTCAGGACTCAGGACGTTCCGAGCCAACTGCCACTTAACGGCTGTGCCAGAAAAAACTTTCCTTCAACTGACCAACCCTGCACGAGCAGTTAATGGAAGTTAACTGAAAACGTGGCCACTGGGGCTGGTGCATCAGTGGTTTGATGAACTAAGTCTGTGACCCACCCATCTTGCTGACGGCTGACCTGAGCAGCTACCTGAGAGTGGGCAGCGCCTCGACGAAGGGCACTGAATGGCCTGGAAGCCACCCTGGTGAGCAGGCCCTCGAGGTTAATGAGACACAGGTAAGGTGCGCCCCAGGCCATGAGCAGGTGCTGTGAGCAGGAAAGCGAGTTCCCTCACCTGCTCACAGGAGACAACCCAGATAGACCGAAAGCCAAGAGCACAAAACCACGTGACAGCTGAGACCAATGTCGGCTTTTTAGACCTTGAAGGCAAGCGTGTTGGTGTTACAGTGATAGAATTAGAACCTGGGGGAAGGTAACGGAGCTGATGAAAATTTGAAGGAGGTGGAGGTTGCAGTGAGCCGAGACTGTGCCACTGCACTCCAGCCTGGGCGACAGAGGGCGACCCCGTCTCCAAAAACAAATGAACAAACAAAAAAAAAAAAGAAAGAAAGAAAAGTGAGAGTTCTCATCCCAGCCAAATAGAAAGATACAACTTTTCCAGGAAAAAAGAAACAGAAGGCGATGATGTGGGACCTGTAAATTACACATAAAGAGACACGGTACAAGTCGAACTTCTGAGGCATCAGTCTGAGAAGTTTTAAAAAGAAATACATTTCAGAATGAAAAATGGTTACCTCTTGTATTCTCATTGAGAACAAATTCATATCTTAAGAACAGCTTTTCAACCAAAATTCTAGTTGATATTAGCGTTATGTTTAATACTGTAGCTAATTTTAATAAGACCTTATAAACAAATCTATCCCAGCTTTGATTGGGATTAGAAATTATGAGGTTACAAAACATGTTTCATAAGCCTTTTATCACCGCATAACGTTTTCTATTTTATAACTGTTTACATTCATTCAGTTGTATTTATCTTTTAAAATTTTCTTTAAAACAATCCCCAAAACCTTTAAACTAGGCAAAATTGTTTCAAATCATGAAATAACTCATTATTGTTTTAGCAGTCTCTGCATTTAGCCTGCTGTAATATTTGGTTTCAGCTTTGGATGTCTCTATTCAGAAGACTGGCCTGTAATCTCCCTCTCATGGGCTGTCTCATACCGCACTTGGTATCAAGATTCTCCGGATCTGGTGAAGGCAGTGTTGCTGTGTTCCTTCTGGATCTATTCTAGTGAAAAGCCTGCATAAAATTGGCATGGGAAATGGGACATTTTTCTAAATAGAGGAAAATGTTTAAGGCAAAATCTTGATAGAAAAATCAAGAATACAAATTGAGTCGTAAAACTCTAAAATTTGTACATCTATAGACAAGCTGGAGTTGGGGAAACAAAAAAAAATCAGGGAGACATTTTAAGTACAAGTGGCTGATCTGAAGAAACTGCAGTGAGAAGAGGGAAATGAGCACATCTTGAGAACAGCAGCAAAGGTCGCCTCCCATCGTGATCACTGGTCTCCTGGCTCTGCACAGTGTGAAACGGCAGTTCACAGAGTGGCAGCTGGGACGGAGGCAGGACCTTCACCATGAGATGACAGCGGGTGCACTCAGGGTGCTACGGCCGTAGACAAGGGCTCCATCTTCAGACGACCTCCGTGGCAGGTCACCATAGAATGTTCAAACGAACACGTGCCACACTGTGGGGTCCAGCTGCTTCTATCTAGACCAACGTCTTTTGGTTGCAAATTCTACATTCTTTTTAAAAGCCAGCATTTCTCAGGAGGAAAATGCTCTCTGCCACGCAGTCTGTCCCTGAAGCTGTCACCTGCGGGTGCCATCTTGAATCAGGGCTTAGTTGGTAATGGACTCTTACTTACATTTGCCCACCAAGAAATTCTGCAATTCATCTATAATTGCCATGGTGAGATTTGCATATCATAATGCAAATAAAATGGAAACAAACCGAGAGAAATAAAATTCTCCTCTCAAAGAAAGAAAGAAGACTTTACCTGGCAAAGAGCTAGGGTCATTTCTGGAAACATCTCATTGGCCACCGTCGCTAGGAAACATAGAGTCACTGTCAGCCATGGGAGCTGCTGAAGGACCTCTGGCAGTCTTGGGTGCCGGGCACACAGGGCTGGCGTGTGTGGAGGAGGTGGGTGAGAGCACGAGCCAAGCTGCTGCTGGGCCACCCTTCCTGGTGGTGAAGGAGGCAGAGGAGACCATCAGGAGAGCCCTGGGAGACACAGCCTTGGGTCTCTGGCTAAGCCACCCTCATCACTGTGAAGACCTGGCAGTGTGTTCACACAGGCAGCACACAAATGCACGACATCACTCCAGGACAGGGTCTCCTCACAGAAAGAAGCCCGGTAAATATCCTCTTTTTCATAAAAATGTTACTATGTCATTTAACCTTCCTAAAAATACCTATGCTCCTACTGGAGTTATTTTAATGGACTTTAAAATATGGTGAGCTATACACAATATTTACTATTTTAATCCTTAATTTCACGATCCAGGAGCAGACAGGACCACAACAGCAGACAGAGAGGGGAGCCCAGGCACTTCCCCCTGACTCTGAATCAGAATCCACACAGGAACCTGGAAATGTGTGGGGCTCAGCAGACTGCAGAGGGTGAGCAGGAAGCCTTTTCACACTCGTGGTCTATCTCAGCACTCGGCTGTGTGCATCAGAACATCACTGGGGCCCTAAGATGGGCTGCCCGGGGCTGAGCTCTGGGATGGGAAGGAACAAGGAGGACACGACCTCTGCTCTCACAGTGACCAGCCATGGCCAGAATCCTTCCCCCCATGGGTGGCAGGTCACAGACTTTGGAACTGATGATTCCAAGCCTATCTCAGAAAAACAAGCAAAGTGATGTCTTATGGGTCACAAGGGAGATTTGCAAGGAACACCTGGACTCTGGGGCAGCCCCTCCCTTTGCTTAGCTCATCCCGCACTGGAACTGGCTCCCCTCCCACTTCTGCCTCAACTAGTGTGAAGCGGCTGACCTGAACAGGAGCTGTGAGGCTCCCTCCAGTTAAATAGGATTCTGGGATAGATCAACCTCGGCCAACACACACCAGCCCCATGCACACAACTCCACCCCACATAGAGAGAACGCGGCGGCTCCCAGGGACTGCAGAATGTGCCCGTCTCTCCTTACCTGGAGCAACCACTTCGCCACCACAGCCCAGGTCCTCAGTCACAACAGGAAGCTCCACTCCGGCTGCCTGTCTACAGGAAAGCCAGCGAGACGGTGACACATTCCTCATCACCTGGATTCTTCATTCACACGGGAGGGATTCCCCCATACATACCACTCTCCTGCTCTCTCCAGGCCTCCTGTAATCACAGAAAACATATTGCTGTGAGCGCCAGACCAGGCTGTGTGCTGTGTGCACAGGCCTTTTCTTCACTTGGTGACATTAGAAAACCAGATGGGAAGCAGTGCTCAAGTCCAAGGAACACAAAAGAACAGGACAAACCGACTCATGCTACAGACACAGTTTCCTTGGAGTATGTTTCCTCCAAGTCCATGTGGCTTGGCAACCTAAGTAATTTTGTTCCAAGGAGAGAATCAAGCTGCTAAGGGAAAAGCTCACTGCCACACAGTGTGTGGCTGATGCTGTCATTTTATCCTGCTATTTAAAATCAAGCCTCACTGGGGAACAGGCTCTCACTCAGAATTCCCCTGACCAAGGACAACTGTATAGGTCGTCTATAACACATACTGTCAGATTCTCATCTCTTAGGCTCATTCAGAAAGATAAAGCTAGGAAAGCAACCGTATTCCTCAAATGCAGGGGGTCTGACCTTCACTTTCCATGGGGCCTCCTTTTTCTTCTCCCTGAGGTGTTCCTCCATTGGATCCTCGGTGGAATCTAGGAAGACAAAGTATGACCATCAGCAGGTGCAAGGGAGGAGCAGGAAGAACAGCTTTCTAGCCCCAGGTCGCCTCAGCAAGTGAACTAGCCCATCTTGAACAGGGCACAGCACCCAGGGCAGGCTGGGCGTCCCTGCAGCCTCTCAGGGCTCCTGCCTCCTGATCGGACCCAAGCTCACTTGCCCTCCCTTCCTGCGTCCTTCCAAGGTCATTTCCTTCCTAGAATTCACCTTCTGTGTGTATCTGTCATTCTAGAATATTTTATACTTGGTAAAAAGAAACCTTTGTCTAGGAAGAATATTTCATTCTAGCCAAAATATTCTATATATTCACTAATCTTTTGTTTTAAAGACAATAAAACAAAGCTTTGAAAATAGTAAGTTATTTTTTCTTTTAAAGATAACTCCTACTTAACAACTGCTATCTGTCCTGGCACTCAGCCTTCTCAATGCAATGTGTGTGTGTGGGTCGGGAGTCCGTTGCTGCTCACACGCACAGGGGCTCTGACGCTGGGACAGTCCATCATGGGACAGCAGGTGGGGGTGCGGACCCTCCCCAACCCAGCCGTGCGGGGAGATAGGTGGTAGGCTAACACCCAAGTTGTTCCTTGAGACCATATTCGGTGCTGGGTCTTCACTGTGTTTACTCCTCAACTAAAGCATTTATTTTTCCTCTTTATTATTATTTTTTTGATAGACGGTCTCTGTCACCCAAGCTGGACGGTAGTAACTTGATCTCTGCTCACTGGAACCTGTGCCTTCTGGGCTCAAGTGATCCTCCCCACTCAACCTCCGAGGTAGCTGGGACTATAGGTGCACCACCACACACAGCTGATTATTTTTAGTAGATATGGGTTTTTGCCACGTTGCCTAGGCTGACCTCCACCTCCTGGACTCAAGCCATCCTCTTGCCTCAGCCTCCTGAAGTGCTAGGTTTATAGGCGTGAGCCACCCACCTGGCCAACTGGAGCATTTCTGAGGCTTGTGATGATCCTGTTATTAAACACAATAGAGCATGTCCCTGATTATTCTCTGCTTTTGACCACGAACTGAGAAATGACCCCACCACTGCTGCCGAAAGCCTGTGAACTCTCTGTGTGTTTCACATTAATGATCACACCAAAGTCCATTGGAAAATGTAACTATTCCTACCCTGGGTTAGGGAACCTTTGAGACCTCCCTACACCGACAGTGTTTGGGGCCTGTCTAGGCTCTCATCCTTCCACACACAGACAGATGCCGGAATTCCCTGGCATGACAAGTTATACCAGGGCTGGCTGGTGAGTGCACAAAAGTAGCCCATTGCATCAACCCTCCATCCATTCCTGAGTTCACATTCGCCTCTTCCATTTAGGAGATCGAGAGCCTGGGAAATTCATCTCTGCACCGTCTCTATCTGAGGATGAGGATATAAAATTTACCTTCAGGTACAGCTGTGTGAGAGGATGAATGCGTTAATTTATGTGAAGTGTGCAGTGGTGATACAATTTTTTAGGAAAAGTGCTCCTTGGGTTGTGCTCTGCACAGGGGAACATGCTTTCTGGGGAAACGCCCACACACTCCCAAGATGTTCCCAATCGCTCCACACGACTCTCTCCTCCGTACCTCCCCATCCTGATGCACACCACACTGTTCCATCTACATGACAATCCTGCCTCCCCGGACTCGAGTGGACGGTCACAGTTCTTTACTGGACTCAGCGTTTTTAACACCAAACTGTCCAAATCTCATTTCTGTCAGGGAGCTCAAAACCAAAGTGGCTCTCCAGCAAAAGCAGACTAGGAAGTGCCACCTTTTGCAACCCTGAAGATCTTTCCTTAGAAAAGAGTGCTTCCAGAATACACACCTTTTTCTTTGGCGCGTTTGTCAGCCTGCATTTAAAGAAAGAAACTGTGAGCTTCAGACCATCCTGCGTCCTGTGTGCACAGGTCTTTTCTTCACTTGGTGACATTAGAAAACCAGATGGGAAACAGTGTTCAAAGGAACACAGAAGAACAGGACAAACCGACTCATGCTGAAGTTTCTCCTGGAGGATGTTTCCTCTCAAGGTCATGTTGCTTGGCAATTAAGTGATTTTGCCCCAAGGAGAAAAGCTATTAAGGGAAAAGCTCACTGCCACTCAGGGCGTGGCTGATGCTGTCATTTTCTCTTGCTGCCTTAAATCAAGTCTCAGTGGGGGACGGACTCACTCAGAATTCCCCCCACCAAGGACACTCCCCATTTAAGTCACCTATGATACATACGATCATATGTTGTTTTAATTCAGTAAGATAAAGCCAAGAAAGTAACTTTCAGATGAAACCAGGTAGCTTGACCTTCAAATGCCATGGGCAGTCTCATCTGAGCTCATTGGTGAGGCCTTCCAGGGGATCCTCAGTGGGAACCAGGAGGACACAGAGTGGCTGTCAGCACCTTGGCGGCATTGCTCATCAACGATTCGAGCCACTGGTTGATGTGGCTGTGGATGGAGGGCAGCAGGTGCAGGAGAGGAGCAGAACGATTCGAGCCACTGGTTGACGTGGCTGTGGATGGAGGGCAGCAGGTGCAGGAGGGGAGCAGAACGATTCGAGCCACTGGTTGACATGGCTGTGGATGGAGGGCAGCAGGTGCAGGAGGGGAGCAGAACGATTCGAGCCACTGGTTGACATGGCTGTGGATGGAGGGCAGCAGGTGCAGGAGAAGAGCAGAACGATTCGAGCCACTGGTTGACGTGGCTGTGGATGGAGGGCAGCAGGTGCAGGAGGGGAGCAGAACGATTCGAGCCACTGGTTGACGTGGCTGTGGATGGAGGGCAGCAGGTGCAGGAGGGGAGCAGAACGATTCGAGCCACTGGTTGACGTGGCTGTGGATGGAGGGCAGCAGGTGCAGGAGAGGAGCAGGGAGGAAAGGCTTTCTACCTCCAGGTCACCTCATCAACGTGAAACAGCTCATCTTGAACAGGGCACACCACCCAGGCCAGGCTGTGTCCCTGCAGCTTCTCAGGACTCCTGCTTCCTACTCTGACCCCAGCTCACTTGCCCTCCCTTCCTGAGTCCTTCCAACATTATTTCCTCCCTGGAATCCACCTGTGCTGCTGCTGTGACTATCATCCCTCCTAGAGGTTTTCTACTTGACAAGCAACTTTAAAGAGAAGATTTAATTCTAACCAAAATATTATATTTATTCACTAACCCTTTGTTTTTAGGACAATGAAACAAAGCTTTGAAAATACTCAGTTTTTTTCCCATTTAAAGATAACCCTTATTTAGCACATGCTATCTGTCCTTCCGTTCTCTTTTCCATACAACCTGTGCGCGTCTCCATGGAGTCCATTGCTGCTCACACTCGCACTGGCTCCGACACTGGGACAGCGCGTCATGGGGGCAGCACGTGGGGCACTGATCCTCTCTAGCCCAATGTTAGAGATTCCAGCAGGGAAGAGGGGCGCCAGGCTAACACTCAGGTTGTGTTTTCAGATCATACTGGGCGCTGTCTCTTGGGTGTGTGTGTCACCAAGCTGGAGCATTTCTAAGGCTTGTGGTCCTCATGATTTTTGTTTTGGTTTGGTTGGCTTTTTTGTGACAGGGTCTCACTCTGTCACCCAGATGGGATGCAGTGGCAGAATCGTGACTCACTGCAGCCTCAACCTGCAAGGCTAAAGCAATCCTTCCACCTCAGCCTCCTGAGAAACTGGGACTACAGGAGCACGTCACCACGCCCGGCTAATTTTTGTATTTTGTGTAGAGATGTGGTTTTACTATGTTGCCCAGGCTGATCTTAAACTCTTGGGCTCAAGTGATCCTCCTGCCTCAACCTCCCAAAGTGCTGGGATTACAGGCATGAGCCTCCCCATTGGGTCCAATCATATCTTTAAATACAATAGGACATATCCCTAATTATTCTCCCCTTTTGAACAGCAGCTGAGAAATGACACCACCACTGCAGCCAAAAGCCTGTGACTCCCCTATGTGTGTTTCACATGAAGGACCACCCCAAAGTCCACTGTGTTGCTACCCTGCCTTTCGCCATCACTGAGGACATCTTACAGTGCTGGGCAGTGTTGGGATCTCTCTAGGCTGTTGTGCCTCCACATGCACACACAGATGCTGGAACTCCCTGGTGTGGTGACAGGTTATACCAGGACCACGTGAGGACTGTGGAACAGCAGCCCACCACGTCACCCTTTCACCCCTTCCTGAGTTCACATTTGTCCTTTCCATTCAGGAAATTGAGAGCTTGGGAAATTCATCTCTCTACCGTCTCCATTCTGAGGACGGGGGATGTTAAACTAACCTTCCGGTACGGCTGTGGTGAAGGATGAAGTGTTGACTGATGTGGGGATGGAATGTTGTTTCTAGAACATTGATCCTTGGGTCGTGCTTTGCACAGGGGAACATGCTTCCTAGAGAAATGCACACACACTCCCAAAGGCATTCACCATCACTCCACACGGACTCTCTTCTTCAAACCTCTCCACCCCGATGCACCCTATTCCTATTTAAATGACATCACTGCTTCTGGAAACTACAGTGGATGGCCACAGTTGTTGACTCAACTCTTCATTTGTTTTTTTTTTACACCAAACTGACCAAACCTCATTTCTAGGAAGAAGCTCAATCCAGGGTGGGTCTCCAGCAAATGCGGGGAGAAAAGTGTCACCTTTCTCAACCCTAAGATTGTTCCTTAGCAAAGCGATGACCCCAGAGTACGCACAGCTTGGCCGAATCGCTGAGTCCCTCTGCAGAGAGAAAGGAAAACACAGTGAGCGTCAGACCATGCTGTGTCCTGTGTGCACAGGTCTTTTCTTCACTTGGTGACATTAGAAAACCAATTAGGAAGTAGTGCTCGAGGCAACTGCCCTCAAATAAAGCCTAGAAGACTCTTGTGGAAAGGCACAAGGGTTTTGTGTAAGATTTTTAAAATGATTTTGGGTGCCAAGTCTCCACTATTTTCAAGAACACATTTCTCCTGAGATACACTGACATACACATTTATTACATTGACATACTTAACTGTTATCATTTCTGGGAAGCCGGATTTGATATAAATTTATTTTGAAAAACAAGGTTTATGAAATTTTGTAATAAAATTAATAAATACATTGTTAAGTTTCTATACACATCAAATGTGAACATCTGTTGTCACGGTTTTAAATGTCAAAGAAAAGCCTTTGAAAATTAATGTAGTGATAATACACATGTCCTGTGTTTGCTATTAAAGACCAAGAACAATGCTCAGATTGATCCCTTAAGTAATTAAATTGTGAACTGTGCAATACAGTTTAGTGTGTCTTCATAAACTAAAGTCAGAGCTGCAGAAAATACCTAAGAATTAAAACTTAAACCATAAATACTGCTGGTATATCTCAGCACAGCTAACTAGGACATTTAGCAAAAGCACGCACACACAATAAAAACCCCACAATTTTGTTTCAACCGAAGAATAAAGTAAAATGGCAACATACACAGTATTAATACTTCCTTGAAAAATATTTCATTTAAGTCCTAATCTTTCTTAGGTCAACTGATTAATAATTAGAGTTCTTTTTAATAGACATTGCACACATAACACATACATAGCCACACAGACAACCAGAAAAAGGTGTATTATTTATAAGATTTACATTTGCTAATTTCGAATTGGATTATTGGCCTCTGGGTGAGGTCCTTTTAAGGACGGGTCTAGGAAAACACTTTTCAGGGTCTAATAAGCATAGCTGGAAGATAAAGACAGATTTTGGGAGGTCCTTATTCACCTTTAATTCCAGGGGTTCCATAAAGAAAACAGAGTTTTTCCCAAAATGGGATTTGTGGCACCTTTTCATTTTTCCCAGGAAGTCCCAGGCCACCAGAAGCTATTCTAGGATTTTTTTATGCATGCACCAAGAGTGGCAAGACAGAGTGGAAAAAAATAACTTTGACTAAGCAAAAAACCTTTTTCAGGAAAGCAAGATTTACGAAGACAAAAACATAAAGGCGTTGCGAATATGCTTATAGCTTGGATATGCATTTTAAATAAGCTGAGCGCTCTTTTTTATTAAGGGTGAGGAGCTCCCGGGTCCTCTCGCTGCAGCCTACCTGTGGGGTGTGCCTGGTCGGACGCATTAATGGCAGTGTGAGTGAGGCCTGGGGGCAGATCTTTCTTTTTTTTAATTTATTTATTTATTTATTTATTTATTATTATTATTATACTTTAAGTTGTAGGGTACATGTGCATAACGTGCAGGTTTGTTACATATGTATACTTGTGCCATGTTGGTGTGCTGCACCCATCAAACTCGTCATTTACATCAGGTATAACTCCCAATGCAATCCCTCCCCCCCCTCCCCCTCCCCATGATAGGCCCCGGTGTGTAATGTTCCCCTTCCTGAGTCCAAGTGATCTCATTGTTCAGTTCCCACCTATGAGTGAGAACATGCGGTGTTTGGTTTTCTGTTCTTGTGATAGTTTTGGGCAGATCTTTCTAGGCGGCAGCAGAGCCCTTGTGGTGGCCCAGGCTGTGTCCTGTGAACCCCTGTGCTGAGACAATGAGGATGGTTGGGAACACCTGAGCTGGCCCCAGTGAAGACGGCTATGGATACCCGAGCTGTGCTGCATGGGGATGGCTATGTACATCAATGTTCGGCCAAGTGACAGCTTTGAGAAACCCGGCCAGCACCAGTGAAGACCGCTGTGAAAGCATGGGCTGCTCCCGGTTAAGACAGCTTTGCAGACCTGGTCTGGGTCCAGTGAGATCGAATGTGAACATCTGGCCTGAGCCAAGGAGGATAGCTGTGAATACCTGTGCCAGGACCAATGAGGATGGCTGTGAACACCTGCGGCCGAAGAGGACAGCCTGGAATAACCGGGATGGGCCCAGAACGCATGGCTGTGAACACCTGGGCTGACCCCAGTGTGGACAGCTACAAACACCTGGTATGCGCTCAGGAGGACGGTTCTGTTCATTTTGGCTGAGTCGAATGAGGACGGCTGTGAACATCTGCACTGGGCCTAATGAAGACAACAGTAAACAGACGGGCTGTTCCCACTGAGGACATCTGTGAAACCCAGCTCTGGGACCATGGAAACTTCTGGCAACAACTGGGAGAAGGCCTGTGAGGAAAGCTATGAATACCAGGCTTAGGCCAAATGGGGACAGATGTGGACACCTGGGCTGGGCCCAGTGTGGATGGCTATCAATACCTGAGATGGCCTCTAAGAGGGTGGCCGGCACCAGTTGGCACACATGTGAATGAACTGGGTGGCCTCAATGAGGATGGCTGTGGACATCTGGGCTGGCTGTCATGTGGATGACAGAGAACTCCTTGGCTAGTTTAGATGAGGACCACTGTGAACACTGGTGAGGCCTGGATGAAGACAGCTGGGAAGCCCTGGGCTGGACACAATGAAGAGAGCTATGAACAGGTGGCCTGGGGCCAATGAAAATGGCTCTTAACCCTGGGCTTGATGTCAATGAGGGGAGGCCTGAACTCATGGGAATGGCTTGATAATAATAGCTATAAAAAAAACTGTTGCTGTAAAAACCTGAGTTCATACAAGCGAGGAAGGCTGTGAACCCCTGGGCTGACCTTGACGGGGATGGCTGTGAACACCTGGCCTGGGCCCAGTGAGGACAGCTGTGAAGAGCTAGGCAGGGCTCAGTGAGGTCAGCATGGAGCTCCTGTGTTGGCCCAATGAGGGTGTCTGTGAACACTGGTCTTGGCCCAACGAGGACAAGTACAAACACCTTATCATTGAGAAGAGCTGTGAACACCTTGCCTGGGCCCTCTAAGGACAGCTTGCAGCGTTTGGGCTCAGCCCAAAGTCAACAGCTATGAATCCCTGAGCTGGGCCCAGTGAGGGTGGCTATGAAAACCTGGGCTGGGTCTGCGAGGACAGCTGTGGACACCTGGCCGGGGCCCAAAGACAAAGCTGAGAACACTTGGGCTAAGCCAGTAAGGACAGCTGTGGCACTGGGGATGATTGCCATGAAGACGGCTGTCAACACCGTGGCTGGTCGGCTTGAGCACAGCTACGAATGTCCAGGCTGGGCCCAGTGAAGACAGCCAAAAACACCTGTCCTGGTTTCAGTGAGAGCCACTGTGAGCGCCTGAGCCTGCCCCCATGAGGATGCCAGTCAACTGCTGGCTGGGCCCAAGACGAATAGCTCTCGACACCTAAACCCACACCGAGAAAGATGCTGTGAACAACTGGGCTAATCCCACTGAGGATGACTATTAAAACCAGGCCTGGGCCCAAGTGAGTGTGACTTTGGCTGGACCCGGAAAGGATGGCTGCGAACACCTTGGCTTTCTCTGATGGAGACGGCTATGAACCCGTGGCCTGGGCCCAATGAGGAAAGCTGTGAACACCTGCGCTAGCCCCAGTGAGGGAAGCTGGGAAAACCTGGGCTGGGCCCAGTAAAATCAGCAGTGAGCAACCAGGCCGGCCACAGAAGGTCAGCTTTGAACACGGAAACTGCTCATGATGAGGACGGCTGTGAATGCCTGGGCTGGCCCAGATGAGGAGCGCTACTAACACCTGGGCTCGCCCCTAATGAGAACAGCCATGAATACCCGGTCTTGCTCATGTAATGACTGCGATGAACAACTGGGCTCAGCCAGTAAGGACAGCTGTGAACCCCTGTGCTGAGACTAATGAGGATGGCTGGGAACACCTGAGCTGGCCCCAGTGAGGACGGCTACGGATACCTGAGCTGTGCTGCATGAGGATGGCTATGTACACCAAGGTTCGGCCAAGTGACAGCTTTGAGAAACCCGGCCAGCACCAGTGAAGACCACTGTGAAAGCATGGGCTGCTCCCGGTTGAGATAGCTTTGCAGACCTAGTCTGGGCCCAGTCAGATCGAGTGTGAACATGTGGCCTGAGGCCAAGGAGGATAGCTGTGAACACCTGAGCCAGACCAATGAGAATGTCTGTGAACACCTGGATTGGGCCCAATGAAACCGCTTGGAATAACGAGGATGGGCCCAAAGCACAGGCTATGAATACCTGAGCTGACCCCAGTGTGGAAAGCTATACATACCTGGTGTGGGCTCAGGAGGATAGCCTTGTTCATTCTGGCTGAGCCCAATGAGGCAGCTATGGGCAGCTGCATTTGGCCTAATTAAGACAGCTGGGAACACCTGGGCTGTCCCCATTGAGGACACCTGTCAACACCTGGCCGGGGACCATGGGACTTGCTCGGAACACCTGGATTAAGTCTAGTGAGGAAAACTATGAACACCTGAGCTAGGCCCACGGAGGACAGGTATGGACACATGGGCTGGCTTTAGTGAGTATGGCTGTCAATACGACAGATGGCCTCTATGAGGGTGGCTGGCTCCAATAAGCACGGGTGTGAACAAATTGGCCTCGATGAGGACGGCTATGGACACCTGTGCTGGCTGTCATGTGGATGACAGAGAACACCTTGGCTGGTTTAGATGAGGACCACTGAGAACAGGCCTGGAAGAAGACAGGGCACAACGAAGACAGCTATGAACAGGTCGTCTGGGGTCAATGAACATGGCTCTCAAATCCTGGGCTTGATGCCATTAAGGAGAAGGGTGAACAGCTGGGCTCGCTTTGCTATTGACTGCTAGGAAAAACTGAGCTCATGCAAATGAGGACCTCCAGTTGTGAGTCACTGTGCCCCGCCCCACTTTGCATTATTAAAACACATGACAGGCCTGGCGTTGTGGCTCATGCCTGTAATCCTAGCACTTTGGGTGGGGGAAACGAGTGGATCGAGGTCAGGAGTTCAAGACCAGCATGGCCAAGATGCTGAAACCTCATCTCTACTTAAAATACAAATATTACCCGGGTGTAGTGGCAAGTGCCTGTAATCCCAGCTACTTGGGAGGCTGAGGCAGGAGAAGTGCTTGAACTCAGGCGGCAGAGGTTGCATTGAGCCCAGATTGCACCACTGCACTCCAGCCTGGGAGACAGAGCGAGACTCTGTCTCAAAAAACAAAAGAAAAAACAAACAGAAAAACATGCCAATAGGATAAAAAAGGACAAGTACTTAGCTTTAAAATGAGTTGAAATCTCATTTCTGCCACTTCCTATATAAAAAACAGACAAACAAAAAACTATCCTAATCTCTTTGAGTCTCATGTTCTCTCTCTAGAGAAACACTTGACCAGAATGCTTAACACAGGATGAAATACTAGAGGCTATTTTAATTGGTCCTATGATTCCTTAAAATTCTATAATTGTATGTGCTTTTGATTCTGTCTATAGGAAAATTGGGAATACATAGCCAGCAGATTTTGAAAAAATAATATAGCAAAAGAAACACCAAGAAAAGCAGAGGAAAAAGTTTTAAAACATCAAGACAGGATTATAGAAATGTCATGGAAAAAGAAAAAAGTCTAAAAATAAGTATGGAAGTAAGCAGAAATACTAGCCTAAAGGGAAAACCAAACTGGGAAGTCAAATAATTTCCAAGACTTGCCTAATCTTGCTTTCATAAAACTTATAATCCTATGGCCAAACCTTTACTTTGCCCTAAAGCCTGTAATGGTAAAAATAAGATGTTGGCAACCACTGAAATTATCAAATTTATTAGGAGAAACTCTTGAACTAACCACATTTCTAACAATAACCTTAAATGAGAGTTAACATATAACTAGATTTGACTGTCTAAGTTAATCTGATTCTGACACATACCTTGATCCCAGAGCTGCACAGATCTCTATCAATCTATGCTGAGGATCAAGAGAAGGGATCTGGAAGCCAGGCGGGCTGATGGTTTAACTGTGGGTCAGCTACTTTGTGAACTACGGGATGAGCCAATTAATCAACCTCTAAACCACAGTTACCTATGTAATAAACAGCAGGTTATAAGAACACAGATGTTGCGATGGCTTTATGGGGTGATACATGCATAGCACATAATAGGGGTTTAGCCCAGAATACAACACTCAACAGATATTAATCTCTTCCATCTATGTTTCCTTAGTTAACATAATTTTTTAAATCTGTAATATCCCACCTGACTACAGATTCATCAGAACTCCCAGAATCTATTAAAGAAAAAGGTAAAATGCATTTTAAATCAATAATAATTGTATGGAATATTAAAAGCATAAGAAGGCACAGTGATGCATGCCTGTATTCCCAACTACCTGGGAGGCTGAGGCAGGAAGATCACTTGAGGCACACAGAAGTTTGAGGCCAGCTTGGGAAACAGTAAGACTCCACCTTCACAAAAAAAATTATGCATACTTGTGTGCAGACTTTAGACCATGTTTTTTTCTCTTTCTTTCTCTTTCTTTCTTTCTTTTTTCTTTCTTTCTTTCTTTCTTTCTTTCTTTCTTTCTTTCTTTCTTTTCTTTCTTTCTTTTCTTTCTTTCTTTCTTTTTCTTTCTTTCTTTTTTTTAAAAAAAACATAGGACTCATGCTTTGTTATAAAGCATTCCTTTGGGAGAATAACTGGGACCTTATTAGAATTAATATTAATTATACCTATTGGTAGATAATTAATGCAGTAAGAACTCTTACTTCCCTTACTCTGTATTTATTAAATACAAAGAAGAATAACTTTATAAAATTTGGCATCTGCAAGTAAACCGCAGTACACAAGTCATCCTAGCCAAACCCTATAAGATTGACTAAAAACGGTATTGTTAGCAGAACAGTGTCAAAGAGCATGATTTCTGGACCAAAACATGACGGGCAGTTCAAACAGCGGATACAGTAGTACTCCTTATCCACTGTATGTGTGGAGAAGACACATTTGACCTGTTCTCTCCTCTCACCTCACAGCAACAATCAGCAACAAAGAAGGCTCCTGTGATCAAACGTGTACAGGGTTTTTCCCACCAACAAGCAGGCAATCATTTCTGCAGATGACACAAACTGGGCGTCCTCTCATTCAGTTCTTACACACTGTCTGGAGATGGCATCCGATTCCACAGGTAAAGGGCTCAGTCCCATGAGACTGCCTCCCTACATCAGTCTTAGGTCTGAAACTCCAGACCTTCTGACCAACTGGCTTCAAACTGGGGTTCCTAGGACTCCTTCTTCAGGTTAAATTGAATTGCTGGAGTGGCTCAAAGTACTCAGGGAAACACATTTGCCAGTTCGCTATGAATGACATTACAAAAGATACAGAAGAAGAGATGCATAGTGCAAAGAATGGGGGAAGTGGCACGGAGATTCCATGCCCTCCCAGGACACACCACCCTGTAGAAACCTCCCATGCATTCAGCCATCTGGAAGCTCTCCAAGCCCAGTCACTGTGGGTCTTGATGAAAGCTTCATTACACTGGCATCACTGATTAATCACTGGCCATTGGTGACTGACAACCTTCAGCTCTTCTCTCCTCCCCAGAGTCTCCAGAGTGAGACAGAAGATCTCAACCCTCTCATCAATCATGTCTTCAGGATGGTGACCAGTTCCCATCCTGAAGCTATCTAAGGGCTTCCAGCCATCGATTATTAGCATACAAAAAGATGTCACTTTGGAAATCCTAAGGATTTTAAGAATTGTACACCAAGAAATGAGTTAACATCCAGAGATTTTATATTTGCAGGTTTGATTTCTGTGGTTACAGTTACCAACAGTCAACTATATTCCAAAAATATACATGGAAAACTCCAGAAATTAAGAGGTCATAAGTTTCAGTGTGCCATTCTGAGAGGCACAATGAAATCTTCAGCCCCCTCTATCCAGCCCAGGCTGTGAATCGTCCTGCAGTGCATCCACACTGCACATGCTGTCCACTCATTAGTCATCAACATGGTCTCCTCCTGTATCCAGCCACCAACATTATTAAGGCCTGACGATCTAGGATCACTCAAACCTCTTGATGTTTTTTTTTTTTTTTTTTACTTAGACTCAGGGTCTGAATAGTGGCTGAACACTGCATGACAGTGCCTACATCATTCACCTCACTTCATCTCATTACATAGACATTGTATCACTTCACATCATCACAAGAAAAAGGGTGAGAAGGGTACTATATATTTCAAGAGACCACGATAACTTGTATTACAGTGTACTAATTTTCTATTTGTAGTTATTGTTCATTTCCTACTGTGCCTAATTTATACATTAAATGTTATCACAGTTATGTATATGCAGGAAAAACCAGTGTGTGCTTCAGTACTATTTGCGGTTTCAGGCATTCACTGGGGGGATCTTGGAATGTTATCTCCCGTAGTTAACGGGGAACTACTGCATGTATTTGGTTGTAACACAACACAGCCTCTCAAGCTCTTCAGTTAAAACTGCTGAGTTTGGGATAAAACACCCTATCACCAGAAGCCAGCAAAACATAGGAATCAGAGTAGCAACAGGGATCCTTGCAAAAACTTTCCAGCTGCCAGTGGAGAAGAACTCAAGGGAGATCAATGTGCTACTCTGGCTAACACTCTTCTGGGGAAGGTGCTGGGTGGTTTCCTTAGTTGCAGTTACATACTCTGCCCTACGTACAAGACCCAAATTCACCTGCCATTTTACCTCCCACAGAAAGAACCAGTGGAAAGGTCACTCCTTTAAGAGCTTATCTGCTCTGAACCACACCTCACATTCAGAGAGAAGCTTAGGAAACACTGGGGAGGTGTTCCAGGATGCCAGGCAGGACTGTATGATGTGAAAAATACATAGAAAGAAATCAGTGCCCTCTTGCTGCCAGAATGTGCCAATGCTTTGCCCCTTTCCCTAGTAGGAGAAAAAAATTCTTTTTCACCTCATGTAAAGCAGAACTGCTGTCCCTCATGACAGAGAATCTAGGGGCAGGTGAGTCATGACATCGTAACACAGACTGTTTTCAAACTCATCCCTCAAAGGAAGAGGATCAGTGACGAACATATGTATCTACCTACAGCATTCACTGCCTGGTCTTATTTCCAACCAAAGGTTAAGTATGAAAGACTTTGTGATTCCAGTTTTTTAAAGTGCAACCTCTTGAGCTTCTCCCCTTCCGTTGCTAGAGAGTCTATCCAGAGCCACCTCATACAGCAAGATGCTCCAGTTTGCGCTGTGTGGTACTGCATGGTGTCATTTTCCTCGACCCTTTCCATTATGTGACAAAGGTCTACACAAATCATGTTTCCTAAGTATGTAAAGCATATGTCATCAGACCTTACAATGATAAAGAAGCAAAAGAAAAACAAAAGCAAGGACAAAGAACATCTTAAATGACTACATTCAACTACCATGGAACTTTTTTACTTTTTTAACTATTCAAAAAGATATCGACTGCATTATTTCAACTATATGACTCTCCTGAAAAAAGTAAAACTAGGAAGACAGATAAAAGATCAGTGGTTTCCAGCAGTTGCTAGGGAGAAAGGGAGAGATGAACAGGCACAGAACACAGCATTTTTAGGGCAGTGAAACTGTTCTGTCTATAATACATAAATACATGTCATTACACATTTGTCCAAATTCACAGATTGTACAGTATTAAGAATGAAGCCTGACGTCAACTACGAACTTTGAGTGATTATAATGTGTCAATGTAGGTTCATCAGTTGTAACAAATGTACCACTCGGGTGGAAAATGCTAATCACGGGGGAGGCAGTACATGTGTGGGAGGCATGGAACATAGGAGAAATCTCTATACCTTCCTCTCAATTTTGCTGTGAACCTAAAACTGCTATAAGAAATTAAGCAAATGATTTAAAAACATATTCACTGTCTATGCATCCCAGGATTTCCAGAATAAAAATTAAAATAAAAAATAAAAGATATTCACTGAATCTGTTATTATGACATATTTAAGCAGGACACGGTGACCCTAAAAATTGGAGATCATTAAAGACCAAAGTAACTAACAGCATGTGAGCATGGTTTCTCAAATCGCAGCACAGAAAATACACAAAACAAATTTAATTGCAAGCTTAGGCAAGAAAATATTGATAAAATGACTGAATATCTTACCTTATTTCATAATTCTAAACAGGAATTTAGCATGATATGAAAACGAGATTATTCATATAATCAAAATAAAAGACCATTTTTATTCTCATTTTAACTCAGAAATTATTATGCTTATTCAATTTAGCACTTTTACTGAAAGGTTAAAGAGATAAGAAGGACAGATTATAATTGCCTAATGTTGCTATGGTAACTTTCATTCAAATACCTGTGAGTCACCAGAAGTAACCAGCATTGCAACACAGGATGGATCATACAACAGAAACTAGTACCAAGTTACCTTATCTTATAATAGTATTTGCTGTTAAAATGAAATTTTAAAACAGCACCAAAAATTAAGTTGGGGCTAAAACTGTTGTGCAGAAAAGATTTCATATAGCAAGCAAGAGACTGCCGTCCTTAGAAAGGCCTGCATGCAAGGCTGGCCCTTGGCTGGTGTTTAGGAAATTGGAATTGGGAGGGTTCCCACCGTGCCCTAAGACTGGCTCACTGTGTCTAAAGTGTTTATAGAAACAACGTGGTTAATCTGAACAATTGCTTTCCTTCTGGGAGTCTGGAATGTGGGTACCTGTGAGGGAGAGTAACCTCCATAAAAAACCTTGGGTGCTGAGTCTCTAACGAGACTCTGGTACTGGCAGACATCACTGCGCGTGGGTTGTCAAAATGTGAGGCTGGGGGAACTAAGCAGATCCTGGGAACTCCACAGGAGAGAACTCCTGGAAGCTTGTGCCTTGGTTTCCTCTAGACTTGACCACAGGCACCTTTTCCCTCTCATTTTGCTTGTACTCTTTCATTGTAATCAATTAAGGATCTGAATATGACTATTTGCTGAATCCTGTGAGTCCTTCTAGTGAATCACCAAACCTGGGGGTGGTCTTGGGAACCCCTGTCACAAATGCATTATATAAGGTTTTTATGAAGTTGACATGGTATACGTGCGTGACTATAATCAGAGCTATTTCACAGAATAACTTTCTCTAATCTGTTTTTGTTTTCTTTTCTTTCCTTGATATTTGACTTGGAGATTCCTGTATTTCTATATCCAATTGATTAAAGCCATAAAAGAAAGAAATGTGTTAGAAAATAATGTGAAACAAGCAGCAATCCTAGTTTTACCAGAATAAAAAAAGAGAATCTTGATGATTGACCATATGTTCTACAATATGAATGTTTCCAGAAAAAAAATGAAAAGGTGGTCAATTTTCTGCAGTTTAACTGGGCTTAATTCCTTTTTATAATAATTGTGCAGGCCAGGTGTGGTGGCTCCTATCTGTAAACTCCTAGCATTTTGGGAGGCCGAGGCAGGAGGATCACTTGAGCCCAGAAGTTCCAGACTTCCAGACCAGCCTGGGCAATATAGTGAGAGAGGAAAAAAAGAAACAAACAAAAAACCTTAAAAGGAAAATTAGCCAAGCATGGTGGTGCACACCTGTAGTCCCAGCTACCTGGGAGGCTGAGGTGAAAGGATCATTTAAGGCCAGAAAGCAGAAGTTGCAAGGAGCCAAGATAGATCACACCATTGCACTCCAGTACTAGCAACAGAAGGAGGGAGATCTGTCTCAAAAATAAATAAATAAATAAATAAATAAATAAATGATTGTGTATCCAGCTAGATGTAACTACACATGGCTATAGTCCCAGCTATTCAGGAGGATGAGGTAGGAGGACTGCTTGAGCCCAGAAGTTCAAGGCTACAGTGACCTATGATTGTACCACCAAATAGACACTGTATTCTAGCCGGGCAACATAGAGAGAACCCATCTCTTACAATAATAATTAATTAATTAGTTGTGCATCATTCAAGTAACTTGTATAACTGGAGAAAAACATAACCACTGAATATAGTATAATAGTTTACTACTGATCATAGAGTTCCTTTTACTTGCTTCTAATCTTTTTATTTCTTATAAAACTAAAACCACGGTTCACCCATTGAAGGCAGTTCATCACAGAACAAGTCAAAAAGCCAAAAGGATTGCATCCAAACTGTAGGATGTGTTATCCACTGCTCCCTGCAGACAGTGGATTTGGTCATTAAGAATCAGCAGGACTTTTAACTTAGTGTGTGTGTGTGTGTGTGTATGTGCACACCCGAACGCACACGTGTATGTGCGTGTGTGTGTTAACTATGACAGATAAAACTATTTTGCTTATGTAAGAATATGCAACATAACTTGTGCTTCTCACAAAGGAATTGCTTTTCTGTCTTCTACACTCAGTAGGTATCTTCAAAAAATAATCCCCAATTCGTATGGGTGCACACTGGTTCAGTTTTACAGTTCTTATGGCCATTTATTTATTCTACGAGAAAGGGATTGTTGAGTTCCTGGTTCTACAGATAGTTACTTTCTTAGTGACACATATTAATAGGTAATACAGTTCATCCTTGAACAGCAAGGGTTTGAACTGCAGGGGTTCATTTATATGCAGATTTTCTTCTGCCTCTGCAACCCAGGGACAGCAAGACCAACCTCTTCTTCCTTCTCAGCCCAATCAACCTGAAGACGATAAAGATGAAGGCCTTTCTGAGGATCCACTTTTGCTTTATGAAAAGTCAATATATTTTTCCTGCTGGTTTTCTTTCTAAAAACAGCTTCATTTCTCTAGCTTACTTTATTGTAAGAACACAGTATATAATAATGCAGCACAAACAAAATCGGTGTTAATCGACTGTTTAGGTTATCAGGAAGGCTTCCAGTCAATAGTGGGCTATTAGTAGCTAAGTTGGGAAAATCAAAAGTTATACTTAGATTTTCAGCTGCACTGGAATCAGAGTCCCCAACCCCCACATTATTCATGGGTCAACTGTAATATTTATTTACTAAATATAGACAATTTATTATAAAAATAAACAATCTATTATAAAAATGAACTAGAAGATCCATATGTATCACAATGTGTTACAATGTGACTATAGAGTCCAATTTGTTACAATGTGACTATAGAGAAAACACAAATATTATATAGGATTTTAGGGATCATAATGAAGTAAATGAATTCTTTTCAGATAATACTGTTTGAGATTATAAATTAGCTATAACTACCTTCTTAAATAACTCTGAATTCCAAACTAAAAAAGTTAAATTTAAAAATTAATTCACGTATATATATATACACATGCAATTTACACATATTTTTACTTGTCTTTCTCCTTCAAAACTACCTTAATCTTACATCTTAATTTTTTTTAATCAAGAGTAGGACCACCAAGAGAAATGAGAAATTCACTATCAGAAGTCTTACCTGGATTGCCTTTTTTTTTTTTTTTTTTTTTTCAGACAGAGTCTCCTCTGTTGCCCAGGCTGGAGTGGAGTGGCGCGATCTCGGCTCACTGCAAGTTCCGCCTGCCGGGCTCACGCCATTCTCCTGCCTCAGCCTCCAGAGCAGCTGGGACTACCGGCACCCACCAAGCGCCCGGCTAATTTTTTTTTTGTATTTTTAGTAGAGACAGGGTTTCACCGTGTTCACCAGGATGGTCTCGATCTCCTGACCTCGTGATCCGCCTGCCTCGGCCTCCCAAAGTGCTGGGATTACAGGCGTGAGCCATCGCACCCGGCCTGGATTGCCATTTTTAAGAATCTTCTCTTTATGTTCCAAAATTTGCTGTCGAATTCTATGTATAAACAAGTAATAAATAAAATTGCTATTTCAATACTGAAATAAAACTATTTACCATATTAAATTCTTAATGTTTGCTAAATGTATAATCAAACTGATTCTTTTTTCCTCGCTGGCTATAATAAAATACCTCTTTGCACATCAACATACTTCTGTATCTATTGTCACCTTCAGTGGTCACATATTATTCCATCCTATGGATGCAACTGAAATTTACTCACAAGATCCATTCTATGGGTTCTTTTTAAAATAAGTGCTGTGAAAAACAAAGGGCATGTATCTATTTCCCAAGGGTATTTCAGTATAATGGAATTGAAGGGTAACGGGCATACACATTTTTAAATGTAGTACTTACCACCATGTTATGTATTTAAAAAGTAATCAGCAACTTAAACTTTAAGCAGCGTATAAAACATCCTCACACATATTGTGGATAGAGAACAGTTTCATTCCTCTTTTAATTTAAATTCTTATACCAGAAACGCAAAGGCTTTTTTTTCTATGTACATAAGTAACTTGTAGATCTGCAAAAAAAGTACTTTGCCCACTTTTAGAGTTTTTGATTATTTGATTTGAAAGAATTCCCTGTAAAACGAAGATGCACTTTTCAAGCCGGGCGCGGTGGCTCACACCTATAATCCCAGCACTTTGGGATCTTGGCTCTCTGCAAGCTCCCCCTCCCGGGTTCACCGCCATTCTCCTGCCTCAGCCTCCGGAGTAGCTGGGAACTACAGTCGCCTGCCACCACGCCCGGCTATTTTGTTGTTGTTGTTGTTGTTGTTGTTTTTCAGTAGAGACGGGGTTTCACCGTGTTAGCCAGGATGGTCTCAAACTCCTGACCTCCTGATCCGCCCACCTCGGCCTTCCAAAGTGCTGGGATTACAGGCGTGAGCCACCGTGCCCAGCCCTAAAATTTTTAAAAATGTCATTACAATAGTAAATGACAGTAGGTGTCAAGCAAAACTGTTAAAACCTTGATTTTTTTCATTCGGCCTATGTAAACTTGATAAACGCAGAAAGAGCTCACATTTTGAGAAAAATGTGTCTTCCCATTCAACAACACAGAACCCACCTCCCACTTCCAAGTTTCCCTCTAAGAACCTTCAGTAAGGAACCGATCTACACAGGTGGATACGGATAAAACGGACAGTTTTAGGTGAGAACTTTTCGCTACTAAAAATGACTCACGGTGTTTTTGTTTTTGTTTGAGATGGAGTCTCCTCTGTCACCCAGGGTGGAGTGCAGTGGCGTGATCTTGGCTCACTGCAAGCTCAGCCTCCCGGGTTCATGCCATTCTCCTACCTCAGCCTCCCGAGTAGCTGGGACCGCAGGTGCCTGCCACCACGCCCGGCTAAGTTTTGTATTTTTAGTAGAGACAGGGTTTCACCGTGTTAGCCGGGATGGTCTCGATCTCCTGACCTCCTGATCCGCCCGCCTCGGCCTCCCAAAGTGCTGGGATTACAGGCTTGAGCCTCCGCGCACGGCTGACTCACGGTATTTTTTGATAGGGGAATGAGTTCTCTCATTAGGCACCTCCTATAATGTACATAACACCATGATTTAAACGTGTAGGTTAAAAATAAAAACACTGTATATGCTTCGCTTTGTGAGTTAAATCACTCACATTCTCCACCAAGTGCTCCGGCCGGGGAATTATGAGGGATGCAGAGCAGCTGAGGCTCCGTTTGGCACCGCCGCTCCGAGGGCGTCCTGCGCCCTCCAAGGCCCGGTCCCAGGGGCTGCGGGGAAGCCGGGCCCGGGGACCCCCTCCCACCCTGGGCCGAGCCCCCCGCTCCCTGTGCGGCCTGTCCCAGGCTTCCAGGTCTCTGCTCCCGCGCGCCAGGCGGCGCTCCACCTCCGCGGCATCGCCCGTGACAGCGCCCTGTGGATCCTCCGCAGTTCCGCGTCCCAGATTCGGTGCCCCGAACCCGTGCAGACGTGGTCTGTGGGGCCCAGGCCCGCTGGCCCCTGCGGCTCCCGAAGCCGAAGAACTTCTTCAAGGAGGTGAGTTCTTCTCAGACCCCCAACCACCGGCTCCTGAGCCGCGGCAGCTCCCTGTCCCCTTTTCATCACCCCCCGCCCCACACCCAGCCCCAAACCCCCAATCAACTCCCAATCCCCGACCCAACCCCTGCGATCTAGCCCAGAATCCGCGATCCAGCCCGGTCCGCCCTTCAGCAGCGACACTCGCAGCCTCCAAACTCTCAGACCCAGTGAGCCTCGCAAAGCCGTCAGGCGCGCGCCTGCACCGCGGGGGCCACGCGGCTCCCGGAAGCCGCTCCCAGGCGGCGCCCGCGACAGGTGGGGCTGCAGCCCGGGGCAGGCGCCGCTGGGCTCGCGGGTTCTCCCGGCTGGCCCGGGCTGCCCCAGGACCACAGTTGGAAAATCGCAGGCGCGCAGCCGGCCCTGCCGGAGGAGAGGGGCCAGTACACTCGCAGCCTCCGACCTCTCAGACCTACTGACCTCTCAGACCCAGTGAGCCTCGCAAAGCCGTCAGGCGCGCGCCTGCACCGCGGGGGCCTCCCGACTCCCGGAAGCCGCTCCCAGGCGGCGCCCGCCGACAGGTGGGGCTGCAGCCCGCGGCAGGCGCCGCTGGGCTCGCCGGTTCTCCTGGCGGGCCCGGGCAGCCCCGGGACCACAGTCGGAAAATCGCAGGCGCGCAGCCCGCCCTGCCTGAGGAGGGGGGCCATACCCTGCTCATCGTCCGCAGGGAGATCTGGGGCTGGCACGGGCACTCCGCGGCCACCGGGCTGGCTTCACGGATGGCCTGGCTTCAGCGCTGAGGCTCTGGCCCTGGGGGCTGCCTGGCTGGTGTCAGGCAGCGGGAGAGGCAAGGACAGTCTGGGGTTGCCCCTTCCCCCACCCGCCCCACCGCTTCCCGTGCCAGGACTGGCAGTTTGCAGCTGCACCTCTGGCACTGGCGAGGGATGGCGGAGCTTCCCTTGAATGATGTCGGGGTCGCCGAGTGCACAGCCTACCTGGTCTGAGGGTCCTCTCCTCCTGGACACCTCTCCGGATCCTGGACCCTGGCGCTGGGCAATCCACATGGATGAGACTGATCTGCTGCTGGTGAAGCCGACCGCCTAACTTTGTTGCCTGGGCGACTGGCCCCAGAATCCGCGCTGCTGGGGATGGGGGCCTGGTCTGCGGTGTCCAGCCACTCGCTGCCACTCGCTGCCCGCGCGCCACGTCTAGGCTGGTGGCTGCAGCTGCAGCTCCGCACCTGCGGGGGCTGGCGGGCCTGGTACCTGATATCATCAGGGTCAAGTGCACCGCCCACCCACCTGAGGGTCTGCTCTGCCTTGGCCTCCTCCAAGAGCGCAGGGGCCACCGGTGTGGCAATTTAGGAATGCTTAAATTGAAGGAAATATCCTTTCTCTGTCTTTAAGAAATAAGTGGCTTTTGTTGTTGTTGTTTTTGTTTTTGCAAGATACCCAGCTACAGCAGAAAACAAAGGGGATGCCAAGGTGAAGGTCCACAGCCAGTTCCTCTATTGATGACCTCCAGGCATTAATGTTCAATCTAACTGCTTTGGTTGGCACTTTCACCTCAGCACTTACAGATGCCTACAGATCTGTTCAATTGCATCGCTTGGATTCTGAATTATTTAATACCCAATTATTTCATAATTTAATACCCAAACTATTTTAACAGTTTACCATCTCTGCAATCCTGAAGTAATTTTTTCTTTGTTTATAAAACAATCGCTATAGTAAAATCAAAATCACAAAACACTTCCACGTTTCATTGGGTCAAAAAAGCATTAAAACATTATACATAAAAGATAAAAAATATATTTGTTTCATCATAAAACTATGGCTTTGCAAAATTTTTTTACATTTAGCTACATTCTTACGATTCTTTAACTTTTCACCGTTATTTTATATATTTTTAAAACAATGCATACCAGTGTTTAAAAAATAAATGCAGCATTTCATCTAGGGCTGAATATGTAACACTGGTCAGCTTTTTCAGCATCGTGCAGGTGTGGGCCTCAGGCTGCTTTGTACTTACTTATATCAAATGACATGACCATCTTAAGTGCACAGATACCATCTTCTCGGCTTCTTTCTTCTCCCCCAAAACTATTTAATGTTGCTTTAATGGCAATGTCAATTTAACTAGTTTTGTAATTTCTGTATTTGTCACATAACATATCAGTTCTTTTTTTTTTTTTTTTTTTTTTTTTTTTAAAGGAAAGCATACAGTCTTAGTTGCTGGGCCAGTTCTTCTGAATCAATTTGAAATCACCTTTTTTCTCTTTCATAATAACTACTTACTTTAATCAACAGGTCAACTATTATTGGATATTATTTTTTCAGTTAAAATTTTGCTGTCTTTCAAATATTCCAACTCTTACACACACTTAAGGTACATAACTATAGCCTATACATGTATAAGCACACGTTAAGCCAGATCTAACATAAATTTAGATATGCCAAGAAAGCCACGTGACCATTATTTACATAAATATGAGCAGTGTTCACATTTATCAAGGCCAATGAATAATATTAAGGTGATTGCTTCAATGAGAAATTAAGTGAAGAATTATTTGTTGAATATTGTCAGATAATACCTTTTTTTACCCTGTTAAACTTACTTAAGCCGGACCCAAATAATTTTTAAACGTTTTATTCTATCATGCCTGTAGACAGCTTCATATATTAACCATTTCTGCTTTCATGGTCCTTTGAGAATGGTATCTTAGCATGTAAGTGCAATAAATAAACAACTTTTATAGGAATAAAGAAAACTGATACAAATTAGTCTGGAAAATCTAGTGTGTAGTTGGTCAGCCATGTGCCCAGGTGAACCTCAAGGGATGGTTCTGTTAAAAGGAAGAAAAGAAGAATAGTATGTAACAGAAGTCTGCTTTGTGCCCCCAGGTTACAGCTGTGGCCACTCAGTCTGCCTTGCGCCTCCTTCTTCTCACAGAGGACACACTCATCCCAGCCCCAAGCAAGAAAGACCAAAGTCCCTTGCCGGGCACGGTGGCTCACACCTGTAATCCCAGCACTTCGGGAGGCCGAGGCAGGTGGATCATGAGGTCAGGAGATTGAGACCACCCTGGTTAACACGGTGAAACTCCGTCTCTACTAAAAATACAACAACAACAACAACAACAACAAAATAGCTGGGCATGGTGGCGGGCGCCTGTAGTCCCAGCTACTCGGGAGGCTGAGGCAGGAGAATGGCATGAACCCGGGAGGCGGAGTTTGCAGTGAGCTGAGATAGCACCACTGCACTCCAACCTGGGCGACAGAGTGAGACTTCGTCTCAAAAAAAAAAAAGAAGACCAAAGTCCCTTTCAGTTACTGTATCCAACCCAAAGTGGGACTACAGGCGTGCACCACCATGCCCAGCTAATGTTTTGTATTTTTTAGTAGAGATGGGGTTTTACCATGTTGGCCAGGAGGGTCTCGATCTCCTGACCTCGTGATCTGCCTGCCTTGGCCTCCTAAAGTGCTGGAATTACAGGCGTGAGCCACGGCGCCTGGCCTTGCCTGAGCTTTTTAAAGATCACACCATACCTACTCAAAGCACACACCAAATTATACGGAAAAAAAACTTACAGAGAGAGATCCTCAGCTTCCTGCAGGACAATGCTAACTCAATTTTCTTTGGTCATACTGAGGAGTTCTGATCAGATACCCTCTGGTAGAAGAGCACATAGGCATTCCAGTATCTTCAGCATACACCACTGTACAGGTCTGCATTATAATAAAACATTAAGGAAGAGGTCAGTAAAAGTTTTTCTTGTCTTGAAAATCTAAAACAGAGGGTCCATAAATCCAGCAAAAATAACTACTCGCTAAACTTGTTAAATGCAAAATATAAATCAAATGTGGGTCTCTTGGAGTACTGCTCAGAATGGAGCTCAGGGTACTTCAGTTCTGGGACTAAAACCAATCCCTTACTTGGGAGTGATACTGGAGGGGAAGGAAGAAGCAAGGGAGTTGTTCAGTAATGGAGTAAGGAAAAGGAATAGCCTAGAAAAGTCTACGTTTAAGCAAATAGCAAGTAACATTTAAAAATATGTTCTATGGATCTCTTGCTACAGCAATGCGAGTGGGAGCACCAGGAGCCCAATCTCAGAGTGGGACACCACGGATTGTTTTATGAAAACGGCAGCTGGGATGTGGAGGAAGAGCCCCCTGCAAGTTGGACAGGAGCCACAAGCTGCACTCTGAACCTGACCACTCTGCACCAATGCCATCGGCCCGTGGGTCTCCGAGGGGACCTGCCAATTGGACTGCAAATTCCCCAGTTTGCCCCCAGGTATTATAGAAAATTATTTGTGTAAATAATGTAAAGAAAACACACCTATGGCAAAAACATATGCATGCTCTTTCACACAGGGTGAAATCATAACTGGCCTCATCTAAACATTTCCTCAAAGATCAACCAAATCTAGGTCAATTCTGGTAAACATATTATATTCAACCTTAAAGGTTGCCACCATTAGATGCATGGCTATGGTAGTATGGTACCTACATCTAAACTAGTGAATCGAATGCAGGTAAGAATTCAGAAATGCCCCCAGATGATTTCAAAGCCAAATTTCAGCTAAGGTCTCCACAAAATGGCTATTTTCAAACATAGCACATTCTGACTGGGTTTGCTGAGGTACTTTCCCTCGCACATTTTTTTTGTCCTGGGACTGGGGGTTGTGGAAGGAAAGACTGCTTTGCAATATTGCATAATAAATATGGTTCTAAAAGTGCAGGTGTTAGAAATATCTTCCCTAATTAACCACACTCCTATGTAAGTGAAAAGGAAATCTGAAAATTTTAGTGGCAAATTACTTCTTCTGAAACTAATCTTAATGTTGGACTTCTTTATTCATTAGTTTCTCTTTGATATTCGTATCATCCCCGTAACTCACTCTTCTTTCACACCAACCTGCACCCCGCAAGGCTGTTGTAAAGAATTACCTTTAAAAAATCTTATAAGCAGCTGGAACATTTTCATTCCAGTTATCAACGAGATCGTTCATGGTTCTTTAACTAGAATAGAAATGTTAGAAAAAGAATAAAATCTGTTGTAGTTTTACATAAAGAACACTACTTCCAATTTTATACAGAACTATAAATTAAAAATAAACTAATGGAAAATAGTTATTTGTAAATAATTACTTTGATCATCAACTTTTGATCTCTATTCTCCTCCAAAGCATTCATACTTCAGGGTCTCACGATTTAGGTCCAAGTCTCCTCTGTGTCACTAAATGTCTACCACTTTCCCTTTCCACACCCCATAGAGCCCAGATGCCAGAGAAATAAAAGGTTAAAAAAACAAGCATCCTGGCTGGGTGCAGTGGCTCCTGGTTGTAATCCCAGCACTTTGGGAGGCCGAGGTGGGAGGATCTCATTGAGCTCCAGAATTTGAGACTGGCATGGGCAATATGGCAAGACCCCGTGTCTCTACTGAAAATACAAAAATTAGCCAGGCGTAGTGGTGTGTGCCTGTAATCCCAGCTACCCAGAAGACTAAGGCAGGAGATTCACTTGAATCTGCAAGGTAGAGGTTGCACTGAGCTGAGATCGTGACACTGCATTCCAGCTTGGGTGACAGAGCAAGACTGTCTCAAAAAAAGAAAGAAAGAGAAAGAAAGGAAGAAAGGAAGAAAGGAAGAAAGGAAGAAAGGAAGAAAGGAAGAAAGAAAGAAAGAAAGAAAGAAAGAAAGAAAGAAAGAAGAAAAGAAAGAAAGAAAGAAGAAAGAAAGAAAAAAAAAAGAAAAGAGAGAAAGAAAGAAAAAAAAACTGTTAATTGTTTTAAAAACAAAATCATTCCCAACGTATGTTCCCTCACATTCCTAAATTTTTGCAAGTGCTGTCTCTTCTATCTACGAAAAAGTGTTTCCACTTCGTTGGAAACGTTGATGTTACATAACACTCAACTCTGACCTACAAAGAATAAGTCTGGCTTCCTATGACGTTCCAGGAGACAGCGAAAGGCAGCTTGAAAAGCATCCTCCCATCCCGGGTCTGGTATTCCAGTGCACCCACAACTTCCCTCCCTCTTGCAGGTCCCAACACATACTGAGCTGCTCATGGCTCCATCGCTGGGCTCGCATTCTTCTCATTGCTGGAATGGAATGACCTTCCTCTGCTTGCTTCACTTGCCTCGATAGCTTTTAAGGTTCTCTTTTAAATTTTACCACCAGGCCCTAAATTTCATCCACCATACATGAGGATGATCCTAGGTGGACATCAGAACCCAATTGGACATCCCGTCTCCAGGTGGATAATAGGCTCCTGGTGGATGTCCAGCCCCAGGTTGACACCAAGGCTCCAGGCAAACACCAGGCCCAAGGTGAGCATTAGGCTTCCGGTAAACACCAGGCCCATGTGGATTACTAGGCCTCAGGCAGATGTCAGGCCCCAGGTGTACCCTCGGGCCCCAGGTGAGTATCTATGCCCCAGCTGAACATCAGTCAACAGGTGGATGCCCAAGCCCTTGGTAAACACCAGACAACAAATGAACATCAGGCCCCAGAGAGACATTTGGTCCAAGTGGATACCTAGGTGGCTTGGTGAACCTCAGGCTCCTGATAAACACCCAGGCCACAGAAAGATAACAGGCCACACCTAAACACCCAGGCCTCAGGTGGGTATCAGGCCCCAGCTAAACACCAGGCCCCAAGTGGACACTGAACTCAGGTGCCAGGCTGACACCCAGGCCCAGTTGCACACCAGGTCATAGGGGAATATCAGGCCCCGAGAGGATACTCAAGCCCCAAGTAGGTATCAGACTGCAGGTGAACACCCATCCCCAGAAGAACACCCAGAACACCCATCCCCAGAGGCTACGCAAGCCCCAAGTAGCCATCAGGCCCCAAGCGAACACCAAGCCCGACGTGGATATCAGAACCCAGGTAGGCACCCGGCCTAGGGAGTACTCCTAGGCCCCAGGTAGACAAGGTCCCACGTGCACACGTGGCACCAGGTGAATAATCAGTCCCAATGTGGACACAGGATCCCAGGTGAACATCAGGCTCAAGGCTGACAGCCAGGCACCAGGTTTACATGAGGACTCAAGTGAAAACTTCACTCCGAATGGACATCAGACCCCAGGCGAAATTCAGACCCAAGTGAATACCAAGTGATACCTAGGCTCCACTTGGACAGCTAGTCCCCAGGATTTCAGGCCCTAGGGTGACACCCAGGCTCCAGGTGGACATTAGGCTCATGGTAGAAATTAAGATACAAGTTAACACCTAAGAATTCGGTAAACAGGAGAGCACATGTAAATTACTAGGCGCCTGGTGAACACCCACGCCCCAGGATGACACCAGGCCCCAGGTGAACATCACGTCCCAGGGTAACATCAGGCCTCATATGGATACCTAGATGCCTGGTGAACGTGAACATCAGGCCACAGATTGAAACCAAAGCCACAGAAGGGTATCAGACCCCATGTAAATACCCAGGCCCCAGGTGGGAATCAAGACCTCCTGGTAAACACCAGGCTCCTAGTAGACATTAAGGCCCAGCACAATGCCTGGCCCCAGGTGAACAACAGGCCTAAAGTAGCTATCAGGACCCAAGCGGACACTGGACTCAAGGTATGTACATCAGGTGTACCATAGTAATCCACATGGGGCCTGGTGTTTACCGGTGTCCAGCGTCCCAGTTGGACACCAAGTCACACGGGGACACAGACCCCAGGTGGACACCCAGTCTCAGGATGGAAATCAGGCCCTAGTTAAACAGAAGGCCCCAGGTGAACATCAGGCCCCTGGTGGACACCCAGGCCCCAGGTGGACATCAGACCCAAAGTAAATACCCCAGGCAGGTTATTGGTCCCAGGAAAACACCCAAGCCCCAAGGAGAAATCAGACTGCAGGTGAACTCTGGTCTGCAGGTGTGCATCAGGCTGGGCATCCATCTGGGACCTGTGTTCACCGGGGGCCTATGTCCACCTTGGGCCTGCTGTTCATCTATGGCCTGGCGTTCACCTGGGTCCTGAGTCAACCTGATGCCTGATACCCACCTGGGACCTACACAGTCACCTTGGGGCCTGGTAGTCACTTGAGGGCTGGTGTCCTCCTGGGGCCTGATGTCAACCTGCAGTGTAGGCATCCACCAGGGACCTGATGTCCACCTGACGTCTGAGGTTCGACTGGGGTTTGGTGGCCACCTGGAGCCTGGTATCCATCTAAAGCCTGGGTTCTGCTTGGGGCTTGGATGACTGGGCACGAGTAAACAGATCCTCCATCCCCTGGAGATCAAGGTTCCCATGGGACCAGGGCAGCAAGAATTGCTAAGTTTGGGTGCCCCTAGAGTGGATTCCTCAGAGGTCCTCATTAGAGACACATAGATGGTGTTCTTGTTTGGACTCTGTCTGGGCACAGAGCTATCTCGGGGCAAGGGGGAACTCAGCTTAGTGCACAAACTTGTTGCTTGAGCTTGGACACTCAACTTCATTTTTCTGGGTTTGTTTCTCTACCTGAGAAGTAAGGGAGTCAGGCAAGCAAAGCTCATGATTTCCAAAGTTCTAATATTCCATGAATCTATGATTCCATAATATATTCAATGCTTATTCATTTTTATCAAATATATATTTATAAAATTGATTCACTCCTGTACAAATATTTATTTTCAAAAGTTTCTTCTTGGGCTGAGATCTGAGAAGGATTTAATAACTTAGTCTCAGGCGCCCTTAGCTTTATTATACTCTTCTCAGCATTTGATAAAGTAGGTAATGAAAAATATGGAAGAAGTTTTGTTTAAACAATGAAGAAATGTATACAATAAAGAAATGCATGCATGTAAATACATATGTTTCTACCCTATAAAGCCAAAATGTATACACTTCTTTTTTAATCAAAACCAGGGTAATTGGGATATCCATCACCTCAAATACTAAAAATACAAAAAAAAAAAAAAGTTAGCCTAGCCGGGCATGGTGGTGCAGGTCTGTAGTCCCAGCTACTCAGGAGGCTGAGGCAGGAGAATCACTTGAACCTGGGAGGCAGAGATTGCAGTGAGCCGAGATCGCACCACTGCACTCCAGCCTGGGCGACACAGCAAGACTCTGTCTAAAAAAGAAAAAATCAAAATGTAAAAAAAAAATCCAGTTGGTAAAATTTTTTAAGAGTTCAAAATTCCCACATCAAAAAGAAAATTAAAACCAAATGATTTATAAATTAAAGAAAAAAATATGAAAACTAGCCTTAAATGCTTTTATTATCTATGAGGAAATAGGAAAGTAAATAAAAAGTATTTTTATTTCAAAATTATTTTGTCAAATAAATATGTTAACATCGCTTTAAAAGTTTTTGTTTGTGGCCAGGCACGGAGGCCTGTAATCCCAGCACTTTGGGAGGCTGAGACAGGTGGATCACCTGAGGTTGGGAGTTTGAGACCAGCCTGACGAACATGGAGAAACCCTGTCTCTATAAAAAATACAAAATCAGCCAGGCGTGATGGTGCCTGCCTGTAATCCTAGCTACTCAGGAGGCTAAGGAAAGAGAATTGGTTGAACCTGGGAGGTGGAGGTTGCGGTGAGCCGAGAATAGATAAAGAAGATGTGGTGTATATACACAATGGAATATTGCCCAGCCATAAAGGAATGAAATCCTGTCATTTGCAACAACATGGATAGAACTAGAGGTCATTATCTTATGTGAAATAAGCTAAGCTCAGAAAGACAAATATCCCATGTTCTCATTCACATGTGGGAGCTTAAAGAGTGGATCATGGAAGTAGAGAATAGAATGATGGTTACCATCTACTTTATCTATTCATCCATTGATGGACACTTAGGTTGATTCCATGTCTTGGCTATATATCCGCCAGTGAGATTTCTGGATCATCCATAAGCTTATGGATCATAAGGTAGCTTAGCTTGTCAAGCACCCTCCAAGTTGTTTACCATAATGGTTGTACTACTTTACATTTCCATTAACAGTGTGTAAGCATTCTCTTTCTCTCCATCTTCACCAGCGTTCGTTATTTATTTATTTTTTATTCTATTTTATTTTTTGAGATGGAGTCTCGCTCTGTTGCCCAGGCTGGAGTACAATGGCACGATCTCAGCTCACTGCAACCTCTGCCTCCCAGGTTCCAGCCATTCTCCTGCCTCAGCCTCTGGAGTAGGTGGGACTACAGGCATGCACCACCATGCCCGACTGATTTATCTATTTTGAGTAGAGATGGGGTTTCACCATGTTGGCCAGGCTGGTCTCAAACTCCTGACCTCAAGGATCCACCTCAAGCAGCCTCCCAAAGTGCTGGGTTTACAGGCCTGAGCCATCGCTCCCAGCCTATTTTTTAAGTAATAGCCTTTTAGACTGGGGCGAGATGATATCTCATTGTAGTTTTGATTTGCATTTCTGTGATGATTAGTGATGTTGACCATTGTATGTCTTCTTCTGAGAAATGTCTACTTAGGTCTTTTACCCATTTTAATTAGATTATTTATTTTTTCCTATTGAACTGATATATATTCTGGTTATTAATCTCGTGTCAAGTGAGTAGTTTGCAAATATTTTCTCCCATTCTGTGGGTTGTCTCTTCACTCTGTTGATTGCTTCCTTTGCTGTGCAGAAGCTTCCAGGCTTCATGCAATCCTATTAGTCTATTTTTGCTTTTGTTGCCTGCACTTTCAAGATCTCATCCCCAACAATCTTTACCCAGATCAACATCCTGTAGCATTTCCCCAATGTTTTCTTCTAGTAGTTTCATACTTCCAGGTCTTACATTTAAGTCTTTAATCCATTTTGAGTTGATTTTTATATATGGTAAGAGAGGGGAGTCTAGTTTCTTTCTTCTGCATGTGGATATCCAGTTTACCCAGCAGCACTGATTGGAGAGACTGTCCTTTTTTCTCGTGTATATTCTTGGTGCCTTTGTTGAAAATAAGTTTATAATAAAAGTGTGGATTTATTTTTGGGTTCTCTAGTCTGTTCCATTGATCCGTGTGTCGGTTTTTATGATAGTACCATGCTGTTTGAGTTACTATAGCTTTGTAGTATACATATTCTTATTTTATGCCCAAGGAGCAATTACACATACCGACCATTTTCTTGGCTACAACAAAAACTTAAATAAATTCCCTAAACATTGATTTCATTAGGTATATTCTCTTCAGGCTTATTTGGATTTATGAAACCAAATATTGGATTTATGGAGCCAAAAATCATAAATCAAAAATCAAAATATACCCAGCACTTTGGGAGGCTGAGGCAGGTGGATCATCTGAGGTTAAGAGTTCAAGACCAGTCTGGCCAACATGGTGAAACCTAGTCGTTACTAAAAATACAAAAATTAACCAGGCATGGGGGAGCACACCTGTAGTCCTAGTTACTTGGGAGGCTGAGGTGGGAGGATTACTTGAACCTGAGAGGCAGAGGTTGTAGTGAGCCAAGATCATGCCACTGCACTCCAGCCTGGGTGACGGAGTGAGATTCCATCTCAAAACAAACAAAAAAAAATCAGGCTGGGCGCCATGGCTCATGCCTGTAATCCCAGCATATTGGGAAGCCGAGGCAGGTGGATCGTCTGAGGTCAGGAGTTCGAGACCAGCCTGGCCAACATGGCGAAACCCTGTCTCTACTAAAAATACAAAAAAAAAAAAAAAAAAAAAAAAAAATTCCAAAAAAAAAAAAAATTAGCCAGGCATGGTGGTGCATGCCTGTAGTCCCAGCTATTCGGGAGGCTGAGGCAGGAGAATCACTTGAACCTGGGAGGCAGAGATTGCAGTGAACCGAGATCGCACCATCACACCACTGCACTCCAGCCTGGGCGACAGAGCGAAACTCTACCTGAAAAAAAAAAAAAATCCAGTTGGTAAAACTTTTTGAGTTCATAATTCCCACATCAAAAAGAAAATTAAAACCAGATGATTTATGAATTAAATAAAAAAATACAAAAACTCATAGTAAAGTAGCCTTAAATGCTTTTATTACCTATGAGGAAATATAAAAGTAAATAAAAACCATTTTTATTTCAAAATTATTTTGTCAAATATATTAACATAGCTTTAAAAATTTTTGTTTGTGACCAGTCACGGTGGCTCACGCCTATAATCCCAGCACTTTGGGAGGCCAAGACGGGTAGATCACCTGAGGTTGGGAGTTTGAGACCAGCCTGACGAACATGGAGAAACCCCATCTCTACTAAAAATACAAAATCAGCTGGGCGTGGTGGTGCATGCCTGTAATCCTAGCTACTTAGGAGGCTGAGGCAAGAGAATTGCTTAAACCTGGGAGGCGGAGATTGTAGTGAGCCGAGATCGTGCCATTGCACTCCAGCCTGGGCAACAAAAGCAAAACTCTGTCTCAAAAAAAAAGAAAAAAGAAGAGTGTGTGTTTAGTTTAGACGGAGTCTGGCTGTTGTTGGCCCAGGCTGGAGCGCAATGGCGCTATCTCGGCTTACTGCAACCTCCGCCTCCCAGGTTCCAGCCACTATCCTGCCTAAGCCTCCCAAGTGGCTGAGATTATAGGTGCCCACCACCACACCCGGTTAGTTTTTGTATTTTTAGTAGAAATGGGGTTTCACCATGTTGGCCAGGCTGGTCTCAAACTCCTGACTTCTGGTGATCCACCCGCCTTGGCCCCAAAGTGCTGGGATCACAGGCATGAGCCACCACACCTGGTCTTAAAAGTTAAATACATTTTTTAATTAAAAGAAGTCCATCCCCATCTCTGAGAACCTTTCCACCCCTGAGTCCCACTTTCCAGTGTAAATGTTTTTGTGTATTTCCAAATAATATGCTTGTAATGCTATTTTGAAACACCAATTTGCAGTTACATTGTATGCATTCTCTTCCCGTCATGACAATTGAAGAGCAAGACTTTACATCGACCTCACCATCCCATTTCCTTTCCCGTACAGTTTTGGGGTGAGTCACTGTTTATCACTGACACTCTGCCTCTGTTGTTTGCTGTTGGGCCAAATGGTGTATTAATACTGCTTTTTCTCTTCTACAACTTGTAGTTGTCTCTGAAGTTAATAGTTAATGACAAAAAGTAGTTGCCTTTTTCATTTGCCAATTTTTTTTTTTTTTTTTTTTTTTGAGACGGAGTTTCACTCTTGTTGCCCAGGGTGAGGTGCAGTGGTGCAACCTCAGCTCACTGCAGCCTCCGCCTCCCAGGTTCAAGCAGTTCTGTCTCAGTCTTCGAGTAGCTGGGATTATAGGTGCCCACCACCATATATAGCTGATTTTTAAATATTTTTAGTAGAGACAGGGTTTCACCATGTTGGCCAGGCTGGTCTCGAACTCCTGACCTCTGGTGACCCACCTGTCTTGGCTTCCCAAAGTGCTGGGATTACAGGCGTGAGCCCACCCCCCCTACCTTTTTTTTTTTTTTTTAAACAAAATCTTGCTCTGTCACCCAGGCTGGAGTGCAGTGGCGCAATTGTGGATCACTGCAGCCTCGAACTTCCTGGCTCAAGAGATGCTCCTGCCTCAGTCTCTTGAGTAGCTAGGATTACAGGCCACATGCCACGATGCCCAGTCAAAATATTCTTTTGTAGAGATAGGGTCTGCCTATGTGGCTCAGGCTGGTCTTGAACTCCTGCCTCGGCCTCCCAAAGTATTGGGATTACAGGTATGAGCCATTGCGCCCTGCTACATTTGGCATTTATTCTGACGTTATCCTTCCCATAGTCTAAAATTAATTTTTCCAGGTTTTTGAGTTATAATTGATACATAATAAAATTACCAATTTAAATGTACACTTTGATGAGTTTTGATAATTTTGGGCAGTTATGTAATCATCATCACCAGATACAGAAAATTAGAAACTCTGAGGTGAAAAAAGGGGAAAAGATAGAATAAAAAGATACAGAAAGTTTCCATCACCCTAAAAAGTTTTTTTGTTTTCATTTGCAGCTGATCCTTTCCCATTGATCTGCTTTCTTCCATTGTAGTTTTATCTTTCCTAGAACTTGGTCTAGATGGAATCACACAATATGTGGTCTTTTGCATTTGGTTTCATTCACTTAGCATGATGTCTTTGAGATTCATCCACGTTGTTGATGTATTACTAATTCGTTGCATTTACTAGCACTGCGTTCCTTTTTGTCACTGAGTAGTATTCTGTAGTAGGGAGGTCCACAGTTTTTATATCGGTTCAACAGTTGACAGAAATTTGAGTTGTTCCAGTTTGGAGCTACTATATATGATGATGTATGCATATCTGTATATATGTATAGAGCATGTGTATAACACTGCCATGTACGTTTCTGTAATGTCTGTGTGTAGGCATATATTTTCATTTTTCTTGTAATATGATTGCTGGGTCATATGATAAATGCATTTTTAACTTTGTAAGATACTGCAATATCATTTTGCAAAAATGACTATAATTTTGCGTTCTTATCAGAAAGGGAGAAGGAAAGGAAAAAGTACTTGGATAAACAACTAAGAGACCAGTCCTCAGAGAAGCTGCTTGTCTGAAAAAATCACAGCTACGGCAAAAATCGAGCAGCCTGGGGAAAATTCAGACTGCAGCTGCAGAGCTAAGCCACAAATAAGCAGACTGCCTGGCCAAGTCCAACACAGAAGCCCTTTGTTGTTTGATTAACAAGCTCCCAGGAAAATGTTTCCTCGCCTTTTTAGACGTGTGCACAGTGGGTTCTGTGGGACCTTGCACAGGGAGGAGGGCGGCTTACCTAAAACAAACCCACAGTCATACAAACAAAAAAAGCAGCACTTTGTCAAGGCCTAGAGACACACCCATAGCTGCATTAAGATAAGGGGAACTGCACAGACAGCTTTATTGATGAGTTACTCAAACTGCTACAGAGATGATAGAAATTTCTTATAAAAGCTTTTGAATTCAGCGGGGCATGGTGGCTCACACCTGTAATCCCAGCACTTTGGGAGGCCAAGGCGGGCGGATCACAAGGTCAAGAGATGAAACCATCCTGGCTAACACGGTGAAATACTCTACTAAAAATACAAAAAAATTAGCCAGATGTGGTGGCACGTGCCTGTAATGCCAGCTACTCGGGAGGCTGAGGCAGAGAATTACTTGAACCCAAGAGGCGGAGGTTGCAGTGAGCTGAGATCGTGGAGATTGTGCCACTGCACCCCAGCCTGGGCGACAGAGCAAGACCATAAAAAAAAAAAAACCAAACAAAAAAAATCAAGTTACCATGTAAGTGTAAGTCTATTTTCAGAATTTTTGCTTTGTTTCAGCTGTCTCTATGTCCAACGTATACCAATACTAACTATACTGTCTTGATTACTAAAGCTTTATGTTAAATTTTGAAATCAAGTAGTGTAAATGATCTGACCTTGTTCTTATTTTTCAATTCTATTTTGGTTATTTTAGGTCCTTTACTTTTCTATATAAACTTTTAAATTAACTTGCCAATTTCTTCAAAGATGCCTGTTAAGATTTTGATTTGGATTAGATTGAGCAATTTGGGTAGAATTAATTTATTTCTAAGTGTTTCACTTTCCAATGTTATCCCAAATTGAGTAAGTTTTATTTCCTAATTACTTTATTTTCTAACGGATAGAAACATAATTGATTTTTATATATTGACCTTGTATTCTAAAATTAACTTATTAATTCTAGGAACATTTTTATAGCTTCAGTCTTTCTTTTTTCTATAATTCACTTTTCTTTTTTTTTGTAGAGATGGGGTCTCACTTTATTTCCCAGGCTGGTCTCAAACTCCTGAGCTCAAGTGGTCCTCCTGCCTTGGGATCTCAAAGTGCTGGGATTACAGACATGCATGAGCCACCGCACCCGGTCCCATCTTACTTTCTATGCAGATAGACATGTGCACTAAAGCAAGGCTCAGCAAACTTGTACTGTAAGGAGCCAGATAGTAAAACCTTTAGGTGATGCCGGTCTCTGTTGAGATTACTCAGTGCTGCCATTAGAGCCTAGAAGCAGCCACAAGCAATATTAAACAAATGGTCGGGCTATGTTCCAATAAATCTTTATTTTAAAGAGCAAGTGGTTACCAGCTTCTGTTGGGAGGAGTTAAAAAACATTTTTAAAAACTGAAGAAAAAAACAGGTGGAGGGCTGGCTTTTGCTTAGAGGCTACAATTTGCCAAGTCCTGTTCTGAAGGGTTTTTTTTAATTTTTAATTTTTGTGGGTACACAATAGGTGTATATATTTGTGGGGTACATGAGATTTTCTGATGTAGGCATGCAATGTGAAATAAGCGCATCATGGAGAGTGGGGTATCCATCCCCTCCAGCATTTGTCCTTTGTGTTACAAACTGTTCATGAGTTCTATATAGGTGAAGTCATACAATGTGCATTCTTTTGTCTGATTTCGTTAAATTAGCATAATTATTCTGAGATTCACCCATGCTGTAGCTATAGTTTATTATTTTTTGTTGCTCAAAAAAATTCCATTAAATGGCTATGCCAGAATGAAGTCACTCTTGTTAGATCCAGGCAAAATAGGGCCAGGAAGGCATGAAGCGGGGTGGAGGGAGCTCATGCTTGCATGTCTGAGATAAGAACTGTTTGCAAGGACTTTCTTAAAGCCCCACAAGAAAGCCCTTCACATCCTGCATGCACCTCCTGCTTCGCATGGCTTGCACGTTTTGCACATATACATAGATTTCTATGACAAGGCTTATTGCTAGGCATTCTTTAGGACTTAGGACTGCAGTGATTCTGGTAAGACGCTCTTGGAAGAACACTTTCCAGTAACATCACCTCGGTCAATGCAAACTGATGGCAAATCTGGCTTTGAGCCAGAGAAACCAATGAACTCTGTTTCCAAGCAGTTATGTGAACACCTCTCTTTCTGCCAATAAAAGCTTCCTCTCTTCCCCTTCCCTCACCGGGTGCCCCTGTGGCTTGCCATAGGCCATTCTAGGTCATAATCCTCTTTCCTATTCCCAGTAAATTCATCGTGTTTGGAGACAGTTTTCTCTGAAGTCTTTTTTTAGGTTGACATGATCTGGTATCAGAAGTGCTCCAGAGGCAAAATGACTTTTGGAGGGACTGGCGGCTTCCGGAGCTGGGGAGATGCCACAGTTGAACCCTTTGCACCCTCCACCTCCCCGGGTCACCTTTTCTCTGCCCAGGTAAATCTTCTTTCAGGTCGAGCTCCTGCTCTTTGATAGCAGCTCCCTGTTGGCCTTATCTGGGGTCTGCTTGGACGAAGGCACCTTCACAAAGAATCCTGCCTCCCTTCTAGGGCTGGAAAAGACTTGTTCTCTTTTCTGGCAAGTCGTTTCTGGTCCAAAGACAGTTTATCTCCTGGTTCTGGTGAGTGCACTTGTGGTTTCAGTTTTTTGTGTACATACTTCCATTTGTTGCTATACTTTTCTTTATTTCTGAAAATCTTTCTTTTATAAAAATGGTGGGTTTGGCCGGGCGCAGTGGCTCACGCCGGTAATCCTAGTACTTGGGAGGCCGTGGAGGGTGGATCACTTGAGGTCAGGAGTTCAAGATCAGCCTGGCCAATATGGTGAAACCCCGTCTCTACTAAAAATACCAAAATTAGCCAGGCCTGGTGGTGCACACCTGTAGTCCCAGCTACTTGAGAGGCTGAGGCAGGAGAATCACTTGAACCTGGGAGGTGGACGCTGTGGTGAGCCAAGATCGCGCCACTGCACTCCAGCGTGGGTGACAGAGCGAGACTCCGTCTCCAAAAAAAAGCTGGGCTCGAGACCCCCCCCTTTAAGAAACCTCAGGACTGTCACCACCTTTCTATGAGGGACCTCAGTCTCCGAAGAAAAAGCCGCCTGTGTTGAGGATAAACTGGTACGTGGAAGACCACTAGGGGGCCTGCCAGACTCAAGAAAAAAATCTGTGCATCTAGGAGACATTTGGTTACAGGTTGTATAATTAGAGCCCAGGCTGTCTGCCGAGTCAAACAAACATCCCGGCCTAAGGACACTGTAAAACACAACACCAGTCCAAACCCCCAGCGTTCGCTAACAGAGTTTACAGGAGTTTTCTTTTGCTCTTGAGAGATTAAGAAGAAGCAGAATGAGATCCCCCAAATTCCAAAGCATGCAATAATGGTCCCCTTCTGGGACTCCTGCTGGCTACACGTTCTAAAATGTTGGTTCTCTCTAGCCCACACTTAAAAAGCAACAGACTGACCTCCCAGCACTTTGGGAGACTGAGGCAGATGGATCACCTGAAGTCATGAGTTCAAGACTAGCCTAGCCAACATGGTGGAACCCCGTCTCTACTAAAAATACAAAAAAATTAGCCAGGCGTGGTGGGCACCTATAATCCCAGCTACTCATGAGACTGAGGCAGGAGAATCCCTTGAACCTGGGAGGTGCAGGTTGCAGTGAGCCAAGATCACACCACTGCACTCCAGCCTGGGAGACAGAGTCAGACTGTCAAAAAAAACACACAAAAAACAAAAAAAGCAAGGCGGGGCACAGTGGCTCATGCCTGTAATCCCAGCACTTTGGGAGGCTGAGGCGGGTGGATCAGGAGGTCAGGAGATCAAGACCCTCCTGGCTAACATGGTGAAACCCCGTCTCTACTAAAAAATACAAAAAATTAGCCAAGCGTGGTGGTGGGTACCTGTAGTCCCTGCTACTCGGGAGGCTGAGGTAGGAGAATGGCGTGAACCCGGGAGGCAGAGGTTGCAATGAGCCGAGATCGCACCACTGCACTCCAGCCTGGGTGACAGAGTGAGACTCTGTCTCAAAAAAAAAAAAAAAAAGAAAGAAAGAAAAGAAAAGAAAAATCAATGGATGGAGTATCCCAACACTAATTTTGTTCTTCAGTGAAAAAAATTTATTATTTTGTTCTTCATAATGGAGGTCTTATGAGTTCCCCAAACTTGTCTTTCTTAAGACAAAATTAGGGTACCGTAGTCCTAAAACCAAACTATCTGAATGAGAGGCATATTTCAATTGGTACCTCGAAGCGTCTGAGTGCATTCAGGATTCTAAAATTGCCTCCTGATCTCAGGCTGGGCATGGTGGCTCACCCCTATAATCCCAGCCCTTTGGGAGGCTGAGGCAGGTTGATCACTTAAGGTCAGGAGTTTGAGACCAGCCTGGCCAACATGGTGAAACCCTGTCTCTACCAAAAGTACAAAAATTAGCCAGGTGTGGTGGTGCATGCCTGTAATCCCAGCACTCTGGAAGGCCGAGGCAGGTGGATCACTTGAGCTCAGGAGTTCGAGACCAGCCTGACCAACATGATGAAACCCCATTTCTATTAACAATACAAAATTAGGCCGGGTACAGTTACTCACATCTGTAATCCCAGCACTTTGGGAGGCCGAGGCTAGTGGATCACCTGAGGTCAGGAGTTTGAGACCAGCCGGGCCAACATGGTGAAATCCTGTCTCTACTTAAAATACAAAAATTAGCCAGGTGTGGTGGCAGGTGCCTATAATCCCAGCTACTCTAGAGGCTGAGGCAGGAGAATCGCTTGAACCTGGGAGGCAGAGGTTGCATTGAGCCGAGATCACACCATTGCACTCCAGCCTGGGGGACAAGAGTGAAACTTCATCTCAAAAACAAAACAAAACGAAACAAAACAATTAACCAGGCATGGTAGTGCATGCCTGTAACTCTAGCTACTAGAGAGGCTGAGGCAGGAGAAGCGCTTGAACTCAGGAGGTACAGGTTGCACTGAGCTGAGATTGTGCCAATGCACTCCAGACTGGGTGACAGAGTGAGACCCTGTTTCAAAAAAAAAAAAAAAAAAAATTGCCTTGATTTCCTCCGCTCTCACCATCCCTGAACCTGGTCCTGTTAAAACTTTTCCCTTGTAAGTTAAACTCACGAATGATTCTTCTATACCCAAAATTAATTTTGTTCCTCAGAGCATGGCTGAATTTTGAGCCATTGCCAAGGAATTCTCAAAGGTCATTGAAGACCCTCACTAATTTGCTGATGAATTCAGCACAGTGCTCAGGTTTATTGGCTGGTGTTTCTAACCTATGCCAGCTGGGTCATACACTTTTTAGTGAAGGCCAGGCTCAACACTGATGGCCAAGTCTCATTGGCATGACCCCGAGGAGGATTTAGGCAAAAACTAAGAAAAAGTCCCAAGATGTGGCAAAACAAACACACACACCACACACACACAGACACACACACACACAAACACACACCAAAAGTCTATTCTTGAGTCTTTTCCTACAATCTTAGTCTGGAGTAAAATCTATGCCTGTACCCAAGAACCTAACAAGCCCATTTACAACTATTATAGTCCGCTCCAGGTTGTATTTAAAGAAAATTCTGGATTACCCATGGATGGTGAATCTGTTCAAGTAGGAGTTAATTCTGTTTGTGAATGGCCCTTCTAGAAAACTTTCCCAGCTTGTCAAGAGGGCCTGCCTGGAATGGGAAACTCTGCCCACGTCTGATCTAGTTAATTTGGCAAAAATCAGCCTGCCCACACACTTGAGGCCAGTGCCTGTTTAGCTGCAGAGAAAAAGAAAAACCTTGTGGGCTGGGCACAGTGCTTCATGCTATAATCCCAGAACTTTGGGAGGCCGAGGGGGGAGATTCACCTGAGGGCAGGAGTTTGAGACCAGCCTGGCCAACATGGAGAAACCCTGTCTCTATTAAAAGAATACAAAAATTAGTTGGGTGTGGTGGCGGGTGCCTGTAAATCTCAGCTACTTGAGAGGCTGAGGCAGGAGAATCACTTGAACCCGGGAGGCGGAGATTGCAGTGAGCCGAGATCGCGCCACTGCAGTCCAGCCTGGGCCACAGAGTGAGACTCTGTCTCAAAAAAAAAAAGAAGAAGAAGAAGAAGAAGAAGAAGAGAAGAAGAAGAAGAAGAAGAAGAAGAAGAAGAAGAAGAAGAAGAAGAGGAAGAAGAAGAAGAAGAAGAAGAAGAAGAAGAAGAAGAAGAAGAAGAAGAAGAAGAAGAAGAGAGAAAAACCTTGTGGCTGTTACAACATTGTTTTTTCTTCAAACAAGTATAGGGCTGCCTGACTTATGCCCAGCCCTGCAGACATAACAGGAGGGAAAGGGAGAACTCCTGGCTCTGCTGCAAAAGAGAGAATCTCCAGTTCTCCCGCTTAATCATTTGGGTGAAACCACCCTTCAATTTGGGAATGAAGTCTTAATTGTTCTGAGAGCTGAAAATCTCCAGCCTCCTCTCCGACTGAGTGGACCCTACCCCCTCCCCAGTCTTGGCCAAGAAGATCCCAGAGAAGCCTTAGAAACTGAATTTTCAGCCAAAACCGAACAGAAGGCCGGATACACCTCATTATACCCTCTCCCTTTCGTGGTTTAGATTCAACAGCTGCCCAGCATTAAGGTTGAAGTAGAGATTGTAATACTGACAGAACTGACTCTCTGTGGCATTAAGACACCCAATTATAAACAGGACCTAAGGCCATGCCAGGCAAGGGTTAAGTCATGTAGCCCCACACTTAAAGAAGAAGCAGTGTTGTAACTGGGCAAGGTTTTCCTTTTCTATGCAGGTAAACAAGCACTGACCTCAAGATACTGCAATACTGAAAAAATTGCAGCTCATTGAGGCTGGAGGCTGGCTGACCCTGCCCCTTCAACCCGCCAGAACTGCACCTTTCACTGGACAAGAGACTGACTTCAGCAACTTTCTCCTGATGAGAGACCAGGACCTGGCTCTGGCTGCAGTGACTGGTTACACTCAAGAGCCTCCCTGTCCCTGCTTCACCTTTTGACACATAGGCGTAATTGTAATTCATTTAAATGCTGACTCTACCTCAGAGTGAACATAGGTCCTATGTAACACGCATGTCTGTTCACCCTCCATGCACACAACCCCCTTCTTGAATATTCATAGCTCATCCTATAACTTGCTAAATATGTATACTTGGCCAACCTTTTGAGAATAAATTCCTGTTCCATCTAGCCCGTCCTCCCAGCTCCCCAACTGTCTGTTTCTGGTCCCTGCTGGAGGTGGAGTTTACACTTTCTGGCTTGTCAGAATGGCCACCAAACTCTCCTTTCTAAATTTACAAATGTGTGATTTTTAAATTGATAGTTCATAGACACCAGAGCAACTATCAGTCCTTAACCCGACCAGCCTCCATCAGCCCCTGCTGAAGTGTGATGAAAAGATAAAAATGGTAGGCGTTTCCAATAAGCCTTGACCTGCATTGTTTCACACCACATTCCTTTCTGCCTTGGCCCTCCTCAAGACACCCACCCTTTTTTGCTTGTTACTACTGCCCTGTCTACCTTCTAGGATGTGATTTTCTGGAAAAATACCATCCTGGAATTTCTCTTTTCCAAAAGCCGGGGTTGTGGGGGTGGTGATAATATTAGAATCTGACAAACCAAATTGCTGACTCAACCTTGAAGTCCCCTGATTCCCCATGTTCAGTCATTTATTGTGCTTTTTTCTGTTCAGAAAACAAAAATAATACCACTCCTTCACTGCCGAATCAAACACCTGTCTCTTTATGGGCAAACTCATCCAGCGATACCGGCAAAATTCACGCCGTACTTTCTTTTTGTTTTTTGAGACAGTCTCTCTCTGTCGCCCAGGCTGGAGTTCAGCGGCGTGATCTCCGCTCACTGCACGCTCAGCCACCCGGGTTCAAGCCATTCTCCTGCCTCAACCTCCCAAGTAGTGGGGATTACAGGTGCCCAATACCATACCCGGCTAATTTTGTATTTTTTTTAGTAGAGATGGGGTTTCACCGCATTAGCCAGGATGGTCTCGATTTCCTGACCTCGTGATCTGCCCGCCTCGGCCTCCCAAAGTGCTGGGATTACAGGTGTGAACCACCACGCCCGGCCCATAGCATACTTTCTATTAAAATCTGGATTAAATAGTAAACACTATCTGTTCAACCAGATGGTATTACGAAGTCTTCAGCCTATTACAGAAGAATACAAAAGCCAGGCCTAATTGCTTCATGTCTTCGTCCTTGTAATACCCGAATTCTGCCTATTAAAAAACCAAGCAACCATGGGTGGAGGTTTGTTAGTCAAGGCAACTGAGGAGTCAGCCATGGGATCCCCCAACTGTACATGAGCCTCTAGCTGTAGACGCTTTCATGCTTGTACCACGCCCGGCATCTTCCTGCCAGCCGACTCACTTTCTAAGAGCTTCTCCTACTTGCTGCCCATTGTCTCACTCCCTCGTGGGCAATAACCTTAACCCCGCAACTTTCCTGCCCTCTCCTTCAGGCCAGACACCACACGGCTGCCAGCTCTGACAGGCCACCTCCCCTGGGCAGACACCACACGGCTGCCAGCTCTGACAGGCCACCTCCCCTGGGCAGTGCCGGCTGTCTTCGTGCACAGATGGCTCACATGTAAAGAATGATGCTGGTAGGCGCTGTGCAGGCTACACAGTCACTATGCCTTTGAGGTTGTGTTAGCAGCTTCTTTGCCTGTAGCCATTTCAGCCCCATAGGCAGAGCTGTTTGCTCTCACTGGGCCTGTCTCATTGCTAAGAGAAAGACTGTAAATCTTTATACAGACAGGAGGTATGCCTTTGCAGTTTCTGATGATTCTGGAATGTTGTGAAAGCAGAGATTTTCTTACTTCCAGTGAAGATGAAATAAAGAATGGGCTTTAGGTACAAGAATTACTAGATGCAACACAGCTGCTGTAGACCACTGGAAGCGAGACTCTGGAAGCTGGAGGAAATCATCTTGCTGATAATGAAGCAAAGAATGCTGCCCTTATATGTCCCACTTATCAAATCTCAGTCATGGCCCAGCTGAAAACACTCCCAAAAGATATTAAAACAATTTAAGATGCACAGAACTGGGCACCAGAGGCTGAAGAAGAAAAGTGGAAAAATGGTGGCTGCTGGTTTAATTAGATAAAGAGGAACACTGGTTTGGCCCAAATTAAAAAAAAAAAACAACCTGTCCCACCAGACTCTGAAGTTTCTGTTGTTATGATTATGATTATGATTATGATTATGATTTTGAAACAAGAGTTTCACTCTTGTTGCCCAGGCTAGAGTGCGATGGCGTGATCTTGGCTCACTGCAACCTCTCTCTGCCAGGTTCAAGATAATTCTCCTGCTTCAGCCTCTGGAGTAGCTGGAATTACAGGCATATGGCACCATGTCTGGCTAATTTTGTATTTTTAGTAGAGATGTGGTTTCATCATGTTGGTCAGGCTGGTCTCGAACTCCTGACCTCAGGTGATCCACCTGCCTTGGCCTCCCAAAGTGCTGGGATTATAGGCGTGAGCCACTGCGTCTGGTGAAATTTCCATTATTAACTACAATACATAATTCCAGTCATGGGCAACAGAAAAGATGATTACTTTTATGAAATAATACCGGTGGAGTAACATCAATAAATCAGCCCAAAGTGCTTATGTAGCCCACCCCACCCATCCTAAATTCAGTCCTGGAAAGCCAGTGCTCATAGCCTCTGGCCATTTATTATTCTTTTTTAAGACAGGGTCTTGCTCTGTTTCCCAGGCTGGAGTGCAGACTCCTGGGCTCCAGCGATCCTCCTGCCTCAGCCTCCCAAGTAGCTAGGAGTACAGGCCTGCGCCACCATGCGTGGCTAACTCAGGGCCATTTTAACTTCCTGATGGGCCCTGCAGGGTTTGGGGGATAGATTTCATCCAGCCACCTCCCTTAACTGAGTACACCATGTTTTAGTTCTGCTCTGAATGTTCTCCTGTTGGGTTGAAGCATATGCAGGTGAGTCATTGCTTCAGCAATGGCTAAAGTCCTATTAGAGAAGATAATCCCTCCCTGGGTAACGCCTTTGAGCTTCACAGTGAACAAGAAACTTGTTTGACTGGACAAGTTATAAAACAAGCATGTGCTCTCTGGCATATTTACATCTTACAGCACTTTGATTGTGATTATCATCCCCAGTGCCCTGGATGACTGGAACACACCCATAGTCCTCTAAAGACCCAACAACTGCCAGAGTTGATGGAAACCTTACACTTGCCATGGCCAAAAGCCCTGCCTAGAATGCTTCTGACCTTGAGGGCCCTTTGGATTATATAAACTTGCATCAGTCGTTCTACAGTGTGCTCCCAGGAGACAAAGACCTGAAACATAAAACACCACAACCTACAACAAGGAGATTTTTGTCTATTGGAAAAGACACTTACAGAAGGATTCCCTCCAGGCTAGCTAGAAAGGTGCACACCAGGTGCTGCGGGTCAACCTCTGCACAGCCAAGTGCAAAGGCATGGATTCCGGGATACGTGCATCTCATCCGAAGAAGATACCACATGTTCTCACTCATGTGGAAGCCAACAGAGTGGATCTCACAGAGGTAGAGAGGAGAACGGTGGTTACCAGAGGCTGGGAAGAGAAGAGGGAGAGGGGATGAAGAGAAGTTGGTTAAGTTAGAATAAGTGTGATAGCACAGTGAGGAAATGATAGTTCATAATTTATTGTAATACAAAATAGAAGAGTCGTAATATTCCCAACACAAAGAAAAGATAAATGTTTGAGGTGACGGGTATCCCAGTTACCCTGATTTGGTCATTGCATATTGTGTACAGGTATCAAAGTATCACATGTACCCCCAAAATATGTACAACTATTGTAAATCAGTAAAAGATAAGAGAAAAAATAAAAAGCAAAAAAAAAAAAAATCCCCCAAACCAGCTCCTAACTGGACCTGCACTCCTGTCAACAAATTAAAACGAAAACTTTCTAGGATATGAAGCAGAAGGCTCTGAGCCAGATGGCTTTTCCCAGGATGTCCAGAACAGGCCTGTAAACCCTTTCCTCGTTTCTAATTCTTGCTTGATTTTCTTCCTCTTTTCCTGGAAGGATAATTCTGTTTCCCAGTCCATCACCACAGGGGACTTACTAATTGTTGGTTCTGTCATCAGAAACCTCCCTCTGTTGATAACTCTACTGACTCCCTAGTTCAACCTGTAACATCTCACTAATACCCCAGATACAACCACCTGTACAAATTGTATCCTACCCTAAGGGTCCAAGATGAGGTCCTCATCCAATCTAGGCTTATCTACTCGAATTAAGACAGCGCGGTGAGTAGCTGGCACACCCTCAAGAGCTGCTCATGACACACAGAGATGACTTAATTTTTCAGTATGAGGCCAGGTGCAGTGGCTCACGCCTGTAATCCCAGCACTTTGGGAGGCTACGGTGGGTGGATCACCTGAGGTCAGGAGTTCAAAACCAGCCTGGCCAACATGGTGAAACCCTGTCTCTACTAAAAATAAAAAAAAATAGCAGGGCATAGGCGAGTGCCTGTAATCCTAGCTACTATGGAGGCTGAGGTGGGAGGATCACTTGAGCCTGGGAGGTGGAGGCTGCAGTAAGCTGTGATTGCACAACTGCACTCCAGCCTGGGTGACACAGCATGGCCCTGTCTCAAAACAAAACAAAACAAAACAAAACAAAACAAAACAAAAAAACACACACAAAGAATTTGGATTTCGATCGCTCCAATTTTTATTATTAAAAGTGATGGTGGCAGGGCACAGTTGCTCACACCTGTAATCGCAACACTTTGAGAGGCCAAGGAGGGAGGATCCCTTGAACCCAGGAGTTCGAGACCACCCTGGGCAACATAAAAATGAGACCCCCATCTCTACAAAATAAAAAATTTAAAAATTTAAGAAATTTGGAAAAACTGACGATGCAGTGTACATATGTCCTCACATCCCAGGGAGAATTCTAACATATACACGGAGGGTGAACCATATGAAATTGCTGACCAACTTTTTGACCTATAAAAATAGCAATTTCTTGCTTATTTTTTTGAGACACAGGCTGGAGTGTAGTGGGGCAATCTCGGCTCACTGCAACCTCCACCTCCTGGGTTCAAGCAATTCTCCTGCCTCAGCCTCCCAGGTAGCTGGGACTACCGGCGTGCGCCACCATGCCCAGGTAATTTTTGTATTTTTAGTAGAGACGGGGTTTCACCATGTTGACCAGGATGGTCTCAATCTCTTGACCTCGTGATCCACCTGCCTCGGCCTCCCAAAGTGCTGGGATTACAGGCGTGAGCCACCACGCCCAGCCTTTTATGTTTAATAGAATAGGAATTACTGGGTCATGAAGGTGGGTTTTTACATTAAATTTTACTAAATATTTGTTGTAACAATTTACTCTCACCAGTTAATAGGTGGCAGAGGAGTTCTTTCTCTAGTTTTTTGCCAACAGCTGACTTGTCACTTGGTTTCATTTCTATCTTTCTATGATGGCTGCGAAACAGTAACTCTGCTTTAATTTTCATTTTTCTTACTTTGTTAATAGAGAAATTCAGCATCTTTGCATGCATTCTTTGGACATTCTCTTTTCTTCTCCAAATTGCCCTTCCGTGTCCTTTTCCCATTTGCTAATGGATTGTTTATCTTTTTCTTATTAATTTGTTTTATTATTATTATTATTATTTTAGACAGAGTGTTGCTCTGTCGCCAGGCTGGAGTACAGTGGCACGATCTCGGCTCACTGCAACCTCTGACTCCCTGGTTCAAGCAATTCTCCTGCCTCAGCCTCCCAAGTAGCTGGGATTACACTTCACACACCACCACGCCCAGGTAATCTTTGTAATTTTAGTAGAAACAGGGTTTCACCATGTTGGCCAGGATGGTCTCAATCTCCTGACCTTGTGATCTGCCCACCTTGGCCTCTGAAAGTGCTGGGATTACAGGCGTGAGCCACCGCACCCGGCCAATTTGTTTTATTCTTTACATATTTTGGATGTTAATCTCCTGTGTTTCTACATATGCTACAGATTCATTTTCAGTTTTTGGCTTTCCTTTTAACTTTTTGTAAGCTGTCTTACCATAGTATATTAAGGTCCCATCTTTTATTGGTTCTGTTTCAGGACCCTCTGTTCTGCTCTGTTAATCCTCTTTACTATTAAATATTTCTGCCCAAATCTGTCTTAATTAAAACTTTAGAACAGACGTGGTGGCTCATGCCTGTAATCACAGCACTTTGGAAGGCTAAGGTGGGCAGATCACCTGAGGTCAGGAGTTCAAGACCAGCCTGACCAGCATGGCAAAACCCTTTCTCTACTAAAAATACAAAAATTAGCCAGGTGTGGTGGCAATGCCTGTAATCCCAGCTACTCGGGAGGTTGAGGCAGGAGAATCACTTGAACCCAGGAGGTGGAGGTTGCAGTGAGCCGAGATTGCATCACTGCACTCTAGCCTGGGCAACAGAGCAAGACTCAGTCTCAAGAAAAAAAAAAAAAAAAAAGGCCTGGAGTGGTGGCTCACACCTGTAATCCCAGCACTTTGGGAGGCCAAGGTGGGAGGATCACGAGGTCAGGAGATGGAGACCATCCTGGCCAACATGGTGAAGCCCCATCTCTACTAAAAATACAAAAAAATTAGCTGGGTGTGGTGGCGAACACCTATAATCCAGCTACTTGGGAGGCAGGAGAATCACTTGAAGCTGGGAGGCAGAGAATGCAGTGAGCCGAGATCATGCCACTGCCCTCCAGCCTGGCAACAGAGTGAGACTCTGTCTCAAAAAAAAATCCTTTAAAACCATTTTAATATTTGGGAGCACAAATTCCTTCCTCTTGTTTTTTGTTTCTCTGATTATTTGTTTTTAAAAATCTTGACTTTTTTGGACCTTTACTTTTCCATATGTATTTTAAAATCAGGCATTCAAAATCTATAAGAAATTTTTTAGATTTTGACTAAAATTATATTAAATGTATAGATTAACTTGGGGAATTGACACTCTTCAATACTGAGTATTCTGTCAATGGACTATCTTTTCATTTGAGTTATCTTTCATGTCCTTCAATATCTTTTTTTTGTTTTTCATGTTTTTGTTTTTGTTTGAGACGGAGTCTTGCTCTGTCACCCAGGCTGGAGTATAGTGGCACAATCTCGGCTGTCTGCAACCTCTGCCTCCAGGGTTCAAGCAATTCTCCTACCTTAGCCTCCTGAGTAGCTGGGATTACAGGTGTGCACCACCATGCCTGGCTTTTTTTTTTTTTGTTTGTTTTGTATTTTTAGTAGAGATGGAGTTTCACTATGTTGACCAGGCTGGTCTCAAACCCCTGACCTGAGGTGATCCACTCTCCTTGACCTCACAAAGTTTTGGCATTACAGATGTGAGCCACCGTGCCTGGCCTAGTATCATTTTTATAGCTTCTTTATTCTCTAAATTTCTTACAAATCTTTGACAATATTGCTAGTTACGTACTATTGTGAATTTTTTTCTGTTGCATTATTTAATTGGCTATTACTGGTATACTGGTATATGTAAATGTAGTTGATTTTGTTTTTAATCTTGCATTTAGAAATGTGTTGATCGTCTTGTTCTAACAATTTTCTGTATATGCTCTTGAATGCTTTATACTGACAAAAATATGATCTATAAATAATGAACACAGGCTGGGAGTGGTGACTCACACCTGTAATCCCAGCACTTTGGGAGGCTGAGGCGGGCAGATCACCTGAGGTCGGGAGTACGAAACCAGCCTGGCCAACATGGAGAAACCCCGTCTCTACTAAAAATACAGAATTAGCCAGGCATGGTGGTGCATGCCTGTAATCCCAGCTACTTGGGAGGCTGAGGCAGGAGAATCACTTGAACCCGGGAGGTGGAGGTTGCCGTGAGCCAAGATCACGCCATTGCACTCCAGCCTGGGCAACAAAAGCAAAAATCCGTCTCAAAAAAAAGAAAAAGAAAAGAAAAGAATTTTCTTTCTTTCAAATCCTTATACCTCTTATTTTTTTCTTGTCTAATTGGGTTGGCTGAGACATCAGGACAATGTTGCACAGCAGGAGTAGAGGCAGCCAGCCCTGTGATTCTGCTGATCTTAGGAGAATGCTCATTACATTTCATCATTTAAGAATGACAAGTTTTTGACAGATCACTGTTATCAAAATATCTTGTAGGTTTCAATGGATGGCCTTTATTAAATATTTTGCTAATAGTTATATCATTTAAAAATTTTGAATAAGGTTGAGCATAGTGGCTCACGCCTATAATCCTAGCACTTTGGGAGGTTGAGGCGGGTGGATCACTTAAGGCTAGGATTTGAGACCAGCCTGGCCAACTTGGCAAAACCCTGTCTCTACTAAAAATACAAAAATTAGCTAGGATTGGTGGCAGGCACCTGTAATCCCAGCTACTTGGGAGGCTGAGGCAGGAGAATCACTTGAACTCAGGAGACAGAGGCTGCTGTGTGCTGAGATTGTGCCACTGCACTCCAGCTGGGCAACAGAGCGAGACTCTTGCCTCAAAACAAACAAACAAACAAACAAATAAAATTGAGACCGGGCATGGTGGCTCACGCCTGTAATCCCAGCACTCTGGGAAGCTGAGGCAGGCAGATCACCTGAGATCAGGAGTTTGAGACCAGCTTGGTCAACATGGTGAAACCCCGTCTCTACTAAAAATACAAACATTAGCCGGCTCTGATGGCACGCACCTGTAGTCCCAGCTACTCAGGAGGCTGAGGGAGGAGAATCACTTGAACCCGGGAGACAGAGGTTGCAGTGAGCTCAGATCATGCCACTGCACTCCAGCCTGGGTGACAGACTGAGACCTTATCTCAAAAAAAAAAAAAAAAAAAAAGGGTTGAGTTTTAGCAAATACTAGATAATCATATGGTTTTTTATTGGTTGATGTGATGAATTATTTACTATGAGTATATTTTCTTCTTTTTGCTAAGGTGTTTACCTTAGCCTTCTAAGACCTCAGTCTACTCATATATCTATTTCCTTTTTTTTTCAACATACTACTATCTTTACATTGTCTTTTCTGAACAGATGAGCTAAACAAAAACTAGAATTCGTTTCTTTGATAGAGTCTTCATAGGGCATTCTTCACGCCTGCTCGAACACAGAAGGAAAGTTCCAGTACTGTGCTCATTTTGCAAATGAGGAAGGTGAGGCTTAAAGTGATGACATAACAGCAAGCAAGGGCTGGTTCTGGAGTTTGAATTCGGACAGCCCGACTTGCAGGATGTTTTTCTAGGATAAGAGCATCCTTAAGGGACACTCTTTTCCATAGAATTTCTTTACTGTTCAATACATTTTCTGCAGCATCACAGTGGACTAGATAGGGAGGGCGTCCTGATGGGGTTGGAGTTTCCTGAGGTGTCAGAGGCACTGGCAGGTCTAAGTAACTTTGGATGGCTAAAATGCTCTAGGAATCACAGTGACTTGGTACAGTAAGATATTCCTCTGGGCATTGTAGTGAGACTGCGTCTGTACAAAAACATGCAAACACTAGCTGGATGTGGTGGTGCACACCTGTAGTCCTGGCCATTCAGGAGGCTGAGGCAGGAGAATTGCTCGAGCCCAGGAGTTTGACGCGGCAGTGTGTTACGATCACAACTGCACTCCAGCCGGGATGACAGGGCAAGACCCTGTCTCAAAAAAAGTGTATACATATATGTATGTGTGTATATATATATACACACACACGCACATAATCATCTAGGGTCAAATACCCTAGAAGGTAGGGTGTTCATATGCTCAGAGTAAGCTACGGTTTATAGTAATCAGGGGAATCAGTGTGTCATCATAGAGACCTGATCCGCTGGAGACTCAGGGGGTCCTTGTACGGTCAGTGTAGTGTCCTGTGGGTTTGATAAGCAGGCCCATGTAGGTTCCAAGTGTCTTGTAGGACTTCTTTTTTTTTTTTTTTTGACAGAGTTATCGCTCTGTCGCCCAGACTGGAATGCAGTGGCATGATCTCAGCTCACTGCAATCTCTGCCTCCCAGGTTCAAGTGATTCTCCAGCCTCAGCCTCCTGAGTAGTTGGGACTACAGGCATGTGCCACCACGCCTGGCTAATTTTTTTCAGTAGAGACACTGTTTCACCATGTTGGCCAGGCTTGTCTTGAACTCCTGACTTCCGGTTTTCTGCCTGCATCAGCCTCCCAAACTGCTGGGATTACAGGCATGAGCCACAGTGCCCGGCATCTTGTAGGATTTTAAAAGGTCAGAGGGCCCTGGGGAACAGGGTGTTTAGAGGATCCAAAGAGACCTCATAGGATCAGAAGAGATCTTAACAGTGAAAGAGAGTCTGGGAGACTTAGAACATCTTGGGAATGCAGGGGTATTGGAGAGAGAGGGCGTCAGGGGAGGCAGCTGTTCTGGGCCTACAGGAATTTTCATCATGTCAGAACACTTGAAGTATCCTTGCAACATCACCAGCTTTGAGGTCAGACTGTCCTGGAAGATCACACCGCTTGCATGGAGTTAAGATGTTTTGAAGGTGGGTCTGGCTCCGTGATTCAGAGACTCCTGGATGTCCTGGGAGTCCAGAGCTGTGAAGGTTTTCAGGTAGGTCAGCATATCCTTTTGGTATTTGAATGCAGGAAATCAAGGTTTTCTGGATCTCTGGTGGTCCTCGAAGGTTTGGGTAGACTTGAATGGACCTGTCATGGAGTAGAATACCAAGGTATTCTTGTACAATCAAAGCATTTTCAGGAAATCAGAGGGTCCTGGATGAGCAGAACGTGCTAGGCAGGGGTGAGAGTATGGCAGAAGTGAAGATGTTCCGGCAGTTCTGGGGATGTATTCTACAGAGTGTCTTGCAGGAAATAGTTGCCTTGAGAGGACAGAATCTCTCGAGGGTTAGAATAATCGCCTTTTGGATTCAGGAGGCCCTAATGTGTCGAAGCTGTGCTGGGCTGTCTGTGTGTTAGGAGAGGGGGAGAGTGACTGCGACTAGGGTGCCTACTGACAAGTCTAGGGCTGAGACAGCCAGAGTACACTGGAAGGTTGGAGAGCCTTGGCATTAAGACATCCTATGTGTCAAAGGCACGTTGGATGGTCAGAGTGCTTTGGGAGACCAGGATATGTCTTTACTTCGTCAAAATGTCCCGTGGATCAGGCTAGTGTGGTCAGGGTATTTCCTGGGTTGGGGTTGGCGTGTTGAATGGTTTTTCAGTGTCAGCATCATCTTTGCAAGATTCAAGCAAATTGGGGGCTCTGAATGGGCAGGAAGGCAAGATGCCTTGACTGTCTAGATTCTGTAAGGTGAGGAATTCCTTAAAAGGTTAGAATTTCCCAAATCTCACCATGTCCCTGTGGTCTGGGTGTCTTAGAGGGTCACAGAGTCATTGTGAGCCCAAGCTCTCGTGCTGAGTATAAGGTACAGAGGTCTGAGCCTCTCGGAGGGTCTATGTGTCCTAGAGAGTGAATGCATCCTCAGTGCCCTTGTGATTCAAGGGCCTGACAGGACCAGCATGGGCACCCCCGGCAGCAGGGTGCATTGGAATTCAGTGTTCTCCTGTGAGTCTGAGCTGACTGCGCGTCACTGGGTCTTGCTAGGTTAGGACTGCCGTGGGGTCCAGGTGCTCCAGGAGGCCGCAGGGGAGAAGGATTAATATTAAGAGCAGTGTTGCTCAACTTTAACATTATGGACTAAACTTTTGTGTGCCTCCAAAATTTCTATGTTGAAGTCCTAACACCCGATGTGATGGTATTTGAAGGTGGGGATTTGTGGAGGTGATTGGGTTTAGATGAGCTCATGAGGGTGAGGGCCCATGATGGGATTAGGGTCCTTAAAAGCAGAGGAAGAGAAACCAGAGCTGGTTCTTTCTCCACCATATGAAGGCACCGTGAGAAGGCAGCTAGCCCTCTGCAAGCCAGGAAGAGAGCCCTCACAGGGGAGCCGAATAGGCGGACCCCTTGATCTTAGACTTCCCAGCCTCCAGAACTGTGAGCAACAAAAGTCTACGGTTTAAGCCACACAGTCTGTGCTATTTCGTCATGGCAGCCCCAGCTGACTCAAGACCCACGTGCACTTGGTTCTCTTGGAGATCTTGGTACAGGGGAGATTGTGACTCAGCAGGACGGAGGTGGGGCCCGGGGATCTGCATTTCCAGCACACTCCCGTTGCTGCTGCTGCTGTTGATCCATGGACACCACCGTAAGCATCGAAATCCTAAAGGATTATGATTTCCTGTCTTGAATCATCAGGGTGTTTTTAAAGGACCTGTATGATGGCATGACCTTGGGAATCAGACTGTCCTGTGGGTACAGTGTGTTCCGGGGGGGGTCCATGTGTCCTGAGAAGTAGAGGTGAAGTGTTCTGGGTGTCAGTGTGTCCCGGGGGATCCTAAGGTACTGGGCTGTCGCATCATCCTTAAGCGGTCAGGGTGTCCTAGGGATGTCAGAATATACTTCCTGGGTCTAAGTAACCTCAAGGGACAGACTACTGTGGGACCAGGCTGTCCCGACTGTTCAGGGATTCCCGGTGTCAGGATTTCCTTGAAGAATCAGAATGTAGTATGCCACGGGAATCTCAGTCACTTTCCGAGTCCTGAAGTCTGGGGCAGGATGGGGGGTCAGGATGCACCTGGAATGCAGATGTTCAGGTTAGCGTTTTCGGAGGGTCTGGGTGACCTCGGAAGGTCATGGTGTCCTGAGGGTTCCGGGTGAATGAGGAGGTGGTGTTTGAGGGAGGAAATCAGACAGTACTTGAGAGCTAAGGTGTCCTGGAGGCCCATTCTCCGGAGTGGGTTCAGGTTGGCCTGAGCACTGGCTGGTGTATTCTGAACTATCAGGGTGTCTGAGAGGGGCTGGCGTGCACTTGTGACTTCTTCTTTTTTAGTTTCCCGGAAACAGGTCCTTGGGTGTCACCCCCATGCTGAGATGCCAGGCAGGCTCCACTCCTGGGTCCCTTTCCCCAGCTCTTTGTTCCTCTCCCCACAGTGGGGTTGTGAGGAGGGGGTCTCAGGAGGAATGCATTTTCTCCTCCTCCCCCTGCCTGCTCCCAGGAGGGGATTTAATAGGACAAAAGAATCCCGTCCTCTGGGAATACGAGCCCTTGGCCCCAGTCCCTGGACCCTCCGACAGAACACCTTCCCTCATCCGGCTTGTGATCCTCCCTGAGCAAGGGGGCTCTGGCGACCGTGTGGTGATTGGAGGGGCCCGCAGGGGCGAGGAGGAGGTCACTCCTCCAAGACTGGGGAGTGGAATGGGAAAGTAGGCAGCTGACAGAAGAGAGCGGCATCCCGGTGGAGAGAAGGGCCAGGCAGAGAAAAGTAGAGTCAGAAACAGAGCAACAGGTGAGGCCGAGACAGGAGAATGAGATGACACTCAAGCCAAGGAAGGGGGAATTAGGAAACAATTAGAAAAAAGGTAAAGACAGTGAAAAGTCAGAGATAGCTACCTGCACCTACACACATTCAGACAGAGACCCAGAGGGTGGCACACGCAGGGGGAGAAGGGGAGAGAACAGGTGTGGAGAGGAGCTGCGGAAGCAGAGAAATCTTGAGTCAGAGATTCAGGGACGCTTGGTCCCCGTGGCGAGCCATGGAAGCAGAAAGGAGGCGCCAGGCCGAGAAGCCAAAGAAGGGACGAGTCGGCAGCAGCCTCTTGCCAGAGAGATACCCGGCCGCTGGGACCCTGACCACCATGGTGGGTGAGTGACTGTCCCGGTGTGCGTGGGTCCCTGAGGAGGTAGCGGGTGTGAGGCTGAAAGTATAGGCTCCATGAAGAAGGTTAGGAGGAGAAACTAAAAACAGAATCCCAGCATGTTAAAACTGTGGGAACCTTCGAAAGTAAGGGACTGGAGCACCCCTCGGCTTTACAGACTGGGGAACCGAGCCCTTGGCAGGCGGGGGCGGCTGAACAGCTCACATCGCGGTGGGGATGTGAGACAGTTACCTCTGTCCCCTCACTCCTGACCTCAGCATTGGTCAGCCCAAGGCACTGCCTTCTCTGATGAAGGCAGGTGGAGGGGCCAGGGCTTTGGGTCCCGGGTGGGAGAGTGGGCTCCGTGTGTGTCCCCATGGCGGACAGTGAGCTCTAGGAGGGTCCACACCCTTGGGCCCCCATGGGGATGGTGCCTCAGCTCCAAACATCTTTTCTTGGTGGGCGCCTTCCAGGTGTGCCGTTTCCCTCCCTGTTCTCTCCTCCCCAGCAGCTCTCAGACTAATTAGTGTGGGGGCTTAGGGAGCCTGTGGGGAGGAGAGGCAAGCCTTTCCCACGAGCTCAAGTTCCTGCAGGCTGGTGGCTGGGCCAGGGCAGGGGTAGGGAGAAGATGAAAAGTAAGTAGGGAAGGGTGTGTCTGAGCGGAAGAGGGGGGTGCTCATCTTCCCAGGTGAGGGGTGCAGGAGATGGCAGCAGTTTGAAGAAGGCGCCGGTTGAACCTGAGCCTCGCCAGCAGGGGACAAGCACTGGGTCTTCCCTAGACCGCTGGGATGGTGGTTAGGGTGCAGGTGCACACAGCAGACCCGCAGGGTGAGCCCTAGGCGGTTGTGTGTGTCCAGAGAGGTGAATGTCCATGGAGGGGTGTGTGTCTGGCGGTGCAGTAGGAAGCGGACAGACGGTAGAGTGGCCAGGTAGACAGTGCACGAGTGCCAGGGCCAGGAATGAGTCTGAGGGTGTGCCCTGCGTAGACAGCACAGCCTGGTGTCAGAGACTCAGAGGCAACCAGGGCCGAGGCTGAGCAGGGTGCAGGAACCAGGCTATGGGCAGCTAAAAGATTCCTGGTGGGGCAGGGCTGGGGCCAGTGGCTCAGTCCTGTAATCCCAGCACTTTGAGAGGCTGATATGGGAGGATTGCTTGAGGCCAGGAGTTTGAGACCAGCCTGGGCAACATAGCAAGACCCCATCTCTAATTTTTTTTTTTAATTGGCTGGGTATGTTGGTGCCTACCTGTAGTCCCAGCTACTCAGGAGGCTAAGGCAGTAGGATCACTGGAGCCCAGGGGTTCGAGGCTGCAGTGAGCTGTGATCACACCACTGCACTCCAGTCTGGGAGACAGCAAGACTCTGTCTCAAAAAAAGAAAGAAAGAAAGAAAGAAAAAAGATTGGAGCAGCACAGGAAACACTGAGCGGAATCCGGGGACAGGCACATGTGGTCCAGCACTGAGGAGCGTCCTCCTCAGAAGCCACCTCTCGCTTCTCTCCCTTCTCAGACTCGAGTGCTCCACCCTGCAGGAGGCTCCCTGGTGCAGGAGTCGGGAGACCAAGGTTCTCCCCGCAAGGAGGACAGAGGGGCCGCCCGCACTCCCGGCGCCGCCATCGCACCACCTTCAGCCCAGTGCAGTTGGAACAGCTGGAGTCAGCCTTTGGGAGGAACCAGTACCCCGACATCTGGGCCCGGGAGAGTCTTGCCCGGGACACCGGCCTCAGCGAGGCCCGAATCCAGGTGATGCTCCAGGATCCCTCCTCTCTCAGGGAAGAAATGCAGGTTTCTTTGGTGCTATCCTAGAATGTTAGGCATTGTAACCCTAACCTAAACAGTCACCAGACACAGGCCTCATCAGACCACCAGCATCAGAGCGTCTGCATCGAGACTATCATATCACTTGAGTTTAACCCTAGCTATATGCTAATCTAACTTGAATTTCAACACCTACCCTCAATTTTTAATAGTGATGCCAATTCTGACTGGGCACAATGGCTCACGTCTGTAATCCCAGCACTTTGGGAGGCCAAGGTGGGTGGATCACACGAGGTCAAGGGTTCAAGACCAGCCTGGTTAACATGGTGAAGCCCCATCTCTGCTAAAAATACAAAAAATAAGCTGGGCATAGTGGCAGATGGCTATCATTAATCCCAGCTACTCGGGAGGCTGAGGCAGGAGAATCACTTGAACAAGGGAGGCAGAGGGTGCAGTGAGCCAAGATCGTGCCATTTCACTCCAGCGGAACAACAGGAGCGAAACTCTGTCTCAAAAAAAAAAAAAAAAAATATATATATATATATATATATATAGTGATGCCAATTCCAACAGAAGTTCAATCCTAACTGTTCACACACATTCAGAACCTTGTCCCTAATAATAGCCTTGAAACTCAGTGAGCCAGACGCTCCTTCAACCCTAACCCCAGAGTTGGTTAGCTTTAATAAACCCTACCCTAAATTCAAGCTTGTCTATAGCAATTACATTTATCTACAGTCTTCATTGTTAAACTTAACCGTAGGGGAAATTTCCCATTCTCTGGGGAAGGGAAATGTCACTGTCACCATATTTATCTCCTTGTTGGAAGTTGACATTTCTTATTCGCCCAGAGTGGTAGAAAAGAGCACGTGTGGATGCAGGTTGGGGATAAGTCTGTGGGTTCCTTTGGCAGCAGACCAGGCTCAGCCAACCTTGTGGAAGGGCTTTACTTCCTCTGGCCATGCTGGAGAGGCCTGCTCCCTGTCCCTGCACCTCTTGTCGTTGGAGTAGGGTGTCAGCACCAATGTCAGGTGTGGGCTCTGATGTGTTTGCTCCCCCTTCTCAGGTCTGGTTCCAGAACCGCAGAGCTAAGCAACGGAAGCAAGAGCGCTCACTGCTTCAGCCCCTGGCCCATCTGTCTCCTGCCGCCTTTTCCAGCTTCTTGCCAGAGTCCCCTGCTTGCCCCTACTCCTACGCGCCACCACCGCCACCAGTGACCTGCTTCCCTCACCCCTACAGCCACGCCCTCCCCTCCCAGCCCTCCACAGGAGGCACCTTTGCTTTGCCACACCAGTCTGAGGACTGGTACCCTGCCTTGCACCCAACCCCTGCTGGCCATCTGCCCTGCCCCCCACCCCCTCCCATGCTCCCCCTCAGCCTTGAGCCATCCAAGTCCTGGAACTGAGGTGAAACAAGTACCACTAAGGTGATCCCCAGCCTGTGGCCCTCGTGACAAAACAAGAAATTGGGGTGGCTTCCTTTCCTTCTATGGGCGAAGCAGAAGTATGGTGAGGGTCGGCTCAGCAATTGGAAATGTAAAAGTGGGAGATCATGGTGAATTCTCACTGTGGTGATGAGTGGAGGAAATCTGGGGAGGTGAGCTGCTGGAAGAGACAAGCAAAGAGGCCCCCGTGGAGCTGCCTGCTGAAGGGTGATATTGATGGAGACAGTTGCTGGTGAGTGGAGATGATTGAAGGGCTCGGACGTGAGGGCCTTCATTAACTGAGATCACAGTTGAAGAAGATCCCAGCTCTTTCTGGCTGATTTCAGTAAGGCTTCTGATTTAGAGTCTACCTATATATCCCTTCCCCATTGCCCACCCCGCCATCCCAATCAGTCACTCACTTTTGTTTATTCTGTCCTAGGATTTTTTTTTTTTTTTGAAACGGAGTCACCCAGGCTGGAGTCCAGTGGCGCGATTCTGGCTCACTGCAAACTCCACCTCCTGGGTTCACACCATTCTCCCGCCTCAGCCTCCTGAGTAGCTGGGACTACAGGCGCCCACCACCACGCCCAGCTAATTTTGGTTTTGTATTTTTAGTAGAGATGGGGTTTCACTGTTAGCCAGGATGGTCTCGATCTCCTGACCTCGTGATCTGCCCGCCTCGGCCTCCCAAAGTGCTGGGATTACAGGCGTGAGCTGCTGCGCCCGGCTGAAATATCTCTTGGGAGTGTCTTCTCCTTTCCATTCCAGCAGAGACTTGGCTTTTTCTGACCCCGTATTTTCTGACTTACTGGCTGCATAGGTTCCCTTAACTCTAGTCTATCCCACTTCCAACAAACCTGTGCAAATCTGAACATCAAGGAATGCCCTCCAATGTCTTACAAAAAATACATAAATAACATTTGATTAGTTTTGCCTGTAGAAGTCTTCAACATCTGCCTTCAACTAACTTTTAAATCAGCAGCACATTTTAACATATGTGGTTTCTGATGGAGAAGAAGCCATTTGATTTAGGGCAAACTTTTCTAACACCAAACCGTCTGAGGCTGATAAGGGGCCATTCCCAGGAAGGGACCTGCCTTGTCTGGGAAATGCCTTGGTCTGAACCCTCTCAAAAGAAACAGCATGGAGCCTAGTTCATGGTACAATTTTTATATCATATTGCTTATTATGCACTTATTTTACTCATAATTCACTGATTTACATGTAGACTTACCTCTCTTATTGGCAGGTTCATAGAAGACTACCTTTTTAATTTTTAATTTTTTTTTTTTGAGATGGAGTTTTGCTCTTGTTGCCCAGGCTGGAATGCAATGGCGTGATCTCAGCTCACTGCAACCTCTGCCTCCTGTGTTCAAATGATTCTCCTGCCTCACCCTCCCGAGTAGCTGGGATTACAGGGTGTACCACCACGCCTGGCTAATTTTTTGTATTTTTAGTAGAGATGGGGTTTCACCATGTTGTCTAGGCTGGTCTCGAACTCCTGACCTCGAATGATCCACCTGCCTCAGCCTCATAAAGTGCTAGGATTTCAGGTGTGAGCCACCATGCAAGGCCTATTTTTCTTTTTTAATTTTTATTTTTTCATGTGCCTCTAGATAAGATTTTTATTCTTCGGTTTTTTTCCCCTCCTTCTTTCATTCCTCTTCTCTCTTCCAACTCCTCTTCCCTGTCCCATCCTTGCTACCCATTTAGTGGGAAGGAAGTTTCCCTGTGCCTGCAGCCCTGCTCCCCAACCCTCAGCAGTGTTACCTTCTGCAGAAGCAGGGCAGAGGTTGGGGACAAGGGATGGGGAGGCAGCTGGAAGGAGTGAAGAATGAAGCCTGTGGAGAGAGGTGGGTGGTGATGGCAGCAGTGGCGGCTGTCAGCTGGCATTCTTGTGCTCACAGCACTTCACAGAAGAATTTTTTTTTTTTTTTGAGACGGAGTCTTGTTGTGCCCCAGGCTGGAGTGCAGTGGCGCGCGATCTCGGCTCACTGCAAGCTCCGCCCCGCCGGTTTCACGCCATTCTCCTGCCTCAGCCTCCCAAGTAGCTGGGACTACAGGCGCCCGCCACCTCACCCGGCTAATTTTCTTGTATTTTTAGTAGAGACGGGGTTTCACCGGGTTAGCCAGGATGGTCTCGATCTCCTGACCTCATGATCCGCCCATCTCGGCCTCCCAAAGTGCTGGGATTACAGGCTTGAACCACCGCGCCCGGCCGAATTTTTTTTTTTTTTTCTTGAGACTTAGTCTTGCTCTTGTCACCCAGGCTGGAGCACAATGGTGTGATCTCGGCTCATTGCAGCCTCCACTTCCCAGGTTCAAGCAATTCTCCTGCCTTAGCCAACCGAGTACCTGGGAGATTATAGGCATGCACCACCATGCCCACATAATTTTTTTTTTTTTTTTGAGACGGAATCTCCCTCTGTCACCCAGGCTGGTGTGATCTCAGCTCACAGCAACCTCCGCCTCCAGGGTTCAAAGTGATTCTCCTCTCTCAGCCTCCCAAGTAGCTGAGACTACAGGCACCCACCACCAAGGCCTGCTAATTTTTCTATTTTCAGTAGAGATGGGGTTTCACCATATTCATCAGGCCAGTCTTGAACTCCTGACCTCAGGTGATCCGCCTGCCTCGGCCTCCCAAAGTGCTGGGATTACAGGCGTGACCCACTGCACCCGGCCTCATCTAATTTTTGTATTTTTAGGAGAGCTGGGGTTTCACCACGTTGGCCAGGCTGGTCTCGAACTCCTGACCTCAGGTGATCCATCTGCCTCGACCTTCCAAAGTGATGGGATTAAAGGCATGAGCTACCACACCCATCCCATAGAATAATCTTTAAACAAGCCTTTAGTGATGGATACTCAAGTCGTGTGTAGTCTTTTAATATATATTATTAAAAAGTCTGGAGTCACAACCCCTGTATTACACACTTGCACTCCTACCTAATTATGTCCTTGGGCCAGACTGCCTTCTAGAAAAATTACACTGATTTGAATTCCAGCAAAAGAACCTGGTATTGGTTTCAGTACCTCCTTGTTAACCTGTACCATTTTTGACAATTTGTTAACTGAGAGTGATGTCTTCTAAGAGTTGCTTATTTTAAAATGTTCATTAATTGCTAGTGAGAGTTAAAACAGTTTCATGTTTATTGGCAATTTACATTTTTCTTTTTTTTGAGACGGAGTCTCGCTCTGTTGCCCAGGCTGGAGTACAGTGGTGCGATCTCGGCTTACTGCAAGCTCCGCCTCCCAGGTTCACGCCATTCTCCTGCCTCAGCCTTCCGAGTAGCTGGGACTACAGGCGCCCGCCACCACACCCGGCTAATTTTTTGTATTTTTAGTAGAGACGGGGTTTCACCGTGTTTGCCAGGATGGTCTTGATCTCCTGACCTTGTGATCTGCCCATCTTGGCCTCCCAAAATGCTGGGATTACAGGCATGAGCCACCGCGCCTGGCCTATTTTTCTTTTCTGCGTTGCCTCTGCGTTGTGTATTTGTATATTGATATAGTCATCTTTTATTAGCGTCTGAGTGCTTTGTGGATTAGGGATATGAATTCCTATTCATACATGTTGCAACTTTTTTTTTTTTTTTTTTTTGAGACATAGTCTCGCTTTGTCGTCCAGGCTGGAGTGCAGTGGCACCATCTCAGCTCACTGCAAGCTCTGCCTCCCGGGTTCAAGCGATTCTCCTGCCTCAGTCTCCCAAGTAGCTGGGGCTACAGATGCACACTGCCATGCCCGACTAATTTTTGTATTTTTAGGAGGTTTCACTGTGTGGGCCAGGCTGGTCTGGAACTTGTGAGCTCAAGCAATCCACTGGCCTCGGCCTCCCAAAGTGCTGGGGCTACAGGTATGAGCCACCACGCCGGGCCACATGTTGCAACTATTTTCGACAGGTGGTTATTTGTCTTTTAGCCTTTCTCAGTGACAGTTTCCTGAGAGAATTAACACTGATTTCCTACACCTGTTGTATGTAAGGCATTAACTTCTGTCTTAAACATCTAGAATGACACCAGTTTTGTAGAACTGGTAGATGTTTTAGAAATCAGTCACTCAGTTCATTTTCTGTGTTATGTGGTTCAGATGAAGAGCCCCAGGTGAGAAATCTGGTTTTAGTGGTTTGATCTGTTTTCTTTATTATTTGGATCAAAATGTTATGCCTTGAATCACCTGAAATTTATTTTGCTCTGTGCAGCAAAATAGTCTTGCAGTTTCCCTCAATCAGCTAATTAGTTATTCCAATGTCATTTACTTAATAGTCAAACTTCACCCTACTGATTTGTAAAATCATAATTTTTCATATACTGAGTTCTTATTTTTATATATATATGTGTGTGTGTGTGTGTGTATATATATATATATATATGGGACAGCTGTGGACTCCTCATTCTTTTTCATCAGTTTCTCTATTCTAGTTCAGCACCACAGTGTTTTAATGATTGAAAATGTAAGAATTATCGATACCTTTAAAATGTTTAATTTTCTTATCCAAACACAAGGTGTGTCTTGTCGTTTCTTCCAGACTTCTCTTATGTCCTTCAGGAATTTAAAAAAACACAAATCTTTTTTTTTTTTTTTTTTTGAGATCGAGTCTTGCTCTGTCTCCCAGGCTGGAGTGCAGTGGTGAGATCTTGGCTCACTGCAACCTCCGCCTCCCAGGTTCAAGCAATTCTCTTGTCTCAGCCTCCAGAGCAGCTGGGACTACAGGTGCATGCTACCCAACCTGGCTACTTTTTGTATTTTATTTTTATTTTTATTTTTTTTTTAGTAGAGACAGGGTTTCACCATGTTGGCCAGGTTAGTCTCGAACTCCTGACCTCAAATGATCCACCCACCTCAGCCTCTCAAAGTGCTGGAATTGCAGGCATGAGCCACTGCGCCTGACCAGAATTTTTCTTTAAAAAAACAACTTCAATATATCATATCCTTTTATAAAGTGTTTAAATGTGCAAAATAAACATTATGTAAAAGTTTAAAAATGATTATATGTTTACTTCTGCATGGTATATGTTAGAGCGCTGATTCGCAGTGGGCAGGCCTGTGCAAATCCACTCCAAAGTCCAAGGAAGCTAAGAGGCCAAAGAAAGAGGCTGACCAATTCAGTTTCTTAAAAAGAAACATTGAGGCCAGGCACTGTGGCTCACACCTGTTATCCCAGCACTTTGGGAGGCTGAGGTGGGCAGATCACGAGGTCAGGAGTTTGAGACCAGCCTGACCAACATGGTGAAACCCCGTCTCTACTAAAAATACAAAAATTAGCCAGACATGGTGGCACACACCTGTAATCCCAGCTACTCAGGAGGCTGAGCCAGGAGAATCGCTTGAATCTGGGAGGCAGAGGTTGCAGTGAGCTGAGATCGCACCAGTCCATTCCAGCCTGGGTGACAGAGCGAGACTCCATCTCAAAAACAAAAAACATTGAACAGGGCCTGACAGCAGAAGCCACATCCGTGTCCTGGGCTGTGGCCAGAGAAGATGGTGTCTAACCCCTCAAGACCCAGGGATTCTATACTAGAGGGGAGGGGCACCCGTGCTTCAGAGGGAATGGGTACGACTTAGTCCTAAGTGCAGATTTACAGTGAGTATCTGCTTACCTACTCTTACACAAGGAACAATCTTGGAGACATTCCCAGAACGGGGTTAATCAGAAGTCCACTTGGTGGCTTAGCATCCAAAATAGAATGACCAGCTTCTCATCCAAGATAGAATTCCTTTGGCCTCCACCAATGCATACATAGTAAGTAAACTTGGAAGACATGCACACAAATGACAGCACGTTTTAGAAGTAGAAAGCACAGTGTAACATAGGAGCTGAACCCGGAGGTACTTAGTGCTGTCTAGGTGGCTTTGTGTTTGTTATACTAGCCCAGGCTAATGGCTTTTTCCTTTTAAAAATTAAAGATGGGATCCTGCCAGGCACGGGTGGCTCACACCTGTAATCCCAGTACTCTGGGAGACTGAGGCAGGCAGATCACGAGGTCAGGAGATCGAGACCCTCCTGGCCAACACGGTGAAAGCCCGTCTCTACTAAAATACTGGGCGTGGTGGCAAACACCTGTAGTCGCAGCTACTCGGGAGGCTGGGGCAGGAGAATCGCTTGAACCCAGGAGGTGGAGGTTGCAGTGAGCCAAGATCTCGCGGCTGCACTCCAGCCTGGCATCAGAGCCAGACTCCATCTTTAAAAACAAAACTAAAAATGGGATCCTGCCATATATATTAACCCGTTAACGTCTTTTTAAAACTAACAGCCTATGGACATCTTGCAAGTGGATCATAGATTTTATTGTTTTCATTGTGAACTGGCAGTTCATGGGCCTCTCAGCCATTCCTCTACCATTCAAGTCAGAGTTTAGTGTTTTGTTTTGTGCCTCTGCAGTTGTATTGCTAAAGGATTTTTTTAAGGTAAAATCATGACTCAGAGATGCAAAATAATTGTGTATAAATATCTTAATTCATTATTAATGAGGCAGTGAAGAAGATGTTTAAACCAAGGACAATCCAAGGAACAGACACTTTTATAGATGAATAGCAAAGTGAACGTGTGAATGGACACAAAACTGGCCTCTTGGGCAGTTGGAGAGGGTAGTCAACTCGAGCTCCACGGAACAGAATTCATGTACATGTCTAGGGGCCAGGGCTATTTTTGCATTGCAATCAGCTACAATGTTGTAAAATAGCCCAAAGGCCAGGAAGGCCTCAGAGACTCCATAGAATCAAAACTGGAAAGGAGGGCCTTAATGCCGGTTTCTGTCAAAACAGTTTCCCCTACAGTTTCCTCTTACCCAGTTGGTTGTATTTTTGTGGGATAGCTGTCCCAAGTTAGGATTGCTGTGTTAAAGGTTATGTGCATTTAAAATGGTAAGAGATACTGCCTGATTAGCTTGCCAAAAAGTATAGGATGTTGTCTCACCTAATAATAATAATTAATAATAATAATAAAGCCTAGAAAAATGCCCCCTAATACTTCTTTAACGATTTGACCAAAAGCAAAGCAAAACAAAAAACCTATAATAAATCCAGAACCAATTTTGTGTATACCGAAAACCAGAGGACTGAGTTTCTTCTAGATGGACAACTATACCAGCTATTAAATAAACTAACATTCTCACACTGAATCAAATTGATCCCTTCATTAATTCATTAAATTTCCATAGGTGTTACAATCTCTTCCGGGCACTCTATTTTGGAGGGGGTTCTCCCAGCAGCTTTTCAGGCTCACGCCCGCGGTGGCGCAGACCTGGGGTCTCCCTCGCCCTCCCCACACTGGCCCCTGAGCTGGCCTGGAAAGCGCACAAGGCGGGAAGTCAAGTTCTCTGCGCCCTTCCATTCTACATTCGCTAGTCCTCGCCAACCTCCTCTCCTGCAGCCCGACCCTCCGGCCTCCTGCGGGGGAGGGGAGAGGGCTAAGGAAACGGAGGGGCGCGCACTAGAGAGCCCTTCTCGCCGCCCACCCGCCGGAGTTCGGGCGCCTGCAGTACCCTGGACTGAAAAGGCTGGAGGCTTTGGGGCGCAGCACTGCAGACTGGCGCCCCAGCCACTCAGCCTGGGCGACAGGGGAGTGCGCACCCGACGGACTCCCCTGTCTTCTCTTCTCGATAGAGGAGCTAGTCTTTTTTTTTTTTTTTTTTTTTTTTTGAGATGGAGTCTCGCTCTGTCGCCCAGGCTGGAGTGCAGTGGTGCGATCTCAACACACTGCAAGCTCCGCCTCCCGGGTTCACGCCATTCTCCTGCCTCAGCCTCCCGAGTAGCTGGGACTACAGGCGCCCGCCACCGCGCCCGGCTAGTTTTTTGTATTTTCAGTAGAAACCGGGTTTCACCGTATTAGCCAGGATGGTCTCGATCTCCTGACCTCGTGATCCGCCCGCCTCGGCCTCCCAAAGTGCTGGGATTACAGGCTTGAGCCGCCGCGTTCGGCCGAGGAGAGACTCTTAAAGCTTAAAACTGGCGGAGGGTTAGAAGTGGTTGCCCCTTCGCGATTGAAAGAATAACACGAGTGTCCTTCCAGCAGCTCCACCCTCGCTCCATCCCATTCTCGCCAAGGGGAGAATGCAGCCCGGTTGAAGGTGAAGTCATGAATTCGACTTTGTGCTGGGAAATCGCAATCCCTGGTCTTTCAGGAAGGGGCCTTCCCAGCAGCATCCAACTTCGAGTTTAGAAAAGGAAGGACTCGGAGCTCGAGTGGGTGTGCGGGGCGGGAGCTCCGGGTGGTTTGGCCGGGCGCACAGCTCCAGGGGATGCAGCGACCTGGGCGCCCCTCACCACTGAAGACGAGCCCTGGGCCAGGGCGCTGAGACCCGGCGGGGAGGCGCGGTCCCTGGGCGCGCCCCTGCGAGCGGAAACTCCAGTCTTGCTCCGGAGCCGCGGCAGTCGCGTTGCCAGACGCAAGTTTAACAAGGACAAAGCAGAGCCTTCAAAAGGGCACATTCTGTGCGAGATCTCGCCTGCCTGGAACGTTCCGTCGAGGGTCCGCTGCAACCCGCGGGGTCCCTCCTGCACCCCAGGGGACTCCGGGCCGGCTTTACCCCCTCACCTTCACGGAGCCGAGGGCAGCGCCTTGCTGTGTGCTCCAGGCATTTATGAGCCCAGGACTCTGGCCCATCTCCGCACCGTCGGCCCAGTGAAAGCTGCGCCTGGCAGCCCCGCGTGATGCAAAGGGACCTGCTCGTCGTGAGACGAGCTCTCTTGGGTCGGAGTCAGCCCGGCTCAACCCGGCCGGCGCCTCCTGGGTCCCCGGGGAGCTGCTTCCCCAGCGCGCCACGCCTGACGTCCGGGTCTCCACAAGAGTCCTTCCCAGTCCAGCTTTGGTTTTTCTTCCAGAAACGGGCGCCTGGCCTCCAAGATCGGCCACAGGACAAGTGAAAAGCCCGGCACACTGCCTGTCCCGCGTCTCTACCCAGCTCGGCTTCCCAGGAGAGGGCTCTCCCAGCTCGAGGGGGGACGCCACTCGCAAGGCCTGGAGCGGTCTACACCGCCCACCTCCGCAAATGGTACCCCCACTTGGCTCCCTGAGACTCAAGGCTTGGCCTGCCCTGGGCAAGATGGACTCCGGGAATAGCTGGATGGGTGCCATTCGGTCAGGGAATCCCAGCACTGGGACCCTGGGCTTGAAGTGGGAGAAGGGGCTGCGGCTCGGGGTGGCACATGCCCTGGACCCTGAGAACTACCCACCCTGCTCCCGGAACTACTCGCCCCGCTCCCCAGAGAGGCGCTACTGCAGGAGGCCCAGGGCTCTCCAATGCTGGCCTCACAGCAGGGGCTCTGCCTGCTCTGAGACTGTGCTGGGTGAGCATTACAATGGCTCCTTTTTCCAGGTTTTATTGAAATTATCTGAACCTCTCCCCCGAAACTGGAGCACCCACACCCTCGCTTATTAGCTGGAAGAAGAAGCTGAACTCAAGAGGCTCTCTGAGACTCCTCTTTTGAATTGGGGCAAAATTAGCCTGGAAGTCTTCCAAGTTCCCACCTCACCGAGATCACCCCTCCCTCCAGCCTGCCCCTCAATTCACCCCCTCACAGCCAGCATCTGGATGCCCAGGGCGCGCCTTACTGCTGTCATGGCACCCAACAAGCGGCCCAAGGTGGAGGAGGGGTAGGGGTCCGCTGCACAGAGTGGCCATTGCCCAGGTGTGTGGGTGTCGGGGAGGTTGGGGAGAGAATGACTGTGTGTTTGGGGAGGTTTTCAGTACTGTATATGGCTAGGAAGCTATATGGTTGAAGGCTTTGGGGCTTAGGGACCAATCAAATTTGGTTGCAGGACTCCTGAGTCGCCTGAGACGTGGCGTCTTTGTTCCTCTGAATGGGACATAGGTAGTCACGGTATTTTGTCTAGTAGACAGGTTACCTCTGGGAGAATCCAACACTTTCTTCAGTGTGATGGGCCCATGTCGCCATAGGGTAAGGAGGACACAAGACACCCCAAGAACCAGGGCCTGAGGCCTAAGCGCTGGCAAGGTGAAGGGGGGGTGGGGTGGTGACAGCCAGTTCCTGAGCACATCAGCTCTCCAGTTGCAGGGAAGGGATAGACGCCCTTGGTGGAGGAAGTCAGGTCACCTCGCCCCTCTCCTGAAGACAAAACTGACCCGGGTGAAACTACCTACCTGAGCAGCAGTGACTGAACTGTTCAGACCCCAAGGCCACCCTCCCTCCACTGGTACAACCTCTTCTGCTTTTCTGCCGGACTCCTCGGATAGCACAACGGGAATTCTGATTCTACAGAATCTTGCAAATATTTTTCAGGCACCTACCTAGTGCCACGCAGGGAGCCTGAAGCTGGAGATTTGTCTTGGACCCAAGAAGTTCCTGCTGGACACGGGGACATACCAGGACAGGATCATGCGAGCCCAGGCCAGGCGTCTAGAGGGGATCCTCTCCCTCTCTCCCATGTCAGAGACTTGGCTCCACTCTGCGGAGTTCCTCTTCTGAGCACACCTGCAGGCGCCGCGTTTTGTACATTGGAGGGGGTTGGAGGGAAAGGAATGGGAGGGTCAGAGCAGCCCTGGCCTGGGGCACCTGCAGAAGCCCTTGGTTCTGAAAGCCGTGGCTGGACACAGGACCTCCTGCGAAACACTGATGGGCAGGGGACTTCCCTTGTGTGCTGACTTTCCACAGCCACCACTCTGCAGATCCAACTGTTTCCCGCTTCCTGAGACACTGTCCCAGCTAAGCTAAGTGTCCCCAGCGGTCTTGCCATCCCAGATCCGGGTGGCGGGCAGCAGCAGTGAACCCACAGGGGAGCCCTCTTGGCTGCAGCAGCTCCTCATCGCCTTGGGCAGGGCCCTGGGTGCTGGCAGCTGTCCTGCCTCTGCAAAACCTCAGTTCTATAGTGCCTCCTGGCTGCTTCTTCCTTGGAGGCTGTGCAAAAGGTCCCAGGCACTCCTTCCGGCCCTCTGGAGACCATGTCGGAGGTGAGGGGTCAGATCCCAGGGGAGGCCCCTGTGCCCTGGGGTGGGAGGGAGAGTGGTGGTGTAGGCAGGAGAAACGGCACGCTGGGCAGGAGACTAGACTGTTGAGCCCTGGTGTGGCAGCGACTGTGCGTCTCCCTGGATGCCTGAACCCCTTACCCATTTGGGACGGGCTGTGAGAATCAGGTGGTTCAGGGAGGGAAGGATGGCAGGGCTGCTGCTCCTGGCCCCGCTGCCCCCCAACTTCTCTGGGCTCTGAAGCAACTTGTCAAACTTCCTATTCCCCTGTCAGAGCCATCCATCCATCCACCGTCCATCCATCCATCCATCCATCCATCCATCCACCATTCGGCCATCCATCCACCATCCACCTGTCCACCATCCATCCTTTTATCCATCCGTTCAGCAAATATCTATCGAGCCGCTGCCCTGTGCCAGTGTTGTTCTAGGCACAAGGGATACTTCAGCAAGCCATTCATTCTATTTGGGGGATATACAATAACTAAGCAAATAAACAAGAAAATAGCAATGGTGCCGTGCTGTAATGAATAACGGATCCACATTGCCCCAGGACAGTACCGCCCACACCGTGATGTACAAAAAGCGACGCACAAGAGGGCCAGAGCCCCGGCCCCACCTAGCAAGGGGTCCACCAAGCCCCTCCCGCGTTATCTGCGGCCAACCCCATGCTGACCCCATGCCGGCACTGACATCCCCGCTACCTGCTGGAGACCCGGGAGACACAGGCCAGAGACCCGGGAGTCCCTAGATTTCGTTCCTCTTCACGCACCCGCCGTGACTTCAGTGAGTCCTGGGCAGGTGAGGTCACTTCACGCACCCAGTCTTCCCGCTTCTCTCTAGCCTTCCCACCATGCCCAGCCCATGCCATCATCATGCCCACTCCCGCCACAGCAAAGCCCCCTAACATCCATCCGCTTCAACTTGTGCTTGTCACGGCAGCTGCCCATGTTTCTCAAGTGCGACCAGGTCACACTGCTGTTGGGATTAAAACCTGCAGCCAAAATAGAATCTGAAGTGGCCACCAGAGTCCATGAGGCCTGGTCCGACTGGGCCCCTGGCCACCCTTCCCCACTTCTCTCCAGCCTTTGTTCTCCTCTAAGCCCCACCGCAGCTCTGCCTTTCACCCTCAGGGCTGTGCGCTTGCAACCGCCTGTGCTATGAACACGCTCTGCCCAGTCCTGGCACGGCTGGCTCCCTTACCCGTCAGAGCCTCTGGCCTCCTCTTCTAAGAGAGCCTGCCCCATCTCTCTCCCCTCCTCAGCCAGGAGAGCCACCCCCTCCCCAGTCTGGCTTCCACCAGCCTCTGAGTCTTGGCAAACCAGAGACTCCCCGCTGGCTGGGGAAACTGACTGTCTGATTGACTGGGGGTGCACAGAGCTTTGCTAAGGCCTGACTAAGAGTTGGACGGCTATGTGAGAAAAAATGGTTCCAGTAAGTGCTTGGAAGCCTGGAGTTTGGGGCAGCAGTAAGCTGCGGACAGGCCAAGGCTGAGGGTGGGACGATGGGCAGTAGGGCTCAGTTGTGCCAAAGAACCTGGATCCTGTGTGATCTTGCTTGTCCTCGTCCGCCATCTGGAGCCAGGGAGAAATGAGCTCCCACATGCTCTGTGTCTCCATCTCTGTCTCTCTCACACACACACACAGCTCCAAGACCTGCCATGAGACTCACAATGGCTCAGTGCCGCTGCCGGCGAGGTGGGCAGGAGGGCAGGGCAGGCTAGAGCAGTGAGGAAGTGGAAGGGAAGACACCCCAGGCTCCCTGTGTGCTCTGAATGCTTTAGAGCTGGCCGGGGGCTCTGTAGATGTCCTATCCTCACAGGCACTCGATGATGACCACAGCGACTGCCCTTTCCAGAGTGCGGACTCTGTGCTCGGCTGCTCAAGGTTTCATCTCACGTCTCCACGGGCACTCCACTGATGGCGGCGCGGAGCACCGGGTGGAGTGCCGGGCGGGGTAGGCTCACCAGCTGCTGCTGAGTGCTCCCCAGGCCCTGTGCTTTCCTTGCCTCCTCTCTCACCTCCTGCCTCCTGAAAACACCTCCCAAATAAACACCCTCAGTTGATGGATATTTTGGTACTTTCCACTTTTTGAAGACTGTGAATGGTGATGCTAATGAACGACCATGTACCAACTTTTGTGTGAAAGCATTTCACTTCTCTTAGGTGGAACTGTCGGGCGGCGTGGCAGTTCTGCTGGCTGTCGGAAGGACTGCCACGCTGTTTTCCAAAGCAGCTGCACCAACGTCCGTTCCCACCAGCAGCGAGAGGGCTTGGATTTCACCACATCCTTGTGACCCGTTGTTGTTACCCCAGTGTGTGGTTCCAGCCATCCTAGTGAATGGGAAGTGGTACCTCCTTATGACCTGGATTTGCAATGCCGTGATGACTAATGATATTCAGCATCTTTTCGCGTGCTTACTGTGTATATCTTCTTTGGAGATGGACACAGACATAAATATAGATTGTGTGTGTGTGTGTGTGTGTGTGTATCACATCTTGTGATTGTGGGGGCTGGCAAACCTGAATTACGTAGAGTAGGCCTGCAGGCTGGAAATTCAGAGGAGAGTTGTAGTCTTTTTTTTTTTTTTTTTTTTTTTTTTTTGAGACAGAATGTCATTCTGTTGCCCAGGCTGGAGTGCAGTGGCGCAGTCTCGGCTCACTACAACCTCCGTCTCCCAGGTTCACGCCATTCTCCTGCCTCAGCCTCCCTAGTAGCTGGGACTACAGGCGCCCACCACCACGCCCGGCTAATTTTTTTGTATTTTTAGTAGAGACAGGGTTTCACTGTGCTAGCCAGGATGGTCTCCATCTCCTGACCTTGTAATCCACTCGCCTTGGCCTCCCAAAGTGCTGGAATTACAGGCGTAAACCACAGCACCCTGCCAAGTTGTAGTCTTGAGTCTGAAGTTTGTAGGCTGGAAACCATCAGGGTTTCTATGATGCAGTTTTGAGGCAAACTGCTGCTTCTTCAGGAAACTTCAGTTTTTGCTCTTTGATTGCATGAGGCCCTCCCTCCCCCACATGTTATGAAGAGTAATCTCCTTACTTAAAGTATCCTGATTAAAATGTTAATCACATACAGAAAATACGATCACAGCAACAGCTAGAGTAATGTTTGGCCGAACAACCTGGCACCATAGCCTAGCCAAGATGACAAAATTAACCCTCACGTGTATACACATGGATGAGCGTCCACACATAGATTTTTGTGCTCTGTCCACTGAGGAGGCCTAGAAGCAACAATGCCCCAGTAGCAATGAGCGCACCAGCACCTAGATCTTGGTTTCTAATACCATTCTCCAGGGAAAGGAACCAGAGATCCTTGGAGAATGGTTGCTTCTAGCGCTGGGCCACAAAATACTCGAGATGCACCTGGAGCATCAGAAAGTCAGAAAATGGTAAAACAAGTCAACAAACCAAACAACCCAACTAACCCCCTGTGATAGGGCTATGTCAAAGAGATGTGGGGGTCAATTAAAAGAGTCAAAACTGGAACAATCTGAGCACCACAATACATCAAGTAGTATTGGATTATGACCCAGAGTATACGATCAATATCCATGAGCCAATATTGATATGAACATAAATAAATGACTGAATAAAGAAATTAATGCAGGACAAATATTCTGTGCAGGAGAATTCCAAAGAAGTTATGTACCTACCCCACTCTTACAGAGAGAGTGTGTAACTGCCCACTTCTGAAGTGGGAGCTGTGGTCAATGGCTTCCTTTCAAAGAGTGCAGTGTGGAAGTGGGGAGGAGCCACTGCAGAGCAGGGACACCTAACGAGCTCCAGCCCCACCAGGTGGTTAAGGTCAGCATCCACAGTGGTAAGCCCAGCACTATCCCCAGTAGCAAAGACATGAATGAACCCAGGTGCCCATCAAGGGTGGATTGGATAAAGAAATTATGGGGCCAGGCGCCATGGCTCACGCCTGTAGTCCCAGCACTTTGGGAGGCCAAGGCGGGCAGATCACGAGGTCAGGAGATTGAGACCATCCTAGCTAACATGGTGAAACCCCGTCTCTACTAAAAAATACAAAAAATTAGCCAGGCGTAGTGGCAGGCACCTGTAGTCCCAGTTACTTGGGAGGTTGAGGCAGGAGAATGGTGTGAACCCTGGAGGCAGAGCTTGCAGTGAGCCGAGATCGCACCACTGTACTCTTGCCTGGGTGACAGAGCGAGACGCTGTCTCAAAAATAAATAAATAAATAAATAAATAAATAAAATAAAATAAAAATACAAAAATTAGCTGAGTGTGGTGGTGCGTGCCTATAGTCCTAGCTACTCAGGAGGCTGAGGCAGGAGAATCACTCGAACCCGGGAAGTGGAGGTTGCAGGGCATTGAGATCATGCCACTATACTCCAGCCTAGGCAACAGAGACTCCGTCTCAAAAAAAAAAAAAAAAAATGTGACTGGGGACTCAAAAAGCGTGGAGAGCAGGAGCAGGGGAAGGGCTGGAAAACCACCTGTTGGGTACTGTGTTCACTATTTGAGTGACAGGTTCACTAGAAGCCCAAACCTCAGCACCACACAGTTTATCCACGTAACAAGCCTGCACGTGTACCCACTGAATCTTACAATTTTTAAAAAGTGATGAGCCATGTTAATAGCAGATACCCTTGGTGTGATGTGATGAGAATGACATTTTCCCTGTGGGCTTCCTCCCCATGGCACAGGGGCCACCCCAGTCATGTTTACAGCCCCGGCCCCGGACAGTATTGAGTCCCTGAGCCCCCAGCACGCGTGTGTACAGCTCCCGTCCCCCTGCCCCACCTCATCCAGCCGGCTCTGCCTTATTTTGACGTCACAGCTGAGCACCGTGGTGGGAGGTGGCCACGGTACAGCCTGTAAGTAGGGCTGTAAGCAGTCACAGTGGGCTGTAAATAGCCCAGCCCCATTACCGCATGCTGCTCCTGCCAGCTGGCTGCAGGTCAGTTGTTTCTAGAACCAGAGTTTATATGATGAGAAAAATAGAAGGGACAGAACAGTGTGTTCCCAGAACACACCTGCTGCTCCCCCAGGCTGGGGCGGGGGTCTGGGGCCGGCTCTGCTGGCTCAGTCCCTTTGCTTCTCCTCAAGTTCCCTCTGTGGGACTGGGCGCTGTTTCCACCAAACCGTCTGCTCTCCAGTCCCACAGGGGGTTGCTGTCAGTCATCCTACAGCCTCTCCGCCTAGCCTTTGAAACTGATTCATTGCTCTTTTGCTGTATTTTTCTTTGTAGGTTTCAGAATTCTCTATTTATTTATGATAATCTTTTGGAAGGATCCTGTGAGAGTGAAAATAAATGAAGTGCTCAATCTGCCAAGTTTCACCGGAGGCTCCACTGATCCTTCCACCATGCTCGAATGCCTGCAGGAAATCTGAGGAATCATCTTTCCTACCCTAAGACCCTGGGACTTAGCACTGGCCCTGAGGCCCCTGACAGGCATAAACTAATCAGCAAATGTGCAGGAAAAATGCGGAGCTGTAAGATCAAAGTCAGATTCCCACTCTCCCTAAAGGCCTGGATTCCCCTGGAAACCCACGTCCCCACTGCCTGGAAGGAGGGGTGAGGACCCAAGGGAGTGGCTCTGGGCATCAACTGGTCCAGGCAGGAGGCGGTTCCAGATGTCCCATCTTCCCAGTGCCCAAGGGAGCCTTGGCGGGGGAGTCTCATTACCTCCCCCAACCATCACAAAGCAGCCTGCTCCTGGCCTGTATCCAAACACCCCTGGGGACGGCTGCCCTGGGCGTACTCCCCTTGCCTTGATGGCCCCTAGAACTCCATGGGGAGAGGCTCGCCAGGGTCACCCAGATAGTCCCTGACCCCACATTGTCCCAACATATGAGGCTTCACCCCAGAGGAAATAGGAAAAGGGAGTGAATCCCACGGGCTCCCCTCACAAAAGGAAAGCTACATACTGTCACTTGGATGCAAGGTGGGCTATGAGGCTGGAGAAAGGCTCCCAGGGACGCCTCCTGGAGTCTTTATTATTATTATTATTATTATTTGTTATTGTGAATAGTGCTGCAATAAGCATATATGTGCCTGTGTCTTTATAACAGAACACTTTATATTCCTTTGGGTATATACCCAGTAATGGGACTGCTGGGTGGAATGGTATTTCTGTATTGATATCTTTGAGAAATCACCACACTGTCTCCCACAATGGTTGAACTAATTTACACTCCTGCCAAGGGTGCATAAGCATTCCTTTTTCTCCATAACCTCGCCACCATCTGTTATTCTTTTATTTTTTAACAATAGCCATTCTGACTGATGTGATATGGTATCTCATCATGGTTTTGATTTGCATTTCTTTAATGATCAGTAATATTGAGCTTTTCTTTTCTTTTTCCTTTCCTTTTTTTTTTTTTTTTTTTTTGAGACAGAGTCTCGCTCTGTCTCACTCAGGCTGAAGCGCAGTGGTGCGATCTTGGCTCACTGCAACCTCTGCCTCCTGGGTTCAAGCAATTCTCCTGCCTCACCCTCCCGAGTAGCTGGGATCACAGACATGCATCACCACACTCAGCTAATTTTTGTATTTTTAGTAGAGATGGGGATGTTTCACCATGCTAGCCAGGCTGGTCCTGAACTACCAACCTCAGGTGATCCACCCGCCTCGGCCTCCCAAAGTGCTGGGATTACAGGCGTGAGCCACCGCACCTGTCCAAGCTTTTTTTCATATGCTGGTTGGCCTCATGTTTGTCTTCATTTGAAAAGTGTTTGTTCACGCCCTTTGCTCACTTTGGAATATTGTTGTTTTATGGCCGGGTGCGGTGGCTCAGGCCTGTAATCCCAGCACTTTGGGAGGCCGAGGCCAGCAGATCACCTGAGGTCAGAAGTTCAAGACCAGCCTGGCCAACATGGCAAAACCCCGTTTCTACTAAAAAAAATACAAAAAAAAATAATGGCCTGGCTTGGTGGTGCATTACAGGTGGCTGCCTGTAATCCCAGCTACTCAGGAGGCTGAGACAGGAGAATTGCTTGACCCCAGGAGGCAGAGGTTGCAGTGAGCCGAGATTGTGTGCCATAGCACTCCAGCCTGGGCAACAGAGCGAGACTCCATCTCAAAAAACAAAATCAGACAAAACAAAATAAAGTTGCTTGGTTTTTTTCTTGGAAATTTGCTTAAGTTTCTTTATTTTATTTATTTATTTATTTATTTATTTATTTATTTACTTTTTAGATGGAGTCTCACTCGGTCTCTCAGGCTGGAGTGCAGTTGCACAATCTTGGCTCACTACAAGCTTTGCCTTCCGGGTTCACGCCATTCTCCTGCCTCAGCCTCCCAAGTAGCTGGGACTACAGGCGCCTGCCACCACCCCCGGCCTTAAGTTTCTTATAGATGCGGGATAGTAGACCTTTGTCACGTGTATAGTTTGCAAATATTTTCTCCTATTCTGTAGGCTGTTTACTCTTGTTGATAGTTTCTTTTGCCATGCAGAAGCTTTTTGGTTTAATTAGATCCCATTTGTCAATTTTTGCTTTTGTTGCAATTGTTTTTGGCGTCTTTGTCATAATATCTTTGCCAGTTCTTACGTTCAAAATGGTATTACCTAGGTTGTCTTCCAGGGTTTTTATAGTTTTGGGTTTTCATTTAAGTCTTTAATTCATCCTGAGTTGATTTTGTATATAGTGTAAGGAAGAGATCCAGTTTCAATCTTCTGCATATGGCTAGCCAGTTATCCCAGCACCATTTATTGAATAGGAAGTCCTTTCTCCATTGCTTGTTTTTGTCAGCATTGTTGAAGATCAGATGATCATAGGTATGTGGCCTTATTTCTAGATTCTCTATTCCGTTTCATTGGCCTATGTGTCTTTTTTTTTTATACCACTACCATGCTGTTTTGGTTACTATAGTCCTGTAGTGTAGTTTGAAGTTGGGTAGTGTGATGTTTCCAACTTTGTTCTTTTTGCTTAGAATTGTCTTGGCCATTTGGGATTCTTTTTTGGTTCTATATAAACTTTGAAATAGTTTTTATATTTCTGTGAAGAATATCATTAGTGGTTTGATAGGAATAGCATTGAATCCATAAATTGCTTTGGGCAATTTTTCTATCTATGAGCATGAAATGTTTTCCCATTTGTTTGTATCATCTCTAATTTCTCTGAGCAGTGTTATATAATTCTTGTAGAGATCTTTCACCTTCCTGGTTAGCTGTATTTCTAGGGAGGGTATTTCTAGTGTGTATTTGTAATACTAGAGCTGTATTTCTTGTGTGTGTGTGTGTGTGTGTGGTGATTGTGAATGGAATTGAGTTTTGATTTGGTTCCTGGTTTGGCTGTTACTGGTGTATAAGAATGCTAGTGATTTTTTTTTTTTTGTATGTTGATTTTGTATCCTGAAACTTTGCTGAAGTTGTTTATCAGCTTAAGGAGCTTTGGGGCCGAGAATATGGGGTTTTCCAGACATAGAATCATGTTGTCTGCATCCTAATACCAAAACCTCACAGAGACACAACAAAAAAGAAAACTTCAGGCCAAAATCCTTAATTAACATTGATGCAAAAATCCTCAACAAAATACTAGCGCACCAAATCCAGCAGCATATCAAAAAGCTTATCCACCACGATCAAGTAGGCTTCATCCTCAGGATGCAAGGTTGGTTCAACATATGCAAATCAATAAATGTGATTCATCACATAAACAGAACTAAAGACAAAAACCACATGATCATATCAATAGATGCAGAAAAAGCTTTCAATAAAATTCAACATCCCTTCATGTTAAAAACTCAATAAACTAGGTATTGCAGGAACATCTCTCAAAATAACAAGAGCCATGGGCTGGGCATGGTGGCTCATGCCTGGAATCCCAGCACTTTGGGAGGCTGAAGCAGACAGATCACCTGAGGTCAGGAGTTCAAGACCAGCCTGGTGAACATGGTGAAACCCCATTTCTACTAAAAGTACAAAAAAAAAAATTAGCCAGGAGTGGTGGCGCACGCCTGTAATCACAGCTACTTGGTAGGCTGAGGCAGGAGAATCACTTGCACCCAGGAGGCGGAGGTTGCAGTGAGCTGAGCTTGTGCCATTGCACTCCAGCTTGGGCAAGAGAGCGAAACTTCATCTCAATAATTAAATAAATAAATAAAATAAATAACAAGAGCCATCTGTCACAAACCCACAGCCAACATCATACTGAATGGGCAAAAGGTGGAAGCATTCCCCTTGAAGACCAGCACAAGATAAGGATCACCTTTCTCACCACTCCTTTTCAATATAATATTAGAAATCCTGGCCACAGCAGCCAGACAAGAGAAATAAATGAAGGGCATTCAAATAGGAAAAGAGGAGATCAGACACTTTTATAGGTAATGTGTTACGTGCTTCGAATTCTCAGGTATAAGATCTCACATTAAATTTGATTGAACAATTGTTTATTCATAAAATATTTTGGAAAGGAACACAAAACATGGTAATAGTGGTTTTCTCCCGATTGGAGATAAACTTTCTTTTTTTTCAAGATGGAGTTTTGCTCCTGTTTTCTAGGCTGGAGTGCAGTGGTGCAATCTCAGCTCACTGCAACCTCTGCCTCCAGGGGTCAAGCAATTCTCCTGCCTCAGCCTCCTGAATAACTGTGATTACAGGCATCTGCCACCACACCTGGCTAACTTTTGTATTTTCAGTAGAGATGGGGTTTCTTGGCCAGGCTGGTCTCGAACTCCTGACCTCAGGTGATTCACCCACCTCAGCCTCCCAACATGTTGGGATTACAGGCGTGAGCTACCACTCCTGGTCAAACTTCTCTGTTTTAAAACTAAATGTTACTGTGTATATTTGAGGTTGACTGCATGATGTTAAAGGTACACGTCAATAGTAAAATAGTTACTATAGTCAGCAAGTTCACATATCTACCATCTCACATAGGTACTTTTTTGTGTGACGGGGCAGTGAAAATCTACTTATTCAACAAAAATCCCAAAGACAGTGTCTTCATGTTATACATTAGGTCTCCGGCCTTGTTCATCCCATGTCTGCTACTTTGCATGTTTTGACCTTCATCTACCCATTTCCTGCTGATCGTTTTTGTTGTCTTTAGAGAAATGCCTGTTCAGGTCCCTTGTTAGCTTTTTTAACAGGTTATTTGTCTGCTTCAGTTGTAAGGGTTCTTCACTGATTTTGGATATTAGCACTTGATCAGCTAGTGACTTGCAAATATTTTTCCCAGTTTGTAGGTTGCTTTTTTTTTTTTTTTTGATTGTTTCCTTTGCTGTGCAGAAGTGTTTTAGTTTGATGTAGTCCTCCTTGTTGACTTTTGCATGTAGCCTGGCTTTTGGTGGGTTATCTGAAAAATCATTGCTAAGGCCAACATCAAGGGGCCTGTCCCCTGCATTCTCTTCTAGGAGTTTTATAGTTTCATATCTTATTTATGTCTGTTATCTAGTTTGAGTTGATTTTCTACAGGGTGTAAGATAAGGCCCCAAATTCATTATTTTGCATGTGAAAATCCAGTTTCACAGCCTCATTTATTGAAGAAACTATCTTTTTTCCAGTCTCCTCTTGGTTGCTCTTGTTGAAAATTAGTCGACAGTATATGTTTTGATTTATTTCTAGGCTTCTTATTCTGTTGCATTGGTCTATGTTTTTGTTTTGATGCCAATACCATATACTGTTTTGATTACTATAGCTTTGTATGTAATTTTAAATCAGGTAGTGTTATGCCTCCAATATTAATTTTTTTCCTCTGTATTGTGTTAGCTTGGGGTTTTTTGTGGTTCCATGTGAATTGTAGGATTGTATTTTTCTATTTCTGTGAAAAATGCTATTCAAATTTTGATAGTAAAACTGTATATTTGCTTTAGATAGTATGCCATTTTAACAATTTTAATTTTTCGAATTCAGAAATGTGCTGAGACCAGCTGGGTCGGGGAGACCCTAACCCAGAAGCATTAGAGGAATTAAAGACACACACACAGAAATACAGAGGTGTGAAGTGGGAAATCAGGGGTCTCGCAGCCTTCAGAGCTGAGAGCCCCAACAGAGATTTACCCACATATTTATTGACAGCAAACCAGTCATTAGCATTGTTTCTATAGATACTAAATTAACTAAAAGTATCCCTTATGGGAAACGAAGGGATGGGCCGAATTAAAGGAATAGGTTGGGCTAGTTAACTGCAGCAGGAGCATGTCCTTTAGGCACAGATCGCTCATGCTATTGTTTGTGGCTTAAGAACGCCTTTAAGCGGTTTTCCGCCCTGGATGGGCCAGGCATTCCTTGCCCTCATTCCTGTAAACCCACAGCCTTCCAGTGTGGGCATTATGGCCATCATGAACATGTTACAGTGCTGCAGAGATTTTGTTTATGGCCAGTTTCGGGGCCAGTTTATGGCCAGATTTTGGGGGGCTTGTTCTCAACAGAAATGTGGGATGTTTTTCCATTTATTGTGTATTCTTAAATTTCTCTCATTGGTGTGTCATAGTTTTCAGTGTACTAGTCTTTCACATTCTTGTCTAAATTTATTCCTAAAGTATTTTATTTTGATTGGTGCTACTGTAAATGGGATTGTTTTCTTGATTTGTTTTTCAGCTAGATTATTATTTGTGTAGGGAAATGCTCCTGATTTTTGTATCTTGAGTTTATATCCTGCAACTTTACTGAATTCATTTATTAGTTTTAACATTTTCCTTATGGAAAATCTGGGGTTTTTTTATATGGATCATGTCATCTGCAAATAGAAATAATTTATTTCTGTTTTTAGTTGCCTTTTTTTTTTTTTGTCTAATTTTTCTTGCTAGTACTTCCAGTACTATGTTGAATAAAAGTGACAAGGCTAGGCATCCCTGTCTTGAACTCAATCTTAGTGGAAAGGCTTTCAATTGTTCCCCATTGATTATGATGTGAGCTGTGGGTTTTTTAGAGATGGCCTTTATTATGTAGACGAGCTTTTCTTTTCCATCCGTCTCAGCTCAGCCAGGGGACGTCCCTTCAAGTGGGGCACTTCTTCAGCTCTTGCATTAGGGACTGTGATTTCTCTGGCTGGCCAAGGCATTGATTCTCTAGAAAGCAGGGCACAAATCAGCTCAGGCCCCAAGGGGTAGGGTGCCACAGCAACTGGGAGGGGAGGACACAACAGCATGGCCCCATGGGGTGGGTTGTATGCTACGGTGTAGATGTGGTTTGTACCCACGAAAACACACATTGAAATTTAATTCCCAGTGTGGTGGTGGTGGGAGGTGGGGGCTAGTGGGAGGTATTTGGGTGATGGGGCAGATCCTTCATGAATAGATTAATGCTGTCTCGTGGAACTGGATTAGTTACCAGGCGTGGGGTGTTACAGAAGTGAGTTCAGCTTCCTGGACCCTCTTGCTTCCTCTCTTGCCGTGTGCTCTCTTTGCCTGTGCTGGTTTCCCCTTCCACATTCTGCCAGGAGTTGGAGCAGCATAGGCCCCTCACCATGTGCGCTGCCCAATCTCAGACTTTCCAGCCACCAGGATATTCAGCCAAATAAACCTCTTTTTTTTGTTTAAATAAATTACCCAGTCTTGGCTGGGTGTGGTGGCTCACGCCTGTAATCCCACAACTTCGGGAGGCCAAGGTGGGTGGATCACGAGGTCAGGAGATTGAGACCATCCAACACAGTGAAACCCCGTCTCTACTAAAAATACAAAAACAATTAGCTGGGAGTGGTGACAGGCGCCTGTAGTCCCAGCTACTCGGGAGGCTGAGGCAGGAGAATGGCATGAACCCGGGAGGTGGAGCTTGCAGCGAGCTGAGATCACGCCACTGCACTCCAGCCTGGGCGACAGAGCGAGACTCTGTCTCAAAAAAATAAAATAAAATAAATAATAATAATAATAATAATAAAATAATTTAAAAAATAAATTACCCAGTCTTAGGTATTCTATTATAGCTGCACTGAACCTTAAGTACATTAAATTTTATTTGGGTCGCCCTAGTTTTACTTAGCTTATTTCATAGTTTTAAAGTCTTGTACATTTTTGCAGTCTTTAAACTAATAAGACAAGATGCTGAGATGTTGGGCATTTGAGTGCCACAGGTGTTATATTATGAGCCATTTAGCATTTGATACTTTGGGAATAGTACCTTATGATTGAAAACTGGGGCCAGGCACAGTGGCCCACGCCTGTAATCCCAGCACTTCAGGAAGCCGAGGCAGGCAGATCACCTGAGATCTGGAGTTGGAGACCCGCCTGGCCAACATGGTGAAACCCCATCTCTACTAAAAATACAAAAATTACCTGGGCATCATGGCGCATGCCTGTAATCCCAGCTACTTGGGAGGTTGAGGCAGGAGAATCGCTTGAATCCGGGAGGCAAAGTTTGCAGTGAACCGAGATTACACTATAGCCTGAGTGACAGAGACATACTCCATCTCAGAAGAAGGGAAGAAAGAAAGAGAGAGAGAGAGAGAAAGAAAGAGAGAAAGGAAGGGAGGGAGGGAGGGAGGGAGGAATGGAGGAAGGAAGGAAGGAAGGAAGGAAGGAAGGAAGGAAGGAAGGAAGGAAGGAGAGAGAGAAAGAGAAAGCAAGGAAGGAAGGAAAGAAGGAAAGAAGGAAGGAAGGAAAGAAAGAAAGAAAGAAAGAAAGAAAGAAAGAAAGAAAGAAAGAAAGAAAGAAAGAAAGAAAGAAAGAAAGAAAGAAAGAAAAAAAAAGAAAAGAAAAGAAAGAAAGAAAGAGAGAGAAAAATTGGGTTTACAGGTGTGAGCTACCTTGCCTTGCCTGGCCAAGTGCCCAGAAGCTATGTGCTGTGGGGAGTGCGGTGCCCCAGTTGAGGCAGGCACAGGGACCCAGCTCCTGTTGTCAGATGTGACAGACTCTCAGAGGACGGGAAGGCAATGCCACTTTTCCCACAAATTACTTTTGCTTTCGAAAATATTTTTCACAAAAATATGCTATTTATGTTGCTATGTAATGGTCTTGTTTCTGTTATTTTTAAACAGATTAATAAATATTGTAAATGTTTCTCAGCTTCCATTTCTTTTCATTGTTGTTAGTCATGATTCCTTTTATTCTCTTTTCCCTCAGCTTTATTAAGGTACAATTGATCAACATTGTATATGTTTACACTTTACAATGTAAATTAAAATTAAATTTCTAAGCCCCTCAACGGACTGAATGGACCCTCCTCTCAGCCAAGGGGATCCAAATAAACCTGAAAAATTCATTCAGGCCATGGGGGAGAAGAGGGGTTGTGCACGCCTCAGTATACCCTCCTCACTTTGTGGTTCAGACCCAACCAAACAGCAGTGACATGAAAATAGAGATCCTATGACTGACGGAATAAACGCTTTGTAGCAGTAAGATACCAAACTTCAAACGCACTCTATTATAGCATCCCCTGAAAGCAGGTCCTGAAGGAAATCCAAGCATTTTACCCCGAAATGTATTTCTTTGACATTTTTTGGAATGGCCCAACACAGCTGTCTCTTTGTGGGAAATTTGCAATCTGTAGAGCATATGGCTCCCTTACTAGGTCTTTCCAGAAAGTCTGTCACCATTTAAGTCCACTGAGAGACGTTTGCGTCTATCCTCTCTGAAGCCCTCTGCCTGGAAGTGTCATTTACGTGACAAGAACCTTGGCTCCCACAACTCCCCAAACTCCCACCCCCCACCGCACCGTGTTACCTAATTGAAGCTGATTTCAACTCTTAAGACAGAGCTTAACCCTTTCAACCAACTGCCAATCAAGAAACCTTTGAATCCATCTGTGACCTGGAACCCACCCCCAGCACCCCACCCCACGATTCCCCAAACAGAAGGCATGGAAGCTACGCATCCAGGATCCCCCAGACCCATACACCTTGCTCTGTGTGGATCATTTCTAATCAAATTGTAAATATAGCACTTTTCTGAGTTCTCTGAGTCATTTCTAGTGAAGTTTTGAACCTGAGGAAGTCATGGTAATCCTTGAATTTATAGCCAGTTTGTCGGAAGTGCAGGTGGCTTGGGGACTTCCAAAGTTCAGCTGGTGTCTGAAGTAAGGGCAGTTTTGTGGGACTTAGCTCTGGAGTTGTGGGATCTGGTGCTAACCCTGAGTGGTGAGGGTTGGAACTGTATGCAGTCCACCCAGTTTGGATCCACATATATCCTGTGGAACAGTGGGGACGGGATTCTTTGTTGAGAAAGCTTACACCTGCAATTCTGCTGTCTAAGCAGAGTATAACACCAGGGGAAACAGACATGGGCGCATGCACACAGCCACCCCACACAAATTCACATACAGACACACCCCACCACCCATACGCACAAACCCATACTATCTAAAGGAAACGCAGTTGCTTGCGGAAACACGGTCACAGTGCTTTACCTGGAAAATAATGTTCCTTCATTGCCACCAATCCTCATTCCAACCAGAAAACTGGAATCAGGGTGGCTCCCCACATGAAAGCCAGCAAGGAAGACTCACCTGCCCTATCATCTAGCTCTCTCCTTCACAAGTGCCACATGCAGAATATGCATGAATTTCCCCCCCTGAGGCCACCTACAGTGACAGAAAAGAAGGCACTACAGTGCCATAGGTTCTGCTGTGTTCTTTTGGCACAGGTGGTTTGTTGTTGTTGTTGTTGTTGCTGTTGTTTTTTCTTGTTGACTTTATAAAAACAAGAGGAGAAATAGGGGTCAAGTCAAAGGAATCTATTTTTTCTTTTCTTTTCTTTTTTTTTTTTTTTTTTTGAGACGGAATCTTGCTCTGTCGCCAGGCTGGAGTGCAGTGGCGCCATCTGGGCTCACTGCAAGCTCCGCCTCCCGGGTTCAAGCGAATCCCCTTCCTCAGCCTCCTGCATAGCTGGGACTACAGGCACCTGCCACCATGCCCAGTTAATTTTCTGTATTTTAGTAGAGACGAGGTTTCACCATGTTGGCCAGGATGGTCTCTATCTCCTGACCTTGTGATTTGCCGGCCTTGGCCTCCCAAAGTGCTGGGTTTACAGGCGTGAGCCACCCTGCCTGGCCAAGTCAAAGGAATCTAAAAGCTAGGGTAGAGAAAACCTACTCCTGCCACAGGGCACAGACTTTTGCTGGAGGATGTGTCTGTCATGTCTTTTTTTTTTTTTTTTTTTTTTTTTGATGGAGTCTCTGACAACCAGGCTGGAGTGCAGTGATGCAATCTCGGTTCACTACAACCTCCACCTCCCGGGTTCAAGCAGTTCTCCTGCCTCAGCCTCCCAAGTAGCTGGGATTCCAGGCATGTGCCACCATGCTCAGCTAATTTTGGCATTTTTAGTAGATGGGGTTTCGCCGTGTTGACCAACCTGGTCACGAACTCCTGACCTCAGGTGATCCACCCACCTAGGCCTCCCAAGTGCTGGGATTACAGGCCATCATGCCTGGCCTGTCATGTCTACTTCAATCAGCAGTTGCAAAATTCTTAACCCACGGAGGAAAGAATTGCTCCTGAGGAAAAGGCTCTCTACGCACAGTGAAGAATCTGACACACCGGCCAATGTGCCCTCCCGAATCAGGGCTTGTGTGGTAAGAGACTTCCATCCCAAGCAACTGAAGAAACAGCCACTAACCTCTGTAATGCATGTGGCCATGTTTCCATAACTGAACTCAACTGATAAAACAGCAAAGCAGTCGAGTTTTCATAACTGAACTCAATTGATAAGACAGCAAAGCACCGCTTCTACCTCAGAAAAAGAAAGACAATCTTAACCTGTCATTAGATGGGACCCCTGATCTGTCCTGCCACTAGGAAGTTCCTCGAACTTGTTCTCCGCGGGAGCTGCGTGGACGGGGCGATGGTCGGGACATCGGGGTGCACTAGGAAGCTACTCTACTCTAACTCGTCCTCTGGAGGAGCTGGGTGGACGGGGCGATGGTCAGGACATCGGGGTGCACTAGGATGCTGCTCGAACTCATCCTCCAGAGGAGCCGCCTGGATGGGGCGATGGTCAGGACCTCGGGGTGCACTAGGAAGCTACTCTACTCTAACTCGTCCTCTGGAGGAGCTGGGTGGACGGGGCGATGGTCAGGACCTCGGGGTGCCCTAGGACGCCGCCCAAACTCGTCCTCCGGAGGAGCCGCGTGGACGGGGCAATGGTTGAGAAGCCGGGGTGCTGCTCATTCATGGCCCTACCCTAGCTGAACGTGAGGGTTGCAGAAACAAGGTGCTAGACGCAAGCTATAACCGACCGTGCTGAGTCCACGTTTGTCCCATCCCTAGGTTGTGTATGTCCCAGGATTTGAGCACTTCTAGGGCATATGCTGACAATGCTATCGAATACGTCACCTCAGTTCCTAGCTCCGGGTCAGACACTGAGAATCAGTTCTACCATTGACAGAGGTTGACAGTTGTCCTTGTCTCCAAACATTCAGAATCTATGGGCTGCCCAGAGGCATCTGGACTTTCTATGCGCTTTTAATGCATCCCTCAGCATGGCCAGAATGAAAACATCAGAAAATACCAATTGGAGAGGCTGCGGGGAGCAACCGAACTCACTCATTCACTCATTCATTCATTCATTCATTCATTCATTCATTCATTCATTTTATTTGTTCTGTATTTCCCTGGACTGCTCTTTCCACATTGCCTAATTGGTGAATCTTTTTTCAGCCTTCAAGATCCAGCATAGACGTCACCTCCTCTGAGAAGACTTCCCTGTTTGCCGATGTGTGATCTTGGCGAAAACTAAGAGCTTCCTGGCTTCTGAGGCTGGAGTCTAGACCACCAGCTCTCTTACCTCTAACCCACAGTCCTCTAACCTCCCTAAGTTTTGTCTGCATTGAGATTTCCATGCTGTGGCAGCTTTTGTTCTTAGGAATCCTCTGTTCAGGGTTGGCTGCAAACTTGTCTATCATCCACCCAGTGGTTTACAGAACTAGCCTACGCTCCACCTGTGTTCTGAGCTCATCAGTGTGTCACCCTCATCCCTGTAAGAGTGGGTTGGATGATGCGCAGAGAAAGGGCCCCGAGGGCCACAGTTCTTCTGGCAACTTCTGGAGGTTTTGTTTCTTGGTGAATCTCTGCATTAGGAAAGTTACAGATGCACAGGACCTGTGTGCTCACGCTCACATGCAAGGCAAGTGGTTCTGCATGCTTCAGTCCCCGTGCAGGCCCTGTCCTCTTGTGGGCACCCGCTCATGCCACGTTTACTGGCCTCAGGATTTGGGCCGGTTGCTCCATGGGGCTTCTGCTGAGACACCTTCAGAGAGTGTAGCCTAGTCACAGTCCCAATGGCTCACACAAGTGTCCCCACAATCAGAGACACCACGTCATCCTGGTGTTGGCGTATCCTTGTCAGCTTTCACATGCTGGCTTCTGTTTTCCCTTTTTTGTTTGAGATGGAGTCTCGCTCTGTCACCCAGGCTACAGTGCAGTGGCGAAATCTCGGCTCACTGCAAGCTCTGCCTCCCAGGTTCACGCCATTCTCCTGCCTCAGCTTCCCCAGTAGCTGGGACTACAGGCGCCCGCCACCGCGCCCGGTAATTTTTTTGGATTTTTAGTAGAGACGGGGTTTCACCGTGTTAACCAGGATGGTCTTGATCTCGTGACCTCATGATCCGCCTGCCTCGGCCTCCCAAAGTGCTGGGATTACAGGCGTGAGCCACCGCGCTTGGCCATGGCTTCACTCCTTGCCCATGACGGGTGATCATTAGAGGCCTTAGAACTCTTAAGTTCTTCTTTTGAATTGAGAGGGTAAACACAGATGACAGCATCTACAATCCCCATAATCTCTCTGTCTAGTAGAGATTTGCAGAGTACCCTTTTAAACATAAAAATCCACAATGATCTTAAATTAATACTGATGCTGCACTGGAGAATCTATCAATGAAATTATGTGCCCCCAAACTGTGCACATTACTGAAGAATTAGTTCTCCCCCTACCAGTGCCACTTTTTAATTTTTTTTTTTTTTTTTTTTTTGGAGACAGAGTCTCGCTCTGTCACCCAGGCTGGAGTGCAATGGTGCAATCTTGGCTCACTGCAAGCTCTGCCTCCCAGGTTTGTGCCATTCTCCTGCCTCAGCCTGCCGAGTAACTGGGACTACAGGCACCCACCACCATGCCCAGCTAATTTTTTGTATTTTTAGTAGAGACGGGGTTTCACTATGTTAGCCAGGATGGGCTCGATCTCCTGACCTCGTGATCCGCCCGCCTTGGCCTCCCAAAGTACTGGGATTACAGGCGTGAGCCACGGCGCCCGGCCAAATAAATCTTTGAGAGACTTTGAAGAGTCTTCACAAATTTTATTTCAATGTGGATATAGCTAATGACTCACATACATTAGCGTATATATTTTTGATAATTCAATAAATTTTATCCCCAAGTACATAGAGATTTTATTTCCCAGATGACAAGAAAACTGGAAGATGGGAAATATGTTTTTTTAGCTACATGATTTTTTACTTGTATTTCTTTTAAAACCCTGGGGCGTCACATAGAAAAGCAATGGTGTGCAGACTCCCCCTCCAGAAACTGCACATTTTCTTCTGTTATCGTATTTGTATAAATGTATGGGGTGCGGGTGTAATTTTGTGAAACTGCTATGTTGCATAGTGGTGAAGTCAGAACTGCAGTGCATCGATCACTGGAGTCATATTGCCGTTGCATCCATTGAGTAAGTTCTTATCACCCTCCCCCTCCCGCCCCCAGCGCCCTCCGAGTCTCCACTGCCGTCATTCCACATTCTACCTCCAGGTATACACATTATTTAGCTCCCACGTATACGTGAGAACGTGCTGTATCTGTCTTTCTGTGTCTGAGCTGTTTCACTTAAGATAATGCCCTCCAGTTCCATCCATGCTGCTGCAAAAGACATGATTTTACTCTTTTTCATGGCTGAATAGCCCTCCACTGTGTACATAGACCACATTCTTGATCCAGTCCTCTGCTGATGGACACGCAGGTTGATTTCATATCTTCACCTTTATGAACAGTGCTGAAAGTGCTGAGGTAAAGGGAAGCGTGAACCTGCCGATTTTTTTATGTGGTTGACCCTCAGTAAGATTCATGATTACAAGGACCAAGAAATATGAAGGTGGGCAAAGAATTCAGCATCGATGGGTGTCTCTCAGATGACTGTTTCATCACTAACAACAGAAGTCAGGAATTTATTTTCCGTTTATTTCATCTGTTTTTTTCCTTTTGCATTCTTTCGGCTTTTAAAAATATTCCATTTCATTTTATTGAAGGGCTTTATGCTGTAACTATGTTTAGTGATTATTGTACCCATGATACCATGTATTCCAGAATTACTACGTTCTAATTAAATTGCAGCCACGAGGGCTTACACCTTCAGAGAACTGCATCTTTGTTCAGACATTGCCGACTGTACTTACTGAAACCTGGACGGCACAGCCTACTGCTCCTGGACTAAAAGGCCGTACAGCATTTTACTCTACTCAATTATAACATGATGGTAATTGTAGCACCGTGGTAAATATTTCTGTATCTAAACATATCCAAGCACACAAAAGGCAATGTACCGCCTTACAACGGTATGACGCCTATGATGTCAATAGGCAATAGGAATCTTTCAGCTCCAGGGTCCATGGCCGTATAAATCTTTACCACTTCACAGACCATGTAAAGAACCTTAAAATAGTACAAATCAATATGCTCTTTCCCATATTGTATGCTATTAAATTTATATATTTTAATTCTGCATATGAGATAACCCACAAAAATGCTGTTATTTTTTCTTTCTTTTTGTTTTGTTTTTTCGAGATGGAGTCTCACTCTGTCACCGAGGCTGGAGTGCAGTGGCAACATGTCAGCTCACTACAACCTCCGTCTCCCGGGTTCAAGGGATTCTCCTGCCTCAGCCTCCCAAGTAGCTGGGATTACAGGTGCCCTCCACCATGCCTGGCTAGTTTTTATTTAGTAGAGACAGGGTTTCACCATGTTGGCCAGGGTGGTCTTGAACTTTCGACCTCAGGTGATCCACCCGCCTTGGCCTCCCAAAGTGCTGGGATTACAGGCATGAGCCACCGTGCCCGGCCTATTTTTTATTTCTCAAACTGATTGTCTCTTACAGGATTAGTAAGTGAAAAAAAGGGTCTTGTCAGGCCCTTCACAAGACGTGGAGGAGTAGAGTCTTCTCTAAACTCCCCCGGGGAAAGGGAGACTCCCCTTCTGCTAAGCAGCGGGTGTTTTTCCCTGACACGGACGCTACTGCTAGACCATGGTTCGTCCAACGGGCATCTTCCCAGACGCTGGCCTTACCGCTAGACCAAGGAGCCCTCTGGTGGCCCTGCCCGGGCATAACAGAAGGCTCACACTTGTCCTCTGGTCACTTCTCACTATGTCCCCTCAGCTCCTACCTCTGTATGGGCTGGTTTTTCCTGGGTTATGATTGTAGAGCAAGGATTATTATAATATTGGAATAAAGAGTAATTGCTACAAACTAATGACTAATGATATTCATAATCATATCTATGATCTATATCTAGTATAACTATTCTTATTTTATATATTTTATTACACTGGAACAGTTCATGCCCTCGGTCTCTTGCCTCGGCACCTGGGTGGCTTGCCGCCCACACTCTATCTCAAAAAAAAAAAGAAAAAAAATTAGCTGGGCATGGTGGCGGGTGCCTGTAGTCCCAGCTACTCGGGAGGCTGAGGCAGGAGAATGGCTTGAACTCAGGAGGTGGAGCTTGGAGTGAGCCAAGATTGCATCACTGCACTCCAGCCTGGGCGACAGAGGGAGACTCTGCCTCAAAAAAAAAAAAAAAAAAAAAAGAAAAAGAAAAAGAAAAAGAAATGATGACCGGGCATGGTGGCTCACACCTGTAATCCTAGTACTTTGGGAGGCCGAGGCAGGCGGATCACCCAAGGTCAGGAGTTCGAGACCAGCCTGGCCAACATGGTGAAACCTCATCCCTACTAAAAAAAATACAAAAATTAGCCAGGCATGGTGGCAGGCACCTGTAATCCCAGCTACTTGGGAGGCTGAGGCAGGAGAATCACTTGAACCTGGGAGGCGGAGGTTGCAGTAAGCCAAGATCACACCATTGGACTCCAGCCTGGGCAACAAGAGCAAAAGTCCATCTCAAAGACAAAAAAAAGAAACGTTAATGAAATGTGATAAAACTAAAACCTTAATTAAATCTGTGTGGAGATGAAATGCAGATCATTCCACTGTATTTAGGAAAATAATTCAAACATATTTATTAATATCTAACCTCATTTTAAAAATCAAAAATAGGCCAGGCACAGGGGCTCATGCCTGTAATACCAGCACTTTGGAGGCCAGGGCGGGCAGGTCACTTGAGGTCAGGAGTTCAAGACCAGCCTGGCCAACATGGTGAAACCCTGTCTCTACTAAAAATACAAAAATTAGCCCGGCGTGATGGCATACACCTGTATTTCCAGATCCTCGGGAGGCTGAGGGCAGGAGATTCACTTGAACCTGGGAGACAGAGGTTGCAGTGAGCCAAGATCGCGCCAACGTACTCCAGCCTGGGCGACAGAGTGAGACATTGTCTCGAGTAAATAAATAAATAAAAAAAAATAAAAATATATATAATGTTCTCATACTTTGTTAATTCTGCTCTAACAAAATAGCTGATACTAATTTCTAATTATCAGAAATTTATTTCTCACAGTTCTGTAGGCTTTGAAGTTCAAGATCAAGGGCCAGCATTCAGTGTCTGGGGAGGGTCCTCTAGGTGCCTCTTCCCTGGGCAGAAGGTGGAAGGGCAGAAGGGCAAGGAACCCACCCCCTCAGGCCATTTTAATAGGACAGGCCTCTCCCCGCTGAGAACTCCACCATTATGATTTAATCACCCCCCAAGTCACCTCTCAGTACTATCTCATGGGCAATTAAGTGTCAACATGTGATATTTAGGGGACAAATTCAGCCCCTAGCAAATGCCAACTGATCATTTTTAATTTTTAAAATAAGCAACGCAAAATAATTTCAAATAGGTGGATATTTGTCCCTTACCCAGTTTGTTCACCTGTCAAAACTAACTCATTTTCTCTGTAATCTCTTTTCTCTGTTATGCCATCTTGTTGTTTTTCTGAAATGCATGAAAGTTACGGGCAGACATGCTGTCACCACTGATGAACTGTGTTTTCTGCGTGCTCAAAATCCCTCTGCACGATCTTACTACCAGCTAAGTAAAACACAAATGTTGATATGTTACTGTCCAGTCCACAGGCACCCTTTAAATGTTTCCTCCTACCTGACAAATTCTTCTTCCCTTTCTGGTCCAGGGTCCCCACCCTGGAGCTTGTGCTGCATTCATAGGCTCTGCCTTTTCCTTTATTTTCCAGTCTCAAACTCTTCTTTACCTGTTGCCTCTCTCATTCCCAATATTCTGCATTCCTCAGAATGAGCCTCTCTGGGGCCTCGGAGGCTCCCTCACCACCCGGTTCGGTTATGCTGTCCTGGCAGGACGAACAAAGGAACCACACTGCACTCTGCTCGGTGCCTCCCTCCAGGACCCACATTTGCCACCTGTCCTGGCCCCAGTGATGTCACTATTCATGGCCTGGTGGGGCGGCATCTGCCAGACCCACCCGCCTTCAATTTATAATGGGAACTTTATTCTGAATAGTATTTTGTAGGGAGTTATTCTAACACACTGTGCATAAGCTGTTCCTCATCTAACCAGCTGGTCAGTTCCTTCACTAACCAGCCTCTTTGTACAACTCCTTTCTCAACCAACTAACACTGTGATAATTGCCTAACAGCAGCTCTGGGCTTTTTGTAGTTGCCATCTATTCTAAAGAAGAGTATTCCCTTCTCCTCTATCACCTGTTTGTCTGTCTGTCTGTCTATCTATCTATCTATCTATCTATCTATCTATCTATCTATCTATCTATCTATCTCTATTACCTGTCAATCATCTATCTATCCATCTATCTATCTACCATCTATCTATCATCTATCTATCTTCATATCAGAAAAATTCCTCAATCAGTATGTTATCCAATGAGCTGCATTTTGTTACAATCATTTATTTCATGCTTCTTTGCCAGATTTGGGAGGTGGGAGACTTCTAAAGCTCTCATATTTTTACACAAGGCGTCCTAGGCTCTTCATTTACCATTCCATGTGCCATGTTATTATCAGCAATTTCATCAAGATATGTGATTCCTTCTCCCAGAGCATGCTATGCAGAATTCGAGATCCAGTATTACCCGTGATCATTCCTACCGGTGAGTCACTAGGCTCTCTCAGTAGACATAGCCAATACACTTATGTATTTCCTACATACAAACATCTATACTATATGTTTCTATATTTCACTGTGTGTGCGTGTGTGTGTGTGTCTATGTATATATATAACCACAAGGTTTTCACAATGTCTCTAATTCTGATCCACCTCCTGGAATTCTTTATAGAGTGTTCCTTTCCCATATTTGTTAACGCCTCTTTTAACAGTGAGAAACTGGCTCTCATTCACCTCAATATATTTAGCTCTGTGCACCTTATGTGCTGAGAAAAACCAATCTCATATCCACACTGCGTGTGTTGTCTGCCTGCATCTCACGTTCTGCCAATACCTCCACATACTCGGGTGCTTGCTGGATTGCAACCAACATGCCCCCATGGGGCTCTCTGCTCCCCGTCCCACTCCCTCACTATTGGGAATCCTTGGATGCTGGCGGATGCACCACTAACACACACCTGCTCTGCCCACTGTTTCCCTCACTGCCCTGCCTCCTAGGGTGCTCCAACCCCACTACCAAGGGAACACAGCAACCAATGCCAACTCCTCCATGGCCAGGAGCAGAGGGAAGGAAATGACAAGCAGTCCAAGAAGAGAGAACGGAAACAGAAAGGGAAGAAGAAGAAGATTTTCTCTGGATATAAAGCTCAGGGATGAACATTCCTTTCTTTCTTGTCACTACCCCAAGACTGCATGGCTCAAGGGGCAGAGCCAGGGTTCAAATATAGATGGGTCTGATTGCAGTTAGTAAATATAGAAGGAATGATGGAATTAGAATACCACTATTTGGCAATCACCGTAGAAATAATAAATTAATCACGTTTGACATCTATTTTCGTGTCACTATATCCAGGTTAATCTCCTTTTCTTTCATCCCACAAAAGTAATTTTGATATATTTAATTTTTGTGACTCTAAGTGAATTACAAATGCTTACAGTAGGATCACATGCCCTAGACAAGCAAAGTCCAATGAAATATCTCATAAATTTTGTTATGAAGGAAATTTTGTCATTTAAGCTGAAAGGTATAGGGCGACTTACGTATTTTCTTCCTACAGACTTGAGGACAATAAACCTCACCCATCGAGGGCCTCTTCTCCAACAGAGGGAAGCCACGGAGGCAGAAGCTGTGTCCACTTTCTAAATACAAGGGCTTCTCAAGACAGGTCAAGCAGATAGGATGTTGGCTTGGTTCTTGCACTGCTCAGCTGCACCATGTTCTGGGGACCACGGCAAGAATCTCCCCTTGGTGGCGCATTCCTTGGTTCACCATCCCCTCTTCCCAGTGCCAGATTCAGCACCTCCCGCCCTATATGTCTGTGATGCTAAACAGGCCACGGGAGCTCCTTTTGGCCCTGCCACCTGGCCCCCCAAAGGTGATGGCCGCATCAGCGACAGGGCTGAAGCTCCTACTTTCTTCACTCCTCAGACTGTGGGAAAGCACAACCACGAAGTACTTTGTGAGATATCACACTGTTGTCTGTCCAAAGAGAGTGTCTATAAATGCTCTGCGGGAGGACTGAACCCAGCCACTCACATGGGTACCTCCAGGGCACTGGTCACCCACATGCTGAAACAGAGGCAGAGGGATGGGGGATCTTAAGGATCAACAGGCAGAGTCCCATGCCCTGGGTCCTGGGAGGAGCAGGAGGTCTGATGACACAAGTGAGCCTCCCCCTCCACCCGGACCCTCCGTGCCATCCAGACAGAATGACTCCACATTAAATGTGCACAGCTTCCTGGAGCATGTCATTGTTGTCCCCTAATAAGACTTGGTCCTTCCAACATCCCCACCAACCCTGTCACTCTGTCTGTGCATTTTAATTTTAAAAATCATATGCTGTGCTAAAACAAATGCTCTCACTTTAGTATATTCTAGCACAAAATGCTTACAGAAGATACTCCTTTGTAAAGAGTAAAGACTACACACACACACACACACACACACACACACACACACATATATCTTTTTTTTTTTTTTTGAGACGGAGTCTCGCTCTGTCGCCCAGGCTGGAGTGCAGTGGCACGATCTCGGCTGGCTACAAACTTCGCCTCCCGGGTTCCCGCCATTCTCCTGCCTCAGCCTCCCGAGTAGGGGGACTACAGGCGCCCGCCACCTCGCCGGGCTAATTTTGTTTTTGTATTTTCAGTAGAGACGGGGTTTCACCGTGTTAGCCAGGACGGTCTCGATCTCCTGACCTCGTGATCTGCCCACCTCGGCCTCCCAAAGTGCTGGGATTACAGGCGTGAGCCACCGCGCCCGGCCTCCATCCTCTAGGTTCTCCATCTCTTCTCCTGGATGCAGCACAGGAGACTTTCTTGCGATCTGGAAGGAGAACAATTGTGCATGTCTGGGTGGGGCCCAGCGCTTCGGACCCCAGCCTGGCCTCCCTACGTGGACCATTCAGGGTTGCTTAGCACCGTTCAGTGCTGCAGCCTGGGGACCAGAAACCACGGCAGTGCCAAGAAAGTGCGGGGGAGGGCTGCGGAGGGATTTTATAGACACTGAAGACCCAAGGACGTCAACTGCCGAGATGAGAACAGGTCCCTCAAGAAGACAATTATAAAAGAGGGGAAGAGGGAGTGGGGCGGAGCTCAAAGAGAAGCCCACGAGTCAGAAAGAGAGGATAAAAAGAGGAGAGGCTGGGTGTGGTGGGCTCACGCTTGTCATCCTAGCACTTTGTGAGGCCCAGGCAGGCAGATTGCTTGAGCCCAGGAGTTCGAGTCTTGCCTGGGCAACATGATGAAACCCCGTCACTGTTTAAATTTTTTTTAATTAAAATTTTTTTTAAAAAGAGGAGGTGGGCCTGGTGCAGTGGCTCATGCCTGTAATCCCAGCACTTGGGGAGGCCTAGGCGGGCGGATCACGAGGTCAGGAGATTGAGACCAATCTGGCTAACACAGTGAAGCCACGTCTCTACTAAAAAAAAAAAAAAAATAGCCGGGCTTGGTGGCGGGTGCCTGTAGTCCCAGCTACTCAGGAGGCTGAGGCAGGAGAATGGCGTGAACCCGGGAGGCTGAGCTTGCAGTAAGCCAGGATGGCACCACTGCACTGCAGCCTGGGCGACAGAGAGAGACTGTCTCAGAAAAAATAAAAATAAAAAATAAAAAAGAAGAGGGGATGAAGGAGGAGACAAATTACATTCCGATGGTGGCCTCTTCTGTCGGCATTAAATTGGCCATATGACCTTCAGGGTGTCCGGAGCAGCAGCGGTGATGGGGCAGCCATGGGAAGGAAAGGGGAGAGTTGGAGTCAAGGGGGCATTTGGGCCCCTCTGTCCTGGGGCTGTGACGCCAACCCCAGAGGCTCTAGTGTGCTCTTCTCTAGAGTTCTCTCCACAGCCTGGATCACTTCCTCCCTGCCGGGAGGGAGGGCCCTCGGGTTTCCCACACGCTTTCCTGGCCCTCAAATTCCATAACTGTGCCCAGGGAGGGGAGGCCTGTGGCATCCCTTTCCCCAGGAGATGGCCACTGTCTCCATGATGCTCTGTGCCTGGCACGGACTTCCCTCTCTGCTCTAACCGTCAGAGCCTGATTTTGTTCTCCTGATTGATGCCCATTTCCTTTCTCCTTGTCAACCTCCACCAGTGCTACTGGTCTCCAACAGAACAATGTTGGAAAGAAGGGCACGGCACTGCCAGTCGGCCAGGCGCGGTGGCTCACGCCTGGAATCCCAGCACTTTGGGAGGTCGAGGCGGGCGGATCATGAGGTCAGGAGATTTGAGACCATCCTGGCTAACACGGTGAAACCTCGTCTCTACTAAAAATACAAAAAAATTAGCCGGGCGAGATGGCGGCGCCTGTAGTCCCAGCTACTCGGGAGGCTGAGACAGGAGAATGGCGTAAACCCGGGAGGCGGAGCTTGCAGTGAGCTGAGATCGTGCCACTGCACTCCAGCCTGGGCAACAGAGCGAGACTCCGTCTCAAAAATACAAAAAACAAAAACAACAACAACAACAAAAAGAAGGGCACTGCCAGTCCCTCCGGTAAATCCATGGATCCCAGCCTAGGTCGGGGATGTGGCCACAGGCCTGGGTTGGGATCTGTGAGAGATGATAATGACCAAAGCCTGGGATGACCTTGGAAATGTGAAATATTCAAGCCTCACAAGAATCCCACTAGCATCTCAATGGTTGGCAAGGATGAGCGGGATTCCAGGGAAAGCCCCTTGTCCCATTGCCTTAATCCGCAGTTGAGACTGCGTTGTTAGCACATGAATGAAGGGGTCCTGCCAGGGTTTGCCTGAGCTGTGGGAGGACTGGGCGGGAGGGCACCTGGCCAGCCTGACACAGGGAACAAGCTGGCCTGATGGCATCGCGGGGAACAGAACAAGGCTGTCGGGCCAGAGCAAAGGGCTTGACAAAAAAGTGACCCCTGTGCCAACTGCCCAGTGGGCCTGTCCTGCGTGTGGTGGATTCCCGGAGCCAGGTCATGGGGAGGGTGAGAGCCAGTGCCTGCAGCGACACAGCAGCCCCTCCAGCATGTCCCCTAGGATTCCTGCTGGCCATGGAGGGCCTTGGTGACAGCTGGACACTGACTTCTCAAACGAAACCCAATTCAGGCTTCATTCCTAACCCAGGGATTTGGTATTGGGTGAGGAGTGAAGGCCAGCAATGTGCTCAGGCGTGGGTTTCCGCTCGTGTCTGTATGGCGGGGGGCGGGTACATATTAATCCCGGAGGAAGGATTCTCTGCATCATCCAACCCTGTGAGCGCCCTTCAACCTGGAGCCGATGGTGAGGACGGGACAGGAAGGTGCTGCTGCTGGTCCCAAGAGTGCACGGGGAGAGGGTGGACTCCTCCCACCTCCTGACACACACTTGGAAGACTTTGTCTCCAGGGAGACTTAGGAGCTGTGAGGGGCTGGGTCCCACATCACTCCCTGCATGGCACCAAACGCCACACCCACATTCACAAAGGATGCCAACCCATCAAAACCCAAGGATTTCGTGTTCTCTGTGGCACAGGCAGGAAAGATCTGATTTTCTGCAAAAGGTCATCTTAAAACACCAGAGCAAGAAATGAATATGACAAGCAGAGCACACACAATGTCCGTGCAAACACAACCTCTTAGGACTTGGTCTTAATTAAAATACAAAAGGAGGCCGGGCTCGGTGGCTCATGCCTATAATCCCAGCACTTTGGGAGGCCGAGGTGAACAGATCACTTGACTCCAGGATTTCAAGACTAGCCTGGGCAACATGGCGAAACCCCGTCTCTACAGAAAGTACAAAACTTAGCCAGGCGTAGTGGCATGCACCTGTATTCTCAGCTACTCTGGAGGCTGAGGTGGAAGGATTGATTGAGCCCAGGAGATGGAGGTTGAGCCACAGTGGCACCACTGCACTCTAGCCTGGGTGACAGAGTAAGATCCTGTCTCCAGAAAAATAAAAGGAATAAATCAGACTTCTGCACGTACACCTATTTCCTTTTCCATTTACTGATTTCATAGTCTCCATCCTACTGACCCACAGAACCCTCTGCATGGGCCCCACCTGGAGTGCCTTCTCTACCTGAAGAGGCTTCATCCTCATGGCTGCACTCAGGCAGTTTGTTCTTGAGGCCATCTGTAGAGACACAAACATCAGCAGAAAGGTGATTCCAGAAAGTTACTCACCCAGCTCTTCTGCTCTGTGTGCAACCACGTGGAGGACACAAGGTCCCCTGCTCTGTCCTCTGTGTCCTCAGATTCTCCCTGTGCTCTGTGGATTCAGAGGCTGTCAACAAGGCACGCTTCACAGTTGAGAGCCTTCAGGTGAGAGGGAGGAGCTCAAGACATTCCCTTCCAACTTTACACTTCCACTGGACCATTACGGCTCTCACCCGCAGTCCGATAACCCCGAAATTCCAGCTTTGATGCATGTGCCTTGAGTTAGATGAGTTCAGTGAACAGAATCGATGTCAGGCTCACAGAAGCTGCATGAGAGAAGGTTCTGGGAGGATGGCAATGTTTTCTGCGGTATAGACATATGGCTACTGTGTACTCAAAGTATGGCTCTGGTGAGGAGGTCCTGAATTTTAAATTTTACTATTTTATTTTATTTTTGAGACAGAGTCTTGGTCTGTCACCCAGGCTGGAGTGCATTGGTGTGATCTCAGCTCACTGCAACCTCCGCCTCCCAGGTTCAAACAGTTCTCCTGCCTCAGCCTCCCAAGTAACTAGGACTACAGGTGTGCACCAACACACCCGGCTAATTTTTGTGTTTTTAGTAGAGATGGGGTTTCACCATGTTGGCCAAGCTGGTCTTGAACTCCTGACCACCCACCTCGGCCTCTCAAAGTGCTGGGATTATAGGCGTGAGCCACTGCGCCTGGCCTCTTCCTGAAACTTTTACAAAACATTTTGTTGACCAAGAACAGTACAGAAATTTTGTCTCCAATATTCAAATATGCATGTCAAGGAGGAAAACAAACTCTAAAGGAACTTTTTAAAAAGGCAACTACCTGAAAAGTTGTGATAAAATATGTAAAACATGAAATTTCCCATCGTCATCATTTCAAGTCTTCAGTAATGTTAAGAACCTTCGATTGGTGTGTGCTACCATCACCTCCATCATCTCCGGAGCTCCTTCCTCATCCCCACTGAAACTCTGCCTGTTAAAACAGCCACTCCCCTTTCCTTCCTCCCTCTAGCCCCTGCTTCCTACCATACCTAGTATACTTCAAGTCTGCCCCTGTATGCGTCACAGAGACACATTCTACTTTGTGTCTCTATGAAGTATACTAGGTACCTCATATAAGTGGAAACATACAATATTTGTCCCTTTGTGTCTGCCTTATGTCACTCAGCATGGTCCTCAAGTTTCATTTATGTTGAGGCCTGGGTCCAAACGTCCTTTTTTTGTAAGGTTGAATAATATTCCATTGTATGTACATACCACATGTTATTGATCCCTTCGTCTGTCCATGGATATGAGTTGCTCCCACCTTTTATCTACTGTGAATAACACAGCTATGGACATGGGCGGGCGAGTGTCTATTTCCTTGCTTTCAATTTTGGGGGGATATATACCCAGAAGTGGAATTGCTGGAGCGTCCCTAGGTATAATTTCTCGAGGAACTGCCATACTGTTTCCTAGAGGGGCGGCGCTATTTTACATTCCCACCAGCAGTGCACAACAGTTCCAGTTTCTCCACATCCTCACCCACATTCGTTATTTTCTGATTTTCTTTGATATTAGTCAATGTAGTAGGAGTGAAATTGTATCTCATTGTCTTTTCCATCTCCCTAATGATTAGTGATGCTGAGTATGGAGAAATGTCTGTTCAAGTCCTTTCCTCATTTGCTTTTTTTCTTTTTTTAACGACAGAGTCTCACTCTGTCACCCAGGCTGGAGTGCAGTGGCACGATCTCGGCTCACTGCAACTTCCACCTCCTGGGCTAAGCAATTCTCCTGCCTCAGCCTCCCGAAGAGCTATTACAGGCACATGCCACCACGCCCTGCTAATTTTTGTATTTTTAGTAGAGACAGGGTTTCACCATGTTGGCCAGGCTGGTCTGTGAACTCCTGTCCTCAGGTGATCTGCCGGCCTTAGCCGCCCAAAGTGCTGGGATTACAGGTGTGAGCCACCGCACCTGGCCTTGCTCATTTCTTAATTTGATTGTTAGGTTTTTGTTGTTGACTATTTTTTTTAATTGAAGTACAATATACATACAGAGAAACCACCAATCCCCAGAGGGCAGCTTGGTAAATTATCATAGAGTGAATATGTCTGGACACCAGCCCTCAGATCAAGAAATAGAATATTACCAGAGCCACCCTCCCCCAGAGCACTAAGATAATTGCTATCCTGACTTCTCACCAGATGTTTCTTTTGCTTGTTTTAGAGCGTCACAGAAACAGAATCGTGCAGTACGCATTCATTTGTGTCTGGCTTCTTCTGCTCAGCATTATGTTGCTGAGATTCACCAACTGTGCATGGCAGCTGTTCATCCATTTTCAGTGCTGTAAGAATTTTACTCTATAAATACACTGAGAGGTACTTATCCATTCTCCTGTTGGAAGTTGGGGCTACTGTGAATTGTGCTGATACAAACACTCTAGTGCACATCATTTGGTGAACACATGTACAGTGCACAGTTCTTTTGGGTCTATGCATAGGAGTGGAATGTGGGGATCACAGGTGCGGTCTCCTTTAGTAGGTATTACCCAAGGGTTTTCCAAAGTAGTTGTGCTATTTTACATTCCCAAAAGTAGTATATGAAGTTTCAATTACTCCACATTCTTGCCCAAACGTGGCATCAACAGTGTTTTTAATTTTAGCCATTCTGGTAGGTGTAATATTGGTTTCTCACTGTGGTTTAAATTTGATGGCTTACAAGGTTGAGCATGTTTTATATGCTTTTTGGCCATTTGGATGTTCATTTGTTCTTTCCTCTTGCTTCCTCCCTTCTCCCTCCACCCTCCCTTTCTTCTTTCCCTTTTTTGTCCCTCTTCATTTCTTTCACCCATTGTCCTATCAGTCTGCCAGTTGTTTTCTTAATTTTTTATAAAATTTTATTTTACTTTAGGCCGGGCCCAGTAGCTCACACCTGTAATCCCAGCACTTTGGGAGGCTGAGGTGGGCGGATCACGAGGTCAGGAGATTGAGACCATCTTGGCTAACACAGTGAAACCCCGTCTCTACTAAAAAATACAAAAAATTAGCCAGGTGTGGTGGTGGGCACCTGTAGTCCCAGCTACATGGGAGGCTGAGGCAGGAGAATGGCATAAACCCGGGAGGCGGAGCTTGCAGTGAGCCGAGATCACACCACTGCACTCCAGCCTGGATGACAGAGCAAGACTGACTCAAAAAAAAATTATTTTACTTTAAGTTCTGGGACACATGTACAGAACGTGCAGGTTTGTTGCACAGGTAAACATGTGCCATGGTGGTTTGCTGCACTTATCAACCCGTCACCTAGGTGTTAAGCCCCACATGCATTTTTCTTATTAATGTGTAGGAATTCTCTTTATACTCTACCCATGATTTACTTTTCACATTTCTCCAGTCCTGCTTCTTTTTTTTTTTGAGACGGAGTCTCGCTCTGTCACCCAGGCTGGAGTGCAGTGGCTGGATCTCACCTCACTGCAAGCTCCGCCTCCCGGGTTTATGCCATTCTCCTGCCTCAGCCTCCCAAGTAGCTGGGACTACAGGCGCCCGCCACCACGCCTGACTAGTTTTTTGTATTTTTTTTAGTAGAGACGGGGTTTCACGGTGTTAGCCAGGATGGTCTCGATCTCCTGACCTCGTGATCTGCCCATCTCGGCCTCCCAAAGTGCTGGGGTTACAGGCTTGAGCCACCGCGCCCGGCCCCACCTCTTTTTTTTTTTAAGAGATAGAGTCTCACCCTGTCACCCAGGCTGGAGTGCAGTGGTACAATCATGGCTCACTGCAGCCTCAACCTCCCAGGCTCAAGTGATCCTCCTGCCTCAGCCTCCCAAGTATCTGGAACCACAGGCATGCACCACCACGCCCAGCTAATTTTTCATTTTTGATAGAGACAAGATCTTGCTAAGTTGCTCAGGCTGTTCTCTAACTCCTGACCTCAAGTGATCCTCCCACCTTGGCCTCCCAAAGTGCTGGGATTACAGCATGAGCCACCACACCCGGCCCCATCTCTTTACTCTCTTATTGATGAAAAAATTCTTAATTTTACTATCGCCCAACGTATCAATCATTTTCTTTGGGGATAGTGTTTTGTCTTATTGAGGACATTTTTACATGCCTCCTAAGGAGCCTTAAAAATCTCCATATGCCCACAAAGTCCCACTGTTCTAATGCCTATTTTGTGCTAGAAAATAAATGAGGCACTGTCCCAGAGGCTACGTCTATCTTGTGGGAAAACTGTCTTCATCATCATTTGCCAAGCCAGGATATGATCAGGATGAGGACAATTTCCATGGCTCCCAGCATCTGAAACGCTTCCTGAATTAGAGAGAGTGGGCCTGATGCCACTGTGGGCCAGGCGGGTGCCCCATCCCAGCCCCACCTGTACCCCACAGGGACAGGGCATGAGGAATGGAGAAGGTGTGGTGTCCTTGGGCAGAGCCAGGCCAGACACGTGGTTCTGCAAACAGAATGAGGGTACAGATGAGTCTGCCTGCATTGCCATGGGGCTCCAGGGGCTGCAAGAGGTGGGAGAGAAGCAGGTAGAGGAGGGATCCAGCAGGAAGAAGAGCAGAGCATTCTCCCTGGGAAGGGAGAAAGAAGGATGCACCTGGCCAGGTGCATTGGCTCAGGCCTGTAATCCCAGCACTTTGGGAGGCAGAGGCAGATGGATCATGAAGTCAACAGATGGAGACCATCCTGGGAGGCGGAGGTCCCAGGAGACTGGTTACACCCCCGTCTCTACTAAAAATACAAAAATTAGCCAGGCATGGTGGCGGGCACCTGTAGTCCCAGCTACTCGGGAGGCTGAGGCAGGAGAATCGCTTGAACCTGGGAGGTGGAGGTTGCAGTGAGTCGAGATTGTGCCACTGCACTCCAGCCTGGGTGACAGAGTGAGACCCCATCTCAAAAAAAAAAAAAAAAAAAAAAAAAAAAGGACGCACCTTTCGTTTAACAGCTCAGTGTTCCGGGGACCGGAGCTGAGGTCGCACCTGCTGGTTCCACAGCGCCTGTCTCTGGCATGAGTTGTTTAGATGTCAGAATTGGTGAAAAGTTTGAGATTGTCCCAGCTGGTCCAGGAAAGGTAATGGGGGAGCTACAAAGCTTGTAGATGGGCAGTCAGGGCTGTCCTGTGCACAGGGGCTCCAGGGCACGTGAGCCACACTGTGGTTAGGGCCAGGCCTCCCAGGAGTGACCCAGACCAGCCTTTTCTTTCTCATTCTCTCACTCTCTGAATTCAAAAGCTTACGCATGCCATGAAAGTTCCACTGGATAAAAAGAAAGTATTTGCCTCCTGGGCTCAGAAATGGTATTAAGGAAATTGCAAATCTACTGACTGTGACAGAAAGCAAATCAGTGGCTGCTTGGGATGGGGTGGGGTGGGAGGGCTGTAGGGAGGGATTCCAAAGAAGCTCGAGGAAGCTTTGGGAGTCGTGCTGCTCTTGGTCTTGACTATTGTCATGGTTTTGCGGGTGTGTACGTGTGTTAACACTGATCAAAAAATAATTTTTTTTTTTTTTTGAGATAGAGTTTCACTCTTGTTTCCCAGGCTGGAGTGCAGTAGCGTGATCTCGGCTCACTGCAACCTCCGCCTCCCAGATTCAGGTGATTATCCTGCCTCAGCCTCCAGAGTAGCTGGAATTACAGGCATGCACCACTATGTCTGGCTAATTTTTTGTATTTTTAGTAGAGACGGGGTTTCACCATGTTTGTCAGGCTGGTCTCGAACTCCTGACCTGAAGTGATCCACCCGCCTCGTCCTCCCAAAGTGCCAGGATTACAGGCGTAAGCCACCACGCCTGGCCTTGTTCTCTTGTATGTCAGTTACCCCTCCGTGAGGCTGCTAAACATCCTCCCGGCACAGACACACGCCTGCACGCCCTCACGCAGTTTGCAAGGCAGTTGTTCAAATTACACGTTAATCCCTCAAGTGTGCTCATCTTGCTCTCCGAACCTGCCCTCTTGTAGGGTCCATGGTTCTTCCAAGTGCCCTGGTCACAAAGCAGCTGGATCAACACTCAGAGGTACAGAGCAGGGCACAGTGTGGTCCCTGCATCTGTCTCACCCCCATGATCTTGACACACAGAGACCTTCCCAGGAGCTGTGACTTGAACTTCACAATCTGCAGGGCCCACCCAGGAGCCGTGTCCTCCTCACAGGCAATGGGATCCCCTCCTCTCTCCACCTGTGTGGGAAGATTGGAAACAAAACATAGAGAACGTGGGAGGAAAAACACTGAGGGGGTGGACCACACCTGAGGGTCCCCAGGACAGAGGGAAAACACTGAGGGGGTGGACGGGCCACACCTGAGGGTCCCCAGGACAGAGGGAAACACCGAGGGGGTGGATGGGCCACACCTGAGGGTCCCCAGGACAGAGGAAAACACTGAGGGGGTGGACGGGCCACACCTGAGGGTCCCCAGGACAGAGGGAAACACTGAGGGGGTGGATGGGCCACACCTGAGGGTCCCCAGGACAGAGGGAAACACTGAGGGGGTGGATGGGCCACACCTGAGAGTTCCCGGGACCGAGGGAAACACAAGGGGGTGGATGGGCCACACCTGAGCTTACCAAGGTTGGAGGGACACACTGAGGGGGTGGATGAACCACACCTGAGAGTTCCCGGGACACACATTAAAAACTACTGGGATAGACCAAACCTGAGAGTCCCCAGCATGAGGTAAACACTAAAGGAATTAATAGACACACCTGAGGGTCTCGAGGATGGAGGTAAAACACTGAGGGGATGGATGGGCCACATCTGAAGGCCCCCAGGACAAAGGTAAACACTAAGGGGATGGGCCACACCTCAGGGTCCCCGGGACAGAGGTAAACACTAAGAGGATGGATGAACCACAACGGAGAGTCCCCAGAACAGAGATAAAACGCTTTGGGGATCGACCACATCTGAGGGTCCCAAGGCAGAAGTAAACGCTAAGGAAATGGATGGACCACACCTGAGAGTTCCCAGGATCGATGTAAACACTAATGGGATGGATTGACCACACCTGAGGGTTCCCAGGATCGATGTAAACACTGATGAAATGGATGGACCACACCTGAGGGTCTCCAGGACCGAGGTAAACACTAATGGGATGGATGGACCACACCTGAGGGTCTCGAGGATCACGGAAAAACACTAATGGGATGATGGATGGCACCTGAGGGTCTCTAGGAAAGACGTAAAACACTAACAAGATGGATGGATCACACCTGAGCATCCCCAGTACAAGGAAAGCACTAATAGGATGGACCACACCTGAGGACCTCCAAAACAGAGGGAAACACTGAGGGGGTGGATGGGCCACACCTGAGGCTCCTCAGGACAGAGCGAGGGATGGCTGTTGTTGGGATGATAATTCCACATCTTTGGAGAACAAGAATTCCAGCTAGTTCTCTTCTCTCCAAACAGCGTGGTTATGAACTAGCTCTCACTCCAGGAGGCTTTAAGGCTCCATATAATATCTGTAGTAATAAAGAAAAACAGGCCAGCTGCCATGGCTCACAGCGGTAGTCCCAGCACTTTGGGAGGCCAAGGTGGGAGGACCACTGAGGCCAGGAGTCTGAGACCAGCCTGGGCAACATAGCGAAAGCCCATCTCTAAAAATAATTTCAAAAATGTAAAAAAAACAAATAGTGGTAACTGTCACAACTAACATATTGTTACAAACAAAAATTTACATGAAGGTGAAAAAAAACAACTTTTTTTTTTTTTTTTTTTTTTTTTAACCAGAATGATGCCTCAGTCTAGGGAGCGGTGTTTCCTCTCCGGAAGCAGCTGAAGCCCTGAGCTGCTGTCCACAGGCGGACGGACTCTCCCGGAGCCCCCAGTGGGCCTCGGCTCCTCCACGTCAGCTCCTCTCTTGTCTCTCTGCTGGTCCACGGGGGCCGCTGCAGCTGGCCAGGTCTCCTGGGAGTCAGAGGGGGCCGTGGGTTCCACCCCAGGGCCCACCTCATCAGCACTGTGCTCTCACCATCTGAGCACCAGCCCAGAGGAAAAGGAGAAAGAAAGGGTGATGCTGATCCCCCAAGCAAAACGGAAACGCCTCCACCTCCCACCCTCAAAAGCACCCAACAATGGGCCCTGGGCACCGGGGGCCTCACAGGGAGTGTTTGCATCACAGTAAAATCTACAACGTTCCCACGGCGTGTGAGTGGACGCTTCCTCAACGCAGGCATGTCCGGCTGCCCCAAGGAATCTCCGGTAACGTCGAGATCTTTGAATAGGAGCAAGGGATCAAGGCCGATGGCATCTCTGAGGGCCTCAGTTTCCATCCATGAGGGCAAGCTCCCCTTTGGGAATCTGGGTTATGGTTCCCGAGATGGGGACAAGAGGCCTCCACTGACGGCGGTATTTACAAAAATCCATCACGTAAACACGCCTGTGAAAGTCCAAGCAGCACAGTAGCTCACTGGAAAGGTGAAAGTTTCTCATCATCACACCCACAGAGATAATGGGGGCGGGGTGGGGGCAATCCCATCGCACGTGTGTGCTCTGTGCACTCACAGCCGCCCCTCCTCTGCTCTCTGGCTCCCGATGTGCGTAGTGAGAGGCAGACACCAGGCTAGAATCAGGAGGCCAGCGCCTTGTCCCAGTGAGTTTGGGTCTTGAGACAGTGAGTAGCAAGGGTGCAGAGAGGAAGGGATTTATCAACAAAGTTATCTGACTTTGATTCTTGAGCTCAATAGGGAGAGTTTGAATAACAAGGGACACCGATACTAACACATGTGTTAAACAGAGAAACTGCTTCTCATATTTGATAGGCAATAAATGTCGCATTTATTTATACTTCTAAGCAAAGCCTCATTCTCACTTGCTCATTTTCGGAGAGTGAGAAAGCCCAAGATCTCATGGCCCTTCCCCTTCCTCGGGTTATGGACACCAGGGCCCTGGGGACTGCAGAGCTGGGGAGGTCTCCTGGGAGTCACAGGGGGCCATGGAGGAGAGCGGAGGAGAGAATGCTGTTCTTGGGTGTGATCAGGTGGCTGTCAGATCCCCGCTCCTACATTCAGTAGGGAGTGACCTTCAGAAAATTATGTAACCTAAGTCTCAGTTTTCTCATCTGAAAAATGGAGCTGATGGTAATAATCCTCATCCAGGAGAACAGTATTTGTTGATCATCCTCATGGCATTCTTTTTAAGAGCTTCACAGCACTCCATTATATGGGCATTAAATCATTAATTTATTGTGTGCAATCTCAGCTCACTGCAACCTCCACCTCCCGGGTTCAAGTGACTCTCCTGCCTCAGCCCCCTGAGTAGCTGGGATCACAGACGTGCGCCACCACGCCCGGCTAATTTGTGTATTTTTAGTAGAGATGGGGTTTCACCATGTTGGCCAGGCTGGTCTTGAACTCCTGACTTTAGGTGATCCGCCCACCTCAGTCTCCCAAAGTGCTGGGATCACAGGCCTGAGCCACCACTCTGGGCTCATAGACCTAAATGTAAAACACATTTGTTGAACGCCACGAAACCAGCAGCTTTGCTGTCACCACCAGAGGGCCTCACATGATTTGGAGAATTTTCAAACAGGGATATTGATGCAAACAAACAGGAAGGACCAGTAGCTCTGCTCATCTCCCCAGAGACCAGATCCTGCCCGAACCACCCAGCTTCCCTGACTGATGACAGTGCCTGAGCGCATGTGAAGAGAAGACATGGCGAGGGGAGATGCCTGTGGAAAGCAGATGGCCTGAGCTCTGTGTGCACGCCCCAGTCCACGGGGAGATCCATCAGCAGCAATGGAAGCCTCACCGACTCAAGGTGTTAGTGCACAAATTCACACAACTGTAGGTGGAATACCATGCATGCAGATAAAGGAGCGGTTCCTGGGAAGCCATGCATAAGAACAGAAACAAACAAAAAATGAGCAGAGGCGGCTGTGGCTACACACTGCTGACCGAATTTACAAATTTAGTACAGGCAGGTTACAAACAAATGAACAAAACAGTAACAACAATTCTCAGGAGAAAAGAAGCAGAATCCAGCATAGAACAGTCTATAACCTAAAGTACCCAGTGTTCAATGATAAGTTACAAGACAAGGCTGGGCGGTGGCTCACGCCTTAATCCCAGCACTTTGGGAGGCTGAGGTGGGCAGATCAGGAGGTCAGGAGATTGAGACCATCCTGGCTAACACGGTGAAACCCTATCTCTACTGAAAATACAAAAAAAAAAAAAAAATTAGAGGGGGTGGCGCCTGTGGTCCCATCCTGGCTAACAGGAGAATCGCTTGAACCTGAAGGTTGCACCCCACTACTCTCTACTGAAAAAAAAAAGAAAAGTTACACAAAAAAAAAAAAAAAACCAGTTAGCCGGGGTCACACTTAGCAGACAAAGACTTCAAAACAGTTACTGTGGAACTAAAAAAGGGCTGGGCATGGTGGTCCTGTGTAATCTCAGCACTCCCAAGCTCCCTCAGGAGGCTGAGGAGAAGTCTCTACTAAAAATACAAAATTAGCCGGGAGAATACGCTTGAACCTGGGAGGCAGAGGTTGCAGTGAGCTGAGATTGAACCACTGCACTCCTGCCTGGGCAACAAGAGCGAAACTGTGTCTCAAAAAAAAAAAGAAAAAAAAAATGACTTATGAAACATCAAGCAGATGTAGAATGAAAGTCTCAGAAAGAAAGAGGAAAGAAATAATTATTTATAGAAATAATGGCTGAAAACTTACCAAATTTGATATAAAACATTATCTATAGAATCAATGTTTACTTTTAGTAAGATAAAAAACCAAGATATCCACTTGTACACACCTTGTGTCAAGCTATGAAAAGACAAAGAGTAAACATTGAAAACAGTAAGACAAAAACTTCTCTTGATGTACAAGAGCACCACGATAAAATTAGCCACTGATTTCTGATCAGAAACAATGGTGAGACCAGGCACGGTGGCTCACGCTTGTAATCCCAGCACTTTTAAAAAGAAGCCAAGGCGGGTGGATTACCTGAGGTCAGGAGTTCGAGACCAGCCTGGCCAACACGGTGAAACCCCGTTTCTACTAAAAATACAAAAAATTAGCCGGGCATGGTGGCGGGCACCTGTAGTCCCAGCTACTCAGGAGGCTGAGGCAGGAGAATGGTGTGAACCTGGGAGGTGGAGCTTGCAGTGAGCTGAGATCGCACCACTGCACTCCAGCCTGGGCGACAGAGTGAGACTCCAGCTCAAAACAAAACAAAACAAAACAAACAAAACAAAAAGATATGCCTTCGCCTGGTCGATTTCCAAAATTCTGGTATCTCTTTTGTAAAACAGTCAATATCAGATTGTTTGCAGGTGGGGTAGCCCAAGGGGTCCTGCACAGGAAATGTCCAGTGCTAGACAAATGTAAAATGGCCAGTACTGCATCGTTGCCGAAGGTGTAAAATGGTAACCCCTTGGCGAAGGGCCTCTGCTTTAGTCTAAATTCAAATGATCTGGTTTCAAACCGGGACTTTGGAAATGCCATGCATTCTTCCCCAGTCTCAAATATGCTGGTTGTGGTAAACCACACAGAGATAAAAACCACTGTTGAGATGGAGTCTATCATTGCTTTGTCAGTGCATCCTTCCAGAGGAGATTTCAATATTACTACACAGCGTGGCCAGCTATACGTCAGTCCACAGAGTGCTTCCGTGTTGTTTTATCATGTCATGAAGTCCCTTCTTAGTCACATGGCCAACGCATTAGCCAGCCATGGTCTCCTTTAACACTCTAAAATTGGATTATATTAATACATCCATATTTGCACAGATTCTCCTGGCCCCCTGAGGCCTGTATTTTGACTTCTCAGACAACCACCCAGTGAGACCCTGTTACTTCATTAATGATGAATGTTACTAACTTGTGCCCAGACTATATCTTCATTTTTTCCTATATTAAACAGCAATTCAAGTATATTCCTAATGATGCAGACATGATGGGCACCACTTTAGTTCTTCTAGGTAAAGACAGTCTCTCAGAGGTTATACATTTTTTCCAAGTGAAATCTGCCATAATAAGGAACCGATCCTAGGGACCTGGCATGTTTTTGCAGATTATTGCCTATGTGTGGCAACTATTTTTAAGTGATGCCATTTCAAGGAAAATAAAAATTACCACTGACTGATTCTTCAAATCTAAGACACATATACATTGTAATAAGCCTAATTATTTTATATACCATGAAGAAAGAAAAACTCTGACAATTGAACTATATCAACATAACTTAGAATTCTTCCTAAGTACTTATTGAAAGAGACCTTTTAGACTTATTTAGATCTGGATTTTACCTTTATGCTTTTTTTTTTTTTTCTTTTTGAGATGGAGTCTCACTGTCTCTCCCAGGCTGCAATGCAGGGGTGCGATCTCAGCTCACTGCACCCTCCACCTCCCAGGTTCAAGCGATTCTCCTGTCTTGGCCTCCCAAGCAGCTGGGACTACAGGTGCCACCACCACGCCCGGCTCATTTTGTATTTTTAGTAGAGACGGGGTTTCGCCTTGTTGGTCTGTCTGGTCTCAAACTCCTGACCTCAGGTGATCTACCCGCTTTGGCCTCCCAAAGTACTGGAATTACAAAAGTGAGTCACTATGCCTGACCGCCTTTATTCATTCTTGTATGTGCATAACAGGAAAACAGAAGTGAAATTAATTGGTTAAGATCTCCCAAAAACTGTCAGGTGTGGTGGCTCACGCCTGTGATCCCATCACTTTGGGAGGCCGAGGCAGGCGGATCACGAGGTCAGGAGATTGAGACCATCCTGGCTAACACGGTGAAATCCTGTCTCCACTAAAATTACAAAAAATTAGCCGGGTGCGGTGGTGGACGCCTGTAGTCCCAGCTGCTGGGGAGGCAAGAGAATGGCGTGAACCCAGGAGGCAGAGCTTGCAGTGAGCTGAGATCGCGCCACTGCACTCCAGCCTGGGTGACAGAGCGAGACTCTGTCTCAAAAAAAAACAAAAACAAAAACAAAAAAACCCATATATATATACATCCCTAAAACTTTTTCGCACGTCGAATTTGAATCTTCCAAATCACTTCAACTTAAAATTGTTGGTGTCCATGTGTTTTCAATTAGTAATGTCCTCTTGGGACATGGCGTTTTTTGAAAAGAGGACTCCACCACAGCCACTGATTCTCATTCTGCAAGTTCTTAGGACGGCACTTTCTTGGTCTTACCAGAAGGGGCCAGAAAAAGGTTTCTACAACCAATACAATGTTCCTTCCTCAAATGAACCTAAAAGAGCACTTTGGGAGGCTGAGACGGCCAGATCACGAGGTCAGCAGTTCAAGATCAACCTGACCAATATGGTGAAACCCCGTCTCTACTAAAAATAGAAAAATTGGCTGGGCATGGTGGTGCACACCTGTAGTCCAGCTACTCGGGAGGCTGAGGCAGGAGAATCACTTGAATCCAGGGGGCAGAGGTTGCAGTGAGCTGAGATTGCACCACTGCACCCCAGCCTGGGCATTTTTTGAAAAGAAGCCTCCATCACAGCCACTGACTCTCATTCTGCAAGTTCTTAGGACGGCACTTTCTTGATCTTACCCGAAGGGGCCAAAAAAAAAAAAAAAAAAAAAGGTTTCTACAACCAATACGAATGTTCCTTCCTCAAATGAACCTAAAAGAGTTTGTTGACTGGAACATAGAAGGGTTGTAGTTTTCCAGCCAGGCTGCCAGTACTTATATCCAATTTCGCAAACATGTGGACAGTGACTAGTCATTCTGGCCTCTCTCTGGCTGTTCACAACTGTAAAAGGCCTTCCATTCATTGTAAGGTACATCCTGACCTCAGAAATCATAAAATGTGAAAAAGGATGCTGTGAAAACTGATCTGGAATCAGTAAAATATGGCATTAACGACTGCGTGCTGGACACTTTAAACTTTCACATAGGGTCAGATGTGTTCGTAGTTTTGCTTGATTTGTTCGTAGAGATTTGTTCTAGAGAGCTTGGCATTACGTTCCTAAGGCTCCCAGAGATTACGTAATTTTCCTTGGGTTCGCTAGGATGAAGAGGATTCAGGATGCAAGTCCAGGTGTGAAGTAAAATGTTTTATAAAACATTCTAAGAAGTCCTCCATTACACCTAATAGTGACAGTTTCATAAATTCCTATAATGGATGATAAATCCTTTCGTTCCACCAAAGCAAAGATTTACTACCACTTTGGGTAACATATTAATACCTTGGTGTGATACTAGGTAAATATGCTTGCTCTTGAAGAAGTATTTAATTACTAAACCTACTTTTAAGTTGGATGATGATAATGTCCAATCTTTTAGAACAATTTAGCTTATGCCAATTGTCCTGGTGTATTTCTTGTGTTTTAGAATCCTCTTTTTGGAAACAATCACGAACTTACACAAACTTACAGAAAAGTTCTAATTTACTCGGGAAAGTAATTTGCCAAACTGATGACCGTAATTTCCAAAAACATCTGTGAGTATTTCCTACAAACAAGGGCATTCTCTTGCATAACTACAATACAACCATGAAATTAGGAAATTAATATTGATACACTACTGCTTTCTAATCCTCAGATCTCATTCGCGTTTTCCCAAGTAACCCAAAAAGTCCTTTATTGAAAACAATTCAGTTCAGAATTGTTCACTGCATTTATCACGTCTCTTTAGTTTCATTTTTCTGAGATAGTGCCTTAGTCTTTCCTTGACTTTTGTCACCCTGACACCTGTGAACAGTACAGGCCGGTTATTTTGCAGAATGTCTCTATCTTAGTTTGATGTTTCCTCATGATTAGATTCAGGACGCTCATCTTTTGCTGGACCGTCGACAAGGCGGTGTTGTGTTCCTACTGCATTCTATCAGATGGCACATGATTTAGACTTGTCCCCTTACTAATAGTATCCACATCAGTCACTCAGTTATGGCTGTATATGCCAGACTTTTGTATTGAAAAGTTACTTGATTTTGCTTTGCAATGAGTAAGTCTTTTGTGAGAAGTTGTAGTGAGACTATGTAAATATTCTGTTCTTAACCGAACTTTCAAATTTTTTCCACCGCGACAAAAGCATTTCTTTCATATAAATCCCAATGCTTTTGATCAGAAACATTGGCAAAATCAGTAATAGGATTCTGTCTGAGATAAGTTGGCAACCCAGGAGGCAGAGGTTGCAGTGAACCAAGATCGTGCCCCTGCACTCCAGCCTGGGCAACAGAGCGAGATTCCGTCACTCCGTCTCAAAAACAAAAGAAACCAAAAACATACAAACAAAAACCTGTGGCAATGCCAGCAGCTACCTGGTTAAGGTCACCTTTTCTGATTGGCCTTGCCCTCTACACACTACCCATTCATGTTTCTTTAATAAGTGCTTTTTAAATAAGCATTAAGGCAATGTGTTTAGATCTGACTTTGTTACACCATAAGTTTTTCTCTTATTATAAAAATGAATGGCCGGGCGCAGTGGTTCATGTCTGTAATCCCAGCACTTTGGGAGGCTGAGGTGGGCAGATCACGAGGTCAAGAGATCAAGACCATTCTGGCTAACATGGTGAAACCCCGTCTCTACTAAAAATACAAAAATTAGCCGGGCGTGGTGGCACACGCCTGTATTCCCAGCTTCTTCGGAGGCTGAGGCAGGAGAATCTCTTGAACCCACGAGGCAGAGGTTGCAGTGAGCCAAGGTCACGCCTCTGCACTCCAGCCTGGTGACACTCTGACTCCAAAAAAAATAATAATAATAATGTACATTTTAGGGAATCTTGATAATACAGAAACATTATGAAGAAGAAAAAAGTCACCTGTTAATTCCACCTTACCATTCACAAGAGAGCGATGTTAACATCTGTTTGTATTCTGTTCCATGGTTTTTTCTATGCCTTTTTTCACTGGACTCAAATTTTGTATTTTGCTTTTTTGCACTTAACTTTGTAACCTGGCATTTTTGTTTGTTTGTTTTTACGAAACAGCCCATAAGCATAATTCTTTTTTAAATTTTATTGTAAATTAACAATTTATAGTTGTATATATTTATGGGATAAAAAATGATTTTATGATGTATTAGGCTTGATACCTGGGTGATGAAATCTTCTGTACCACAAACCCCCATGACACAATTTACCTGTATAACAAACCTGCACGTCAAGTGACCCTGAACTTAAAAGTTAAATTAAGTTTTTAAAAATGTATATTCTGTCCAGTACCATGGAATCTGTTCACTGAAATGGATATTTAACACTAAAGGTCCAATTAAAGCATTTCCAGAACTTAGAAAACAAATATTTTTCCTTTAGTTAAGTTCTATAGCAGAAAAAAAGACAAATAAATAGTTAAATTTTAATGTATACAATGAAATAATGTTTTATAGTATTATTTAAAACATACCATTGTCTAATAAAATATTAATAACTGTATAAGAGATTTTAGCTATTCTTGCACCTAGTCTCAGATTTTTAAATAAGCCCTTTTTAGATTTAATAAATAACATTGAAGGAAGGTCTATAAGAATTTACTCTCAGAACTAATATAAATGGCCTCATGATCCACCCGCCTCGGCCTCCCAAAGTGCTGGCACTACAGGCACGTGCCACAGCGCCTGGCCTGCACATTCTTTATATACCTAATTTGTTGAGAGTTTTCATCACTAATAGGTGTTGAATCTGTCAAATGCTTTTTTCTGCATATATTTAATGCTCACAGAGTCATAAGGTTTGGATCTCTGTCTCTACCCAAATCTCATGTTCAATTGTAATCCCCAGTGTTGAAGATGGGGCCTCGTGGGAGGTGACTGGGTCATGGGGGCAGTTTCTCATGGTTTAACACCATCCCCCTTGGTGTTTTCTTGGCAATAGCAAGTTATCATGAGATCATGTTTGAAAGTGTGTCGTGCCTGCCCCCTCCTCCTGCTCCAGCCATGTGAAGTGCCAGTTTCCCCTTCACCTTCCACCATAATTGAAGCTGAGCAGATGCTGCCATGCTTCCTGTACAACCTAGGGAACCATGAGCCAATTAAACTTCTTTTCTTTGGAAATTAACCAGTTTCAGGCATTTCTTTATAACAATACAAGAATGGACTAGTGCCAAAAATTGGTACTGGGAGTGGGGCACTGTTTTGAAGATACCTTAAAATATGGAAGCAGCTTTGGAATTGGTAATAATCTGAGGCTGTAAGGGTTTGGAAGGCTCAGGAGACAGGAAGATTAGGAAGAAAATTGAACTTCCTGGAGACTTGTTAAATTGTTGTGACCAAAATGCAGATAGATAGTGATATGGACAATGAAGTCCAGACTGAGTAGGTTTCATATGGAGATAAAATCCTTATTGGGAACTGGAGTAAAGGTCACTCTCGTGTGCTTCAGAAAAGAGACTGGTGGCATTGTGCTCCTGCTCGAAGAATCGGTGGAACATTGAACTTGAGAGAGGTGGCTTAGGGTATCTTGTGGAAGAAATTTCTAAGCAGCAAAGCATTCAAGATTTGACCTAGATGCTTCTAAAAGCCTGTGATCATATACCTGAGTTAAAGAAATGACCTGAAACTGGAACTTATGTTTAAAACAGAAGCTGAGCTTAAACATTTGGAAAATTTGCAGTCTGGCCATGCAGTAGATAAGAAAAATCCATTTTCAGGGGGAGGTATTAAAGCAGGTTGCAGAAATTTGCCCAAGTAAAGAGGAGTCAATTGCTAATCGACAAGACAATGAAAAAACAGCCTCAGAAGTATTTCAGAGACCTCCGTGACAGTCCCTCTGATCATAGGCCTGGAGGCCTAGGAAGACTGAATGGTTTTATAGGCCAGGCTCAGGGCCCTGCTGCTCTGTGCAGCCTCAAGACATGATGCCCTGCACTTTGGCCACTCCAGCTCCAGCCACAGCTAACAGTGATCAAGGTGAAACGGGCTGCTGCTTCCAAGGGTGCAAACTGTAAGCCTTGGCAACTTCCACATGGTGTTAAGCCTGCAGGTGCACAGTGAGGCTTAGGAACCTCTGCCCAGATTTCAGAAAATGTATACAAAATCCAGAGAACCTCTAACTAGGACGGTGTGGTGGGGAGATGTGGGGTTAAAGTCTCCATATAAAGTCCCCACTGGGGCACTGCCTAGTGGAGCTGTGAGAAGAGGGCTACCATCCTCCGGACCCCAGAATTGTAGATCCACCTGTTACCAGAAAGGGGTCCAAATCCAGATCCCAAGAGGGGGTTCTTGGATCTCATGCAAGGAAGAATTTGGAGCAAGTCCACAGTGAAAAATGGAAGCAACTTTATTAAAGTAAAAGAGTGAACAAATAGTGACTCCATAGACAGGGTGGGGCATTTCCAAAACTATGAAGAGAAAAGCATCCATCCTACTAGGTGCAGTGCATATTTAAAACTACAAATGCTTTTGTTCTCAAAGTATCAAGACATTCCTGGGTCTGTTAAGTCCTGAGTGTGTTTAGGAAACATTATTAATCTGTTCCCTCAGTTGTAAACATCTTAAGGCTAGGAATGCTTAACCTCCTGGGAATGCAGCTCAACAGGCCCCAGCTTCATTTTTCTTAGCCCTTGTTCAAAATGGAGTCGCTCTGGTTTGAATGTTTCTTACATATTTCCCCCCTCCCTTTTACAAGAGGACCCTTAATCCTCAGGGTTGCAGAAGGATGAAGGTCCGTCTTCTGTAACTTCTTCATGCTGAACAGGGGCGATGACATTTCCACATAACTATTAGGGTCTCTTGTATTCAGGGTAGAGAGGAGCTCAGTCAGAAAGCAGTGGTACGTTAAGCATCATTTGCAGCTCTGAGTTCCAGCAAGAGGTGAAACCTGGAAGATTAATAAGTGTCCAATTTAAGAAAGTAGCGAGTAAGCTTATCTTGTGTTCCTATACAAAGAGTACAACCATACTCGACAACATCAAAGAAAAATAAGTAAAATTATCCCAGGTAAACTAACAGGAAGGCTTTCCAAAGACTGGGCAGTTGTTGGGACCAAGCCGATATGGAGTTGGCTGACGGTGCATCAGTGGCAGAGATACGAGTGTCTAAAGCTTTCTTAGCCTGGGTAATATTATGTGAATAGTCTGGAATGTGCTGCAACATTTCATTTTGATCGAAGCACAAGTTCCCCCTTAAGTTGCTGTTAAAATGGCTTTGCCATTCGGTTTGGTAAGGCCACCTGCCTAATCTGAGCGATGTCCTCAGGAGGGTAAGGGCACGGTGCGTATTACTCAAAGCTGCAGCCGTGTGCTTGGCCAAGGCCTCAACTTGCAGCTCAACATTGATCGTGGCTGCCTGTGAAGAAGGTATAGCCATCTGGTGGAAGCAGATGGCTTCTATAATGAGCCTTTACAGTTTTCCAGTTAGATGGAAGTCGGTTTAATTCAGTGAAGATACATCCCAGAGGATAAAGACGACCCCACATACACCTTCCAGTCCACTTATAAGGTAAATGTCACCAGCTGAGTTCCACAAGCCCATAACCACCTCAAAAAAGAAGAGGCACCAGTTTTTTGTGAATTACTTTGCCATCTCACCACATTTTGTCTGTTAAAAGAAGGGTCTTACTCAAACTTGGGGAAAATCAGCAGCTAATAAATTATTTAAGCTGTGGTCTGTGCCTCTCTGCCTTGTATTAAAAGAGAAAGCTGAGGCCTTTGGAGATGAATCTGGGGAATATGGGGAGTCTCAAAAACCCAATTTTACAGTAAATACTAAATCCCATTTCTTAGGCTCTGCTCCTTTTTAGGTGCTCGATTTGGTACAGGCACGGTGTGACACCCAAGGCTGGTGCATCAAAACCACTTCTGTGGGGTCTGCTAAATCCACGGGGTGACTGACTGAGAAATTTAGCTCACTGAGATGCCTGGATGGACTGCACGTTCTCTCCATAGCTCTGTAAATCTCTCTCGGCTGGCTTTTGAAAATACCAGGTGGCCGTGAGTTTGAGGTGGTAATACTCCCTCTTCAGCAGCTCCTGTGTTGTGGTCACATGTCAGCTACTCTTTGCAGCTGGTGAAGGCAGATCAGGATTGGAATATATGTTAAACAAAGGCTGAATCTAGACACATGCACATCTAAAGGCTTTTCCAGTTCTGTACAACTGAGCCTCAACAGTGTCTGTTACAACAAAATTGTCCTCCAAACATTAATTTGGGATCTTCTCCTATACATGTACAAACAGTGGATTGACTATTTGTCCATCTTTGACACTTACTGTGTTCCACCAAGAGGGACACCTTCCAAAGCAAGAAACTGTTGGACAAACTTCAATCGAATGTCTGAGCATGATCCGCGTGGCAGAGGTTTACTTCCTGAAGAATGGACTTCACCTTTTAACACCACTTCACACTGAGGTCCAAATGGCTGCACAGACAGTTTTTAGATCCTAATAGAGAAAGAAATCTGAGTTGAAGATTCTGAATTCAATTCTTTGGTCAACTATTTCCTATATTTCCTTTGCCCAAAAGACCTAGCTAGGTGCTGAGGACACAATGATATTCCCACCCTTAGAGCTTGTGCTCCAGAGAAGAATATAGGCAAGGAGAGAGACAATCCAATGCCATCTGCACAGCGGGTGTAAGCGGCCATGGTGCTACAAGCATGCTGTTCATGGGAAATCTGGGAAGAGTGGAGGAAAGCTTCCCAGAGGGAGCCAGCCCAGGGAAGCCGTGGGCAAGCATTCCAGGCACAAGCGTTCACACTGGTGCAGGCAGGACTCTTCTCTTCTTCCCTAAGATCCTAATAGCAGACTGAGCACACGAAAGAGTTCTGTAGCCCAGGCAGGGGCAGAAGCCATGTGTGTCTCCGAGCAGAGGGCCGTTAAAGCAAGGGTCACACAAGCAAGCTTGGTACCCTAGACAGGGGAGCTCCGGCTGGAGGCTGATATTCACTTGGGATTTGGAAGCCCAGAATTCATGGGCCCGTGGAAGAAATGGAGAAATACAGCTCAACAGCTGACAAAATCAGCAGTTTCTGGGAGAATAAGAAAAGTGAAGGAGAAAAATCAAAATTGTTGTTTCATTGTTTACTTTTGTCAGAATATACTTAAAATAATCATTTCTTAATATCTATTCAGCTGGTTTGAAAGGAGATTCTCAGTAACAAAAAGAAGAAAATCTGAAGCTAAATGAAAGAGTTTACACAGATTCATGGCATCTATTAGCAAAAGTAAGATGTGGACTTTGTCATTCAGATGGTGGGTTTTGAAGCACATCCAAGCGAGTGGCTGTTTTGAGATATGAGTAAAACCTTGTCATTATACACATATTTATGTTACCTTTCCTCCCAAACTTGGGGATCCTTTGGAGAAAAAGAAACTACAACCTCCTGTTCTTCTCCAGGTTTAATGAAGAGATTCTCTGGATCCACTAAAGAGGGACTTCCTCATTCGGGGACCTAAATAGTGACAGAATCATAATTAAATGCTGACTTAGAAAAACGCTGCTTTCACTCAGTGACTCCTGCCTTAGATTCCTTTCTCATTTACCAGGAGAGGCTATTTTTCCCTGTCTCCCAGTCCATCACAGGCTCAACTCATCCTGTTCTCTTGGAAAGCGCCTCTCTTCCTTCTTTTTCTTCTATAACAAACCTAATGTCCCACAAACTGCACCCCCAATTTCCTGTCACTAATGCACCCTCACTCACCTTCAGGTCTCAGAAAAGAGGTCAAAGTGTGTGGGTCACTCTTCCCCAATTCTAGCCACAGGCTGACATGCACATTTTTCAGAAATCAATCTAGAACTTGCTTTTCACATTCAAGACATTGGAGTCTACACTGAGAGCCCCATAGCATATACTTCATGCTAGAGAAACAGCCAGTGTTTAAAACTCTCAGCGATTCCATCATCTGGTCCTCAGCGCACCCTGAAGGGGCAGGCGGCCCCGGGACCCTCAGAAGGCAGGGAACCCTTCCAGTCTCAGGAAGGACTACCTTATGGTGCTCTGACAATAATTCATACGTTGATATCTAAATAAACTGCAACGTTCCCAGCTTTTCTCAGAGGTAAGGGCTGTTTTGTGGATGGAGCCATGCTGGCCACCAAGTGCATCATCTCGAAGATGGAGCGAGACAGACCTTTGAACAATCTGTCACCATGAAAGTGACATCAGTCTGAAAGCAAGACAATGAGGCAGAGGGGAGGACTGAGAGTACCTGGAAGTCTCTGGGAGCAGGAGTTATGGCTCCTTCTGCCCCTTCTTGGAGATCAACACTTCTAAGAACCGGTGGAGGGTCTGGGCTGTCAACTTCTATGTCAACTCTCGCCACGAAGTCTCCTCCTGAGTCCTGAATCTCTAAAATTCAAAAAGATTATTCTTTCAGTTCAGAGACCAGACACACTGAATTGTACATGCCATCAGCAGTCCAAAACAATGTCTTTAGGGACCACAGAAAAATGTAGGCAAGAAGATTTTTTAAAGAATTTAAAGAGGACTGGAAATGAGTGGAGAAGCAGAAAAAGCAAGAGCACATCCAACTGATACACGAGAGGAGATCAATTTAGAGAAAATATCCCAATAGGTCCTCAGTGGTACTTGCTGTGGTCATGCACATTCACCTAGGTTTGACCCAGAACAGCAGGCATCTGCCTCATCGTCAGAACAGCATAAGATACTTGACAGATGACTGGAAGCATTCACATTTACTGGCAGAGGAAATCAGTCTCAAATTTGTGGTCTATTTAGACATAGAGAAAAGCAATTCCCAGAAAACATAAACATGATACCTGAAAAGCCGAGTTGCTTCTTTGGATTCTGGAAAAGAACCAAAATTATCAGAAATTCTAGACCTTATGAAATATAAATAAAAAATTGTTATACATTAGTATTAAGATGAAATCTGAATGAAAGAAAAGCAGTTTGGAAAACCTTACTGTTTTTGTTTTATTTTGTTTTGTTTTGTTTTGATGGAAAGCCCATCCCCTCCTACCTGTCCCTCATAACAGGCAGGTGTCACGTGGTTGATTGCAGGGCAGCCTGCCAGCCGAGGGACCACATCAGCGCAGGGAGCAGCTCCCACAGGAGCTCAGCCGGGTTCCTTGGAAAACGTCAGTCCTTGCCAGGCCACGGTGCTCTGTTCAGAAACAGAAGGCTCAGTTTCAGTAAAGCCAATAGCAATAAGAATGTGAAATGTGTTAACAAAATCTTTAACAAAAATATTTCAGTTCATAGAAAGAATGTATTGTGTGAACAGCATTTTTTTCCTCTACGTTCATACTCACAACACTGAGAATCAGCTTGATTGGTAAGTGATGTGTGTCCGGTTCATTGCTTTTATTGGCAGGGACCTCCAGCCTCCACAACTCCAGTCACCAAAATCAAGAATGTCTTTCTGTTCTGTTTCTACCTAATTACAAAACAGAAACTGATTTTTAAAAAGTAATATATTAATAAATAGCACTACTTATGTTCATATCACTGCCATTTCTAGCCACAAATTAGGAGTCAGCATGAAGGAGAACTTTCCAATTGCTTATTTTCTACAAAGATAAATGTTAAATTCTTTTTTTGAGGTCTTTTATATACCCAAATAGACCAGAGAATTAAGCTGCTGTTGCTTGAAAAAGACTATATAATCTTCAGATGAAGTGACAATTGTATAAATTATATAGACCTCCTCTCTATTATTAGAAGGTTTTAACAATGAGTCTTACTATTACAATAATGACTTCTCCATTCCGTTCAAAAGTATCCCTTGTATCTTGGCATTGTCCGATTTTATTTTAAAATGTTTAAAATGTATCAAAATAGATGTATTGAAAGATTACAAAAAGGGCCTATGATCTATTTAAAGATTACAAAAAGGGCCTATGATCGTGAAGAACTGACTTCCTTAATCAGGGGCGACCGACATAACTGAGACCCCTGAGACCCCCACATATGGGAACATTTGAAGACATGGGAACGCCGCTGGACACCAGAATCTGGGCAAGTCCCTGACATGAAACGGCACAGTACCTGCCCGCAGCCTAGGCACATTCTCCTTCATACTTCAAATCCTTCCTAGATCACTTACAATACTTAATAGAGTGTAAATGCTACGTAAATAGTTGTTATACATGATCGTGTAGGGAACAACAAGAAGGAAGAAATGCCCGTACCTGTTCAGTACAAATGCAACCATCTTTTCTCTGGGGCGTGTGGATATTTTTCACCCAAGCTTGGTAGAATGTGAGGATGCAGAACCCACAGATCCAGAGGGCTGAATATATTTAACATACACACATTTTGCTTTGTCTTATACAACCATAAAATAAAGGGAAAGCAAAGGCCGCCTGGCAAGAGGGAGCTGACTGCCATGGTGGCTCAGCAAGGTCTTGGGTCCAGATTGACCCTCAAGATGGTAAAGCTTTAATACCTTCCAGAGAACAATCGATGTGACTTCAAGCTTGTTGTGGACAGGGAGAGGCTAAAATGAAATTTGAATTCTATACATAAAGCCCAGAAATTCACAGAAGTGTTCTTTTTTTTTTTTTTTTTTTTGAGACAAATTGTCGCTCTTGCCCCCCAGGCTGGAATGCGATGGTGCAATCTCGCCTCACTGCAACCTCCGCCTCCTGGGTTCAAGCGATTCTCCTGCCTCAGCCCCCGAGTAGCTGGGATTACAGGCACCCGCCACCATGCCCAGCTAGTTTTGGTATTTTTAGTGGAGACGGGGTTTCACCATGTTGACCAGGCTGGTCTCAAACTCCTGATATCAGATGATCCACCCACCTAAGCCTCCCAAACTGCCGGGATTACAGGCGTGAGCCACGGCGCCCGGCCCATCTTTATTTTTTTGACGAATTTCCTGGTATATCTATTTCCACCCTTTTGTTTATAATAAAGATACAAAATTAGCCAGGTGTGGTGGCATACGCCTGTAATCCCAGCTACTTGGGAGGCTGAGGCAGGAGAATCACTTGAACCTGGGAGGCAGAGGTTGAAGTGGGCGACATTGTGCCATTGCACTCTAGCCTGGGCAACAAGAGGAAACGCTGTCTCCAAAAAAAGGAAAAAAAAAAAAGAAAAGAAAAGATGATGCATAATATTAACACCAGACAAAATTGACTCTAAGACAAAAGGGATAAAGAGAATTTTTATTTCTTTATTTTATTACTTTTAAAATCTTTTAGGGTCACAGTCTTTTTCTGTCACCAATGCTGGAGTGCAGCAGTGCAATCCTAGCTCACTGCAGCCTGGACCTCCTTAGCCACCAAGCCTGGCTGATTTTTCAAACTGTTTTTTAGAGACAGAGTCTCACTGGGTTGCCCAGGCTGGTCTAAAGCTCCTGGCCTCAAGTGATCTTCCCCACTAGGCCTCCCTAAGTGCTGGAATTATGTTGCTATGGGTTGCTATGTCTGGCCAAGAATTACTTAAAAATTAACCATTCCACACAGAAGACAAAACAATCCTAAACCTAAACATCTGTAACAATATAGCTGTGTAATACCCAAGAAAAAAATGATGGGATGTATAATCCTCCTTGTAGGAGAAATTTCAGATCTACAACCATCTCTCAGAGGCTGAAAGGCTAAGCAAACAAAAATATGAGTAATGATTCCGAAGATTTGAACTACAGAGAAATAAGCCAGAGCTAAGTACATGTAAGAGCTCTGCACCCGCGAGAAGAGTCCTTCCAAGCTCACAGGAGACACCGACATCAGCTGAACATCCTAGACCACGGAATCAACCCACCTGCCTCCGTCCCACACTCTGACCATGAAGCGGGAAATGGGGGCCGGGGAGAAAGCTCAAGTAGGACAAAGACTCATTTACAAGTTGTCACCTTCATAACCTGACTCCCCACAGTAACAGTGAAGCAATAGATATACAAGGAAACTCGTAAAGAAAATAAAGCTAGCAGGCCGGGCGCGGTGGCTCAAGCCTGTAATCGCAGCACTTTGGGAGGCCGAGACGGGCAGATCACGAGGTCAGGAGATCGAGACCATCCTGGCTAACACAGCGAAACCCCGTCTCTACTAAAAAAAATACAAAAAACTAGCCGTGCGTGGTGGCGGGCGCCTGTAGTCCCAGCTACTCAGGAGGCTGAGGCAGGAGACTGGCGTGAACCCGGGAGGCGGAGCTTGCAGTGAGGTGAGATTGCACCACTGCACTCCAGCCTGGGCAACAGAGCGAAACTCCGTCTGAAAAAAAAAAAAAAAAAAAAAAAAAAACGAAAGAAAATAAAGCTAGCATTTGGCAGTGGAACCCAAATGCTAGCTGGAGTGGACTTCACCTTTTAACACCACTGCACACTGAGGCCCAAATGGCTGCACGAATATTTTCCAGATCCTAACAGAGAAAGCAATCGGAATCGAAGGTCCTTGTAGCTAATTATTTTGGCAACTATTTTCTACATATTTCCTTCGTCCAAAAGACAGAGCTAGGTGCTGAGGATACGATATTCCCACCCTTAGAGCTTATGCTCCAGAGAAGGATACAGACAAGGAGAGAGACGATCACAATGCCGTCTGCACAGGGGGTGTGAGCAGCCGTGGTGCTACGGGAACACTGTTTATAAGAAGTCTGGGAATTCTGAGTGGAGGAAAGCTTCCCCGAAGGAGCCAGCGCAGGGAAGCTGCGGGCAAGCATTCCAGGCACAGGCGTTCACACCGCTGCAGGCAGGACTCTTCTGTTCTTCTGTAAGGTCCTGAGAGCAGACTGAGCACACAGAAGAATTCTGTCGCCCAGGCAGGGGGAGAAATCCCGTGTGTCTCAGAGCAGACTCCGCTTTAACCAGGGGTCACACAAGCAAGCTCAATACTCTTGACAAGAGAGCTCTGGCTGCAAGCTGATATTCACTTAGGATTTGAGGGCCCAGAATTCATGGGCCTGGAGAAGAAATGAAGAAACATATCTTAACAGCTGACAAAGTCAACTAGTAGTTTCAGGGAGAAAAAGAAAAGGTGAATGAGAAACATCAATGCACAGCACGGTGGGGACACAGATGTCAGGCTCATGACTGTGGTCCCACAGCTCCACCCCACCCCGACTGTGATGACAGCTCTGGCCACCTCTCCCTTGTCATGCTCAGCGGGGATCTTCTCTTCTACTCCCCACTGCCAAAGACAACACCGCTTCATTCCCAGACTCCTGGGTGTCCCTAAGAAGTCTCACAGCCCACCTTTCACCCTCAACCCTTTCCTTCGGTCATCTGCTTTTCATCTAAGCTGAGGATCTGAAAGCACAGGGGAAAAGCCAGGAAAGGGGAGGGGGGAGGGCATCTTATTTTACCAGGTAAACTAGAGTCACTAAGAGGCACGTGGGAAGACTAAACCCACCCACCAATGCTAGTTGGCAAGTAGCAATCACAAAACCGGGATGCTGAGGAACAGTAGCTGCTGACCCTATTCCCCTCCCCACTCCCTGCCATTCAGATGATCCTTGTAACCAGGAAAGGAGATGGGGAGTCTGGAGTTACAGCAGCTGCAACTGAGTATGTGAGAGACCCTTGCCATCAGAGTTCATGTTAAAACTGCATTTCAAGGTATTTCAAAAGCTTATGTAAGAAAGTCATCAGATAAATTAGTCAAAAAGAACTCCCCTTTCCAAATGAAGGCATAGCCCCAAGATTAACTTGTTTCTCTCCTTCTCTCTTTTGATAAATGACAATAATTTATATTCAGCCCCATTTTACAAGATTAACAAGTAGAGGGACCAGGACCTCTGAGCTTTCAGTGATTGTAATGATAGTGCCACAAACAAATTTGTATAATGTTATAAATAAATAACAATGAAATATAAATCATGACAGAAAAAGCAAAACATTCCGTTTTCACTGTACATTTTAAGCACTACAACAGAATGGGGCCTGAGAGAAGATTCCATGGCAATGCCGGCGTGAGGTGGAAAGGGGTAGGGAGAGCCTGGCCCTAAGAAGGGAGAAATCAAGCACTGACTCCTAGTGCAGCTGTCACATTCCAGGAGCGCGGCCTAGAAAGCCGGCTTTTCCCCACTGACACTGATCTGAGGACCCCGATGCTGACCTGCAGCCAGGGGTCGGCTGCACTGAGCACAGATGAAGATGAAGGCGGGTCTGGGAAGCCGTCCCAACACCACAGGCATCACGAAGCTTCCACTCCTCAGACAGATACTCCCCGGGTGAGAATAAGGCACAGTCCACGATGCCAGTGACACCAGACCCCTGACTAATAGCTCAGTCGGTTCAGTGGCAATGAGTCTATGAACCGCTTGTTTGTAGCTCAAAGCTCCAGTTCAAAGCGCCCCAGATGCAGGAGTCCCTGTCCCTGCCTGAGCCTTGGCAGAGCCCTGCCAACATTTTCTTCCTGCTTCCATCCAGTCCAGGAAAAACAATTAAGATTAGATCAAACTCACCATTATAGCCACTGAATCGTTTGATGTTACTGTCATGGCTTCCGTTTCTGTCTCACAAATCATAAGCCACCGCTTAACCTAAAAGAAAACCGCAGAGGCTCGAACTTTGCAGATGTGGAGCCTATCCGATTCTAATACTACCACCCGCCTTTGCCCCATCCTCACGCAGTTGCTCTGGAGGGCAGAGAAGACAGCACCCCGGTAGCATGTGTACCATATCAGGAAAAGCATCGGTCCCAGCTGTGGGAGCACAGTGACCATCAGCAAGAGAGAAGCGGCCTCACGGACGCACCTGAGTGCTGCCTCTCCATCACAGCCACCCAGAGACTCGCAAGCTGGAAGCACTCGCTCACTCTAGGAATCAACTCTAAACCAGACATTTCCTAGATGAAATCATCACAAAACTGCAACAGCAGAGCAAAAGAGAGGTAAGGAAGACAAAGCCACAGGCAGCCTGTCACCTGCATAGGTGCTGGGGGTGTTCTCAGCCATCTTCGGGAACCCTTGCACAGAAATAGATTGTGGTGGTCTCAGTTTAGGACAAAGCACAAAACTTACAAGAAATTAAAGCCAACCAGTAACTCCTTGAAACAAACTAGCTTTGTGGGGTCATTTGAAAAAATCCAACTGTGAAATAACAACAACAACAGAGCAAAAGCGTCTCACCCAGTACTGATGTCATTCCTGAATCCCGTGGTTTATTTCCAGTTTGCACCAACAGAATGCACAGGAAAAGGTTTCGCTGCGCTTAGCAGGTTCCGCTGTGAGGCATTAGAATATGGGTTGCAGACGGAAGAGGCACCCATCCATCCAGAGCCGGTATTTGGTCCCAGATTCCATAGCTGCAGGGTTCTGCACATGCTCTCCCGTGACAGCTGGACAGGGACGGCCTCCTGAGAAGCCACAGACTGCGGCCCTGCCAGCCTGGCACTGAGGCAAGGTGACACCTTCCAGCTGAAGGGAGTGTTCTTAAATATCTCTGGCTGAAGGAAGCTGTGCTGGGAGGGGTCACACCAAGAGTGCAGGCACCACAGCAGGCATGTTCTGATCTCAGCTGCAGAGTCATGAATGGCTCCGCTGGGAACAGGTCCTGGCCTCTGAGCTCACTACTTGCAGTTGACGTAGCTTTAGTGATGGTTCTTTCATCATCATCTACAGTCTCCTGGCAGGACACAAGGAGGTGTGAGTGGCTGATCCTGTCTCACGACTCAGACCTGACTTGCTCAGGAGAGCCAGCCTGATCGGGTCTACTTCCTTGAGGTTTGACGTCCAATCCACCTCACCGGGTTCCAACAGATCTCCACTTTGGAGGAAGATCTTCACTTGATCTAAGGTTAGGTTTTACATCTTTAGGCTTGCTACTCAGAGCAGTTGCAGTCATGTTTTCATTTCACAGTTGTTTGTGATCATAGACAGTAATGTTCCTTTATATTCCTTTTCCTATATTCTGAAATGGAACTTTTTCTCCCAATTTTTCCACAGCCTATTCCTCTGACGGGGCTGGGCTGGCTTGAAAAATTGTGGTGCTCATCTCACTAGTGGTGTCACTCTGAGTGTGACAAGATTTTAAAAATAATCAGATAAACTGAATACAACAAATTCAAGTCATGCTGGTATAAACTGAGGTAATAAAGGAATCTACGTGGGTTATCTTTCTGAAATAGATGTGGTCTACACAAAGGAGTTATTCTGCAACTGGGAAATGCAGGTTATTAGAAAATTTATGTTTGTTCCTTTGTAAAACATATAATATGAGGAAAATAAACAGGAGGTATACACCAGTCATATCTGAAGTTTACATAGATAAAGGACCAGAGTTGAGTAAGTTTTTGAAAATTTAAGGGACTTGTGTAAACTTTATAATGAAAATCTAAATACATTAGTCACGAGGCAGAGTGGAGATCGGAGGCACAGCTGGCTCACAGGGCCCTACCCCCCATGTGTCCCTGCTGCTGCCTGTGCTTGAAGAGTAAAGATGTTAACTCTTATGTGGACCCATCCCTTTCCTGTGTCTAAACGCATGTGGCTCTAATAATGCATGACTTATCGCGGTAATTCCACACCACTGGACATTTGGGAGAGCTTAGTACAAGCAGTGGGTACTCACAATAAGGCTGGGCTTGGCAGGCCAGGGAGCACCGTGGCTCCTTGCAGTTACAGAGGAGCCCAGGCGCTGCGGTTGGCGGCGCAGCGTCTTCACAGGCTCAGGCTCAAAACGCCACGACCCACCGTTCTACAGACCTAAGCCAGGCTGTACTTTCACTGTCGGGATTATGACGATCAGCTTCCCTTAATGCCCTTATCCCTTCGGATTTCATTTATCCTTCGTGCCACTTTTCTTCTATCATTTCTATCACACTTCTTAGCCTGTACTCTAAAATGGGCTGGTGTTTACAATGACGCATTTACCAGAACATTTCTTTTGCTCAGGACAGAATTTTTAAGGTGGACAAGCAAAGCCGAAAGTCCCTTCCAGCCCTGCAGTACTATGGGGTCTGCACAGTTGGCGCTCAGTGGCTTTGCTTCAAGAAATGGTTCAAGGCCGGGCGCGGTGGCTCAAGCCTGTAATCCCAGCACTTTGGGAGGCCGAGGCGGGCGGATCACAAGGTCAGGAGATCGAGACCACAGTGAAACCCCGTCTCTACTAAAAATACAAAAAATTAGCCGGGCGCGGTGGCGGCGCCTATAGTCCCAGCTACTCAGGAGGCTGAGGCAGGAGAATGGCGGGAACCCGGGGGGCGGAGCTTGCAGTGAGCCGAGATCGCGCCACTGCACTCCAGCCTGGGCAACAGCGTGAGACTCCGTCTCAAAAAAAAAAAAAAAAAAAAAGAAATGGTTCGGCTTCTACAGTGGTGAAGACCAGCTCACTCACACCTCGGTTCCTGTGAAAGTAACTGAAGAGCTTCCAGAATACAATGATAGTCCCAAAGGGATCTGACGTAGCTGAGCAACATATACAGGGCAGCCTCGGAAACGCCATCAGAAACGATGAAAACCACACAATAAATGAGCTCATCCACATACTTACAACCAGATCCCAAGTCTCCAGACGTCTCATCACATTTTGTTTGCTGGTGAAAGATGTGTGACAGGCGAGGTCCATGACCCCTCTGCCCTCTTCATTGTCATAAACCACATTCTGTGTGAGATTCATTTCTAAAAAACAAAATTCCAAAACTATCCGTTGACACATGTAACAACTAAAATGATAAGACATTCTCACATAATTGTTTTATCTAGATGACTGCCTTAGTTATCAACAGCACTGAAATCTGCCCAAAATTTGTTGGAAAAAGAAAAATCCATTTACCAAAATGAAAGTATCTCTTTGATGGCAGATAAGCCAGCTGTGCTCACGAAAACAAGTCAATAATTGAGACTGAGAAATAAAGGGAAGAATGCTAAGACATAGAAAGGTATGTGTCCACTAGAACTCTGATGAAAGATACGATTTCTGAGCAATTCTCCCTATACTAGTATATTGGAAATTTTGTTTAAACTATAAAACACTTAAATATTTCAACTTAAAAGACTGACACAGTCCACATGAAACTATACCCTATCCAAAATGGACAAATATCTGTTTCTTTTTTTATAGTTACAATGGCAGTTTATTGTAAAGGATACAAATGAACAGCCAGGTGAAGATGCACTCAGGGCAGCAAGGTCTGGAGGGGTCCTGGGTACAGAGCTTCTGTGCCCTCTTCAGCTCATCTGTCCGTCTAGCACATCAATAGATTCACCAGCCAGGAAGCTCTCCAAGCCTTATTGCTGAGAGTTTTTATCTAGATTTCATTTTATAGGTATAATTCTTTAAATCACTGACCATGTGATTGGGCTCCATTCTAGCCCCTCTCCTCTCCCCAGAGATTGGGAGGGTGAAAATTCCAACCCCTTAATTACATGATTGTTTTTTCTGGCAAACAGCCTTTATCCTGAAGCCATCCAGCCAGTGCCCCCGCCCCACATCCGTGAGCCATCTTGCTGGTGTAAATTCAGGTATGGTCCAAAGGGGTTTGTATGAATAACGAGAGACACTCTTATTCAGGAAAATTCTAGGGTTTGTGAAGCTCTGAGCCAGGAACTCGGGACAAACCCTAAATGTACTTTTAAAAATTATACCACAAGCTTGGAATTTGGGAGTGGTTAGTACCTATTGGAAGTGGTTGGTATCTATCTAAAAGCCTCCGTCAAAAGTGAGAGGAAGAATATGATTTTAACGTCCTATTACACCGTGAAAGTGCAACAGAACTACTGCAACATAAATGTCAGTTCGGAGAGGACAAATACGGCCTTTCAATGTGGGCGTGATGAGTTTTAAATGTTCTTGGATTTTTTTCACCAAGTTAGGTGTAAGTGAAAGGACATGATGCGAATCAATGAAACTTGCTGAAACTTGTTGAAAAATTACCTTCCTGGTAACTAGAGACATATTTTTCATGTTTGTTGTAAACACCCTGTAGGTACTGCCTCCGGTGAACCAATTTAAATAAGATTCCCTGGGTCTCAAAACCATGAGAACAAGGGAATATATTGAGAAGGATATTTTCCTACTTTGAAAGGTTTGTGCTTGGAATCTATCCGCTTGTAAATCTTAAAAGAAGTTAGGAAGGGAGTAACTTATCTGTTAATAGGAATACCGGAGTCATCCGCACTTCTGGTGGGGAAAAAGGGAGTGAGCAGAGAACCACTTAATGAAAGTGGAAAAACTGTAATAGTGTTCCTCTGAGACACATTTTTACTAAAAGTATGTTTTCTTTTTGTTTGAAAATCAGAATCAAAAGCATATTTACAGCAAAAACAGCTGTTTTTAATCACTGAGTCTCTCAAATGTGATGTTACAAATTTAGATAACATAATACAGTTTCTTCAAAGTAATATAAACCTGATTGTATTCACATGTTTACAGATGAGCAAAAAAAGTGTTTTAGCATCTAGTGACTCATTTAGGTGGAAGGCAGCTATTCCTTAACTGTATCGTTTTAACCTTGATCAAAATGAAAACTTGTGTTTCTTTTATTCTGTTTTTTCAAGGCCACTTACTGTCTTTTTTCAATGGACTCGTGACATTCACATGTTCTCTTTTCACAAGTTGGTGACTGAAGGATACTAGTGAAATTAATTCTATGGTCACTAATAGGCTTCAGAGACACTGTGTCCACATTTTCTTAAAGGGACGCTGAAGGGGTCTCAGTGTGTAACATCCATCCATGTCCAAAACTGTCTCCGCATCTGATGCCACGTGCTTATGCTGGTGAGGAGACTGTGCCTCCGCGTACAGGGTCAGTCAGGTCAAAACCGCTTTTGTGGGCATTTGTGTCATGAAAGTGAACAGAGCTGAGTGTCATACAAGCTGCCTGAGGGTCTTCACTGCAACAGCTTTTCTTGCATTTTCCTTTAAGAAAGAATCAGTAACAGAGCAATAGTAAATTTTATGTTTCTTAACTCATACTAAAATGTATGGGAAAAATTGTATAGTTGATATAAAAGTTGTATTATATGAAGGAACAATATACGCTATTTACTGTATTCCAGACCACATGTGAACCAAACACAAGCAGTTGACCAAAACCAAAAGTTAGGACGTGGTCATGAAAAATGTTCTTGGGCGGTAGGGGGGAAGATAAAGGCCAAAATCAACACTACATCTAAGCATATTATTTTCAAACTACATAAAATCAAAGATAAAGAAAAATCCTAAGGAGAAGCCATGTGGCGCGGTGGGGAAGAAATCACCTTACTTACAGAGAAACAAAGAACTTAACACCTGAAATCTCCTCAGAAACTATTCAAAGCAAGAATTGAGTAAAATGAAATATTTTAAAGAGATGAAAGAGACCACCAGCCTGTAATTCTGTTCCTTAATAAATTATCCTTCAAAAGTAAACAAGAAAAGACCTTCTCAGACAAGCAAAATATGAAGGTATTTGTTGCCAGTAGACCTGCTTTGCAAGAAATGTTTTCAAAAAGTTCTGAGAGAAGAAAAATAATATAGCTCAGAAGCTTGCATCTACAAAGAAAGAATGATAATCAAAGACAGAATAAATAAAGAATAAAACATGGCCGGGCGCGGTGGCTCACGTGTGTAATCCCAGCACTTTGGGAGGCTGAGGTGGGTGGATCACGAGGTCAGGAGATCAAGACCATCCTAGCTAACACGGTGAAACCCCATCTCTACTGAAAATACAAAAAATTAGCCGAGTGTGGTGGCAGGCGCCTGTAGTCCCAGCTACTCAGGAGGCTGAGGCAGGAGAATGGCATGAACCCGGGAGGCAGAGCTTGCAGTGAGCCGAGATCCCTCCACTGCACTCCAGCCTGGGCAACAGAATGAAACTCCATCTCAAAAAAAAAATAAAAGAATAAAACATAAACTTGTATTTTTCTTATTTTTAATTGGTCTAACAAATAAAAATGTGTGCAAAATAATACTGGCAATAATGTGTGCAATTATGTAGAGTTATGTGTTTATGTGTGTACATATATGAGGATGGGTGGGCACAAATATATATGTGTACCATATATATATGCTTATGTACACTTGTAGGTCAGTAAACTGAATGACAGCAATGATACAAGGAATGGTAGAGAGGAATTAGAAATCTTTTGTTACTATGAGGTACTCAAACTACTGTGGAAGCAGGATAATGTTATTTGGAAGTGAGCATGGATTAATTTTAAATGTATATTGCAAACACTAGAGCAACCACTAAAAAAGTGGGAACAAAGAATTATATCTCATATGCTATAAAAGAGAAAATGGAATCATATAAAATGCTGAACCAAAATCATGTAAAGCTAAAACCCCTCAAAGACGCATTTAGTTCGTCTTCTTATATCCATGAAACATATATTTAATTTATATAACCTTAAATATTTAAATTAGATTTGCCAAACCAAATTCTGATTATTTGCCCATAACGTTAGAAATGAAAAGATAACAAGAAGTGACATTAGGAAAGATGATGGCAAAGTAGAAAGTGCCAGAAATGTGTGTCTCCACCTAGTCCACAACCATAGTGTGACTCTCTGGAGTCACTGTCAGAACTCTGGGGTCTCTTTGAACACTTCCAGCTACCAGGGAAAAAGCTCAGCTGGTCAACTGCAGTGAATGTGGACCAACTGCAGGCTTCAGCATAACAGTGGCTCCCCAGCCCCCAGCCCCAGGCTCATGGCCAGCAAATGTAGGGAAGGGAATCCGTGTTTCTAGGGCAGATGGCTGGAGCCACATTTGGCAACAGAACCTTGCCTCCGCTTTATCAGGGTTCTATGTCCTGACTGTACATTGCTGCTTCTGATTGCCCGGGATAGGTGCACAGAAGCTGCCCATCACTGTTTCTAACCCACTGGATGAAGCAGCCTTTAGAAGACTTAAAGGAGCTGCATTTTTTTTTTTTTGTATTCAAAAACCAGCATCTATACAGGGAGATTTTAAGGCCGGGTGCGGTGGCTCACGCCTGTAATCCCAGCACTTTGAGAGGCCAAGGTGGGCTGATTGCCTAACGTTAGGAGTTCGAGACCAGCCTGGCTAACATGGTGAAACCCCGTCTCTACTAAAAATACAAAAAAATTAGCCAGACATGGTGGTGGTTGCCTGTAGTCCCAGCTACTCGGGAGGCTGAGGCAGGAGAATCGCTTCAACCTGGGAGGCGGAGGTTGCAGTGAGCGAAGATGGCGCCATTGCACTCCAGCCTGGGTGACAGAATGAGACTCTGTCTCAAAAAATAAATAAGTATACAAGGAGAATTTGGACAGCCTACACACGTACAGAAGGAAAGACGCTGATTCTCAGCCCAGACGCACCCAACACAATTTTGTAAAAATCCTAAACCTTAGAGGAAAGTAAGAATCTGACTTTCTGAGTTATCACATTTTAAGATTAAAATGTCCAGTTTCCAACAAAAACGAATCACAGGGAATACAAGGAAACTGGAAAACACGGCCTGTTAAAAACAACTAAGTAAGTGAATATAAAGTATGCCTGAGGATGCCCAGACATCAGACTCACTAGACAAAAACTTGACCACAATTCTGCAAGATGCACAAGAGCTGAAGGAAGACGTGGACAATGACAGAAAAATGACATACAACCAAATGAGAAAGTCAATGAAGAGATAATACTAAAAAGAAATCCAAAAGAAATTCTGCAACTGAGGCCAGGCGCGGTGGCTCACACCTGTAATCCCAGCACTTTGGAACGCAGAGGCAGGTGGATCACCTGAGGTCAGGAGTTCGAGACTAGCCTGGCTAACCTGGTGAAACCCCGTCTCTATTATAAACACACACAAAAAAAATTAGTTGGGCATGGTAGCGGGTGCCTGTAATCACATCTACTCAGGAGGCTGAGGCAGGAGAATCACTTGAACCCAGGAGGTGGAGGTTGCAGTGAGCCAGGATTGCACCATTGCACTCCAGCCTGGGCAACAGAGCGAGACTCTGTCTCAAAAAAAAGAAAGCAAGAAATTCTGCAACTGAAAAGTAGAGTAACTGAAATAAAAATTTACTAGAGAGCTTTAAAAGCAAATTTGACTAACTACAGAAACAAATAGCAAATTTGAAGACAGAACAATTGAAATGATCCAGTGTCCAGAACAGAAACAAAATGGCTGAAGAAAAACCAACAGATCCTAAGGGACCTGTGGGACACCATGAAGTGGACCAACAACAGTTTGTGAGAATCACAGAACAGGGGGGAAAAGAATATTTGAAAAAATGGTGAAAATGTCCCCAATTTTATTTAAAATGTTAATATAAATATCCAAGCTGGGCACAGTGGCTCATGCCTATAATCTCAGCACATTGAGAGGCTGACATAGGACATTTGCTTAAGGTGAGGAAATGTGAGATCAGCCTGGGTGAAATAGACCCTGTCTCCACACATACAAAAAACAACTAAAATTAAAATTAAAAATTAGCTGGTGTGGTGGTATGCGTCTATAGTCTCAGCTTCTCAGAAAGCTAAAATGGGAGGACTGCTTGAACCCCTTCAGCCTGGATGACAAAGTAAGGCTTGTTTCAAACATTTTTTTTTTATTTTTTAAAATTTTTCTAAAAATCCAAGAAGTATAACAAACTCAAAGTAGGATAAGTGCAAAAAATCTCACCCTAAGGCATGTTATCATCAAGCTATCAAAAGGCAAAGACAAAGAGAGAATCTTGAAAAAAGCAAGAGAGAAGCTACTTGTCACATACAGGGAATCCTCAGTCAGACTGTCAGCAGATTTCTCATCAGAAGCCTTGGAGGCCGGAAGGCAGCCAGGGTGACAGATCAGTGCTGAGGGGCAGGGGGGAACCTCTCAACTAAGAGTCTTAGGTCTGGGTCTAAGGGTTTAAATGTGTTTCTCAAAGTTTATGTGTTAGAAACTTCATGCAGAGGTGTCTGAAGGGGGAACCTTAAAAGGATTAATGCCATAATCATGGGGGTGGATTCCGCATCAAAGGACAAATGTGGCCCTCTCTGGCTCTGGTTCTTTCTCACCCTCTTTTGCCCTTTCGCCTTCCACCATGAGACGATGCGTGCGAAGGCCTGACTTTCCCAGTCCGTTGTGTTCCATTACAGCAGCACAAAAGAGACTAAGACACTGGCAATTGTTCTTCAAGGGAAAAATCAGGACACTACCAGATAAACAATGGCTAAGGAAATGTATCACCACTAAACCTGTCCTGCAAGAAAAGCCTGAGAGAGTTCTTCAGGTTGAAATGAAATAGCACCAGACGGTTAACTCAAAGTCATATGAAGAAATAAAGATCTCAGGTAAAGGTAAAACATGGGCAATTATAAAAGCTGATATTATTGTCATTTTGGTTTGGAATTCCACTTTTTAATATCCCGTATGATTTTAAGTACAAATGCATTTTTAAATACCCATCTATGCTGTTAGGCACATAGTGTATAAAGATGCAATCTGTGCCATTAATAACAAAAAGGGGGAGAATGGTGCTGTCCAGAAGCAGACACTTCGTATCTTATTGAAGTTGAGTTGCTATAAATTCAAATTAGAGTGGTTTAACATTAGGATGTTGTGTTAGGCCATTCTTGCATTGCTATAGAGAAATACCTGAGACTGGGTAATTTATAAAGAAAAGAGGTTTAATTAGTTCACAGTTCTGCAGGCTTTTCAGAAAGCACGGTGCTGGCATCTGCTTCTGGGGAGGCCTCAGGAAGCTTTTAATCATGGAAGAAGGCAAAGGGGGAGCAGGCACATCACACAGCCAGAGCAGGAGCAACAGGGAGCAAGGGGGATGCACCATCCTTTACAACAAGATCTCATGAGGAACGGACTGCACCAAGCCATGAGGAATCCATCCCCATGATCCAGTCACCTCCCACCAGGCCCCACCTCCAGCACTGGGGATTATGATTCAAAATGAGATTTGGGCAGGGACAAGGCCCCATCTCCAGCATTGGGGATTATGATTATTCATCATGAGATTTGGGCAAGGACAAGGCCCCTCCTCCAGCATCAGGGATTATGATTCAACATCAGATTTGGGCAGGGACAAGTATTCAAACCACATTAGACGTTACATATAATTTCCATGATAACCACAGAAAAAAAACAGCTGCAGCATAGATACACCTATAGAATACAAACAGCAAAATGGCAAAAGTAATTCCTTATCAGTAACTACTTTAAATGTAAATGTATTAAACTCTCTAATCAAAATACAGAGACAGGCTAAATGTAGAATAAAACATAACCCAACTACAATCCTGGCTACAAGAGACTCACTTGAGATCCAAAGACACAAATGGGCCAAAAGTAAAAGAACAGAAGAGGATACTTCATGTAAATAGTGACCAAAAGAGTGCTGTAATATCTGATTTTTGAAACTATTAAACCAAATATCATTATAAGAGACAAGGAAGGATGTCACATATTTTTAAAGATTAAACATAACAAGTTATGACAATTATAAACATTTAAATACCTAATAACAGGCATTCAAAACAAATGAAGCAAAAACAGGACAGAACTGAAGGGAGAAATAGGAAGTTCTATAATGCTAACCGGAGACTTCAATACCCACTGTCAATAATAGAGAGAACAACTAAGATCAGATGGAAATAGACCGAAATAACACAACGCATCAGCTCTGCCTAACAGACATGGACAGAACACTCCACCCAACAACAACAGAATCCACATTCTTCTCAGGTTCACATGAAACAGTCTTCAGGATGGACCACGTGAGGCCACAAAACAAATCTTAATGGATATTAAAAGATATACCAAGTATCTTCTCCAACCACAATGGATTGAAGTTAGAAATCAATACAACTGGCCGGGCGCGGTGGCTCAAGCCTGTAATCCCAGCACTTTGGGAGGCCGAGACAGGCGGATCACGACGTCAGGAGTTCGAGACCATCCTGGCTAACACGGTGAAACCCCGTCTCTACTAAAAAATACAAAAAACTAGCCGGGCGAGGTGGTGGGCGCCTGTAGTCCCAGCTACTCGGGAGGCTGAGGCAGGAGAATGGCATAAAAACCCGGGAGGCGGAGCTTGCAGTGAGCTGAGATCCGGCCACTGCACTCCAGCCTGGGCGACACAGCAAGACTCCGTCTCAAAAAAAAAAAAAAAAAAAAAAAAAAAAAGAAATCAATACAACTGAAACATTCACAACTATGTGCAAATTCAAGAACAGAATTTACAACAACCAATAGTTCAAAGAGAAATTACAAGAAAAGTTAGAAAACAATTAAGAGATACATGAACACACAGCATTTCCCACAGTGCTCAGAGGGAAGTTTATAAGTTTTAAATGCCTACATTAAAAAGAAGAAAAACATTAAATTAATAACCTAACTTTAAGCCATAAGGAAATGTAAAACAAGAGCAAACTAAACCCAGGGCTAACAAAAAAGAGAAATAAGAGAGACTGAAATGAAGATGAATAAAATAGAGAATATTATTAAAACAGGGAAAAATCAATACAACCAAACAGTTGGTTCTTTGAAGACATTAGCAAAACAGACAAACTATTAGCTGGAGTAACACTTCCAAAAAGATATAAGACAAAATGCCTATAATTGGAAATAAATGTGGAGACATTACTATTGACTTTACATCATATAAAGAATACTAAGAACTCTATAAATTTTCTATAGTCCAACAAATTAGATAACTTAGAAGAAATGGACAAATACCCTGAAACACCCAAATCACCTAAACTGACCTACAAAAATAAATAGAAAATCTCGAGAGACTTTTAACGAGAGCCTGAATCAGTAATGACACAACTCCCAACAAAAAGTAGTCCTAGATCAGATGGCTTCACTGATGAATTCTATCAAACACTTAAAAAAGAATTAACACCAATCCTCCTCAAACTCTTCTAAAAGATTGAAGAGGAAGAAAACTCTTCCCAATTGATTGTATGAGGCCACAATCACTCTGATACTAAAGCCCAACAAAGACCTCACAGGAAAAAAAAAATTATAGACCAGTATCCCTCAACAATATGGAAGAAAAAAACCTCAACAACCAGCAAATCAAATCGAACAGCATGTAAGAAAAGTATTCAACATAACCAAGTGGGATATATTCCAGGAATGACAATGTGGTTCAACATAAGAAAGCCAATAAACATAATAAATCACATTAATAAAACTATATGATCACTTTAAACAATGCAAGAAAAAGCATTTGACAAAATCCAACCCCTTTTTATAATAGAAACTCTCAGAAAACTAGAAATAGAAGGGAAATTCCTAAACATGATAATGGATTTTTTTTTTAACCCACAGCTAACATCATACTGAATGGTAAAGATGGAAAGCTATCCCTATAAGATTAGAAACAAGAAATGATGCCCAATTGCTGCTGTTGAATAGTGTACTGGGAATCACAGACAGCTATTAGAAGGGAAAGAAATAAAAGGCATGCACATTGGAAAGAGGTAAAAGTATCTCTCTGCAGATTACATCATCTTATATGCATAAAATCCCAAAGAATCCACAAGAGAGCTACTGGAGCTAGAAAATAAATTCAACCTTGAAGGGCACAAGATCAATACACAGAAATCAGACGTTTCTAAACACCAATAATAAACAACCTAAAATATAAATTAAGAAAGTGATTCCACTTGTAATAGCATCTAGAAAATTAAGTATTGGGGATAAATTTAGTCAAGGAAGCAAAAGACATGCTGAAAACTACAAAACACTGTTAAAAGAAAGAAACCCTAAACAAATGGAAAGGCATCCATCCTGTGTGTTTATGAAGACTTCATCCTTCACAACGCTGAATTTCACAACAACTTCATGGACATGACAACAAAAGCACAGGTAGCAAAATAAAAAATAGATAATAACTCTACATACTACATCGTAATTAAAAACTTTTGCACATGAAAGAATAAAATCAAGAAAGTGAAAGACAACCTACAGAATGAAATAAGATATTTATAAATCATGTATCTGTTAAGGAATTAATATCCACATGATATAAAGAACTCGACAATTCAACAACAAAAGCCAAACAACTCAGTTAAAAAGTGAGCAAAGGACTTCAATGAACAGCTCCCCAAGAAAGTCATACAAACAGCCAGTAAGTACGTGGAAAGATGTTCACCATCACCAGTCATCAGGGAAATGCAGATCCAAACCACAATGGAGTACCCCCACTTCACACCTGTTAGGATAACTATAATAAAAAGAAGGGGGTAAAAGTGTCAGTTGGGATGTGGAGAAGCTGGAACCTTGCCGTTTTGCTGGTGGATGGAAACTGGTGCAGCTGCTGTAGAAAATGGCGTGGCAGCTAGTTTTTAAATTTTTTGTAGAGACAGGGTCCTGCTATGTTGCCCAGGCTGCTCTCAAACTCCTGGCATCAAGCAACCCTCATGCCTCCGCCTCCCAAGGTACTGCGATTACAGGAGTGAGCCATCATGCCTGGTCCAGGTTAAGTACTTTCTTACGAGATGGACTAGAAATGGATCATCAGAAATTATGTTTTTACTCACACATGAAGAATTCCAATAGCCAAAAATGTTTAGAACTCAATCAGAACTTGAGAACTTCTTTCAGCAGGTGCTACATGATTCAATGACTAGGATTCTGCTTCAATCAAGTTATTTTACAGTTATCCAAGTATTTCTTTTGTTTTTCTACTAAGTTTTAAGCAGGGAGATTATCCACATATGGCCTACACCACCAAGCAGCACACCTACCACTGAGAAGGCTCCTGACCATTCTCTCATCTGAAACGACCTGACCAAGATTCCCCAACAATTTGTGAGACTCAACCATATTCAAACTAAATACATTGTTCTCAATAGTCATTTAATTTATCACATAGTTGCTGTACTATAGCAGAACAAGATCTTAGCCCAAAATTAAGTCACCACAGATTGACCTATTTATAAAGCTTATCAACAATCACAGTTTGACAAAAATCAAAACTAATAGATGCTACCTCTCTTCTGTCTTTCCTTTTGTGAGATAGGTTCTCACTCTGTCACCGCAGCCTCCACCTCCTAGGCCTAAGTGATCCTCCTGCCTAAGCCTCCCAAGTAGCTGGGACTATAGCCATGCTGTGTGTGTGTGTGTGTGTGTGTGTGTGTGTGTGTGTGTAGAGACAGGGTCTCCCAGGCTGTCTTGAACTCCTGGGCTCAAGCCATCCCCCTACCTTATCCTACCAAACTGCTAGAATTACAGGTATGAGCCACCATGCCTGTTCTGTTATCTCTTTCTTATTCCTAATTTGCTACCTCCAACTGGCTGAGGGCTGGAAATCCATTAACTAAATATATTAAAATAGCAAAACGCTGCACTGTCGCCCACACATCTACATCAATGCTTACGCACATGTCCAAGTGTCTACAGCCCAGCACTGGGAGGAAAACCCGTGGACTCTGGAACACTCATCCCGGCTGCCTGAGAACATGACTTTTTATTTTATGTCTACGTAACTGTCTCCTCTGGTTAATTACAAATTCTTGAAACTGCCGAATAGGCAACTCCTAGATAAGTGTGCATTTCTGTCCATAATAAAGTACTACACTGTGGAATACAATTACTGTAATAGGAATTCAGATCAATTAATGTGGTCTAGAATGATTAAAAACTAATCCAAGACATGGCCTAAGACTGGCAAGATGGTTCTAATTTGGATTAGGGACAGAAGGGAAAAAAATGTAGAAAGTAAAAGAGTCAGATAACGTGGGACCAGATGACACAGTACCTTAAGAAATATTAATTTGAAACATAGGGAAACAGAGAATATTATACACAAAAAAGTCACTGTAACAAGATTAATCTGCTGGTTTCAAACATGACAGAGTAGCGAGACACTGTTGATAGGGCAATGAATTAGATGCGGTAATTAGCACCTTGAACTTGAATTGGTGTAAATGAAATAAACAAGAAAGAACAAATCTTTAAGGCACAGGCTTGAGGCTGTACTGACAGGATTTAGGCCTTCTGAACCTCATCTCCCTTAAGGTGACAATCCCGTCTCTCGCTGCTTGAGTCCACTCATAGAATTCTGTGAGGATGGAACGACTGTCTCCATAGCACACACACTCCCTCCAAATAGTAAACCCCATTCTACAGTCGTGAGTCGTACGTTACTAACAAAGGGCATAATGAATAGGTAAGGGTCAGAAATGACGACCAAGTTTCAAGCACAGAAAACATGGGGTGCTATTAACCAAGAGAAAAAAATAGAAACAATGAAAAACAAATATGCTTGAGCGAGGTAAAGGTCTGTTTGCTTTTTATTTAATGTTTTGACGCTGGGCCAAAGAGCTTTCCACATGAATGATCTAAACACAAGACATTAAATATTTAAATGTAAGAAAATTATGGGAAAGAAACTTACAAACATACGAAACATTATTGGTAGTAATTTTTATACTTTTTCTATAGTTTTCAGATGTCAACAGCAATTGTTTCTTTGGAAATAAACTGATATCATACAAATGCAAAGGACTCCTTATTCCCTTTCATAGGACATCTAAGGAAAAAGCATAACTTACTCTGTTAGGAGCTGGAAATACCACTCACAATTTTCTGCCATTTCTTTCTCAGTTATCCAAGTAGTAGAGGGAAATGGCATGATCTGTGTGCCTTCTACTACCTCCAGTAACTACAGAATTACCTGAAAAATACAGTTAATGGAGCAATGTCCAATCTGAGCAATCTAATATAATAACTGCATCCTTCTCATCAAAATATTCTTTTATGTAAACCTAATACTTAGCATTCATATGACATATTGCACAAAATGCCCAGAGAGAAAATATGCAACAGTAAGAGGCAACAATAAACATGATAAACTGCTACCATATGAGAGAATTCACATCTAATTCTCGATGTCTGGGTAGAACACAATCATTCATAACATTCAGCCCAAGAAATACCGACTATGGTATTTCTAATAACACCAATTTACTCAGGTATTATTAAAAATTCTTTTGAAAAGTTTTAGACTTGAGAGAGTGGCAGGGTTAATACATACTAAATCATACCAAAGAAATAATTTTTTAAAGATAAAGTCAAACTTAGAATTTAAGAACAAAAGAACCGTTTCAGTACTTACTAGTCCCAGGGAGACAAATAAACTGGCCCACTGATAAGGGAGAGCTGCTTCCTCAGGCTCTTTGTGAGTTGTTTCAGAAGAGTGTGAGCCACGGGAAATCCAGGAGCTGTTAGATTCTGATTGAAACTTAGAGTTTAAACTGCGGTTTTCATTTGCCTGTTGAAAGAATATCTTGGCTGTATTAATCTTTTAAATTAAAATTGAACATTTTGCAGGCGAAACTGTAGGGAGCGGGCAATGTCTGCTTCACTGAATAACGCAGGCAGTCAACGTAGAAGGAATCTGAGAAATTCCCACCGTCACGTGAGTGTAATCAATGTTTCCCAGAGGCTTCAGCAGGGCGCTGAACCCAACTCTGAAGAGTTGTCAGGGAACAGGATGTTCACAGGGCTTGATGTCTCATCCCAGATGACTGACTGATAACAAAGGGGAAAGGCCACCTTCACAAAGAGATGTGTAGCCGACTCCACCTTAGCCAAAATTACCTAATACAGCATCACAAATCATGGGACAGACAGACTCAAACGTCTCCTGGTGTGAGGCAATGAGAAGTACACCACGCTGCCCATGTTTAATCTGAATCCACTCATGAGGAAACTGTTTAATCTGTATTCTTGCAAAAAGGTTTAATCCAATCTAGTCAAGGTGGGGGAGCAATCAGATGTATCTAGATTGCGAGTCACTCTGAAAAACAAAGAGCCTAGATTTTACAAAATGTTTCATGTCATGAAAGAATGACTCCAAATTAAAAGAGAATACAGAAATATGACAACCAAAGGCGAGGTTAATCTCTGATTAAACTGTGAATCGAAAACAGTAAAAATAGAGGACATTTGGGAGATAATCACATAAATTTCAATGTGGACGGTACATTAATTTAAATTATTGTATCAAAGTTAGATAACAGAACTGTGATTATGGAGAAAGATGTCCTGATTCACAAGAGATAGATGCTGAAGTGTTGGGGTAAGATGTCATGTTCTCTGCAATTTACTTTCAAGTGATTCAGGGAAGAAAGTATGAAGACAGAAAAAACGCAAAAGTGGCAAACACTAGCAACTGGTGAATCTGCATGAAGAATATGTAAATCTCCATTGTGTTAGCCTTTGAATTTTCTGTAGGTTGAGAGAGAGGTAGGAAGAAGGAAGAAAAGGCAGGCATTCCTCATCAATTCATACCTGGAAAAAAATGGAGTCCAGAGAAAACCAGAGGCTTAAATTTCATGTGAACATCCAGTGAGAACAATAGTGATTTTCTAATGTCAAATTTCGGAAAAGCCACAAAGACTGGAACATTCCTGACTAGGAGCACTTGCAGGTAATGTCCGATCTTTTTCTGGAGGCTCCAGTCCTTCTAGATCTTCATATGTTTAATTCCATCACTCCTGGAATTGCCAGTTGTTCAAAATAAACCTTTAAATGGTCATCATCAAACATTTCATCATCAATATCATCATCTATTGGTAAACCTTAGGAAAAAATGGGACACACTTTCAAGTGTTGACTGAACAATAATTTGTAATAAAAAAGCTGGTAAGACATAAGTGAGTCGATGAACTATATGATTTTGTTTTTATATTTGACATGAGAAAACTTCTTAATTATAACTCATTATGAAAATAGTATTTAACCTCTTTGAGAGGACAGGAAAGAAAGATCCTGGCATGTTATCAAAACTTAGGATGTGGCTGGGCACAGTGGCTCACGCCTGTAATCCCAACACTTTGGGAAGCCGAGGTGGGTGCATCACCTGAGGTCAGGAGTTCAAGACCAGCCTGGCCAGCGTGGTGAAACCCAGTCTCTACTAAAAATATAAAAACTAGCCAGGCGTGGTGGCATATGCCTGTAATCCCAGCTACCCAGGAAGCTGAAGAAGGAGAATCACTTGAGCCGAGATCACGCCACTGCACTCCAGCCTCAATGACAAAGTGAGACTCTGTCTCAAAAAAAAAAAAAAAGAATGTGATAAATGTGGCATCATAAATAAATGGGAAGAGAGCAGCAGGCTCTTCAGAAAATGAGAGCCTGTCATAGGAGAAGTAAAAGGAAGAAAGAGAAGAACCAAGGAAGAGAGGGAGGGAGAGAGGGAGGGAAGGAGGGCAGGGGTGAGGGAGCGAGACCAAGGGGGAGGGAGTGCGAGAAAGAGGACACTGCAGGGGTTTTCGATGTTGTGACACCCAGCTCTGCAAGGTCAGGATAAAACAAGAACTCTCAATCAGTCATGGTCTTCTAAGCGGCACTGCCTTTTTAGCGGTTAATTTTGCAATTAAGTCTCAACAACACTCATCACCTTGACTTAGCAATTTCACCTCCAAGAATCTAGCATACTAAAACAACCAAAGATCAAATACATTCGGGTCAGTAATTCTTTATCCACAATTACACAATCCAACAAAGTCTGAAAAATCCTTTGGCAGCAAAACCTGTCTTCAATGGATTTGATGCTACTTATAGTTTCTATTTATCCCACTCGACTCATCAGACTGACCTTCAACGTCCTGCATAATTTGGCCCCAGCCTACTTTTCTGGGCTTATTTACCAGTGCAGCCTCCTACAGGTGCTGTAAACCTGCCACACAAAACCCCTGGCTGTCCCCCAAACACAGCCCATGTTCCTCACAACAGTGCCGTTGCTGAGGCCACTGCTGCTTCCTGTCAGCTCCTCGTCCTCCCACATCCAAGGCCTGGCACAGACCCCATCCTCCTTCCGGAAAGCATCAGAGATACCTGCCTCAATCAGAGTTAATTTCTCACCCCCATGATTCCCAGGCACGTTCTGGTACTGCTGGATGTAAGTCACCCAACCTCACATTCAGCTCTGTATCTGCTCTTTGCACCTGGCTGAAGTCTCAGAGAGCAGAGGCGAAATACTTCACGGCTCCCTGAATTTCTAAACACAGGGCTACATACTGAGTGGCACCTCTAGGTGACTACTTTGCACCCTAACGATGATAAACTGAGTGAAACTGTATCAGGTTTAATATACAGAAAAAAATTCTGGAATTCCATCACTTAATAGGAGTGGTCATTTGAGTGCCAGCAGGAAGGAAGAAAAGGGGGAAAAAAACAAAACGTTGTGGCATTATAGCTACTGCAACAGAAAATGAGAATAAAACGGAGTGGCAAGGTGAAGACCAGGGAAATGCGGGTGACTACAGGACCACAAGAATCTTCCAAGCCTGTCGATAACGCAAGTTTCTCATTTTCTAATCAGCTAGTGTGGCCTACGTCACTGTTTGGAGTTCTTGTCTTCAAATTGTTTTCCAGCATCAAGCACAACAATCTATAAGAACCCAAATGGTGAGTAAGAGAAGCACACTCACGGCTCTGAAGAGCACAGCACAAGGCTACAATAAAGATCCAAGTATATTCTCAATCTGCAGTGTGCTCAGTGCTTGCAAATCAAACTCAGGTGATGAAGGGATGGCAGTTTTATATGAATTAATCAGTTTCCTTCTTAGCCCCATGCCATCTCCCCCACCTGACTCACCCAAGAAAACACCCTGAAAAGACTTCTCTCAAACTGCTTACACGTGTTGAGCTTCTCGCAACAGTGCCTGCACGTGCTCGGAGAAGCTCGCAATACCGCAATACCGTTAGTGTGTTAATACTCACACAGCTGGACTTCAGCAACACAAGGCTTACTAGAAAGCGAAGACAATAGCAAAGCTGAGCCCCGCAGCCGTTCCCTAAGGAACTCTTCACCCATTACATTGGAGCAATTGATTTCTCTGCTCCTCAACCAGGAACCGTAGAGCCCTAAAGGGCACACAGCCAGTTACTAAAGACTCAGGGCCTGGAATGAAAATGTGATATTTTCCTCCAAGTGCTTATATCTGCTATAAACCAGTTTAATTCTGCTATAAACAAGTAGACTCCTGCCGGGCGCGGTGGCTCAAGCCTGTAATCCCAGCACTTTGGGAGGCCGAGGCGGGCGGATCACGAGGTCAGGAGATCGAGACCATCCTGGCTAACACGGTGAAACCCCGTCTCTACTAAAAATACAAAAAGAAATTAGCCGGGCGTGGTGGCAGGCGCCTGTAGTCCCAGCTACTCGGGAGGCTGAGGCAGGAGAATGGCGTGAACCCGGGAGGCGGAGCTTGCAGTGAGCCGAGATCGCGCCACTGCACTCCAGTCTAGGCGACAGAGCAAGACTCCGTCTCAAAAAAAAAAAAAAAAAAAAAAAAAAAAAAAAAAACAAGTAGACTCCTAACTAATATTAATATAAACAAGCACTTTTTGTTTAGAGACAGGGTCTCACTCTCTCACGCAGGCTGGAGTGCGGTGGTGCGATCATGGCTCACTGCAGCCTCAACCACCTGAGCTCAAGCAATTCTCCTGATTCTCCCGCCTCAGCCTCCAAAAGTGCTGGGATTACAAGTGTAAGCCACCATGCCTGGCCATTAACACTTATATATATATATATATATATGTGAAAAGATGTACAGAATATACGCTATTTAAAAACATAAAAAATACTATGTCTTTTTTTTTTTTTTTTTTTTTTTTGGAGGTGGAGTGTCACTCTGTCCCCCAGGTTGGAGTGCAGTGGGGCTATCTTGGCTCACTGCAAGCTCTGCCTCCTGGGTTCACGCCATTCTCCTGCCTCAGCCTCCCGAGTAGCTGGGACTACAGGCGCCCACCACCACACCCAGCTAATTTTTTGTATTTTTAGTAGAGACAGGGTTTCAACATGTTAGCCAGGATGGTCTCGATCTCCTGACCTTGTGATTTGCCCGCCTCGGCCTCCCAAACTGCTAGGATTACAGGCGTGAGCCACCGCACCTGGCTGAAATACTGTCTTAATATAACTTACTGTACTATGGATTTGTTAAAAACTAAGCTAAAAGTCATTAAGAAAACAATACAAAGCGTAAAAGAACACCTATCAAAATTACAAAAACTCCAAAATGAGTGGACAAAGATCCAAAAAAACCTAATAAAACAATGGAAAAATTACTTCAGCAATAAAATGTAAGCTATGATGACACAATGACAGCTTCTGTCTTAAAAGTAAACATGTTAAAGTAAGAATATTTTTTTAAAAAATTAAAGAAGGCCAAAAAAGACTACAGAGGAAGGGGATTCTCCAATACTCGCACGATCCAGAGGGCTGACGGGCCAGGGAAATCTACCGAGTTTCGGCCCTTCCGGAGGTTGACAAATCTGCAACACAGACAGAGGTTCGAGGGTCACTGGGGGGCACAGAGGCGGAGGGAGGGGGGCTCCCTAGGGTGGGTGTGCAGGTCTCAGAGGGCTCCTCCGGCCCTGGAAGGTGGCCTTGGGCCCCTGGCCTCCCCAGAGTCTATCCACAGGGCACCAAGGCCTGTGTGCTGCTCTCTGCTGAGGGGATTGTCTGTGCCCAGAGTGTCTATAAATGTCCTGCAGGAGACACTGAGCCCAGGCACGCACATGGGCGCCTTCAGGGGGCTGGACCTCCAGATACTGAAACACAAAGAGGGAGGGAGGAGGTTCAAGGATCAACAGGCAGAGTTTCATGCCCCCGGGCCCTGGGAGGAGCAGGAGGTCTGATGACACAGGGTGGGGTGGTGACCTGCCCCTCCACCCAGACCCTCCATGCCATCCAGACAGAAGAGCTGCACGTTGAATGTGTGCCGCTTCCTGAAGCATGTCACTGTTATCGCCCAATAAGACGTGATCCTTCCAACATCCCCACCAACCCTGTCTATGCATTTCCATTTAAAAATCATTAATGCTTTGGTAAAACATACATTTCACTTAATACATTCCAGCATAAAATATTACAGAAACCACTGTTGTAAAGAGTAAAAATCTGTGTGTGTGTGTGTGTGTATAAAATACACACACACACACACACACATTCATATGTATATGCTAATTTCAAATTGGAAAGTACATTTAAAACAGTGGCTCCCTGAATCCTGCCCCTCAACTCCTCCTAAGTGAGCATGGCCCTGACTTGTTTTCAAGAGTTTCTTTGTTGGCATCTGACACAGACACAGAACCACTGATGCCCAAGCCGGTGCTCTCTACACACAGAATTCTCCAACCTCATCTTGAGAAATGGGGCCATGAGGCCACCCGAGGCACCAAGGGCTCCACGGAGACTGAGGGGTCCCTGGGACTGGGCACATCCCAGCGGGTCTTGGATCCTCGCCCTTCCCCTTCTTGATGCCAGGCCCTACTGAGTGCCCGCAGGTATGCAATGCTGGGCTGGGTGGGCTGCTTGTGTGGCAAGAAACCTGGGGCTGCCTCCCTCCCTCTCACACCTTTCCCAGGAGGCATGAAACAGAGGGATTCATGATCAACCCCAGTGGCTGCTCATGCTGAACCGGTGATGCTCCCTCCCCGTTGTCTTCTGGGGACATGGAGGCAGGACTGGGTCCCCTCAAATGAGCTTAAGTGGCACTGCAGACAAGAACGTAGTGCATGGCCCTCAGAATCCTGCATGTGGTAGCCTGACCAGCACCTCAGCCCCTCCCTCATTAAAGCAGCCTATGGAGGGCTCAGCCCAGTGGGCTTAGGGGCTGCTATGGAGAGGGTGTCTGTTCCCTGGAGGATGTACTCCGGGCATCCTTCACTTGCCTTTAGGGATTTCCACCATGAAGTACAAAAGCCAGAACAGGTCGAGTCAGGCTCTTCAGCATCCTCATCCTCCTTGAGCTCACTAGGTTTTCTGAGGGCACAAGAGAGTGAGGGCAGCCATGGGCACACAGGCATTGTCTGCCTTCCCCTGGTCATGCCGCCCCTGCACACTCACATTTCTTCTGCCTGTTCAGGGTTTGTCTCTATTGCTTTTTCTTCAGGTTCTGGGAGAGGAGTTGTTGGTATCTGGGAGGAAGAAAACAACTGCACATGTCCAGAGACCCCAGTGCAGCAAAAGCCCCTGGGCGGGGGAGGGGGGCGGCCAGAGCAGACCCAGATGTCACTGGGAACCCTTCCTGCAGGGTGGGGCCAACTCTTCTGACTTCAGCCGGGCTCCCCGCCTAAACCCTGTGGGGTTGCTCAACAGGATTCAACGCTACAGCCTGGGGACCAGGAATCAAGGCAATGCCAAGGCAATGGGCAGGAGGGCTGCAGAGGGATTTTATAGACACTGAAGACCAGGACATCGACTGTCACGACGAGACCAGGTCCTTCAGGAGTGTAGGGAAAAGAAAGAGAGATCAGAATGTTACTGTGTCTATGTAGAAAAGGAAGGCAAGAAACCATTTTGACCTGTATTCTGAACAATTGCTTTGCCCTGAGATGCTGTTCATCTGTAGCTTTGCCCCAACCTTGAGCTCACAGAAACATGTGTTGTATGGAATCAAGGTTTAAGGGATTTAGGGCTGTGCAGAATGTGCCTTGCTAACAAAATGTTTACAGGCAGTATGCTTGGTAAAAGTCATTGCCATTCTGTAGTCTCGATAAACCAGGGGCACAATGCGCCACGGAAAGCCACAGGGACCTCTGCCCAGGAAAGCCCAGTATTGTCCAAGATTTCTCCCCACTGAGATAGCCTGAGATATGGCCTCAAAGGACGGGAAAGACCTTACCCTCCCCAAGCCTGACACCCATGAAGGGTCTGTGCTGAGTAGGGTTAGTAAAAGAGGAAGGCGTCTTGCAGCTGAGATAAGATGAAGGCCTCTGTCTCCTGCCTGTCCCTGGGAACTAAATGTCTCGGTATAAAACCCGATTGTACATTTGTTCTCTTCTGAGATAGGAGAGAAACCGCCCTGTGGCAGGAGGCGAGACGTATTGGCAGCAATGCTGCTCTGTTACTCTTTACTCCACTAAGATGTTTGGGTGGAGAAAAAGCATAAATCTGGCCTACGTGCACATCCACACATAGTACCTTCCCTTGAACCTATTTGTGACACAGATTCCTTTGCTCACAAGTTTTCTTTTTTCTTTTTTTTTTTTTTTTTTTTTTTTGAGATGGAGTCTCGCTCTGTTGCCCAGGCTGGAGTACAGTGGCACGATCTCGGCTCACTGCAAGCTCCGCCTCCTGGGTTCACGCCATTCTCCTGCCTCAGCCTCCCAAGTAGCTGGGATTACAGGCGTCCGCCACCACACCCAGCTGATTTTGTGTGTGTGTGTGTATTTTTAGTAGAGACAGGGTTTCACCATGTTAGCCAGGATGGTCTCGATCTCCTGACCTCGTGATCCACCTGCCTCGGCCTCCCAAAGTACTGGGATTACAGGCGTGAGCCACCGCGCCCAGCCTGCTCACATGTTTTCTTGCTGACCTTCTCCCCATGATCACCCTGTTCTCCTGCCACATTCCCCTTGCTGAGATAGGGAAAATAGTAGTCAATAAATACTGAGGGAACTAAGAGACCGGTGCTGGTGCAGGTCCTCCGTATGCTGAGCGCCGGTCTCCTGGGCCCACTGTTCTTTCTCTGTACTTTGTCTCTGTGTCTTATTTCTTTTCTCAATCTCTTGTTCCACCTGACGAAAAATACCCACAGGTGTGGAGGGACAGGCCCCCTTCTTCTGGCACCCAATGTGGGGCTCGAACCCACAACGCTGAGATTAAGAGTCTGCTGCTTATGTTGAACTGATGATACTCCCTCCCTGTTGTCTTGTGGGGACATGGAGAGCAGGGCTGGGTCCCCTCAAATGAGCTTGCCTGATACTGCAGGCAAGAACGTGGTGCATGGCCCTCGGAATCCTACATGTGGTAGCCTGACCGGCACCTCAGCCCCTCCCTCATTAAAGCAGCCTATGGAGGGCTCAACCCAGTGGGCTCAGGGGCTGCTATGGAGAGAGTGTCTGTTGCCTGGAGGATGTTCTCAGGGCATCCTTCACTTGCCTTTAGTGATTTCCACCATGAAATACAAAGGCCACAACAGGTCAGGCCACAACAGGTCAGTTCAGGCTCTTTAACATCCTCATCCTCCTTGAGCTCACTAGGTTTTCTGATGGGACAACAAGAGAGTGAGGGCAGCCACAGGCACACAGGCATTGTCTGCCTTCCCCTGGTCAGGCCGCCCCTGCACACTCACATTTCTTCTGCCTGCTCAGGGTTTGTCTCTTTTGCCTTTTCTGGAGGTGCCGGGAGAGGTCTTGTTGGTACCTGGGAGGAAGAAAACAACTGCGCATGTCCAGAGACCCCAGTGCAGCAAAAACCCTGGGGCGGCAGGTGAGGGCGGCCACAGCAGACCCAGACGTCACTGGGAACCCTTCCTGCAGGGTGGGGCCAACTCTTCTGACCTCAGCCGGGCTCCCCGCCTAAACCCTGTGGGGTTCCTCAACAGGATTCAGCACTGCAGCCTGGGGACCAGGAATCGAGGCAATGCCAAGACAGTGGGCAGGAGGGCTGCAAAGGTACTTTATAGACACTGAAGACCAGGACATCGACTGTCATGATGAGACCAGTCAAAGGAACCCAAAATAAGGAAAGGACAAACCGTATCATGCTAAAAACATAGTTTTTTTCCTGGAGGATGTTTCCTCTAACTCCATGTTGCTTGGGAATTAAGTGATTTTGCCCCAAGGAGAGAATCAAGCTGCTAAGGAAAAAGCTCACTGCTGCTCAGGGCGTGGCTGACGCTGTCATTTTCTCCTGCCGTCTTAAATCAAACCTCAGTGGGGAACAGACTCTCACTCTAAATTCTCCCTACCAAGGACACTGTATAAGTCACCTATAATACATACAGATTCTCATATCTTATTTTAATTCAAGAAGATAAAGCTAAGAAAGTAACTTTTTCTCTGACAACAGCAGGTGGCCTGACCTTCAAATATTGGGAAGCGTCCTCAGCTGAGCCTTTGTTGCTGTCTTCCAGGGGCTCCTTCCTGGAACCTAGGAGGACAAAGAGCGATGGTCACTGGGTGCGAGGCAGGAGCAGGGAAAAATGGCTTTCTAGTTCCAGGCCACCTCATCAATATGAAATAGCCCATATCGAACAGGACACACCACCCAGGGCAGGCTGTGCGTCCCCGCAGCCTCTCAGGGCTCCTGCCTCTTAATCTGACCTGAGCTCACTTGCCCTCCCTTCCTGAGTCCTTCCAATGCCATTTCCTCCCTAGAACCCACCTGTGGTGCTTCTGTATATATCAGTCATTCTAGAATATTTACACTTGGTAAAAAGCAAACTTTGTTCTGAGAGATTTCATTTCAGCCCCAATATTCTATACATTCACCAATCTTTTGTGTTAAAGACAATAAAACGAAGCTTTGAAAATACTCAATTATCCTCTATTTAAAGATAACCCCCACTTAGCAAGTGCTGTCCGTCCTTGCACTCAGCCTTCTCAATGCGATGTCTGTGTGTCGGGGTCCCCTGCTGCTCACACTCACACTGGCTCTGACACTGGGAGAGCACGTCATGGGCAGCAGGTGGCAGCACTGACCATCTCCAACCCAGCTGTGCCGGAGGTTCCAGCAGGGGAGACGGTGGGAGGCCAACACACAAGTTCTATCTGGAGACCATATTTGGCGCTGTGTCTCCATTGTGTTTACTACTCAGCTGAAGCATTTTTTCTTTCTTTCTTTTTTTCTTTTCTTTTCTTTTCTTTTTTTTTTTTTTTTTTTTTTGATAGAGGCTCTCTGTAACCCAAGCTGGAGTGTAGGGGCATGATCACTGCTCACTGGAACCTCTGCCTCCTGGGATCAAGTGATCCTCCCAACTGAGCCTCCCAGGAAGCTGGGACTACAGGTATGCAACCATGCCCAGGTAATATTTTGCATTTTTAGCAGATACACGGTTTCATCATGTTGCCTAGGCTGATCTCCAACTCCTGGACTCAAGTCATCTGCTTGTCTTGGCCTCTCAAACTGCTAGGATTACAGGCATGAGCCACTGTTCCTGGCCAACTGGAGCATTTTTAAGGCTTGTGATAATCATGTTATCAAATACAATAGAGCATGTTCCTGAGTATTTCCTGCTTTTGACCATGAGCTGAGAAATGACCCCACCACTACTGCCAGAAGCCTGTGAGCTCGCTCTGTGTGTTTCACACTAATGACCACACCAAAGTCCAGTGTAAAATGTACCTACTGCTACCCTGGGTTAGGCAGCCTTTGAGCCCTGCCTACAATGACAGACAGTGTTGGGACCTCTCTAGGCTCTCCTCCTTCCACATGCACACACAGAGGCCGGAACTCCCTGGACTAATGGTGAGTTATACCAGGGCTGGCTGGTGAATGCACAATAGTCACCCACTGCATCAATCCTCCTCCCATTGCTGAGTTCACATTCGCCTCTTCCATTTAGGAGATTGAGAGCCTGGGAAATTCATCTCTGCACAGTCTCTATCTGAGCATGAGGATATACAATTTACCTTCAGGTACAGCTGTGGGGGAGGATGAATGCGTTACTTTATGTGAAGTGTGCAGTGGTGATGCAACTTCTTAGAAACATTGCTCCTTGGGTTGTGCTCTGCACAGGGGAACATGCTTTCTGGGGAAATGCCCACACACTCCCAAAGACATTCCCAATCCCTCCACATGACTCTCTCCTCCGTACCTCCCGACCCTGAGGCACAACACACTGTTCCATCTACATGACAATCCTGCCTCCCCGGACTCCAGTGATGGTCACAGGTCTCTACTGGACTCAGTGTTTTTTATACCAAACTGTCCAAACCTCATTTCTCTCAGGAAGCTCAAACCAAAGTGGCTCTCCAGCAAAAGCAGGCGAGCAAGTGCCACCTTTTGCAACCCTGACGATCTTTTCTTAGCAAAGGAGTGATTCCAGCACACACACCTTTTTCTTCAGGCAGTCCGCCGGCCTGCATTGAGAGAGAGAAACACTGTGAGTTTCAGACCATCCTGAGTCCCGTGTGCACAGGTCTTTTCTTCGCTTGGTGGCAGTAGAAAAGCAGATGGAAAACAGTGATCAAGTAGGGAACCCAAAAGAAGAACAGGACAAATCAACTCACGCTAAAGTTTTGTTTGTTTGCTTGTTTGTTTTTATTTTATTTATTTATTTATTTTTTGAGGCGGAGTCTCGCTCTGTCCCCCCAGCTGGAGTGCAGTGGCCGGATCTCAGCTCACTGCAAGCTCCGCCTCCCGGGTTCACGCCATTCTCCTGCCTCAGCCTCCTGAGAAGCTGGGACTACAGGCGTCCGCCACCTCGCCCGGCTAGCTTTTTGTATTTTTTAGGAGAGACGGGGTTTCACCGTGTTAGCCAGGATGGTCTCGATCTCCTGACCTCATGACCCACCCACCTCGGCCTCCCAAAGTGCTGGGATTACAGGTGTGAGCCACTGCTCCTGGCCTTGTTTTTATTTTAAGACGGAGTCTCGCTCTGTTGCCCAGGCTGGAGTGCAGGGCAATCTCAGGTCACTGCAAGCTCCGCGTCCCGGGTACAAGCAATTCTCCTGCCTCAGCCTCCCGAGTAGCTGGGACTACAGGCGCCCGCCACCATGCGTGGCTAATGTTTTGTATTTTTAGTAGAGACGAGGTTTCACCCTGTTAGCCAGGATGGTCTCGATCTCCTGACCTCATGATCCGCCCGTCTCAGCCTCCCAAAGTGCTGGGATTACAGGCGGGAGCCACCGCGCCCGGCCTAAAGTTTCTCCTGGAGGATGTTTCCTCTCAAGGTCATGTTCCTTGGCAATTAAGTGATTTTGCCCCAAGGAGAAAATCAAGCTGCTGAGGAAAAAGCTCACTGCTGCTCAGTGCGTGGCTGATGCTGTCATTTTCTCCCGCCGTCTTAAATCAAACCTTAGTGGGGAACAGACTCACTCAGAATTCCCCCGACCAACGACACTGTGTAAGTCACCTATGATATATACGGCCAGGTTATCATATCTTATTTTAATTTAAGAAGATAAGGCTAAGAAACTAACTTTTTCTGTGACAACAGCAGGTGGCCTGACCTGCCACTGTCGTGGGGCCTCCTCATCTGATTCATAGATGAATTTTTCCACGGGACCCTCCATGGGACCTAGGAGGACACAGAGTGACCATCAGGAGGTGCAGGGGAGGAGCAGGGAAGGCTTTTGATCCCCAGGCCGCCTCATCAACGTAAAATAGCCCATCTCGAACAGGGCACACCACCCAGGGCAGGCTGTGTGTCCCTGCAGCCTCTCAGGGCTCCTGCCTCCTCATCTGATCCAAGCTCACTTGCCCTCCCTTCCTGCGTCCTTCCAACGTCATTTCCTTCCCAGAATCCACCTGATAATTACAGCTGCTGCTGTAAATATCATCCCACCTAGCAACCTTTCTTTAAAGAGAAGACTTAATTGTAACCAAAATATTCTAATTATTTCCTCGTCATTTTTGAAGGCAATGAAATAAAGCTTTGAAAATACTCAGTTTTCTTCCTATTTAAAGGTAACCCCTATTTAGCACCTGCTATCTGTCCTTCCACTCTCTCTTTTCCATACATGTGTGTGTGTGTCCGTGGAGTCTGTTGCTGCTCACACTTACACTGGCTTTGACACTGGGACAGCCTGTCATGCGGGCAGCATGTGGGGGCGCTGACCCTCTCTAACCCAGCTGTTGGAGATTCCAGCAGGGAAGAGGGGGCACCAGGCTGACACCCAAGTTGTTTTTGACACCATATTGGGCGCTACTTCTTGGGTGTGTGTGTCACTAAGCTGGAGCATTTCTAAGGCTCGTGGTCATCATGATTTTGGTTTGTTTTTTTGTGGCGGGATCTCACTCTGTTTCCCAGATGGGATGCAGTGGCACAATCATGACTCACTGAAGACTCCACCTGCCAGGCTAAAGCAATCCACTGGCCTCAGCCTCCTGAGAAACTGGGACTATAGGAGCACGTCACCACGCCCGGCTAATTTTTGCATTTTGTGTAGAGATGTGGTTTTACTATGTTGCCCAGGCTGATTTGAAACTCCTGGGCTCAAGTGATCCTCCTGCCTCAACCTCCCAAAGTGCTGGGATTATAGGCATGAGCCTCCCCATTGGGTCCAATCATATCTTTAAACACAATAGGACATATCCCTGATTATTCTCTGCTTTTGAACAGCAGCTGAGAAATGACACCACCACTGCAGCCAAAAGCCTGTGACTCCCCTATGTGTGTTTCACATGAAGGACCACCCCAGACTCCACTGTGTTGCTACCCTGCCTTTCACCATCACTGAGGACATCTTACAGTGCTGGGCAGTGTTGGGATCTCTCTAGGCTGTTGTGCCTCCACATGCACACACAGATGCTGGAACTCCCTGGTGTTGTGACAAGTTATACCAGGACCACGTGAGGACTGTGGAGTAGCAGCCCATCGCGTCAACCTTTCACCCCTTCCTGAGTTCACATTTGCCTTTTCCATTCAGGAAATTGAGAGCTTGGGAAATTCATCTCTCCACCATCTCCAATCTGAGGACGGGGGATATTCAACTAACCTTCCGGTACAGCTGTGGTGAAGGATGAAGTGTTGACTGATGTGGGGATGGAATGTTGTTTCTAGAACATTGATCCTTGGGTCGTACTTTGCACAGGGGAACATGCTTTCTAGAGAAATGCACACACACTCCCAAAGGCATTCACCATCACTCCACACGGACTCTCTCCTCCATACCTCTCCACCCCGATGTACCCTATTCCTATTTAAATGACATCACTGCTTCTGGACACTACCGTGGATGGTCACAGTTGTTGACTCAAAACTCTTCATTTTTTCACACCAAACCGCCCAAACCTCATTTGCAGCAGGAGGCTCAAACCAGCAAAAGCCGGGAGGAAAGCGTCACCTTTCTCAACCCTAAGATATTTTCTTAGCAAATGGGTGACCCGCAGAATACATACCGCTTGACTGAAACGCTGAGTCCCTCTGCAGAGAGAAAGGAAAACACCGTGAGCGTCAGACCAGGCTGTGTCCTGTGTGCACAGGTCTTTTCTTCAGTGGCTGACATTAGAAAACCAGATGAGAAATAGTGTTCGATGCAATGGCTCCAAAATAAAGCCTAGAAGACACTTGTGGAAAGGCAGGCACGAGAGTTTTGTCTAAGACTTTCATATGATTTTTGTTGCAAATTCACCATTGTTTTCAAACAGTAAGCACTTCTCCTGAGGAAAAGGTTACCTGCACACAGTTTGTAACTGAAGGTGTCATCTATGCGTGCCATCATGACCTAGCTGGTCATGAACTCTCACATTTTCCCACCAAGAAATTCTGTAACTTATCTATAATGTCCATGGTAAGGTTTGCATATCTTAATTCAAATGAAATAGGAAGAAGCCAAGAGAAATACAATTCCCATCTTAGTCAAAGAAAGATCTCACTTTGAAAACGGCCAGGACTTTCTCTGTGGACTTCTCGCTAGGAAGCTCTGCTGCAAGAAACTTGAAACCTAGGAAACACGAGAGTCACTGTCAGCGCATGGGAGCTGCGGAAGGATCCCTCAGGCAGCCTTGGGTGCTGTGGACGGGGGGCTGGCGTGTGTGGAAAAGGTGAGTTAACAGCACGAGCTGAGCTGCTGCTGGCTGTCCTCCTTAGTGGAGAAGGAAGGCAAAGGAGACCATCAGGAAAGCCCTGGGAGACAGAGCCTTGGTTCTCTAGCTAAGCCACCCTCATCGGTGTGAAAGCTGATCTCAAACAGGGTACAGCATACAATGTGGCTGTGTTTCAACAAAAGCATCTCAGGGAGCCTTCTATTCAAACCTGAGCTAAGTTGTACTTTTTTCTTTCTTTTTTTTCTTTCTTTCTTCTTTTTTTTTTTTTTTTTTTTTTTTTTTTTTTTTTTTTTTTGAGATGGTCTCGCTCTGTCACCCAGGCTGGAGTGCTGTGGTTCAATCACAACTCACTGCAGCCTCGACCTTCCAAGCCCAGGTGGATCCTTTGCCTCAGCCTCCAAGTCACTAAAACTACAGATGCCCCCATCATACCCAGCTGATTTCTTGTATTTTTTGTAGAAATGGGGTTTTTCCAGGTTGCCCAGGCTGGTCTCGAACTCCTGGGCTCAAGCAATACACCCGCCATGGCCTCCAAAAATACTGGGATTACAGGCGTGAGCCACAGGTCCTGGCCTATGCTGCCTTCCTGATCCCTTCTGAGGGCATTTACTCCCAGGACCCATCCGCACTGCTGTGTGGATCACCCCTCCTATAAGATTTCTTACATCATAAAATCAGCCCTTCTTTCAAAATATGTAATTCAGCCAAAATATTCTATAACATTTATCTGTCAAACATCTGTTTTAAGGAAAATCAAAGATTTGAGAATATACTTATCCTACCATTTAAACATGACATGTCACATGTGCTATCTGTCCTTCCAGTCTCCCTTTTCAACACAACATGTGTCCAGGGAGTCTGCTACTGCTCAGGCTCCCTCTGGCTCTGACACTGGGAGAGCCCGTCCTGGAAGCAGCAGGTGGGGGCGCTGACCCTCTCATCCCAGCTGTGCAGGAATTCCAGCAGGGGAGACGGGCACCAGGCTAACGCCCAAGTTGTTCCTTGAGCTCCTGTTTGATGCTGTGCCTTAGGTGTGTGTGCTAGTGAACTGGAGCATTTCTAAGGCTTGTGGTTACTATGTTCTCAAATACAACAGAATATGTCCCTGATTATTCTCTGCTCTTGACCGGGGGCTGAGGAATGAACCCATCATGCCGCCAAAACCCTCTGAGCTCTGCAAGTGTGCCTCACATTAATGACCACACCAGATTCCACTGTAAAATGTAGCTATTCCTACCCGGTGTTAGGTGACCACTAAGACCGTCCTGTAATGACAGTGCTTAAAATCTCTGCAGGCTAGCACACCTCCACATGCGCACATAGGTGCTGGAACTCCCTGGCATGGTGATGAGTTATGCCACGGCTGTCTGATAAATGCACAATAGTAGCCCGTCGCATCCATGTTTCACCCATTCTTGAGTTCACATTTGTCTCTTCCATTTTGGAGACCAAGAGCTTGGGAAACTCATCTCTACACCGTCTCTATCTGAGGAGTGAGGACAGGAAACTTACCTTCAGGTACAGCTGCCATGGAGAATGAAAGGGTTGATTGATGTGGCGTGTACAATGGTGATGAATGTTGTGTTTAGAACAGTAATCTTTGTGTTGTGCTTTGCACATAGGAACATGCTTTCTGGGGAAATGCACACACGCTCCCAAAGACATTTGTGATCCCTTTACACAGACTCTGTCCTCCACACCTCCCAATCCTGATGCACACCACCCTCTTCCATCTAAATGACACCACTGCTTCAGGGACTAGACTGGGATGGTCACAGTTCTTTACTAGACTCTTAATGTTTTCTAACCAAACTGTCCAAACCTCATTTCTGGCAGGCAGCTCAATCCAAAGTGGCTCTCCAGCAAAAGCAGGCTAGTAAGTTCCACCTTTCTCAACAATGAAAACTTTTTCTTAGGAAAGGGGTGCGTCCAGAATACTTACGTCTTTTCACGTGAGCTCCTAGTCCTCCTGTTCGCTGCATATAGAGAAAGGAAATACTGTGAGCATCGGCCATGCTGTGTCCTGTGTGCACAGGTCTTTGTTTACATGATGACATTAGAAACCCAGACAGGACATAGTGCCTGAGGCAATGGCCCCAAAATAAAGCCTAGAAGACATTGTGGAAAGGCACAAGAGTTTTGTGTAAGATTTTCGAAATGATTTTGGTTGCAAAGTCACCGTCATTTTCAAGAACGAATTTCTCAGGAGGAAAATGCCCTCTGACATGCAGTTTGTCACTAAAGCTGTCACCTACGGGTACCATCTTGAATCAGCTCTTAGTTGGTAATGGACTCTTACTTACATTTGCCCACCAAGAAATTCTGCAATTCATCTATAATTTCCATGGTGAGATTTGCATATCATAATTCAAATGAATGGAAAGAAACCAAGAGAAATAAAATTCTCATCTCAGACAAAGAAAGAAGACTTTACCTTGCGACGAGCTACAACCGCTTCTGGGATGATCTGATTGGTCACCGTCGCTAGGAAACATAGAGTCACTGTCAGCCGTGGGAGCTGCTGAAGGACCTCTGGCAGCCTTGGGTGCTGAGCACACAGGGCTGGCGTGTGTGGAGGAGGTGGGCGAGAGCACGGGCTGAGCTGCTGCTGGGCCACCCTCCTTGGTGGTGAAGGAGGCAAAGGACACCATCAGGAGAGCCCTGGGAGACAGAGCCTCAGGTTTGTGGCTAAGCCACCCTCATCACTGTGAAGTAGGCAGTGTTCACACAGGCAGCACACAAATGCAGGAGACATCACTCCAGGACAGGGTCTCCTCACAGAAAGAGGCCCGGTAAATATCCTCTTTTTTGTAAAAATATTACTATATGTTACTTAACTTTCCTAAATAAACCTATGCTCCTGCTGCAATTAATATCCATTTCATTGGACTTTAAAACATTATGGTGAGCTATGCATAATATTTATTATTTTAATCCTTAATTGCACACTTCAGGAGCAGACAGGACCACAACAGCAAACACAGAGGGGAGCCCACGCACTTCTCCCGACCCTGAATCAGAATCCACACGGGAACCTGGATTTGTGTGGGACTCAGCAGACTGCAGAGGGTGAGCAGGAAGCCTTTTCACACTCGTGGTCTATCTCAGGACAGGGCTGTGTGCATCAGAACATCACTGGGGCCCCAAGATGGGCTGCCCAGGGCTGAGCTCTTGGATGAGAACCAACAAAAAAGACACAGCGCCTGCCTTCACAGTGACCAGCCATGGCCAGAATCCTTCCACCCATGGGTGAAGAACACAGACTTTGGGACTGATGATTCCAAGCCTATCTCAGAAAAACAAGCAAAGTGATGTCTTGTGGGTCACAAGGGAGATTTGCAAGGAACACCTGGCCTCTGGGGCAGCCCCTCCCTTTGCTTAGCTCATCCCGCACTGGAACTGGCTCCCCTCCCACTTCTGCCTCAACTAGTGTGAAGCAGCTGCCCTGGCCAGGAGCTGTGAGGCTCCCTCCAGTTAAATGTGATTCTGGGATAAATCAACCTTGACCAACAGCATCTACACAAGGACCAGCTGTCAGGTAACTTCCAGAAGCTGGTGAAAAGTACATGCTGTTCTCTGTCCCAGCCACGGGGAGAGCAGAGGCCTGAGGACGGCTCTGTGCCTGGCCTGACTCTGATGTCCAGCCCTGCTCATCATATCCCCCGCGTCTAAGTCAGGTATTTTGGGAATTCACGCCTCTTCTTTGCCTCTCACTAATTTCTGATTGTGTTGCCATCAACACAGAAAGATGAAGAAGAGAAATGAAAACGCAGCTCCTCTCTCCAGGCTCTTGGAAAGATGGCCAGGCAGTGCTCATGCCGGTGCTGAAGTCCAAGCTCTGCTCCTTCCCCGTCAGATGGGCCCGAACATCCTGGCTGCGCCCAGGGAATGACATTGGCCTGACTCTCCTGACCTTTCAACCTTGGCTTTCCCCCATGGCTTGGATGTCCTCATGTCTTCTTCCTGCTCCTCTAACTCATGTTCCCTTTCAGGCCCAGGCCCAGGCTGTGCTCTGCTCTCTCATGGAGCCCACTGGGCAACTGGCCGTGAATGTTTAGAACCTCAGTGTTGGCAACACTGATTTGTACCTCTAATCACACACAGCAGAAGGGCCACCTCAGTGCCACAGAAAAACTGTACTCTAGAGAGGAAAGATGACTAGGGGAATTTGGTTATGAGGATATACTTTCTGGGGCAAACAAGGGACATTTTAAAATCACACAGCCTCATTTATTAAAAAGTAGAAAAACACTGTCATCTACGTAGCAATCCAAATGACATATAAGCAGTTTCTACCAAACGCACACTCCAAAGAAACTCAAACCATAGTTTGGCTCATTTTAGATCCATATGGACTAAAACCAACCACCTTGATTTGTTTTTTGCACAGGCCTTCAGAGGCAAAGAAGAACCTTTGTCAACAGTGGGGGCAACGGGAGCATCACGGAGCCTCTGCTGTCCCACAGCTGTTTGTCTTTCCCCACCTGCAATTCACGAGCCACCCTCCATCCTGCTAGGAGGAAGGCAAGGGCTCACCCTGCCTCTCAGACCCTCGGGCAAACCCCTTGGTTCTCTTGTCCTGCTGCTGTGTTTCCTGAGCCGAACACACAGAAACCATGACTAGGCTGAGTGCTGCAGGCTGAGCCTCTACATGACCCCGGCATTAGCTGTTCTGGGCCACATTATCCGATGGTCAATATGAGGCCACAATGGAGAGTCGGGTGATTTCACCCCAACCCTGCCTGCAGGCTCCTCTTTTCTCAGTCTCCTACCAAAACTGGTCATAGCATGGGGCTGCCCAGGGTCTCCCTGCAAAGAAAGAAGCCCCGCCCACTCCCCATGCTGAAGACGGGTCCTGGAGGACGAGTTCTGACGACTTCAGTAGAAAAGGCTTGTGAAGGAGGGAAGTGGCAACAGTGAGGTGACACGACCACTCCAATGCCAGGAGGAAATGGAAAGGCCTGTTACCAGGTGAGGTTTATTGAAAAATGAGGTTTGGAAGGGGATTCCCATTGAAAAATAAAAATGAATTAGTAGGGATCCTAAGACAGTTTTGTTCTGTTAGTACCCAGTGAACATTTGCTGGGTGTTGACGGGATTTCCTTTGGATTAATTGAAGTGTTCTTTGCATGCAGTAAACTACATACATCGTAAGCTTACATTTTCACTAATAACTGCCTGTGCCTCTCATCAGGCTGCAAGACTGATGGCATTTTTATACTAAGAATGTGGACACTAATAAGGGGGAGACATGTGTTAGGGACACACACGCACACACCCAGGCACAGTCAGCATCACACTACACGCATTCACACAGACACACACCAGTCCCGTGCACACAAACCCACCCCACACACAGAGAATGCAGGTCCTCTCAGGGACTGCAGAATGTGCCCACAGGTCCTTCACCGGAGCAACCACTTCTCCCGCCACAGCCCGGGTCCTCAGTCACAACAGGAAGCTCCACTCCGGCTGCCTGTGTACAGGAAAGCCAGCGACACAGCGGCACATTCCTCATCACCTGGATTCCTCATTCACACGGGAGGGATTCCCCCATACATACCACTCTCCTGCTCTCTCCAGGCCTCCTGTAATCACAGAAAACATATTGCTGTGAGCGCCAGACCATGCTGTGTGCTGTGTGCACAGGCCTTTTCCTCACTTGGTGACATTAGAAAACCAAATGGCAAACAGTGCTCAAGCCCAAGGAACCAAAAGAAGAGGACAAACCAACTCATGCTAAAGACACAAGTTTTTCTTGGAGGATGTTTCCTCTAAGTCCATGTTGCTTGGTAATTAAGTAATTTTGTTCTAAGAAGACAATCAAACGGCTAAGGGAAAAGCTCACTCCACACAGTGCGTGGCTGGTGCTGTCATATTTTCCTGCTGTTTAAAATCAAGCCTCAGTGGGGAACAGACTCTCCCCCTAAATTCTCCCCACCAAGGACACTGTGTAAGTCACCTGTGATAAATACGGTCAGATTCTCATCTCTTAGGCTCATTCAGAAAGATAAAGCTAGGAAAGCAACTGTATTCCTCAGATAAATGCAGGGGTCTGACCTTCACTTTCCAAGGAGGCTTTTCCTGGAGATCCTCGGTGGAATCTAGGAAGACAAAGAGTGACGGTCAGCAGGTCCAAGGGAGGAGCAGGGAAGAACAGCTTTCTAGCCCCAGGCCGCCTCATCAAGTGAAATAGCCCATCTTGAACAGGGCACAGCACCCAGGGCAGGCTGTGCGTCCCTACAGCCTCTCAGGGCTCCTGCCTCCTAATCGGACCTGAGCTCACTTGCCCTCCCTTCCTGAGTCCTTCCAACGTCATTTCCTCCCTAGAACCCACCTGTGGTGTTTCTGTGTGTATCAGTCATTCTAGAATATTTTACACTTGGTAAAAAGCAGCCTTTGTTCTGAGAGACTTCATTCTAGCCCCAATATTCTATACATTCACCAATCTTTTGTGTTAAAGACAATAAAACGAAGCTTTGAAAATACTCAATTATATTCTATTTAAAGATAACCCCACTTAGCAAGTGCTGTCCGTCCTTGCACTCAGCCTTCTCAATGCGATGTCTGTGTGTCGGGGTCCCCTGCTGCTCACACGCACACTGGCTGTGACACTGGGACAGCACGTCATGGGGGCAGCAGGTGGCAGCACTGACCATCTCCAACCCAGCTGTGCCGGAGGTTCCAGCAGGGGAGACGGTGGGAGGCCAACACCCAAGTTGTTCCTTGGGATGATACTTGGCGCTGTGTATTGATTGTGTTTGCTACGTAACTAAAGCATTTCTTTCCTTCTTTCTTTCGATAACGGGTCTCTGTTACCAAAGCTGGAGTGTAGTGGCATGATCTCTGCTCACCGGAACCTGTGCCTCCTGGGATCTAGTGATCTTCCCCAGTCAGCCTCCCAGGTAGCTGGGACCACGGGTGGGCCACCACGCCGAGGTAGCTTTTTGTATTTTTAGTAGGTACGAGGTTCCACCACTCTGCCTACCCTCATCTCCACTCCTGATCTCAAGTGATCCACTTGCCTCGACCTCCCAAACTACTAGGATTACAGGCGTGAGCCACTGTTCCTGGCCAACTGGAGCGTTTCTAAGGTTTGTGATAATCATGTTATCAAATACAATAGAGCATGTTCCTGAGTATTCCCTGCTTTTCACCATGAGCTGAGAAATGACCTCACCACTACTGCCAAAAGCCTGTGAGCTCGCTCTGTGTGTTTCACACTAATGACCACACCAAAGTCCAGTGTAAAATGTACCTACTGCAACCCTGGGTTAGGCAACCTTTTGAGACCTGCCTACAATGACAGACAGTGTTGGGACCTCTCTAGACTCTCATCCTTCCACATGCACACACAGAGGCCGGAACTCCCTGGACTAATGGTGAGTTATACCAGGGCTGGCTGGTGAATGCACAATAGTCACCCACTGTACCAATCCTCCTCCCATTCCTGAGTTCACATTCGCCTCTTCCATTTAGGAGATTGAGAGCCTGGGAAATTCATCTCTGCACCGTCTCTATCTGAGGATGAGGATATAAAATTTACCTTCAGGTACAGCTGTGGTGGAGGATGAATGCGTTACTTTATGTGAAGTGTGCAGTGGTGATGCAATTTTATTTTTAGGGAAATTGCTCCTTTGATTGTGCTCCACACAGGGAAACATGCTTTTTGAGTAAATGCCCACACACTCCCAAAGACATTCCCAATCGCTCCACACGACTCTCTCCTCCGTACCTCCCCACCCTGATGCACAACACACTATTCCATCTACATGACAATCCTGCCTCCCCGGACTCGAGTGGACGGTCACAGTTCTTTACTGGACTCAGTGTTTTTAACACCAAACTGTCCAAATCTCATTTCTGTCAGGAAGCTCAAACCGAAGTGGCTCTCCAGCAAAAGCAGACTAGGAAGTGCCACCTTTTGCAACCCTGAAGATCTTTTCTTAGAAAGGACTGATTCCAGCACACACACCTTTCTCCTCAGCCTGTTCCTCTGCCTGCATTGAGAGAAAGAAAAACATGAGCTTCAGACCATCCGAGTCCCGAGCGCACAGGTCTTTTCTTCACTTGGTGACATTAGGAAACCAGATGGAAAACAGTGCTCAAATCAAAGGAACACAGAAGAAGAACAGGACAAACTGACTCATGCTAAAGTTTCTCCTGGAGGACGTGTCCTCTAACTCCGTGCTGCTTGGTGATTCAGTGATTTTCCCCAAGGAAAGAATCAAGCTGCTGAGAAGAAAGCTCACTGCCGCTCAGGGCGTGGCTGACGCTGTCATTTTCTCCCGCCGTCTTAAATCAACCCTCAGTGGGGAACAGACTCACTCAGAATTCCCCCCACCAACGACACTGTGTAAGTCACCTATGAGATATAGGGTCAGATTCTTATGTCTTATTTTAACTCAAGAAGATAAAGCTAAGAAAGTAACTTTTTCCCAGAGAAAACCAGGTGGCCTGACCTGCACTTCTGCGGCGTCTTCATCTCTGCTTTTCCTGCGGAGTTTCTTCAAGAGAGAATCTCTTGCCACTAGGAGGACACAGTGACCGTCAGCAGGTGCAGGACAGGAGCATGGAAGACAGGCTTTCCAGCCCCGACTGCCTCATCCATGTGAAACAGCCCATCTCGAACAGGGCACCGCACCCAGGGCAGGCTGTGTGTCCCTGCAGCCTCTCAGGGCTCCCGCCTCCTCATCTGACCCGAGTTCACTTGCCCTCCCTTCCTGCGTCCTTCCAAGGTCATTTCCTCCCCAGAATCCACCTGTGGTGCTGCTGTGGCGATCATCCCTCCTAGAGGTTTCCTTTCTTTTTTTTTTTTTTTTTTTTGAGACAGAGTCTCACTCTGTCGCCCAGGCTGGAGTGCAGTGGTGCGATCTCGGCTCACTGCAAGCTCCGCCGCCTCCTGGGTTCACGCCATTCTCCTGCCTCAGCCTCCCGAGAAGCTGGGACTACAGGCGCCCGCCACCACGCCCAGCTAATTTTTTTTTTTTTTATTTTTAGTAGAGACGGGGTTTCACCGTGTTTGCCAGGATGGTCTCCATCTCCTGACCTCATGATAGGCCTGCCTCGGCCTTCCAAAGTGCTGGGATTACAGGTGTGAGCCACCATGCCCGGCCCCTCCTAGAGGTTTTCTACTTGATAAGAAGCAGCCTTTCTTTAAAGAGAAGAATTAATTTGAACCAAAACCTTCTATTTTTTCACTATCCATTTGTTTTTAGGACAATGAAACAAAGCTTCGAAAATACTCAGTTTTCTTCCCATTTAAAGATAACTCCTATTTAGCACGTGCTATCTGTCCTATACTCTCTCTTTTCCATACGTGTGTGTGTCCGTGGAGTCTGTTGCTGCTCACACGTACACTGGCTTTGACACTGGGACAGCCTGTCATGTGGGCAGCATGTGGGGGCGCTGACCCTCTCTAACCCAACTGTTGGAGATTCCAGCAGGGAAGAGGGGGCACCAGGCTGACACCCAAGTTGTTTTTGACACCATATTGGGCGCTACTTCTTGGGTGTGTGTGTCACTAAGCTGGAGCATTTCTAAGGCTTGTGATCATCGTGATTTTTGTTTGTTTGTTTTTGTGGCAGGATCTCACTCTGTTTCCCAGATGGGATGCAGTGGCGCAATCATCGCTCACTAAAGATCAACCTGTCCAGCCAAAGCAATCCTCTGGCCTCAGCCTCCTGAGAAACTGGGACTATAGTAGCACGTCACCACGCCCGGCTAATTTTTGTATGTTGTGTAGAGGTGTGGTTTTTCCATGTTGCCCAGGCTGATCTGAAACTCCTGGGCTCAAGTGATCCTCCTGCCTCAACCTCTCAGTGTGCTGGGATTACAGGCATGAGCCTCCACACTGGGTCCAATCATATCTTTAAATACAATGGGACATGTCCCTGATTATTCTCTGCTTTTGAACAGGAGCTGAGAAATGACACCACCACTGCAGCCAAAAGCCTGTGACTCCCCTACGTGTGTTTCACATTAAGGACCACCCCAAAGTCCACTGTATTGCTACCCTGCCTTTCGCCATCACTGAGGACATCTTACAGTGCTGGGCAGTGTTGGGATCTCTCTAGGCTGTCGTGCTTCCACATGCACACACAGATGCTGGAACTCCCTGGTGTGGTGACGAGTTATACCAGGACCACGTGAGGACTGCGGAGCAGCAGCACATCGCGTCAACATTTCACCCCTTCCTGAGTTCTCTTTGGCCTTTTCCATTCAGGAAATTGAGAGCTTGGGAAATTCATCTCTCCACCATCTCCAATCTGAGGATGGGGGATATTCAACTAACCTTCCGGTACAGCTGTGGTGAAGGATGAAGTGTTGACTGATGTGGGGATGGAATGTTGTTTCTAGAACATTGATCCTTGGGGCGTGCTTTGCACAGGGGAACATGCTTTCTAGAGAAATGCACACACACTCCCAAAGGCATTCACCATCACTCCACACGGACTCTCTCCTCCATACCTCTCCACCCCGATGCACCCTATTCCTATTTAAATGACATCACTGCTTCTGGAAACTACAGTGGATGGCCACAGTTGTCGACTAAACTCTTCATGTTTTTACACCAAACCACCCAAACCTCATTTCCAGCAGGAAGCTCAAACCAGGGTGGCTCTCCAGCAAAAGCCGGGAGGAAAGTGTCACCTTTCTCAAAGCTAAGATTTTTTCTTATCAAATGGGAGATCCCAGAGTACGTACTGTATTCCTGAATCGCTGAGAACGTCTGCAGAGAGAAAGGAAAACACTGTGAGGGTCAGACCATGCTGTGTCCTGTGTTCGTGGGTCTTTTCTTCACTTGGTGACGTTAGAAAACTGGTTGGGCAGTTTGGGAGGCCGAGACGGGCGGATCACGAGGTCAGGAGATCGAGACCATCCTGGCTGACAAGGTGAAACCCCGTCTCTATTAAAAAATACAAAAAACTAGCCGGGCAAGGTGGCGGGTGCCTGTAGTCCCAGCTACTCGGGAGGCTGAGGCAGGAGAATGGCGTAAACCCGAGAGGCGGAGCTTGCAGTGAGCTGAGATCCGGCCACTGCACTCCAGCCTGGGCGACAGAGCAAGACTCTGTCTCAAAAAAAAAAAAAAAAAAAAAAAAAAAAAAAAAACCAGTTGGGAGATAGTGCTCGAGTCAATGGCCCCCAAATAAAGCCTAGAAGACACTTGTGGAAATGAGTAAGAGTACTGCATGAGATTTCCAAAACAATTTTTGGTTGCAACGTCACCGCTATTTTCAAGAATGCATTTCTCCTGAGGAAAATGCTGTCTGCCATGCAGGGTATCACTAATGCTGTCATCTATGAGTGCCATCTGGAACAAGTTCCAAGTTGGCAATGAATGGGCGCTCACATACCTCTGCCCACCAAGAAATCTGTGGCTCATCTGTAAAGTACGTAGTAAGATTTAAATATCTTAATTCAGAGAAAATAGAAAGAAACCAAAAGAAATAAAATTGCCATCTCAGACAAAGACAGAAGACTTTACCGAGTGTGCTGCCCGGATCAGGTCCCAGGAAGTCACCGAGGGCCACTGCCACTCCTGGAGGTAGAAGAAGCCTAGGAAACATAGAGTCACTGTCAGCCGTGGGAGCTGCTGAAGGACCTCTGGCAGCCTTGGGTGCTGAGCACACAGGGCTGGCGTGTGTGGAGGAGGTGGGCGAGAGCACGGGCTGAGCTGCTGCTGGGCCACCCTCCTTGGTGGTGAAGGAGGCAAAGGACACCATCAGGAGAGCCCTGGCAGACAGAGTATCGGGTCTGTGGCTAAGCCACCCTCATCACTGTGAAGTAGGCAGTGTTCACACAGGCAGCACACAAATGCAGGAGACATCACTCCAGGACAGGGTCTCCTCACAGAAAGAGGCCTGGTAAATATCCTTTATTTTTTAAAAAGTTACTGTGTTTAACATTCCTGACTCTACATATGCTCCTTCTGCACTTATCACCTCTATTATTGAATTTTTTTTTTTCTTGAGACTGAGTCTCACTCTGTTACCCAAGCTGGAGTGCAGTGGCACGATCTCGGCTCACTGCAACCTCTGCCTCCTGGGTTCAAGCGAGTCTCCTGCCTCAGCCTCCTGATATTATTGGATTTTAAAGCATTATCATGGTGAAAAATACACAACATGTATTATTTTAATTATTAAGTGCACACTTCGGAGCATTAGTTCTATTCACAATGCTGCACAGAATAACTAAAAACAGGCCAGGCACAGAGGCTTACACCTGTAATCCCAGCACTTCGGGAGGCCAAGGTGGGTGGATCACCTGAGGTCAGGAGTTTGAGACAAGCCTGACCAAAATGGTGAAACCCCATCCCTACTAAAAATACAAAAATTAGCTGGGCATAGTGGTGGGTGCCTGTAATCGCATCTTCTAGGGAGGCTGAGACAGGAGAATCACTTGAACTGGAGGTTGCTGTGAGCCAAGATCGTGCCATTGCACTCCAGCCTGGGCAACAGAGCAAGACTTTGTCTTAAAAAAATAAACAATCAAATAAAACTAAAAACAATCTTAATTCAGTTTTCTTACCTTCCACCTTAGGAAGCTAGAGAAAAAACTATAGTGTAATGTAAACCAGACAGAAAAATAGAACAAAAAATTATTTGTAGAAATCATTGTAATAGAAATGAAAAAATAAACAAAACCAAGGGTTGCTTCATAGGAAAGATAAATGGAATTGATAAACCTCCAGCCAGACTAACCACCAAGAAAAGCTAGAAGACACAATTTACAAATAATATAAATAAAAGGAAGAATCATTCCTGCTGATCCCATTAACATCAAGCAAACAATAAAAGAATACTTAGAATAAATCTATGCTCACAGATTTGACAGCTTAGGTAAAAATAACAAATTCCTTCAAAGGCAGAAACTATATCATAAGTACCCAAAGGAGACTCAGATAATCTGAGTAGGCTTATATCTATTATAGAAATTGAATCAATAAGAACTTTAAAAAAAAAAAATGACCAGGTGATTTTACTGAATTCTAACTAATTCTTACAAGGGAAAACAGAGTCTTATTATATAAACAACTGATTAAAATTCTAAACATTTACCCAGTTACATTTTAAAATTACGCCCATTGCAAAATCTGCATGAGAATGAGGGCAGCTATATTCATAATCGCCTGAACTGGAAGCAGCTGAGATACTCTTCAGGCGGTGAGTGCACCAACCCACATTGTTACATGAACCCAGTGGAATATGATTCATTGATAAAAATCAGTAAGCCGTTAAGCTACAAAAAGATATGAAAATTCTTGCATGTGTATTGCTAAGTGATATCAGTTAGTCCTAAGTGGCTGCATACTTTATGATTCCAATTGTATAGAATTTTGGGAAAGAAAATCTATAGAGGCAGTAAAATAAATGATCTATGGTAGTCAGGGGTCCTAAGAAAAGAAGAAAGGGACTAAGAGGTGTAGCACTGGTCATGTTTTGGGTGCAAAACTCTTCTGTCTGGGTGATGAATGACATTATGAGTTTGTCAAAATCCATAGGCTGAACAACACCTGGTGAGCCTTACTGCAAACTCTAGACGTTCATTAAGAAGAAGATATCACTATTGCTTCAGCCACTATAACAAATGCACCACATTCGTGTAAGATGTGATCACAAAAAAGATACTGAGGGGTGAGAGTATATGCGAACTTTCTGTAGTATTTCCATTTTCATGTTAATTTACAAGTTTCACATGATGTCCATTTGTTTGAAAAGGCAACAACATTTTATCAGGAAGAATTCCATTTTAGCCAATGTCTAACAATCAGCTAAATATCTAAACCTTGCATTGAGATATTCTTTACTATTAAAAGTGAACCAAACTTGAAGTGGAAATACATCTTCCGCATTTGCAGGACTAGTGATTGACTAGTACTACGCTAGTCAATTTGCACACATGAAATAAAGGAGATACAGTGTAGCAATGTCAGAGTGGTCTGAAGTGTGGGACACTGAAGAATCTGGAATCCTTATGCCTGCAAGGGTAACTGAATTTCCACGGTACCTGTATATATCTGACCTTCAGGGGGCAAATCAGGATCACGGCGCATATGCGCTCTAAATCTGTGCGTGGATTCCGGTTCATCGGGGCAACAACCTGGGAAATGTATGAAAATAAAGACAGCTGTTGACATCTTGCTGCAGAAGGCCATAGAGAAATGAGGAATGGTTTATTCACAGTTCAACCCATTACGTGTGTTCCCCGAGAACACTGTGCAGCCAGCGAGCGGCACTTTTTTTTCTAAATAGGAAATGGGTTAAATCAGGGGTCCCTAACCCCTGGGCCATCGATAGTGTGTGGCCTGTTAGGAACCGGGCTGCACAGCAGGGGGCCAGCAGCCGGCTGGGAGCAAAGCTGCATCTGTATTTACAGCCGCTCCCCATCACTGGCATCAGCGCCTGAGCGCCACCTCCTGTCAGATTAGCCACCGCGTTGGATTCTCATAGAAGCGCAAACTCTACTGTGAGCTGCACAGGCCGCGGATCCAGGCTGCACGCGCTTTATGAGAATCTAATGCCTGATGATGGGTCACTGTCTCCCATCACCCCCACATGGGACTGTCTAGTTGCAGGAGAACAAGCTCAAGGCTCCCATTGATTCTACATTATGGTGAGTTGCAGAATTACTTCATTAATTATTACAATGTAATAATAATAAAGTGCACAATAAATGTGCTAGAATCATCCTGAAAGCATCCTTCCACCCCACTCTCATCCTCCGAAAAATCATCTTCCGTGAAACTGGTCCCTGGTGTCAAAAAGGCTGGGGACCACTGGGTTCAACGTTTGATCCATTGTCCACTGTCACCATCTGCAGAGATAAGCCTCCTGAATCTGAGTTGGGCATTAGGAAGAACTTGCACTGTTGATTGCACTTAAAATGGTGCAGACCGATTGCGTAGCAAATCCCTGTACTGAGATCAGGCAAGGTGGAAAGGCGGCAGATGGGAGTGACCAAGAGCACGGGGAACTGGTGCACGAAGGTCTGGGCTCAAGTCCTTATTTGGAAGCTACATGAACTGAGAAGATCTATAGACCCTTCTGTGCCTCAGTTCCCTCTTCTGAGTAAGGAAATGTTCATAATGGCCTATGTTATGTCCTAAGGCTAAAAGTAATTAAACAGAGGTAAAGTCTGGAGAAACTAGGTGCTTCTTGAGTGCCATAAAGTGTTCAATCATTACATGTCTGAAGGAATAAGCCAGGCCCGTGACAGTGGTTAATATAGAGAAGGCACTTGAGGGGCTCCAGGGCAGTAGAGGATGAAATTTCCTTTCTCCTTCATATGGGCCCGATGCTTTAGAGCTCATGAGAGTTTCTGTTCTTTCCTGTGATGCCCACATCAGCCTGGAGGGATGGGCGGGGCAGGGGCTGCCACCCAGAGTTGACAGCTCAGGGAAGTGAAATGAGGGATTTGAAGCGAGTTGCCCAGAGTCACAGCACTCAGGAGTGATGGATCTGGGACAAGAATGTAGATGGTTTTCTAGGGACAGAGGTCCCTGAACCCCTGAGGCCTCTAAAGCATGGCCTGGACCCTGAACCAGGAGCTCTTTCCACTCCCTTTCTCAACACTCCTGCCCCAGGTCTCTTCAGGAAGGTGGATGCCTGGAGGTGGCTAAGTCCAGAGAAGAGCTCAAATCATTCAAACAAAGCAAAACTTCTGTCTCTAGATTTTCATTCTTCACCTAAAATATGGCACTTGCCTGCAAACAAAGTCTCTCTGATGAACAAATTCAAATGTCTGTTCATCGTTCCCCAGCAGCGTCACACTGCCAGCTGCCTGGTGGTGAGCACCCCCATGACCGTGACCACCCCAAGGGACCAACGGTCTGCTTGGTCCCCAAGATGGCTCAGAACTCAGAACATTCTAAGCCAACCGCCACCTGATGGCTGTGCCGAGAATCAACTTCCCTTCCACTGACCAACCCTGCATGAGAGTTCACTGAAAATGTGGCCCTCAGCGCTGGTGTTTAAGTGATTTAATGAATTAAATCTGTGACCCCCACTGTCTCACTGACCACTCATCTGAGCAACTATCTGAGCAGGACGAACTAAGGCCTGCCTGAGAATGGGCCCTATTTGAATGAAACCTATTGAATAACTTGGAAGTCATACCTGATGAGAAGGGTACTCGAATTTAATGAGACACAGCGTGTGTTCAGTCATGAGTGAATATTGTATTACAGAGAAATGTAAACAGAAGTGCTAGTAACTTGAGCAGGGGGATACCTGGCTCTAACTAACAGCATGGGGAGGTTTCCTGATCACCTAAAACAAGACATAGCAAAAGGCCAAGAGTACAAAATCATGTTACATCTGAGACAAACATTAGTATTTCAGACCTTTAAAATAAGCATTTTAGTATTACAGCAGCAGAATTAGAACCTGGGGGGGCCACGGGTCAAAGGAACTGATGAAAATGGAGATGAAAATGGAGATGAAAATGTAAAGAGTTATCACCCAAGCCAAGTAGAAAGATGCGCCTTTTCCAGGAGAGAAGAAACAGAAGGCGATGATGTGGGGCCTGTAAATTAGGTGTAAAGAGACAGTAAAACTCGAACCTCTGAGGCATAAATCTGAGAAGTTTCACAAAAAAAAAAAAAAAAAAAAGAGATTTCAGAATAAAAAATTATTACCTCTTATAATTTCATTGAGAACAGGTTATCTATCTTAACAAAAACTTATTTTTAAACCAAAATTTTAGTTTGGTATTACTGTATTTTTAATATTGTAGCTAATTTTAATAAGACCTTATCAATAAATCTACCTACCCCAGTCAGCTTTGACTAAAAAGTAAGATTTTCATAAACCTTTTATAACCCTCTAGTAATTTTTTCTATTTTGTAACTTCGTATATCCACTTGATTGTGTTTATGTTTTTAAAATGTCTTTAATTTAAAACAATCCCTCAAAACCTCTTAACTAGGCTACTATGTTTCCCGTCAGAAAATCTGTTTGTTTTCTAAAAATCTGTGGATTCCAGGCCGGGCGCAGTAGCTCACGCCTGTAATCCCAGCACTTTGGGAGGCTGAGGTGGGCGGATCACGAGGTCAGGAGATCGAGACCATCCTGGCTAACACGGTGAAACCCCGTCTCTACTAAAAATACAAAAAACTAGCCGGGCGAGGTGGCGGGTGCCTGTAGTCCCAGCTACTCGGGAGGCTGAGGCAGGAGAATGGCGTGAACCCAGGAGGCGGAGCTTGCACTGAGCCTAGATCACGCCACTGCACTCCAGCCTGGGCAACAGAGCGAGAGTACATCTCAGAAAAACAAAAAACAAAACAAAACAAAAAAATCTCTGGATTCCAGCTCCTTCAACATTTGATTAAGATTTTCACGTCTCAATGTAGAGGACGTCGGCCTGTCATCTGCCTTTCACGGAACGTCCCACACTGTAGTTGGTACCGAGACCTCCTGACATGAGGAAGGAAATGCTGCTGCGTTTCTTCTGGGTCTATTCTATGGAAGTGTGTATAAAATTGGCCTTGGAAACAGAATATTTTTCTAAACAGAGGAAAATATTTAAGGCCAAAAGCTTGATAGAATCAAAAATGCAAACTGAGTCATAAAACTCTAAAACCAATTTGTAAACCTGTAGACAAACTGGAGTTGGGGAAAAAATAAATAAATCAGGAAGACATTTTACGTGCAAGTGGCCCATGTGAAGAAGCTGCAGTGAGAAGACGGACGTGAGCCTACCTTCACCACAGCAGCAGAGGCTGCCTCCCATTCTGGAGAGTGGTCCAGCCGGCAGTTCAAACCCAGCGGCAGTTGGGGTGGAGACAGGATACGCATCATCACATGACCTCAGCGACAGGTCATCAGAGAATGTTCAAATGAACACAGGAACACGCGCCACACTCTGGGGTCCAACTGCCGCTCTCCAGACCAGCGCACTTTCACAGGACAAGGGGCCACTCAGAGTCCATGCTTCATTTCAAAATCTGAATCCCACACCCACAGTACTATTCCCTGTGTATGAGATAAATGTTAAATGAGGAAAAAAGACCCACCTTCCAAATATATTCGATAGTGAAAATTTCAGGGTGAAGAGGGTCAAAACACATTCAGAATAGAATGAGGTTCCTTCCTGGATTTGAAAGACTATCCCCACCCATTTTACTATTCCTGAGTCATCAGTAATTTCTGTATTCGGCAGTTTTAAATTTGTTCCAGATGAAAGCGTAAAATGCCTTAGTATAAAGTCAATTTTTTGTCTGGAACTGAGACTGCACTGCCGTGACGGTGACTGTTGTCCTCATTGGGCACCAGGGAGGTAGCTGTCCTTGGCATTTATTGAGTGCCCAGTGTATGCACTAGGCTGTTCATGCATCTGCAGAGCCCAGGGTTTTCTTGATGGTTTGGCAGAGAGATGCTTAAACTCAGGGCACTGGGAACAGGACAGGCTGTTGGGTTTTCAGATGGAAGCACTGGCTTGTAGATGAGTGCAGCTGGGCGGTGGAGCCGTGAGCTGAGGCCGCTGCTCCCAGAGTGAGGCTCCTGTGGACCATCCCGTCACTCCAGCCTGCCCCAGGCCTCTCCACACCTGCTCAGTGCCGGGCATCAGGCCATGGCGGGTGGGCGACCTGATGCCTCGTTCTGCCCCTTCCTTTCACGTTTAGACACAGCCGGTGTCCAGCAGCATGTTCCAATCGAGATCACCAGACGGACAGAACAGATTCTGTGGCAGTAAAGTACCAGCGTGCAAGCAACACCTACCGCCATGCCAGGCAGGGGCTGAGTCACATGCCCCTAAACAAGGAATAAACCGTTCGGACTGCCACGGAGTTTCTTTCTCTCTAGCAGCTAAATGAGCACTATGAACAGTTGTAGCAGCACCACCAGACACCGAGTAACTGGCCCCCAAGCCCTGTTCCAGCAGCCGTAACTGCAGCTCCAACTGCACAGGAAACCGGTTTCAGTAACTCACTCCTGGGAAGAGACCACCCGCCACGGGCTGGCTCTGGCTGGTTTACAGAGGCTGTGCACTTGTGTGCCTTTGTGTCCTGAAGACCTTTTGAGGTATAGGGCCTAATTGTAATACATTTAAATATTAGGTCTCCACCCCATAGTGAACATGGGTCATATGTTGCATGTATGTATGTTTGGTATACATGCATCAGGACCATCCTCATGAATATTCACAGCTCCTCCTGTAACCTGTGGAAGGTTTCTATTCAGCCAGCCTGTCCAGCGTAAAGCTCCTGCCCCAACTCCCCCTCCTTCTGTGTGCCAGGCTCTGGCCTTGGCAGGAGGCACGCGTCCCAGCCTGCAGGATGGCCACGTTGCGCGCTATAAACTTTCATAAGAAATCAAGTCTCTGGTTGTGCCAGAAGCTCTTTAGTTTAATGCAGTCTCATACCAGGCCTCAGCGACACGATGTACCCATGTAACAAACCTGCACGTGAAGCCCCTGAACCTAAAATGAAGCGAAGAAAAAAAGTCTCCTTTTGTTTTCCGAATGTATGAATCTTGTGATTTTTTTAAGTTAACGGAGTGAATGGAATGCTTCCTTTGTAGAGCAGCATTTCAGGTCTACGTTAGCTTTCATCACCCTGTCACTCCGCAACCCTCCGGTTAATCTCCCTGACTCTGTGTGTACTTGTCAGTCAACTCACAGTTGCTGAAGCAGCAGGAAAACGCACACTTGTCTTCCCCTTGGTCTGGGTCATACAGCGGCAGGTCTTTTATCCCATGTTTGACGGGTATCTCTGTGCTGGAGATTTTCAAACAGGAATTTGCATGTGGCTTTTTTTTTTTTTTTTTTTTTTTTTTTTTTTTTTTTTGAGACGGAGTCTCGCTCTATCGCCCAGGCTGGAGTGCAGTGGCGCAATCTCGGCTCACTGCAAGCTCTGCCTCCCGGGTTCACGCCATTCTCCTGCCTCAGCCTCCCGAGTAGCTGGGACTACAGGCGCCCGCCACTGCGCCCGGCTAATTTTTTCTATTTTTAGTAGAGACGGAGTTTCACCATGGTCTCGATCTCCTGACCTTGTGATCCGCCCGCCTCGGCCTCCCAAAGTGCTGGGATTACAGGCGTGAGCCACCGCGCCCGGCCGCATGTGGCTTTTTAAACATGTTTGTAATTTCTCTGCTATTCTCCTCCTGAGAGGTGGGCGTCTATGCCTCTTCTCATGGGGCCGGGCACTAGCAACAAGCTATCTTTTCTGTGTCTTTGCCCCACACCTGCCAGGGGCCACTCTGGCCAGACCTTGGCTGACACCGGACAGGCTGACTGCCTGGCTCGGCTCTGTGGCCCCCTTAGGGCCCATCTGTCCTACCTCCCTCCCATCAGCTGGAGGAGCTGAGGCCATGAGGCCCAAGCAGCCAGTGTACAGTGTGAAGGTGGCACACAGAGTCACGAGGCCCTAGACCGAGTCTGGGCTTCCCATCTGCACAGGTGATGTGACACCGTACCTTGTTTTAACCTGAGTGACTCTCTCCTAGCAGAGAGAGCCGGACAAACTCCATTTTACTTTCTTCACTTGCAGCCCCTTTTATCCCCCTTAAGGGAAGAACGAGTGCAAGCTGACTCCACGCACATCCAGGAATGCACCTGCTGATAAGATATTGGGTCAGGCTGTACCAGCAGCTCCTGGGAATGTACTCGGCGGAAGGTACCTAAAAGCCCCTGCATTTATCTCTTAGTGATAGTTTAAGCCCCTGAACCTGGAACTGTTTATTTTTTTTTTTGTAACTGCTTCTATAACCAATTAAATTTTTGTTAACATTTTGCCTATTCTGCTTCTGTAAAACTGCTTCAGTGGAGCCCCCCTCCCCTATTTAGAGCATAGTATAAAAGAGAATCTAGCCCCTTCTTCGGGGCCGAGAGAATGTTGAGCGCTAGCGGCCTCTCGGTCACCGGCTAATAAAGGACTCCATAATTTGTCTCAAAGTGTGGCGTTTCTCTGTAACTCACTTGGTTACAACAGTGACAGCATGCACCTGTGTGCTGTGTGGGGCTGGTGACCAAACAGGAGACTGCCCTGTCACAGCCACACCTGGCTTCTGTGTCCTGGCTCAGCCATAGACTTCTAGCTCTCCCCAGGGAACCCACAGCCTTGTTAGGGCTGGAGGGAGAGAGCGCAAGACCCCAGCGCCCCTTTGCTACAGAGCCCGAGACCCCAGCGCCCCTTTGCTACAGAGCCCGAGACCCCAGCGCCCCTTTGCTACAGAGCCCGAGACCCCAGCGCCCCTTTGCTACAGAGCCCGAGACCCCAGCGCCCCTTTGCTACAGAGGACCATGTAACGACACATTCGGAGCCGTGAGTTGATTCATGCCTGTGCCCACCCAAGCTCCTGGAGCCTTGCTCACATGAGAGGGCCCCAGCCCGAGGGCACCGCTGGCCAGAGGCTGGTTAGTATGCGACGAGGCCTCTGGCCTGCCCATGCCTCGCCGGGTGCCTCTTATGGAGCCTTGGAGAAGGCCAGCTCTGGCTCCTGTGCAACATGGAGAACAGGGATCTTGAGCCAGCCCGTTCTGCCTGTGTGTCCAGCAGGCACGGCCTCAACGCTTTTTAGACAGTTTCGTCATCTGCTTTGTAACATGGACTTCGTCAGCTTCTTACAAAGGCACTTTTAAAAGTAGGCCTCAGCGGACCTTTGCAGTAATTATAGTCCATTGTGTACATGAAAACAAGCTTTCGGCAAACATGGATTACTGATCAGAGCAGCAGCAGTGAGACGCCAGTGTGCCATGTTGTCCCACACACACTTCCCTCACAGCCCTGCCATGCTCGCTCATGACTTGCTGACAAACTGCCTTGTCGCTAGGAAGCCCTTAATTTTCCTCTGTACTTCCCCAAGAGAAAGAAGGCCTCCCTATTAGTTAACAGCTGGAGGGGAATGAAAAAAATAAGCTTTTTCTTACTGCAAAACGTTTTTTTCAAAAATTTTATTTTAAAAACAGGGGTACATGTACAGGTTTATTATAAGTAGTTAAACCAGACAGTTTATCATATAGGTAAATTCGTGTCATGGGGCTTGTTATACAGATTATTTCCTCACCCAGGTACTGAGCCTAGCACCCAATAGTTATTTCTGCTTCTCCTCTCCCTCCTCCCACCCTCCACCCTAAAGTAGGCCCCAGTGTCTGTTGTTCCTTTCTTTGTGTCCATGCGTTCTCGTCATTTAGCTCCCACTTATGTGTGAGAATGTGCAGTATTTGGTTTTCCATTCCTGAGTTAGTTCGCTTAGGATAGTGGTCTCCAGGTCTGTCTATGTTTCTGCAAAAGACGTCATCTCCTTCTTTTTTATGGCTGCATAGTATTCCATGGAGCGTATGAACTACATTTTCTTGATCCAGTCAGCTATTATGGGCATTGAGGTTGAATCCCCGCTCCTGCAGAAGCCAGCCCTTCTGTGTATCACCGCATGGCCCCGTGACACAGGAAAATGCGTGTCTCTGGAAGAGAGGATGACTGTTTTTCATCCTGCATGGTGAGGAGTTTCCAAAGTTCACGGCGTTTATTCAGCACTTACTGTGAGCTGTGCCGATGCTGCCACAGGACAGGTGGTGGGGACACAGCCTGCAGGAACAGAAAACGCCCTGCCCTCAAGAGCCTGCATTTTCCCTGGGGGAGACAGCCAATGAACCAAGTCCTGGAACCACCTGCATGGGGAGTGAGCAAGGAGGAAATGCAGTGAGGGGCGGGCAGGAGGGAGAGCTTCACGCCCACCGCCAGGTCCACACTCTCGTGCTGCCCTCCCTTGGAGGGTCTACTTAGGGCCATGTAAACTTCCTGGGTAGTTGAGATCTGCTTTGGATTCTGGCTTAACAAGACCTTCTCCTGTTTCTCAAGGGGCCCTGGATTATTCAACTGGGAAGGGAAGCTGTAGGGATCATCTGGCCCAGGTAATTCAAAGTATACCCGTGGAGTCTCTTCTGGGGCCATGAAGCGGAGCTGGGGGAAGCCCAGGGCTCTGGGGATCCTACCTTAACTCACCTTTAACTTGTGAAAGATGCCCTCTGACCAAAGGCCGTAAGATGAGAACCTGGAAAAGCCTCAAGAGAGTCTACATTACCTGGAAGGACTCTGAGGCCTAGAGAGAAAGAACTTGCAAACTGAAGCCTGCGGACTCCCGCTCCAGGCCTCAGCCTGCTGCCGTGAGCTTTCTCTTTCGGCTTTTGTATCTCCAATGTCAAGTGGCCCAGGGAAAACAGGCACCTGCTCTGTGGATGCTCTGCCTGGTGACGTTGCCAGAGTGGGGCGCATCTGTTTCCTGGGGGTGGAATAAAATGAATTCTCCCAGGTCTTACACTTGCTGCTATAAGATGCTTCTGGTCAATGGGTATTTGGAATACTGCCACGTTAGTTAGGGGGCAGGCATCTGGGATCTTTGATTCTGTGCCACAAAACAGTTCCCTTTACTGGGTCAGAACCCTCCTTACCCTCTGAGCTCACCTGGCCGTGCCACCTGGTATTCCATGACCTTCTGTCAAAGGCAACAGAAAGACCACAAGACACCACAGACAATCCATTAGTGTGATCAAATATTTTGGAGATCTCTTGGCATCTGCTTCCTGGTAAATGTGGGGTAACATTGTCTACAGCAAACATCTCAAACTCAACTGTCTACAAGAGCCAAGTAAGTGCCCTAATGAGTGAAGTCATCCAGGCAGGAACTGAGAATTACAGAAGGGAGGCATCCACTGTTACCCCTGCTTGGAATGCAGCCCTCCAAGACCTGGTCTTCCTTTTTTTTTTTTTTTTTTTTTCCGAGATGGAGTCTTGCCCTGTCACCCAGGGTGGAGTGCAGTGGCGTGATCTCGGTTTACTGCAACCTCCGCCTCCCGGGTTCAAGCAATTCTCCTGCCTCAGCCTCTCGAGTAGCTGGGATTACAGGTGCTCACCACCATGCCCAGCTAATTTTTTGTATCTTTAGTAGAGACAGGGTCTCACCATGTTGGCCAGGCTGGTCTTGAACTCCTGACCTCATGATCCGCCCCCTTCAGCCTCCCAAAGTGTTGGGATTACAGGCGTGAGCCACCACATCTGGCCAGGAGAATATCTTGAACCTGAGAGGCAGGGGCTGCAGTGAGCCAAGATCATGCCACTCCACTCCAGCCTGGGCAGCAGAGTGAGACTCTGTCACTAAATAAATAAATTAAATAAATAAATAAACAAACATATCAAAGAAGCAATCAAAAGTAGGAATAAGGAGAAGAGACTATCAAATATGAGAAGCAACCGGGTAGATTTCCTTCATCCTCCCATTGGACTGCCAGCTTGGGCTTCCACTTTAGAACATGGACGCGTTGAATCTGCTTTTTTTTTTTTTTTTTTTTCTTCTTTTCTTTTCTGGGACAGAGTCTTCCTCTGTTGCCCAGGCTGGAGTGCAATGGTGTGATCTTGGCTCACTGCAACCTCTGCCTCCCAGGTTCAAGCAATTCTCCTGCCTCAGCCTCCTGAGTAACTGGGATTACAGGCGCCTGCCACCATTCCCAGCTAATTTTTGTATTTTCAGTAGAGACAGCATTTCACCATGTTGGCCAGCCTGGTCTTGAACTCCTGACCTCAGAACCTGCTTTATTTTTATCATTCTATTTGGATGCTTCCTTAACTCCCTTAACATTTGCTAAAATTGGGTAGGCACTTTACAGTGATGTCCCAACATAATTGTAAGTCTCTTATTGCTTGAAGCTGGGATGCAGAGGTTGCAATGAGCCAAGATCGTGCCACTCCAGCCTGGATGACAGAGCAAAACTCCATCTCAAAAAAAAAAAGAAGTCTCTTAAAAGGATAAAAGACATGATACATGGTAGAAGTAAACTTTGAAATACTGTCTTCTCTAAATGTTGGTGTTGTTTAGAGAATTAAAATATTTGGCTTAGCCACCTGGATTTCTTAAAATGACTTCTAAAATGTTGCATTTACTAAATCTTCTTTCCTGGTCACTCATTGACTTAATTTCTGTCCTTATGTGCTGTGTCCAGGACATTTAGATATAGGAGGTAAATTCTAGCACATTTGGGGAACACCATGAAGAGAGGAGCTGGTAAACACATGGAGTGAAACAGGGGCCAAGAATTGCTGTGAATATTAAAGATAAATAAAGACCAGTAACAGGCAAGAGACACACAATTCATTGATCAGATTCATAGTTATAAAAAAAATGCTCTTGGCCGGGTGCGGTGGCTCAAGCCTGTAATCCCAGCACTTTGGGAGGCCGAGACGGGCGGATCACGAGGTCAGGAGATCGAGACCATCCTGGTTAATACGGTGAAACCCCGTCTCTACTAAAAAGTACAAAAAACTAGCCGGGCGAGGTGGCGGGCGCCTGTAGTCCCAGCTACTTGGGAGGCTGAGGCAGGAGAATGGCATGAACCCGGGAGGCGGAGCTTGCAGTGAGCTGAGATCTGGCCACTGCACTCCAGCCTGGGCCACAGAGCGAGACTCCGTCTCAAAAAATAAATAAATAAATAAAAATAAATAAATAAAATGCTCTTGCTTAAAGATTATCCCATTTCTGGGAAAATGGTTATTGCTGTCTCTCTCTCTGCTCTCTTTTCTACATTAACATAGAGTAAAATGAATTTTTAGGGGATGTTTACAGTTCAATGCATCTTAACAAGTGTATAGAGTCATGCAACCACCACCACAAACAGGACACAGCACAGTACCATCACCCCAAAATCTCGCTCATGCTGCCCTCCCTCCACAGTCACCCCCCACCCACTCCCACCTCCTGGCAACCACTGATCTGTTCTCCATGACTACAGTTTTGTCTTTTCAAGAATGTGATAGAAATGGAATCACACAGAGCTTGTAACATTTTGATATTTGGCTTCTTTCTCCCTTTTTTTTTTTTTTTTTTTTTTTTTGAGACATAGTTGTCACTCTTGTTGCCCAGGCTGGAGTGCAGTGGCGTGATCCCAGCTCACTGCAACCTCTGCCTCCCGTTTTTAAGGGATTCTCCTGCCTCAGCCTCCCGAGTAGCTGGGATTTACAAGCACCTGCCACCGCATCCAGCTAATTTTTGTATTTTTAGTAGAGACGGGGTTTCACCATCTTGGCCAGGCTGGTCTCGGACTTCTGACCTCGTGATCCACCCACCTCAGCCTCCCAAAGTGCTGGGATTACAGGCGTGAGCCACCGGGCCCAGCCTTTATTTATTTATTTATTTATTTATTTATTTACTTACTTACTTATTTTTGAGACAGGGTCTTGCTCCATCATGGCTCCATAACGCCACTGCAGCCTCTGCCTCCTGGGCTCAAGTGATCCTTCCACTGCAACCTCTCCAGTAGCTGGGACTACAGAGGCCCGCCACCATGCCCAGCTAATTTTTTTTTTTTTTTTTGAGACGGAGTCTCGCTCTGTCCCCCAGGCTGGAGTGCAGTGGCGCGATCTCGGCTCACTGCAACCTTCGCCTCCTGGGCTCAAGCAATTCTCCTGCCTCAGTCTCCCAAGTAGCTGGGATTACAGGCATGTGCCACCACACCCGGCTAATTTTTGTATTTTTAGTAGAGACCAGGTTTCACCATGTTGGCCAGGCTGGTCTCAAACTCCTGACCTCAGGTGATTTACCCACCTTTGGCCTCAAAAAGTGCTGGGATTCCAGGCGTGAGGCACGGCGCCTGGCCTAAATATTTATTTATTTATTTATTTATAACACTTGTTTGAATTCTCCTTTTTGTACTTAACGCTGGCTCCATCGTGCGCAACACTGCCCTCTGCCGTCAGGACTTGTGTCTGAGACCCTCGGCCCGCAGTCTTGCTGCAGATGCCGAGCTGGCAGAAAAGCCTCCTGCACTTCCCATGTGGTTAAACGATGGTGGACAAGTCCAAGATGGAAAGAATAGCTAATTATGTGCCTTAAGATCCTTTCCTGGAGGTCCCCAGGTGAAATACCAATCAGATCCTTCAGCACTTCCTCCTGTGCAAAAGGAGCCTACTATATTCCTGTTTCTTTGTCATTAACCAATCATGGCTTTTCAGTGATGCATTATCTCATTTCGACAAAATATCTGAGAGTTGGCTGGGCACAGCGGCTCATGCCTGTAATGCCAGCTATTTGGGAGGCCATAGAGGGAGGATTGCTGGAGACCCAGAGTTCAAGACCAGCCTGGGCAACAAAAGCAAGCCCCAGTCTCTACAAAAAATATAAAAATTAGGAGGTCAAGGCAGGTGGATCACTTGAAGTCAAGAATTCAAGATCCGGCCGGGCGCGGTGGCTCAAGCCTGTAATCCCAGCACTTTGGGAGGCCAAGACGGGCGGATCACGAGGTCGGGAGATCGAGACCATCCTGGCTAACACGGTGAAACCCCGTCTCTACTAAAAAAATACAAAAAACTAGCCGGGCGCGGTGGCGGGCGCCTGTAGTCCCAGCTACTCGGGAGGCTGAGGCAGGGGAATGGCGTGAACCCGGGAGGCGGAGCTTGCAGTGAGCTGAGATCCGGCCACTGCACTCCAGCCTGGGCAGCAGAGCGAGACTCCGTCTCAAAAAAAAAAAAAAAAAAAAAAAGAATTCAAGATCAGTCTGGCCTACATGGAGAAACCCTGTCTCTACTAAAAATACAAAAATTAGCCAGCCGTGGTGGTACACGCCTGTAATTCCAGCTACTCAGGAGGCCGAGGCATGAGAATCACTTGAACCTGAGAGGTGGAGGTTGCAGTAAGCCATGGTCATGCCACTGCACTCCAACCTGGGTGACAGAGCAAGACCCTGTTAAGAAAGAAGAAACAAGAAAGAGAGAGAGACAAAGAGAGAGAAAGAAATAGAAAAGAAGGAAAGAAGGAGAGAGAGAAAGAAAGGAAAGAAGGAACAGAAGTAGGAGGAAGACACAGATAAGAGCAGCAAAATAAGAGAAGAAAAAGAAGCAGTAGAGAATCAAAAGAGCCAAAAATTGGCTCTTTGAAAAGACTAATAAAATCGACACATTTTTTAGCAACACTAATCAAAGGGGGAAGAAAGAAAAGGCAATGTAAAGCTGAGATGAAAAGGGAGTACGTTTCTGATTTGAACATGGCAACTTAAAAATAGAATTTCCCTCTTTATAGGAAACAATCATGAAAATAATAAGAAGCAAGCCGGGCGCAGTGGCTCATGCCTGTAATCCCAGCACTGGGAGGCCAAGCTGGGAGGATCACTTGAGCCCAGGAGTTTGAGACCAACCTGGGCGACATAATGAGACCTTACAAAAAAAATAAAATTAAATTTCAAAAACATAGTTAGATACCAGTTTATCCTCAACAGATTGACACAAATTCAAAGTCAACAGTATCCTGTGTCGGTAAAGACATACAGCAACTGGAAGTCTCCTGTGCATGTTAGCCATGTTTATACCCTTCATTTCACTCTTAACGATACATGCTAGAGAAACTCTTACTCATGTGCTCCACGGACAGGTAGGAAGGCCCAAGGTAACCTTGTTTGTAATTAAGAAAAAATAAAAATAGGAAACAAGCCAAGTGTACAATGGGATAATGGATTAGTAAATTGCAATACCCAAGGAAACTGCATATGTGCACACATCAACATGAATGAACCCTCTGACATAATGTTGAGGGAAAAAACAAGCAAATCACAGAAAAATAAAAAAATATATAATACCTTTGTATAAAGTTCAAAAACAAGCAAAACTAACCAATGTATTCTTCAACAATATGTAACATAAAGAAAAGCAAGGAAGCAATAAAAGCTCAGAGCAAATTATTAGGGGGATAAGGAGGGAGAGGATGCATTTGGGAAGGGCTAACAGTAGCTTCAAAGATCTTCTCCTTCTCCCTCTCTCCCTACCCCTCCCCCTCCCCTCTTTCTCTCTCCCTCTTCCTCTCCCTCTCCCTCTCCCTCTCCTCCTCCTTTCCTCTTCCTAGAAAAGGTGTTGCTCCATTGCCCAGTTTGGAGTGCAGTGATGCAATCATAGCTCATTGCAGTCTTGACCTCCTGGGCTCAAGCAATCCTCCCACCTCAGCCTCCTGAGTAGCTGGGACAAAGGCATGCACCAACATACCCAACTAATTTCTAAATTTTTTTTTTTTTTTTTTTTTTTTTGAGATGGAGTCTCGCTCTGTCACCCAGGCTGGAGTGCAGTGGTGTGATCTCGGCTCACTGCAAGCTCCGCCTCCTGGGTTCACGCCATTCTCCTGCCTCAGCCTCCTGAGTAGCTGGGACTACAAGCACCTGAAACCATGCCTAGCTAATTTTTTTATATTTTTAGTAGAGACGGGGTTTCACCATGGTCTTGATCTCCTGACCGCATGATCCTCCCGCCTCGGCCTCCCAAAGTGCTGGGATTACAGGCGTGAGCCACCGCGCCCAGCCTAATTTTAAAATTTTTTGTAGAGATAGGATCTCACTATGTTGCCCAGGCTGGTCTCATATCCCTGGGCTCGAGCGATTCTCCTGCCTCGGCCTCCCAAAGTGCTGGGATTCCAGGAGTAAGCCACCGTACCCAGTCAGCATTCTATTTCTTAAGCAGCCTGTTGGGTGTATAAGGGCTCATTTCATTATTTTTCACACCTTATATATGCATGTAGAAATATATATGCTTCATATATATGAAAAATAAAATCTCATAAGAAAAAACCTAATCTAAACAAAAAGAGGACTGTCTGTATCTGCAGCAGTTATGAAAAATGAAAATGCTTTCTTGTTGATGCTACAGGAGAGCTGGGGAGCACACGAGCCGTTAGTGCCTGTCGTCTGCACGTCATCAAACCCTTCGGATCTCAGAAGTTCCCCAGATGGGACCCACCAGCAAGAGGGCCCTGTGTTGTTGGAGGTGGCACCGACCTCTGTGGCTTGTCCCAGGGTCACCAGAAATTCCGAAGAGACATAGATACGGTCTGTGAGATGAAATAAGCGAAACCTTCACTTCTACTTATTTGGAAAGCCGCCCTCAGACTTAGTTTCTTCGTCTGAAAAATGGGCATAGTTACTTACTACCTGATGGGGTTATTGAGAGAATCATATGAGCTAATCTATGCTCAGGATGCAAAGCATGGAACTCCTCTTGCCTTCTGAAATTACATGAGAAGAGCTCCAGCAGCACTCCTTCATCCCGAGACTCCCAGCCTTGCGCAGTCCAGAGAAGGTCACTGTAGATTAAAATAGACCTAAGAGACACATCTACCAAATGCAGCGTGTGGACTTTAGGTGGATTCTGACTGAAACCTACCAACTGCAGTTGTCCCACTTGATCCGTGGTTTCACTTGCCAGCATTTCAGTTGCTTGTGGTACAATTCAATAAGATATTTTTGGCCGGGCGCGGTGGCTCAAGCCTGTAATCCCAGCACTTTGGGAGGCCGAGGCGGGCGGATCACAAGGTCAGGAGATCGAGACCACAGTGAAACCCCGTCTCTACTAAAAATACAAAAAATTAGCCGGGCGCGGTGGCGGGCGCCTGTAGTCCTAGCTACTCAGGAGGCTGAGGCAGGAGAATGGCGTGAACCCAGGAGGCGGAGCTTGCAGTGAGCCGAGGTCGCGCCACTGCACTCCAGCCTGGGCAACAGCGTGAGACTCCGTCTCAAAAAAAAAAAAAAAAAAAAAGATATTTTTAGGGAGAGAGACCACATTCACATAACATTTATTACAGTATATTATCAATTATTGTTGTTAAACTCTTCCTGTGCCTCATTTATAATTACACTTTACTATAAGTGTGTATGTATAGGAAAAAATATAGTATACAAGGGCTCAGCACTATCTGTGGTTTCACGGCATCCACAGGATCTTGGAACATATACCCCTCGGAGAAGCGGGGACTGCAGTATAAAAAAAATGTACTTGAGAAAATCAGGAAAATGCAAATAAGGATTGGGCATTAGAAGATGCTAAAGTGGCCGGATACAGTGGCTCACGCCTGTAATTCCAAAACTTTGGGAGGCCGAGGCAGGTGGATCACCTGAGGTCAGGAGTTTGAAACCAGCCAGGCCAACATGGTGAAACCCCATCTCTACTAAAAATGCAAAAATTAGCCGGGCATGGTTGCGGGTGCCTGTAATCCCAGCTACTAGGGAGGCTGAGGCAGGCGAATCGCTTGAACCCAGGAGATGGACGTTGCAGTGAGCCGAGATCATGCCACTGCACTCCAGCTTGGCCAACAGAGCAAGGCTCTCTCAAAAAAAAAAAAAAAAAAAAAAAAAGATGCCAAAGTGTGATAGTGCGATTGGGTTTTTAAAAAATTCTTACCCTCATGGTGGCATGCGCCTGTAGTCCCAGCTGAGGTGGGAAGACTGCTTGAGGCCAGGAGTTCAAGACCAGCCTGGGCAACATAGCAAGATCATATATACACGCAAAACAATTAGCCAGGCATGCTGATGTGTGCCTGTAGTCTTAGCTACTTGGGAGGCTGACTCAGGGAGATCACTTGAGCCCAGGAGTTTGAGGCTACAGTGAGCCAAGCTCACACTACTGCACTCCAGCCTGGGCAACAGAGTGAGACCCCATCTCTTAAGAAGAAAATTTTATCCTTTAGAGATACAGCCTAAAGTATTTATGGATAAAATACTATGGAGGTTTGCTTTTAAATAATCTGATCGTGTGAGTGGATGTGAGTGGATAAAGATGAAACAAGAGGCCAGGCGCCGTGGCTCATAGCTGTAATCCCAGCACTTTGGGAGGCCAGGAGGATGGATCACTTAAGGTCAGGAGTTCAAGACAAGCTTGGTCAACATGGTGAAACCCTATCTCTACTGAAAATACAAAAATCAGCTGGGCATGACGGTGGGCGCCTGTAATCCCAGCTACTCAGGAGGCTGAGGGACGAGAATCGCTTGAACCAGGGAGGCAGAGGTTGCAGTGAGCCGAGGTTGTGCCACTGCACTCCAGTCTGGATGACAGAGCGAGACTCCATCTCAAAAAAAAAAAAAAAAAAAAAATGAAACGAGTGGTCCTGAGATGCTCACTGTAGCTGGCTGGTGGCTACCTGATGGGTACAAGAGAGTTTCTTGCTCTCTTCATTCTTCTTTGATGTATGTGTGAAATGTTGTGTGGAAGGAGGGAGAGAGGATGGGAGAGAAGCAGGGAGGAAGGAAAGTACTCTGAACATTTCTTGTCATGTAGGGAAGAACTCCAGCGCATCTCAGACCACCAGAGCTTGGGCCACCAAGCACTGCTACTGAGGGTTGCCCTCCTGCTTGCAGTGACATCACTAGCAGCATAAGCTTCTAGAAGAGGATGGTTCCACACGCAATGCCAGCTTCACCAGTCCTTCCGGGCACAAACACCCCCGAGGGACTCCTGCATTGAGAATGCAGGGTCTGAGTGGGCTCCAGCATTTGTCCCTGTGGATTCCACGGCCCGTGTCCTCTCCAGGCCCAGGAAATCCAGCACAAGATGTAGGGTCACTTTCCTTTTTCAACCTCCTGAAATGCCAGAGCAGCTCCCCTTCAAATGATCCCACCCCTTCAGAAGGGGCTCAGATCTGGGAGGAAAAGGGTTCTCAGTGTGGGGCACTGTTGCCCTCCACAGGCCACTGAGGACCCTCCTGGGATGGAGAAAGAGATGGGAGGGCTGAGTGGGGAGCACTTTTCTGGTCATACCTGTTGCTCCCCATTCTACCTCCCCCGACTTGAATGCAGACAAGGAGACCTCTTACTATAAAAGTGACATCATGGCCGGGCGCAGTGGCTCACGCCTGTAATCCCAGCACTTTGGGAGGCCAAGGCGGGCAGATCACTTGAGGTCAGGAGTTCAAGACCAGCCTGGCCAACATGGTAAAACCCCATCTCCACTAAAATGACAAAAATTAGACTGGCGTGGTGGCACGCACCTGTAATCCCAGCTAGTCAGGAGGCTGAGGCATGAGAATCACTTGAACCCAGGAGGCGGAGGTTGCAGTGAGCTGAGATTGCACCACTGCACTCTAGCTTGGCCGACAGAGTGAGATTCTGTCTCAAAAAAAAAAAAAAAAAGTTACTTCATAAAAGTTACGTGCCCATAAATCTCCACGCTACAAGCCAGGGAAACAGTGAGACGCCAGGTGCAGATGGGAGTGGTCCGTTCCCACTCCCGAGATCCAGAGCTCCTCATGCATCCCCAGCTTGGGGTCATTTGCTTCTTCTCACGGACATTCCTGAGAGGAGATTTCCCACCAGCCTGACATATTGTCGGGGAGAAAGTCACTTCCCAACCTTGCTTTAGGCCAGTCTTTACTGAGAGACAGGCATGCGCCTCCGAAGTGAGAACACTTCCTCCCAAAGCACGTTAGTATATGAGTATCTTCCAGCCAATTTCTTTCCTTTGAAAAAACCTTACCGGCCAAAATTTTTCAAAATAAAAAACTGGGGAGAGGAAGATTCTAAGACAGTGGAGTAGCAAGTTCCAGAAATCTGACTCTTCACCTAGACAACAATTGCGCTGGCAGAATCTGTCTGATGTAACCATTTTGGAACTCTGGAGCCTATTGAAGGCTTCCAATTGTGGCTAATTTGGGTCAATTTCAGCTCTCAGTAGGCAGCAGCCACCTATCCCCCATCCCATGCCCCTGGCAGGCAGCTGTGCACATGTTCCTAGAGCAGCTTGCAGACAGCTGGTGGGTGGGAGCCAGGTGAACAAAAAGGACCCTCTCCTCCAAATATGGGAGGTCTGTGCACTGCTCACTGATTGCTGCTTCTGATCACTGAGGTGCAGACAAAGAGGTGGTGGTTATTGTAGTTGCACCTGCCCCCAATGTTGTAAGCCCTTCCCCCTCTGACTGACGTGACTTCCAGAGGATTTAAGGAGTGTGGGCCTGCCCCCACCTGTTTCACATTTCTCTTCTTCCCCTCTTGGGAGGCAGACATTGAAGACCAGGACATTCAAAAGCAACTGCATATATGGGGGAAATTAGAGAGTCCCATGAGTGCCCCAGGGAAGGCGCAGATTCAGAGAAGACTCGAGAAGACCTTAAGTTTATAGCTTTGGCTGATCGTTGGTACAGAGACAGACTACAAAGATTAATTTAAAAAAAAAAAAGTCTGGCCAGGTGTGGTAGCTCACGCCTGTAATCCCAGCACTTTGGGAGGCCAAGATTGGTCGATCACCTGAGGTCAGGAGTTTGAGACCAGCCTGGCCAACATGGTGAAACCCTGTCCTCTACTAAAAATACAAAACTTGGCTGTGCGTGGTGGCTCATGCCTGTAATCTCAGCACTTTGGGAGGCTGAGGTGAGTGGATTGCCTGAGGCCACGAGTTCAAGACCAGCCTGGCTAACATGGCAAAACCCCGTCTGTACTAAAATTTAAAAAATTAGCCAGGCATGGTAGCACATGCCTGTAATCCCAGCTACTCGGAAAGCTGAGGCAGGAGAATTGCTTGAACCCGGGCGGCAGAGGTTGCAGTGAGCTGAGATCGCACCATTGCACTCTAGCCTGAGCAACAGAGGAAGATTCCATCTCAAAAAAAAAAAAAAAAAAAAAAAAAAAAATCCAGGTATGGTAGTGAACACTTATAGTCCCAGCTACTCTGGGAGCTGAGGCACAAGAATTGCTTGAACCTGGGAGGTGGAGGTTACAGTGAGCCAAGATCCAGCCACTGAACTCCAGCCTGGGTGACAGAGTGAGACTGTCTCCGAAAAAAAAAATAAAAGAAAGAAAGAAAAAGGATTGAAGAGGCCAGGCGCGGTAGCTCACGCCTGTAACCCCGACACTTTGGGAGGCTGAGGCGGGTGGATCACTTGAGGTCAGGAGTTTGAGACCAGTCTGGCCAACATGGTGAAACCCAGTCTCTACTAAAAACACACAAAAAATTAGCCAGGTGTGGTGGTGTGTGCCTGTAGTCCCAGCTACTCAGGAGGCTGAGGCAGGAGATGGAGGGTGCAGTGAGCTGAGATCGTGCCACTACACTTCAGCCTGAAGGACAGAGGGAGACTGTCTCTCAAAAAAAAAAAAAAAAAAAAAAATGAAGAAAAGTGAACAGAGCCTACAGGACCTGCGAGACACCATCAAGTGGACCAAAATACACATTGTGGGGGCCCCAGAAGTGCATACATGTCTGTAAGTAGTGTTTTCCCAGCATGACTTGGAGGATACCCTGCCTTTCTGGCTTATGCTCGGCCACAGCCGAGACCAACCCAGAAACGCTGGCGCCTCGGGCAGAGAGGTGAGCCTGGTGGAGGGACACTCCAGTTGGGAACTGGACAGCCCCAGTTCTGCAAATAACTGCATGTGCTTGTGAGACCGACTCATCCCACAAATCCTCTTTTCCTCATCTCTGAAGGAGGGAGAACATCAGCGCCCCCTTCTGGCAGTGTGAGGGTTTCAGTAGGGGACACATCATGGAGGACGGCTGGGATTTGCTCACACCACTACTTAGATGTGCAAAGAAGATGTGTTCAAGTGAATCTTCTTCCCAAGGCATGGGTGCTTGCGGGGGGTGTGCCAAGACTTTAGCTTAGCATCTCAGTCTCTTCTGAGTTTCTTTTAAAGTCCAACTTTGAACCTAGAGATGTGTGAACAGTATCTTGTGAAGGACAATGTCTTTCAGATGAATGTTCTATCATTTGGATGGAAATGATATTGAATCCACTCCTTGTGCAAACGAGCCCTGTGTATGTATGTATGCTTGTGGGGATGGGGGGTACTTAGGTGACATGTGCAAGGAGAGAAGGCTCAGGGACACCCTGAGGTTCATGCCATCCAGTGGAGGGTCTGGTTTGGTCTGGCCTTGGACAAGTGACTGCCATGGGGTGACCGGTCCCATCTGGTCTGTGGGCCACTGCTGGAGTCTCTGGTTCCAGCCATTTGCCTGTGACCATGGAGGCCACGCATCTTGGAGCCCATGTGTCCTCACCCCCGGCCTCCACTGGCCCTTCGTACTCCATGTCCTCCCATGGGGCCTACAGGAACTTCTGGATCCATGCAGCCCTCAGCCAGGCCATGGGCTGCTGGCAGCCCTGCCTCGGGCTCGTCTGTCCGCTGCTTCCCTGTCAGTCCTGCACCATGCTGTGAAAGGCTTCTCCACATGCACCTGCAGACCCTGGGGGACCGGGGGTTCCCTGAATCTACCTGGATCTATCAGGCATTCCCCCATTGTAGTTTCAACTTACAAATGAAGCCAACAGTACATGCACTCTGGCCCTCGCTGCTCTCTTTGCCCCTCTTTTTCTTCCCTCATTTTGTGGGCAGGAGAAAGGGGCATCCTGGACCACATCCCCCTCTTCCCAGGAGCCTTAGTGGGATTTCTCTACACCATGGAAAAAAGTTTTATGATTTGGTCCAGTGGTCTTCAAACGCTGTGCTCACTGTGGCAGCTCACGGAGGCTGTTCATCACCTACTCCCACCCTCACCTTCCAGTGCCATGGGAGAGGATTGCTCCCTGCCCTCTTGTGCTTGGGTGGGCCATGTGGCAGGAGCAAGAGCAAAACCTGTGTCACTCTCCCTCACAACTCAGAGCCACCACCAACCCACCATAGAAGGGAAGTGTGACCAAGAAATAGATCTCCGTTTTTACACCCACTAAGATTTCGAGATTGTTTATAACTGCAGCATACCCTGGACGATTCTGACTGATGTAGCTCCTGAAAGAAGTTTTTAAAAACTATGTGTATTCTCTGGCTGGGCCCGGTGGCTCACGCCTGTAATCCCAGCACTGTGGGAGGCCACGGTGGTTGGATCACTTGAGGTCAGGAGTTCAAGACCAGCCTGGCCAACATGGTGAAACCCCATCTCTACTAAAAATATAAAAATTAGCTGGGGGTGGTGATGGGTGCCTGTCATCTCAGCTACTCGGGAGGCTGAGCCATAAGAATTGCCTGAACCGGGGAGGCAGAGGTTGCAGTGAGCCTAGATCTCACCACTGTACTCCAGCCTAGGCAACAGAGCGAGACTCCATCTCAAAAAAAAAAAAATGAATTTAAAAACTTTTTTAAACTATGTGTGTTCTCTTGCATATATTTTTAAGATGATATATAAAATTTTCACTATACATTTAAATTGTTGCAAGAGATATGATTTCCCAACTATTGTAATGATTGACATCAAAATAAAAACTATTTCATTCATCTTTTAAATGGACCCAATGAAATCTAAGTATTGAAACATTTTCTTACTACCACCAGATTTTTTTTTTTTGACACAGAGTCTCACTTTGTTGGCCAGGCTGAAGTGCAGTGGTGAGATCTCGGCTCACTGCAACCTCCATCTCCCAGGCTCAAGCAATTCTCCTGCCTCAGCCTCCCGAGTAGCTGGGATTACAGGCATCCGCTACCATGCCCGGCTAATTTTTGTATTTTAGTAGAGATGGGGTTTCACCATGTAGGCCAGAATGGTCTTGAACTCCTGACCTCAGATGATCCGCCCTACTCGGCCTCTGAAAGTGCTGGGATTACAGGTGTGAGCCACAGTGCCTGGCCTCTTTTTATATCAGAAATAGAAAAGAAAATATTAAACATTTTATAGCCAGGGCGACTTCCCACCTCCCCTTTTGTCTGGAAATGCATTCCTCTTGAGGGAATCCCCTAGGAGCGAAGCAAAGAAGGCTGTAGCTTTTGTCTGTAATCCCAGCACTTTGGGAGGCCAAGGCAGGAGGATCACTGGAGCCCAGTAGTTTGAGCACCAGTCTGGGCAACATAACAAGACCTCCTCTCTAAAAAAAAATAAAATAAAAATTCGGGTGTGGTGGCAAGTGCCTATAGTACCAGCAACTCAAGAGGTTGAGGTGAGGGGAGACTTTGAGCCGGGGAGTTTGAGGTTACAACAAGCTATGATTATACCACTGCACTCCAGTCCAGGTGACCCTATCTCAAAAAATAAATATTTTAAAAATTTTAATTGTTTTTAGTTCAAAGAAAATATTAAACATTTTAAAGATGAAATAAAAGGAAAAATATATATATTCCATTACATGATTTGATGAAAGAGTTTGGCTCCATTCTTGAATAACACACGGCATCTGAAATAAATCTCACAAAACTATCATCAGTGAGTTCCAGCCGGCATGTCTGAAAACGCTGCTATTCCCAGAGAACAGGCCAACTCCACGCAACACTCAGCACCACCACCCTCTGCTGCTCCCGATGCTCGGAGGCTTGTCCTAAGGACGTGTCCTAAGATGATTGCTGAGAACAGGGACAGAAGTGCTTCCAAAGGGGTCCGTATTTTCTATCTGTGCTCTCTTGGCTTTGCTCCTAGGGGATTCCCTCAAGAAGGATACATTTCCAGACAAAAGGGGAGGTGGGAAATGCAAAGCAGTTAACTAAATTTAAATTGCCATCTTAGCGGGTCATGGTGATTCAGGTCTGTAGTCCCAGCTACTTGGTAGGCCGAGGCAGGAGAAGCGCTTGAGCCTAGGAGTTCAAGACCAGCCTGGGCAACATAGCAAGGTCCTGTCTCTACAAAAATAAACATAAAAACCAAAAAATTAGCCGGACATGGTGGTGCATGCCTGGAGTCCCAGTTACTAGGGAGGCTGAAGTGGGACGATTGCTTGAGCCCGGGAGTCTGAGACTGCAGTGAGCCATGATTGCCACTGTGATATATTCAGCCTGGGCAACAGAGCAAAACCCTGTTTCAAAAAAAAAAAAAAATTGCCATGAATTCCCTAACCTCACTCCCATGCCCCTGCCTTCAGAACTTCATCAAAGAGGGACAACCCCACACAGTGACATCTGGGGCAGGCATCATGGAGAAGAGAGAGACTGTCACCTCAGATGCTGTTCCAGCCTGGCCAACTTTAGGCAAGAAGACATATGGAAGTTGAGTCCTGGAAACTGATTCCCTTAAAGCTATGCATGTCACTGGAATGTAAACATACCATCCAGTATCACTGCAATATTTTCTGGCACTACTCAAATTTTCAAGACACTTCAGCTAACAATCACAGATAAATCTTTTACCAAATTTTTTTAGGCCACGTGCGGTGGCTTTCGCCTGTAATCCCAACACTTTGGGATGCTAAGGTGGGCGGATCACCTGAGGTCAGGAGTTCAAGAGCAGCCTGGCCAACATGGTGAAACCCCATCTCTACTCAAAATACAAAAATTAGCCAGGCGTTAAATTAGCTGGGCATGGTGGTGCAAGCCTGTAGTTCCAGCTACTTGGGAGGCTGAGGCATGAGAATCGCTCGAACCTGGAAGGCAGAGGTTACAGTGAGCTGAGATCACGCCACTGCACTCTGAGTGCAGAGTGAGACCCTATCTCAAAAAAAAATTTTTTTTAATTCCATATACTAGTGATATGGAAGGAAAGTGCTGGGAAGGGAAGAGTGTGGTCCCTTTAAATGATACAGAAGAGGGGAAGGGAAGTGCTGGGTAGAGGAGGGCCTGGTCCCTGGCTGGGCTCCACCCCCAGCCTGTGCCCACGGACCTAGGTGAGGACAGGCATTTTTGTTTTCCTGCCTAAATATTGCATTTCCCAAGACCACCCTAGCCTGCCACACCCCTATCTTGTGCCTGGAAACACTCCCAAGACTGTAGCCGGAAGACACACAGGAGGCTGGATGTTGAGAGGAACACACGGACAGGCACGCTGGCAGGCCATCAACCAGAATGATGTAGAGTTTGGCTGGGGCAGTTGGAGATCTCTGGCCACTGAGTGGCCCGACTCCAGGAAAAAACCATCTCCCTTCTGGATCCCCCATCTGAGAGCTACTTCTACTCAATAAAACCTTGCACTCATTTGCCAATATCATGTGTGATTCGATTCTTCTGGTACACCAAAGCAAGGACCACAGGACACAGAAAGCCCTCTGTTCTTTTGTTGTTGTTGTTGTTGTTGTTGAGACTGAGTCTCGCTCTGTTGCCCAGGCTGGAGTGCAGTGGCGAGATCTCGGCTCACTGCAAGCTCCACCTCCCAGGTTCACACCATTCTCCTGCCTCAGCTTCCTGAGTAGCTGGGACTACAGGCCCCCGCCACCACGCCCGGCTAATTTTTTGTATTTTTTAGTAGAGACAGGGTTTCACTGTGTTAGCCAGGATGGTCTCGATCTCCTGACCTCGTGATCCATCTGCCTCGGCCTCCCAAAGTGCTGGGATTACAGGCGTGAGCCACAGTGCCTGGCCCTCTGTTCTTTGATAAGGCAGGGGTCTAATTGAGCTGACTAACACGAACTGCCTATGGATGGCTAAACTAAAAGAGCACATGGTAATGAGAGGTGACAGCCTGCTACCAGCCCTCGAATGCTCTCAGCGCCTCCACAGTCTCGGGGTCCACTCTGGCCACACTTGAGCCCTTCATCCCCCATCACACTGTGGGAGCCCCTCTCTGGGCTGGCCAAGGCTGGAGCCAACTGCCTCTGCTTGCGGGGAGGGGTGGAGGGAGAGGCGCGGGTGGGAACCAGGGCGACGCCCAGCGCTCACGGACCAGCACAAGTCCAGGGTGGGCGGGGGCTCAGTGTGCCCCGCACTGGGCAGTGGGTTCAGCATGCTGCCGCCCCAGGCAGTGAGGGGCTTAGCACCCGGGCCAACAGCTGCGGAGGGTGCACCGGGTCTCCCAGCACTGCCGGCCCACCAGCACGGCGATCGAATTCTCACCAGGCCTCAGCCGCGTTCCTGCGGGGCAGGGCTGGGGACCTGCAGCCTGCCATGCCCGAGCCCCCCACCCCGTGTGGGCTCCCGCACAGCCACAGCCTTCCCAACAGGTGCTGCCCCCTGCTCTGCTGCGCCCCTGGTCCCATTGACCTCCCAAGGGCTGAGGAGTGTGGGGCGCAGCGCACGAGTGGCGCGCAGCTCCACGCGGCCCCCACTGGGGAGCCACTAGGCTAAGCCAGTTGGGCTCCTGAGTAGGGTGGGGACTTGGAGAACTTTTACGGGTAGCTAAAGGATTGCAAATGCACCAATCAGCACTCTGTGTCTAGCTCAAGGTTTGTAAATGCACCAATCAGCACTCTGTGTCTAGCTCAAGGTTTGTAAACCCACCAATCAGCACCCTGTCAAAACAGACCAATCAGCTCTCTGTAAAATGGACCAATCAGCAGGATGTGGGTGAGGTCAGATAAGAGAATAAAAGTAGGCTGCCCCAGCCAGCAGCGGCAACCTCTTGGGTCTCCTTCCACAGTGTGGAAGCTTCATTCTTTCACTGTATACAATAAATCTGGCTGCTGCTCACTTATTGGGTCTGCACTACCTTTATGAGCTGTACCACTCACCGAGAAAGTCTGCAGCTTCACTCCTGAGGCCTGTGAGACCACAAACCCAGCAGAAGAAAGAAACTCTGGACACACCATCTTTAAGAACTGTAACACTCACCGCAAGGGTCCGCGGCTTCATTCTTGAAGTCAGTAAGACCGAGAACCCACCAATTCCGGACACAGTAACACACGCCCACTGGGGCATCAGGAGCTGTAAACATTCACCCCTAGGCAGTGCTGTGGGGTGGGAGATCCACAACCTGCCCATCTGTATGCTCCCCTAGAGGTTCGAGCAGAGGCAGCACTGAAGAAGCGAGCCACACCCCCAGCACACGAGCTGCATTTCACTAGTCAATAAAGTAGCAAAACCTATTTTTTGTTCCCTCCCAGAAAGACTTTGTGTACCCAGAAATCTGTGTACCCCTAGTGTGAAAATCTCTGAGCTTATCTACCTGACCTGGGAGCTAAAGACATTGAGGAAATCCTTTTCTATTTCAACCTTGTTGGCTCTCAGTGCTTACCTGAAGTAGAAGCTTTGCATTCCAGCAATAGCACTAAGGCAAAAGTTGTATTTAGTCAGAGGTTACATATAAGGGACTGCAGCAGAAAAAAGAATCATAATGATAGAACTTAAAGCTCTTGTCCCCATTATGCCTGTAAAGCACAGTGACAAGCAAGTAATGAGAACCAAGACCAGGGCTGTCAGAACAGCCACGCTTCACAAGCGTGAGCTGGGCTCATGCAGTTGGGCTCCAGGCTGTGATGCCGCAGCAGGGACCAAGTGACTTGGTGCAGAAGGGCTGCTGCTGAGCTAAGGCTCTGAACCAGAGCTTGTCATGGCCCAGAAATGAAATGCGAACCCCATGTCAGCCCTGGGCTGGCCCCAGGACCCACTTTAACAGCTCTAGGATTCCCCTGTGGGCTTCAGGCCCTGTGAGATGGAGGTGGAGGGTCCACGGGACCTCCCATGAGGTTGGGTGGGTGGAGAGGTTGCCAGTCATCCTGAGTGGCCACTCAAGCTCTCCATTGCCAGGCAGGAAGCTGCCATCTGGTGAAGAAATGGCAGAGAAAGTCTCAGAGTAGAGGACACAGCTGGGCAGGTTCTACCCTCCCTTCTGCCCGGTGCAACAGGAAGCCCCTGGAGAGTGGGACCTTTATTTGCAAAGCCCTGAAGGTCCCACGGGGGAAAGAACACAAGATTTGCAGTCAGGTGGACCTGAGCACGAAACATGGCCCTGCCTGACTCACTGAGTGACCTTGGCCTTCTGCATTCCACAGCGCAGGGCTTATCACAGCCATGAACCCAGGCCCCTGTGAAAAGCCCGCCCTCCTCAGCCTGGTGACCTCTGATGTGGTCCCCTCCTCGGCTCCCATGCCCCCCCCCTTGGGTTTATAACCCAAGTCACATTGGGACAGCCTCTTCCCGTATCTAATCTCATCCCACCACCACCCCAAGAGCTACCTTCTCCTTATCGCCACGTGGTGGAGTCCAGACTCCGACTGGTTATGACATTTGTGATCAACACCAGCACCCAAACCTCATTCGGTCTGGCTGTGGAAACGGCCGTTTCCACTGGCCCATCGCTGAGTCACAGAAAAGGCACAGGCCCTAGGAATGCCAACAACGCCTCCCATAAAACCTGATGGGGGAAGAGGAGGATCTAATTTTTGGTGTTAGAAAAACTGTAAATTGTAATGAACATGCTAGACAAGATGTTCCGGGGACAGGTGCTTGGCAAGCCTTGTCCTGCAGGGGGTGCTATCCACTCAGCGACCCACAACAGCCTTGCGGCTGTTTCCAGCCGGGCTGAGTCCCACATGCTGGGGGATCATTTGCCAGGTATCTACTTGTTAAAATGCTTGCTTTGCTATGAGCAATCCCAGCGAGCTCAGACAAATAACACTGTTATTCAAAATCACAAAAATATATGTAGCCTGCAAAACACACGCAATCATTTCAGAAATACACCACCACGCTGGGCGCAGCGGCCAACGCCTGTAATCCCAGCACTTTGGGAGGCCGAGGTGGGCGGATCACTTGAGCCCAGGAGTTCAAGACCAGGCTGGACAACAAAGCAAAACCCTGTGTCTACAAAAAGTTTTTTAAATTAGCCAGGCATGGTGGTGCACACCTGTAGTCCCAGTTACTCTGGAGGCCGAGGCATGAGTATCACTTGAGCCCAGGAAGTCAAGGCTGCAGTGAGCCAAGATTGTGCCACTGCACTCCTGGGCAACAGAGTACGACCTTGTCAAAATAAAGAGGCTGGGCGTGGTGTCTCATGACTGTAATCCCACCACTTTGGGAGGCTGAGTTCGGAGGATCACTTGAGCCCAGGAGTTCCAGATTGGGAGGCTGAGGTGGGAGGATCACTTGAGCCCAGGACTTCCAGATTAGACAGGCTGTTGCTCTTTCACCCAGACTGGAGTGCAGTGGTGCGATTTCAGCTCATTGCAGCCTTGACCTCCCAGGCTTAGGCAATCCTCCCACCTCCTGAGTAGCTGGGAATACATGCATATGCCACTACGCATGGCTTTTAATTTAATTTAATTTTTTTTTTTTTTTTGGTAGAGATGGGGGTCTTGCTTTGTTGCCCAGGCTGGTCTTGAATTGCTGGCCTCAAGCAATGTTCCTGCCTTGGCCTTGCTGTGATTACAGGCATGAGCCAACATACCTAGCATCATTTTCTTTTCTATTTGTATTCTTTCTTTTTTTTTTTTTTTTTTTTTTTTTTTAGACAGGGTCTTGCTCTGTCACCCAGGCTGGAGTGCAGTGGCACAATCTTGGCTCACTGCAACCTCCGCCTCCTAGGTTGGAGCGATTCTTGTGCTTCAGTCTCCCTAGTAGCTAGGATTACAGATGTGTGCCACCACGCCTGGCTAATTTTTGTTTTTTGTTTTTGTTTTTGTTTTTTTTTGAGTCTCGCTCTGTCACCCAGGCTGGAGTGCAGTGGCCGGATCTCAGCTCACTGCAAGTTCCACCTCCCGGGTTTACGCCATTCTTCTGCCTCAGCCTCCCGAGTAGCTGGGACTACAGGCGCCGCCACCTCGCCCGGCTAGTTTTTTGTATTTTTTAGTAGAGACGGGGTTTCACTGTGTTAGCCAGGATGGTCTTGATCTCCTGACCTCGTGATCCACCCGTCTCGGCCTCCCAAAGTGCTGGGATTACAGGCTTGAGCCACCGCGCCCGGCCTAATTTTTGTATTTTTAATAGAAATGATGTTTCACCATGATGGCCAGGCTGGTTTTGAACTCCTGGCCTCAGGTAATCTGCTCACCTCAGCCTCCCAAAATGCTGGGACTCCAGGTGTGAGCCACTGCTCCTGGCTTCTTTTCCGTTTTATTCTATTTCAGGTTTGCTTTTTTTTTTCTTTTTTGGTTTAACTGCACTTTTTGAGTATGTAAGATAATGTTCATGATTCGAAAGTCAAAACCATATCAAAAGGTGAGCTCCGAGCGTCTCCCTTCCCATGGCGGAAGTGCATTTGCAGGAGCTGCCTCCAATTCTCCCAATTCCACTGCTCCGGCCTCCAGCCTGGCGCTCTTGGACACAGAGCTCGGGCATCCAGGTTCCTGTCAGGACTGAAGCGACCCAGCGCTGGCAGGGGCCCTAGAGGTCATTCAACAAGCTTCTCCCTCCAGCTGACAGAAACTGGACGTCAGACTTCTGGCCACCAGGGCAAGAGCAAAACTCACGTGTGGCACTTCACAGTTCCAGAACCCTAGGGTGTCCTAGGCTGGAGTGGGGGTGGGGCACTCACCTTTATCCAGCTGCCTCTGCTAGTCAAGCAAAAGCATTGGGCAGGCTGTTTTCATCCAAAACAACACTGGGAGGTGCTCCAAGGAAGACACAGACACATGGAAAGCTTCAAAGACCTGACTGGTCTGACCCAAACCCCTTGCTTTCCTGACACTGTATCACAAAAAATGTCTTCTCCTGCCACTCCCACCAATCAATTTCATCCTAAGTTCTTCGCTTCCACCAGCGGCATCTTCCAGGCTTCCAGGCCAGCAGTGGAGGAGTCATTTTTAACTCTTCCTTCTCCTTCACCCTGGCATCCCATTTGTGGGCACAGAGCCTAGCCCTAGTGGGCTGGGAGAAACCGCAAAGGGCATCCAGTTCAGCTGCCCATGTAACACTTGGATTTTCTGTAAACATTTGTGGTGAAGCTGCTGCCCAGGCTCAGCCTCAACACGGGCCCCACCTCTGTGCCAGGCAGCTCGCCACTTCCTGGCATGACCTGTTGCATCTTGAAACGGTTATGATGTTCAAAAGTCTGCCTCAGTTTGAGATTAAATCTGCCTCCTTGTTGCCTCCCCTCCTCGCTCCCTGCATGCACAGCCACTGGTTCTAGTTTTTGGAAGGGGTGGCACAGAACAGATCTGACCCCTTCTGTATCTTAGCCCTTTGAATGTGAAAGTGGTGATCAAGCCCCCACAGGGTAAATATCCCCCACTGCTCCAGCTGGTCCTCACATGACAGTTTCAAATCACTAGACAGTCTAGTCCCTTCTCTGAACGTGCTGCAGTTCATCTAAATCGGGTGTTGCTAACTCAGTGCCTAAGGGGGCCAAGCAAGTGGCATCAGTGAGTGAGATGGGTGCGAACAACACAAAGTGGTGGGGACTGTGGCCAAGAGGTGTTTCAGCCAATTGCTGCCATGCAGAAGTGAGGCCCTGCATCCCCAGATCTTCTCAGTTTCCAATAGGAATTGGTATAATTTGGGTTTGGATTTGAAATATTCTGATTTTTTGAGTTGGTTATTAATTTTTCTCTTTTTTTCTTTCTTTTTTTTTTTTTTTTTTTTTTTCTGAGATGGAGTCTCGCTCTGTCACCCAGGCTGGAGTGCAGTGGCGCAATCTCGGCTCATTGCAACCTCTGCCTCCCAGGTTCAAGTGATTCTCCTGCCTCAGCCTCCCATGTAGCTGGGACTACAGGCATGTGCCACCGTGCCCAGCTAATTTTTTGTATTTTTAGCAGAGACGGGGTTTCACCGTGTTAGCCAGGATGATCTCGATTAATTTTTCAAAAACAACATTATATGAACCAACTGTTCTGTTTGTGCAGCAAACAAAAATCTATGGGCACCATCCCAGCACTTTGGGAGGCCGAGGCGGGCAGATCACCAGGTCAGGAGATCAAGATCATCCTGGCTAACACAGTGAAACTCCATCTCTACTCAAAATACAAAAAATTAGCCGGGCGAGGTGGCAGTGCCTGTAGTCCCAGCTACTCGGGAGGCTGAGGCAGGAGAATGGCATGAACCCAGGAGGCGGAGCTTGCCGTGAGCCGAGATCACGCCACTGCACTCCAGTCTGGGGGACAGAGCGAGACTCTGTCTCAAAAAAAAGAAACAAAAAAACAAAACAAACCTATGGGCACCAGTGTGCAATCTCTGGTTTACTGGCATCTTAAAATGTGGTACATAAAATTTGCTGCATGCTGGCCGGGCACAGTGGCTCATGCCTGTCATCCAAACACTTTGGGAGGCTGAGGCAGGCGGATTGCTTGAGTCTGGGAGTTTGAGACCAGTCTGGGCAACGTGGCAAAACCCCATCTCTATTAAAAATACAAAAATTAGCCAGGTGTGGTGGCATGTGCCTGTCATCCCAGCTACTTGGGAGGCTGAGGTGGGAGAATGACCTGAGCCAGGGAAGTTGAGGTTACAGTGAGCAGAGATCACACCACTGCACACCTGCCTAGGCAACCAGAGTGAGACCCTCTCTCAAAAAAATAAATAAATAAAATTTGCTGGGTGCGGTCGCATTGCCTGTGGTCACAGCTACTTGGGAGGCTGGGGTGGGAGGATAGCTTGAGCACAGGACTTCCAAACCAACCCACAGTACCCTGACCAGCCAGCTGTCTCCCTCTCCCGCCCGTCTTCCTCACTGAAGCCCAGGGCACCCTCATCACCCTGTTGTCAGCCCCTGCCCTAGGGACCTACGGTGGCCAGACCTCAATGCCAGGCCTGGCCCCTCCTGGAAAGCATGCAGGCCAGGGCTTCTCCCCTCCTTTCTCACCCACTCCTCCACACTTTTGCTCAAGCCAAGCCTGCCTCCAGGGTGCTTTATCCTCCCCTGCCCGCATCTTACGTCCTCTCTGAGGCCTTCCCTGGCGGCTAAGCCCCCAGTGGTGTCCCTCATGTGCTTGGCCAAGTACTACGTGTAAAATGGGGAGAATGACAGACCAAACTCAAAGAGCGTCGAGGAATGAATGCGGGCACTCGGGTCAAGTGCTTGGAGTAGAAGCTGGCACACAGCAGTGCTTGGTGAACATCAGCATCATGCATTATTATTAATATCACTCTTAATATCCCATTTCATTTCATGCTGAACCCACATGCTGCCTGGTGCTGTCTTTCACATTTGCTAACCAATTGAGCGAGGAAGCAGAAAGGGCCCTGGAGGCAGAGACTGGTGGACCTGGATCTGAATTCCATGACTCCCGTGTGTTACCCCAGGGAAGTCACATAACCTCTCTTGGCCTCTGTTTTTGAGTCTGTAAAATGGAGCTAATGAGTCCCCCTCCTCAGGGCTGTGATAAGGATCTGATGAGGCAATGTCTGCGAAAGCTCCAAGTAAACTGGGAAGAAATGCTGTGAGAACGGCAGTTGCCGGGGAGGAAATTCCAGGCCAGCCATCGTATGGCTGGAGTCAAGGACCAGGTGGTTCTGCCTTTGATCAGATCTAGAATGTCCGCAAATGGCTAGTCTGTGCCAGACTTTTGAAGTATGAAGTACATTGTAAAGTCACCTCTAAACCTCTCCACTTGTCCCCTCCAGTCTGTCCCCAGCTGCTCTCTGTCTCATTCTCTCCTGGTATCCCAGCTTCCTGACCTCCCTTCCCAGACTCTCCCCACTTAAGTCAAACCGTGCACTGTGGCCAGCATGATCTACCGTCCTGCAACCCATTCATTCATTCGCTCCCTCATGCATTACACAATCGTTTATTCAGTTATTACCAGGTGTTCTGGAAATAAAACGGACCAAAATCCCTGCCCTGATGGGTTTTACATTCTAGCAAAATACAGACTTACTATGTAACCTCTTTGCTTTAAAAACTCCACTGGTTTTCCAATTATGCTGGAGTCAACAAAAGTCTTGGCTGGGCGTGGTGGCTCACGACTGTAATCCCAGCACTTTGGGAGGCCAAAGCGGGCAGATCATGAGATCAGGAGATCAAGACCATCCTGGCCAACATGGTGAAACCCCGTCTGTGCTAAAAATATGAAAATTAGCTGGGCGTGGTGGTGCATGCCTGTAATCTCAGCTACTCGGGAGACTGAGGCAGGAGAATCGCTTGAACCAGGGTGTCGGAGGTTGCAGTGTGCCGAGATTGCGGCACTGCACTCCAACCTGGTGACAAAGCCAGACTCAGTCTCAAAAAAAAAAAAAAAAAAAAATCTTGAGCATAGCCTCCAGGACAGTTTGCGGTCAGCCTCTGTTCCCTTTCAGCTCCCTCCCCGCTTTCCCAGAAAGGAAGGGTGCCTTGGGCTCCAGGTGGACCATACCCCTTCACACGCGGTGACATTGCTTTGGTTGTTTTTGCAGTCTGGAAAGCCCTCTTTTCAGTTAGAGGTTGCTGAGTGTTTTCTCCGTAGAGGAGTTTATTCTCAGTCTGGCCTGGTAGCCCAGGTCAGGGGCCTCTCCTACCCTGAGCTCTGCGGACAGACAAGTCACCTGGAGGCTCCTGACAAGGATTCTGCTTGATCCAATTTTAGTCAGGCCCCTGAGGCTTCTCCTAGACCCATCTGTGTACTTCCTTATACGATCCAGTTTTAGTAAGAACCCTGCTAGCTCACTGTGGCAGAAACCCCCCACCCTCAATATCTGATCACGCTTGATACCTTCTCAGCCTCCTCATCCCCACCACCCCTCCGGTGATGTCTGGTCACCCTACCTGTCTTCAGCTGGAATAGTGTTAGGTGAGTTTAGCTGCAATCCCCGACCCCCGACGTTGCTCTTAGTAATTCCCCATCCCCTGGTCCCCACCCTGCCCCTTGGCTATCCACCCCCACTCACCTGTGCTATATTCGGAGTTGAGCCCAGTTTCTTTCTGCCACCGCAAGAGCCCACTCTAGCAGTTCCTGTGTCTATCTCCATGGTCCTGAATAAAGTCTGCGTTACCACACCTTTTTTTTTTTTTTTTTTTGATGGAGTCTCACTGTGTCACCCATGCTGGAGTGCAATGGTGCGATCTTGGCTCACTGCAGCCTCCGCCTCCCAGGTTCAAGTGACTCTCTGCCTCAGCCTCCTGAGTAGCTGGGATTACAAGCACATGCCACCACACAAAGCTAATTTTGTTTTTATTTTTATTTTTTTTAATTATTATTATTTTTTTGAGACAGAGTCTTACTCTGTGGCCCAGGCTGGAGTGCAGTAGCACAATCTTGGCTCACTGCAACCTCTGCCTCCCAGGTTCAAGCAATTCTCCTGCTTCAGCCTCCCACATAGCTGCGACTACAGGTGCCCGCCACCATGCCCAGCTAATTTTTGTATTTTCAGTAGAGACAAGGTTTCACCACATTGGCCAGGCTGGTCTTGAACTCCTGACCTTGTGATCCACTCGCCTCGGCTTCCCAAAGTGCTGGGATTACAGGCGTGAGCCACCGTGCCCTGCTTTGGCCAGCTAATTTTTGTATTTTTAGTAGAGATGGGGTTTCACCATGTTGGCCAGGCTGGTCTCGAACTCCTGTCTTCAGGTGATCCGCCCACCTTGGCCTCCCAAAGTGCTGGGATTACAGGCGTGAGCCCTGCCTTTTCCTTGTGTGCACCCAACCTTTACTGTGCTTTAACAAGTATTATTGAATGATTTTTGTTTTGATTTGATTTGTTTTGTTTTGTTTTGCTACAGGCACCAACACGGCTCACTGCAGCCTTGACCTCCTGGGCTCAGACAACATTCCCATCTCATCTTCCAGAGTAGCCGAGACTACAGGCATGCGCTGCCTCACTTGGCTAATTTTTTGTAGAGACCGGGTCCTGCCATGTTGGCCAGGCTGGTCTTGAACTCCTGGGCTCAAGTGATCCTCACGCCTCGGCCTCCCCAAGTGCTGGGATTACAGGTGTGAGCCACCGCGCCCAGCCTCACTTTTTCTTAAACACTCCCAAAGGTCATTTTCCTAGTTGCTTCCCCAGCATCATCTACACAGTGGATGCTGAGCCGTGTGTGTGTGTGTGCGTGTGTGTAAAAGGGGCTGGTAAGGGATATGTGTGTGTGTACGCGTGTGTGTGCGTGTGTGTGTGTGTAAAAGGGGCTGGTAAGGGATGTGTGTGTGTGTACACGTGTGTGTGCGTGCATGTGTGTGTGTGTGTGTAAAAGGGGCTGGTAAGGGATACGTGTGGTGTGCGTGTGTGCGTGTGTGTGTGTATGTAGAAAAGGGCTGGTGGCCGGGCGCGGTGGCTCAAGCCTGTAATCCCAGCACTTTGGGAGGCCGAGACGGGCGGATCACGAGGTCAGGAGATTGAGACCATCCTGGCTAACACGGTGAAACCCCGTCTCTACTAAAAAATACAAGAAAACTAGCCGGGCGAGGTGGCGGGCGCCTGTAGTCCCAGCTACTCGGGAGGCTGAGGCAGGAGAATGGTGTGAACCCAGGGGGCGGAGCTTGCAGTGAGCCGAGATCGCGCCACTGCACTCCAGCCTGGGCGACAGAGGAGACTCCGTCTCAAAAAAAAAAGAAAAGAAAAGGGCTGGTAAGGGATAGCAATGGTTTTGTGGGTGGCCAGAGGAGGGAATCAGGGAGCACTTTCCAACAGAGAGACAAGCAAGGGTCTCTGGGGGACGTGCATGTGGTCAGGACCTGGATGAATGAGTAGGATGTAACCACAGGAAGAACTGCCTGTTGGGCGACGGGGCCTGCAGGTGCAGAGACAGGGAGACCAGTGGCATGGGACATATGACGGAGTCATCCAGTGTTCCCTGGGCCAGGAGAGGAAGGTGAAGAAAGGAAAGGAATAGGGAGGGAAAGCGGCGAGAGGCGAAGCTGCCTGAGTGGGAAAGGACTTGAGGGTCAAGCTGGGGAATTGGACCCCAGCCTGTGAAGTGGGGTCAAGCAAAAGCTCCCACAGGCCAAGAACAGGTTATAGGGGTGGCTAAGGAGAAGCGGAGACTACCAACTTTCTAAAAAGGAGAGGAACTCTTAGCTTTTGGTGATGAGGCCAAGTGGAAAACCGGGCGTGGGGCCGCCACAGCTTCAATAAGCCAGAAATCCAGTCTTTATAGTCAAAATTCCTGAACAAAACGTTGCCATCAAATAAAACAGGGTTTTTGGGTCTTCGGTTCACACTCCCTAGGGCAGAGTTTCAGATGATGCAGACCAAACTTAAGGTTGTTGGGGCAGACATGACTTGATAGAGGTTTATTGGAAGCCAAATGCGAGGATCAATGCAGGAAGACACTAACAAAGTTAGTGACACTAACAAAGTCACTCCAAGAAAGCTGGGTGTGTTCCAGAGTCCACTACAAGGTGGAAGGTTTTTATAAGAAGGTTTAGGGAAGAGAGAGGGACTCCTCGTACCAGAGTTGTCCTTTTGCATTAGAGGTACAATACAGAGGTTACAATCATGGGCTGCAGGTGACAACATGCAGGCTAAAAATTTTTTCTTCTTGGAGACAGAGTCTTATTCTGCTGCCCAGGCTGGAGTTCAGTGCCATCTCCATCTCACTCACTGCAACCTCTGCCTCCCAGGTTCAAGTGATCCTCCCACCTCAGCTTCCTGAGTAGCTGGGACTACAGGTGCGCTCCACCACGTCCACCTAATTTTTGTATTTTTTTGGTAGAGACAGGGTTTCAACATTTGGCCAGACTGGTCTCGAACTCCTGGCCTCAAGCGATCCACCGCCTCAGCCCTCAGAAGTGCTGGGATTACAGGTATGCGCCTCTGTGTGCCCAGCCTAACATGTTCTTCATGCAGGACAATCAGCAAAGCTTCAGGATTCAGAAACAGATCAGTGTCGTTGTCAGCATCAGTAGGTTATGTATTAATCAGTATGTTAACGGTATGAGGAACTCACAGAGGAGCTCACAGGAAGATTCTTTTTTTTTTTTTTTTTTTTTTTTGAGACGGAGTCTCGCGCTGTCACCCAGGCTGGAGTGCAGTGGCCGGATCTCAGCTCACTGCAAGCTCCGCCTCCCGGGTTCACGCCATTCCCCTGCCTCAGCCTCCCGAGTAGCTGGGACTACAGGCGTCCGCCACCTCGGCCGGCTAGTTTTTTGTATTTTTTAGTAGAGACGGGGTTTCACCGTGTTAACCAGGATGGTCTCGATGTCACAGGAAGATGCTTTACTCTTCCTGGGACACGATATAAGCCCTGAATCCTAAGACCTTCACCTTCCCTGGTGGTTGATTTGAAAGCCTGCCAAGTGTATCCTGAAGGTTATCAATGGCGATATCAAAGATAAGCATGGCCTGATGATAACGCTGGTGACTGGCATGGAGGTGGCATCCACCCAGGGAGGGCCTCATCCAGCAAGCTGGAGCAGCCGGCCCACAGGGTGTGGGCTGCATTGTTCAGGTGGGCCTGAGAGCAAGAGGAGGGGAACTGGAAGAGAAGTAAGGTTGCCAGACAAAATGCAGAATGCCCAGTTAAATGTGAATTTCAGATAACAATTTTTTTTTTTTTTAAACAGAGTCTCACTCTGTCACCCAGGCTGGAGTGCAGTGACACGATCTGGGCTCACTGCAACCTCCGTCTCCCGGGTTCAAGAAATTCTTCTGCCTCAGCCTCCCGAGTAGCTGGGATTACAGGCATCCGCCACCACATCCAGCTAATTTTTGTATTTTTAGTAGAGATGGGGTTCACCTCATCTCTACTAGCCTGTTGGCCAGGCTGGTCTTGAACTCTTGACCTCAAGTGATCCACCCACCTCTGCCTCCCAAAGTGCTGGGATTACAGCCAAGAGCCATCGCACCCAGCCGGATAACAATTTTTTTTTTATTTTATTTTTCTTTTTTTTTGAGAAGGAGTCTTGCTCTGTCACCCAGGCTGGAGTACAGTGGCTCAATCTTGGCTCACTGCAACCTCCACCTCCCGGGTTCGCGCCATTCTCCTGTCTCAGCCTCCCGAGTAGCTGGAACTACAGGCACCCGCCACCACACCCGGCTAATTTTTTTGTATTTTTTAGTGGAGCCGGGGTTTCACCGTGTTAGCCAGGATGGTCTCGATCTCCTGACCTCGTGATCCGTCTGCCTCAGCCTCCCAAAGTGCTGGGATTACAGGCGTGAGCCACCGCGCCCAGCCAAAAAATGTTTAAGTGTAAAAAAATAGTATAAAAAAATAACTGATTGCTGCCAGGCACAGTGACTCACCTATAATACTACCCAGCACTTTGGGAAGCAGAGGCGGGAGGATTGTTGGAGGCCAGGAGTTCGAGACCAGCCTGGGTAACATGGGGAAAACTTTTCTCTACAAAAAAATATAAAAATTAGCTGGGCAGAGGCTGAGGCGGGAGCATTGCTTGAACCCAGAAAGTCAAGGATGCAGTGAGGCCTGATGGCGCCACTGAACTCCACTCCAGCCTGGGCGACAGAGCAAGACCCTGTCTCAAAAAGCAAACAGAGAAGAAGGAGAAGGAGAAGAAGGAGAAGGAGAAGAAGGAGAAGGAGAAGGAGAAGGAGAAGGAGAAGGAGAAGGAAGAGGCAGAGGCAGAGGCAGAGGCAGAGGCAGAGGCAGAAGCAGAAGCAGAAGAAGAGAGGAGGAAGAAGAGGGAGAAGAAGAGGAAGAGGAAGGAGGGGAAGAAAGAGAAGGAGAAGAAGGAGAAGAAGAAGAAGAAAGAAGGAAAAAGAAAACCTGGTTATCTGCAGTTGCAATTTACTTGAGTGTTCTGTATTTTTATTTGCTAAATCAGCAGACTCGACAAGGCACACTGAACAAGCGGACAGTGGGCTGGCGTGGAACATGGTAGGGCAGCAATGTCTCCCGAGAGGACCGGGCCCCAGAAGCCCAGACTAGCGGCCATCCTGCATAAAAGAGGCGGTTGAATCACCTGCAGCGCCTGGAGATGAGGAAGGCGGGCGCCCGTCGTTTCCCCTGGCCTGTCCTCCCCAGCACGGGCAAGCACTCGCCGCCCGTGTCTTCTCCGTCCCTGCCCTGCAGGCAGCAGGCTTTGCGCTCCGCAGCGGGCACCCCGGGCCGGGATGGGGTGAACGGGGCGGGGCCCGCGCCTGGTTTCCTTCTCCCGGTCTGACGGCTCCCTCCAAGGGTCTTGCCGGTCCCCCCCTCCTTTGCCTGCACCCACATCTGGCAGCCCCTCCGGCCTTGACCTTGAGCCCTGTTCTCTGTTCTCTCCAGACCATCTCGTCCCATCCTGGGGTTCAATATACGGAGGACTTCAGCAGGGCATTTGTAAACCCTATGTCGACCTGCTTTACTGCGCATCCCCACTTTCCCCAATCTCCCTTCCCCTCCCTTTCTCCTTTCTTCTGTCTTGTTTTTTTTGTTTGTTTATTTGTTTGTTTGTTTGTTTTGGTGGTGGTTGTTTTGTTTTGTTTTGAGACAGAGTCTGCGTCGCCAGGCTGGAGTGCAGTGGCTCAATCTTGGCTCACTGCAAGCTCCACCTCCCGGGTTCCCGCCATTCTCCTGCCTCAGCCTCCCGAGCAGCTGGGACTACAGACGCCCACCACCTCGCCCCGGCTAGTTTTTTTGTATTTTTTTTTAGTAGAGACGGGGTTTCACCGTGTTAGCCAGGATGGTCTCGATCTCCTGACCTCGTGATCCGCCCGCCTCGGCCTCCCAAAGTGTTGGGATTACAGGCGTGAGCCACCGCGCCCAGCCCCTCCTCTCTCTTATTCACAAAACTGCTGAAAAATTTCTCTTGGATTCCCTAAGAAATGCATAGAAATGATCACTCTTCCACCTGACACCACAAAATAAAACTGACAACTGCTAAACCTGCACTGGGTAAAATTTATGATTAACTTTAAAATGACAGAAAAGCCAAATCTTCTTTAAATAACTTAGATCTGCAAAATCCTATCCAAGAGACCGGAGCTTGGTAGAAACAATGGCTGCAAAAGGAAAGGCAAACAGTTGATGAAGAAATCAATTTTGTTTAAAAATTGAATCAGGCCCCATGTGGTGGCTCACATCTGTAATCCCAGCACTTTGGGAGGCTGAGGTGGGTGGATCACCTGAGGTCAGGGCTTCAAGACTAGCCTGGCCAACATGGTGAAACTTCATCCCTACTAAAAATACAAAAATTAGCCAGGTGTGGTGGCAGGTACCTGTAATCCCAGCTACTTGGGAGGCTGAAGCAGGAGAACTGGTTGAACCTGGGAGGCCGAGGTTGCAGTGAGCTGAGATCACGCTGCTGCATGCCAGCCTGGGCAACAAAGTGAGACTCTGTCTCAAAAAAAAAAAAGAAAAATTGAATCAAATTAAATGGAATCAAATTAAATTTAATTCAAATTAAATTAAAATTAAAATTGAATTAAATTGATACCAGTGAAAATACTTTCCAACAAAATAAAATTTTTATGCAAAAAATAAGTGGTTTGATTGTGTCTTTTTTGTTTTTTGTTTTTTGAGATGGAGTTTCACTCTTATTGCCCAGGCTGGAGTGCAATGGAGCGATCTTGGCTCACTGCAACCTCCACCTCCCGGGTTCAAGCAATTCTCCTGCCTCAGCCTCCCGAATAGCTTGGATTACAGACATGCGCCACCACGCCCAGCTAATTTTGTATTTTTAGTAAAGATGGGGTTTCTCCATGTTGGTCAGGCTGGTCTTGAACTCCCAACCTCAGGTGATCCGTCCACCTCAATCTCCCAAAGTGCTGGGATTACAGGCATGAGCCACCGCACCCAGCTCTGTATTTACACTTTATCAAGAAATTAATTTACTTTAATGCATCTTGTTCCAAGAATGCCTTATTGACAAAACAATCAGTGTTGGCAAATATTCTAATTAAAATATTCCTTTCTTTCCTTTCCTTTCTTTTTTTCAGAGACAGGGTCTTGCTCTGTCGCCCATGCTGGAGCACAGTGGTATGATCATAGCTTACTGCAGCCTTGAATTCCTGGGCCCAAGCTGTTCTTCTGCCTCAGCTTCCCAGGGAGCTGGAATTACAGGCACACACAACCATGCCCAGCTATTTCAAAAAATGTTTTGTAGAGACAGGGTCTCACTATGTTGCTCAGGCTATAATTAAAATAGTTCGATTCAAGATAAGCACCAATTAAAGCAGGTTGAAAATGCCCCCATCTGTTGAAAACTCCTAATTTTATACATCACTACCTGAATTCCAGACTCAAATAACCAACTGCCCATGGGACATTCTCACTTGGATGTCCCAAAACCTCATCAGACATATATGCCCAAAGGCAAACTGCTGATCTTTTTTTTTTTTTTTTTTTTTTTTTTGAGACAGAGTCTCACTCTATTGCCCAGGCTAGAGTGCAGTGGCGCAATCTCGGTCCACAGCAACCTCCGCCTTTCGCGTTCAAGAGATTCTTGTGCCTCAGCTGCCCAAGTAGCTGGGATTACAGGCGCGTGCCAAATTTTTGTATTTTTAGTAGAGATGGAGTTTCACCATGTTGGCCAAGCTAGTCTTGAACTCCTGACCTCAAATGATCCTCCTGCCTCGGCCTCCCAAAGTGCTGGGATTACAGGCGAGAGCCACTGCGCCCGGTCTACTGATCCTTCTTTCATCAACATGTCCTCCTTTCCAGACACCCTGTCTTGGACTGGGACCATCCAGTTACTCATGCCAAAAACTCAGGGTACCCGCCACCCTCACTTCTCTCACCCCCCAACCACAACCTAATGCCAAGTCCTATCAACTCAACAGCCAGGGTATCTCTCAAATCTGTCCTCTTTCCAGCTGTACTTCCAATGCCCTCATCCAAGCTCATGGCATCTTCTTGCTCTCCGTACAACTAGTCTCCTCAAAACCACTGTTGTACCCTGATCCATCCCCCACACTCATGGTTTAACAGTTTAAAACAGTGAGTGGGTGTGGAAGCTCACATCTGTAATCCTAGTGCTTTGGGAGGCCGAGGTAGGATAATTGCTTGAGGCCAGGAGTTTGAGACCAGCCTAAGCAACATAGTGAGACCCCATCTCTAAAAATTAAAAAAAACAAAACAAAACAAAAAAAACTAAATTAAAATAAAAATAGTTTAAAAAGTAAACCAGGACCTCCCCTTTCAGTAAAGGCAGACTAGGTACTTTGGCCAAAACCTTCTGCTAAAAACAGCTACAAAAGCATTTTAAAAATTTACACACACACACACACACGCACACAAAATCTTTTTTTTTTTTTTTTTTTTAAAAGACAGGGTCTTGCTCTGCCACCTAGGCTGGACTGCAGTCTCCTGATCATAGCTCACTGTAACCTCAAACTCCTGGGCTCATGAGATTCTCCTGCCTCAGCTAGGATTACAGGCACACATCACCATTCCCAGCTAATTTTTTATATTTTTTCTAGAGATGGGGTCTCGCCATGTTGCCCAGGCTGGCCTTGAACTCCTGGCCTCAAGCCATCCTCCAGGTCAGCCTCCCAAAGTGCTGGGATTATAGGCATGAGCCACCACGTCCAATTGACACACACAATCTTAAAAGCGTCAAAGAGGCCGGGTATGGTGGCTAATGCCTGTAATCCCAGCACTTTGGGAGGCTAAGGTGGGTGGAGCACCTGAAGTCGGGAGTTTGAGACCAGCCTGGCCAAGATCATGAAACCCCGTCTCTACTAAAACTACAAGAAAAATTAGCCGGGCATGGTGGCAGGCAACTGTAATCCCAGCTATTCAGGGGGCTGAGGCAGGAAAACAGCTTGAACCTGGGAGGCGGAGGTTGCAGTGAACCAAGATCACTGCACTGCACCACTTCAGCCTGGGTGATAGAGTGAGACTCTGTCTCAAAAAAAAAAAAAAAAAAAAAGGCCAAGTGCCGTGGCTCAAGCCTGTAATCCCAGCACTTTGGGAGGCCGAGGCGAGTGGATCACCTGAGGTCAGGAGTTCGAGACCAGGCTGCCCAACATTGCGAAACCCATCTCTACTAAAAATACAAAAACTAGCCAGGCATGGTGGTGGGCGCCTGTAATTCCAGCTATTCAGGAGGCTGAGGCAGGAGAATTGCTTGAACCTAGGAGGCAGAGGTTGCAGTGAGCTGAGATTGCGCCTCTGCACTCCAGCCTGGGTAAAAAAAAGCAAAATTCCATCTCAAAAAGAAAAAGCATCAAAGAACTAACAAAATAGTGAAGAGTTGCTATGCTGAATCTGGGAGAGAACAGGACTCCCAAGAGGTGACCCAGATACTTGAGGCTGCAGTCGCCCTGTAAGCTTTTGCCAATTGAAAAGAGTGGCTGAGAGGCTAAGATCACTTTGGGTGGCTTTGCATGGCGGGAGATAAACATCTAAGTCTGGGGCCTGCCAAGCCTGTGGGTGATAAGCCACCTCCCACACGCGATTCAGGCCCAAAGGACTGCATTTCAGAAGTAAAGGTGAACTGAAAGTAAAGCCATCCTTACCTGAATGACAGTCCAGGTTTGAGTCATCCAGGTTCCCGAGAAAACACCACACCCTAAGTATGAACTCCGATGATCTCAGTTTGCTGATCCCTCCAGGTGCCTGGCAAAAGCAATAGAAAAATTCTGTTTGGCCAGGCCCGGTGGCTCACGCCTATAATCCCAGCACTTTGGGATGCCAAGTTCAGAGGATCCCTTGAGATCAGGAGTTTGAGACCAGCCTGGCCAACATGATGAAACCCCATCTCTACTAAAAATAGAAACATTAGCTTGGTGTGGTGGTGGTCACCTGTAATCCCAGCTACTCAGGAGGCAGGAGAATCACTTGAACCCAGGAGTCGGAGGTTACGTTGAACCAAGATTGTACCACTGCACTCCAGCCTGGGTGACAGAGTGAGACTCCATCTCAAAAAAAAAAAAAAAGAAAGAAAGAAAGGAAAACTCTCTTTGGTGAATTAGTTCTACAAATAATTTCAGAATCACAATGTTTAACATACAAAAATAAACAGACACACGAGGAAGCAAGATTCCTTGAGCTAAAACCACCAAAAATAACAGTCAATAGAAATAGAGCCAGAGGAACTCCAGACCATAAAACAAATTATACTTATTATGTTCAAGAAATTAAATACCAAAATTGAAAATTTCAGCAAGGAACTGGAAGCTCTATAAATTATATAACATATGTGAAAAATAAATAAATAGAAAGTCAGCCAGGTGCAGTGGCTTGCACCTGTAACCCCAGCACTTTGGGAGGCCGAGGCAAGGAGATTACTTGAGGCCAGGAGTTTGAGACCACCTGGCCAACATGACAAAACCTCGTCTCTACTAAAATTATAAAAATTAGCTGGGCATGGTGGTGTGCACCTGTAATCCCAGCTACTCGGGAGGCTGTGGCAGGAGAATTACTTGAACCCAGGAGGCCGAGGTTGCAATGAGTAGAGATCGCACCACTGCACTCCAGCCTGGGTGACAGAGCAAGACTCAGTCTCAAAAAAACAAAACAAAACAAAACAAAAGTCTATGACTAAAAAATTCAAACTAAAGGCGAGGCACAGTGGCTCACGTCTGTAATCCCAGTATTTTTGGGGAGGCCAAGGCAGTGTGGGTCATGAGGTCAAGAGATTGAGACCATCTGGCCAACATGGTGAAACCCTGTCTCTACTAAAAAAAAATACAAAAACTTAGCTGGGCGTGGTGGCACGTGCCTGTAGTCCTAGCTACTTGGGAGGCTGAGGCAGGATAATCGCTTGAACCCAGGAGGCGGAAGCTGCAATGAGCCAAGATCACACCACTGCACTCCAGCCTGGTGACAGGGCGAGACTCAGTATCAAAAAAAGAAAAAGAGAAAGAAAAATTCAAACTAAAACTGTAAGCTCAATGGATGGATTTAACAGCAGATATGATGTGGCTGAAAAATGAGTTAGAGAACTGGAAGGCAGGTCAGAAAAAACAATCCAGAAACAAGCATAGAGAGACACAAGGATGTGAAACGCAGAAGAAAAGATTACAGATCTGGAAGTTACAATGAGACCATCTTACACACGTTTAATTGCAGTCTCAGAGGAAGAGAAGAGGAACCAGACCATCAGACCAGACAGTATATTAAATTATGGTTGAGAATTTTCCTGAATGGATGGAAGATAGCAATCTATAGATTTAAGAACTCAAACAGATGCCAAGCAGAGTTTTAAAAAAGAAATTCACACTTGACCGATCATGGTGAAAATGTAGGAAATCAAAGACAACAAGAAAATCATAAAAACAACAGATAATAGTGCTGGTTATTTACCTCAGGTCTCTGCACGCTTCTTTAATCTGCTCTGAGATGCTGGGGCTAGGGTCTGCAAGCCACATTTTCCAGGCCCCCTTGCCAGCTGACTTCCTGTTAGCTTCTGCCAATCAGAGGCACTAAAGGGAGATTAGCAGGTGGGAGAGGGGATTCCTTCCTGTCTCAGACAAAAATAGACTCAGTGAAAAAAAAAAAAAGAGACAAAGCACATCACTATATAATAATAAAGGTTTGATTTCCCAGGATGGCATAGTATCTCTAACTTTCAGTCATCTGTTAACATGGCCTCAAAATACACAAATGAAGTAAATTTTTTTTCTTTTTTTCTTTTTTTTTTCTGAGATGGAATCTTGCTCTGTTGCCCAGGCTGGAGTGCAGTGCCGTGATCTCGGCTCACTGCAACCTCCACCTCCCACGTTCAAGTGATTCTCCTGCCTCAGCCTCCCCAGTAGCTGGGATTACCGATGTGTGCCACCACAGCCGGCTAATTTTTGTATTTTTCATAGAGATGGAGTTTCACCGTGTTGGCCAGTCCAGTCTCGAGCTCCCAACCTCAGGTCATCTCCCTGCCTCAGCCTCCTAAAGTGCTGGGATTACAGGTATGAGCCACTGTGCCCAGCCTCAAACGAAATAAAATTTCTGAATGTCCTCATGTTAAAATGGTTGGGAAGCACTGACTTACAGTATGTTCCCTGAGGCCTGTGCTCTAGAGAAAAATTACCCTAGGTAAGGACCATAGGGACGCAGCAAGTGTCAAGGCCCTGCGGTGGGCCAGTGTGACTGGAGCTTGAATAACGGGACAGTGGGAGAAGATGAGGTCAGAATCAGGCTGCAGCCACGGCAGCTATGACCTGATAGGACATGGTAAAGAGGGGGCTGTGGGAAGCCACTGGAAAGAATGAAGCAGAGAAGGAACATGACCAGATTCGAGGCTTAGAAAGCCACTTTGGCTGCTGTGTAGAGAATGGACTGGGTGGAGTGAGACGGGAAGCAAGGAGGCAAGCTGGGTGGTTCCTGCAGTAAGCCAGGTGGGAGAGGGCAGGCGCTTGCACTGAAGGCTGCAGAGACGAAAGAAGTGGAGGGATGTGAGACATATCTGGAGAGGGAATCTATAGAGTTTGCTTGGGAATGGGATGGGAGGGGGGTGATACGAGGTGAGGGAAGTAAGTGAGGCTACTACCGGGTTTGTGCTTCCACTATGGAGTGGAGGGTCGTAGCACAGACTGCAGTGAAGAAGACAGGTTTGAAGGCGGAAATCAAGCGTCTTGTTCAGGACCTATGAAGTTGTGGAGCCCAGCTGACATCCAAGTGGGGACAGCCCATAGGTGGTATTTGTTGACTGCGTAAGTGAGCTCAATTCTTCTGGTGGGGAACACGGTCTGTAGTAAGGTTCCGGTGGGGAGCACGGTCTGTAGTGAGGTTCCGGTGGGGAGCACGGTCTGTAGTGAGGTTCCGGTGGGGAGCACGGTCTGTAGTGAGGTTCCGGTGGGGAGCACGGTCTGTAGTGAGGTTCCGGTGGGGAGCACGGTCTGTAGTGAGGTTCCGGTGGGGAGCACGGTCTGTAGTGAGGTTCCGGTGGGGAACACGGTCTGTAGTAAGGCATAGTGCTGAGTTTTAGACAACTCTGCCGAAACCCCTTAGGTGGAGAAGACGTCGGCTGCCCTGGGCCTTGCACCCACTGGTTCTGGATGTGTCATCTCCCAGGCTCACATGCTGGATTCACGTCGGTCCTCCCTCCTCTGTGGCCACTCTTCAGAGACTGGGTCTCCTACTCTTTTCCTCACAGGGCATTTCTAGGCTCCTCACTATCCTATTCAGATTCTCATTTTCGGAGCCTCTCTGAGTTTGAAGACGGCGGTCTGTGTTCTGCCACTGCCAGCCCCCGTGAAAACACCATTTATTTGGTTCTTCATAACCCTGCGAGACAGAGCCCACCACCCCCATTTTAGAGAGTGTAAGCTGAGGCTGAGGGTCCCATGCTATATATAAATTCCACAGTGGGATTCGAGCCCAGAACAAACGGACTTAAGAGCCCCCTACTCCATCTCACTCTATATTCTCACTCCATCCCTTTGGTTTTCACATTTACCTGCATTTTCTTTCAGGACTTTTGAATCACCTCTCAAAGTTGAGAAGACAAGGGGCTGAAATCTTCCCGTCAGATGTAGGGAGTCTCTAAGCTGCCCAGGTACACATGAGGTCCGGTTACATTTCTGGAAGGACATGGGCAGGAATCCGAGAGAGATGGGAAAGTGGCTTGAAGAGGACCAGCACTGCTGGCGCTGAGGAGTGGCTGAGTGAGCAATTTCAGAGGCAGCGCCTACAATGATCCAGTGTGGCCCAGTGCAGTGGCTCACACCTGTAATCCCAACACTTTGGGAGGCCAAGGCAGGATGATTGCTTGGGCTCAGGAGTTGAAGACCAGCCTGGGCAACATAGGAAAACCCCATTTCTACTAATTTTTTTTTTTTAATTAGCTGGGTCTAGGGTGCTGCGCACCTGTGGTAATTAGCTGAGTCTAGGGTGCTGTGCACCTGTGGTCCCAGCTACCTGGGAGGCTGAGGTGGGAAGATCGCTTGGGCCCAGGAGCTTGAGGCTGCAGGGAGCCATGATCACACCACTGCACTCCAGTCAGGGTAACAGAGTGAGACCCTGTCTCAAAAACAAAACAACAAAAATAAATCAATGAATGAAAGGAACCATCTTGGACAGACAGGGCAGGTTTAACCTCCAGGGCCCCAGGTTTCCACAGGTGACTTCTCTCGGATTCCTGCAGGGCAGCAGGTAGACCCAACAGGCCAGTATGGGGCAGAAACACCGCTCTCCCTAAGCGCATTCTCCTGCAGGGCCCCTCTAGTCTCGGGGGTTAGTAAAGTAACATGTTGCTATGATGCCTGTCAAGGCATGAGGAAGGGGGACCAAACGGCAGGAATTAATGACAGAGTATGGTTGTCACCAGTCAGGGGCCACCCTGCCCTGGGCTCCTGCTCCCAGGGTCAGAATCCGTCACTCGGAGGCAGCCACTCTCAGCCTTGTTGGAAGGGCAAGCCTCAGAAACATCCCAGTGTGGACGAGATGGTAACCAGTCCTTTCTCCCCACACTTCCCTCCCCTGAATACTAAAGGGCATGATTTTGTTGTTTTAATTTGAACGTTTATTGAGTTTTTAAAACCTTTTCATTGAAGTGTAACATACACACAGAAAATCTCCCAAAGCTGGCTGGGCACAGTGGCTCATGCCTGTAATCCCAGCACTTTGGGAGGCTGAGGCGGGTGGATCACTTGAGGTCAGGAGTTTGAGACCAGCCTGGCCAACATGGTGAAACCCCATCTCTACTAAAAATACAAAAATTATCCAAGCGTGGTGGCACCTGCCTATAATACCAGCTACTGGGGAGGCTGAGGCATGAGACTCACTTGAACCGAGGAGGCGGAGGTTGCAGGGAGGTGAGATCACACAACTGCACTACAGTCTGGGTGACAGAGCGAGACTCTGTCAAAAGAAAGAAAGAGAGAAAGACAGAGAGGAAAAAGAAAAGTGCCCAAAGCATATGTATATATTTTTAAATTTAATTTAATTAATGTATTTATTTACTTATTGAGACAGAGTCTGAATCTACCATCCAGGCTACAGTGCAGTGGCAAGATCACAGCTCACTGCAGCCTCGACCGCCCAGGCTCAAGCAATCCTCCCACTTCAGTCTTTCAAGTAGCTGGGACTACAGGTACATGCCACCATGGCTGGCTCATTGTAGTATTTTTTGTAGAGACAGAGTTTCCTTATGTTGCCTTGGCTGGTCTTGAACTCCTGGGCTCAGGCAGTCCGCCCACATTGGCCTGTCAAGTTGCTGGGATTAGAGGTGTGAGCCACTGTGCCCGGCCTCACATGTATACGTAAGTCTAGTGCTCAGTGAACTATCACAAACTGAACACACCCTTGTAAGCAGCCCCTAGCACAAACTCCCATTCCCACCGCTGTCAGGCATGGCTGCTGCAGTGTAAATTGGTGCCACCTCTGTGGTGGTTTGATAGCAATCCCTACACAAATTCCACGTCCACATAGCTTGTGACTCAACTGCATTCTCACATATGTGTGAGATGATGTGTGTACAAAGTTTTCCTTCGCACTACTGTTTATTAAAACCCAAGACTGGCTGGGAACAGTGGCTCACGCCTGTAATCCCAGCACTTTGGGAGGCTGAGGCAGGCGGATCACCTGAGGTTGGGAGTTCAAGACCAGCCCGACCAACAGGAATAAGCCCCGTCTCTACTAAAAATACAAAATTAGCAGGGCGTGGTGGCACATGCCTATAATGCCAGCTACTTGGGAAGCTGAGACAGGAGAATCACTTGAACCCAGGAGGCAGAGGTTACGGTGAGACAAGATGGCGCCATTGCCCTCCAGCCTGGGCAACAAGAGCAAAACTCCATCTCAAACAAAAACAAAAACAAAAACAAAAACAAAACCTAAGACTGGTAATGATCTACATCCCATCAGTAGGAGACTGGGTAAATAAATTATGTTAGGTTGGGTCCACATAGTGGGATGTCACATAGTGGACCTACAAAAAAAAAAAAAGAGAGAGAGAGAGAGAGAACTCTTTATGGACCAATATTAACAATCTCCAAGATATTCTAATAAGTAACAGAAAATAAGCAACAAAAACCCTGCCTATGCTATGCTGCTCTCTGTTTACAAAAGCAAGTAGGTGGAGAGCAGATATACCTATTTTCAGTGTACATGGAGGATGTCTCTGGAAGGACATGCAAGAAGCTAGTAACATCGGTTCCTCCAGAAAGGGGAATGGGGGACTGGGGAATGACATTGCCCATGCACTCTTTGTTTTTAGAGACAGGGTCTCACTCTGTCACCCAGGTTGGAGTGCAGTGGCGCCAGCATAGCTCACTGCAGACTCTTAACTCCTGGGAGTCTGAAGCGATCCTCTAGCCTCAGCCTCCACGGTAGCTGGGGCTACTGACGTGAGTTACCATGCCTAGCTATTTCACCAAAATATTTTGGATTTTATTTTATTTATTTATTTATTTTTGAGACAGGGTCTCTTTCGTCACCCAGGATGGAATGCAGTGATGCAATCAGCTCACTGCAACCTCCACCTCCCAGGCTCAAGCATTCCGCCGACCTCACCCTCCCAAGTAGCTGGGACTACAGGTGGGTGTCACCACATCCGGCTAATTGTTGCATTTTTTGGTAAAGATAAGTTTTGCTGTGTTGCCGAGACTGGTCTAGAAATTCTGGGCTTAACTGATCCACCTACCTTGGCCTCCCAAGGTGCTGTGATTACAGATGTGAGCCACCACGCCCAGCCCTATCTTTTGGATTTCTTTTTTTTTTTTTTTTTTTTTTTTTTTTTTTTGACGGAGTCTCGCTCTGTCACCCAGGCTGGAGTGCAGTGGCCGGATCTCAGCTCACTGCAAGCTCTGCCTCCCGGGTTTACGCCATTCTCCTGCCTCAGCCTCCTGAGTAGCTGGGACTACAGGCGCCCGCCACCTCGCCCGGCTAGTTTTTTGTATTTTTAGTACAGACGGGGTTTCACCATGTTAGCCAGGATGGTCTCGATCTCCTGACTTTGTGATCCGCCCGTCTCGGCCTCCCAAAGTGCTGGGATTACAGGCTTGAGCCACCGCGCCTGGCCTTGGATTTCATTTTAATTTTTTGAGATGGAATTTCACTCTTGTCACCCAGGCTGGAGTGCAATGCAAGATCTCGGCTCACTGCAACCTCCGCCTCTGGGGTTCAAGAGATTCTCCTGCCTCAGCCTCCTGAGTAGCTAGGATTACAGGCACGTGCCACCACACCAGGCTAATTTTTGTATTTTCAGAAGAGACAGGGTTTCGCCCTGTTGGCCAGGCTGGTCACGAGCTCCTAACCTCAGGTGATCTGCCTGCCTTGGCCTCCCAAAGTGCTGGGATTACAGGCGTGAACCACCACACACCAGTCTATCTTTTGGATTTTAAGCTATTCAAATATATTGTGTAGTGCAAAAAAATTAACAAAATAAATTAAATTTAAGAGGTAAGACAAATGGAGTACATGTTCATTAAAGAAAATAGTTGGAACACATAAAAAAGACAAAAGAATTTTCTTTTAAAAATCAGCCAGGTGCAGTGGCTTATGCTTGTAACCCCAACACTGTGGGAGGCCAAGGCAGGTGGATCACTTGAAGTCAGGAGTTCGAGACCAGCCTGGCCAACAAGGTGAAATCCCATCTTTACTAAACATACAAAAATTAGCCAGGCATGGTGGTGCATGCCTGTAGTCCCAGCTACTCAGGAGGTTGAGGAAGGGGAATTGCTTGAATCCAAGAGACAGAGATTGCAGTGAGAGATCGCACCTCTGCACTCCAGCCTGGGAGACAGAGCAAGACTTTGTCTCAAAAATAAATAGTGGCCAGGCGCGGTGGCTCAAGCCTGTAATCTCAGCACTTTGGGAGGCCGAGATGGGTGGATCACGAGGTCAGGAGATCGAGACCATCCTGGCTAACATGGTGAAACCCCGTCTCTACTAAAAAATACAAAAAACTAGCTGGGCGATATGGCGGGCGCCTGTAGTCCCAGCTACTTGGGAGGCTGAGGCAGGAGAATGGCATGAACCCAGGAGGCGGAGCTTGCAGTGAGCTGAGATCCGGCCACTGCACTCCAGCCTGGGCGACAGAGCGAGACTCCGTCTCAAAATAAATAAATAAATAAATAAATAAATAAATAAATAAATAGTGAGAGTCCATCTCAAAAACAAAAACAAAAACAAAACCAACAGAAAAATCACCTAGAGTTATTTATCAAAAGTGGGGAGGGTGCTGGGTGCAGTGGCTCATGCCTATAATCCCGACACATTGGGAGCCCGAGGTGGGTGGATCCTTTGAGACTAGCCTGGGCAACATGGTGAAACCCTGTCTCTACAAAAGTACACAAAGGTTTGCAGGGTCTGGTAGCATGCACCTATAGTCCTAGCTACTGGGGGCGCTGAAAACAGGAGGATTGCTTGAGGCCAAGAGATCAAGGTTTCAGTGAGCTGAGAATGTGCCACTGCACTCCAGGCTGGGTGACACAGAGAAACCCTGTCTCAAAAAACAAAAACAGGCCAGGCGCAGTGGCTCATGCCTGTAATCCCTCCACTTTGGGAGGTCGAGGCAGGTGGATCACTTGAGGTCAGGAGTTTGAGACCAGCCTGGCCAACATGGTGAAACCCTGTCTCTACCAAAAATACAAAAATTAGCTAGGTGTGGTGGTGCACACCTGTAGTCCCAGCTATTTGAGAGGCTCAGCTGGGAGAACCCAGCTACTTAGCAGGCTGAGGTGAGAGAATCTCTTGAACCTGGGAGGCAGAGGTTGCAGTGAGCCAAGATCGCACCATTGCACTCCAGCCTGGCTGGGCAACAAGGGCAAAACTCCATCTCAAAAAAAAAAAAAAAAAAAACAGTAAATTTAAAAGTAATGTTAGTACTGGATTATGACCCATTATCAGGGAAACCCACCCCCGATATTCACGTGGGTCCTTTTCTATTTCACTAAGTGTCGGCTGGTCTGAGAAATAAAGGGAAAGAGTACAAAAGAGAGAGATTTTAAAGCTGGGTGTCGGGGAGAGACATCACATGTTGGCAGGTTCCGTGATGGCTCCTGAGCTATAAAACTGGCAAGTTTCTATTAGCGATTTTCAAAGGGGAGGAAGTGCACCAATAGGGTGTGGGTCACATGCTTCAAGGGCGACAAGAGATCACAAGGCAGAAGGTCAGGGCGAGATCACAAGGTCAGGGCAAAACTAGAATCACTAATGAACTTCCATGTCCCACTGTGCACACATTGTCATTGATAAACACCTTAACAGGGTTCAAGAGCAGAGAACTGGTCTGACTGGAATTCTCCAGGCTGGAATTTCCTAATCCTAGCAAGCCTGGGGTGCTGCAGGAGACCAGGGCATGTTTCATCCCTATCTACATCTGCATAAGGCAGACACCCCCAGAGCAGCCATTCCAGAGGCCTCCTCTGGGAATGCATTCTTTTCCCAGGGCTGTTAATTATTAATATTCCTTACTGGAGAAGAATTCAGCGATATTTATGTTACCCGTTTTTGGTAATAAGAGAAATATGGCTCTGTCTTGCCCGGCCCACAGGCAGCCAGACTTTAAGGTTATCTCCCTTGTTCCCTGAAAATCGCTGTTATCCTGTTCTTAAGGTGCCATATTTCATATTGTTCAAACACACATGCTCTACAAACAATCTGTGCAGTTAACGCAATCATCACAGGGTCCTGAGGCAACATTCACCCTCAGTTTATGAAGATGACGGGATTAAGAGATTAAAGACAGGCATAGGAAATCACAAAAGTATTCACTGGGGAAGGGATAAATGTCCATGAAATCTTCACAATTTATGCTCTGCCACGGCTTCAGCCAGTCCCTCCGTTCAGGGTCCCTGACTTCCCACAACAACCCATGGAATAAAATAAACACCCATGAGTCCACACTGATATAAGCAAGTGACTGAACAAATAAGTAAATGAGGGGAGAGGGACAGCCCTTTCACACAAAAGAATTCTAATTATTAAATGTAGAAGGACTAAGACAAATAGAAAAATCACCATCACAAAGGTGGAGTAAAACTGCTGCAGGCAAGATCCACCAACTGACGCAAGAGAGTCAGAGAAAGATAGCTGCATACTCTCAAAGCACCCTCCCTCCTCCGCCAAGATATATATTAGTTAAAAGGGGAAAATAGCAATTTTATTTTTATTTTCTAATTATTTTATTTTTGAGACGGAGTCTTGCTCTGTCACCCAGGTTGGAGTGCAGTGGTGTGATCTTGGCTCACTGCAACCTCCACCTCCTGGGTTCAAGTGATTCTCCTGCCTCAGCCTCCCAAGTAGCTGGGATTACAGGCACCTGCCATCATGCCTGGTTAATTTTTATATTTTTGTAAGATGGGGTTTCACCATGTTAGCCAGGCTGGTCTTGAACTCCTGACCTCAGGTGATCTGCCCATCTTGGCCTCCCAAAGTGGAAAATAGCAATTTTATAGTGGAGAAACCTGGCAGACACCATCCAATGAAGGGATGAAGGTGGATATCACCAGTAAGTTCCACCATCTATTGATAACGTTTAGTCTGGATATGCACTGCGGGTACACCTCCGTGTCACCCTTCCCCATACCACAGAGCCTCCTCCAGCATGAGCTGAGGGATACTCTAAAAGCCTCTGACCAGCACTCCTCAAAAAGTGAGTCTCAAAAGACGAGGCAAGGCTGAGGAACCCTCAGGGACTGGAGGACACTAAGGAGCCATGACAGCTAAAAGCAATGCCAGGTTGGATCCTGGACCAGAAAATGGACATTAATGAAAAAACTGGTTAAATCCTTGTAAAGCTTAGCTGGGCCTGGTCGCTGGTGCCTGTAGTGCCAGCTACTCAGAAGGCTGAGATGGGAAGATAGCTTGTGGCCAGGAATTCTAGACCACCTGGGTAACATGGTGTGACCCTGTTTCTAAATAAATTTAAAAAAATTTTTTTCAGCTGGGTGTGGTGGCTCACGCCTGTAATCCCAGCACTTTGAGAGGCCAAGGTGGGTGGATCACCTGAGGTCAGGAGTTCAGGACCAGACTGGCCAGCATGGCAAAACCCTGTCTCTTCTAAAAGTACAAAAATTAGCCGGACATGGCAGCGGGTACCTGTAGTTCCAGCTCAAGAATCACTTGAACCCGTGAGGCAGAGGTTGTAGTGAGCTGAGATCACACCACTGCACTCCACCCTGGGTGATAGAGCGAGACTCTGTCTCAAAAAAAAAAAATAAAATGTTTTTTGTTTGAGATAGGGTCTCACCTCTGTTACCCAAGCTGGAGTGCAGCTGGCACAATCTCAGCTCACTGCAGCCTCGACTTCCTGGGCTCAAGCCATCCTCCCATCTCAGCTTCTCAAGTAGCTGGGACTACAGGTGCGGCCAACATGCCCAGCTAATTTTTGTAGTTTTTGCAGAGGAAGGGTTTCACCATGTTGCTCAGGCTGGTCTCAAATCCCTGGGCTCAAGCGATCCTCCTGCCTCAGTCTCCCAAAGTGTTGGGATTACAGGTGAGAGCCACAGTGCCCAGCCAAAAAAAAAAAAAAAAGATTTTTTTTGGCCAGGCGAGGTGGCTCATGCCTGTAATCCCAGTACTTTAGGAGGCCGAGGCAGGTGGATCATGAGGTTAGGAAATCGAGACCATCCTGGCTAACATGGTGAAACCCCATCTCTACTAAAAAATACAAAAAAATTAGCTGGGCATGGTGGCGGGTGCCTGTAGTCCCAGCTACTCAGGAGGCTGAGGCAGGAGAATGGCGTGAACCCGGGAGGTGGAGCTTGTAGTGAGCCAAGATCACGCCACTGCACTCCAGCCTGGGTGACAGAGTGAGACTCCGTCTCAAAAAAAAAAAAAAATTTTTTTTTTGTATGTGCAGTGCAGTGCAGTGCAGTGGTGCAATCTAGGCTTACTGTGAGCTCCGCCTCCTGGGTTCATGCCATTCTCCCGCCTCAGCCTCCTGAGTATTTGGGGCTACAGGTGCCCGCCACCACTCTCGGCTAATTTGTATGTGTGTGTGCCTGTGTGTTTTTAGTAGAGATGTGGTTTCACCATGTTAGCCAAGATGGTCTTGATCTCCTGACCTCGTGATCCGCCCACCTCGGCCTCCCAGAGTGCTGGGATTACAGGCGTGAGCCACCGCGCCAGGCCAAAAACTATTTTTTTTCATTAGCTGGGTGAGGTGGCACTTACTTGTAGTTCCAGCTACTCTAGAGGCTGAGGTAGTAGGATCGATTTGGCCTGGGAGGTCGAGGCCACAGTGAGCCATGATCAGGTCACCGCACTCTAGCCTGGAGAGAGGGAGACCCTGTCTCTGAAAAAACCATAAAGACTGGAATTTATAGTATTGTACTGATGTTAATTTCCTCATTTTGATCTTTGTGCTATGATTACATAAGATGTTAACACTGGGCGAGGCTGAGTGAAACATATAAGGTGTGAAAGGAAACTAAGGCTGGCCGGACGCGGCGGCTCAAGCCTGTAATCCCAGCACTCGGGAGGCTGGGGCAGGCAGATGACTTGGACCCAAGAGTTTGAGAAGAGACTGGCAGCATGGAGATTTGTAGAGTTTTGTAGAAATCTCGTCTCCACAAAAAATACGAAAATTAGCCAGGCATGGTGGCATGTGCCTGTACTCCCAGCTACAGGGAGGCTGAGGTGGGAGGATCACCTGAGCTCCGAAGTTGAGGCTGTGGTGAGCTTTGATTGTGTCACTGCACTGCAGCCTGGGTGACAGACGTGAGACCCTGTCTCCAAAAAAAAAAAAAAATTCAAACTAAGGCTATTACCCTGCCTGCTCCTCTTGCAATATCTGGATTCCCACGACACCCTCCCTCTTTCCCTCCAGCCCACTTTTCCCCTTTCATAGGGAAGCCCTCAAAATCATCTTTGGAGAGAGGCACAGACCTTTCTCCTGGGCATGCCCTTAACATTGGCAAAATAAAATTCCATATTGATTGAGACCTGTCTCACACATTTTGGTTTACAGAAGGAATTCTATGCTATTTTTTGCAACTTTTCTCTGTATCTTAAAACTATTTCAAAATAAAACTTAAAACAGGCTGGGCGCGGTGGCTCACACCTGTAATCCCAGCACTTTGGGAGGCCGAGGCGGGCGGATCATGAGGTCAGGAGATCGAGACCATCCTGGCTAACACATGAAACCTCATCTCTACTAAAAATACAAAAAATGCAAAAAATTAGCTGGGTGTGGTGGCGGGCGCCTGTAGTCCCAGCTACCAGGGAGGCTGAGGCAGGAGAATGGCATGAACCCAGGAGGCAGAGCTTGCAGTGAGCGGAGATTGCAACACTGCACTCCAGTCTGGACAACAGAGCGAGATTGACTCTCCAAAAAAAAAAAGCTCCAAGAAAACAGCAAATGGCGGATGACACCGGTGCAGCAGGCGGGGGGAGGGGGGCCCGGAGGTCCTGGTGGCCCTGGGATGGGGAACCGCAGTGGCTTCTGCGGAGGTTTGGGCAGTGGCATCCAGGGCCGAGGTCGCGGCCGTGGACGGGCCGGGGCAGAGGCCGCGGAGCTCGCGGAGGCAAGGCCGAGGATAAGGAGTGGATGCCCGTCACCAAGCTGGGCCACTTGATCAACGACATGAAGATCAAATCCCTGGAGGAGATCTACCTCTTCTCCCTGCCCATTAAGGAATCTGAGATCATTGACTTTTTCTTGGGGGCCTCTCTCAAAGACGAGGTTTTGAAGATTATGCCGGTGCAGAAGCAGACCTGTGCTGGCCAGCACACCAGGTTCAAGGCCTTTGTTCCTATCGGGGACTACAATGGCCACGTTGGCCTGAGTGTTAAGTGCTCCAAGGAGGTGGCCACCGCCATCCGTGGGGCCATCATCCTGGCCAAACTCTCCATTGTCCCTGTGTGCAGAGGCTACTGGGGGAACAAGATCGGCAAGCCCCACACTGTCCCTTGCAAGGTGACAGGCCGCTGCAGCTCTGTGCTGGTGCACCTCATCCCTGCACCCAGGGGCACTGGCATCGTCTCAGCGCCTGTACCCAAGAAGCTGCTCATGATGGCTGGTATTGATGACTGCTACACCTCAGCCCGGGGCTGCACTGCCACCCTGGGCAACTTCGTCAAGGCCACCTTTGATGCCATCTCTAAGACCTACAGCTACCTGACCCCTGACCTCTGGAAGGAGACTGTATTTACCAAGTCTCCCTATCAGGAATTCACTGACCACCTTGTCAAGACCCACACCAGAGTCTCCGTGCAGCGGACCCAGGCTCCAGCTGTGGCTACAACACAGGGTTTTTATACGAGAAAAATAAAGTGAATTAAGCCTGAAAAAAAAAAAAAAAAAAGAAAAAGAAAAGCCTAAATAAATAGGCTGGGCATGGTGGCTCACACCTATAATCCCAGCACTTTGGGAGGCTGAGGCAGGCAGATCACCTGAGGTCAGGAGTTCGAGACCAACCTGACCAACATGGAGAAACCCTGTCTCTATGAAAAATACAAAATTAGCTAGGTATAGTGGCTCATGCCTGTAATCCCAGCTACTCAGGAAAGCTGAGGCAGGAGAATCGCTTGAACCTGGGAGGCAGAGATTGCGGTGAGCTGAGATCATACCGCTGAACTCCAGCCTGGGCAATAAGAGGGAAACTCCATCTCAAAAAAAAAAAAAAAATCACCCAGAGGCAAATCCCGCCATATTTTCTTCCAGTTCCTTCTCTTACATGGGGGTGACAATTTCTGCTCCACCTAAGGAAGGTCATGGCAGACACACGATTCTATATCACTACATTGAGGTATCATGGCAGCCGGACACGGTGGCGCATGCCTGTAATCCCAGCATTTTGGAAGGCCAAGACGGTGGATGACTTGAGGTCAGGAGTTTGAGACCAGCCTGGCCAACATGACAAAACCCTGTCTTTACTAAAACTACAAAAAAATTAGCCGGGCGTGGTGGCGCATGCCTGTAGTCTCAGCTACTTGGGAGGCTGAGGCACAAGAATCGCTTGAACTCAGGAAGCAGGGGTTTCAGTGAGCCACGATTGTGCCACTGCACTCCAGCCTGGGTGACAGAGGGAGACCCTGTCTCAAAAAAAAAAAAAGAAAAGAAAAGAAAATGAAATATCATGACAGGCATCATCACTCTCATTTCACCAACAGGGAAATTAAGGCCTAGGGCAGGTCAAAGGTCACATAGCTAAGAAGGGCTAGGGCTGAATGTGAATGCAGGTCCCTGAGGCCAAGTTCCAGAATCTCACCATGCCAGGATTCTTGGTGGTTGTTTTGTTTTTTGTTTTTTGTTCGTTTTTTTTTTTTGAGAAGGAGTCTTACTCTGTCATCCAGCCGAGAGTGCCGTGGCGCAATCCTGGCTCACCACAACCTCTGCCTCCCAGGTCCAAGCCATTCTCCTACCTCAGCCTCCCAAGTAGCTGGGATTACAGGAGCACACCACCACACCTGGCTAATTTTTGTATTTTTAGTAGAGACGGCATTTCACCATGTTGGTCAGGCTGGACTCAAACTCCTGACCTCACGATCCACCCGCCTTGGCCTCCCGCGGTGCTGTGATTACAGGCATGAGCCACCGCACCCTGCCCCACGCCAGGATTCTTTCGAGGAAGTTCATTCCCTCACTCCTGCACACATTCATTTCAGCATGCCAAGAGGGCCTTGTGGGTCCTGGCCTGTGACAGACTGGGGTGATAGAGTCTAGCTGGCCGCAGTCCTGCCGTCAACCAGCTTCCATTCTAAAGGCTTAATGTCTGTAGCCCAGGGCGCCCGCTACCCGGCCTGGCCCAGCATGACCGAGTGGGGAAGGCGCGATGCCCCTTCAGAAGGACTCATCACTGCCCAGCCTTCAGCACCTTCGGGGTCCCCTCAGCTCTCAGATTGAGGTCACCCTCTTCCCTGCTGGCCAGTGACTGAGCAAGTGGTATCAGGGCCTTTTCTATCTAACGGGGGACTCATCTGTCAGGCACTTAGATCCAGAGCTCCTCTGCTGGTGCCCTCTGCCCAATCCCCTTCCTCCTAATTTTTTTTTTTTTTCCTTTTTGAGACAGGGTCTTGCTCTGTTGCCCAGGCTGGTCACTGTCCCCTCTGGTGCATTCTTTGTCCCCATCAGCCTAGTAAGCTCCAGGGCCTGGCAGCTGGCACAGAGTAGAAGGCCGCACTCCCTGACCTTTCTATGCTGCACCCAGTCCTGTGCCCATCCTGTCCTCAGACCTGCCAGGGCCATGACCAACCTGCCAAGGGCGTGGGAAACTGTGTGACCCAGCTCTAGGAGGAGGTAGAGCAAGCGGAAGGTAGGGAAGCTGCTGCCCCAGTAGGTTTAGAGGGAGGGTGGGGTGGGGGAGTGGCAAGGCCAGGTGGGTAAGGATGTGTGGGTGAGATTGTGTGAGTGTCTGGCTCTCCTGGGTGGGGCTGGATGAATGTTTGGGCACAGGCAGCGGCTGTCACATGGCCTGGCTGCGGGTTTGGGACAGAAGCCAGGTAGGTGGGCTGTATCAGGCACAGCTACAAACTGTGCCAAGGAAGTGGACCAGTCAGGGTCCCAGGGAAACTCCTGCCTTGGCAGAAGATACTGGGGACATGGGATGATTTGGGGCGGTCTTCCAAGGCCCATGGTGCTTCATGGAGCCAGGGCCCAGGGCAGGGATGGCTGTAACCCTGGCTTGCCTGATTGGCTGAGCACAGACAGATGGAAGGGGGTGTGAGCAGCCTGCTAGGTGGATGCCTAAGTGAGGGGGGAATGGGTGGGCAGGTGGCTGAGACCCCCAAGACCAGGATCCCACTGTCAGGCCTGTGGCTTCCATACGCCTGTGGGAAGCGTTCCCCTTTGGGCACTGAGGCCATCAGCTTCAGCTTCACACCCTTTCCAGACAGATAACCTCAAACAGGTCCTTCAGGTAACCTCAAAAGTCACTTCTCCTGGCCTTCCCCAGAGGGGAAAGGAGAGGGGTGCCTGTGGGCAAGTGACCCTCAGCGCTGGTGGAGGGCACAGCACAGAGACTGCCTGCATGTGGGAGGCCCCCGGCAGACCTTGCCCAGACGTCAGTTTGAGGCAAACTGTAAAATTACTACAATTTAGACCAGGCACAGGACCCATGCCTGTAATCCCAGCACTTCGGGAGGCCATGGCAGGAGGATCTCTTAAGCCCAGGAGTTTGAGCCTGCAGTGAGCTATGACTACACCACAGTCATAGCTCAACCTGGGCAACAGAGGAAGACCCTGTCTCTAAAATAAATAGGCTGGGGGTGGTGGCTCATGTCTGTAATCCCAGCACTTTGGGAGGCTGAGGCAGGTGGATCACCTGAGGTCAGGAGTTCGAGACCAGCCTGACCAATATGGTGAAACCCCATCTCTACTAAAAATACAAAAATTAGCTGGGCATGGTGGCCTGTGCCTATAGTCCCAGCTACTCAGGAGGCTGAGACAGGAGAGTTGCTTGAGCCCGGGAGGCGGAGGTTGCAGTGAGCTGAGATCGCACCACTGCACTCCAGCCTGAGCAACAGAGTGAGACTCTGTCTCAAAAAATGAAAAATAAAATAATAATAATAAAATATAAAGTCCAACAGAGGTTAAAAGTTAAACAAAAAAAAAGTAAAAAAGAAAAATACTGGCCGGGTGCGGAGGCTCACGCCTGTAATCCCAGCACTTTGGGAGGCCGAGAAGGGCGGATCACAAGGTCAGGAGATCAAGACCATCCTGGCCAACATGGTGAAACCCCGTCTCTACTAAAAATACAAAAATTAGCTGGGCGTGGTGGCAGGCGCCTGTAGTCCCAGCTACTCGGGAGGCTGAGGCAGGAGAATCGTTTGCACCCAGGAGGCGGAGGTTGCAGTGAGCCAAGATCACGCCATTGCACTCCAGCCTGGCAACAGAACGAGATTGTCTCAAAAAATAATAATAAAAATTAAAATTAAAAAAATAAAAATACAAGCATAATTATTACAGTTTAATTGTCTGCAGTGAAGCATCTATAGATGAAATGTCATACTGCATGGAATTTGCTTTAAAAGAACCCTGGAGTGTGGGAGGGTTTGTGTGGAAGTAAATAAAATCAGCCTCTGCTGGGTAACTTTTAAAGGCAGGCAGTGGGTACTTGAGAGTTTTAAAAAATTCCCTCCCTTTACCTTTGTGTATATTTGAAAGCTGTTGTAATTAAGCTTTAAAAATAATCTAGGTAAAGTATTGGTTAAAAAAAAAAATTGGTGGCCCATGACCAGCACCTTTTGGACAACTCTGGACTATGACAGTCCGAGTCTCTGTATTATACAGATTTTTTTTTTTTTAGAGCAGTGCAGTGGCCCAATCACGAGCCTCTAACTCCTGGCCTCAAGCAATCCTCCTGGCTCAGCTTCCTGGGTAGCTGGGACTACAGGCGTGCACCACCACACCTGGCCTAAAACATTTTGAATCGTGGTAAAATGCACATAAAACATGCCATCTTAGCTATCTTTTTTTTTTTTTTGAGACAGAGTCTTGCAGTGTCGCCCAGGCTGAGATACAGTAGCCCTCTCTCAGCTCCCTGCAAACTCTGCCTCCTAGGTTCAAGGGATTCTCATGCCTCAGCCTCCTGAGTAGCTGGGATACAGGTGTGCACCACTGCGCCTGGATAATCGTTGTATGTTTAGTAGAGACGGGGTTTTGTCATGTTGGCCAGGCTAGTCTTGAACTCCTGGCCTCATGTGATCCATACACCTCAGTCTCCCAAAGTGCCGGGAGATTTCAGGCATGAGCCACCACACCTGGCCTCTTAACCATTTTAAAGTTCAGTGGTGTGAAGCACATTCATACCAGTGTGCTACCCATCCCCAGAGCTCCCTTCGTATTGCTGTTGTAGTTTCACAATGACTCCTCCAGACTTCTTCCACCCCCAACCCCTTGCCATAAATCACTGCAACTGAGGGAATGCAGCCCAGGAGTTCCTGAGCAAAGTTCCCTGTTACCATCTGGGGTGGTAGCTCCACCTGGACTTAGCTGTGGGGCTGGTCCAAGTTTCCGGTGGCCTGTAATCCCAGCACTTAGGGAGGTTGAGGCAGGTAATCTCACACCTGTAATCCCAGTGGCGCATGAGTGGGTCAGTTGGACTGCCTGGACTTCCGGGGCGTGAGTCCTCACGGGCCCCTGAAGGTCTGAGCTCTGCCCTGGAGCAGGCACCTGAGCAAGTCATGGCAGCTCTCAACTTCCACCCCAACCTCCTGCCTGGGGCTGCCCCAGTCACCCCGGGGGTGGGGGGACCCATGGAAGATGAAGCAGGAGGAGTGAACGAAGGCGCCTCCCCAGCTCTGCTGACTCAGGTCCAGGAGTCCACTTTGACCCCAGGTGCAAGAGTGGGGAGGGCTAGGGAGGCTGGGTGGGTGCACAGCCCCACTGGCTCCACCCCACAGCCACGATACCCCTCTGTGACACAGCTTTAAAACAATCTTGGGCTGGATGTGGCAACTCACAGCTGTAATCCCAGCACTTTTGAAAGCTGAGGCAGGAGGATTGCTTGAGCCCGGGAGTTTGAGACCTGTTTGGGCAATATAGACCTTGCCTCTATTTTTCACAAAAAATTTTTTTTTTTCTTTTTTGAGGTGGTGTTTTGCTCTTGTCACCCAGGCTGGAGTGCAATGGTGCGATCTCGGCTCACTGCAACTTCCACCTCCCAGGCTCAAGCCATTCTCCTGCCTCAGCCTCCTGAGTAGCTGGGATTATAGGCATGCACCACCACACTTGGTTAATTTTGTATTTTTAGTAGAGATGGGGTTTCACCATGTTGGCCAGGCTGGTCTCGAACCCCTGACCTCAAGTGATTTACCTGCCTCGACCTCCCGAAGTGCTGGGATTATAGGCATGATCCACCACACCCAGCCTAAAAAGCAATTTTAAAAATAAATAAAAAATTTTAAAAGACCAGTCTTGGAGGACTGGCAGAGCTAGGGCCGGCACCAGGAGTTATCTGTTAGCCTGCACTTTGCAAGGTCTGAAACCCTTAGCTGCTGCCTCTCCAGGAACACCCAGCTCTCCTCCTTCAGGCTGGGGCCTGGCCCAGCTCCAGCGGAGAGAGGACAAGGGAGGGCAAGGAGTGAAGGGCGGCCAGGGGACATACAGCTGTCAGGTCCCTGGACATGCCCAGGGGATGCTGCCTGCTTTACAAATGAAGAATCCAAGGCTCGGGAAGGTCACCAGGAAGTCACGGACAGGACTGGGATTCAGAGCCAGGGCTGCCTTGCTTCAGCTCCTCCTCCTGGTTAGAAAACAGTCCTGAATTGTCTTTTTGCAGATGGTGGCTTGGAGCTGGGCATGGCCAACAACTGTCAGGCACTGGAAGAGGAACTGGGGGAGTCTGGACATGCACTGGCCACCAGTCCCCCACACTCAGGGCTCACTGTCTCTTGAGGGTGACAGAGGATGATGCACTGTGACAAGCGCCATCACAGCAAAGAAACAGAAAAAGCCCAGAGCAGCAAGAGGATGGGGTGATTAATTTTGCCTTGAGGGTAGAAGGAGGGGCCTTGAGGACAGTGGGCGCTCTTAATGGACTATCCCAACAACCAGTCACGTAGGGATGAGGACACAGAGGCAGCCCCCAGAGCAGAGGTGCACGGAAGCGGTAGCAGTGGCTTGGCCCGAAGACTAAAGGAGTTGCAGAGCCAGTCTTGAAGCTGGGACTACGCCTCTCCAGTGGAGGAGTGTGGGGACAGAATGCATAGGCTACAAGGTTCCCTCGGGGGCAGAGTAGGGGGTGGCTGGGCAGCAGGAAGCCAAGGCAGGTTGTTGCAACAGTTAAGAAGAAAGGTGATGAGGCCAGAGGTGGTGGCCAGAGAGATGAGGAAACTCCTCCTCACCAGGATGGCTGCAGGATGATCCAGTCCTGGCCACTCACAGACAGCGTGGATGCAGGAAGACAGACCACAGAAACACAACAGCGAAGGTGCATGCCGGTGCGGGCAGGACTCAGCCTTCCAGCACTTCAAGACAGGCCCATGATAAGCATTCTGTCCTTCTGACAAACCTTCCCCATAAGGAAAAGGGAGAAGGACCAACTCACCTTCACAGATGCTGCCACTTGCCGGGCACTGTGCAGGGTGCTTTAGAGCACCAAACCCAAAGTGCTGGTTCACTCAATCCTCCCCTTTTAGAGATGAGGAAACTAAGGCTCAGAGAGAGAAATTAAATTGTCCCAGGTCAGCCAATTCAGGAAGTGGGTGCATCCAGGGAAGTTGGTTTCGCTTCCCCTGGCCTGGTGCCCTAAGTGCCCCACCCCTTGGCATCTGAGCAGTGTGGCTCCCATGCCAACTCTACAGGAATGTCATGTCTGGGGGCAAGTGGACCCTTGCAGGGGCATCTGCTGTGCAGGCCCAGGACGGTAAACAAAGTTCACTGAATACAAGTTCCCCCCATCCCAGCAGGAGTCCAGCTTGGCCTCTGCCATGCTGTCCAGGGAAATGCTGGAGGGAAAAAAAGAGGCCTGGCCTCCTGTTGGCTTCTACCTCCTCACCTCTGCCCAGCCCACTTTCTTCTCCCAAAGGCCTCAGCAAGGCCAATGGGAGGCCAAGGTCAAGGGGATGGGGTGAGAACAAGAGGCAGCCCGCATGGACAGGAGTGCAGTGTAGCAGTTGAGCAACTTCTTTTATATTTTTATTTTTTTGGAGACGGAGTCTCGCTCTGTCACCCAGGCTGCTGGAGTGCAGTGGTGCAATCTTGGCTCACTGCAACCTCCACCTCCGAGGTTCAAGTGATTCTCCTGCCTCAGCCTCCTGACTAGCTGGGACTATAGGCGTGTGCCATCACACCTGCCTAATTTTTGTATTTTTAGTAGAGACGGGTTTTTACCACGCTGGCTAGACTGGTCTCGAACTCTTGATCTCAGGTGATCCACCTGCCTTGGCCTCCCAAAGTGCTGGGATTACAAGCATGATCCACCGTGCCCTGCTTTCTTTTTTTTTTTTTTTTTTTTTTTTTTTTTTTTTTTTTGAGGCTGAGTCTCACTCTGTCACCTAGGCTGGAGTGCAGTGGCGCGATCTCCACTCACTGCAAGCTCCGCCTCCCGGGTTCATGCCATTCTCCTGCCTCAGCCTCCCGAGTAGCTGGAACTACAGGCGCCCGCCATCACGCTCTGCTAATTTTTTGTATTTTTAGTAGAGATGGGGTTTCACCGTGTTAGCCAGGATGGTCTCAATCTCCTGACCTTGTGATCCGCCTGCCTCGGCCTCCCAAAGTGCTGGGATCACAAGCGTGAGCCACCACACTCGGCCTTTTTTTTTTTTTTTTTTTTTTTTAGACAGGGTCTCATTCTGTCACCTAGGGTGGAGTGCAGCGTTCGATCATAGCTCACTGCAGCCTCGAATTACTAGGCTCAAGGGATCCTTTTGCCTCAGCCTCTCGAGTAGCTGGGACTACAGGTACCACTGGCTTGGCTAATTTTTTATTTTTTTGTAGAGACGGGGTCCTCCTATGTCGCCCAGGGAACTCCTGGGCCGAAGAAATCCTCTTGCCTCGGCCTCCCAAAGTGTTGGCATTACAGGCGTGAGCCACTGCACCCAACTCAGAATCTGAGTTTTCATCAGAACTTATCCGTGACCCCTCTGTCTTTTCCTCATGCCACTTCTAGCAAGTGGATTCTTACAAGAACCTTCGTTCAAACCCTCTCTAAAACATCTCTCTCTCTGTCTGTCCCACTCAGTTGACAGAATGAACACCTTCCCGGCAGCTTCCAGCTTCCAGGCCCTCCTTGGCCCGTTTCTTTCCCTAGAGACCCAGGGGACCCAACCTCCCTGCCTGCCTGTGCCACCTCACAGGCCCCATGTCCAGCTGCGTGCACAAGCTCCTCTCTCTCAACACTTCGGAGGCTCCCAGCACCCACTTCAAGAGGCTTCTCTGGGTCTGCTCTCGGGTGCCACCTTCGTCCTTTCCCGCCACTAACCTTTCCCACCCAGGGCTTGGACCTCACTAGCGAGCTGAATGTGCCCTGCCTTCTCTAGCACTGCTATATGCTCTGCTGGAGACACTCCTCAGTGGAAATGCTTCCAGGACCATCTCAAAAGCCATTGCTCCAGTGAGGCCTTTCCTCCGGTCCCCCAAACAGCCAACTAGGTTCTTGCTCTGAAACTTCATCTGTCCCAATAAGTAACCCTACCAAGGACTGAGACCCAGAGCAGCTATTAATGAGTTTTCTTAGACAAGTTCTCTGAAGTCTGGCACTTCTTTAGAAATTCTGGCTGGGCGCATGCCTGTAATCCCAGCACTTTGGGAGGCAGAGGCAGGTGGATCACCTAAGGTCGGGAGTTCAAGACCAGCCTGACCAACCCCGTCTCTACTAAAAATACAAAATTAGCCGGGCGTGGTGGCACATGCCTGTAATCCCAGCTACTCGGGAGGCTGAGGCAAGAATCGCTTGAACCTGGGAGGTGGAGGTTGCGGTGAGCTGAGATCATGCCATTGCACTTCAGCCTGGGCAACAAGGGTGAAACTCCATCTCAAAAAAAAAAATTTGCTGGGCGCAGTGGCTCACGCCTGTAATCCTAGCACTTTGGGAGGCCAAGTGGGGAGGATCACGAGGTCAGGAGATCGAGATCATCCTGGCTAACACGGTGAAACCCCATTTCCACTAAAAATACAAAAAATTAGCCAAGTGTGGTGGTGGGCGCCTGTAGTCCCAGCTACTCGGGAGGCTAAGGCAGGAGAATGGCGTGAATCCAGGAGGCGGAGCTTGCAGCGAGCGGAGATCACGCCACTGCACTCCAACCTGGGTGACAGAGCAAGGCTCTGTCTCAAAAAAAGAAAAGAAAAGAAAAAATTCTTCTGGTCAGGCATGGTGGCTCAGGCCTGTAATCCCAGCACACTGGGAGGCCGAGGCAGGGAAATCATGACCTCAAGTGATTTGCCCACCTTGTCCTCCCAGTGTACTAGGATTACAGGCGTGAACCACCAAAGTGCCCCGCCAGAAGTTCTTCCTAGAGGTTCTATGTTGTCCAAACAAGAATTGGAGCCGGGTACTGTGGCTCATGCCTGTAATCCCAGCACTTTGGGAGGCCGAGGCAGGCAGATCACGAGGTCAGGAGATCGAGACCATCCTGGCCAACATGGTGAAACCCTAGCTCTACTAAAAATACAAAAATTAGCTGGAAGTGGTGGTGTACGCCTGTAATCCTAGCTACTCGGGAGGCTGAGGCAGGAGAATCACTTGAACCAGGGAGTCAGAGGTTGCAGTGAGCCAGGATTGCGCCACTGCACTCCAGCCTGGTGACAGAGAGAAACTCTGTCTCAAAAACAAAAAAACAAAAAAACAAACAAAAAAAAGAATGGGTAAGGACACCACAGAACACAAGGGGTTGCAAATTTGTGCCGTGGGCCAAATTTGTTCCACAAGTGACAAGTTTTTTTTTAAATTGAGGTGTGCATACCATAAAATTAGCCATTTTAAAGCAAACAAGTCAATGACATTTGTATATTCATAATGTTGTGCAACCACCACCTCTATCAAGCTCCAAAACATTTTCCTCATCCCAGAAGGAAACCCTATGCTCCTTAGGCAATCACTCTGCCTTTCTCTCTCCCCACAGCCTCTGGTTTCTGTTTGTATGGATTTACTTACTTATTATAAATGGCATCATTAACACATATGGGCTTTGTGTCTGGTTTCTTTCACTTGCCATGTTTTGGAGGTTCATCCATGTTGTAACAGGTATCATCAGCATATCAGTATTTCATTCCTCTTTTTCTTTTCTTCTTTTTTTTTTTTTTTTTTTTGAGACAGAGTCTTACTCCATCAACCAGGCTGGAGTGTAGTGGCGCAATCACCATTCATTGCAACTCTGCCTCCTGGGTTTAAGCAATTCTCCTGCCTCAGCCTCCCGAGTAGCTGGGATTACAGGCTTGCTCCACCATGCCTGGCTAATATTTGGTGTTTTCAGTTGAGACGGAATTTCAACATGTTGGCCAGGCTGGTCTCAAACTCCTGACCTCAAGTGAGCCGCCTGCCTTGGACTCCCAAAATGCTAGGATTACAGGGGTGAACCACCACATCACATTGGGCCTTTTTTTTTTTTTTTTTTTAAGATAGAGATGGGGTTTTGCGAGTTGCCCAGGCTGTTCCTGAACTCCTGGTCTCCAAAAGTGCTGGGAGATTTCAGACATGAGTCATCACGTGGCCTCATTTCTTTTTTATAGCTGAATAATAGTCCACTGAATGACTCTACCATAGTTTGCTTACACTCTCATCAATCGTTAGTTTGGGCCGTTTCCACCTTTTGGCTCTTTGACTATTGTGACTAGTACTTCTAAGACCATTACTTGTTTGAGGAATATAATTGCTGGGTCATATGGTAACTCTATGCTTAACTTTTGAATTAGAAACGGTGCTTTGATTTCTCGAATATGAATTCTTTACGTATCTGTGTCTGTTTTCATGTCTTCCTACTGTCTTACAGTAGGAAGCTCACGACTCATTTGCGTAATTTTTCTGGCCCCTGAAGGCACCTGATTTTGCTGCCCCTAGAACACTTTGGAGGCAAAAAGAAAATAACTTTGTGCCCAATTCAGCCAGAGTCGTGGGGTAAAATCTTTTCACTTCTCAAAGCACTACCGTGGTTCAGCTACTGTGGTTCAGCCCCAAAGCGGGGAAATCGTATTTTCCGGAGAGGAGGCGGCTACAATTAGGGAGGTGAGGGACCTCACGCGCGTCTCCCTTGGAGGAGGCGGGCGAGGCGAACGGCGGGGGAGGAGGAGCCGGCTGGCTGTGCGCTCTCTGGGGCGTGGGCCGCGCTTGGGGCTGCCCACCCCTCGTGTCCGAGCTGGGGCGCTCAGGGAGGCAGCGACGCGAGGTGCAGCCGGCCCAGGTTCCCCTGGCCACCGCCATGCGGCGCCTTGGCGGGTCCGGGCCGGGGGCGCGGTCGGGGCCGGGCGGGGCCCAGGTTGGCTCGCGGGTAGGCGGCCCCGCCCCCCACATCCGGGGGCCGGGGCCGGGCTGTGGGCTCGCCGCGCGCCGGTGAGTCAGGCCGGGTTTTCCCTCCGCCTTTGGGGCAGGCGATCGAGCGCCGCGGAGCGCGTCCGTCCCTCGCCAATCCGGCTCCGGCGCCGGCGCCCGCCCGCCCGCGTTTTCCCGGCGCCTGCCGCTCCGCGGCTCCGATCCGGCTCGCAGTCCCGGCCCGAGCCGGCGCCTTGCAGGAGGGTTCAAATCCGCGCGGGGGAGCTGCGACGCGCCAGGGCTGCAGAGCCGCGGGCCGGCGAGCGCGTCGCCAGCATGGTAAGTGGGGCGCGCGAGGGGCTGGGGACCCGGGCTGGACTCGGGGGGTGGAGAGGGGTTGGGGCGGGTCGCCAAGGTACGGTTTTCCGGCGTCCTTAGCAAAGCTGCTGCCCCGCTGGCCGAGGCTCCCGTCTGAGAGATGGGCGGGGGTGGCAAGGTGCGGCGTGCGCCCAGGTGTCCCCTGCTCCCCGTCACCGAGGCGCCGGATCGGGGACCGACCCTGAGGCTCCGCTGGAGGGCCAGGCGGTAGGCTACCTTGCTGTTTCCAACCCCTGCAAACGCGCTTTCCTGGGAGCAGCGCGCAGGACCCCTGCGCCACGGCTGGGTGGGGCAGGCGTCCTTGGCGCCGGAGTCTGACCTCGGCCTCCGCCCCCCTGCCCAGCCGCTCCCGGCAGGCCCCAGGGAGGGGCCAGGAGGAGACGCGCCTCCCACCCCGCCCCCCAGGTAGCTCGGGGACCTCACGCAGCTCTGGGGAGCCCTCGCCTTCACCCCTGCTTTCCTGAGACAAATTCCATGGGGATGCCAACCTCGTTTGCCCCTCTGACTTCCTCATGAGATCTCTCGCCTCCTCCCACATCTCCTATAAAGGAGGTATTCCCGGTCCACCGGGCTGCAGCTGCAGGTCTGCGGGTAGGGGACATTCCTAGGTCTTGACCGCCAGAGCACCCGATCCAGTCCCGGCCACAGCCTTTGGCTAAAGTGAGGGCTGGCCTGGGGCCGAGCCGAAATCAGGGCCCTGGCTGTATCCAGAAAGAGAACTGAGATCCGTTGTCTCCTACCGGGCCGCCCCCTGACCCCAGCTACATAGGAACAGATTGGGCCTGGCTATCCTCGGGAGGGAGCGACGCAGGAGGCCATCCTGGGCGCGGTGATCAGCCTCCTCCCAGGGCCCTCCCAGGCAGGGCTTCTCTACCGGCTGGCAGCGTGTGGGTGTGCATGTGCGAGACTGTCAATGAATGCGGCCAGCCTGCTTCTGCCACCGCCTCTAGAGCTAGAGCTAGCACAGGGACTCGGAGTCCCCATGGGGCAGGTTTCCTCTATTTCTTCCTGACCTGGGGGGCAGCAGGAGGGATTCGATTCCAGGCCGGGTGGACCGCAATCTAGAGCAGCCTGGTTGCAGGTGTCCTTGGAAGAAACAGGCGTGAAGGCCCGGGCAGACATACATGCGATACATACAGAGCAGTGTGTGCCCATGGAGGAGAACCTGTGACCCCTGGTTTAGGACAACCTACTAAGGTAGAGAGGACCTTGCCCAGGAAGTTGAGACTGCTTCTCACTGTGGGATCTTGGACAACTCACCTCGCCTTCCTAGGCCTTAGTTTCCCGATCTGTAAAATGGATTGAGGGTAATTACTGTCCTGTTTGCCCTCACGAGGCTATTGTGGAGATGAAATGAGAATGAAATAGAAGGACTGATAAAAAATTGTAGAGTGTGGTACAGCCGTGAAGGACTATATAGTGATACTAAGCACTGCTTCTGCAGGCTTTAGCCCCTGGTCTCTGCCTCAAGTGTCTGTCACAGAGGGGATGGGGTGGGCCAGCCTCTCCAAACCCCTCTCTGGGCCCCCCTTGCCTACTACCCCCTCTTTTGGAGCTGGGACATTCCAGTCCCATTCTTAGGGGCAGCTGCAGACACGCCCCTTAGCAGAGCTGATCCCCCAGCAGGTGGTGGGACCTTTCCCTTGGGCCAGGGCTCAGGAGGGGCTGACTGTAGCCAGGGCAGGCAGCACTCCTACCCGTGTGGGGACTGGAATGTCCCACCCCAGAGGCGATGCAAGGTGGGGTCAGAGAGGACTTCTAATCCTGGGAGCCTGTGTGCTTTCTCCCCTGCGGCTGAACATGACCTTAGGCGCGTTACTTCACTTTCTGAACCTTAGTTTCCTCTTGTGAAGTGGGGGATGACAGAACTCATCTCCTGTGTGTCTCATGAGGATGTGATAGTGCCCCTTGGCGTGACCCAAAAAGGCACCAACAGGCTCTGGGATGCCCCCCTCAAAGAAAGTGCGTCCTCTCCTTTGCTTCCTGGCCAGGGCAGCTGTGTCTTCCATCTCCACCAAGGATTGGTCTGAAAGACAGGAATCTCTCTGAACACAGAGATTCCAGTGCTGCCCGCTAATCTTGGGGACTGGAGAGGGGTGAGGGGACTGGTGGCAGCGAGCAGGAGTAAAGAGGCCTTACTGGGGCCAGCCAGGACCTGTGGAGAATGAGGCTTGAGCGTCCCGGCCGAAATCTAGCCAGCTGGGTGGTTGGGGTTTGCAGCTTCCAGGGCAGGGAAGCCCAGGCACTTGACTTGTCCCCCTACCCTTCTCTCCACGACCCATGCAGAGGCCCCGGCTTTTTGCTCTGATGTTCCAGTAAGGCTGCAAGGCACTTGCTGTCGTCCCTCCCTCCTCCCCCACCAAATCCCCTCCAGCCTGCACAGCTGCCCTGCCCTGAGCAGGCAATCCCTGGGCTTCCAAGCAACAGGAAGGAAGGAATGTGTGTGTTGGGGGAGGGGGTGGAGGTGGGATGGACCCCTTTAGGAAGAGACTGTGCTCACTCTGTGACACAGGCAGGGAGGAGCGTCCTGAAAGCTGGGGGCCTCAGCCCTGCTGGGGGAGCCGATAATACAGTCAGAGAAGTCAGCCAGGAGGGGCACAGCGGGAATGGTGGGGCCCTGAGAAGAGGCAAAGGGAAGGGGCTGTCTGCTGCTCCTTCACTAGCCCAGGGGCTGGGAAGGACACTGTGTCACCACGCCGCTGGGCTGCTCCTGCTTTGTCAGTGTGTCCTGGAAGGTGCTCAGTGCTGTGGGTGACCTTGTGCACAGCTGTATGATTGTGTTTGCTGCTGGACGTGACTGTCTGCACCGTGTCCTCTAACATGGGCTCTCTGTGCTGCTGGGTGGGGCTGACATGTGGCACACTGCGGCGTGTGTGGCTGTATGCACTGTTGCGGCCCATGGCTACCTCTAGCTCAAGGACTCTCCCTGGACCTGAGATGTCTGGTGGGGAACCTTGGGGGTCTGTTATCTCTCCCCGAGACAGGAAATGAGCATCTGCCCACGGGAAGCTGAGGTGGTGTGCATTTGGGGTGCAGGTGGACGTATGTGACACTGCTGCCAATGTCGCCGCCCCCAGGGCCACACGGGGCTTACAGTTCACGAGCCCTTTCCCCTGCATCTCTTGACTGGGAGTAATCCTTTGAGGAAGGCTGGGCAGGCAGGGTCTTTCCCACTTCATTGTTTTTTTTTCTTTTTTTAAAATAAATAGAGATGGGGTCTCGCTATGTTGTTAAGGCTGGTTTCAAACTCCTGGGCTCAAGTGATCCTCCTGCTTCAGCCTCCCAAAGTGCTGGGATTACAGGTGTGAGCCACCGTGCCCGGCCCTTTCCCCCTTCAGAGATGCGGAAACTGAGGCATGGCAAAAGGCGGAGCATTTGTGTCTGGAGTCCCCTGGAGAGAGTGAGGGCAGGCTGGAGAGCAGGTCTCTGCTGTCCCCTCCCCAAGAAGCAGCAACAGGAGTTGAGTGTGCTCGTGGACAAACCACGTCTCTGGCTGGGTGGGCTTGTCGTGGCAAGGAGGTATCAGACGAGGAGGCAGGATGCTTCCATTCCAATGCTTTTGGCTGTAGGTAGTGACATCCTAAGTCCCCACTAGACATTGGGCAGCTCTGACCAGCTGTGACCTTGGGCAAATTACTTTACCTTTCTGAGCCCCACTGACCTTACCTTTAAGAAGGGTCAGGGCCGGGCGCGGTGGCTCAAGCCTGTAATCCCAGCACTCTGGGAGGCCGAGACGGGCAGATCATGAGGTCAGGAGATCGAGACCATCCCGGCTAACACGGTGAAACCCCGTCTCTACTAAAAAGTACAAAAAACTAGCCGGGCGAGGTGGCGGGCGCCTGTAGTCCCAGCTACTCGGGAGGCTGAGGCAGGAGAATGGCGTAAACCCAGGAGGCAGAGCTTGCAGTGAGCTGAGATCCGGCCACTGCACTCCAGCCTGGGCGACAGAGCGAGACTCCGTCTCAAAAAAAAAAAAAAAAAAAAAGAAGGGTCAGTAGCTGGGCAGTGTCACACACCTGTGGTTCTAGCTACTCAGGAGGCTGAAGTGGGAAGATGGCTTGAGCCTAGGGGTTCGAGGCTGCAGTGAGCTATGGTTGCACTACTGTAGTCCAGCCTGAGTGACAGAGTGAAGAGCAAAACCCTGTTTCCAAAAAAAAAAAAAAGACTCAGCAGGACCCCTATGCGGGGCTGAATCACTGTACGAACCCAGCCCCTATGATTCCTTACCTGGATGCATCCCCTATGTGGCCTGCAATGTGTGTTCTCAGGGGCTGGGCTGGGTGGGGTATGCAAACCCAGATTCGCCCCATCCTGGGTCTGGGGGTTGGTGGGGGGAGAGCTGAGGTCATTTTTGCACAGAGTGAGGTGAGACTGTGGGGTTGGGGCAGGTCCCCCTCCCGAAGACCTTTGTCTTCCACAAACACAAAACCTGGAAATGGCTGAGGAAGATGGAACCTCCTAACGACCATTGTTTGGGGCAGGAGTGGGTGCCCGGAAGCATGGGTGGCAGTAGGGGACTCACAGCTGCAGCCTGCCTGCTGGACTTCTGTTCGAGAATGGGAGCAGCTGCTCAGGTGGGAGGCAGAGAAGGTGGCGTTTGTTCACTCGGCCAGACCTTTCTGCACGCCCGCTCCATGCTGGGCAGTGGGCTGTTCACAGGATCCCCAGGGGGCTAGGTACCAGCCCTGCCTCCAGAGTGTGTGGTCCAGCACAGGTGGAAGCTGGTCTGTCAGCTTAGTCCCTTGGTGATGTTTATGTGCCTGGCTGAGCTCGGCTCCAGCCGGCCTGTTGACCCTGGCTGTGGCCCAGGCCCTGGACTGGGTGCTCTGTCATGCTATCCCACCCCATCCTCCCAGCATCCCAGTGATAAGTGTTATCGTCACCAGGGCGTGTGTGCGGAAGCCCAGGCTCACTGAGTTAGTGGCTTAGCCGGGGTCACACACCGATTGGTTCCGCCAGGGTTAGGATTTGGGACCCACCCTGCCGGGTGGTGGGCTTTGGAATAAGAGCATATGCAGGGGCTGGCGTGAGTCCAGCTGCCCCTTCCCTCCTCCTCCCACCACTGCCCAGACGGGAACACCTGTCCCGGAAACTGTGGCCATTGTTCACGTCATCCTTCCTCCTTTTGGGCCCTTCCTGTTTGTATCCCTCCCACTGTAGCCCCCAACCCTCCCCCACCCCATGCCAGATGTTTCCCTTGGGGAGCTTTGACCCTTTGCAGGAAGAGGGGCTACAGGGAGGTTATCCCTCTCCCATGGGAAGGAGGGTCCCACTGGCCTTGGGTCTCTGTGCCTTCTCCCCACCCCACAGATCCCTCTCCCATGGCAGGAGGGTAAGCAAGGTCAGGTTCAGCCAGGCTGAGTTTGTCTTCCTTAGCCCTGTGCGGGCCCAGTGCTGGGAGGAGGGTTCCTGTCCTGCTGCTTCAGGGCCTATCCCTCCGTATTTCTGAATCCCACACAGGCCCCTAGGTGGAGCTGGCCCTTCCGAGCATGGCTGGGGCGCCATTGTTCTTCCTTAGACTCAGTCCAGCAAGTGACAGATGGGCAGGTGGCTTTGGGGCTTGTACTTCCTTCTCTTGCCAGTCAAGGGATCCTGTCCCGGGGTTCTCCCTTGGACCCACATCTGCCTTGGACCTGGGCCTGGGCCAGGTTGTGGGGAGCTACAGGGAGCAAGTGCCTTGTTTTCAGGCCCCAGGGAAGTTGGGTAGCCAGTGCCCACCTGCCCCTAATGGAGCTTTCCAATCCCCAGAAGCAGCTGCCTGTGCCCTGTTGAAAATTCATGGCCACAGCCCCAGGCCCTGCTGGCATTGCCATGGGCAGCGTGGGCAGCCTGTTGGAACGGCACGACTTGTCCCCTGAAGAGCTGCGGGCGGCCCTTGCCGGGTCTCAGGGCTCCCGCCAGCCTGACGGGCTCCTCCGGAAGGGCTTGGGCCATCGTGAGCTCTTCAGCTACTTGCACTTCCCCAAGAAGGACGGCAAGAGCACCAAGCGGGCCCCTCGCAACGAGCCTGCGGACTATGCCACTCTCTACTACCGGGAACATCCTCGCGCGGGTGACTTCAGCAAGACCTCGCTGCCGGAGCGGGGCCGCTTCGACAAGGTGCACCTCTGCCCATGCCCCTTACAAGGTGTGGGGAGGGTGGGGTCTCCTTGGAGACCCTGATGTTGGGATGGGGTGGGGATGGGGCATGCTGAGATACGAAAATCGTGCCATGGGCTGGCCTGAGACTTGTTCACTGCCTCCTGGTGGCACGTGCCCTGCGGTCTCAAAGAGGATCCTTCAGGGGCTGTGGGAGCATCAGGAGGTAGAGCAGGCAGCTGCCCAGGTCTCACACCTGCCCTCTCCACCCTTTCTGGCAGTGCCGCATTCGCCCCTCGGTGTTCAAGCCTACGGCGGGCAACGGGAAAGGCTTCCTGTCCATGCAGAGCCTGGCAGTCCACAAAGGCCAGAAGCTGTGGCGCAGCAATGGCAGCCTGCACACGCTGGCCTGCCACCCGCCCCTGAGCCCCGGGCCCCAGGCCAGCCAGGCCCGGGCACAGCTGCTGCACGCCCTCAGCCTCGATGAGGGCGGCCCTGAGCCCGAGCCCAGCCTGTCCGACTCCTCCAGTGGGGGTAGTTTTGGTCGCAGTCCTGGTACTGGCCCTGGCCCCTTCAGCTCCTCCCTGGGCCACCTTAACCACCTCGGGGGCTCCCTGGACCGGGCCTCTCGAGGACCCAAGGAGGCTGGGCCACCAGCTGTGCTGAGCTGCCTGCCCGAGCCACCACCGCCCTACGAGTTCTCCTGCTCCTCTGCTGAGGAGATGGGAGCCGTGCTGCCCGAGGCCTGCGAGGAGCTCAAGAGGGGGCTCGGCAATGAGGACGGCTCCAACCCCTTCACGCAGGTGAGGGGGCCCCTGCCCTGGAGTCCTGTTCTGTGCCTCAGCACTGGGGTACAGGCCAGAAAGAGGGGCCATAGCCAGCTCACCCACATGGCCATGGACACAAGAGAGCAAGAAAGAGGGGGCTGGCTCAGCTTCCTTCCCCTCCATCCCAGGTGGTGGGGATGTCATGTCACTGGGGGTCCTTGCCTTGGAGTTGTGTGGGAAGGAAGGAGAGAGGCTCCCTGGGAGGGCCATGTGATGGGGACACCTCACCCTAGAGGGCATCCCGGGTTAAAGCGCATGTGTGGCTGGGTCCTGTGGTGTAGGGGCACAGGATGCGATCAGTGGCTGGAGTATCAGGTGGAGCTCTGGGTCGCGTCTAGGGGGCAGGGCCACGGTGGATGCATCTCTTCCCCTTGACAGGTGCTGGAGGAGCGCCAGCGGCTGTGGCTGGCTGAGCTGAAGCGCCTGTATGTGGAGCGGCTGCACGAGGTGACCCAGAAGGCTGAGCGCAGCGAGCGCAACCTCCAGCTGCAGTTGTTTATGGCTCAGCAGGAGCAGCGGCGCCTGCGCAAGGAGTTGCGCGCTCAGCAGGGCCTGGCTCCAGAGCCTCGGGCCCCCGGCACCCTCTCAGAGGCTGACCCCAGTGCACGACCAGAGGAGGAAGCCCGATGGGAGGTGAGAGATGACACAGGGCTCCGAGAGTCTCCCATCTCCATTGCCGGTCCCTTCCTCTGCCTGCCCCCTCCCAAACCTGCTCCCCACACCCTACTTTGCTTGCGTCCTCCCCATCCCCCAGGTGTGCCAGAAGACAGCAGAGATTAGCCTCTTGAAGCAGCAGCTGCGCGAAGCCCAGGCGGAACTGGCCCAGAAGCTGGCGGAGATCTTCAGTCTGAAGACACAACTTCGGGGCAGCAGGGCACAAGCCCAGGCTCAGGACGCAGAGCTGGTCCGGCTGCGCCAGGCTGTGCGCAGCCTGCAGGAGCAGGCCCCTCGGGAGGAAGCCCCAGGCAGCTGTGAGACTGATGACTGCAAGAGCAGGGGCCTGTTGGGGGAGGCAGGAGGCAGCGAGGCCAGGGATGGTGCTGAGCAGCTGCGGGCTGAGCTGCTGCAGGAGCGACTTCGGGGCCAGGAGCAGGCGCTGCGCTTCGAGCAGGAGCGGCGGACTTGGCAGGAGGAGAAGGAGCACGTACTGCGCTACCAGCGGGAGATCCAGGGGGGCTACATGGACATGTACCGCCGCAACCAGGCACTGGAGCAGGAACTGCGGGCACTGCGGGAGCCCCCCACGCCCTGGAGTCCCCGGCTCGAGTCCTCCAAGATCTGAGGCCAGCAGAGCGAGCTGACAGCAGAAACACTGTCAGAAGGTGCCCTGAGACGGCCGGCTCAGCCTTCCCTTGCACTGATTGGGGTGGAACCTGCAGAGGCCAGGCCAGGGCTGGGGAGGCGCAAGGAGAGGAGGAATCCAGTGGGGCCGTGGGCTGGGTAGGGTGCCTTGGCAGGAGCCAGCACAAGGCCCTCCTGGCAGAGGAGCACCTAGGCAGGGCCCAGCCCTGCTTCCTGGAGTGGATGTGGCCCAGAGAAGGAGGCTGGGGGATCACCAGCCCCAGGGTCCCGAAGGGCAGGTCAAAGGGAGGCTGAAGACCTGGACTGGGGCCTTCCTCCATGGAAGGATGCTGGGGTGGGAACATTAGCCTCCCCCAGAATAAAACCACCGTTTTCTACCAGAGGCTCAGAATATGCTGAGCCTGTCCCTGACCTGAGACCAGAGGATGATGGATGGTCAGGATTGAGGCTGTTGACCTGGGCAGCAGCTCCTCCCATAGCCAGTGGTCAGTGGGAGGGTGTGCCCTGCACCCGTCTTCGTGGCCACGGGGCATGTATGTTGTGAGCAGAGGAATCCTACTCCTTGCCTCAGCCCCACACAGTTCCTTAGCTGCCGTGTGGGCTGGAATTCCTTTCTTTAGCACCAGTGGATTTTTCAGAAGGAACAATATCAGGGAATACCAAGAAAACAAAGGGCAAGTCAACCAGGGCATCTTGAGAACATGAAATGTCTTACTGGTGGGAAGGCTGGGCCCCAGGAGTATCCACAGGCTCAGGCCCTGCCCCTCCCAGAAGCCACCTCCTGTCTTCCTCCCTCCATAGGAGTGGGGGGCCCTAGAAGTGGAGGGGCCAGGAAGAACAGTATCCTTCCCCGCCCCTTGCTCTGCCTCATTCCCTGTTCGTAGGAAGGTGCAGGAGAAGAGGTGGGCAAGCTTATGGGTTTCTTGGTAAAGAACCTTTACCACAGCAAGGAATGGAAGCATTTCCCCATCAGCAGTGGGGCTCTGGGGCAATATTAAGTAGGGGTGAAATGTGACTGATTTGCATTCTGGAAAGCTCTCCAGGAGAAAGCCTTCCCCGCCCCGCCTTGCCTCTCTCCTGCACCAGGCTCTAGGACAGTCAGTCCTCCCAGATCCCTGCTGTCAGCTGAGGCTGGTCCCTAAAACCCACACTTGCCTCTGGCCTCTCACAGGCCTGGCTTGCCCTCTGGGCCTTTGCTCCCCGGCTGGGTGCCTGGCCTGGAACACAGCTTCAGTCTGGCTGTGCGAGTGGCGTCTCTCCCTTCCTTAAAGGAAGCTCAGCTTCCTTACACACTCATCGTTGGACCGGCTGCCGGGCATTGCGTGCTTACTGTGCGCCAGGGGCTGTGCTGGGCCCTTGTGAATGTGGGGCACAGGCTGAATTAGATGAGCTCCTGCCCCAGGGGGGCCTGCACACTGGTCAGCTCACCAGTCCCTTCCCTGACAGGGCAGCTCAGGGAACTTCGGAGAAGTTGTCTGCAGACAGCTACAGATCACTCCCTTTGGCTACCCTGGCCATGCCTGGCAGCCCCTCAGGGCCCACAGGGGGGTCTTGGTTGTGAAGTGGAGTTAGTGCACATGGATGTCGGGGGACGGGTGTGAGGCATGAGCTGGGAGACCCCGCCTTTTCAGGGCAGAGAGTGAGGCGTGTGCACTACCTGCTGTGGCGATGGTGTGTTTATGGCCATGTAAGTGGCAGGTGTGTGTAAAGATGTGCTTGTGGGTGGTGGGTGTGTCCGAGGGGGTGTGTTTGGGAGCCTGGCCTCCAAAAGCCAGCGTCTGGGTTGGAGACAGTGCAGGCCCCTTCTTGGCCCCACCCTCTACCCCATTCCTTCCTGTCAGCCCCAGCTTGTCTTGGCACTGGCCAGGCTGGGGTGGAGCCTGTGTCCCAGACAGATCCCGTAGGCCTATCTGAGACCCTTGCAGGCCCACACCTGAGCTCCTGTCTGCCTGAGGAGGGAAAGGGGGAGTGCCCAGGTCAGGCAGGCCAATCCTCTACACACCCCCTTGGTACCCATTCCCATTTCACAAACTCCTCCAAACCCCAAACGGAAATTTCTGAGACAATGGCTCCTCCAGAGGGCCCCTCAGAGCCAGGTGCTGGCCAGATGCCTTTATCACAGCCTCCATGGCCAGAGGCCCATCAGGCCAGGTGCCCACACACCTGGTGCCAGGGTCCACCTTGGTATTCCAGCTCTGCAGAACAGTTCCCCACCCAGCAATTAGGGAGCTGGGCTGGCCAGTACAGCCAGTGGGAGTGGGTGGGAGGTACCAAAACTTGGCAGGTGTGCCAGAAACCAAAGCCAGGCCCAGATGTAGGGGGAGGGCACAAGAGCTGAACCTGAACCTGGGGCGTCTCGGAGCTGGATCCCCGTCAGCTCATCCAGGCTGGACAAACCAGTTCCTGGGTCTCCCAGCCGGCTGGGTGGCTCTGGGGCCAACCGACCACAGGTGTCACTGATCACAGGTGTCACTGTAGTGGCTACCACCTCGGGGCAGCCCCTCCCTCCTGCTGGTGGGGCCTCAGGTTCCTAGCTGCCCTGGCTTAGCCTTCCCTGCAGCCCCTCCCCAGCAGGCTTGGTCCGGGCAGCCAGCTCTGCAGAAGGTGGCTGCCTTCTGGTGCTGGGCTCCCTGCCTCTGGGGCCTCCAGTCCTTCACTCAGTGTCATCCCTTCCAGCAGCTCCCTGGGCCCCTTGGTCCATCCCTTGAGGCTTCTGACACACTAGTGGCCTCTAGTCACTGATAGTGGTACCTCCTTCTTACCTTGGAGCCCTCTGAGCCCTCATCCTGCAGGCAGAGCCCCTCGGCGCTCTGAGAAACCTTCCCTGAACTCACCACCTCCCCTGCCTGGGCACTCCCTTCTCCCTGCGCCCACAGCCCCCATGCCTCTCTCCGTCAGCGCTTTCCGTGCTGCTGTAATTGTTGGTTTGCCTCGTCTCCTTTGAGCTGTGGGCATTGCCAGGGTAGAGTGGTGTCTTCCCCGCAACTCCAGAAGGCACTGGTGGGATGTGGAGTCAGGAGCAACCAGAGCCCCCCATACTAGAATGGGTTTGAGCTTGGGGTGGGGTGGATGGGGAAGAGACTTACTCCGAATGTTCGTTCAACATCCGTGGGCACCAGGTCTGTGGCAAGCACAGGGACTCCAGGACCAGCTGCCATTCGTTCCAGTGATGTATTCGGGGCCTTCTCAGGTGAGGAAGTCAAGCTGGCCAAGGTCCTCTGTCCCCTGCCCTGATGGGACTTAGCTGTGGGTGGGGGAGGGAGGCCGCTCCAAATAGCGACTGGGGCCAGGCAGGAGGAAAGGAGAGCAGAGGAGGATCCAGAAGTGCTCAGACAGAACTAGGGACAACAGAGGGGCCTCCGTGGTGGCGAGTGGGTCAGCAGAGCATGGAACAGGCAGAGGAAGCCTATCTGGGAGGCTGGGTGCATTTCTCTGAGACTAAGGGGATGTAGGTGTTGGGGTTTCTGCAAAGAGGGCCCAGGCCCTGCAGTGACGGTTCAGATATTGATAACCCATCCCCCTTGGAGGGTCGGGGCTTAGGCATCCATATTGGATTCAGAAAAGAACAAGAACGATGTTTCTTGCAACAAAACAAAAGTGATTATGTCACGAGAGGAGAGGCTGGAGGGCCATAGGAGTTCCCAGCTGGCTCACTCATCCGTCCAGGAGGTGGGGTCTCATGGTTTCATTTTGCTCTGGACCTACTTAGAGTTTTGATAAATGCAGAGTTATATAACGAACCCGACAATGAAGATACAGAATAGTTCTGTCACCCCCCAGCATTCTCCTGTGGCCCTCTAGTCCACCCCCCTGCCCCACCCCATCCCCTGGCAACCACTGATCTGCTTTCACAATAACTGTATGGGTTTTTTTATCTTTCCTTTTTTGTGCGCATTGTTTAATTCCTTTGCTCTAATATGTAATATTAGAACATATTACAAAGTAGCAAGAAAAATATGACACTGGTGTAAAAATAATCTACACCTCACAGAAAGAATGAAGAGCCAGAAATAGATTCTATTCTGTAGAAAATCTTACACAATAAAGGACTTCAAAACAAGGGTAAGGAAGGATTCTTTAACAAGAGGTGCTGGGATAACTGGATAAAAATTTGGGAAAAAAGTCATACCATGCGACACCCTTGCATTTATTTTTATTTTATTTTGAGATAGCGTCTCGCTCTGTCACCAGGCTGGAAGTACAGTGGCGCGATCTCGGCTCACTGCATCCTCTGCCTCCCGGGTTCAAGCAATTCTCCTGCCTCAGCCTCCCAAGTAGCTGGGACTACAGGCGCCCGCCACCACACCCTGCTAATTTTGTGTAATTTTAGTAGAGACGGGGTTTCACCATGTTAGCCAGGATGGTCTGGATCTCCTGACCTTGTGATCTGCCCGCCTCAACTTCCCAAAGTGCTCGGATTATGGGCGTGAGCCACTGCGATTGGCCCACCCTGCATTTATTGAGTTAAATTTTAAAAATCCTATCCTAGGAAATTGGTGTTGGGGCTCAGAAAATGATACCCCAAAGTATGGAGCTGTGGGAGGCTGAATGCTTTGAACTAAAGTCTCTGACCATTGCTCACTCCTCTTCCCTCCCAAAACCCTCCTGAAGCGCAGGGAGGGGCCTTCTCTAAAGTTATCTTTTGTTTCTAAGGGAAGTTCCTGCAGAAGGAATGCCATTGTCTTGAGCCCTTTCCCTAGCATCTCATAAAACATGGATGATTAACTCACAGGAAAGGATACTGAAGGTGATACCATCTCTTCTGAGGACTGAGCCACTTGAGAGGTTTTATCTGCATGACAAGACAGCCTTTGTTTGCCATGCATTTCCTCCCCTCAACCTCCTAGCATCTGTCGCCACCTCCTCCCAGAAACCTCAGGCCCCAGTTTTTGGAGCTCAAATGCTATTTAGACTTCATCAATCTGGCCCTTACTAGAGTCTCACATTTTGTGGGACTCCTGCGCATGTATGTAATACATTTGCATGCCTTTTCTCCTGTTCATCTGTCTACCGTCAGTTTTATTCCAGAGACTCAAATTATTGAAACTTCGGAGAATACAGGGAATGTTTAAAACTTCTACACTGACAAAAAGTTAATTCGATTACTACTGAATTAATGGGAGAATTGATTGCTTTGAAGGAATCCTCCCCATCCCTAACAAAAAACAAAAACACAATCCCTATGGGGAAAGACTGACAAAATCAACTATTTAATACAACTTGGTGCACACTTGAAAATAATATCAAGATGCAAGGATGGCCACATACTGGGGGAGAACCTCAACTTTGCTCACATCCTTCTCAGCTGTGAGGCAGGCCAAGGCTCCCGGAGAGGAAGTGGGGAAGCCTGGGGCATTTGCCAAAGCCTGTGAGGTCAGGTTGGCTGGGAGGCGGCTTGGGCCCCTTGGCCCCAGGCAAGGTTCAATCAACTCTCCACCCCAGTGGCTTCTGTTTGGGCCAGGGCCACCCAGGCTCCTCATGCTTGGGCAGGCATCTCTGGGATGTGCCATCCCAACGCCCCCGCGGGCACACAGTCCTGCTGTGGGCCTTCTCCCCTGCTATATATCATAAGGTTATTAAGCCACAGTTTCCTTATGTATATGTGGAGGACACTGGCTTCTTGATTATCTCTGAGTACCTCCTGTGTGCAAAGCCTGTGGTGTTGGCGATAAGGCAGTGATGAAGACAAAACGTGCGCCCAGTGGAGTTTTTTTGTTGAGACAGGGTCTCACTGTGTTGCCCAGGCTGGAGTGCAGCGGTGCAATCTTGGCTCACCGCAACCTCTGCCTCCCAGGCTCAAGTGATTCACCTGCCTCAGCCTCCCAAGTAGCTGGGATTATAGGCGCCTGCCACTACACCTCAACTTGGCTAATGTTTTTTGTATTTTGAGTAGAGACGGGGTTTCACCATGTTGGCCAGGCTGGTCTTGAACTCATTACCTCAAATGATCCAACTACCTTGGCCTCCCAAAGTACTGGAATTACAGGCATGAGCCACCGTGCCTGGCCCATGTTTGTTTGTTTTTGAGACAGGGTCTCTCACACTCTCTTATCCAGGCTGGAGTGCAGTGGCGCGATCACTGCTCACTGCAGCCTCGACCTCCTAGGCAGCCTCCCATCTCAGCCTCCCAAGTAGCTGGGACTACAGATGTGCGCCACCACACCCGGCTAACTTTTGTGTTATTTGTAGAGACAGGGTCTACCTATGTTGTCCAGACTGGTCTAGAACTCCTAGGCACAAGCATTCCTCCCTCCTCAGCCTCCTAAAGTGTTGGGATTACAGGCGTGAGCCGCCATGCCTGGCCCCAAAGAGGGTGATGGGAGTAGGGGCCAGAAGACAGAATGAATAAACATGCAAAATAACTTCAAGTCAAGTGCTATAAAGAAAACAGGTCGGCTGGGTGCGGTGGCTCACGCCTGTAGTCCCAGCACTTTGGGAGGCCGAAGCGGGCGGATCACGAGGTCAGAAATTCAAGACCAGTCTGGCCAGAATGGTGAAACCCCGTCTCTACTAACAATACAAAAAATTAGCCGGTCATGGTGGTGTGTGCCTGTAGTCCCAGCTACTCAGGAGACTGAGGTAGGAGAATTGCTTGAACCTGGCAGGCGGAGGTTGCAGTGAGCCAAGATTATGCCACTGCACTCCAGCGTGGGTCACAGAGCAAGACTCTGTCTCAAAGAAAGGAAAGGGAAAGGAAAGGAGAAAAGAAAGGAGAAAAGAAAAAAGAAAGAAAAGAAAAGAAGAAAACAAAACAAAACAGGGCAAGGCACGGTGGCTCACTCCAGTAATCTCAATACTTCCGAAGGCTGAGAGTGGAGGATCTCTTGAGGCCAAGAGTTCGCAACCAACTTGCGCGACATAGGGAGACCACGTCTCTATTTTGAAAAAAAAAACAAACAAAAAAAACCAGTAAGTTGTGCAAAGGGGAAGAAGAGGGGGGATGCATGGGGAGGCATGGAGGATTCAAGGGGAGGATGGCCTGGAATGAGGCCCAACCAAAAGGGAGCAGAAGTTGGCAACACAGATACCTAGCTTTTTCTCCAGGACTGCTCCTAGTCTCAGCATCTGAGGCCTGAGGAGGAGTGGGGACTTCTTTACTCTTTCCCTCTAGAGCAGAGGGTCTGGAAGGATAGAAAATTCAATCTAGGGCTGGGTGAGGTGGCTCATGCCTGTAATCCCAGCAATTTGGGAGGCTGTGGTCAGGAGTTCCAGACCAGCCCGGCCAACATGGCAAAATCCCATCTCTAAATACAAAAATTAGCCGGGCATGGTGGAGCATGCCTGTAATCTCAGTTACTCAGGGGGCTGAGGCAGGAGAATCGCTCGAAGCTTGGAGGTGGAGGTTGCAGTGAGCCGAGATCACACCACTGCACTCCAGCCTGGGCAACAGAGCAAGACTTCATCTCAAAAAAAGAAAGAAGAAAAAGAAAATTCAGTCCGGTCTTGGGTTTGGGGTCAGTGCCTGTTCTCTCCTCCCTAACCTTCACCCTTCCTCCTTAGGAAGGATGGGCAGGTCCCATCTTCTCCCCTTCCCCACTTCCCCAGGACAGCGACCAACAGAGGGCGGCAGGGTAGTGCTGGACCCGCTCGTCCGCAGAACCGAATTCTGCTGAATACCCAGTGGGCAGATTAAGTTCGGGACATGGGGACCAGCAAGGCCGGGACGGGAAAGACGAGTTTTCTGTGTTTTTTAAGCGGAGTCTCACTTTGTCGCCCAGGCTGGAGTGCAATGGCATGATCTCGACTCACTGCAACCTCCGCCTCTTGGGTTCAAGCGATTATCCTGCCTCAGTCTCCCGAGGAGCTGGGACTATGAGACTACAGGTGCCCGCCACCGCGCCCGGCTAATTTTTGTATTTTTAGTAGAGACGGGGTTTCACCGTATTAGCCAGGATGGTCTCGACCTCCTGACCTCGTGATCCTCCCACCTCGGCCTCCCAAAGTGCTGGGATTACAGGCGCCAGCCACCGCGCCCGACCTGGAGTTTTCTTTTTTTTAAGTATCACTTGGTATTTCAAGAGCGCACCGCGGGCACAGCCCAGTTACCCCGCTCACGGCCCCCGCGCCGCCCTCACTGAGCTGGGCGGGCAGCGCTGCAGGCGTAACCACTTGGGGCTTCTGACCCGGGAGCCAGGCGCTGGGTTGAGTGCGGGGCCGACGCCTCCTCTGCTGGGTGGGGAACCCGCCCGCCGGCGAGGAGCGGTCGCGGCCAGCGGCTTCTGCCGACTGGGAGGCCCGCGGCCCGGCCGGAGGGACTTGGAACCTGGAGGCGACCAGGCGCGACCCCCTAAAGGACTACAGGTGCGGCTTTTCTGGCCATCGCCCTGTTCCCGCGGGCGACTCCACTCGGCACGCGCGGCGGGGAGGCTCGGCGGCCGGACGCAAAGCTGCGGGCTCGTGGGACGGCCACCCCTCCACGAAACCGCCAGTGGGCGGGCCCAGGCCGCCGATCGACCGCCCTGGCTTCCGGTTCCGATGACAGTGGCGCCGGAAGCCGGGGCCGGGGCTGCGGGGCGAGGTGAGAGCGCGCGGGCTTGGGGCCGGCAGGTGCGGGCCGAGGGCGGGCACGGCGGCCGGCAGAGCTGAGGCCCGCGGCGGGGAAAGCTCGGCCGGCCTCCCGGGTCCCACCCTTCTCCGGATTCCCTGCTATCCACGACTAAGCCCCGGACAGTCTGCCCTTGGGCTTGTTCTCTTCTCAGTTATCGGCCCCGGGCCGGGAGCTGGAGTCCCAGACTCAGGTCCCGGCCCAGCCCCCGAAGAGCCGCCTCAGCCGGGGGAGTAGCTCGGACTCAAACGTCCCGTCCTCGTGCGACCGCGCTGGGTCGGAGGTGAGCAGGTGCGCACCGGGCTCGGCAGGGCTTTGGGGCAGGGTCTTTGGAAGGATGACTAGGAGTTTCCTGTCGCTTGCATGTTAATGCGGGTCAAACTCCCAGTAGGCGCTGCTGTCCAGGGAAAATGATGGGCTTTTTCCTCCCTCCAGTTTTGGTTAATGAGAAAAGAAAGAAACTTCAAGTAGGGCTGTGTGGTAAAAAAAAAAAAAAAAAAAAAAAAAAAAAAAAATGGAAGAGGGCGATATGACAGGGTAACTGGTGTGAGGGTGGGGCAGAGGGGTCAGCATTAGATACTGTGGTCTAGCAGAGCGGCTCTGAAGACGTGACATTTGCGTTGAGACCCAAATTAGGAGGAGGGTATGGGAAGATATGGGGAGAGAGTGGTCCAGGCAGCGGGAACAACCAGTGCGAAGGCCCCGGGGCAGAAATCGACTGGGAGTATCGTCAGGGAACAGAAAGAAAGCTAGTGTGGCTGGAGTATGGTAAGAAAGGGAAAGAGTGGTAGGAGATGAGGTCGGAGAGTTGGGGTTTCCTCACGTAGAGCTTGTAGGTCATAGAAAGGAACGTGGAGTTTTTTCTAAGTACAGTGGAAATCTTTTGGTTTTAAGAAGAGGAGTGACATGTAGGGTAGAGAATAGATGGAGATGGCGGCTGCAAAAGTCTAAGAATTGGCTGGGCACGGTGGTTCTCGCCTGTAATTCCAGCACTTTGGGAGGCTGAGGCTGGCAGATGGCTTGAGCTCAGCACTTCAAGACCAACCTGGCCAACATGGTGAAACTCTGTCTCTCCAAAAAATTAGGCCTGGTGCAGTGGCTCACGCTTGTAACCCCAACACTTTGGAAGGCCGAGGCGGGAGGATCACTTGAGGCCAGGAGTTCAAGACCAGCCTGGCCAACGTGGTGAAACCCCATCTCTACTAAAAATACAAAAAACAGGTCTGGTGGCAGGTGCCTGTAATTCCAGCTACTTAGGAGACTGAGGCAGGAGAATCGCTTGAAACTGGGAAGCGAAGGTTGCCATGAGCCAAGATCATGCCACGAGACTCCATCTCAAAAACAAACAACAAAAAAATTAGCCAGGTGTGGTGGGGAGAGAGGGAAGAATAGGGACAAAAGGGAATACATAAATAAATACAAAGGAGAAAAGGCCCTGCATGGACCAATTAAATGTGTCATAAACTCAGGAGTGTTCATGGGGGGACTACATGGTGCACTTGTAGTGCCAGCTTCTTGGGTGGGGGGCTGAGGTGAGAGGATCACTTGAGCCCAGGAGGTCGAGGCTGCAGCGAGCCCTGATTGTACCACAGCTCTCTGGCCTGGGCAACAGATTGAGACCCTGTCTCTCTCTCTCTTTTTTTTTTTTTTTAATTTTTAAGCAACCCTAGTAACTGAAGAGACCCTGCCTCAAAAAAAAAAAAAGCATTAAGAATTGAGTCAATGGAGGTTGTCTAATCTTTGTCAGGCAAAAGGAACCTTTGTGATTTGCTCAAACTTCTTTTCTCCCTGCACAGGAGCCCCTTGTTTCAGGATGCCAAATACTCCAGGATAAACCTCCATGCATGCCATCATGGAGATTTAATATTTCACTCATGTCTCTTTCTACCCACTCCTACACGTTTGAGCTCAGGCTGTCTAGGGCGAAGTTACGAAATGGATGTGTCATTTAATCAGCAAATGTGTTGTTGTTGTTGTTGTTGTTGTTGTTTTTGAGACGGAATTTTTGCTCTTGTTGCCCAGGCTGGAGTGCAATGATGTGGTCTTGGCTCCCTGCAACCTCCACCTCCTGGTTCAAGCGATTGTCCTGCCTCAGCCACCTGAGTAGCTGGGATTACAAGCGCGTGCCACCACACCTGGGTAATTTTTGTATTTTTAGTAGAAACGAGGTTTCACCATGTTGCTCAGGCTGGTCTCAAACTCTTGACCTCAGGTGAGCCACCTGCCTCAGCCTCCCAAAGTGCTGGAATTACAAGCGTGAGCCACTGCACCCGGCCAATCAACAAATTTTATTTTTTTTTTGAGATGGAGTCTCGCACTGTCTTCCAGGCTGGAGTGCAATGGCGTGATCTCGGCTCACTGCAAGCTCTGCCTCCAGGGTTCACGCCATTCTCCTGCTCCATCCAGCCTCCCGAGTAGCTGGGACTACAGGCGCCCACCACCTCGCCCGGCTAATTTTTTGTATTTTTTTAGTAGAGATGGGGTTTCACTGTGTTAGCCAGGATGGTCTCGATCTCCTGACCTCATGATCTGCCCGCCTTGGCATCCCAAAGTGTTGGGATTACAGGCGTGAGCCACCGCGCCCAGCCCCAATCAACAAATGTTTACTGAGCATCTGCCATGGACCAGGCCCTGGTCTGGGCACCGAGCGGGAGAATGGACAAGACTGCACTCCAGCCATTGAGCAGCTCACAGACCAATGGGGGAGGCCGACGTGGACAGGCCGTTACTGTGCTGCAGTGGTTGAGGACTCAGATGGGTGTGGTATGGCCACTCCTGCCAGGTTATGAAGCAGAAAAAGAGGCAGGGAGATTTCACTGAGGGCTCAAGGGAGGTGATAATTTAACTACAGCTTACGTACTCTATACAAAGAAGTGCAGAGGGCGCTCTAAAAATAGGAACAACTTGTGCAAAGGAAGCAAATATGTAATTGCAAAGGGCTTATATGTCAACCATGGCAGTGTTGGGCACAAGGTAACAGGATCTGGTGTGTGTTTCGGAGGGTCATCCTGGTGGATAATTTCTGTATATGTGAGACCTTGGGGAGGAAGGCTTAGGACCCGTGGACATGAAATTTCAATCATCAGTACTTCTGTTAATCATGAAGTTTGTCAAAGACAAACACAATTCCTTGTGCCTGGTGCAGATGACTGACTATGATTCAGGCGGAGTGGCTTGCTCTGGACAGACTGAATTAACTTCCTGGATTTTTTGGAAAGAATACCCGCAAACAGTTCTGTTTTCTCAGTTCACTTATTTTATTTTTAAAAATTTGGCCAGGTGATTTGGCTCACACGTGTAAATCCCAGCGCTTTGGGAGGCCAAGGCAGGTGGATCACTTGAGGCTAGGAGTTTGAGACCAGCCTGGCCCAAATGGCGAAACCCCGTCTTTACTAAAAATACAAAAATGAAAAAAAAAAAAAATGAGCCAGGTGTGGTGGCGCACCTGTAATCCCAGCTACTTGGGAAACCAAGGCATGAGAATTGCTTGAACCCGGGAGGTGGAGGTTGCCAGTGAGCCAAGATAGTGCCACTGTACTCCAGCCTGGGCAACAGAGCAAGACTGTCTCCAAATAACACAAACAAAAAAAGTACTGAGTTAATCACACTCCTCAGGGTGACACTTACTGGTCCATGCAGGGCCTTTTTCTCCTTTGTATTTATATTCCCTTTTGTCCCTATTCTTCCCCCATCTTCTCACCACAGGAAACCATTCTGATGTGTTTGGTGTATATCTTCTTTTTGTTTTTTTTGAGACAGGGTCTCACTCTGTTGCTCAGGCTGGAGTGCAGTGGCATAATCATGACTCACTGCAGCCTTGATGTCCCGGGCTCAAGCAATCCTCCCTCCCACCTCAGCCTTCTGAGTAGCTGGGACCACAGGCATGTGCCACCATGCCCAGGTAAATCTGCCATGTTGCCCAAGCTAGTCTCGAACTCCTGAGCTTAGCAGTCTGCCTGCCTTGACCTCCCAAAATGCTGAGATTACAGATGCGAGCCACTGCTCCTGGCCTATATGCATGCATATATATATATATATATAATTTTTTTTTTTTTTTTTTTTGAGACGGAGTCCTGCTCTGTCTCCCAGGCTGGAGTGCAGTGGTGCAATCTTGGCTCACTGCAAGCTCTGCCTCCCCAGTTCACATCACTCTCCTGCCTCAGCCTCCCGAGTAGCGGGGACTACAGGAGCCCGCCACCACACCCGGCTAATTTTTTGTATTTTTTTAGTAGAGACGGGGTTTCACCGTGTTAGCCAGGATGGTCTCGATCTCCTGACCTCGTGATCCTCCCGTTTCAACCTCCCAAAGTGCTGGGATTACAGACGTGAGCCACCATGCCCGGCCGCATATATTTTTAATTTACATAAATGGATTCTGCCTAGACCTCATTTTTTTCCACCTCAGTGCCATGTGTGGATCTTACTGATGTTGCTCTGGGTATATTTGGGACGCACTTTCTAAATGTTCCACAGGTTTCCATAGATGCATCCCCCACATTTTACTTACTTGATTCCTCTAGTGATAAGGTCCCTAGATTGTTTCCTACTCCTTGCCACAATGCAATCCTGTACCATCTCCTTCCTCAACTTTGTAAATACAATTTTATTGCTTCTCATAAAGGCAATTTTATTGCCTTTTGGCTAACATCAAGTGTAGTAAATACAATTTCAAGATGCTGATTTGAGCTTGCCTTTGATAAGCCTGGTAGCTCTTGGGGTCTGACAGGCCGGATTGTTTGACCTTCATGAGGTCCTGGCTTTTTTGAGCCATGTTTATTTTTGATAAATATATCAAAATGTTTGATATGTTTATTTTTGAAAAATTGTGATTCTAGTTCCCAGACACTCTTGGCCAACATTCTAGTGTCCTGCCGTCTTCCCTAGTTGATCATTCTCATGAGCTCTGTGGTTAATTTTCTGTTTCTCATCTTCATTAATGGTTGCTGTACACTCATTCCAACACAGATATTTGCTGCTTTCCTTTCCTGGTGAAACAGTGGCCTGTGAAGCTGGTCCTGGGAGTGCCTGTGATGTGAAGTACTTAGAGAAGGACTCCCAGGTCAGAGCCAGACTGTCTGGCTTCAGTTCCCAGCTCCTCCACTTCCCAGATGCCTGACCTTGGGCAACTGATTTAATCTTTGTGTCTCATTTTCTCGTCTGCAAAGTGGGTCTAATCATCGTACCTACCTCATAGTGTTTTCATGAGCATTAGGTAAACGAATTAATGTATGCAGTCATTAGAGCAGTGCCTGGCACAGAACAGGCTCCTATTTGGAATGTCAGCTGTTAACAATAGCAATAATAATAATTACATCATTTCAGATAGGAGACCCTGTTATATTTTGCCATAATGGATCACATCCAGTTGCAGGATGTTTGTACAGAGGGGATGGGGGGGGTGGCTTAGCTTCTGGACTCCGTGACTATAGATTCCAGTGTAATAGCATTCGCTGTAAGGAAAGAGGGAATAAACACAGCCCCCAAGGCCCTGGGTGCCATTTCACTATCACTTGTTCCCTGTCAGGTTGGGTGACAGTGGCTACAGATGGGCCAAGGTGCTGAGGCCGGGACTCATGCTGGTGGGAATGAGTGAAGAGAGCCTGTGAAACTGGGAAGATCTTGGTGGTCACCTTGGACATAAGATTCTCTTTCTCTTTCTGATGTTCCTCCGTACCCTTCTAGAGAATGGGCAATGGGCTAGATTTGAATCTTTCAGAGGGAAATGTGACAGAACCCTCTCATTTCAAATCTCCTAGATGGAAGGATGGGGAAGGAAATCAGCTGTGTCACAGACATTCTGAGATTTGCCCACATGTTCAGTGTCAAAGGCTTCTCTGAAATGGAAAGGAGCAGTGGCCCAGGGTAGAAAGGACAAGGAAGCCCCAGTGGTAGGGAGAGGAGACAGGACAAGAAAAGTCAACTTTCTTTCAATGGTCTAATGAGGAGGGAAGCTGGTATTGCAGCAAGAGAGGTTCTGGTCTGGTTGGGGAGGCAGGCCCAGTGACCAAAACTGAAATAGAAGGGTGCAAAGTGAGAGTAGAGGGAGCTAGGTGGGCACAGGCTAGAGACAGCTGCTGAAGATGCTGACGTCTGAGCTAACTCAGAAGTGATGGGCCAGCCTCTCAAGTATTCGAGGAGGTAAGGGTGATGGAGAGCAGGCCAGGTGAGGAAGCAGCATGTACCAGGGCACGGGGCTATGAGAGAGCAAGGGTTCTGTGGCTGTCCTCAGGTGCGCAGCGGGTGAGGGTGAGGCAGGGGTGGTAGGCAAGCCCGTCAGGCCGGCATGGTTGGCAGTTACTCCCCAAGCTGTGTTTCCAAATATCAGCCACTCAAGGACGGCCTTTATGGCTTATGTTACTGTAGTACATGGAAAAGCAGTTCCTTTAACTGTAAGAATGTGGCCATAATGACTCTACGAAAACACATGGGCCAGGCATGGTGGCTCATGCCTATAATCCCGGCACTTTGAGAGGCCAAGGCAGAAAGATTGTTTGAGCCCCAGGAGTTGGAGACCAACCGGGGCAACACAGGGAGACCCCGTCTCTACAAAAAAAAATTTTAAATTAGACAGGTGTGGAAGCACATTCCTGTGGTCCCAGCTAGTCAGGAGGCTAAAGTGGGAGAATCCCTTGGGCCTGGGGGGTCAAGGTTGCCATGAGCTGAGATAGTGCCACTGCACTCTAGCCAGGGCAACAGAACAAGAGCCTGTCTCAAAAAAAGAAAATACATACGTGTAATATGATGTTATGCAGTATGTGGATTTCTAGTTAGATAGTATTGCCAGCTAAGGGCTCTGTGAGGCCTGCTCTCTATTCTGATTTAAAAGGGAATGAACAAAGATTAAGGCATGAAAAGAGTTGAAAATGGAATAATTTTCTCATCATGATTCAGAAAAACCCCGTCCTCACACCAGCCTGCATCCTCCACTGGAGTGAGGAGATGGGATGTTACATGCTTACCAAAACCTATGTTTTGGTAAGCAGGGAACATTGATACATGATGTGGGAATGGTGAGAGGGATCTGAAGAGGTGGTCTGAGCACCCTGCCTGCCATGCCACCGTGGCCCAAATGGGGCCTGACCCAGCTGACCCTTCCCAGGCTGAGGCCACCATGGAGCAGTGTGCGTGCGTGGAGAGAGAACTGGACAAGGTCCTGCAGAAGTTCCTGACCTACGGGCAGCACTGCGAGCAGAGCCTGGAGGAGCTGCTGCACTACGTGGGCCAGCTGCGGGCTGAGCTGGCCAGTGCAGGTGGGTGGCCACCCTTGCAAGTGCCCTGTGACAGCCTCCCTGAGGACATGGGAGACCCGAAGCTACTGAGTGACAGGGTTCCGGAAGGAAGATGATGAGGATATTGGTACCAGCATCTCTAGGCCTCCTTGAAACCGGGTAATGACAGTCTCTGAACTATTTCAAAAAGCCCAACAGAAATGATTAATTTACCTGAGATGATTCCCATTTACATTTTGTTTTCAACTTACTTTTCTATTTTTAACTTTTTTCTTTTCATTATATATATATATATATATATATATTTTTTTTTTTTTTTTTGTGGAGACAATGTCTATGTTGCCTAGGCTGGTCTTGAACTCCTAGGGGCTCAAGTGATCCTCCTGCCTCAGCCTCCCTAAGTGCTGGGATTATATGCGTGAGCCACCATGCCTGGCCTATTTTTAGCTTTTAAGATTTTAAAGATAATTTTAAATTTAGAGACCAGTTCCAAGAATAGTATAAAGAACTGATATATACCCTTTACTTGGATTCACCACCTGCTCATATGTTGCCATATTTGCCGTTATCATTACTTTTTAACCATTTGAAACTAAGTTGTAGATAACATAGCCCCAAGCCTTCAGTGTGTATTTCCTAAAATCAAGAGCATTCTCTTGCATAAAAACAGCATACTTATTGAACCCAGAAATTGCCAGGCGCAGTGGCTCATGCCTGTAATCCCAGCACTTCGGGAGCCCAAGGCGGACAGATCACCTGAGGTCAGGAGTTTAAGACCAGCCTGGCCGACATGGCAAAACCCCTTCTCTACTAAAAATACAAAACTTAGCTGGGCATGGTGGTGGGCTGCAGTGAGCAGAGGTCACGCCACTGCACTCCAACCTGGCCAACAGAGCGAGACTCCATCTCAAAAAAACAAAATAAATAAATAAATAAATCCAAGAAATGAAACATTGATATAATATTGCCTAGTAACTATACTTTACATTTCTTTCTTTTTTTTTTTTTTTTTGAGATGGAGTCTCACTGTTGCTCAGGCTGGAGCGCAGTGGTGTGATCTCACCTCAGCTGCAACCTCCACCTCCCGGGTTCAAGCGATTCTCGGCCTCAGCTTCCCGAGTAGCTGGGATTAAAGGCGCATGCCACCACCTGCAGCTAATTTTTGTATTTTTTAGTACAGACGGGGTTTTGACACGTTGGCTAGGCTGGTCTTGAACTCCTGACCTCAAGTGATCTGCCTGCCTCAGTCTCCCAAAGTGCTAGGATTACAGGTGTGAGCCACCACACCCAGCCAATGTAGTTCACATTTCAATTTTGCCATTGTTCCAGGAATTTTTTTTTTTTTTTTTTTGGAAACAGAGTTTTGCTCTCATTGCCCAGGCTGGAGGGCAATGGTGCAATCTTTGCTCACTGCAACCTCTGCCTTCCAGGTTCAAGGGATTCTCCTGCTTCAGCCTCCCAAGTTGCTGGGATTACAGGCCTGTACCACCATGCCTGGCTAATTTTTTTTTTTTTTTTGTATTTTTAGTAGAGATGGGGTTTTGCCACGTTGGCCAGGCTGGTCTCAAACTCCTGACCTCAGGTGATCCACCTGCCTTGGCCTCCCAAAGTGCTGGGATTACAGGTGTGAGCCACCATGCCTGGCTGTCCCAGGAATTTTCATAAAGCATTTTGATTTCCAGTCCAGGAACCAATCCAAGATCACACACTTCATTTCGTTTCTCCTGTCTAATCTTTAGTTTTTTTAATCTGGGACATTTCTTCTGTCTTCCTTTATCTTTCATGACATTGGTATTTTTGAAGCATTAAAGCCAATTTTGCAGAACATGTCTCAATTTGGAGTTGTCTGATGTTTTCTCATTACTTAGGTTTTGCATTTTTGCCAGGAGTACTTCAGAAGTGATTTGTTTCTCAGTGCATCACATTGGAAGACACAAGATGTTGGTTTATTGCATTATTGCTGTTGTTCACTTTTATTTTGGAGACAGGGTCTCACTTTGTTGCCCATGCTGGAGTGCAGTGGCATGATCTTGGCTCACTGCAGCCTTGACCTCCTGGGCTCAAGTGATCCTACCACCTCAGCCTCAGGAGTAGCTGGGACCACAGCAATACACTACCACGCCCAGCTAATTTTTTTTTATTGTAGAGATGGGGTCTCCCAGGGTGGTGTTGAACTCCTGGGTTCAAGTGATCCTCCTGTGTAGCCTCCCAAAGTGCTGGGATTATGATCCACTGCACCTGGCCTCATCTTCACTTTGATCACTTAGTTAAGATGGTATCTGCTAAGTTTTTCCACTGTAAAGTTCCTAATTTTTCTTTGTAATCACTAAGTAGTTTGTGGGCTGTAATCCTAGCACTTTGGGAGGCTGAGGCGGGCAGATCACTCGAGCCCAGGAGGTCAAGACCAGCCTGGTCAACATGGCAAAACCAATTAGCCAGGCATGGTGGCACATGCCTGTAGTCTCAGCTACTTGGGAGGCTGAGGCATGAGAATCGCTTGAACCCAGGAGGCAGAGGTTGCAGTGAGCCAAGATTGCACCACTGCACTCCAGCATGGGTGACGGAACGAGACTGTCTCAAAAAAAAAAAAAAAAAAAAAAAAAAAAAAAAAAAACACAACTAGTGGTATGTGGGAGATACTTTGATACCCTATAAATGTCCTGCTCTTTACCAAATTTCAGCCTCTACTCGTTTTACTATCCATTAATGATTGTTGTGTGAATTATTACTAAGCTATCTGCAACATGGTGATTTTTCCTGCTTTGTCATTCTTTATACATTTATTAGTTGGCATTCAACTGTAAAGCTTTCCCTTCTCCTTTCATTATTATCACTTTACACTCATATTCTTATTGTATTCAATAGGTTATAATCCATTACGGTTATTTAATGTAATGTTCAAATTGTCTTAGGTCTGACCAGCGGGAGTCCCTGGTTCCTATGTCTTTTTTAAAAACTGAGCTACAATTCACTTACCATTAAACTCACTCTTTTAAAGTACAACTCTGGCCGGGTGCAGTGGCTCATGCCTGTAATCGCAGCACTTTGGGAGGCTAAGGCAGGTGGATCACCTGAGGTCAGGAGTTTGAGACCAGCCTGGCCAACATGATGAAACCCTGTCTCTACTAAAAATACAAAAATTAGCTGGGCGTGGTGTCGCATACCTGTAATCCCAGCTACTCGAGAGGCTGAGGCAGGAGAATCTCTTGAACTCGAGAGGTAGAGGTTGCAGTGAGCCAAGATTGCGCCAAGGCTGGACTGCACTCCAGCCTGAGCGACAGAGCAAGACTCTGTATCCAAATAAATAAATAAAGTACAACTCTGGATGGGCATGGTGGCTCATGTCTGTAGTCCCGGCACTTTGGGAAGCTGAGGCAGGTAGATCACTTGAGTCCAGGAGTTCGAGACCAGTCTGGGTAACATGGTAACTCCGTCTACCAAAAATACAAGTATTAGCCAGTCTCATAACCCGGTCTTAAAATAAATAAATACATACATACATAGATGAAAATTTAAAAAATAAAGTACAACTCAGTGGTTTTCAGCATATTTACAGAATTGTACAATCTTCACCACTATCTAATTTCAGAACATTTTCATCACCCCCAGAAGAAACCTAACCCATTAACTATCTCTCCATTCCTCCCTCTCCCTAGCCTCTGGCAACCACTAATCTCTTTTTTGTCTCTATAGATCTGCCTATTTTGGACAGTTCATATAAAAGGAATCATATCACATGTAGCCTTTTGTGTCTGGCTTCTTTGATTAATGTGACCTTTTCAAGGCTTATCTATGTTGTAGCCTGTATCAGCACTTCATTCCTTTCTATGGCTGAATGACCGTCCATTGTATGGATGTGCCATATTCTTCCACTGATTGATGGACATTTGGGTTGTTTCCACCTTTGGGCTATTATAAATATCACTGCTATGAATATTCACTTACAAGTGTTTGTGTGGACATATGTTTTTATTTATTTTGGTGTATACTTAGGAGTGGAATTGCTGGATCCTATGGTAACTCTATGTTTAACTTCACAGTTAAACAGAACCCTATGCCTGCTGTAGTGCGTGAGTTAAAATAAACACTTGGCCCATAGTAAGTGCCAAATCATCTTCATTTCACTATAATTTTACAGATGAGGAAATGAAGGCTTCCAGAGGTGAACTGGCTTTTCCCATTTGACCAGTTCCAAGTCAGACAGTTAAAAAGTGGCAGGACCTGGAAGAGAAGCTAGTTCTTTCACCCTGGCATTTAGGGCTGTCTCCTGGGCCACGGGGCTGGCATTTAGAATAGAGGAGGCAGAGCTAAGGTCTGCTGCCAAGGCAGGTGCCCCAGTCTGCCTCCTCTGTGTCCTTATTCCACTTCCTCTGCAGCCCTCCAGGGGACCCCTCTTTCAGCCACCCTCTCTCTGGTGATGTCACAATGCTGCCGGAAGATCAAAGATACGGTGCAGAAACTGGCTTCGGACCATAAGGACATTCACAGCAGTGTATCCCGAGTGGGCAAAGCCATTGACAGGGTGAGCACATGGCTGGCTCCAGGCCTGGGCTGAGAGTACCCTGAAGCTGGGATGTACAAGGACTCGAAGGAGAGCCAGCAAGAGTGCCCACATCACCAGGCCCTGTCTCTCCTCCTTTGTCAGAACTTCGACTCTGAGATCTGTGGTGTTGTGTCAGATGCGGTGTGGGACGCGCGGGAACAGCAGCAGCAGATCCTGCAGATGGCCATCGTGGAACACCTGTACCAGCAGGGCATGCTCAGCGTGGCCGAGGAGCTGTGCCAGGTACAGCCGGGCCGGGCAGGTGCTGACAACCTGCCTGCTCTGCCTTTCACCTGCTAGTTTTCAGTATATGAAGTCCCTGCCATTCTTCAATTCCGTTTATTTCCTAAAGGAAATCAGCGCCTCTGCCAGAAGTAGAAGGTAGCTTTAAAAACGTATATGATGAAAAGAGAAGTTACTCATTTCTAGTTAGAGTTGGTTGCCAGCCAGGGTTCAGAGCTGAGGCCTCATATCCCTTTATTGAAAAGGGAGATGGATGAGTGAAATGACAAAGTAGTACTTGTTAGGTGTTAAAGACACACTGGTGGTAAAAGTAAAGATTTTCCCTACTGTACTAGGAGGATTGAAGAGGAATAATTTTCTCGCCATGCAACTCCGTGTGTAGCCTGGGGACTGTCTCCACTGCTACAGTTGTAGGGTGGGGTTTGCAGTCCGCACTCTGGAGGTCAGCATGTCTACTCAGCCTCCCCAGGATCGAGATGGGAACAAGAGAGGCCCAAGTGGCTGGCACGAGACCAAGCTCCTCAAGCAAAGCCCAGCTCTCTCTGGCCTGTCTTTGGCGGGTGAGCTTTTATTATGTGCACAGCAGAGAACTTTGGAAACACCATCTTGCAGTGGTGGGATCTCTTCTCTCTCTCCTTATAGGAATCAACGCTGAACGTGGACTTGGATTTCAAGCAGCCTTTCCTAGAGTTGAATCGAATCCTAGAAGCCCTGCACGAACAAGACCTCGGTCCTGCGCTGGAGTAAGGAGGCCCTTGGGTGGGCCAGCAGCACTCTGCTCTCCGACCTCTCAGGGCACAGGGCTTGACTGCGGTCTTCAGTTCACCCAGATGTACTTGACTTGCCTCCAGCCCTGTCTCAAGAGCCTCACACAGGCTTTTGGGGCCCTCCTCTCAGGTCCTGGCTCTCAGGTCCTAGCCCCCAGCAGCTCTACACTAAACTGGCCCCTTTCTTCCCAGATGGGCCGTCTCCCACAGGCAGCGCCTGCTGGAACTCAACAGCTCCCTGGAGTTCAAGCTGCACCGACTGCACTTCATCCGCCTCCTGGCAGGAGGCCCGGAGAAGCAGCTGGAGGCCCTCAGCTATGCTCGGCACTTCCAGCCCTTTGCCCAGCTGCACCAGCGGGGTGAGTGCCCAGGGGGCTGGGGTTGTGCTGCCTGGCCTGACACATGTCTGGATATGGTGGGTTACATCAGGCTCCAGTCCCTGCGCCCATGCAGATGCCTCTCCCCAACTAGAAACTTCTCTGACCCCTCATTGTGTCTGGGATGAACTCTAGGCTCCTCCTCTCTCACATCTGCCATACCTTTAGTTTTTTTTTTTTTTTTTTTTTGAGATGGAATTTCGCTCTTATTGCCCAGGCTGGAGTGCAATGGCGCAATCTTGGCACACCGCAACCTCTGCCTCCCAGGTTCAAGCAATTCTGCCTCAGCCTCCCGAGTAGCTGGGATTACAGGCATGCACCACCACACCTGGCTAATTTTGTATTTTTAGTAGAGGCGGGGTTTCTCCATGTTGAGGCTGGTCTTGAACTCCTGACCTCAGGTGATCCGCCCGCCTTGGCCTCCCAAAGTGCTGGGATTACAGGCATGGGCCACTGCGCCCGGCCGTACCTTTAGTTTATAGCTTCAGCGCAGCCCACCCAGGGTCCTCGTGCCTGCTGTGCGCCACACCACACTCAGAGCCCCACCTGTTACGCCTTGTGTGCCTCCCTGACATGGTTGGCCTATGGAAAAGTCCTTTAAAAAAAAAAAGGCGGGGCGCTCACACCTGTGATCCCAGCACTTTGGGAGGCTGAGGTGGGCGGATTACGAGGTCAGGAGATCAGGACCATCCTGGCTAACACGGTGATACCCCGTAGCTACTAAAAATATAAAAAAAGCCGGGCGTTGTGGCAGACGCCTGTAGTCTCAGCTACTGAAGCAGGAGAATGGCATGAAGCCGGGAGGTGGAACTTGCAGGGAGCCGAGATCGCGCTACTGCACTCCAGCCTGTGCAACAGAGTGAGACTCCATCTCAAAAGAAAAAAAAAGAAACTTGTCTGGGCGCGATGGCTCATGCCTGTAATCACAGCACTTAGGGAGGCCAAAGCAAGGGGCGAATCACTTGAGCTGGAGACCAGCCTTGGCAACATGGCGAAGCCCTGCCCCTGCTCCCATCTCTACAAAAAGGAAAATGAAAAAGACTCAATTGAGCACTCTTCCTGTCATGCTAGAATTTCCAGACCTGGAATCTGAGTCTCACCTATGCTTACGTGTAGTAACCTGTACTAACCTGTTTTTTTAGTTCCACTCATATTTATTAAATTTTATCTCAAAATAAATATGTAAACCAAGCCATGATTTTATTTATTATTTATGAGACAAAGTCTCACTCTGTTGCCCAGGCTGGAGTGCAGTGGCGTGATCCCGGCTCACTGCAACCTCCATCTCCCGGGTTCAAGCAATTCTCCTGCCTCAGCCTCCTGAGTAGCTGGGATTACAAATGCCTGACTCTGGCCGGCACAGTGGCTCACTCCTGTAATCCCAGCACTTTGGGAGGCCAAGGTGGGTGGATCATGAGGTCAAGAGATCAAGACCATCCTGGCCAACATGGTGAAACCCCATCTCTACTAAAAATACAAAAAATTAGCCAGGTGTGGTGGCGGGCGCCTGTAGTCCCAGCTCTTCAGGAGGCTGAGGCAGGGGAATCACTTGAACCTGGGAGGCGGAGGTAGCAGTGAGCTGAGATTGCGCCACTGCACTCCAGCACTCCAGCCCTCCAGTCTGGCAACAGAGCAAGACTCCGTCTCAAAAAAAAAACCAAAAAAACAAGTGCCTGACACCACGTCCGGCTAATTTTTATATTTTTTAGTAGAGACGGGGTTTCACCATGTTGGCCAGGCTGGTCTCAAACTCCTGGCCTCATGTGATCCACTCACCTCGGCCTCCCAAAGTGCTGGAATTATAGGCATGAGCCACCATGCCCGGCCCCAAGCCATGATTTAAGTTTTAGCTACATACTGCTGCCTCTTGAAAGCTCTTAACCTGGGGTTACTCTAAATGGAGATTAGTGTGGAGACACCAGTGCCAACCTGAGGACGTATTTGATCCTTGATGCAGTTGGGGAGGAAAGAGAACTGGAAAAGAACTGTCCTCCTTCCCGATTCCACGTAGGTAACGCCTGAGGTAACGCCTGTTCTTGTCCTGCAGAAGCAGCCTGGACTCCACCTCCCCAGTGGGTTTTACAGTCCCATTTGCCCGAGGGCATTTTCATCCCTGCTCAGTGTGCTTGGGGGCTTGGGAGCCGCTGGGCTCCGTATATGGTGCTGCACAGTCCTGCCGCCCGCTTGGGGTGGACCCAGAGCCCTGCACCCCCTGAGCTGCACCCCCTGGTTGCCTTGTAGAGATCCAGGTGATGATGGGCAGTCTGGTGTACCTGCGGCTGGGCTTGGAGAAGTCACCCTACTGCCACCTGCTGGACAACAGCCACTGGGCAGAGATCTGTGAGACCTTTACCCGGGACGCCTGTTCCCTGCTGGGGCTTTCTGTGGAGTCCCCCCTTAGCGTCAGGTACAACCTAGCCCTGTGAGGACAGCACAAGTGGGAGGGTGGAGAGGGAATCATCATTTTGCCAAGGCCCTGCCATGTGCCAGGAACAGTGCTCGGTGCTTTCAGAGACTGAAACTGGCTTTCTTAGTCATTCTTCAGGAGAGGAATTACCTGATTTTACAGTTAAACTGAGACTAGGAAGAGTTATGGCCCGAGGTCACCATGAGGTCAGTGGCATGGTCACGGTTCCCATTTTGTAAGGTCTCCTGAATGAGGTCCCTGCCTCTCTTGCACCTCACCCTGGATCACTGCAAGACGTTCCCAGCTAGCCCACGCCCCTCTGCAGCCTGCCTTCCTCATGACCTCATGTCTTCAATACCACTTGCCTTCAGGGGAGATGTGAGTGGTTGAGTAACATGTATTCAACACTGCTGCTCAGACACCTCCCTCACAGCTCAGCAACCCTGGGAGGGACAGCCACTGTTACCCTCATTCTACAGTTGGAAGAAATGGAGAGTCAAGATGTGCACTCACTTGCCCAAGGCCTCACAGGGAATAAGAGGCACTTGGACCTGACCCCAGAACCACACACTCCACCACAGTGGACAGTTGTTACTGTGTATTTAGACCGTTTATGGAGTCTGAATACAGCAGCTCAATATAGTGGACTGATTCCACGCTCATCTAATTTGTGACCGTGGATTCAGGTTACAGAATGTTATTTCCCAGCAAGAACAACATCAGCACCTTAGGATGGTTGTGTCGTGCAGGATTACCCTGTGCATTGTAGGGTATTTAGCATCTGAGGTTCCAGCCAGTAGGCTCCCTTCCCCATGCAGTTGTCATGAGAACGGAACCCCAGCCTCCACTTGTTAGGCGGCCTAGTTGGTAGCCACCATTAGAAAGATGTATTATGACTACACAGCAGGGTGCATCCTATAGGCAGGCTGGGGCCCTTTGGAACTGCTCACTGTCCCCTAGTCACACCAAGGACTTTTCAGTCATTAGAATGAGCAGATATCTGCCCCTAGAGCTATAGGAAGTCTTCCCTGTAGATGCTCAAATTTTGGGGTGCATTAGAATGAGTCTCTAGAGTCAGACACACATAAGCACATATGTGGCGCCTTACAAACAATGTGAGGGATCTTTGAGGACCACGCACCATTTTGGAGCCCGGTCTCGAGGTCCATGCTGAAGCGCGGCGTGCTGGCCCTGTTGCCTGTCTGCTGTGGTCTGAGCCACTGGAGCCTCTGTTCCTTGTCTGCAGCTTTGCCTCTGGCTGTGTGGCACTGCCCGTGTTGATGAACATCAAGGCTGTGATTGAGCAAAGGCAGTGCACTGGGGTCTGGAGTCACAAGGACGAGTTACCGGTGAGGCCTGGCCCGGGGAATCGTGGGCAAGAGGCACTGGGGAGGACAGGAAGTGGAACTCACCTCCTTTGCTGCCCTTCCCAGATTGAGATTGAACTAGGCATGAAGTGCTGGTACCACTCCGTGTTCGCTTGCCCCATCCTCCGCCAGCAGACGTCAGATTCCAACCCTCCCATCAAGCTCATCTGTGGCCATGTTATCTCCCGAGATGCACTCAATAAGCTCATTAATGGAGGAAAGTAAGTTCCCTGTGCTCTACTCCACCTTGGCTTGGCTCTCCTACTGGCCACCCCTGAAACGTTCTTGGTTCTCCTCCCTTTACAGGCTGAAGTGTCCCTACTGTCCCATGGAGCAGAACCCGGCAGATGGGAAACGCATCATATTCTGATTCCTACCTGGAAGGAATGTTGTTGAAAGGGCTTTTCACCTGGGAGCCTTGGTCTGTCTCAGTAGGGCGGTTAGCGCCAGTGGACTGTGGCTGGTTTCAGAGCACCTGGCTGAGGAGTTCCGCTGAGGGGAGGGCTGGAGCAGCCCTTTGGCAGAGACTGAGGAGGGAGATGGACCAGCCCACACCTGGCAGCTGGCTCCACGGCATAAGGAAAGGGAGATGCCGGCCTCTGTGCTCCTGCCGTCTCTCCGTTTTTATTTGCCCTTGACTTGGTAGCAGCCGACAGAGTGGCAACGCGCTTGGTCTTCAGCAGTAGACATCCTTCTACCCCTGCCCTCCGCCGAGTCTCTTGCTGCCATGCCAATGCTATGTCCACCCTTGCCCCTCGGCCCAAGGGTGTCCAGCGGTGGCCCACCTCTTCCTCCCACTGTACAGCCTCAACAGTATGTACCATCTCCCACTGTAAATAGTCCCAGTTAGAATGGAATGCCGTGGTTTTATAACTTTGAACAAATCTATTCGCTGCCCTTCTCATTTCTCCTGGCCAACCTTTAGCCTCACAGACAAATGATGACCACATGTCTACCACACACAGGTACTGGGCGCGACCTGGTGGCTGCTGCACACAGAAACGTGGCCAGCGGGTGTCCAGTGTCCAGGCAGAAAGAACCCAGCTTGCAGCCCTGACTGCGGGGAGCTTAGATGTCAGACCCCAGGCAACGTGCTTTTACATATACCCATTACCAGATCTTATTACCTCCATGGGAGAAATCCGTGTAATGGGATTCAGGAAAATGAAATAACTTGCACAACAGGCTCACAGCTTGGAAAGGAAACAGCTTGGAGTTTTAACCAGATCTGACCCTCAAGCCCAAGCTATTTCCAGTTTACTCCAGGGTGCCTGAACTTGGTTGCTGTGTATAGAGTCCTGTGAGTTTACTCCAGGGTGCCTGAACTTGGTTGTTGTGTATACTGAGTCCTGTGCAGGGCCTCTGACAGCAGTAAGAGGCCCCAAGTCTAAAATGTTTGAAGGGATTGGGTTACTAAGGCCATTATGTTAAGCAAGAGAGATAGCCTGGGGGGATGCATTTTAGCTTCATATTCCTATTTAAAATTTGCTGTGTGGGTGGATAAATCGCTTCCATAAGCTTCACAGTGGCATTTAAGGCTCCTGGGGGAAAGTTAAGAATGGGGGTGTTCCTGATGTGGGGGCTTTAGGCTTCCATGAAGTGGGTCTGGGCCCCCTGCCTTACCTCACAGCCCCCATCTACCCTGGAGGAGGGAGTTGAAAGCGCTGGGGTAGCAGCAGGATCAGTTCTCAGCTTGAGCCAAAGCACCTGGCCGGGGCAGCTGAGCATTAGCACAGAACCCTTTGAGTCCTTCGGGCTCTCTGGCGAGGAAAACCGCTTCACTCTTCCCGCCCACCAACTCGTTGGCCCAACCAGCAGCTGCTGCTTAAGAAAACACCCACAGACTCACCACATTTTAGTCTTAGCATTTACTTTCCCCACCCCACTTTCTTGGAACAGCCTTTAGTTCTACAGGAAATGGCACTGATGGACAGAAGACTGGCATTACCTTCATGAAAGGGCTGTTAGAGCTGCCTGGGAAGAAGGCGAGCCTCGGGGAACTGGGAAGATGCAGTCAGTGTGTGTGGGCAGGAGGACAGCCAGTCATCCCGCCGCCAGCCAGCAGCTCCCAGCGGCAGGTGCCCAGGTGCTCCCGGAGCCCCTCATAGGGGTAGGGGCAGGGACTGCACCTCCTCCAGACACTCGTCGTAGGCCTCCTGGTACTCCTCGTGGGGCTTGACCATTATCACACAGGTGGGGCGCTTGGAGCCTGCGGCTGCACCCAGGTCCTACAGAGAGGAAAGAAGTGCTGTTTGGAAAAAAGGCTGTGCAACCTGTATGCCAGGAAGTCACCAACTGATGACCCACCAGCCTAATCTGTCCCACAACCATGTTCTCTTCGGTCCATGTTCTATTTAAAAGCATCTTGAATTGGTTGCCATCATTTAAACTCAATCAGACTTTCAAGGCATGGTCTAGCCACACACAGCCTACATTCCCACATGACAGCTATGAAAGGGCTCCAGTCCAGCAGGGGCCGTCCCGGTCCCTGCCATCCCTCACTTCCTGTGCCTCAGATCTGGCCCCTGCTATGTAAGATAAGGACAGCTAGAGGTCCCCCTGAGCCTAAACCCACCTAACAGGACTAACATGGGTGAAGCATCTTAGCTTACAAAGCTTACTCACATACATCTGTCTCTTTTTATTCTCATAGTCCACAGAGAACTGACTTCGGTTCTTACTCTTAGGCCAAATGGTAAGTTCCTTCAGAACAGGGCCTCTCCCTGCTTTATCCCAACAAGTGATACTGTAGCTACCCAAGATCCACCCTCCAGCCTTTTTTTTTTTTTTCCCTAGACAGGGCCTCACTCTGTCATGCAGTCTGGAGTGTGGTGGTGTATGATCATGGCTCACTGCAGCCTCGAACTCCTGGGCTCAAGTGATCCTCCCACTTTAGCCTCCCAAGTGGCTGGGACTACAGGCATGTGCCACTACACCCAGCTAATTAAAAAAATTTTTTTTTGTAGAGATGGAGTCTCACTTTGTTGCGCAGGTTATTCCTGAACTACTGTCCTCAACTGATCCTCCTGTCTTGGCCTCCCAAAGCACTAGGATTACAGGTGTGAGCCACAGCGCCTGGGCTAGGATTCCCATTTTATAAGATGGGAACTGAAATGCAAGAGGTAACTCATCTGTAGTCACAAAACTAAGAAGACATGGAGCCGAGAATCCATCCAGGCCTGTCTTAGCTCCAACACTCCTGGCTCTGTCCTATACTCTTCTGCTACGGCAGACGATCCCAGACACCCCAGTGCTGAGCAAGGTCAGGGGGCCATGTGCTCCTTACCGTCTTCGAGGGGATATAGACATAGGGCAGATTTCGGTCCTCACACATGACTGGGAGATGGCAGTATACCTCAATGGGCAGTGTGTCTCCTGCCAAAACCATGATCCTGAAATGAGAGGAAACAGTCATTTCTGGCTTTGCTCCCTCCTTTCAGTTGTAAGTGCCGCCTTGGGCTGGGTCTTAGGGAGAGAGAGAAAACTCTGTTTGGTGAGTGCACTCTTCTGGGGTGATCTCTACCTCTTGGCAACATGTAAGTGCCATCAAAGTGAGGTAGTGCTCGGACAGGTGAAGTACAGGATGGGTGCCAAGGTGTATAAGCTCAGCTCTCTTTGGAGAGTCAAAAAAGCTTTCAACCAGGAGGTGATACTTGAACAGCACGCTAAATGATGACTGTGTCAGGCAGCCCATGGAGGGGTTGGGAGTGGGGAGAGCATGAGGTGGGAGAATCAGAATGGCACCGGAGAGACTGGCAGGGGACACCTCCAAGGCCTTGAGTACCAGGCTAAGAAGCATGGGCTCTGTCCCAAGAGTGACAGTGAGGCAATGAAAGCTTGCCAGAGACGCCTCAGCCAGGGTTCCTAGCTGGCCAGGTGTCAAGACTGGGGGGGCAAGGGCCTCAGGAGCCTGAAGACACAGAAGGAAAAGTCTGCTCTCCCACACTGGGTAACAGGCAGACACACAAGGACAGAGTCCTCAGCTGAAAGCGCTCTTCCCCACACCTAGTGCTCCTCTGCCGGCTCCCCGTCTATTAAGCGCCTTTAACTGTGAGTGTTCCTCACAGCCTTGTCCTCGGCTGCCATCCCCTCGCAGTACCTTCTTCCCGGCTGACCAGAGCCACTGCCATGGGGTCAAGTGCCATCTGTGTGCTGAAAACTCCCAGATTTACCTACCATCTCCAGCCTGGCCCTCTCTCTTCCATGCTCCAAACCCCTATAGCCATCTGCGTATTTGACAGTTCTCCTGGTGGGGGGAGGGGTGGAAGTCATGTGTCTACGGCACCTCAAAACCTTATCCAAAGCCAAGCTTGTGATCTTTCTACACAAATCTGGTCCCCCTCCACTGTTCACATCTCAGATTGGGCCCTCTCTCCCTCCAGCTGGGCATGCCAGAACCTAAAAGTTGTCATTACCTCCCCATTCTCCACATCTAAAGTCCTTTCAAATCTGTCCCCTCTAACTCTGTCTCCACCATCACCTCTCCACGACTACAGTAGTCTACTGCCTGAACTTTCCCCAACCTACTCGTACCTCTCTAATCCTTTCTTCAACTGCCAGAAAAATCTTAGGGTGTAAAAAATAATAAAAATTGGCCGGGCGCGGTGGCTCAAGCCTGTAATCCCAGCACTTTGGGAGGCCGAGACGGGTAGATCACGAGGTCAGGAGATCGAGACCATCCTGGCTAACACGGTGAAACCCCGTCTCTACTAAGAAATACAAAAAACTAGCCGGGCGAGGGCGGGCGCCTGTAGTCCCAGCTACTCGGAAGGCTGAGGCCGGAGAATGGCGTGAACCCGGGAGGCGGAGCTTGCAGTGAGCTGAGATCCGGCCACTGCACTCCAGCCTGGGCTACAGAGCGAGACTCCGTCTCAAAAAAAAAAAAAAAAAAAAATAATAATAATAATAATAAAAAATTATGTCACTTCCTGGCTTTAACCCCCAATAGTTTCAAAAGCACTGAGTATAAAAACTAAATTTACTGTGGCCTACAAGCCTCCTAAGAAGGTAGCACCTCTGCTCACCAGACCCTCTCCTGCCCCCAGGCCTCTTTCTTCTGGCAGGATCCTCCCACCGCCCGCCTCCAAATTAATCCCTGTGTCTTAAGAGCTCAGCTCAAATGGGACTGCTGAGGCAAACTTGCCCTGAGGTGCCCTCCCCAGCGAGGTTAGACGCCATTGAGCATCAAGTGTGCCCAACATTATTGAGCTCCTGAGCACCCACAGTTTCACTTCTTGGGATAAAGCACGGAGGCCCTGTTCTGAAGGAGCTTACCATCTGGCCTGAGAGGGTGATACAGGGAAGAAAAATTTAAGTAAGTTTCAAACTTTGATGAATGCCATTAAGAAAAGTGGGGTGAAGAAGTAATTCTCATTGCACTCTGTCATTTTCCTTCATGGCTATCACAACGTGTAATTATTTGTGTGTGTGTCATTATCTGATCAATGAATGTCATTGTTTCTCCCACAGCACAGTGCCTGAAAAAGAGTATACTCAACAGTTAAGGCTGCCAGGCGCGGTGGTTCATGCCTGTAATCTCAACGCTTCGGGAGACCGAGGCAGGAGGATCCCTTGGGCCCAGGAGTTCAAGACCAGCCCGGGCAACAGGGCGAGCCTCCTCTGTCTCTGCAAAACAACAACAATCAGCCAGGAGTAGCGGCGCAAGCCTGTGGTCCCAGCTACTTGGGAGGCTGAGGTGGGAGGATCACTTGAGCCCAAGGGGGACGAGGCTGCGGTGAGCTGTGATCGCACCACTGCACTCCAACCCGGTGAGAGCTAGACCCATCTCAAAAACAAAAACTTTAACGCTCAGCTCCTTAAATACAGAGCTGGAGAAGGGCCATCCCTAGGACTGAGATTCAGGGCTGTGGGGATTAGGGCGGAGGCCCGAGGTAATCTGAGGCAAGGAGCGGAGCCCGAGGAGGAAGGCCCCTGCATTAATGAAGGTGGGTCTACCCTAAGGAACTTGGCTTACACGATTCGCTTCACTTTGGAATTCACTTTGAGCTCGTATACGTGATGTATCGGTATTGTACCAAAGGGACTTTACCGACTGCTTGATTGGCTTCTGCATATGGGGCTAGGTCGGAGTCAACCTTTTTACTGTGCACCTACTAAGCAGAGATTTCTCCGTTTACGTTTAGAAATGCAAAATCTAAAGGAGGGTTCTTACCCTTTTTCTCCTTTGTTGACAAATTTCTGAACCTCTTTCACCCCGCGCCGAATCTGCTTCTGCTTCACGGCTGCAACAACAGAAGAGTCGGTCGGGGGCCTCGCCCCGCCACCCGCGACCCCATTCCGGCCACGCCGGCTCCCGCCTCACCTTTCTTGATGCATTTGTAGAGCTTCCGCGTGAGGCGGCGAGAAGCCAGGGGCTGCGCGATGGGGTTCTGGTTGACCAGCAGCTCCTGGTAGGTGCGCTCCCCGGAGCACGCCTCCGCCTGAGCCTCGGGCCCGTCGGGATCTGCCTTTATTTTGGTCATCGCAGCGGCCACGGAAACCTAGTCCCAGGGAGGCGAGCCCACGCGGTCCCCAGCTTCAGGCATCACTTCCAGGTCATCAGCTGCGCGAGAAGCCGCCGCACAACACGGCCAACCAGGAAACGACGTCTCCGACTCAGCCCAATCGTTGATGCTCAGCTCCGTGACTACGGAGAGCGGAGAGGGGCGGAGTCATGGTCCTATAGGCGGGGCCATCCCCTATATATTAGTATTACTAGTTTGTAATACTAATTACCTTTGGTCCTGATGTGGCAGGCCTGCCATTTTTGTGTTGCTGCAACAGGCCAGTAAGTAGAAACTTAGAAGTGTTCTGGTGGTTGTGGGTGGGAGCGCAGGTCAAGAGACGGGGCGGAACGGATTAGGGCGGAGCCGAGGGACTGTGAGGCTGGGGGCGGAGCCGTGGGAATCTGGGCCGGAGGGAGCGGGGCCCTGGGTGCTGGAAAGGATGTCCCCTTTTTTTTCCCTTTTTGACAGAGTTTCGCTCTTGTCGCCCAGGCAGGAGTGCAATGGAGCAATCTCGGCTCACTGCAACCTCCGCCTCCCGGGTTCAAGCGATTCTCCTGCTTCAGCCTCCCGAGCAGCTGGGATTGTAGGCATGCGCCACCATGCCCGGCTAATTTTGTATTTTTAGTAGAGACGGGGGTTTCCTCCATGTTGGTCTGGCTGGTCTCGAACTCCTGACCTCAGGCGATCCGCCCGCCTCGGCCTCCCAAAGTGCTGGGATTACAGGCGTGAGCCACCGCGCCCGGCCTAAGGCTGCCTCCTTTCATGCATAATTTTTCTTACTTTGTTTTCTGACCCCTGGATCCCGTTGGGCAGGTGTGAAAGATACAGAGCAAGTAATGACCCCACTGACCTGAGTCTGCACCGCTTTTCCCCAGATAGCATGTGGCTCACTCTCATCCCGCAGGGTTCCGTTCCAGTGTTTCTCATGGGAGAGGTTTCCCTGATGATTTCATCTGAAATTGCAATCCCCTCTCTCTCCAAACTGGCATGCCCTCACCATTGTTTTCCCCGCAGTTCTTACCATTGCCTGACGCTACACATGCGGAGGGCCTAGCCAAGAAGCCAGCCGGGGCTGAGGGAAGGACGGCTCCAGCGAAGCCGGGAACAGCGGAGGGAAGCTTTGGGGACGGAGCTCCCTGTAGTGCACGGGGAGAGCTATGAGGAACCGCCCTTTGCATGGGTCGGTAGAAGGTTAAGGGACAGAGCTGCCAGGGCGTGGGGGGCGGTGGCAGGCCGAGATCCAGTGGATCTTGGTATCTCTGATTAGCCGCTTCCACTATTTTTTGGAACTCTGGATGAATATTAATTAGATAATCGCTGCAAATTACTAATTTGTAATGCTAATTACCTTTGATCCTGATGTGGCAGGCCTGCCATTTTTGTGTTGCTGCAACAGGCCAGTAAGTAGAAACTTAGAAGTGTTCTTGTGGTTGTGGGTGGGAGCACAGGTCAGTTAAACCAACTTAAAAGTTGGTCTTTCTCCTGTGTGGTGATTCATGCCTGTGGTTCCAGCTACCCAGGAGGCTGAGAGGGCGATCGCTTGAGCCCAGAAGTTAGAGGCTTCAGTGAGCCATGACTGCACCTGTGAATAGCCACTGCACTGCAGTCTGGGCCACCGAGGAAAGTCCTGTCTCTAAAACAAAACAAAACAACAACAACAAAAAAAACCTTTTAACTCTGGAACTAAAGTGCAATCAATTTTATTTGTTTTGCATTAAATAAAAACAAACAGGCCGGGCGTGGTGGCTCACATCTGTAATCCCAGCACTTTGGGAGGCCGAGACGGGAGGACCACGAGGTCAGGAGATCGAGACCATCCTGGCTAAGACGGTGAAACCCCATCTGTACTAAAAATACAAAAAAATTAGCCGGGAGTGGTGGCGGGCACCTGTAGTCCCAGCTACTCGGGAGGCTGAGGCAGGAGAATGGGGTGAACCCAGGAGGCGGAGCTTGCAGTGAGCCAAGATGACGTCACTGCTGTCCAGCCTGGGAGACAGAGTGAGACTCCGTCTCAAAACAAAACAAAACAAAACAAAACAAATAGCTTATTACGGCCGGGCGTGGTGGCTCATGCCTGTAATCCCCGCACTTTGAGAGGCCGAGGAGAGCGGATCACTTGATGTCAGGAGTTCAAAACCAGCCTGGCCAACATGGTGAAACCTCTCTTTACTAAAAATACAAAAATTAGCTGAGCATGGTGGCATGGGCCTGTAGTCCCACCTACTCGGGAGGCTGAAGCAGGAGAATCACTTGAACCTGGAAGGCGGAGGTTACAGTGGGCTGAGATCACACCACTGCCCTCCATCCTGGGCGACAGAGAGAGACTCTGCCTCAAAAACAAAACAAAAAATATTTTTAAAAATTCAGTATTTTGACTGGGCACGGTGGCTCATGCCTGTAATCCCAGCATTTCGGGAGGCCGAGGCCAGCAGATCATCTGAGGTCGGGAGGTCGAGACCAGCCTGGCCAACATGGTGAAACTCCATCTCTATTAAAAATACAAAAAATTGGCTGGGCGCGGTGGCTCAAGCCTGTAATCCCAGCACTTTGGGAGGCCGAGACGGGCGGATCACGAGGTCAGGAGATCGAGACCATCCTGGCTAACACGGTGAAACCCCGTCTCTACTAAAAAATACAAAAAACTAGCCGGGCGAGGTGGCGGGCGCCTGTAGTCCCAGCTACTCGGGAGGCTGAGGCAGGAGAATGGCGGGAACCCGGGAGGCGGAGCTTGCAGTGAGCTGAGATCCGGCCACTGCACTCCAGCCCGGGCGGCAGAGCGAGACTCCGTCTCAAAAAAAAAAAAAAACAAAAAATTGGCCGGGCGCGGTGGCTCAAGCCTGTAATCCCAGCACTTTGGGAGACCGAGACGGGCGGATCACGAGGTAATACAAAAAATTAGCTGGGAGTTTTGGTGGGTGCCTGTAATCCCAGCTACTCGGGCGGCTGAGGCAGGTGAATCGCTTGAACCCAGGGGGCGGAGGTTGCAGTGAGCCGAGATCACGCCATTGCACTCCAGCCTGGGCAACAAGAGCGAAACTCTGTCTCAAAAGAAAAAAAAAAATAGTTTTTTTTTTTTTTTTTTTTTTTTTTTTTTTTGAGACGGAGTCTCACGCTGTTGCCCAGGCTGGAGTGCAGTGGTGCGATCTCGGCTCACTGCAAGCTCCGCCTCCTGGGTTCACGCCATTCTCCTGCCTCAGCCTCCTGAGTAGCTAGGACTACAGGCGCCCGCCACCGCGCCCGGCTAATTTTTTGTATTTTTAGTAGAGACGGGGTTTCACTGTGGTCTCGATCTCCTGACCTTGTGATCCGCCCGCCTCGGCCTCCCAAAGTGCTGGGATTACAGGCTTGAGCCACCGCGCCCAGCAAAAAAAATAGTATTTTATCTTGTTTGTTTATTTGCTTATTTGGGAGATGGGATCTCAGTATATTTGTTGCTCAGGCTTGCCTTGAACTCCTGGTCTCAAGCAATCTCTGCCTCAGCTTCCTAAGTAGCTGGGACTACAGGTGCACCTGCACCTACCTTAAAATTTAATTTTTTTTCTTTTTTTTTCTTTTTTTTTTTTTTTTTTTTTTTGAGACAGAGTCTCACTCTGTTGCCCAGGCTGGAGTGCAGTGGCATGATTTCGGCTCACTGCAAGCTCTGCCTCCCAGGTTCACGCCATTCTCCTGCCTCAGCCTCCTAAGTAGCTGGGACTACAAGCGCCCGCCACCAAGCCCGGCTAATTTTTTTGTATTTTTAGTAGAGATGGGGTTTCACTGTGTCAGCCAGGATAGTCTCAATCTCCTGACCTCGTGATCTGCCCGCCTTGGCCTCCCAAAGTGCTGGGATTACAGGCATGAGCCACTGCACCAGACCTAAAATTTAGTATTTTAATAAGAGAAATTATGATGTAATCCATGCTCACTTTAGAGCTTCCCAAAACTCTTCACAAATAGAAAAATATATCAGTCATCAATGAACATGCTATATAAACAATAAAAAACAATTCGAAAGCAAATAAGGTTTGTATATACAATGTAAAAAATAATTTGATCCTTTAAAGGTTTTTGTTTTGCGATTTCTTGAGAAAAGATAGCTCCTTCCTGAGCTTTAGGTTACTGTCAGCTTTTGCCTTCCTGCTGACAACTTTGCTGTACCATTCTCCACCCCCATACTCTCCCCACTCTTCTTCCTCCTCTTCTGTCTTGTAATAGCGGTTCTGCCCCTCCCTGGGAATCCTTTCTTGAGTGTCGTGTGGGTCTGTGAGAGCAGCTCTGTGGCCTCCTCCGAGCACACAGTGGCAGGACTCTGCAGGGTGGTTTTCTGTTCTTGTTTCTGAGTGGTGTTTCTGCCTTTTAGGACAGATGAAAATGTGCCAGGTTCACCAAGGGGAGAAGTACTGCCAGTTGTGTGCATGGGGCACAATGAACTCTGTCCAGCAGAGTGATGGAGAATTTCATTCCTGAGAAACCCAATTCAAACAAATTCAAACAAATGGACTCACTTGACTGACCTCACTCAGAGCCTCAGTTGTGGAGTCCCTTCAGCTCTTACATGGAAGGAAAAAGACAGTTAACATGTTAACATTTATGTGGCAAGCATATTACATACAATATCTCAGTGCTCACCAAAAAATACCTCTATGGTAAGGGTAAAGACTTTACCATCCCTTTACCAGGAATAAAACCTTTATATTAACAATTTACTGACACACATAAAGGTGAATAGTTTGGTGTAGCTCACACAAAGCTGGATTTGAACCCAGGTCCACTTGTCTCCAAGCCCAGACTTTACCCATACCTGTGATTTGACATTTGAGTTTAGCTAAAAAGGATATGTAAATAGTGAAAGTGTAGGAACCTCAGTTTGGCCCAGGTCACACGTGTCTGCATTTTGAGCCATAAGACAATGAAGTGCTGAGAAAAAATATGTCTTCAGAAAACCACACTGTTAGGCCGGGCGCGGTGGCTCAAGCCTGTAATCCCAGCACTTTGGGAGGCCGAGACGGGCGGATCATGAGGTCAGGAGATCGAGACCATCCTGGCTAATACGGTGAAACCCCGTCTCTACTAAAAAATACAAAAAAACTAGCCAGGCGAAGTGGCGGGTGCCTGTAGTCCCAGCTACTCAGGAGGCTGAGGCAGGAGAATGGCGTGAACCCGAGAGGAGGAGCTTGCAATGAGCTGAGATCCGGCCACTGCACTCCAGCCTGGGTGACAGAGCAAGACTCCGTCTCAAAAAAAAAAAAAAAAAAAAAAAAAGAAAACCACACTGTTTTGTTTTATTTTCTTTCTCTCTCTCTCTCTCTCTCTCTCTCCCCCTCTCCCCCTCTCTCTCCTTCTTTCTTTCTTTCTAAGACTGAGTCTCAGCCGGGCGCGGTGGCTCAAGCCTGTAATCCCAGCACTTTGGGAGGCCGAGACGGGCGGATCACGAGGTCAGGAGATCGAGACCATCCTGGCTAACACGGTGAAACCCCCGTCTCTACTAAAAAATACAAAAAACCAGCTGGGCGAGGTGGCGGGCGCCTGTAGTCCCAGCTACTTGGCAGGCTGAGGCAGGAGAATGGCGTAAACCTGGGAGGTGGAGCTTGCAGTGAGCTGAGATCCGGCCACTACACTCCAGCCTGGGCGACAGAGCGATACTCCGTCTCAAAAAAAAAAAAAAAAAAAAAAAAAAAAAAGACTGAGTCTCCCTTTGTCACCCAGACTGGAGTACAGTGGTGCCATCTCAGCGCACTGCAACATCCGCCTCCCAGGTTCAAGTGATCCTGGCACCTGCCACCATGCCCAGCTAATTTCTGTATTTTTAGGAGAGATAGGGTTTTACCATGTTGGCCAGGCTGGCCTCGAACTCCTGACCTCAAGTGATCCACTTGCCTTGGCTTCCCAAAGTGTTGGGATTACAGATGTAAGCCACCGCAACTGGCCTGTTTTCTTTTTTTGTTGTTAACACACTGTGTATTTCTTTCTTTCTTTCTTTTTCTTTTTCGAGACAGAGTCTCGCTCTGTCACCCGGGCTGGAATGTAGTGGCTCAATCTTGGCTCACTGCAAGCTCCCCCTCCCGAGTTCACGCCATTCTCCTGCCTCAGCCTCTCGAGTAGCTGGGACTACAGGCACCCGCCACCACGCCCAGCTAATTTTTTGTATTTTTAGTAGAGACAGGGTTTCACGGTGTTAGCCAGGATGGTCTCGATCTCCTGACCTCGTGATCTGCCTGCCTTGGCCTCCCAAAGTGCTGGGATTACAGGCATGAGCCACTGCACCCAGCCAACACACTGTGTATTTCTAAGGCCAGACTCAGAAATCTGTTCTGAACCCAAGTTGTTTTGTGTGAGTTTATTGCTTTATTGATTTTGTTGGAATGGCTACTATTTGAGGTTATTCTTTTTTTCTTTTTCTTTTTTTTTTTTTTTTTTTTTTTTTTTTTTTTTTTGAGATGGAGTCTTGCTCTGTTGCCCCAGCTGGAGTGCAGTGGCACAATCTCGGTTCACTGCAACCTCTGCCTCCCCGGTTCAAGTGAGTCTTATGCCTCAGCCTCCCAAGTAGCTGGGATTATAGGCATACACCACCATGCCTGGCTAATTTTTGTATTTTAATAGAGACAGAGGCTCACCATGTTGGCCAGGCTGGTCTCAAACTCCTGACCTCACATGATCTGCCCACCTCGGCCTCCCAAAGTGCTAGGATTACAGGCGTGAGCTACTGTGCCCAGCTGAGCTTACTTTAAGCAGTGTACAATGACTGATAACATAAAGATTAATGGGCACTAGTCCAGGGCTCTAAATGACAAATGACTTTAGGCAAGTCATTTAGCCTCTCTGGGCGTCAGTGCTTCACCTACAAACTGAGAAAGTTAGATCTAGATGGACTAAGGTACATTTTTTTAAAAATTGGGGAGGATTTTTTTTAAATTGAGAGATAGATAGATAGATAGACTGACAGATGATAGGTAGGTAGATAGATGATAGATTAGATGATAGAAGATAGATGACAGATAGATAGATGATAGATAGATAGATAGATAGATAGATAGATAGATAGATAGATAGATAGATTATAGGTAGGTAGATAGATGATAGATAGATGATAGGTAGGTAGATAGATGATAGATAATAGATAGATAGATGATAGGTAGGTAGATAGATGATAGATAGATAGATAGATGATAGGTAGATAGATGATAGATAGATAGATGATAGGTAGGTAGATAGATGATAGATAGATAATAGATAGATAGATGATAGGTAGGTAGATAGATGATAGATAGATAGATAGACAGATGATAGGTAGATAGATGATAGATAGATGATAGGTAGGTAGATAGATGATAGATAGATAATAGATAGATGATAGGTAGGTAGATAGATGATAGATAGATAGATAGATAGATAGATAGATAGACAGATGATAGGTAGATAGATGATAGATAGATAGATGATAGGTAGGTAGATAGATGATAGATAGATAATAGATAGATGATAGGTAGATAGATAGATAGATAGATAGACAGATAGATGATAGGTAGATAGATGATAGATAGATAGATGATAGGTAGGTAGATAGATGATAGGTAGGTAGATAGATGATAGGTAGGTAGATAGATGATAGATAGATAATAGATAGATAGATGATAGGTAGGTAGATAGATGATAGATAGATAATAGATAGATGATAGGTAGGTAGATGATAGATAGATAGATAGACAGATAGATGATAGGTAGATAGATAATAGATAGATAGATGATAGGTAGGTAGATAGATGATAGATAGATAATAGATAGATAGATGATAGGTAGGTAGATAGATGATAGATAGATAGATAGATAGATAGATGATAGGTAGATAGATGATAGATAGATGATAGGTAGGTAGATAGATGATAGATAGATAATAGATAGATGATAGGTAGGTAGATGATAGATAGATAGATAGACAGATAGATGATAGGTAGATAGATAATAGATAGATAGATGATAGGTAGGTAGATAGATGATAGGTAGGTAGATAGATGATAGATAGATAGATAGATAGATAGATAGATAGATAGATAGATAGATAGATAGATAGATGATAGGTAGATAGATGATAGATAGATAATAGATAGATGATAGGTAGATAGATGATAGATAGACAGATAGATAGATAGATAGATAGATAGATAGATAGATAGATAGATAGATAGATAGATAGATAGATGATAGGTAGGTAGATGATAGATAGATAGATGATAGGTAGGTAGATAGATGATAGATAGATAATAGATAGATGATAGGTAGGTAGATGATAGATAGATAGATAATAGATAGATGATAGATAGATAGATGATAGATAGATAGACAGATAGATAGATAGATGATAGACAGATAGATAGATAGATAGATAGATAGATAGATAGATAGATAGATGATAGATAGATAGATAGATGATAGATAGATAGATAGATAGATAGATAGATAGATAGATAGATAGATAGATAGATAGGGTCTCCTCTGTCGCCCAGGCTGGAGTGCAGTGGCTCAATCATAGCTCACTGCAGTCTTGAACTCCAGAACTGAATCAATCTTCCCACCTCAGCATCCCGAGTAGGTGGGACTACAGGCATGCACCATCATGCCAGCTAATTTTTGTATTTTGTGTAGAGATGGTGTTTTGCCATGTTGCCCAGGTTGGTCTCCAACTCCTGGGCTCAAGTGATCCACCCAGCCTCAGCCTCCCAAAGTGCTGGGATTACAAGCTTGAGCCACTGGGCCGAGCCACAAATTGAGATATTACCAGGCATAGTGACTCACACCTGTAATCCCAGCACTCTGGGAGGTTGAGGCGAAATAATCTCTCTTTTTTTTTTTTTTTTTGAGATGGAGTCTTGCTCTGTTGCCCAGGCTGGAGTGCAGTGGCACGATCTTGGCTCACCACAACCTCTGCCTCCTGGGTTCAAGCGATTCTCCTCCAGCCTCCCAAGTAGCTGGGATTACAGGTGCCCGCCACCACTTCCAGCTAATTTTTTGTATTTTTAGTAGAGACGGGGTTTCACCAGGTTGGCCAGCCTGGTGTAGAAGTCCTGACCTCGTGATTCACCCCACTCGGCCTCACAAAGTGCTGGGATTACAGGTGTGAGCCACCGCGCCCGGCCGGAAGAGAATCTCTTGAGCCCAGGAGTTCAAGACCAGCCTGCAGGAGGACCACCTGAGTTGGGGAGATCAAGGCTGTGGGGAGCTGTGATTGTGCCACCGAACTCCAGCCAGGGTGACAAAGCGAGACCCCCACCTCAAAAAAAGAAAAAAAAAAAAAAAAAAAGAAAGGCCGGGTGTGGTGGCTCAAGCCTGTAATCCCAGCACTTTGGGAGGCCGAGACGGGTGGATCACGAGGTCAGGAGATCGAGACCATCCTTGCTGACACGGTGAAACCCCATCTCTACTAAAAAATACAAAAACTTAGCCGGGCGAGGTGGTGGGCGCCTGTAGTCCCAGCTACACGGGAGGCTGAGGCAGGAGAATGGCATAAACCCGGGAGGTGGAGCTTGCAGTGAGCTGAGATCCGGCCACTGCACTCTAGCCTGGGCGACAGAGCGAGACTCCGTCTCAAAAAAAAAAAAAAAGAAAAGAAAAAAGAAACGCTGTACCCTTTAGCTATCACCCTCTGACTTCCTTATCTTTCCTGAACTCTAAGCTACCACTAATCTACGTTCTGTCTCTATCAATTTATGTGATCTGGACATTTCATAGAAATGGAATTACATAATATTCAGTCTTTTGTGACTGTCTTCTTTTACTTAGAATAACATTTTCAAGGTTTGTCCATGTTACAGTATTTATTAGTGCTTTATTATTATTATTATTTTGAAATGGAGTCTCACTCTGTCGGCCAGGCTGGAATGCAACGGCACGATCTCAGCTCACTGCAACCTCTGCCTCCTGGGTTCCAGCAATTCTCCTGCCTCAGCCTCTCTAGTAGCTGTGATTACAGGCACGTACCACTACGCCCGGCTAATTTTTGTGTGTTTAGTAGAGACGGGGTTTCACCATGTTGGCCAGGCTGGTCTCAAACTCCTGACCTCATGATCTGCCCACCTCTGCCTCCCAAAGGGCTGGGATTATAGACGTGAGGCACCGTGCCCAGCCTAGTGCTTTATTATTAAATAATTTTCCATTGTATAGATATGCCACATTTTATCCATTCGGCAGTTCACGGATTGGATTGTTTCCACCTTTTGACTATTATGAATAATGCTGATATGAACATCCACGGACAAGTGTTTGTGTGGGTATATTTTGCCGTTCTCTTGGGTAGATACAATGAAAATGGCTGGGTCAAACGGTAACTCTGTGTTTAATGTTTTGGGGAAAGGCCAGGCCGTTTTCCAAAGTGGCTGCACCATTCCTACCAACAGTGTATAAACGTCCCAATTTCTTCACATTTTTAACACGTTGTTATCTGACAAATCCAGTTTCCTGGAAAGAAACGTTTCAAAGGGACTTATGAACAGAAGCCGTGTCTGTGTCTCCGGTGTGGGGAGACAAGATCGTAGCTCCCCGCAGCAGTATCCCCAGATCCAAAGCTTCTGTCCCAAGGGAGCAGGTTATTCAGAAGGGATGTGTGGGCAAGCGAAGTGTGATAACATCAAGGCTCTTGGACGTCACGGCAGGATAATGGTAAATACAGCCTCATACACAAGGAACAACAGATAAACTGGAAATCTTAGAGTTTATTATATAACACAGTAGTTTAGCATCCAAGATGGAGCTGCTTTAGCCTCAACAGAGGAGTTGTAGGCTCATAGCAACATTGAAAGGGAGGTAGAGAGATTTCCCATCTGCCCCCTGCCCCACACATGCACCTCCTCTCCCATCATCATCTTCTACCAGAGGGTACATTTGTTACAATTGATCAACTCACATTGTCACATCATAACCACCCAAAGTCTATTGTTGACATGAGGGTTCACCCTTGGTGTTGTACATTCTATGGGTTTGGCAACATTTCTAACATGTATCCACCACTACAGTATCACACAGGGTTGTTTCACTGCCAGGGTGCTCTGGGTGGAGGTGAGCCACAAGAGGGATGGCAGCTGCAGGCTCTGGCCAGGGGCAGCGGGGTGGCCATTGAATCCATTATCAGCCACAGATCCCCAACTGCAGTGGGAGACACGCTTTACTCTGGGCCACCAACCAAAGCCTGAGCTTTTCCCAGACAGATCTGGTTTTTGTTTTCGTTGTTTTTGAGATGGAGTCTTGCTCGGTCGCCGAGGCTGGAGTACAATGGCGCAAGCACAGCTCACTGCAAACTCTGCCTCCCAGACTCAAGCGATCCTCCCACCTCAGCCTCCAGAGTAGCTGGGACCACAGGCATGCGCCACCACATCCGGCTCATTTTTATATTTTCTGTAGAGACAGAGTCTTGCCATGTTTTTATATTTTTTGTAGAGACAGTCTCACCATGTTGCCCACGCTGGCCTCAAACTCCTGACCTCAAGCAGTCCTCCTGCCTTGGCCTCCCAAAGCGCTGGGATTAGAGGCATTAGCCACCACCCCTGGCCCAGACTTTGTTTTTGTTGTCGTTGTTTGTTTTTGAGACAGTCTCCCTCTGTCACCCTCGCTGGAGTGCAGTGGCACTATCTCGGTTCACTGCAACCTCTGTCTCCTGGGTTTAAGCAATTCTCGTGCCTCAACCTCCCAAGTAGCTGGGACTACAGGCATGTGCCACCACGCCCGACTAATTTTTGTATTTTTAGTAGAGACGAGGTTTCACCACGTTGCCCAGGCTGGTCTTGAACTCCTGACCTCAAGTGATCTGCCACCTCGGCCTCCCAAAGTGCTGGGCTACAGGTGTGAGCCACTGCACCCAGCCTCCTTCCAGACTTTGTGCCATGGAGCTGTGGGGGCCAGGACCATTGGCCCCTAAGGGTTCACTGAAAAATCACTGGCACAAGGCAGACGATTATTAGAAGTAAAGGGAATCTCAGTAGGTTTGGGTCTGCACCGTGCATACTGGACTTTCCATTCATTCAGAACAACTTACTGAGCCTCTTTATGTGCCCAACACTGTGCTAGGCATCGGGGAAGCCATGGTGAGCTAGACAGAGAGTCCTGGTCTCCCAAGCTTCCGCCCGGGAAAGTGCTAGCCGGGAGAGCAATATAGAAAGGGAACCTAGGAAGGGATATGGGAAAAGGGCTCCCTACGGGATTTGTTGGATGTGACAGGGCAGAGGAGGAGGGTACTGGGAAGACCTAGGGGTGAAGAGAGAACGAGGGCAGGGCCCGATGGGACAGCCACCCTTAGTGCTTACTGCAGCCTTCTTCATAGTTGAACCTCCCCATCCTACAGCGCAGGAAGCTGCAGGAGGTGCCTGGTGGAGAGTCTGCTCAGAAATCATTTGAACAAATGACTTTTTTTTTTTTTTTTTTTTTTTTTTTTGAGACGGAGTCTCGCTCTGTCGCCCAGGCTGGAGTGCAGTGGCGCAATCTCGGCTCACTGCAAGCTCCGCTCCCCCGGGTTCACGCCATTCTCCGGCCTCAGCCTCCCGAGTAGCTGGGACTACAGGCGCCCGCCACTGCGCCCGGCTAATTTTTTTTTTTCTGTTTTTTAGTAGAGACGGGGTTTCACCGTGTGGGATCTCGATCTCCTGACCTTGTGATCCGCCCGCCTCGGCCTCCCAAAGTGCTGGGATTACAGGCTTGAGCCACCGCGCCCGGCCACAAACGACTTTTATGGACTTTTGTTCATCCCCCGAAGCTCCTAGGGCACCGTTGCAGGATTTTAAATTGGGGAGTGGCATGGTAGCTTCGTGGTTTTGGAAGAGCGTTTAGGCTCTAGCAGGGGAAACAGAGGGTGGGCAGGATGCCTGGGGAAGGGGGAGAAGAATGAGAGCAGCGAGGGAGCTTCAAGGGTGGCCTGGTCCAGGATGGTGGCCGTGAGGCTGCGCTCAGGGAGTTGGCAAGAGCGATATACAGGACATGACAGGACTTTGAGATACGGGGTGTGGCAATGGAACAGGAGGATGGCTCAGGCAGACAGAATTTCTGAGACAGCCCCCCAGAGATGCCCTGCCCAGAACCTGTGAGTATGAGGAGCTGTCACTCCTGCATGTCTCGTTATTTGGCACAGTTGACTCAGACGGAGAGACAATCCAGGATTATCCGGGTTAGCCCAGTGGAATCCCTTGAGGCCTTAAAGCAGAAAGCTTTCTCTGACTGGCGGCGGAGGGGCAGTGGCGGAGATCTCAGGAGCAAGCAGGATCTGAACACTGCTCCCGGCTGTGAGGATGGGGGGACCACGAGTGAGGACCAAAAAGCAACCACAGGAGCTGCGAGTGACTGGCTGACAGGAGGCGGGACCCAGGTCCTACAGCCACTGGGAACTGAACCCTTCCAGCAAGAGGAGTGAGCCTGGAGGGGGATTCCAAGCACCAGATGAGATCACGGTGGATGGAGACTTTGATGTGAGACTTCAGCCCAAGCCCTGCCCTCCAGGACTTCTGACGTACAGACCCATGAGATAATACCTGGGTGTCTTTCCCAGCCACTGAGTGGTCAGTTGTTACAGCAGCAATGGGGAGCGCATACACCAGATTTCTGGACACATTCACTGCAGTGAAAACCAACATAGAGACCTGGTGTGGTGGCGCACGCCTGTAATCCCAGCACCTTGGGAGGCCCAGGCAGATGGATCACTTGAGGCCAGAAGTTCAAGACCAGCCTGGCCAACATGGTGAAACCCTGTCTCTACCAAAAATACAAAAATTAGCTGGGTGTGGTAGTGGGCACCTGTAATTCCAGCTACTCAGGAGGCTGAGGCAGGAGAATCGCTTGAACCCAGGAAGCAGAGGTTGCAGTGAGCCAAGATTGCCCCACTGCACTCCAGCCTGGGCAACAGAGCGACACTCCATCTCAAAAAAAAAAAAAAAAAGAGAGAGAGAGAGAGAGAAAGAAAAAGAAGGAAGGAAAACCAACGGAGAAGGGCAGAAAGAAAAAGAAGAAAGAAAAGAAAAGAAAACCAACGTAGAGAGCGAGGCAGGGCAGGCTGGGAAAGAAAAAGAAAAGAGAGGGAGGGAGGGAAAAGAAAAAGGAAGGAAGGAAGGGAAGGAGGGAGGGAAAAGAAAAAGGAAGGAAGGAAGGGAGGGAGGGAGGGAAAAGAAAAAGGAAGGAAGCGGGAGAAAAGAAAAGAAAAGCGATGTAGAGGGCGAGGCAGGGCAGGCTGGCAGAGGAAAGAGGTCCCGGGGACTCGGGATGGATAATAAGGGTCCCCACCTCATCAGGCTGTTGGGAGAGCCAAGTGCATGTACAGGACGTGCGGCCGCAGCGGGGACTGGGAGACCTACGGTGGCAACGGGAATGGAGATCTGTGCGTTGTGGCACAAAGGCCTCCACCTGCCACGGAGGTGTGACGGGCGGGCGGGGAAAGCAGGGGGCATTGCGCTGCCTGAGCCACCGTGCGCGGCCCCGCCGCCCGGGAGCGCGCTGTGGCCTCCTCTCCGTCGCCTGTACCGCCACCTCGTGGAGCAGTGTGGAATCGCCAGCAGTCAGTCGGCGGGCTTTGGTTCTGGGAGTCTTCTCCTCTCGTGTCCTCCTTCTTCTGACCGTGCTCCACTGACATCCGGCCTCTTGCTTTGCAGGAGGCAGGGAGGTCATGCTCCTGCCCTAGAAAGTGAGAACTGGAAGGTCTTTAGAGGCCATTGATTCACCCTCCCCTGTCAACAGAGTGGAATGAGAGCAAATCAGGTTCCGAGGTGGGAGGAAAACCCAGGCAGCCCTCCCTCATTCATTCCTTGGCACCTGCTCAGCCTCTGGCTTCCAGTTGGCCATGGAGAGGAGGGAAGGCAGGGAGCAGTGCGCCTCCTGCTTCTGACCTGTGCTCCTTCTCCAGGAACAGACACCTGGCGCTGCTGGCCTTCCTTTTCTCGTGAGATAAGGAGGCATCTGTTTTTCTCTTTCTTTGTGAAAGACAGAGAGGAGAGCAGCCAGGCCAGAATGGGGGGTGAGGGGGAGGGTGGAGAACTGGGCTGAGGGTGTCTGGGGCTTCCTAGGCAAAGGGCTTGGGTGTCAATCCCGTTGATTTAGATCAGAGTCAGAAGATGTTCTCTGTAAAGGGCCAGACAGTAAACATTTTAGGCTCTGTGAACTATACAGTCTCTATTGTAACTACTCAGCCCTGCTGTTATAGTAGGAAAGCACCCAGAAACAATATGTAATCAAATGGGGTGGCTATGTACCAATAAAACTTTATTTATAAAAAACAGGGGGGCCGGGCGTGGTGGCTCACACGTGTAATCCCAGCACTTTGGGAGGCTGAGGCTGGCGGATCATGAGGTCAAGAGTTCGAGACCAGCCTGGCCAATATGGTGGAACCCTGTCTCTACTAAAAATACAAAAAAATTAGCCAAGCGTGGTGGCGGGTGCCTGTAATCCCAGCTACTCGGGGGGCTGAGGCAGGAGAATCACTTGAACCCGGGAGGTGGAGGCTGCAGTAAGCTGAGATCGCGCCACTGCACATCAGACTGGGTGACAGTGCCAGACTCTGTCTCAAAACAAACAAACAAACAAACAAACCGAAAACATGGCTCCGCTGGCCGTAGTTCGCTGACCTCTGATTTGGATGTTGGTGGCGGCGTCTACCGGTTTTTCCAATCAGATGCTTCAGCTGAGGCTGGGGGCCGTGGCTCATGCCTGGAATCCCAGTGTTTTGGAAGGCCGAGGTGGGAGGATCACTTGAGCCCAGAAGTTTATCAGCAGCCTGGCAACAAACAAGACTTCTGTCTCAACAACAAAAGTAAAGAAAGAAAAAATGATGCCCCAGGGTGGCGCCGGGCTGGGCTGGGGGCGCGCCCTCTGCGAGCAGGACATCCGGCCTGCGGGCACTGCTGGGGCTCAGGCTGCTGGTTGCGGGCTTGCACCTGCTGCGATCAAAAGCCAGACCAGCGCCTGCCGCTCGGGACCCAGCTGGTGGGGACCACAGCGGTGAACTCGGGTGGCCGCTGGGACTCAGCGGTCATGGAGAGCCTAGCGGTGAAGTACCTGAGCCAGCAGGAAGCCCAGGCTGTGGACCAAGAGCTGTTTAACCAGTACCAGTTCAACGTGGACCAACTTATGGAGCTGGCCAGGCTGAGCTGTGCCACAGCCATCGCCAAGGCATACCCCCCACGTCCATGTTCAGGAGCCCTCTACTGTCCTGGTCATCTGTGGCCTGGGGAATAATGGAGGAGATGGTCTGATCTGTGCTGGACACCTCAAACTCTTTGGCTACCAGCCAAGCATCTATTACCCCAAAAGGCCTAACAAGCTCCTCTTCATTGCGTTGGTGACCCAGTGTCAGAAAATGGACATCCCTTTCCTTGAGGAAATGCGCTCAGAGCCCGTGATGATTGAGCTGTATGAGCTGGTGGTGGATGCCGCCTGTGGCTTCAGCTTCAAGGGTGACGTTCGGGAACCGTTCCACGGCATCCTGAGTGTCCTGAAAGGACTTACTGCGTCCATTGCCAGCATCAACATTCCCTCAGGATGGGATGTGGAGAAGGGAACACTGCAGGGATCCAGCCAGACGTGCTCATCTACCTCACAGCACCCAAAAAATCTGCAACCCATGTTACCAGAAGCCACCAGGGGTCGTTTTGTGCCACCTGCTCTGGAAAAGAAGTAACAGCTGAACCTGCCCCCTGCCCTGATACTGGGTGTGTCTGTGGTCTGCAGTGAGGGAGGCGGGTGGGTATTCTTCCCAGTACAGACTTAGAATCCCAGGCCGGGCGCGGTGGCTCAAGCCTGTAATCCCAGCACTTTGGGAGGCCGAGACGGGCGGATCACAAGGTCAGGAGATCGAGACCATCCTGGCCGACACGGTGAAACCCCGTCTCTACTAAAAAATACAGAAAACTAGCCGGGCGAGGTGGCGGGCGCCTGTAGTCCCAGCTACTCGGGAGGCTGAGGCAGGAGAATGGCGTGAACCCGGGAGGCGGAGCTTGCAGTGAGCCGAGATCCGGCCACTACACTCCAGCCTGGGCGGCAGAGCGAGACTCCGTCTCAAAAAAAATAAAAAAATAAAAAAATAAAAAAATAAATAAATAAAGACTTAGAATCCCCCCCTCAAAAAAAGAAAGAAAGAAAGAGAAAGAAGAACGAAAGAAGGAAAGAAAGAAAGAAAGAAGGAAGGAAGGAAGGAAGGAAGGAAGGAAGGAAGGAAGGAAGGAAGAAGGAAGGAAGGAAAGGAAAGGAAAGGAAAGGAAAGGAAAGGAAAGAGAAGAAAGAAAAGAAAAGAAAAGCATTGTGCCATTGCACCCCAGCCTGGGTGAGAGAGCAAGACTCCATCTCAAAAAAAAAAAAAAAAAAAAAAAAATTTAAAAAGAAGCAACCGATGGGATCCACTTCCAACATTGCATTCTGCAAATATTCTGTATGAATACACAATACTATGCTTCCGCTTTTTTTCCACCTATTTCTTAGTAAATGTCCATCCTCTCTTCACAGAAATAGTAGCATACTATGCACAGCATTCTGCATTTTGCTTTTTAACATTTTTAAAAAATAATTTCAGTTTGTATTTTGGATTCAGGGAAGGCGTGTGCAGGTTTGTTACCTGGGTCTATTCTGGGTATAATGCGTGATGCTGAGGTTTGGGGTAGAATTTTTCCCATTGCCCGGGTACTCAGTGTAGTACCCAACAGTTAGTTTTTTACTACACGCCCCCTTCCTCTCCTCTCATGTTGGTAGGCTGGTCTTGAACTCCTGACCTCAGGTGATCCACCTGTCTCAGCCTCCCAAAATGTTGGGATTACAGGCATGAGCCAGGGCGCCCAGCCTGGCTCCTACTTCTAAGCGAGAATATGCAGTGTTTGGTTTTCTGTTCCTGTGTTAATTGGCTTAGGATGACGGCCTCCAGCTGCATCCATGTTGCTGCAAAGGACATTATTTTGGGTTTTCTGGCTGCACAGTATTCTGTGGTGAATATGTGCCACATTAAAAAATTATTTTTATTTATTAAATGTTTTATATCTTTGTTTTATTTTTTTTCTCTTTTTCTCCACCTCAAGTTGAACTTCATCATCTTTATCCAATCCACCACTGATGGACACCTAGGTTGATTCTGTATCTTTGCTACTGTGAACACTGCTATGATATACATGTGCACGTGTCTTTTTGGTAGAAAAATCCATTTTATGTTGAATATATATCTACTAATGGGAGTGCTGGGTTAAATGGTAGCTCTGGGGTTGGTTTGTTTGGTTTTTTTGTTTTTGGAGACAGAGTTTAGCTTTTGTCGCCCAGGCTGGAGTGCAATGGCACTATCTCAGTTCACCTCGATCTCCACCTCCCGGGTTCAAGTGATTCTCCTGCCTCAGCCTCCCAAGTAGCTGGGATTACAGGCATGCGCCACCACGCCCAGCTAATTTTGTTTTTTGTTTTGTTTTGTTTTGTTTTTTTGGGATGGAGTCTTGCTCTGTCGCCCAGGCTGGAGTGCAGTGGCACCATCTTGGCTCACTGCAAGCTCCGCCTCCCGAGTTCATGCCATTCTCCTGCCTCAGCCTCCTGAGTAGCTAGGACTACAGGCACCTGCCACCATATCTGTCTAATTTTTGTATTTTTAGTGGAGACAGGGTTTCACCCTATTGTCCAGGCTGGTCTTGAACTCCTGACCTCAGGTGATCCACCTGCCTCAGCCTCCCAAAGTGCTGGGATTACAGGCGTGAGTCACTGCATTCGGCCTGTATTTCCATTTCTAAAAGGCTAAGTAGAAAGTGGGGAGCCAGGGGAAAGAAGAGAAAGAAAAAATTAAAACCACCTTCTAGAAAAATGGAGGTACTCAGTTACATTTCCTCACTGACAACTTCCATTCCATTTCTGTGGGATCTGGGCACTATATTCATTCTGGCTACTTCTTGCTGAAAGGGATCATAGCCATTGGGCATCGGAATGGACCTGATGTATTTGGAGATGTTTGTCGGAGTAATATGGTGCGAGGTCTCGAGAGCCTCTGAGAGAATGCCTGTCTTGCATTCCTATACAGAGGGTGCAACAGCAGTGGACCCTACAACAGAGGGATATGCCTGTCCCTGCGATCAGGGCCAATGTTACACGCAGCTTTGCCACCAGGATGGTTCTGACCTGGACCAGGATGCTAACTGCTGGTCTAGCAAACACACCTTTGATTTGTTGGTGCATGTTCCACATGGCTATCTGAGGCACTTCCTGAACTCTTAATTATCATGCAGGTTCGCCACTGCCAATTGTAACTGGATATGGTGACAGGTTGGTTGGGTATATATATTTGACAGGCTCCAAAAAGAGCTATGAATCCTCATGAAAGTGTCTCGTTTTTGAGAAAGGATCAGCTTAAATAGCTGTGTCTCATCCAGAAGGTGGCATTGGAGATGGGCTAGGCCTCTGCATGTGATGAAGGCAAACAGATTTTTAATAAGAAGTGTTTCCATGGAAACAGAAGAAAAACAAAGGTTAATGTTGGGCAGTTTGTCCAGATATTAGGCTCAAGGCATCCTTAATTACAGAGGAGGAAGGCAGTGGCAGTCTGACACGTTTTTCTCACCTGTATTGCAAGGAATAACATAGTGGCAATTTCACTGAGTCCAACTCAGAAAAATGGAAGAAAAATTTAAAAGCATTAATTTGGGATTGTAGCCTGGAAAGAATTCAGGATTTAGTCCAAATTGCAGAAAATAAGAAAAGCTGAAAAACAGTAGGCAAGACTAGAATCTAACAACAGATATACTATAGTTTTCTCTGAAACATGATTTTTCTCTCTCCAGTTCCCGTTTTTACTAAAGACGAATCATAGTAGGACAAATTTATTTGAAAAATAAGTTTTAGTCTTATAATACTTGGCCTGAGTGTTTGCATAAAGTATAGCAAGAATTATTATTCATCATCTTGGCTTTTTAAAAAATCGGCTTTACTGGAACTTTGTTTTATAAGGAATCTCAGATGAAGACTTTTTAAAGTCTTGAACCCAGCCATGAATTTACCTGTGCCTGCAAATGCTATAGGAATTGGGTGAATTCCCCTCCTCAGGGTCCCAAGATAACGTGGGGTTCCTGGACCTGTCAGAAAGTGACACTCTTGGCCAGGTGCAGTGGCTCACGCCTGTAATCCCAGCACTTTGGGAAGCCAAGGCAGGTGGATCACGAGGTCAGGAGTTCAACACCAGCCTGGCCAACATGGTGAAACCCCGTCTCTACTGAAAATACAAAAATTAGCCAGGCATGGTGGCGAGCGCCTGTAGTCCCAGCTACTTGGGAGGCTGAGGCAGGAGAATCGCTTGAACCCGGGAGGCAGAGATTGTGGTGAGCCAAGATTATGTCACTGCACTCCAGCCTGGGCGACAGAGCGAGATTCCATTGCTTTAAAAAAAAAAAAAAAAAAGTCATACTCTTTACTCACTCACCATGGGTCAGGAGATACTGTACAGGGACCATGTTGCCAAGGTATGAGACCAGCTTTTCCAAGGGGCTTTAGGGGCTCTGTAAATCAACTTTCATTCCTTAGAGCAGAGTCTGTTTACACCTGAAAGCAGCCATTCCAGTCAAAGCCTTGGTAAAGTGTCTCCAGTGGTGTCCTGTTACAAAAGAAAACAGATTTGAGCCAGGCCAAGATGGCACTGCTGCACTCCAGCTGGGGCAACAGAGTGAGACTCCATCTCAAAAACAAAGACAGAACAGATTTGTATTGACCTTATGCAAATAACTATATGGCCATAAATTAAGCATACTTACAAATACTAACACCTAGCCAACCCCATGTTGGTCCTGAACTTGTAAACTCAGGTGATCTACCCACCTCAGCCTCCCAAATGCTGGGATTATAGGCGTGAGTCACTACACCCAGCCTAGGTTTAAGCACTTGATATTACAAAATAGAATCCCAGGTCATTATAAGTAAAAGGGAAAAATCTTTAATCATTGGCAGAGGGAATACTCAGCTTTCCGAACGGGACCCCATAAAGACAGCATGAGGCCAGCTGAATCTCTTTCTCTTCCCCCCACTTTTTTTTGGTCATTTATTCAAAAGGCAAACAAAAATCTTTCATCATCATCATTATTATTATTATTATTAATATTATTTTTGAGACAGAATCTCACTCTGTCACCCAGGCTGGCATGTAGTCGCACGATCCTGGCTCACTGCAGTCTCCATCTCCTGGGTTCAAGTGATTTTCCTGCCTCAGCTTCCCAAGTAGCTGGGACTACAAGTGTGCACCATTACACCTGGCGAATTTTTGTATTTTTATTCAAGACAGGGTTTTTTTTATGTTGGCCAAGCTGGTCTTGAACTTCTGGCCTCAAGTGATCCACCCACCTTGGCCTCCCAAAGTGCTGGGATTACAGGCGTGAGCCACCATATCCAGCCAAAAATCTTTTATTAACTTTTAATATTACATTAAAATCTTGTTCAAAAGAGAAAGTCAAATTTCACCTTTGCATTAGTGTACTATTAATGTTAAACCTGATTTTTTTTTTTTTTTTGAGACAAAGACTCGCTCTTGTCCCCCAGGCTGGAGTGCAGTGGTGTGATCTCGGCTCGCTGCAACCTCTGCCTCCCGGGTTCAAGTGATTCTCCTGCCTCAGCCTCCCAAGTAGCTGGGATTACAGGCACCCACCACCATGCCCGGCTAATTTTTGTATTTTTAGTAGAGACGGGGTTTCACCATGTTGGCCAGTCTGGTCTTGAATTCCTGACCTCAGGTGATCCACCCACCTTGGCCTCCGAAAGTGCTGGGATTACAGGCGTGAGCCACCCCGCCCTGATAAACTTAAGTCTTTTTTTTTTTTTTTTTGAGACGGAGTCTCGCTCTGTCGCCCAGGCTGGAGTGCAGTGGCGCGATCTCGGCTCACTGCAAGCTCCGCCTCCCAGGTTCACGCCATTCTTCTGCCTCAGTCTCCCGAGTAGCTGGGACTACAGGCACCCACCACCACTCCCAGCTATTTTTAAAAATATTTTTAGTAGAGATGGGGTTTCACCATGTTAGCCGGGATGGCCTCGATCTCCCGACCTCATGATCCGCCCGCCTCAACCTCCGGAAGTGCTGGGATTACAGGCGTGAGCCACCACGCCCGGCCCTATAAGCCTGATTCTTAATAAAACCTTATAGACAAATCTATCCAATCCTAATTAGTTTGACCAGAATGTAACATTTCCATAAACCTTTTTATAGCCCTTTACAAGTTTCTGTTAAACAGCAGCTCAATTCTCTAAGAAAACCTTGTTACTCAGACACATGGGCCCAGATTTTGGCCCTGCATCAATATACTTTTTTTTTTTTTTTTTGGAGAAGAGTCTTGCTCTGTTACCCAGGCTGGAGTGCAATGGTGCAATCTTGGCTCACTGCAACCTCTGCCTCTTGGGTTCAAGTGATTCTCCTGCCTCAGCCTCCAGAGTAGCTAGGATTACAGGCACCCGCCACCATACCATTTTTAGTAGAGATGGCGTTTCATTCTGTTGGCCAGGCTGGTTTTGAACCCTGACCTCAAGTGATCTGCCTACCTCAGCCTCCCAAAGTGCTGGGATTACAGTCATGAGCCACCATATCTGGCCAATGTACTTTTATTTCAGTATTCAACCCACAGAAAGACAAAATAATCCCCTCAAAATCTTAGCCAACTTGCTCAAACTCACAGCATTTTCTTTACAAGATCAACCCTTCAGAAATCCTTTACGACTTGTCTAAATCTTCAATTTTGTCCCATTACTCTTTTAGATTAGACAATCCTTAAAAACCCTCTGAATCAGACAAAATTATATTCCCTTGAACAAAAAATATATTTTCATATCTTATAATATTTTACCAAAAAAACATTCTACTTTCCTTATGCACCTTGTGTGTAAAACCGGTTTCTCTGGTCGTCTCAAGTACCTGTTACAATGTGACCTCTCAGCAGCTTGTACTTTTCAATGAACATCCTGGTAGGTAGCAGTGTTAACCATGTATCAGATTGTAAGGCTCAGGACAAGGACAGAGCTGCGGATAACGTATGCCTCTTCCTAGTCTGTCCAGGGGACCTGGTTAACGTCACATGCCTAGCCCATACCTAGACACTAATGGCTATGAAAAAGACAAGTCAAATAATTATTAAAAGTCATAGAAGCAGTTTATGGCCTTAAAGCATCTAGCAGATAGTATCTGGCCTGCCTAATTTAGACCAAATGTATACATTTATTTTTTATTTTTATTGTTTTTGAGACAAAGTTTCACTCTTGTTGCCCAGGCTGGAGTGCAATGGTATGATCTCGGCTCACCGCAACCTCTGCCTCCAGGGTTCAAGTGATTCTTCTGCCTCAGCCTCTGGAGTAGCTGGGATTACAGGCATGCACCACCATGCCTGGCTAATTTTGTGTTTTTAGTAGAGATGGGGTTTCTCCATGTTGGTCAGACTGGTCTCGAACTCCTGACCTCAGATGATCCCCCTGCCTCGGCCTCCCAAAGTGCTGGGATTACAGGCATGAGCCACTGTGTCCGGCTTTTTTTTTTTTTCTTTTTCTTTTTCTTTTTTTTTAAGACAGAATTTTGCTCTGTCACCTAGGCTGGAGTGCAGTGGCGCGATCTCGGTTCACTGCAACTTCCACCTCGCGGGTTCAAGTTATTCTTCTGGCTTAGCCTCCTGAGTAGCTGCGATTACAGGCATGCGCCACCACGTCTGGCTAATTTTTATATTTTTAGTAGAGACGGGGTTTCACTATGTTGGTCAGGCTGGTCTCGAACTCCTGACCTCAGGTGATCTGCCCGCCTTGGCCTCCCAAAGTGCTGGGATTACATGCATGAGCCATTGTGCCTGGCCCAAATGTATAAATTCTGAGGATGTTTTATTTTACTTTATCAAGAATCTTTAAACACATGACCTAAAAGGCATTAATGTTTCTTTTTTTTTTTGAGATGGAGTCTCTGTAGCCCAGGGTGGAGTGCAGTGGTGCGATCTTGGCTCACTTCTTTTTTTTTTCCTTTAAATGAAAGGCCTCACATATTTATTACTGAACCCAGCCAACCAACACATTCATAATAGATTCAGAGAGGAAAATACATCAAACTCTCCAGAGAGTGGTGACATTTTCAGTTTGATATGGTAATGTGATCGTGACCTTCAGACAGCACAAATATATGTGCCATCTTATAGACCCAGCTTGGTTTTTCTCCAATGTCTCCTTTTGGAGTTGTACCTTATTTTATTTCCAGTTTTCATCCGAATCCACTGGGGAATGGGACGATTTTGCTTTTGTTTCTTGGCCAGGAATCGCTTAATCCTGAAAGTCTTGTGAGAAGACATGGCGAGAAGTGGAGGCAAGAGCTCTTGGCTCACTTCTAGCTCTGCCTCCCGGGTTCAAGTGATTCTCCTGCCTCAGCCCCCCAACTAACTAGGATTACAGGCGCCTGCCATCACACCTGGCTAATTTTTGTATTTTCAGTAGAGATGGGGTTTCATCCTGTTAGCCAGGCTGGTCTCCAACTCCTGACCACAAGTGATCCACCCGCCTTGGCCTCCCAAAGTACTGGGATTACAGACATGAGCCACCACGCCCAGCCTAAAGTTTCTATTTTTCTGACAACATATGGTTGATTTAAGCGATTATTATTATTATTATTATTACTATTTTTGAGATGGAGTTTCGCTCTATTGCCCAGGCTGGAGTGCAGTGGCATGATCGTGGCTCACTGCAACCTCCGCCTCCTGGGTTCAAGCAATTCTCCTCTCTCAGCCTCCCAAGTAGCTGGGATTACAGGTGCCTGCCACCACACCCAGCTAATTTTTGTATTTTTAGTAGAGACGGGGTTTTGCCATGTTGGCCAGGCTGGTCTTGAACTCCTGACCTCAGGTGATCCACCCACCTTGGCCTCCCAAAGTGCTGGAATTACAGGCATGAGCCACCGCGCCCAGCCTAGCTGTTTTATTCTTTTTCTTTTTCTTTTTCTTTTTTTTTTTTTTTTTTTTTTTTTGACTGAGTCTCGCTCTGTCGCCCAGGCTGGAGTGCTGTGGCCGGATCTCAGCTCACTGCAAGCTCCGCCTCCCGGGTTCCCGCCATTCTCCTGCCTCAGCCTCCCGAGTAGCTGGGACTACAGGCGCCCGCCACCTCGCCCGGCTAGTTTTTTGTATTTTTTAGTAGAGACGGAGTTTCACCGTGTTAGCCCGGATGGTCTCGATCTCCTGACCTCGTGATCCACCAGTCTCGGCCTCCCAAAGTGCTGGGATTACAGGCTTGAGCCACCGCGCCCGGCCTTCTTTTTCTTCTTCTTTTCCTTTTTTTTAGAGAAGGGATCTCACTATGTTGCCCAGGCTGGTCTTGAACTCCTGGGCTCAAGCAAGCCTCCCACCTTGGCCTCCCAAAGTGTTAAGATTACAAGCAGGAGCGCAGCCTGTTTTCATTAAACAATATTAAATGTCTTATTTATCAAAAATTTCACAAAGATCATTTGGTTTGGATCAAAATTTTGCATTATAGTTTTATAACTCTTATGCAAAATTTTTACAGCTAATAATATCTGGCAGAGATAAACATGAAACCACTTGATCAAGGAATCCAAACAAAAATGTATGTTGACAGTTAAGACATTTCTAATATTATTTTGCCAACAATTTTAAAGCCAGTTTATTTATTAAAGACTTTACTTAATTTATGAGTACTCCTTTTTTTTTTTTTTTTTTTTTTTTTTTTGAGGCGGAGTCTCGCTCTGTCGCCCAGGCTGGAGTGCAGTGGCGCGATCTCGGCTCACTGCAAGCTCCGCCTCCCGGGTTCCCGCCATTCTCCTGCCTCAGCCTCCCGAGTAGCTGGGACTACAGGCGCCGCCTCCACGCCCGGCTAATTGTTTTGTATTTTTTTTAGTGGAGACGGGGTTTCATTGTGTTAGCCAGGATGGTCTCGATCTCCTGACCTCGTGATCCGCCCGTCTCGGCCTCCCAAAGTGCTGGGATTACAGGCTTGAGCCACCACGCCCGGCCTAGTACCCCTTAACTTTAAGCCAATTTGAAACCTTGTGGCCACAACACGTAACAAAATACCTGTACATACACATAAACACACACATACACACTCATTTAAAGCAGGTAGAAAACAAAATAGAGAAAGATAGAGCCTGGCTGGCTTCCATATAGGAGCCAGGTTTTACAAGTGGGATGAGAGAAAGAAAGGAGGGGAAGGAAAAAAGATGAAGCAACCGAAAGAAAACCCTGCAGCCACTAAAGAGTGTGGGGTCGCTATCCACACTGTTCCTGTTTGTTGAAGAAGGGATCATGACCCATCCACAAAGTCACACATTCATACGTGCAAACAAACCGTACTTCCAAAGGAGTCCCAATCAAAGGGGCTAGGTGGGGTCTTGAATTTCCCTCCGCAGTTGCAAATGACTCCACGGACTGCTGAGTCACATCCAAGTAGAGCTCTCAGGGTGCCCCACATGCAGACAAATGCAGATACTCAAATGCTATCACTAACAGCTAAATCTGTTTTTTTGGTTGTTTTTTTTTTTTTTTTTTTGAGATGGAGCTCCGCTCTTGTTGCCCAGGCTGGAGTGCAGTGGCATGATCTTGGCTCACTGCAACCTCCACCTCCCAGGTTCAAGCGACTCTCTGGCCTCAGCCTCCCAAGTAGCTGGAATCACAGGTGCCCACCACCACGCCCGGCTAATTTTTGTATTTTTAGTAGAGGCAGGGTTTTGCCATGTTGGCCAGGCTGGTCTCAACTCCTGACCTTAGGTGATCCGCCCAGCTTGGCCTCCCAAAGTGCTGGGATTACAGGTGTGAGCCACCGCGCCCTGCCCAGCCAAATCTTAAGTAGAGCAGTGACACCCGAAAAAAAGGCAGTGGGCAGTCGGGTGCACTTCCGACCAAGTTACCCAGCTGGTAATGATGGTGGCTTCCCCTGCCCCCCACCCCAAAAAAAAGTAAACAAAGAAAGTTCACTTTCTTTGAACCAGAGAAGTATTGAAGGCAGCCAACGTTGTGCCAGAAGGCAAAAGGGAGATTTCCCACAAACAAAGCATTTTTGGCAGCTTCTGAGAAGTTCCCTAACATCCCCATCATGGGGTCTGCTAGCCACGAGCAGCTGATGCGCACAGGTGACCCTAGTCCTCACCAGTAATGAAAGCAGGTGGTCAAGCACAGGCCTACCCGGAGCACGCAGCACTTCCCAGTCCGGGCCACCAGAATTGCAACCCAATAGCAGGTGAGTTGCTTGCTGCATGCAGAGTTCAATTAGCAAAAGGGAGGTCTGATAGAAAGAAAGAAATTTATGGGCCAGGCGCGGTGGCTCACTCCTGTAATCCCAGCACTTTGGGAGGCTGAAGCAGATCACGAGGTCAGGAGATCGTGATCATCCTGGCTAACACGGTGAAACCCCGTCTCTACTAAAAAAACAAAAAATTAGCCGGGCGTGGTGGCGGGCGCCTGTAGTCCCAGCTATCTGGGAGCCTGAGGCAGGAGAATGGCGTGAACCCGGGAGGCGGAACTTGCAGTGAGCTGAGATCCGGCCACTGCACTCCAGCCCGGGCGACAGAGTGAGACTCCGTCTCAAAAAAAAAGAAAGACAGTAATTTATTATGAAGCTAGTTTAGGGGAAAAGGCACCACAAGCATCCTGCCTTTAAATGTGCCACTTGGCCTTTGGAGCAAAAAGCAGGCACTTTTAAAAAGCAAGGGAGAAAGTGAGCAAGATGGGGGTCTCTGTGAACTTGGTGCCTTCCCTGCTGGGCCACTGGGCTGGTGACTGTTGACATCTTTGTGGGGAAGCTGGTGTCTCTCAGGCAGCCTGCTCTAGGGTGAGAGTTCCTTACCGGCATGCTTCAGTTTGCAAATCAACTGTTAACCCTTGGTTTGTTCTGTCTTGGAGCCCATAGTTAGATAAACTTTCCCTGGGGGGAGTCTGGTGAAGGGGAGGTAGAAGGCTGTATTTGTATTTCTAAAAGGCTAAGTAGGAAACGGGGAAGGTGGGAAGCAAGAAGAGAAGAGAGAGAAAAAAAATAATTAAATCATTCCTTAGATAAAGAGAGGTACTTAGTTACAACTGCACTCCAGCCAGCATGACAGAGTGAGACTCTGTCTCTAAAAATTTTTTTTCAATGAAGTTTACAAATAAAAGTATATGTTGAGCTGGGCATGGCAATGTGTGCTTGTAGTCCTGGCTACTCAGGGAGGCTAAGATGGGAGGATTGCTTGTGCCCAGGAGTTCGAATCCAGCCTGGGCAACATATGGAGACCCTGTCTCCAAAACAAAACACAGAAAGAAAAAGAAAAGAAAAAAGATGATGGCTCACGCCTGTAATCCCAGCACTTTGGGAGGCTGAGGTGGGTGGATCACCTGAGGTCAGGAGTTTGAGACCAGCCTGGCCAACATGGTGAAACCCTGTATCTACTAAAATACAAAAATTAGCCGGGCGTGGTGGTGCATGCCTGTAATCCTAGCTACTTGAGAGGCTGAGGCGTAAGAATCACTTGAACCCAGGAGGTAGAGGTTGCCGTGAGATGATATCGTGCCACTGCACTCCATCCTGGGTGACAGAGGGAGGCTTTGTCTCAAAAAAATAAAAAGAAAGAAGAAAAAAACGTTGAAATTTATCAACTGCCTTGTTAGTAGGTATTGATAAGACTGGTTTCTTTTCTCATTTTATCTATTTATGTAATGAATTATATTAATTGAGTTTCTAATATTAAACCATCCTTGCCTTTCTGGAGTAAGTCCACGTGAATATCATTTTAAATTATATTAATGTGCTATTGGATTGTTGTTGAGATATAGGAAAAGCTAAAGTGTTTTTCCTAGTCTCTCACTCAACAGTCAACACATCCGTGACCCCAGACGTGTGTATTTTCCCTCTACACAGCAAGCAAGCAATTCTCTGTCAGATACCTGCTGCGTGTCCTCTAATTCAGTTTAACTCTGACACCATTTACCTGACGTTAGTGTCAGATCCCACACACTGAGGGCTCAGTCCCACAAGAGTGTCCCCCACTTCAGAGGTCAGTTGCAAGTCCAGACCTTTGGAACTTCTGACCAACTGGTTATACTTTGGGGTTCCCATGACCCCTCCTTAGATTTTATTAATTTGCTAGAGAAGCTCCCAGAACTCAGGGAAACACATTTACCCATTTACTCTAAAGGATATCACACAGGCCAGACAGAAGAGATGCATAGAGTGAGGTATGGAGAAAGGAGTGCACCACGCTCCAGTAACCTCCACGTGTTCAGCCAGCTGGGAGCCCCCTGAATCCCGTTTTTTTTGTTTGTTTTAATGGAGGCATGATTGATTAAATCGCCGGCCAGTGATTTAACCTTCAGCCCCTCTCCCTTCCTGGGAGGTTGGGGGCGGGGCGGGGGGTTGGGGGGTGGGGCGTGGAGCTGAAAATCCCAGTCTTCAAAAGGTGCGTTGGTCTTTCCAGTGACCCGAAGCTACCTAGGGGTCCGCCAGCCAGCAGTCATCTCATTAGCATACAAAAGGCACTCATATGTCTCTGAAGATTCCTAGGGTTTTAAGTACAATGTGTCAGGAAGTGGAGAGGAAGACCATTTGTGGAGCTCGGGGAAAAGGCCAGATTGGAGAGAGATTTGAATCATTTGCTGGAATTTCATGCCGGGAAACTGGATGAGCTCACCTAGGGGCGGAACGTAGACAGAGAAGGCAGAAGACCCAGGACCAAGCGCTACAGTGTGTTCCAACATATTTCAAGGTTCATCCTCTGGGGGAAATGCTGGCAGCTGTGCGAACGGGAAAAGGTGCGCTCCAGGTAGGAAGCTCGTTTGCATAATAAAAGATTACAGTGGGGTGGGCAATAAACGTCACACCTGGCCCAACCAATCTTTGGGCCTTATGTAAATCAGACACCACCTCCTCAAGCTGTCTATGAAACCCAGTGCATTTCACCACCTAACCAGAAGAGCTATTCAGGGCCCCCTGTCTCTCTGCAGGACAGAGCTATTCTCCTTTCCCTTTCTTTTGCCTATTAAACCTCCACGCTCTCTTTCTTTCTTTCTTTCTTTCTTTCTTTCTTTCTTTCTTTCTTTCTTTCTTTCTTTCTTTCTTTCTTTCTTTCTTTCTTTCTTTCTTTCTTTCTTTCTTTCTTTCTTTCTTTCTTTTCTTTCTTTCTTTCTTTCCTTTCTTTCCTTTCTTTCCTTTCTTTCCTTCTTTCCTTCTTTTCTTTCTTTCTTTTTTTCTTTCTTTCTTTTCTTTCTTTCCTTCTTTCTTTCTTTCTTTTCTTTTCTTTTCTTTTTTTTTTTTGAGACGGAGTCTCGCTCTGTCACCCAGGCTGGAGTGCAATGGCACAATTTCAGCTCACTGCAACTTCTGCTTCCCGGGTTCGAGCAATTCTCCAGCCTCCGCCTCCCAAGCAGCTGGGATTACAGGTGCCCGCGACCACGCCCGGCTAATTTTTTGTAGTTTTAGTAGAGACAGGGTTTCACCATTTTGGTCAGGCTGGTCTCGAACTCCTGACCTCATATGATCTACCCACCTCAGTCTGTCAAAGTGCAAAGTGCTGGGGTTATAGGTGTGAGTCACTGCGCTGGCCTAGACGTCTACACTTAAACTCAAAAAAAAAAAAAAAAGGTTCATCTTCTGAGGGGGAACCAGCAAAAAAAAATATGTATATAGAAAATTCCTTGGTAATGAAGAGGAAAGAGACACTAATACGTGCTGCAGTATAGCTGACCTTGAAAGCATTATGCGACGTGAAAGAAGTCAGACGTGAAAGGCCACATATTATATGATTCCATTTATGTACAATGTCTAGGCTGAGCGCAGTAGCTCATGCCTGTTATCCCAGCACTTTAGGAAGTGAAGGTGGGAGGATCACTTGAGCCCAGGAGTTCAAGACCAGCCTCAGCAACACCACCATATCTACAGAAAAAAAACCCTGCCATTCTTTACCTATGACGGTCTCAGTAAATTCCTTTACTGCCTATGACTCCAGCCACAGCCACAGCTGGGTGCACCCACAACCCCTAGGTCAGCGTAGCACTGGTCCCACTCATGAGGGGCCAGTTTTCACTTTTTTGGCAAAATGGAGAAACATTAATTGGGGCCAAGAGTGCCTGTTGGAAACCCATTTCTTGAATAGCATTCTTTTAAAAACAATTGTTTTTTAAAGACAGGGTCTCCCTCTGTCACCCAGGCTGGAATGTAGTGGTGCAATCACAGATCACTGCAGCTTCAAACTCCTGGGCTCAAGTGATTCCCCTCCAGAGTAGCCGGGACTGCAGGTATGTGCCACCATGCCCAGGTAATTTTCTAAAAAAAATTTTTTTTCATAAACCATAGTTTATACAATAGTTTGACTTACACTATTAACACTTTATTGAAAATATTCCTTTTTTTGTTTGTTTGTTTGAGACAGAGTCTCGCCGGGCGCGGTGGCTCACGCCTGTAATCCCAGCACTTTGGGAGGCCGAGGCGGGCGGATCACAAGGTCAGGAGATCGAGACCACGGTGAAACCCCGTCTCTACTAAAAATACAAAAAATTAGCCGGGCGCGGTGGCAGGCGCCTGTAGTCCCAGCTACTCAGGAGGCTGAGGCAGGAGAATGGCGTAAACCCAGGAGGCGGAGCTTGCAGTGAGCCGAGATCGCGCCACTGCACTCCAGCCTGGGCGACAGAGCGAGACTCCGTCTCAAAAAAAAAAAAAAAAAAAAAAAAAAAAAAAGAGACAGAGTCTCACTCTGTCGCCCAGGCTGGAGTGCAGTGGCGCGATCTCGGCTCACTGCAAGCTCCGCCTCCCAGGTTCATGCCATTCTCCTGCCTCAGCCTCCCGAGTAGCTGTGACTACAGGTGCCCGCCACCACGCCTGGCTGATTTTTTGTATTTTTAGTAGAGATGGGGTTTCACTGTGTTAGCCAGGATGGTCTCAATCTCCTGATCTCATGATCCACCTGCCTTGGCCTCCCAAAGTGCTGGGATTACAGGCGTGAGCCACTGCGCCCGACCTATAGAAAATATTTCTATTGAAAAGAACATACTATGCAAACACTTAAAAGTATTTGGTAAGAAAACAAAAGCACATCTTTACGACCAATGTGAATTACGAACTGACAATGATCAACTTCTCAACTAAGAACATTAACCTACTTGTGATTGAAGAAATAATTATCCTGTCTATGGATGACATAAGCAACTTGGCCAGGACAGAAGCAGTGGATGAAACCACATAGAATTCCAATTTGGCCAGTTAACTTATATAAGTGTAATGAAACAGTTAACTTTATTCATTAATATACTCAAACACTATCTTTCCTTCCAAGATTTTCAAAAATTTAATTATCCAAATAACTGAAGTTTGGTATTTCTATATTTTTCAATACAAAAAGTGTCAGGAACCTTTTATACAGTAATGAGACGGAAAGAAAACAACAGCTTCCTGTGAAAGAGGCCTAATCTAGTCAAATATAAAAAGAAGTAATGTAACCTCTTTTTTTTTTCTTTTTTGAGACGGAGTTTCTCTCTGTCATCCAGGGTGGAGGGCAATGGTGTGATCTCCGCTCACTGCAACCTCTGCCTCCCGGGTTCAAGTGATTCTCCTGCCTCAGCCTCCTGAGTAGCTGAGATCATAGGCATATGCCACCATGCCCAGCTTATTTTTATTTTGTATTTTTAGTAGAGACGGGGTTTCACCATGTTGGTCATAGCTGGTCTTAAACTCCTGACCTCAAATGATCCACCTGCCTCAGCCTCTCAAAGTGCTGGGCTTACATGTGTGAGCCACCATGCCCGGCTGACGCCCAGCTGAAATGTAACCTCTTGATAACAGCCAAATCACTGTATTAGAAACATTTAAATTCCAGCTCTGGGGGTCAAGGGTGAGGTATTTAAAATGTTCCTTTAAGTTAAACCAAGTGGATGAATTTTAAAAGAAAAAGCAATTTATGAACCTATGGACATATCATTAAGAAAGAAAAAAATTATTAGTAAATTCCAAAAGTTAAAAGGAGTTGGAAAAAATTCCAACTAGAAAGAAAAAAAATGTTGGTTTCAATTAAGGTTTTTTTTTGGGTCCATTTTATATAAGAGCTTACTTATTCTTTTTCCAAATGTGCATTTATTATTTGCACAGATACATACAAATTATTCCCATTTTAAAAGCCACAATAAAAATATACATTAACCACAGAAGTACTTACTCTAACTGGAAAGAAAATGAACATGGCTATATTCAAAACAGCAATAAACACAAAAGGTCAACATATCTAAATCATGACAAGTATACATCTCAATTTTGACAAAAATGAGTTCCATTTTTACATTAATGCTTCATCAGCTTCTATATTAGATCCTCTGACCTTATTTATATTTACTATGAAATTTCTGTTAGCATGTGTCACTCAAAGGCACTCAACTCAGAGGGTGTAAAGTCCTGAGCTTAAGTAGGAAACAAAACTCCCAACTAAAATTTGCACACAAATAATTCCAAAGATCAGAGAGTATTAATGTTTAAAAGTATAATATCTGTTTTAAAAGTATTTAATGTTTAAAAATATAATAATTTATTATAATAAATATATAATAAATATATTTAAAAGTATAATAAATATTACATAATATTTATGTAAATAATTCAAAAACTAATAATAAAGGTGTACAGACTGTCAAAGAAAAGACCATGTAAGGCAAGAAATATCCTTGGAATCAAACTGATTTTTCACTCATTCAAGATCATTTGAAGGTGTGAAGCTAACTTTCATTGTTCTTAAAATCCTAGGAAAGCCAAATTAAAAAAAATAGCATGACAATGCTTAAGTTTAAAAAAAGTTTCTCAGCTTAGTCTCCAAAACCAGGAAGAAAGCATTTAATGATTAAAAACACGTATGAACTGGAAAGATACCAGACTAAAAGGAGGAATCATAATAAGCCGGTTTAAAATATTAAAAGAAAGCTTTAAATGCACCAACTCAAAACAGCATTTCTAATTGGCCATCTAAATTATTCTTTTAGATTATTTTAGCCAAATAAAAATAAATTTACTGATGGATAACTGAGGTCCACTAACATAAGGTAGAAACAAAGTTTAAGCTAAAAATTAAATCTATATTTTGTTGCAGATAAATGTGAGATTTACCTACAGTAATTTTCTGCTGTTGCTAAATTAAAAGCATGAGTTGACATTGTACTAACAGAAATGGTTCGACAGATATTTTCTTGGCTTTAAAATGTTTTGTTCATATATGCAGAGAAATGCAATGAGGATAAGAATAATCTTCTGTATTGTCTGTACAGACATACCATCGTTAGTCACCTTATATGTGAATATCAGTAGAGCCATTAAATTAAAGCTGGCCTAGAAAGTTTTCAAAGTGCTACTGTTTCCAACTGATGAGATCTTCAGTTTTCTGGATTTTCTGGGTGACGATTATTTTCAATTCTTTTCTCTGGCGATATATACAAGAAGTTACAGCAGATATATAAAGGGAAGGTCAGAAACCTGCTGTCCAAATTCATCACCACTTGTTCCTGATCCTTTTTAAGTATAAGTATTTGATAGCCAGTTGTTCTACTACATATTAGTTTTCCACTACTATCAAAAGAAGCCAAACGTAATCTAAATGCTATGCTCCTTTGAGGCTGTAAACTGACAGACCCGCTACATGGCTGATTCAGTGTATTGCGTTTGAAAATGACGCATCGATTGGTGTAAGTTACAAGTAGGTCAAAGCCGAAGTTAAAACCTGTCCAACACCAGCAGTATTCACCGTCTTTGGCAAGCTTTCTACCACACCTCATGCTATTTCCCTCCAGTTCTTCTTTATCGATTTCTTGAGGCCCTACCTCACTGTCTTGTTGGGCCCGCAGCATAGCAAACCACTGCTGTTTATACACAGAAGACAGCCATTCTGCAGGTACTATAGCATCTTGTTCAATAATTCTTGCAGAAGCCAGGTCACTGATAATATATTGTAACCTTAAATGTCTGAATACTGATACAAATGGTTTTCCTTGTTCAGTTTCAAGAAAGGCCATACCTTCAAAATCTTTTCTCTGTTTGGAAAACCAGACATCTGTTTCTGTCAAAAGCTGTTTTAAAGATCCATTCCAAGAAGGCACAAGTTGAAGAAACATCCACTTTTTTAGAGCGGTGTATACATCCATCTCCACTTGCATCACAAATAAGTTAGATGAACCAATGAGCTGTTTCATGACATTTATACTGAGTTCTTTAAAAAGTTTAACATTCTGGTGAGTCATCAAATTGTTTAGAAGCCATTCAAGGCACTTTTTCTTTACGGAATCTAATCCATAGGTCCCTACTGATGTGTAATAGCCACATACAGTTTTCACAGTAATTGTCTCCTTCATCGTCTCACCACACTGCTGTATTAAACCATCCAACTGCAGCATACAAGCGGCTGCCAAAATGGCAACAACTCGACTGGGCTTTATCAGCACGTCATCTCGATACAGTGAACCAAACGCAACCTGCAGCGCTTCTACATCAATGTTCTGGTCAGGAATCTCCAGTTCAATAATATTCATGCTGGATTCTTTCCAAGAACCACTGAACATACTAGAAAAGTAGCCAGATTGACATAAATATATTTTGTGTAATCGCCATTCTTCTCCTAGAGCACAAATCTTAATGTCACTGTCTTCACCATTCAAAAATAATGTTTGATAAATATATTTGGATGTACTCCTTAATTTTTTCCTTGCAGGGATGTGGAGGAGCGGCTGCTGCTCGTCCCTCTCCTCCTCATCCTCGTCTCTCTCCGAGTCAGGGCGACAGTAGCGGAAGGCCCCGCTGCTCTTGTGACTGCCCGGGCAGTAACAGAAGCCGTAGCCCGCCGCAGGGTCTCCAGGGTCCGGCCTCCCGGCCAAGCCCCCCGCCCTGGCACCCTGCTCCTGCTGGGCAAGGGCTCGCCTCGGCTGGCGCAGCACCCGGCTGCTCGACGATCCCATGGGTCGCGGCTCCCGGGACTTCAGGGAGCCCGGAGGAGGGGGTGTCCCGCCACGGCCCGGCCGCCGCCGCCAGCCTTCCCCGAGCGCAGGTGCCTGCACCGCCAGCTTCTCACGCGCAGCCCAACCGTTGCAGCGGACACTGCCGCCTCCATCCTCCGCACCCCTCCCCCACTACAGATATGTATATATTTTTGGAGACAGAGTCTCGCCCTGTCGCGCAGGGTGGAGCACGGTGGCTCGATCTCGGCTCACTGCAAGCTCCGCCTCCCGGGTTTAAGCGATTCTCCTGCCACAGCCTCCTGAGTAGCTGGATTACAGGCTCTCGCCACCACACCCGGGTAATTTTTGTAATTTTTTTTTTTTTTTTTTTTTTTTAGCCAGAGTCTGGCTCTGTTGCCCAGGCTGAAGTGCAGTGGCGTGATCTCGGCTCACTGCAACCTCCACCTCCCGGGTTTAAGCAATTCTCCTGCCTCAGCCTCCCAAGTAGCTGGGATTACAGGAGCCTGCCACCACGACCGGCTAATATTTGTATTTTTAGTAGAGACGGGATTTCACCATGTTGGCCAGGCTGGTCTCGAACTCCTGACCTCAGGTGATCCGCCTGCCTTGGCCTCCCGAAGTGCTGGGATTACAGGCGTGAGCCACCGCCTCGGGCCTAAAAAAACTTTTTTTAGGGTGGTCTTGAACTCCTTGGACAGCATTCTTCATTGCTGGAAGCAATTCTCATCTGGCAGCCAAAACCAAGGTCCGTTTTAGAAGCACCACTTCCCCAAGAGCAAAGGTTTATTTGTGGGACCCAACAAAGGCAAATGTGTGTGCCAGGTGCTTGAGCCTAACCAGTCCAATGTAAATTTGTGACCAGGCACGAAAATAAAATAAAATAATAAAATAGGCCAGGCTCAGTGGCACACACCTATAATCCCAGCACTTTGGGAGGCTGAGATGGGTGGATCACTTGAGGTCAGGAGTTTGAGACCAACCTGACCAACATGGTGAAACCCCATCTCTACTAATAATATAAAATTTAATTGGGTGTGGTGGCACACACCTGTAATCCCAGCTTTTCAGGAGGCTGAAATGGAGAATTGCTTGAAACCAGGAGGCAGAGGTTGCAGTGAGCCAAGAGCTCGCCATTGCACTGCAGCCTGGGTGACAAGAGCAAAACTCCGTCTCCAAAAAAATAATAAGATAAAATAAAGAGTTGAAGTCAAGCCAGGCATGGTGACTCACACCTGTAATCCCAGCACTTTAGGAGGCCGAGGTGGGTGGATCACGAGGTCAGGAGTTCGAGACCAGCCTGGCCAATATGGTGAAAATGACCATGGCTGGGTGGAGTGATGACTGCAGCTGGTCTGGGAAGGCAGAAGCAAGCAGAGGGCCAGGGCAGGATGGGCAGGGATTCTCTGCTGGGAAGATCTGTGGAGACGGGGCAGCAGGATTAGGATGTTAGAATCGAGGAGGCTTTTGTCCCTGGGGGATGGCGTGGAGAAGCGGGGCATGGGCCTGGAAATTTGGCCTGCAGCCTATCCTCACCAGGCCATCTGGAAGCTACTTGTTGGGAACCCTGTGTGTGTAAAGGGCTGACCCAGGCCCAGACCCGGGGGAGCTGGAAAAGGGCACACACGGAGACCACCCGAGAGGCGTGCTGGAACTGCTTGGCCAGTCCTGGGGGATGGGATGGCTGGGGCGTGTGGGTGTCTTCCTGCAAGAAAACAGGACTTGATGAGGAAGGTGGGAGGCTGTTTCAGGCAGATGGAGGTCTGTGCTGCTAGAGCACAGAGGAGTCACCACCATGCGGGGCTCCACCTTTGTCGCAGTGGGGGCAGAGATTGGTGAGGGGCATCAGGGCCAGATACATAGGTGTGAGGAACCCTAGATGGACCAGTGCTGCAGGGGGAGGTGGTGCCATGCCAGGGAGGTGGATAGGATGCTGGACACAAGTGAAGAGCAACCAGCCCTGGTGGCTTCCTCAAACCTGCGTGAGTGCCTGCCCCATTCCCAGATGAAGAAAGCAGAGGTTTCAATAGGAAAAGTGACTTGTCCTAAATCCCAGAGCTGCGAAGTCAGGAAGTTCAGCCTCCTGATTCCAAAGGCAAATCTGGAGTTTCTGTTGGAGTTAAGGGGCCAGGTGAATGGTCTGTGTTAACAAAACAAACAAACAAACAAAACTCTGTAAAATATTTAAAGAAGTTTATTCTCAGCTGATGTGAGTGACCATGGCCTGGGGTACAGTCTCAAGAGGTCCTTAGAAAGTGTGCCTGAGATGGTTGGGTTACAGTTTGGCTTTATACATTTTAGGGAGACAGAGGTTACAAGCAAATACATCAATCAATACATAGAAGGTGCACATTGGTTCGGCCTCTAAGGGCAGGACAACTCCGGGGGCTTTACAGGTCATAGGTGATTCAGAGGTTTTCTGATTGGCAATTGGTTGGAAAAGTTAAGCTGTGTCTAAAGAGTTGAAGTGGCTGGGTACAATGACTCACGTCTGGAATCCCAGCACTTTGAGAGGCTGAGGAGGATGGCTTGATCCCAGGAGTTTTGGACAAGCCTGGGCACCACAGTGAGACCTGGTGTCTACAAAAAAATTTTAAAAATTACTTGGGCATGGTGATGTGTACTCGTAGTCCCAGCTACTCGGGAGGCTGAGGCGGGAGGGTTACTTCATCCTAGGAGGTCAAGCCTATGGTGAGCCATGACTGTAGCGCTGCATTCCAACTGGGGGGACAGAATGAGACCCTGTCTCAAAAATAAAATAAAATAAAATAGGCTGGGCACAGTAGCTCACACCTGTAATCCCAGCACTTTGGGAGGCCATGGTGGATGGATCACTTGATGTCAGGAGTACGAGACCAGACTGGCCAATATGGTGAAACCCCATCTCTACTAAAAATACAAAAATTAGCCAGGCATGGTGGCGGGCATCTGTAGTCCCAGCTACTTTGGAGGCTGAGGCAGGATAATCGCCCGAACCTGGGAGGCGGAGGTTGCAATGAGCCAAGATCGCACCATTGCACTCCAGCCTGGGCGACAAGAATGAAATTCCATCTCCAAAAAAAATAATAATAATAAGATAAAATAAAATAAAGAGTTGAAGTCAAGCCAGGCATGGGGGCTCACGCCTGTAATCCCAGCAGTTTGGGAGGCCGAGGAGGGCAGATCACGAGGTCAGGAGTTTTGAGACCAGCCTGGCCAATATGGTGAAACCCCATCTCTACTAAAACTACAAAAATTAACTGGGTGTGGTGGCAGGCATCTGTAGTCTCAGCTACTCTGGAGGCTGAGGCAGGAGAATCGCTTGAAACCGGGGAGGTGGAGGGTGCACTGCACTCCAGCCTGGGCAACAGAGCAAGATTCCATCTCAAAAAAAAAAAAAACAGAGTTGAAGTCAGTGGGAAGAAATGCTTAAGATAAGGGGGTTGTGGAAGCTGAGGTTCTTGTTACGTAGATGGCCTCTAGGTAGCAACCCTGAGAATAGATAGTGAATGTCTCTTTTCAGACCTTCAAAGGTTTCAGACTCTCATTGAATCTCTCCTAAATCTGAGAAAGTCCTGGCTGAATTAATGGAAATTCTCTACAGATGCAAATTTCCCCCACAGGAGACAGCTTTGCAGGGCCATTTCAAAATATTGTCAAATAAATATATTTTGGGGTAAAGTATTTTGATTTCCTTCAGGGTCTGCTATCTGTTATGTGATGTACCAGAGTCAGGTAGAAATTTGGCATCTTATTGCTATAAAAAGCCTGTTTTGAGCCGGGCATGGTGGCTCACGCCTGTAATCTCAGAACTTTGGGAGGCTGAGGCAGGTGGATCACCTGAGGTCAAGAGGTCAAGAGTTTGAGACCAGCCTGGCCAACATAGTGAAACCCCATCTCTACTAGAAATACAAAAAATTGGCCGGGCGCAGTGGCTCAAGCCTGTAATCCCAGCACTTTGGGAGGCCGAGACGGGCAGATCACGAGGTCAGGAGATCGAGACCATCCTGGCTAACATGGTGAAACCCCGTCTCTGCTAAAAAATACAAAAAACTAGCCGGGCGTGGTGGCGGGCGCCTGTAGTCCCAGCTACTTGGGAGGCTGAGGCAGGAGAATGGCGTGAACCTGGGAGGCGGAGCTTGCAGTGAGCTGAGATCTGGCCATTGCACTCCAGCCTGGGTGGCAGAGCGAGACTCCGTCTCAAAAAAAAAAAAAAGAAATACAAAAAATTAGCTGGATGTGGTAGTGGGCGCCTGTAGTCCCAGCTATGCAGGAGGCTGAGGCAGGAGAATCACTTGAATCCGGGAGCCAGAGGTTGCAATGAGCCGAGATCATGCCATTGCACTCCAGCCTGGGCAACAAGAGTGAAACTCTGTCTTAAAAAAAAAAAAAAATCTGTTTTGTGTCTTATGATCTCTATTTTATTTATTTTAAAAATAATTTATTTTATTTTTGAGACAGAGTTTCACTCTTGTTGCCCAGACTGGAGTGCAATGACGCTATCTTGGCTCACTGTAACCTCCACATCCCAGGCTCAAGCAATTCCTGTGCTTCAGCCTCCCAAGTAGCTGAGATTACAGGCATGTGCCACTATGTCCGGGTAATTTTTTGAATTTTTTGTAGAGATGGGGTTTCATCATGTTGGCCAGGTTGGTCTCGAACTCCTGACCTCAAGTGATCCACCTGCCTTGGCCTCCCAAACTGCTGGGATTACAGGAATGAGCCACCATGCCTGGATAGAATAAATATTTTATGCTTTGGGCCAACAGGCAAAATCGAGGGTATTAAGTAGGTAAGTACGTAACAAGAAATAAAACAAAATTCCATAATTTGGGGGGATTGTTATTGACAGAACGTAAAAGTTAATTTATGGATGCTGAAAGTGGAGTTTCATACAATTTTTATGTGTTATGAAATATTATTATTTTGATTATTTATTTATTTTTGAGATAGAGTCTTGCTCTGTTGCCCAGGCTGTGATCTCAGCTCACTGCAACCTCTGCCTCCCAGGTTCAAGCGATTCTCCTGCCCCAGCCTCACAAGTAGCTGGAATTACAGGCATGTGCCACCACACTCGGCTAATTTTTTTGTATTTTTAGTAGAGATGGGGTTTCACTATGTTGGCCAGGCTAGTCTTGAACTCCTGATCTCAAGTGATCTGCCTGCCTCGGCCTCCCAAAGTGCTGGGATTACAGGCATGAGCCACTGCACTCAGCCTGATTTTTTTTTCAATGATTTAAAAATGTAAAAATCATTATTTGTTCAGGGATCATATAAAATCAAGCAGTAAGCAAAATTTGGGCTATGGGCAATAGTTTGCCAACCTCTGGTCTAGATCTGCCCTGTTCATCATAGTAGCCCCTGGCTACCTGCAGCTACTGAGTACTTGAAATGTGGCCAGGGACACTCACGATGGCTCACACCTGTAATCTCAGCACTTTTGGAGGTTAACGTGGGAGGACTGCTTGAACCCAGGAGTTTCAAGTTACAGTGAACTATGATTTCAACACTGCATCCCAAACCTGGGTGACAGGGAAAGAAAGAAAAAGAGAGAGAGAGAGAGAGAGAGAGAAGGAGGAGGAAGAGGAGAAGGAGAAACAGAGAAAAGAAAAAGAGAAAGAAAGAAGAGAAAGAAAGAAGGAAAGAACATAAGAAAGAAGAAAGGAAGGAAAAAGAAAGAGAGAAAAAGAAACAAAAGAAAGAAAGGAAGAAAAAGAGAGGGAGGGAGGGAGAAAGGGAGGAAGGAAGGGAAGGGAGGAAGGAGGGAAGGGAGGGAGGAAGAGAGAAAGGAATGTGGCTGTACTGGATTAAAATATGCTTAGGTGTGGCCGGGCACGGTGGCTCACTCTTGTAATCCCAGCACTTTGGGAGGCCAAGGTGGGTGGATCACAAGGACAGGAGATGGAGACCATCCTGGCTAACAAGGTGAAACCCCGTCTCTACTAAAAATAATACAAAAAATTAGCCGGGCGTGGTGGCGGGCGCCTGTAGTCCCAGCCACTGGGGAGGCTGAGGCAGGAGAATGGTGTGAACCTGGGAGGTGGAGCTTGCAGTGAGCCAAGATTGTGCCCCTGCACCTCCAGCTTGGGCGGCAGAGCGAGACTCTGTCTCAAAAAAAAAAAAAAAAAAAAAAAGCTTAGGTGTAAAATACACACTAGATTTTGAAGACAGTATAAAAAACAAAATATCCCAATAACTTTTTATTATATTTTGGATATCTCAGAATAAGTAAAATATATTACTAAAATTAACTTCACCCCCCAGTTTTTTATTTTTATTTTTTATTTTACTTTTTTTTTACTTTGTCTTAGTCCACTTTCTGTTGTTTGAATATCTGAGACTCGATAATTTTGAAAGAAAAGAGGTTTATTTAGCTTATGGTTCTGCAGGCTGGGAAGTTCAAGATTGGACAGCTGCATCTGGTAGCTTCTGGTGAGGGCTTTGTGCTGCATCAAAACATGGCAGAGAAATGGAAGGCGGACCAGGTGCATGGGGGAAAGGAGGAAAACATGAGACGCGACCTTGTTTGATGACAACCCAACTCTAAAGGTAACTGATCCAGACCCAAGAGAGTGAGAACTCGCTTCTGGGGGACTCTGCATGAATATCTTGTCATGAAGGCAGATCCCTCATGATCCAAACATCCCTGAAAGGTCCCCCACCTGTCAATGCCATTATATTGGCAATTACATTTCAACATGAGTTTTGGTAGGAACAAACCACATCCAAACCATAGCATCTTCCCACTGTTGAGTCACTTTTTAATGTGGCTATTAGAACAATTTAAATGATACATGTGTTTGCACTTGTGGCTTGCATCTGTATCTGGTATACAGTGCTGCTCTACTAGTGAAGCTGGAGCGCCCAGAGTGAGATGACCCCAATTTGCCTTGGGGGAAGTGGAAAGGTGTGGCCTGGTGTTCAGCAGTGGGGTGTGGGGTCACAGAGGGACAGCCGGATTTCACTAAGTGACGTGGAGGGGCAGGGCTCCGGGAGGCACACACTGAGGGGCCTTCTGCAGCAGCGAGTTGAGAGAGTGGTGTGGGCTTTGCGGGTAGGGACTAAGCTGTTTGTGGGGTATCTGTAAGAGGCTGTGCAGCAAGCCAGGTGGCAAGAAGCAAGATGTTGGCTGGGCATGGTGGTGCATGCCTGTAATCCCAGCACTTCGGGAGGCCAAGGCAGGAGGGTTGCTTGAGGCCGGGAGTTTGAGACCAGCCTAATAAACATAGTGAGACCATGTTTCTTTTTTTTTTTTTGAGACGGAGTCTCGCTCTGCCGCCCAGGCTGGAATGCAGTGGCCGGATCTCAGCTCACTGCAAGCTCCGCCTCCCGGGTTTACGCCATTCTCCTGCCTCAGCCTCCCGAGTAGCTGGGACTACAGGCGCCGCCACCTCGCCCGGCTAGTTTTTTGTATTTTTTAGTAGAGACGGGGTTTCACCACGTTAGCCAGGATGGTCTCGATCTCTCGACCTCGTGATCTGCCCGTCTCGGCCTCCCAAAGTGCTGGGATTACAGGCTTGAGCCACCGCGCCCGGCCTGTTTCTATATAAATAAATAAATAAATAAATAAATAAAATTTTAAAAGCAAGATGTTGCTAAGCAATTGACCAGGTGGTGAGTATGAGAGAGCCCCTGCCCTGAGGGCCTTCCATCTCTCACCCACCTGGATCAGCACACAGCATGTCCTTGTCTTCCACTCCAAGCCTACATCCTGGCCCCTACTGGAGAAGGGTTCTGACCAGTTCACTGGCAGAATGTGAAAACTGTATGTTAAGACATCCGTGACATGAAGCCCTAACAAGCCAAGAATCCTTTCTTTTCACAGCAGAAGGCCTCTGGCTCTTTCCCTGTGTTGACTGGAGGCTGAGTCTCTGTCCTCGACACCCCACCCGCTGCTGCCTCCTCTGCCCTGCCTGGGGAGCCCTGCCCGGTCTGGCCCTGTGCTGGGAACAGCCAGAGCTGGGGCTTCTTGCGCTTCCTGTTCACACCCACGGAACCAGCTTTGCCTTCCCCTCTGCTGTGCAGGGAGAAGGGAGGTGGGAGGTGCGGAGGGGATGGTCCTGTCTGTGGCTTCCTGCTTCTCGGCTGGCAGGAGGAAGGCAGGTTTTCTGTGTCTGTGTGTCTGTGGTCTTTCAGGCTCAGCACTTGGGTAGGAAGATGAAAACCTCGGAGTGCCCTTGTCTCTTTCCCTCGGGTCTGATCAGACCAAAGCCTTGTGTGGTGGAGGAGCTGAAAGGACGTGGCACGGGGAGGCTGGCAGCCCGGCGCTGCTCGGCTCGCTTTTCCCTCTGCCAGCCTTTGTTACCAAGGGGTTTGGACTTGATCTTGCAAATGGATCATCTCTTGATCCTTCTCTAGCCTCTAGGGACAAATATACTAGAAGAAATGGTCATGACAATTGGTGCCACCAGCAGGAGGGATAGCCAGGAAGCAAGGGTTGGAATGGTTTCTCCTTGAGAGAAGCAAGCCTCTGAGTCCAAGGCCCTCCACCAAGCGGTTCTGGTCCGGTGCTCCAGCCTCACCACCCGTCCTGCGCCATGCATGGAGTTGGGGTTGTAACCACACACAAACACAGCGTTCTGCCAACGCACCCTCCTCAAGGTCTCTCATCATCCCTCCTTCCCATCTCCTCCACTGGAGCACGGCCACAGCAGTATTCACTGACTTCCAGTTTCCTGCGGGATAAATCTGAACCCTTTGTCGTGGCACCCAAAGTCCTTGCCCAGCCGCGCAGTCCCAGCTCCTCTTCATCGTGTGCGGCAACTTGTTCTCCAAGCAGCCTCTGCTTTCTCAAGCTTAGAAGCTGAGCTGTGTCATCTCCTCTGCCTGCACCCCTTCTTTTCTGTCTCTGCTGGAGAACCCCTGCTCAGCCTCAGTAAAGATGTTTAAGGGACAGTTATGCATGAGGGTTTAGAGTTCAGAGACCCAGTCTGTCCTGGAGGTCAAGGGCATGTAGTTGGCAATTGAAGCCTCAACAATTCAATCGAGTGAATACATGAGTGAATACATGAACTGTTGCGGAATCAGAAACTGAGGCTCAAGCTGGGCACGGTGACTCACGCCTATAATTCCAGCACTTTGGGAGGCTGGGGTGGGCGGATCACCTGAGGTCAGGAGTTTGAGACCAGCCTGCTAATATGGTGAAACCCCGTCTCTACTAAAAATACAAAAATTAGTCAGAGATGGTGGTGGGCACCTGTAATCCCAGCTACTTGGGAGGCTGAGGCAGGAGAATCGCTTGATCTTGGGAGATGGAGGTTGCAGTGAGCCGAGATGGTGCCACTGCACTCCAGCCTGGGTCACAGAGTAAGACCCAGTCTGAAAAAAAAAAAAAAAAAAGAAAGAAAGAAAAAAAGAAACTAAGGCTCAAAGAAAGAGCCCGCAGGTCCACACTGACCTAGTTGCAATGCGAAGACATAAACATAAAGAGCCTCTTTTAGGAGCCACTGCTGCCTCTCAGAGGGCGACAGGCATTTCCCAGTTTAATAGGCTTTCTCTCCACCTAATCTGCAGTAGTGAGTCCTAAAATCTGTCCCTGTCGCAATGACCGGTGCCTAGAATGCTTTATAAAACTGAGAGTCCAGCCCCAGGGGTCAGGGAGTCTGAAGTTTCAAAAACTACACAGGAGATCGTGTTGCAGACGAGGCTGGGCCCCTGTGTGAGCTGTGCCCACTATGCAGCTTTGTGAGCTCTCGAGGAAACTGGGAGGATGAGGGTTTGTATGGGAACCACAGAACAGGGCTCTAGCCATTTCTGATTGGTTTCTGAAGGACGGAGGCTGCCTCTGAGACTCAGCAGGGCGTGGGGTAGCTGTTGCAAGAAAGTGTGATTTTAGGGAGGCTGCCCCAGGTTGTCTCTCCAGATCTCTTACTTGCCTGTTTCAAGGATTTGACTTGAGATATATTTTGAGATATGTTGTTGTGGGGTGGCTGGGGGCCGGTGGCGGGGGAGGGGGTGTCAGCAGGCAAAGGAATGTTACCTTGGATGCTTCCACTGTTGCTGCTGTTAGCAGTCACAGCAGCTCTCACTTACAGCGGGCGCGGTTCTAAACCCTTAGCAGCCGTCCTCCCATAGCGCTGCAGGACTGTGGAGAGACAGGTGCCATCCTCTTTTTTTTTTTTAAGATGAAGTAGGTTGGGAGTGGTGGCTCATGCCTGTAATCCCAGCCCTTTGGGAAGTTAAGGCAGGCAGATGGCTTGAGCCCAGGAGTTCGAGACTAGCCTGGGCAACACAGGAAGACCCTGTCTCTAGCTAAATAAATAAACAAGCTGAGTGTGACGGCGCACGCTTGTAGTCCCAGCTAAATGGGAGGCTGAGGCGGGAGGATCACGTGAGCCCAGGAGGTCAAGGCTTCGGTGAGCCGTGATCACATCACTGCACTCAGAGCAAGACCCTGTCTCAGAAAAAATGTAAAAAAAGATGAAGAAGCTGAACTTCATGGAGGTCTGCTTAGGGATCCACATCTCAGATGCTTTTGGTCAATGGGAATAGGTTTAGTGGGGCCCTGGAGGAAGACATTAGAACATGGTGGGGGCTGGGTTTAGCTGGACAGTGCCTGCCTCATCCACTGGGGGTCACTGTGACTCAGCTCCTGCTGATTCTGGACATAAGAGACTGTGGCCCAATGTCACCTTAGCTAACAATTTTTTTTTTTTTTTTTTTTTTTTTTTTTGAGACGGAGTCTTGCTGTGTTGCCCAGGCTGGAGTACAGTGGCCGGATCTCAGCTCACCGCAAGCCCCACCTCCCGGGTTTACGCCATTCTCCTGCCTCAGCCTCCCAAGTAGCTGGGACTACAGGCGCCCGCCACCTCGCCCGGCTAGTTTTTTGTATTTTTTAGTAGAGACGGGGTTTCACCGTGTTAGCCAGGATGGTCTCGATCTCCTGACCTCGTGATCCGCCCGTCTCGGCCTCCCAAAGTGCTGGGATTACAGGCTTGAGCCACCGCGCCCGGCCACAATTTTTCAAAAGTAACTGGACATACAACCTTGTGTAGAAATAATCTGGCAGGGCGTGGTGGCTCACACCTGTAATCCCAGCACTTTGGGAGGCTGAGGCGGGCGGATCATGAGGTCAGGAGTTCGAAACCTGCATGGCCAATATGATGAAACCCTTTCTCTACTAGAAATACAAAAATTAGCGTGGTGGTGCATGCTTGTAATCCCAGCTACTTGGGAGGCTAAGGCACAAGAATCGCTTGAACCCAGGAGGTGAAGGTTTTAGTAGTGAGCCAAGATCATACCACTGCACTCCAGCCTGGGCAACACAGTGAGACTCCATCTAATACACACACACACACACACACACACACACACATACACACATATATATGAAAGAAATGTCACAATCCATAAATGTTGGCAAACAATTTTTTCAAATGAGCCAAACACTGCGTAGGACTGGGTGAAGTGGTGTGCGTCTCAGCTGCTAGGAAGGTTGAAGCGGGAGGATCACTTGAGGTCAGTAGTTTAAGGCTACACTGAGCTGCAGTCACGCCTGTGAACAGCTACTGCACTACAGCCTGGGCAACCTCTCTCAAAAACAAAAACAGAACAAAACACTGTATAGAGCAAGCAAGTGGGTCCAAGAGGCAACTTTGGTCCACAAGGTGCTGGTTTGAAAGAGTATTAGATTAGTTTGTTTTCACATTGCTATAAGGAAATATCTGAGGCTCAGTAATTTATAAAGGAAAGAGGTGTAACTGACTCAGTTCTGCGCGTGGGGAGCCCTCAGGAAACTTACAATCGTGGCGGAAGGCACCTCTTCACATGGCAGCAGGAGAGAGAGAGTGAGTGCCAGCAGGGGAAATGCCAGATGTTTATAAAACCATCAGATCTTGTGAGAACTCACTCTCTATCACGAGAACAGCATGGGGGAACCGCCCCCACGATTCAATGACCTCCTACCAGATCTCTCCTATGACAAAAGGAGATTATGGAGATTGCAATTCAAGATGAGATTTGGGGCTGGGCACAGTGGTTCACGCCTGTAATCCCAGCACTTTGGGAGGCCGAACTCCTGAGGTCAGGAGTTTGAGATCAGCCTGGACAACACAGTGAAACCCCATCTCTACTAAAAGTACAAAATTAGCCAGGTGTGGTGGCGCATGCCTGCAATCCCAGCTACTCGGGAGGCTGAGGTCTGAGAATCGCTTGAACCCAGGAGGCAGAGGTTGCAGTGAGCTGAGATCATGCCACTGCACTCCAGCCTGGGCAACAGAGCAAGACTCTGTCTCAAAAAAAAAAAGAAAAAGAAAAAGGAAAAAAAAAGATCTTGTATTCATTCTGCAGGCACTGGGGTGGAAACCGCAGGAGTCAGGGTGGAGGAGACAGACCCGATGCAGGGTCTCAGGGCACTCACAGTCAATGGCAATAGTGTGGCCCATGTTCTGAGGGGCACCCTTCCTTGGGGCATGACCGAACACTTCCCATAGGAGGAGGAGGAAGTCTGCTGGGTGCTGTGTTCAGTTTCTGGGGCTGCTGTGATTAAGTGCTGCAAACCGAGTGGCTTACAGCAACCCAGCTGTATTCTCTCTCAGTTCTTGAGGCTGGAAGTCTAAAATTAAGCTGCCAGCCGGGCCCGTGCTCCTTCTGAAAGCTTCAGGGGAGGGTCTTTGCCCCTCTCCTAGCTTCTGGTGTTGCCGGCAATCCTTAGTGTTTCTTGGCTTGTAAATGCATCACTGCAATCTCTGCCTCCGTTGCCATGTGGCATTTTTCCTGCGTGGCTGTCTGTCTTTCCCCCTCTTAAGTCCACCAGTCATATGGGAGTAGGGTGGGCCTTTCATCCTCATACTCCAGTTTGACCTCATCTTAACTTGATTCCACCTGAAAAGACTATTTCCAAGTAAGGTTACATTCAGAGGCACCAGGAGTCAGGATTTGAACATATCTTTTTTTTTTTTTTTTTTTTTGAGACGGAGTCTCGCTCTGTCGCCCAGGCTGGAGTGCACTGGCGCGATCTCGGCTCACTGCAAGCTCTGCCTCCCGGGTTCACGCCATTCTCCTGCCTCAGCCTCCCGAGCAGCTGGGACTACAGGCGCCACCACCACGCCCAGCTAATTTTTTGTGTTTTTAGTAGAGACAGCGTTTCACCGTGTTCGCCAGGATGGTCTCGATCTCCTGACCTCATGATCTGCCTGCCTCGGCCTCCCAAAATGCTGGGATTACAGGCGTGAGCCACCGCGCCCGGCCGTGAACATGTCTTTTGTGGGGGCACACAATTCAACCACAATGTGTACAGTATGTAGGTGACTGTTCCAGGTAGAGGGAACAGCAGGTGCGAAGGCCCAAAGGCAGGAGGGCACTGGTGTGTTCCAGCAAGTAAAAGAAATTCAGCACAGCTGGAGTGGGGTGGCAAGGAGGTGCAGCTGAGGCGGCTCATGCTGGACCTTACAGGCCAGTTGGGAGGGTCAGGATAGGCCAGGCCACAGTTTGGAGGAAAAAAAAAAATCCCAAATCTCAGTGCCAGGCCCAGTACAGGTTCATTTTCAGCTTGTGTCAAATCTGATGTGGGTTGAACAGCTCTTCTCCATAAGGTAGCTCAGCCATATAGAACACATGGTCGCGGGGGGAAGGGAAGTCTGGAGAAGGCCCCCAGTCTCCATCGCCCCAGCCTGAAAGGGACTCCTCCACTCACAGACCACACAGCAAGGGAGGCGGCAAGGCGGGGACACAGATTTCTGGGAGCCCCCACTGTCTCTCCCACTCATATTCACCCGAAGCCAAGGCTAAGACTTCATCCTCACAGCACTGGGAAGTCAGCCAGGGTTTTCACACAGAGGTAGTGACGAGATGGGACTTGCATTTTAAATTTTTCCTTTTTTCACTGTAGCTCTCAGATCGTATGACTTGTGTTTTAGAAAGATTCCTCTGGCAAGAGGACTGTCCTGAAGCAGGGGAGCTGGACTTTGTCTGCTGGAGTGTGGGAAGTGGCTGCGGCGGGAGTTGGCCACAGCAGAGGCACAATATATTTGTAGTTAACTCATGCAACTTCCACCTTGCAGGCTCAGCCAAAAAACAAACGGAAAAAAAGAATGTGAGAAAAATTAATTCATGTAATTAAAAAACGATCCAAAAGTATTTTGTGTATGTCCTTTCCCACATTGCAGATTGTCCACATTTTATGCGTATATTCTGAATAGCCCAAACCCGGGGAGTGTGTACTCTATGGGCCTTTTAAGAGATTTTCAGGGGTAACTGAGCTCCTGGTTGACTTGAGAACCTCGCTGTCATGGAAGTGCTCTCTACTCAGGGTCTGTAACTGGACCTAATAACAAGAGTAGGGAGGCCTGTGTCAAAAGGACTTCCTACTGTTTCCCAAACAGTGTGGTGTCTTGCCTCTGGCAGAAACACCCTTGGATACAATATGAAGGCTTTATTTTATTTTATTTTATTTTTTTGAGACAAAGTCTCGCTGTGTCACCCAGGCTGAAGTGCAGGGGCCCAATCTCGGCTCACTGCAAGCTCTGCCTCACTGCAAGCTCTCCCTCACTGCAAGCTCCGCCTCCCGAGTTCACACCATTCTCCTGCCTCAGACTTCTGAGTAGCTGGGACTACAGGCGCCCCCCTCCAACGCCCAGCTAATTTTTTGTATTTTTTAGTAGAGACGGAGTTTCACCGTGTTAGCCAGGATGGTCTCGATCTCCTGACCTCGTGATGTACCCACCTCGGCTTCCCAAAGTGCTGGGATTACAGCCATGAGCCACTGTGCTCAGTCCGGCATTTTTTATTTTTTGCTGAGTCTGACCCCTACCTGCCTGTAGTTCTTTCTAGTTTATGAAGTATTTTTTAAGCCATTACATTATTTGAGCTTCAGGATTATTATTTATTTATTTATTTAGAGACAGAGTCTTGCTGTGTCACCCAGGCTGGAGTATAGTGGTGCGATCTCGGCTCACTGCAACCTCCACCTCCCAGGTGGGAGGTTGTGCCTCAGCCTCCCGAGTAGCTGGGACTACAGGCCTGGGCCACCATGCCCAGACATTTTTTTGTATTTTTAGTAGAGATGAGGTTTCACTGTGTTGCCCAGGCTGGTCTCAAACTCCTGGCCTCATGGGATTCTCCTGCCTTGGCTTCCCAAAGTGGTGGGATTACAGGCGTGAGCCACCACGCCCAGCTGAGCCTCAGAATAAATTAGATCTCCTTTTGGAGATCTAATTTAGATCAAGGAACTCAGAAGCTCAGACATACCTTGTCCCACAGTAGCCAGGAGACCTGGAAACCATCCCCAGTGTGGAGTTGGACCTGTTGGTTTTGTGGCCACAGTTTTAGCTGTGGTTTCAGTGTTCTTGTGTATAAAATATGGGTAACTGCACAAAGCTATTTTGAAGCTCCAATAAAGCAAGGTTGGTGAAAGCATTTTGTAAACTGCTAAGCGCTGTCCAAATGTTGTGTCCTCAGACTTTACATGTCACTGAAAGTGTTTGAGTCGTGCTAAAGGAATCCAGGTGGAAGATTAAGGGAATTTGCAGTAATGTCCTTGGGCTGCACCTACACTATTTGACTTTGAACTTAATTTCCTGAATTACCTTCACTGCTTGGGGAGCTGTGCCCATCATCTCCTGCAAGCCACAGCCCTGGCCCTCATTTCTGTGGGTTGGCAAGGGCTGGGGTGGAGGTGGGGTGAGCAGTTTGTTAGAGACCTCCCTGAAAGCCTTGCTGCTAGATCTCAGTGACATGAGTAAGGTTGTGTGGAAATATGTGACTTCCTGTTATGGAATCTAGCCTGGGAGAGTGAAGAGTGGCCTTGGGGTGAACCAGAGGGCACTTGCTTGCCTGGGTACGGGTATCCCAGCTCCACCTGATTGTTACCTTAGGGGAATGCCGTGCAGTGTGAGCTAAATCTTCAGACTTTCCTAGAGAAGTCTGAAGTCCATGTATTTTCATCTTTCCTCCTCAGGGCAACTCCACTGCCCGGGTGGAGTTAGTGCCTGAGTTGGTTGTGGAGCTTTGGGCCGCTGCTCTTGACTTCAGTTTTCTCATTTATTTATTTATTTATTTATTTATTTTTTTTTTTTTGAGACGGAGTCTCACACTGTTGCCCAGGCTGGAGTGCAGTGGCGCGATCTCGGCTCACTGCAAGCTCCGCCTCCCGGGTTCCCGCCATTCTCCTGCCTCAGCCTCCTGAGTAGCTGGGACTACAGGCGCCCGCCACCGCGCCCGGCTAATTTTTTGTATTTTTAGTAGAGACGGCGTTTCACTGTGGTCTCGATCTCCTGACCTTGTGATCTGCCCGCCTCGGCCTCCCAAAGTGCTGGGATTACAGGCTTGAGCCACCGCGCCCGGCCCAGTTTTCTCATTTAAAATTGGTGATCCACCCGAGGTCAGGAGTTTGAGACCAGCCTGGTCAACATGGTGAAACCCTGTCTCTACTAAAAATACAAAAATTAGTTGGGCGTGGTGGAGTGCATCTGTAGTCCCAGCTACTCAGGAGGCTGAGGCAGGAGAATCACTGGAACCCAGGAGACGGAGATTGCAGTGAGCTGAGATTGTGCCACTGTACTCCAGCCTGGGTGACAGAGCGAGACCCCCGTCTCAAAAAAAAAAAAAAAAAAAAAAAAAAAAAAAAAAAAAAAAAAATTGGTGATCCAGCTGGGCAACATAGGGAGACCCTGTGTTTACAAAAAATTCACTTGGCATGGGGGCCACACTTGTGGTTCCAGCTACTTGGGAGGCTGAGGCAGGAGGCTCAATTGAGCCTGGGAGGTTGAAGCTGCAGTGAGCCGTGTTGGTGCCACTGGACTCCAGCCTGGGTTACAGAGCAAAACCTTGTGTCAAAAAATAAAATACTAAAAATAAAATTGGGGACGGTACCACCTTACTTGGGTTGTTAAGACACAGTAAAGAAAATGCAATGCCCAGTCCACCACACTGGTCCTGGCTGCAGGAATCCACTGGAAACGCTAGCTGCTTGAGTTCTGGGTTGCAATTTGGTAACCTGCAGGCTTGGAGGTTGTATTCCTGCTTGCCTTGGGGCCTGACACCCATATGATTAAAAGGAATAACGGGATTACCCAGGCCTTTAAAGTTTTGTGGTCAAGGAGATAATATAAAGGAGTTTTGTGTATTAGGAAGAGAACAATGCCCCCGCCCTGTCCTTTACCTCGTGAGTTCACGAGTGTTGTATTTGTTTAAAAAAAAAAAAAAAAAAGGCCAGACGCAGTGGCTCTCGCCTGTAATACCAGCACTTTGGGAGGCCAAGGCGGGTGGATCACCTGAGGTCAGGATTTCAAGATGGGCATGGCCAACATGGTGAAACCCCATCTCTACTAAAAAAATACAAAAAATTAGCCGGGGGTGGTAGCGGGTGCTTGTAATCCCAGCTACTCGGGAGGCTGAGACAGGAGAATCGCTTGAATCCGGGAGGCGGAGGTTGTGGTGAGCCGAGATCGCGCCATTGCACTCCAGCCTGGGCGACAGAGTGGGAAAAAAAAAAAAAGTTTCAACAAAAATAAATGGCGCCGAGCGAGGTGGCTTAGCCTGTGATCCCAGTACTGTGGCAGGCCGTGGCGGGCAGATCTCTTGAGTTCAGCATTTGCGACCAGCCTGGGCGACAGGGCAAGACCCCTGTCTCAAACGAAGACGAAACATAGGCCGGGCGCGGTGGCTGCGTGTAATCCCAGCACTTTGGGAGGCCAAGGCGGGTGGATCACCTGAGGTTAGGAGTTCAAGACCATCCTGGGCAACATGGCGAATCCCTGTCTCTACTAAAATACAAAAATTAGCTGGGCGCGGTGGCTCAAGCCTGTAATCCCAGCACTTTGGGAGGCCGAGACGGGCGGATCACGAGGTCAGGAGATTGAGACCATCCTGGCTGACACGGTGAAACCCCGTCTCTACTAAAAAAAATACAAAACACTAGCCGGGCGAGGTGGCGGGCGCCTGTAGTCCCAGCTACTCGGGAGGCTGAGGCAGGAGAATGGCGTGAACCCGGGAGGTGGAGCTTGCAGTGAGCTGAGATCCGGCCACTGCACTCCAGCCTGGGCGACAGAGCGAGACTCTGTCTCAAAAAAAAAAACACAAAAAAAAAAAAAAAAAAAAAAACCAAAAATTAGCCGGAGGTGGTGTCGGGCGCCTGTAATCCCAGCTACTCAGGGACGCTGAGGCAACAGAATCGCTTGAACCCGGGGCGGGAGGAGGTTGCAGTGAGCCGAGATTGCCTCCAGCCTGGGCGACAAGAGCAAGACTCCATCTAAAAAAAAAAAAAAAAAAGAAAGGAAGAAAAAGACAAACGATTTAAAGGAAAAATGTAAGTAAACAAAAGTACAAATGCGATGTCAATCGTTAAGGTGGTGCCAGGGGACCGAGGATCGGGAAACACCAGGGTCTCATAGTCCCTGCAGGGCATCTCGGGGGGAGGCGACGGACAGGTCGCGAGCGCGGGGCTTGGAGGGCACCAAGGTCCAGGGGGATGGCGGGTTCAGCCCCCTCCCTCCGACCCGTGCTGAGGGCTTTGGAGGACCCCCACTCTCCCAACCTCGGAAGCCCGGGTTCTGCCACTTCCAGCCATGCGTCCTTGGACTGCGAAACTTTCTCCAGACTAGTTTCCTCTTTTGGGACATGGGGAGGCGGAGGCTGCCAATGCTGGGATGGAGTGCTCGAGAGCAAGGGACTAGGGCCTCGACGAGCTTACAGTCCGGTTAGGCCCTCCCACCGCTGTGCTGTGGCTGCTCGCCGCCCTGGACCCGGCGCCGTCCGGCCCGGCTGCCGGAGCCCTCGGTACGGGCCGTAGTCGCGCGGGTTCTAAAATGAGGACAAAGCCCGCCCGGGTCTAGAGCGCGCGCGCCGCCGCGGCCAATGGGACGTTGACGCTAGGTTGAGTGACGGACTTGAGCAGCCAATGAGCGTGCAGTTTGTTGCGAAGTGGGCCCCGGCTCCGGCATTATAAAGGGCGCCACGAGTCGGCATTGTCAGGCGGCGGCACCGCGCGGGAGGGAGCTTGGTTGTGTCGGTGGGTTCCCGTGCGGCGGCGGCGGCCAAGGAGGAGGAGACACAGTTGGAGCAGCTCCGTGGGCTGACTGGGGCGAGGCCTCAGCAGCGCGAGCTTGAGTGCGGCCGAGCCCGCGGCGCCTTCCCCGGCTGGTGGGGACGAGCGGGCCCCGCGGCGTCATCGGCGGCGAGGTGAGCGGCGGCCGGCGGGCGGGAGCTCTGGCGGGAGCCGCGCCGGCCTGACGCGCTGTCGCCGCTGGTTGCAGGAGCCGCCGCGCCTCGGCCTAGCATGTCGGAAGCGGGCGAGGAGCAGCCCATGGAGACGACGGGCGCCACCGAGAACGGACATGAGGCCGCCCCTGAAGGCGAGTCCCCGGCCGGGGCTGGCACGGGCGCCACGGCGGGGGCTGGAGGCGCGACCGCGGCGCCCCCGAGCGGGAATCAGAACGGCGCCGAGGGCGACCAGATCAACGCCAGCAAGAACGAGGAGGACGCGGGGTAGGTGCGGGCGCGGGCGGACGGGGGCGCCGCCTTTGTTCCGGGGCCGCCTTTTGTTGGCGCCACGCGGCGGGGGGAGGGGCGGCGGCCTGGCCCGGGTCGGGGCCGGTGCGGCCCGCGGACTGTCGCCGCTGCGTTCGCGGGCGGGCCTGGCGCTGCCACTCGCGCTGGAGTTTGCAGGAGTTTGTTGGGTCAACTTTGGCGCCGCCCCGGGGCCGTTTGTGCGCTGCCGGGGCCGGAGCCGGCGCAGGGGCGGGCGGATGGCCCGGAAGAGGGAAAGCGCTCGGACCCGGGGCCCGGCGGCGTCTCGGGCCGCGCCGGGGCTGCGTGGGCGGAGTTGGCGCGAGCCGGGGCCCAGGCCTCCCTCCTCCGCCTTTCCCGGGGGCGGAGTCACGGTCTGAACCCTGGGCGGGCTTGGCCCCCGGAAGCATCGAGTTCCTTGAAAAGAGTTCTCAGGAGGTGGCGAAGACGCTGGCCCTTTGATACATGGTTGTAGATAACAAATGAATTTCCAGTTGTGAGTAGTTAGGGCCCATGTCCCTGGTGAGGTGGTCCTTTCTTTGCTTCTCACAGCCTGGGGCTGCAGAGCCTTGTTAAGCTTCGTTAGGGTCCTGGTTGAATTGAATTTGGAGGGTAGTGGAGATTTAACATCCTTCTAAGGTGCACCTTGCAGACTCTTAAGGGTAGGTGTAGACTTTGTGAGAGCTTTGCCAGGGCCAGTCCTTTCCAAAATCACAGCTTGCTTATAAGACTTGTTGCCATGTGTCTCACCCTACCATTTCAGAAAAATGTTCGTTGGTGGCCTGAGCTGGGATACTAGCAAAAAAGATTTAAAAGACTATTTTACTAAATTTGGAGAGGTCGTTGACTGTACAATAAAAATGGATCCCAACACTGGACGGTCAAGAGGGTTTGGGTTTATCCTGTTCAAAGATGCAGCCAGTGTGGAGAAGGTAAGCTGGGTGCTGGATTTCAGCAGTCTCAGTGGAAACGATTTGAATTCTAAGAGGACACCTTTCTTACAGCATGACTAGTTTGTGTGTTCTGCATGTGGTTGAGTGCTTTGGGCAAAGCCAGAGGTTATGTTCCGGTTTTTGAGGGGATGAAAATACAAATTAAGCTGAGAGTGAGAGTATGTGCTGGAGTGGTTCGGGAAGATTATAGTTGACATTCATTACCTTTTATGTGCCTATTCTGGGCACTGTGCTAAACATCTGGGAGGATTACAAGAGAGTCCAAGATTGCTGTGATAGGCTGTTAGCCCCATTTTACAGGACAAAAACCAAAACCCTGAGGCTCAGACATTTAAGTAGAAGAGGTCACAGCTAGTAGGGAGTGGAGCGAGGATTTCATCCCCTGCAGCCCATCTTCAGCCTGTGCTGAGTCCCTGCTGCTTTGCTTCTGGAGATGGGCCTCACGCTGGGACTGCTTGGGCAGAAAGAGCATGATCAAAGGCTTGAGGGTGAGGACTGCTTTCTAGGTGTCGAGGTAAACCAGCTGTACTTGAGGTTTGAAGAAAATTGGGTTGGGAAGTTAAGCTGGAGTAGAATTTGGAGGGGGTGAAACACATTTTTGTATCTGTGCTGGTGTCTTCATGGCTTAGAGAGAAGGGCCTTGTCTGGCTCATGCTGCTGAGTCAGCCTGACCCCTTTCTGTTGGAACAGGTCCTAGACCAGAAGGAGCACAGGCTGGATGGCCGTGTCATTGACCCTAAAAAGGCCATGGCTATGAAGAAGGACCCAGTGAAGAAAATCTTCGTTGGGGGTCTGAATCCTGAAGCCACTGAGGAAAAGATCAGGGAGTACTTTGGCGAGTTTGGGGAGGTGAGTGTGGCCCTGGGAGTAGCCCATCAGCTGCCCTAAGGCTGCCTTCTTTCTGGTCCTTGGTATCCTTGGCTGAGTAGACCCTCCCAGGCAGGGCTTATTTTTCACTCTCTGCCTTCAGTGGGGTCTTTCCTCCTGTGAGTCCCCTATATGCTCTGGAGTAGAGAGGTATTGAGCCTGAGTTTGCCTATGCTTTTTGCAGATTGAGGCCATTGAACTTCCAATGGATCCAAAGTTGAACAAAAGACGAGGTTTTGTGTTTATCACCTTTAAAGAAGAAGAACCTGTGAAGAAGGTTCTGGAGAAAAAGTTCCATACTATCAGTGGAAGCAAGGTAAGGTGTCCCCAACTCTGCTTGGCATCCTGTGCTGCTGGAGAGCTGGCCCTTAGAGGGGTGGGGGTTAGGGGTTGGGCCATGGTGCAGGAGCTCTCCAGGTTGGTTAGACCTAACTATTTCTCTGAAGTGTATGCTGCCCTGGTTGGGGCAGTGTTCTGATCCTTCAAAGACTTCCCGGGCTGGGAGGACTGCCAGTAAACAAACACAGGATGTGAGGGAGGCAGGAGAAGGTGGCCTCTGAATAGAGCAGGTTGAGTAGCCTCTTTAGTTTGTCATTTAAAGCTAGAGGTGAGAGTGTTCTAGATTTTTGAGTCCAGGGTGTATGAAGCCTGCAGTTAAGGTCTCAGAAGATCCTAGAACTTCTGCAACTCACTGATTTTCCTCTGTGGTGAAGTTTTTCTTGCTCCAGAGCCTTTTTACCTCCTTCTACAACCAAATCTTTGTCCACTTCCATCCGTTTTGCTGCTTTGGTGTTTTTTTTTTTTTTTTTTTGCTTTGAGACAGGGTCTTGCTTTGTTCAGGCTGGGGTGTGGTAACACTATCATGGCTCACTGCAACCTTGACCTGGGCACAAGGGATCTTCCCATCTCAGTCTCTCAAGTAGCTGGCACCACAGGCATGCACCACCATGCCTGGCTCATATTTTCTTTTTTTTTTTTTTTTTTTGAGATGGAGTCTCGCTCAGTCACCCAGGCTGGAGTGCGGTGGCACGATCTCAGCTCACTGCAAGCTCCACCTCCCGGGTTCATGCCATTCTCCTGCCTTAGCCTCCTAACTGGGACTACAGGTGCCCGCTACCATGACCAACTAACTTTTTTGTATTTTTAGTAGAGACTGGGTTTCACCATGTTAGCCAGGATGGTCTCAATCTCCTGACCTTGTGATTCGTCTCTTGGCCTCCCAAAATGCTGGGATTACAGGCATGAGGCACTGCGCCTGGTATTGTATTTTTTTTTTTAAAGCCTGGTCTCACCATGTTGTCTGAGCTCACCATCCTCTGCATCAGGCTTGTAAACTGTTGGGATTACAGGCATGAACTGCCTCACTTGGTCTTCTGGGCACCTCTTTTAAGTCAACCTTATACCCAGGCAAAAATCCTTCCAAAGATCTCCCAGGATCCTGGCCAGCTTAAATCCAGGGTCAGTTGTGCTTTCAAATGACTGGAATCATGTGCAGAGACGTGTAGCTCTTCCTCCCTCCTGAACTCTGGTCAGGGAAAGGGTAGTTCAGGCTTCAAGTTGGCAGTTGGGAGTTGTGGGTGCGGCCTGCAGTGGCAGGGTGTGGCAGGCTCTGTTTCTGAGCAGGCGTTGGCAGCCAGATAACGTAGGACAGGTGGAGCTCCTGGAAGTCTCTGTCCTGGCTGGGAGTTTGGGAAGATTGGATTAGGATAGTCTTAAATTTTCTATAAAGTGACAGTCTTTGAGGCAGTTAAGGGAGGCATTGGTTATTACTCCATTGGACAGTGATAAAGAGGCCTTTTTCTCTATGTGCCATAATGGGAAATGGGGTGGGAAGAGCCTCTGAGGCAAAGTTTAAGTGAAACTACTGGTAGTGAGTCTTAGAAGTAAGTATATTTAGTTGGTTGTATTCAGTATTTTTAATTCAGTAGGATAGAATATATATGAGATTGCATTATTTTGCCGATTAAAAGTATGACTATATGGGGACACTGTAAAATGTACTATTTTTAATGGGGGTGCGTGTCAGGATTTTCTTTAGAAATACACTGGTCTGGTCTAACTTATTTAAGCAGGAGCACTGAAAGTACCCCAGCCTACCCCATCCCACCCTCAGTGGACAAAAAGGAAATTGACTGACTTGAGGGGATGCAGACATCTGGGTCATCCCAACAGACCAGTGGTTAGGAGGAGCGGGTGGGTAGCATTATGGCCTCAGGCAGGCCCCCCATCCTGAGCCTCTGAAAGCCTCTGAGACTTTATCTGTAAGAGGGAGGTCAGGGTCGCCTTCTCAATAGCATGTATTTGAATGAGATGAGTTTCTTCTGTAAAGAGAAAAAGATGTTAAAATCTCATTGTGTAAGGCCCCTCATCTGAGAAGTCTTGTCTGACCCTCTAGCCCAGTAGGACCAAGGTGTGATGCCTGCTCCCAGCCTGTCCTCTGCTTCCCTGGGCTGCAGTTGGCCCAGTTGCCTGCCTCCATTAGACATGGAGTTGCCCTGGGGCTGAGATGCCCATCTCAAGTGCATTCTGTGGGAAGGGTTCTCTGCTGGAAGGCCCGTGGTTTTAGTTGGGATTCCATGAGCTTTATTTAGCTCAAGGGTGACCTCCCACACTAGCATATTTTGTTTTTGAGCAGATGGACCTGATCTGATGTTTGTTGCAGTGAAGATCTTTGTGCAGTCACTGCCCTGAGTTTGTCCTACTGGCCTGACCACTGTCCTCTTGGCTTTTAGTGTGAGATCAAGGTGGCCCAGCCCAAAGAAGTCTATCAGCAGCAGCAGTATGGCTCTGGGGGCCGTGGAAACCGCAACCGAGGGAACCGAGGCAGCGGAGGTGGCGGTGGAGGTGGAGGTGAGTGGAACCTGGATGAAGATGGGTCCTGTTTCCCTGCCTACATGGAGCCTTCCAAACCTGTCTCGGGGCTCCCTCTGGTGCTGTGCAGCAGGGGTGGGCAGACTGTGTGAGGTGGGGGACGAGCAGGAATAGGAGTGGCTCTGGGTCAGGGCTGTGTGCTTGAGGCTGCTGCTGCCCCTTGGAATGGCTTGGGTGCCCAGGGCAGAGAGAGCATTTGTGTTATACTCTGGGGGAGGGGACATGATGGGTGTCTTGGCTTTGTGGATGTCCTGAGTCTGGTACACCTGTGAGCAGGTAGGCAGAAGGGTGGGTAGGGCAGAGCTGTGCCAGGCATTTATCCCCTTCCATCCCAGGCCCCTCTGACTCCAAAGCCTGAACTGCATCTTTTTAAAGGCCAAGCTGCCAAGGAGAGTGGGAGTGATCAGAGAGTGACTGAGTGAGTGAGCTGCCTTGTTTGCCCCAAGTAAAGCTAGCGTCCTGGTCTCTGGTCCTCTGCTTGGGTCTCTCAGATGCAGGGTTGGGCCCAGGGCCCTGTACACCAGAACAGCAGCCCCTTGGCTTCTGCCTGAGTTGCCATAGTAACCCTGCCACCCAAAGGGCAGGATTTCCTCCATCCTAGCTCCTGCGTATGCTAAATGGTCCACGGGCCCCTGTGCCCTGCTCCCCCCACAGGTCAGAGTCAGAGTTGGAATCAGGGCTACGGCAACTACTGGAACCAGGGCTACGGCTACCAGCAGGGCTACGGGCCTGGCTATGGCGGCTACGACTACTCGCCCTATGGCTATTACGGCTACGGCCCCGGCTACGACTACAGTAAGTAGGAGAGAGGGAGGCCCCATCCGCTCACCCACCCCCAGGGGAGGCAGGACAGACAGTGCAGGAGCCACTGGCAGCAGGGGCTTTGGAGTCAGACAGGCCTGGCTCAGCTATGAGAGCTACTCAGTTTTGAGCCTTAGACTTCCGGGTCTTAGTAACATGAGGAAGGCAATCTCTGCTGTCACAGGGCTGGTGAGGATCCTGCAAAGATGCGTATCAAGCGCGTGGCACAGGGCAAATGCTTGTAAATAGTAGCTGCTATGGTTGTTCTTATCCCTAGGTCAGGGTAGTACAAACTACGGCAAGAGCCAGCGACGTGGTGGCCATCAGAATAACTACAAGCCATACTGAGGCGGCAGCAGGAGCGACCAACTGACCGCACACATGCTTTGTTTGGATATGGAGTGAACACAATTATGTACCAAATTTAACTTGGCAAACTTTCTATGGCCTGTCCCATGTGCATCTTATTTAAAATCTCCCCCATGGAAATCACTCTCCTATTTACTATTTCCAGAGCTCTAGTTGTTTAGGCAGCGTGTGGTGTCTGAGAGGCCAGAGCGCCATTATGGGCTGATTTTTATTACCAGGTCCCCCAGAACCAGGCGGGAGGCTCTGCTTCCTGCTGCCACTCTGCAGCCTGGACCTGTGGACCCTGGTTGTAAAGAGTAAATTGTATCTTAGGAAACCAGTGTCACCTTTTTTTCACCTTTTAATTTTATATTATTTGTGTCATACATTTCCTGTAATGGAAGTGTTAATTTTACTGTACTTTTTGGTACCTTTTGGGAATCTAATGTATTGTAAGGTATTTTACACGTGTCCTGATTTTGCCACAACCTGGATATTGAAGCTATCCAAGCTTTTGAAATAAAATTTAAAAACCCCCAAGCCTGGGTGAGTGTGGGATATGCTGTGTGAGACCTCTTGCTCAGGGTGGGGGGTACCAGGTGCCCTGGACTTTGGGCTTCCTCCTGCAGCAGGCCCAGTTGTGGGGGTGTCCTTTAAGGACTGCCCTGCTTAGAACTGAGCCCTCTTTAAAGAAAGGAATAAGAGGTCTATGGGGAGTGAGGATGGGGCAGTGAGGGTTCACATCCCCAGCAGGCATGTCCCCTCCTGGGACACCTTAGAACCACCAACCTTCTTGGCTGATGAATGAAAATCGATTCTTTACACACTAGGGCAGTGCCAGGGCCAGCTGAATTGGTGCACAATAGTGCCCCTCCTGGCTGGTGAAGAAAAGCCTGCTCTAGCAGGGGATGTTTACTGGCTGGATTGGAGCCCAACTCCAGGTCTGGCATTTGGGGCGTATGACTAGGTGGTTACAAGAGGCAAGGGTGGGTTGGGGTTCCACATGGATACAGCCCCATAGGTTTCAAGGGAGGAAATAGCTGTTCTGCCATCAAGTGCAAGCTAAGCATTGGAGATTTTCCAGTGTTGAAGAAACTAACCTTTGGGAAGGAGCATCAACCAGAACAAAAAATGTCTTAAGATAAAAAAAAAGGCTGTTTTCTGAGGCTGCTTGCTGCCGATGGTAAGGAACCCGCTTTGCATCTCCCAAGAGTAAGAAGCAAGGCCCACTCACCTGGAGTACACTTAGGCAGAGCAGGGCTAGCTTAGAGCTGGAGCCTCAGCGTCTGGCAACTTCGCACCTTCTCTTCCATGTCTGAAAAAGACCACAAAGCCATGCGGACTCAAGTCACCTTTCTCTGCTGAAGATGCCCTGTGACTTCAGTGTCCAAACTGGAGGACAGTTTAGAGATTGGGCCCTCTGGCTATCCACACCCATGTCCCATTCCCCAAAGGAGTGGCAGCAGTTTCCTGAAAAGCACAAAGCCAGCCCTCAATTCCTCTGAGATTTCTAGTCTCTGTCCAGGATCCCCAAGCCTGTTCTGTGGCCAGCCTTTGCCCCCCACAAACACTCCTTTTCATCAGATCCCTACCGCTTCCAATTTGTGTCTAGCAGGGATGGGCCTCCGCCTCCAGCTCCAGAGCCCCGGGATTAGGCATGCCTGTGAGTAGCAGTGATCACCCAGAGGTAGGAGGGCACAGGTTGCTTGGCTGGCAGCTCTGATCTCTACTGTGAGATGCAACTTTGCCTATGTGGGGTCTCACTGAGCTATAAATGGCAACACAGCCATGAGATTTCCTTGTAAGTGGATTTAGGGGGGGACCCTGGGTTGACCACGACCATCCTAGGTGATGGGGAATGTGGGGTAGAATTTCATTTTGTGTCCAGTCTCAGTGGTACAAATCTTTCAGCCACCCAGCAGCCTCATGTGACCTGCCTCATACAGAATGAAACGACTGCCATCTCTACATTCAGGCTGGCGGTAATGGGGTCTCAACTCCCACTGTAGTTCTTATGGCCTGTTTCTCAGGCCCACCACTGATTTGTCCTGCGTACATCTGATGCCTGCCGAGGCAGGCTGGGTGGTGGCTCAGCTCCCACCTGCTGACAGCCCAGGAAGCTCTTAGGCACAGGCTGGGCATGAAAGACCCTCTCTGTTGCTCCTTGCACCGTCCAGAGGACACGTGCCTCTGCTCTTGGACTCTTGTCCCCTCCCTGTTCCATGCTAGGAAGCTCTAGTTGCTGGCTTCAGGCTGGGTTCTAGAGACATGGCCAAGCTCAGGCTTCAAGCTCACCAGTCAGAATGGCATCCAGCTTTGCCACCACCTGCCGTGCATTGTCCAGGCTGAAGCACATTGGGGGTTTAAACTTCAGGATGTTCCTCCCAGGGCCATCAGTGCTCAGCAAAACGTAGTTCTCCTTCAGCCTGTGAGGACAGGACACCCCTTCATGTGGCCTTCAAGGCCTTCCTCAGCCTGGCCTTGGCCTCATGTCCAGTGCTCCAGCCATACTGCCTTCAGAGCCTTCCATGGGCCAGTTCCTGCCAGGACTCTACTGGTCACCCCTACCAAAGTCCTGTGCATCTGGCCCACAGCCGCCCCTGCTTGGGGTGCACTGTACCTGGTCCTGAGCCTGCTGCCCCACAGAACAGGCGCCTTGCCTCACCTAACCACCTGGAGCCACAGTCCAAGCCAAGAATGAATGGCCACAGGGAAACAGCAGACTGCAACAAGAGTCCCTGCATTCTCTGGTTTTCTGTGTGGTTGACGTGATGTATGTTGTTTTTTTAAGAATGTCCAACATCGCAGTTGGTGTAATGGGCCCCACGTGTCCCTCACGAGCTTCAGGAATCTCCCTGGCCTGTCCTCTGAGTTATCTTAAAATTCCAGTAGAAAATTTCCACCTCTTCTTAGGAAGATGGCTTTATCTTAGCATCCTTTGTAGCTAGTAATCACTTTTAGTCCACAGTCTAACCTCATCTCTGAGATGAGGGGTCTGCATGGTTGTGTTTATATTCTTTGATTCTTGTTCCCATTCTTTTGTAAACCTTGTTATTTTTATTTCTTGGGGGTTGGGAGTCTACCTTCTGGTTTCATTTTCCTATCCCAGTCTTTCTGGCACTGACCATGGCCATGCCAGAAAGGACAGGGCTTGGACTTTGGAGTTAGATGGCCCTGGGGCCAGATTGAGCTCTTGCCACCTAGCAGGGTGACTGCAGGTGACTTACCCATTTCCTCACTGAACTGGAAAAGCACCCCCAGGGTACTGTGAGATGAAAGAGTAGGCTGAACTTGGGATCTGTTTCCTTCCATGCCACCCGACCATTCCGAATCCCTGAGACTCCTAGGAGCGGGGTGGGGGTGAGCTGGGGATGTGACTGACAGCAGAGAGAAGGCAGGGACTAGGAAAGGCCAAGTTCAAACACAGCACAGAGAGATTTACATCAATACCATGCATGTCTCACAATTTGAATAAGGACACATCAAATACCAGAAGAGCTTTCCATGGTGGCAGTGGGGGAAGGGGGAGGCCTGGGGAATGGAGATAAAAGGGAATAATCATTAAACTAGAAGAAGTCCTGAGGCCTCAGGGTCCAAGTGAAAGGACAAGCAAACCAGGGCAGTGGGACTGGTGGAGTCTTGAGTTCTGAAACACCCCCCAACCCAGCTTAGGAGCAGGAGTCCTGTCCATCCCAACCACCTGTCGTGCGGCATGGCAACCCTGAGTCTGGTGCTGCCACAGCTCCCTGGTGTGAATGAAGGTGCTTCCCTTCTCCAGGCCAAGGTGGCATTAGTAGGGGTTCCTGGGTCTGAGTGCCCTGCTAGCTTGGGCATTCTAGGCAGAGGTGCTGCTCTGGTCTGGGAACAGCCTGTGTCTCATCTGCAGCCTTCGCAGTCAGGCACTGGGTACAGAACTACTAACCACTTATCTCTGTCCTCGGCTGATAGCATCAGCTGTCCCCCCGCCACCACCACCCCCGGCCCCAGCCCTCTTTCAGTCAAGTCTGTGGCCCAGAGTGCTGGGGGCACAGATGAGCCTCCTTTCCACTAAGGGCCTCTGGCCCTGCAAAGAAGCACCTATGGTGTCTCTTATTCCAGGAAGCAACTTGTTTCAAGAAAATACCTTGATACCAAGTAGGCAGCCTCTTCAGTTGCTGGTGTCCTTGTGGCCTCATCTTTGATCAGATCCACACCAATGAAGAGCCCAACACCCCTGCAGGGGAAGGTGATGACATCGCAGGAGGCCATGCCTGAGGGGCCAGGGTGCTCGCCTCACCCCATCTGGGTTCCTACCTGTGCCTCCTGGGGAGGCTGAGCACAGGAGGCACCTTCAGAAGGTGGTGAGAATAGTTTCAGGGAATAACTGGGCTGGGAGGGATCTTTGGTGTGGACAGAGGAGAGAGGCTTGGGGATAGCTAGGGGTCAGGTCATATCCTGGCTTTCTCCTCCCCGGGAGTGCCGTTTTGGGCAATAGCACCTCTCAGTGTCTCAGTCCTCTTGAGAGCGGACATAACCCCACCATCCCAGGTTGTTAGGTGAAGAAAATGGTACCACACTGGGCCCTGGCAGGTTGGTGGTGACTGCTGCCCCCAGAGTCTCACCTGACATCCCCGACGATGGGATGTTTGATTTTTTGCTGCCTGAGGAGTTCCATCAGGAAGCTGCCCACACTGGTGGCATGAGCCTGGAGCTGCTCCTTCTCCAAGACATTCAGGACGGCCAGCCCCACAGCGCAGGACACTGGGCTGCCCCCAAACTGAGTCAGGGACAAAGAACATGTCAGATGCCCCAGCAGAGTGGGCCATGCCCCAGAGTCAGGGTGAGGCAGAACTGCCACACGGGTTCCAAGGCCAGTGGCAAGAGCACAGGCCCCAAACCCCTTAGGGTGCACAGTCCTCAGTGGTAGTAAATGGGGTTCACTGGGGGCCCCCATGGGCTGTCCTGGCTTTCCAGGAGCTAATGTGACTGCAACCCAGGTCAGGTACCCCTGAAGTACAGTAGGAGCCCCTAGAAGATACAGAATCAGAAGAGAGGGTGTCCTGTTTGTTCCCACAGAGCTAGTCTTTACCAAGAGAGGCTTTAAGGCCCCATCTCCTGGGCCCAGACCCACAGCACTGGACTAGGCACTTCCTCCTTCAAGGAGGGTCAACGCAGCATGCCAAGGCCCACCCAGGGAAAGCCACTTAACACACACCTGGAGGTCTTTGGCTCCTTTTCCCTGCCCACCCTGTCCTTATTCTGCAGGTATCTGAGTGGAGACCTGTTTTTTAGAGGATTACGAGCAAGGTGTCTCCTGCAGACCATGTTTTTTGTTTTGTTTTTAAACTACGTCTTTAAAAACATCAGCTTTGTTGAGGTATAATTTCCATATAAACTGTGTTTAAAGTATAAAGTTCAATGTGAGGTGACAAATGTATGTACCTGTGTAACCTCCCTCGCAGTGAAGTTACAGAACATTTTCATCACTTCCTTGTGCACCCATCCCACTACTGCTGGCCCCAGGCAACCACTGATCTGCTTTCTGTCACTATGAGACGCTACAAGGGGCTTTGAAAGGCTGTGACATATTCCTGGGAATCTAGAAGACCATTCATATGCACAGGGATGTGCTCATGCTGAGTGCTGTGTGCGTGCTCAGGACAGATCTAGAAAGCCCTAAGCTCTCACCACTGGCTACCTTGAGGCTCTGCAGAATGAGGAAGTAAAGGCTAAGGCAGTTACAAGCTCTTGGCTGAGTTCCAGGTCATTAAGGCGATCTCATGGTTAGAGGACCACTGAGCTAATCAAGCAGAGACTATAGTGGCCACACATGACAGAGAACACACTTTACAGAATTGGTTCAGAAAAGGCACAACACCACCAGAAAAAACCACCATGGGGAGGGAAGAGAATATGATCTCCACAGTTGCCATATTACATTACTTAAAATGTCCAGCTTTTAACACAATTCTGAAACATGCAAAGAAGCATGGCCCAGACATGGGAGAAAAAAAGCAATCAATGCAAACTGTCCCTGAGGAAGGTGACACTAACCTTATTGGACAAAGACTTTAATCAGATGTTACAAATATGTTAGCTGGGTGCAGTGGCTCATGCCTGTAATCCCAGCACTCTGGGAGGCCGAGGTGGGTGGGTTGCCTAAGCTGAGGAGTTCGAGACCAGCCTGGCCTGGCAGCACAGTGAAACTCCATCTCTACAAAAAATAAAAACAGCCAGGCGTGGTGGCACATGCGTGTACTCCCAGCTGCTTGGGGGGTGAGGTAGGAGGATCGCTTGAGGTTGAAGCTGCAGTGAGCCACGACTCCAGCCTGGGTGACAGAGCGAGCCCATCTCCAAACGAGCAAACAGAAACAACCCCAAAACCAAGTATGTTAAGAGAACTAAAGGAAACTACACCTAAAAGATTGAAAGCAAAGCATGAAAATGATGTCTTACCATAATCTAATGATAAAGAGATAAATTATTAAAAATCTGAAGTTGATAAGCACAATAAATGAACTGAAGCATTTTCTAGAGAGGCTCAACAGATTTTTTTTTTTTTTTTTTGAGACAGTCTAGCTGTCACCCAGGATGGAGAGCAGTGGTGTGATCTCGGCTCACTGCAACTGCTGCCTCCCAGGTTCAGGCGATTCTTGTGCTTCAGCCTCCCAAGTAGCTGGGACTATAGGTGCGTGCCACTACATCTGGCTAATTTTTGTATTTTTAGTAGAGACGGAGTTTCACCATGTTGGCCAGGCTGGTCTTAAACCCCTGACCTCAAGTGATCCACCCAGCTTAGCCTCCCAAAGTGCTAGGAAATTACAGGCGTGAGCCACTGCGCCTGGCAACAGCAGATTTAAGCTGGCAGATGAAAGAATCAGTGAAAAAAAAAAAAAAAAAAAAAACGTCAATTGAGATTGTACAGTCTTTTTTTTTTTTTTTTTTTTTTTTTTTTTTTTTTTTGAGACGGAGTCTCGCTCTGTCGCCCAGGCTGGAGTGCAGTGGCCGGATCTTGGCTCACTGCAAGCTCCGCCTCCCGGGTTTACGCCATTCTCCTGCCTCAGCCTCCCGTGTAGCTGGGACTACAGGCGCCCGCTACCTCGCCCGGCTAGTTTTTTGTATTTTTTAGTAGAGACGGGGTTTCACTGTGTTAGCCAGGATGGTCTTGATCTCCTGACCTCGTGATCCGCCCGTCTCGGCCTCCCAAAGTGCTGGGATTACAGGCTTGAGCCACCGCGCCCGGCCGAGATTGTACAGTCTTAAGACCAGAAAGGAAAAGGAATAAAAACAGTCATACAGACCCGAGGACACAAGCACACCAACATACTGAGTGTCCCAGAAAGAGAGGAAAGGGGCAGAACAAATACGAAAACTTAAAAAACCCTATATAACTTGCAATGAATTGAATGTGTCTCCCCCGATTCATATGTTGAAATCCTAACCTCCAATGTGATGGTATTAAGAGGTGGGGCCTTTAGGTTATTAGGTCACAAGAATAGAGCCTTCATGAATGGGATTATGGTTTTATAAAAGGGATCCCAGAGAGCTCTCACCCTTTTGACGACATGAGGGCACAGCGAGAAGTTGGCTGTTTGCAACCTGGAAGAGGACTCTCACCAGAACCCAACCACGCTGGCACCCTGATCTTAGATTTGCAGCCTTCAAAACAGTGAGAAATAAATCTGTTTATAAACCACCCAGTCTACAGTATTTTGTTATAGCATCTTGAACTCACTAAAACATAACTTTTAAAGAAATTAAAGCAGCAGTTAAATATCTTCCCACAAAACACAAGGCCCAGATGATGGCTTTATAGATGAGTTTTTACCTTCAAAGGACAGATCATCCCAATTTTATGTAAAAGAAAAAGAAGAAATATTTCCCAATTCATTCTACAAGGTTAGTAGGACCCAGTTACCAAAACCCAAGGTATAAGAAAAAAATGTGAGCCAATATTTTACTCCTGAAAATAGAGGCCAAATTCATAAAATATAAGTAAACAGAGTGCAATAATATAGAAAAATGATAATATTCCATACCCAAGTTCGATTTGTCCCAGGTCTGCAAAGATATTAGAAAAGCTGTAAATATAATTCACCATGATAACAAATTAAAAGAGAAGAAATATTGCTTTAATACATGCATAAAAAGAACAGGATAAAATTCAATTCCTTTTTATAGTAAAATCTCATAGTAAGTTAAGTAGTAGGAGATTTTCTTAATCTGATTGAGAACATATAGTAAAAATCTGATCTAGGCCAGCTGCGATGGCTCACACCTGTATAATCCCAGCACTTTGGGAGGCCGAGGCAGGCAGATCATGGAGGCCAGGAGTTCAAGACCAGCCTGTCCAACATGGCGAAACCCCATCTCTACTAAAAATGCAAAATAAGCTGGGCATGGTGGCACATGCCTGTAATCCCAGCTACTCAGGAATTGGTGGCATGAGAATTGCTTGAACCCGGGAGGCGGAGGCTGCAGTGAGCCGAGATCATGCCACTGCACTCCAGCCTGAGTGACAGAGTGAGACTCCATCTCAAAAAGAAAAAAAAAGTATATATATAGTAAAAATCTAGAACGAACATCATCCTAAATGGACAAATAAGCATTCCCATAAACTGGACAAGTACAAGACAAGCATTGTCACTGCTTGTATTCAACTATCTCCTAGCAGTCTCTCACCCAGTGTAGTACGACAGCTACCATTATTTGGAGATGATATAATCGTTTACATAGACAAAACAACCAAAAAAAGTCTGCCTATAAATTATTAGAAATACTAGAGTTTAGCAAGGGGATAGATACAAGATTAGTATAAGAAAATATTTTATACATCAGCTGCAAACAATAGATATATAAAGACATCACCATTTCATGATAAAACTATCAAATATCTAGGACTAAATCTAATGATGTGTAAGATCTTTATAGGGAAAATTATAAAACATACCATATTCATGGATAGGAAAAGGAATATTGTAAAGAAATCAATTCTCCTTGGCCTGGTGCTGTGGCTTATGCCTGTAATTCCAGTACACTGGAAGGCCGAGGTGGGTGGATCACAAGGTCAGGAGATAGAGACCATCCTGGCTAAGACAGTGAAACCCCGTGTCTACTAAAAGCATGAAAAACGAGCCAGGCGTGGTGGCGGATGCCTATAATCCCAGCTACTCAGGAGGCTGAGGCAGGAGAATCGCTTGAACCCGGAGGCAGAGGTTGCAGTGAGCCGGGCGACAGAGCGAGACTCCGTCTCAAAAAAAAAAAAAAAAAAAAAAACCCTCCTCAAACTGATCTAAAGATCAAGCAATTCCCCTATCAGAATCCCAGCAGGGTTTTTCATAAAATGTTTAAAGGTAACTCTTAAAATTTAAATCAAAGAGAAAAGAGACAGGAATAGTCACAGGTGAAAGGGGACTTTTTCTACAAGATACCAGAAGCTATTATGAATGTAAAACCTATTATGAAGCTCTAGTAATAATGTGGTACATGAACAGTAATCTGACCAAAACTGACCAAAAAAGTATAAAAGCTCTGAAACAGATCTTCTCATGTGTGAACTTTGGTTACATAACAGAGGAGGAATGTAAGATGAATGGAGAACAAAGGGAGCAGAGAAAGATTTTTGAAAAAAGGAAAACACTGGTATCACATGCACAGAGGATGTAATTGGATTCCTGATTAACATCATGTACAAAAATCAACTGCAGATGGAGTAAGGACCTATATGTCAAAACAAAGTGTTAAAAGACTTAAGAGGAAACGTAAATGAATATATTTTGTAACTTGGAGTAGGGAGAGATGTCTTAAACAATATATGAAAAACCCTGTCTATAAAATAAAACAAAATGATAGAGTTGACAATGTTAAAATTTAAAACTTTATCATAAATATGTAAAGGGAGTGAAGATAGGTTATAAACTGGATGAATATATTCACAAATACACAACTGACAAGTGATTAGCATCAAAAATATATAGATATGTATGTGTTGGTATACACACACAGATACACACATATACAAACAGACACAAAACTCGCACAAATTAACCACTAGTAAGTCAAATCAAGAAATGGGCAAAAGACACAGGCATTTCAGTGAAGAGGAAACAAATCGTCAATAAACATATGAAGAGATACTTCATGTAATCTGAAATCAAGGAATGGCATATCAAGACCACACAAGCTACTGTTTTACGCTCCACTTGACTGGCAAAAATTAAAAGGCACTGAAGTAGATACAGTCCGGGTGCGGTGGCTCACGCCTGGAATCCCAGCATTTTGGGAGGCCAATGTGGGCTGATTGCTTGAGCTCAGGAGTTTGAGACCAGCCTGGGCAACATGGTGAAACCCCACCTGTACCAAAAATACAAAAAATTAGCTGGGCATGGTGGCGTACACCAGTGGTCCCAGTTACTGGGGAGGCTGAAGTGGGAGGATCACTTGAGCTCCGGAAGTAAAGGCTGCAGTTAGCTGAGATTGCACCACTGCACTCCGGCCTGGGTGACAGAGTGAGATTCTGTCTCAAAAAAAAAAAAAAAAAAGGGCCGGGCACGGTGGCTCAAGCCTGTAATCCCAGCACTTTGGGAGGCCGAGACGGGCGGATCACGAGGTCAGGAGATCGAGACCATCCTGGCTAACCCGGTGAAACCCTGTCTCTACTAAAAAAAATACAAAAAACTAGCCGGGCGAGATGGTGGGCGCCTGTAGTCCCAGCTACTCGGGAGGCTGAGGCAGGAGAGTGGTGTAAACCCGGGAGGCGGAGCTTGCAGTGAGCTGAGATCCGGGCACTGCACTCCAGCCTGGGCCACAGAGCAAGACTCCATCTCAAAAAAAAAAAAAGATGCTGGGCACAGTGACTCACGCCTGTAATCCCAGCACTTTGGGAGGCTGAGGTGGGCAGATCACCTGAGGTCAGGAGTTCAAGACCAGCCTGACCAACAGGGAGAAACTCCATCTCTACCAAAAATACAAAATTAGCCAGGTGTGGTGGTACATGCCTGTAATCCCAGCTACAAGGGAGGCTGAGGCAGAAGAGTTGCTTGAACCCGGGAGGCAGAGGTTGTGGTGAGCCAAGATTGTGCCATAGCACTCCAGCCTGGGCAACAAGAGCAAAACTCCATCTCAAAAAAAAAAAAAGATATACACTATATACACTACTGGTGGGGTGTTAACTTGTGAACTACTTTAGAAACAAATGTCATTATCTTTTAAAATTAAGGGTGAACACATACCATATGAGCCAGCAATTCCACCCTCAGGTACAGTCCTAAGAAAAACTCTTGCCACATGTACAACAGAGACTTATGAAAATTGTTCAGAGCAGCACTGTTCATAATTGCAAAAAAAAAAAAAAAAAAAAAAATGGAACAAGCTCAAAGCACATCAATAGTAATGGATGACTGAACTGTGGTACATTTATACAAAGATTATAAAGCAGTCAAAGCAAATGAACTTCAGTGACAGGCAATAGGAAGGATTCTTAGTGATGTTAGCAGAAAAAAAAAAATCCCCAAAGAGTATATACAGCATGATAGACTTCATATAAAGTCAAAAAACAACTAAATAATATGGGATTGAGAGTGATGGTTACCATGGTTATTTGGAGTGATGGGTGGAGGAGGCAATAAGAGGGAATTGGGGGAAACATCTGGAGAGATGCAGGATATTATCAAGGTCCTAGCTTTATTAGGGATGCTGGCTTCTCAGGTGCTTAGAACATTAATAAAGGTTAACTGAATAACTAAAAGAGGGCTATGCACAGACAGATGTTGAGAGTCTTCCATGAACCAAGGATTCTATCTAATGATGTACACTTGAGGGTCAAGTAAAACAAAGAACTAAACAAAAGTTGGGATGCTGCTCCACTGGGCCTTTGTTGTTCCCCTTACACAATCTACTTGATTTCCTGCTCAGCCAGACTCAGATCTGGTCTTGCCTTCTGTATGAAGCCTCCACTGCTTGTCCCACAGCTCTTCACTCACCTCTTGCCTGGGATGTCCTTTGTGCTGTCACAGCACCGTGAACACACTACTTCCACTGTCATCCACACTGTCATGACCATTTGTCTGTGAGCCTGTCTTTCGCTGACTGAGCTTCCGAGGCTCTGTGTCACATGGACACAGAGTGATGGTTTTTGCCTGAATGCACCGAAGTGTCACTTCCCTCACCCCTAAGGACCTTATCCTGCCTTATCTATCTTGCCAAATCCTGACATGTTTCAGTCCCCAATTGAAACTGGCTCTTTTTGAGGAACTTAGTGAATTCTCAACCCTCTGTCCCTGCCCTTCCTCCTCTGGGCCTCCTCCTCTCCTCCCTGGACCAGTCTCCCTTCCTCCAGTTCTTTCTCCACACTGAGCACCAGAGATCTTTCCAAAGGGTACTCTCTCCAGGATTAAAACCCTCCTGTTGTCCTCAGTCTTCAAGATCAGTGCAGACTCCGTGGCTCTTTCCTGTGGGTCTGCTGCTGCCTGCCATGGTCCTCTCACCTACTCTGTAACTGCTGCCTCAGGGCCATTGAATATGCTGTGTGTCAGCTTCACTCAGGGGAAGCTCTTGACTCTGTACCCCAAAGACAGGGAGCCACTGCAGTGTGAACTCTGCTCCTAGATCATGTGTTACCCAAGTAGACCACACTCCTCACGCCTCTTAACCAGCTCAAGTTCCAGCACCTGACACAGGGCCTGGCACAGAATGGGTGGCATCTGTTGGAAGGAAGACAGGGACTCATAGTTTTATATATATTTTATAAGACAAGGTCCCTTGTGACAGCTTTTGGATTGACACTAATTTTAAAAGATGTTTTATGTTTTCTTACCTGACCTGGCTATAATCTCCTTAAGGATAGCGTCTTGGAAGTGTGTGCTGGGCACAGTGCTAGCCCTGTAGCCTTTGCTCACTAAGGACAGGCTGATCACTGGGGGCCTATCAGAACCAATGTTGCTCCCTTGACTTAGAGCCGTCACTCACCGTGTTGAAGTACTCAACGCCGGTGGCTTCAAATGCCCTCGCCACAGGTTGGGTTGTGGCCACACAGGCAACAGGGTGGCCATTGCCAATGGACTTGCCCATGGTGACGATGTCAGGGACAAAGTCTTTTCCCTGGAGCTGGAAGGCCCAGAAGTGCTTGCCTACTCGGCCAAAGCCAACCTGGATCTCATCGGCAACAAAGACCCCTCCGGCCTTGTGGATGTGCCTGTGGCAGAGGACAGATGACTGACATGGGGGCTGTGGTTGGGAGGGATAAGATCAGGAGTCAGGAGGTCTCGGGGCTTTGCATCCTGGCTCTGCCAGCAGTAAGGTGGGGGCCTTGGGCAATGGCTGGCCTTCTTTGGGCCATTATTTCTTTAAGGGCTTTGCCTCAAAATTCTGGCAGTCAGGCCAGGCTGAGGTTGGGATTTGGACCGGATGTTGGAAAACCCCATAGAGCCCTGCCCTCCCTAGGGCAGACCCTGCCCACCTACTCACTCTGCCACTTGGGAGAAGTAGCCAGCAGGGGGAATGATCTGCCCTCCCACACTGGGCAGAGACTCAGCGAAGAAGGCTGCAATCTGTGAAGAGATGGACATTGGGGACACGACCATGGACGTGCGCAATGACCAGCTTAGCCTGCCCTGCTAGTGCTAGCTTAGTCCGAGCAAGACAAGTCACCATCATTGCTGCACCCCTACTTTGGGCTCCATGTTACATCTGAAGGTTTGCGACTCAGTTTTCTCTCAGGCCTCCGGCCAACTCTTACCACCCGGATGCCTCCAGGCCCCTAGTACTTGACATGCTCCAAACTAAATGCACTGAGTTTTCCCCCATAAGCCTGTTCCTTCCCTGTCCCCCATTCTTGATCCACGCCCCCTCCCTCAACCCATCAGTCAGCACACCCAAGGATTCTACCTCAGCCCCCTCGCTAAACCTACTCCTTGCTCTCTGCCTGGACATGCCTGCCTCCTGCAGATCTGCCCGTTTCTTCCTTGGACTCCTGCAGAGGCCTTCTAACTGAATGACTCTTCCAGTCCATCCTCCACATGGCCACCAGGGTGATGATGCCTCAACCCAGAGAGCTGAGCATGTCACTGTTGTTTAAAACCCCTCAGTGACCCCTTCTGCATATGGCAATGATTTCCCAACTGTATTCTGCCTTACAGGTGGGAGGGCAGGGCAATGGGATGGGACACTAGTCCCCCACACCCGTTGCAATCAGAGCAATCTCCGTTTTTAGGTTTTATAGAAGTGGTCGTGGAGCACCTGAAACGCATAGGCAAGGCTTCCCTGGTCGGGTTCAGATAACCTTTCCGGCCCCACAGGCTGCCTTTCTTTGTCGTACCTCCTGTGTCTGGCTCTGTCGCTCCTTCAGTGAAGCCTTCAGAGAGCCCTCACCTGTCGCCAACAGTCTTCCCTCTGTTATCACCGTGGGTAACACACCTCTCTCTCCGACGTCTGCACCTCCACTCCATCTCCACTCTACTGCCCCTGTCAGGCCTCCCCACAGCTCACTTGGGGTCTACTGGCCACTTCGTGGTCACCTGACCTCAAGCTACCCCATTCAGATCTATCCCCCACATAGCCCTGGAGTCGGAGAGCAGCGCCAGCCCCAGAGCTTAGCTTAAGACTCTGGTGGTTTGCCGGGCGCGGTGGCTCAAGCCTGTAATCCCAGCACTTTGGGAGGCCGAGACGGGCGGATCACAAGGTCAGGAGATCGAGACCATCCTGGCTAACCCGGTGAAACCCCGTCTCTACTAAAAAATACAAAAAACTAGCCGGGCGAGGTGGCGGGCGCCTGTAGTCCCAGCTACTCCGGAGGCTGAGGCAGGAGAATGGCGTGAACCCGGGAGGCGGAGCTTGCAGTGAGCTGAAATCCGGCCACTGCACTCCAGCCTGGGTGACAGAGCGAGACTCCGTCTCAAAAAAAAAAAAAAAAAAAAAAAAAAAAAGACTCTGGTGGTTCCCGGGGGCCTCCAGGGCAGAACTGCAGCTGCTCAGCCTAGTTCTGGTGCCCTCTGGCATGTGGACCCTGCCTGCCTCTCCAGGCTCAGCTCCTGGCCACACATTCACACGGTTCCTCAGCCACCCGTCGGGATGCCCTTCCTCTGCTACTCCCCACCCCATCTGGAGTGGCTGACCCCTACTGTGTCAGGGAGCACCTCCTCCAAGGACCCCCCTTGACATTCCCCAAGGCCTGCTCAGGCTCTGGCTGCCTATCATGCCCATGCTAGTGCACTCAGACCCTCTGCTGAGCCCGAACTGCCCCTACCCCAGATTCCTGGAGGGCAGGGCCTCGTTTGGTTTTCTCTCTGGGTTCCCAGCATCTAGCACAGTGGTGGTGACAACAATGGAGGTGACATTAACTGTTTGCTGGATTGGACAGGCGCGGACATAGTTACCTTCCTGCCCTTCTCCTGTGCACTGCTGACCACACGTTTCACCTCGTTGGCATAGGCCACGGCTGGGTTGGGGTGGTCCTCCCGGTAGGGGCCCCGGTAGGTGTCTGGGAGAGGTGCCTGTGGGGAGTGACAGCACCACGTTATCTGGGCTTGGGGACAGGCACCGACCTGTTGTTGAGTTGGGCAGTGCATACCACGTGGACCCACTCCTTCTGGCCATCCAGGTTGCGGAACTTGTAGGGACTGATGTCAATCAGGGAGCTCAGGTGGCCGTGATATGCACTGGGGAGGAGAAGGGAGGGTGGGCTCGGGTCCGGGCAGCTCCTACTCCCTGGCCCAGACTGACCATGGTCTCCCCACCCTTGAAGACACACAGGGGAGGCCAACTTTCCTGACAGAGCCCCCAGGTTCTTGGGAACTTGGGAAAGAGCACGGGCTTTGGAGTCAGCAACACTTCTTGCAAGACTGCTGACTGGCTATGTGACAGCAGCTCATCATTTAACCTCTTGGGGTTGTTTTCTCTGCTGTGAAATGGGGTGGGAGTTCCTCTTTCTGGTTTATAATGAATCTTAAATGTGTTGATACTGTCAGCCTCAGCTTTGTGCACATCACACACTCAATTCATGGGAGCTACTGCTGTGGCAGTTTGAACATGCAAAATGTTGTGGGACCACCTTTGACTCCCTTACAAAGCGCACTCTGCTCCCCAGAGCTGCCTTCCCAGAATGGTGGCCCAGGGTGACAGAGCCTCCGGGGGGTCTCAGGCCTGGTCCTCTGCCTGCCACGCTTGTCTTCAGTAGCCCAGGCCCCTTATCCTCCCTGCCTAAGGCACCCGGAGTGAGTCGCACAGATCCCCAAGCAGCCTGTGGGCCAGGCTTCTGGAAATGGTAGGGCTGTGAGTTGCACTTACTGGTCTAATACCACCACGTCCTGGTGTCCCGTGTAGTGGCGAGCCAGCCTCAGGGCCAGGTCATTGGCTTCTGACCTATGACCGAAAAGGTGGGCATGACTGAGACAGTGGTCCAAGAGCTTCCCAGAGAGAAATGCTGAGGGCAAGAGGACCCTTCTAGCAGCAAGAAGATTCTCAGGACATCAACTAGTCAGTCACTTGCTTATTTGTTTGGTATACATCAAATGCCTCCTATGTACTAGAAGCTGGGGGCAAAAAGAGTAGGTAAAACAGGCCAGGGGCGGTGGCTCATGCCTATAATCCCAGCACTTTGGGAGGCCGAGGTGGGCGGATCACGAGGTCAGGAGATCGAGACCATCCTGGCTAACATGGTGAAACCCCGTCTCTGCTAAAAATACAAAAAACTAATGTGGCATGGTGGCGGGCGCCTGTAGTCCCAGCTACTCAGGAGGCTGAGGCAGGAGAATGGCATGAACCTGGGAGGCAGAGCTTGCAGTGAGCTGAGATCACGCCACTGCACTCCAGCCTGGGAGACAGTGAGACTCTGCCTAAAAAAAAAAAAAAAAAAAAAAAAAAAAAGGTAAAACACACACGGCCTTGGCTCTCCTGGAATTTACATTCTCGTATGTGTCATGAAACTTGTTTGGAAAAAACTCAAACCATTGTTTTTCCTCTGCTTTCACACTACGACAATCAACACAGAAGACTTCTGTGACTCCAAAAAATATGTAAGGATTTCTCCCTGCCAGCAGGCAAGCAATCAGATTGCAGCAACACCAGCTGGGTGTCCTCCAGTTCAATTCCAACACTCTCTACGTGGAGGCAGCATCAGATCCCACAGCATGAGGGCTCAGTGCCCAAGACTGCCCCACAACCCCCTGGGCACCGGTAGCAAGTCGGCCTCTGGAACTAATTTTCTTTTTTTGTAGAGATGGGGTCTCACTATATTGCCCAGACTGGGGGCTCAAGCATTCCTCCCACCTCAACCTCAAAGTACTGGAATTATAGGCATGAGCCACCGTAGTGGCCACCTTTGGAAATTTTTTTTTTTGAGACAGAGTCTCACTCTGTTGCCCGGTCTAGAGTGCAGCGGCTGATGTTGGCTCATTGCAGCCTCTGCCTCCCAGGCTCATGGGATTCTCCTGCCTCAGCCTCCTGAGTAGCTGGGATTACAGGCGCCCACCACTATGCCCAGTTGACTTTTTGTATTTTTAGTAGAGATGGGGTTTCACCATGTTGGCTAGGCTGGTCTCACACTCCTAATTCTCCTGCCTCGGCTTCCCAAAGTGCTGGGATTACGGGCGGGAGCCACCGCACCCAGCCCCCCTTTGGAACTTCTGACCAACTGGCTTCAAGTTGAGGTTCCCACAATTCCCTCTGTAGGTTCAATTAATTTGCTGCAGTGGCTCACAAAACTGAGGGAAATACATTTACTGGTTTGTTATAAAGGATATTATAAAAGATACAGATGAAGAGATGCATAGGGGGAGATATGAAGGAAGGGCATGGAGCTTCCCGTGCCCGCCCTGGGCGCACCACCCTTCAGGAACCTGTGTATGTTCAGCTATCTGGAAGCTCTCTGAATCCAGTCCCCTTAGTTTTTATGGAAGCTTCATGACAGCAGCATTCCTTCTCCCAGGACATGGGGTAGGACCCTCTCTGGAATGAGAGTTTTATGACCCACCATCAGAAAGGTGGGGAAGATTAGAGTCCCGCCTTGGGCAGGTGAAAGGAAGGCAGGAGAAGGTTAGAGTGATTGTCTCCTGAGGCCTGACATCCAATGTTGTAACAAAAGAGTGTAACAAGGGCTGTGGGAGTTATGAGCCAGGAACTGTGAATAAAAATGAATGTGTGTGTATGTATATATGTGTGTCTGTGTATTTATGTGTGTGTACACATATATATACCACCACAAAAGCCAAAAAAGAAAAAGTGATCCTTTTTCTAAGTGCTATGATGGATGCTCTGGGAGAAAGCCAGAGGGAGCATGTTTACGGGCTGAGCTGCCACCCCCCACCCCCAATTTATGTGTTGAACCTCTAATCCCCAGTAGCTCAGAATGGCCCATATGTGAATGGATATGAAGATAAGAGAGGTGATTCCGTTAAAATGAGGCTGTCAGGGGGCCCCTAATCCAATCTAACTAGTGTTCTTATAAGAGGAAATCTGGACAAAGAGACACGGGGGACACTTACACACAGAAGACCAACCAGGGCCATCTCCAAGCCAAGGAGAGAGGCCTTAGAAGAAACCAACCCTGCCAACACCTTGATCTTAAGACTTCCACCCTCCAGGACTGTGAGAAAATAAATGTCTCTTGTTTAAGCCACTCAGTCTCTGTTATTTTCTTATGGCAGCCAGAGTAGACCAACAGAGAGGGTCAGTGGAAGCGTCTATGGGGAGGTAACTCGTGTACTGAGTCCTGAGGGAGAAGTTTCCAGACAGATGGAGCAGCACGCACCAAGGCCTTGTGAAGGAAAAGAGCTCAGTATGCTCAGGGAACCAGGAGAAGATGATGGAGGCCAGCGCCTAAGGAGAGCAGGGTAGGAGAGGAAGCGGGGAGACATGCAGGGGCCAGGTGCACAGGGCTGGGAAGGAGCCTGAGTTTTCTTCTCAGTGCCATGTGAAGCCACTGAAGAGTTTTAATGAGAAAAGGAACATGAGTCAGCTCCCATTTTAAGAGGTGGCCTCTGGCTGTGTTTAATGGAGTCGACAAGAATAAAAGTGGAAGTGAGAAGACCAAGGAAGAGGATGCCAGGTGAGAGCAGGTGGTGGCTATGGAGATGGAGAGGTAGAGGGAGTTAAGAGGCATCATGGAGATGGAGGAGGCAGGATTGATGCAGGACTGGGGAGCATGTGGTTTCTGCCTTGAGCAGATATAGGTGGTGATGCCCTTTACAAGGCAAGATGAGCAGGGTGAGTGGGGACAGTCTTCTTGGGCAGGTTAGGGAGAACAGTACCACGGTCCAATCAACCCTTTCTTGCCTTGTGGACACATGAAGCTGGAGATGTTTGTCAGATGTCACAGGCGCAGTTAGAACCTCAAGTTGGAACATATGCAAAATGTCTGGGCTCAAAAAAATTTGCGAGTCACCAGCACATGGATGCTATTTAATACCAAGAGAATGGAAGAGATCACCTGAGGAGCGGGCTCAGAGAAAAGTGGCCCAAGACCAGCCCCAAGGAACAGAGGAGGAATCAGCAAAGACGACAGGGAAGGAGCGGCTAGAGAAACTGGCAGAAAACAGGAGAGCACAGCGCCCTGGAAGCAAGAGGAGACAGCACTTCTGGAGAGCGGTAACTGTCCGTCACTGCCGGGACAGAGTAAGACGACGCAGCAAAGAGACTGCTTTGGATTTGGCAACATGGAAGTCACTGGAATCCACACAGAATAAAGCTGGTGGCATAAGAATGCCCCTCCTCCACCACCACTGAGGAAGCACCAGCTCCCTGCTGTTTCCAGAGGCTCCAGCTCTTGACATGGGAAATGTCTGGGCTCAAGTTCCTTTCTTTGAATTGCTATTACCCCATCTGCAAAATGAAGATGGTGAATTCCACTTCCTAGAAATTATCTGGGGGGCAGAGATGACTGTACTATGTGAATGGCAACAATAATCATTACTATAATTCAACGCCACCACCTACGATTCGTTGGAATGTTCTCTCCCAGATACGCTGTAATCACCTGCCTGTTTGTCTCCACTGCTGATCCTAGTGTGAGCTACCATAACCTTTCACCTGGCCACTGAACTGGCACCTAACAGTGTCCACTCTTGCGCTCTGTTCCCTGTAAGACATCATTTCCTGATTAAAGCCTCTGATGGCTTCCCAATGCTCTTAGGATAAAGACAGTCACTTGGCAGAGAAGGCCCTAGGTGACGGGCCCTGCTTCCCTCCCAACAGCTCACAGCCTCTGCTTTCCCTTAGTGGACTTCTTTCGGTTCCTCAAGTGTGCTGGGTACCATACCCTTTCCTGCTTCAGGGCCTCTGCATGGGCAGTTGTGTGTGGTGACCAACTTTGACAAGAGTTTTGCCGAGACTAATTTTTTTTTTTTTTTTTTTTTTGATACAGCCTCACTCTGTCTCCCAGGCTGGAGTGCAGTGGCACAATTTTGGCTCACTGCAAGCTCCGCCTCCCAGATTTAAGCGATTCTCCTGCCTTAGCCTCCTGAGTAGCTGGGATTACAGGCACCCATCACCACGTCCAGCTAACTTCTGTGTATTTTTAGTAGAGATGGGGTTTCACCACATTGGCCAGGCTGATCTCAAACTCCTGACCTCAGGTGATCTGCCCACCTCGATCTCACGAAGTGCTGGGATTACAGGCATGAGCCATCGCGCCCGGCCTTGATGAGACTTCTGATGCAGTGGCAGCACCCTTCCTTCCTCCTCTTCTAGTTATCTCCCAGTCAGCTCTTAGCTTAACATCCCTTCCTCAGGGAAGGTTTCCCTGTACCCCCAGAATAGGTCAGGTCCCCTCACTCTTTCTAGGCCTCATGATACCCTGTACGCTTCCTCCAGAGCCCTCCTTGGAATTCTGTATTTCTTTGAAGAATCACTTGGTGTTTTTGTTCCTTACTGAGCAACCCACAGACAGGGATTTTGGCTGTATCCATAAGGCAGAAATAAAGAAATGTATTACCTCACTAAGCCCCAGCAATGATCCTAGAAAGGAAGTAATAACATCCTTCAGTAAGAGACAAGGAAACTGGATCCAACAGAAAAAGCATCAGGGCCTAGAGCCGGGAATCTCAGGAGCCTGGTGCAATGGGGGCTGCCTCTCCCTGAGTCCACATTCGGTCGGCTACACTACACCGGGCCCATGTGAGCAACTCTCTTTGTTATCATCTCACCCTCTTCCCGGGGGCTGGCCACAGTCACTTACCCGGAATTCAGGAAATAGAACACACAGAGCGGCTCTGGCAGGGTCTCCGACAGCCTCTGCGCATAGTCCACAATGTTGTCGTGCAGGTACCGGCTGTTGGTGTTGAGCACCTGGTTCTGTTCATGTGCTGCTCGGACCACGACAGGGTGGCAGTGCCCGACTGGAAGAAGGCCACCTCCATCACACAGCTGGCTCCGCTCAGCCAGTCCCACTGGGCCTCCCCCAGCCCCAAGCTATAAACCCAGCCAGAAGAGACGCAGTTCTAGTGAGAGAGGTAGAAAGAGGGGAGTCTGAAGGCAGAGCAGGGAGAGAGAAGCTAGTTCTGGAAAGGCAGATCCAGGAGTTCCTGAGATTCTGGCAGAAGGAAATGTTCTTCAGCAGAAGAACCCTGTCTAGAAAGCCCATGTCTTTTTTTTTTTTTTTTTTTTTTGAGAGTCTCGCTCTGTCGCCCAGGCTGGAGTGCAGTGGTGTGATCTCGGCTCACTGCAAGCTCCACCTCCTGGGTTCATGCCATTCTCCTGCCTCAGCCTCCCGAGTAGCTGGGACTACAGGCGCCCGCCACCACGCCTGGCTAATTTTTTGTATTTTTAGTAGAGATGGGGTTTCACTGTGTTAGCCAGGATGGTCTCCAACTCCTGACCTCGAGGTCAGCAAGCCTGCCTTGGCCTCCCAAAGTGCTGGGATTACAGGCGTGAGCCACTGCGCCTGGCCTAGAAAGCCCATGTCTTTAAGGAGGCCTTTTTTTTTTGTTTTGAGATAGGACCTTACGCTGTCACCCAGGCTGGAGTGTAGTGGTGTGATCATGGCATTCACTGCAGCCTCAAACTCCTGGGCTCAAGTGATCCTCCCACCTCAACCTCCTGAGTAGGTGGGACTAAGACACCAGTCACCATGCCTAGCTAATTTTTAAGTTTTTTTGTAGAGACAAGGTCTCATTATGTTGCCCAGGCTGTAAGGCCTTTTGAGGCTTGCATGACAAAGGTGGGGTAGGGAGTGACTGTCAACTTTTTCACTTCAAGCCAAGGGGGCTGGTGGTAATCTTGACTGCCAAAGGCCAAGGATAGTAACAGTGAGTATGTACTGAGAGCTCACCATGTGCCAGGCACATTCAGAGCAAGCTACATACATTAACACATTGAATTCTCCTAATACCTTCAAGTGGCTACCTAGTAGCATTATGTCTTTTGCAGATAAGCAAACGGAGGCACAGAGAATTAAGTAACTTGCCTGAGATCACAAAGTTAGTAAGTAGGGGATTTGAGCCCAAGCAGTCTAAGACTAGAGTCTCTGCCTTTTTTTTTTTTTTTTTTTAAATCTCGACTTTATTAATCTTCCATGTCCCTGCTGAGTCTCAGACTCCCTTTCTTTCCGTCAGCTCTGGCAGCCTTATCAGGAGGACTGAATTCCTGCTTCAGCTCCCTTGCCCAGCACCTGAGATGGCCAGTGAGGCTGAAGCGCCACCTTGACCCCAGCACTTGGCCAGCACTGTGCTACGCTGCTGGTCACAGCTGGGCCATCTGCCACTCTGTGAGCTCATCATCAGTCCCAAGTGGAACTAGACCCACAGACCTAGATTGCTGACTCCTGCCTGGTTTAGCACAGCTCCAGACTGCAGAATTCCACAGCTATATTGCAAAGGCTGAGCCTCCTCTGCATATTGGTAGTGCCTCAACTCAACCTAGGTTCTCCACACCTCTCGGTAATCTCAGGCAATCTCAGGTCATCTTGGGACCAGGCTCACAGCCTTGGCCTCCTCTCCTGCCCTGCCAACCTGAGGTATGATACTGACCGTGAGCCACATTGTTGATGCAGTCGATGTATTCTGCCCCTTGTTCATCGTACATGTACTGCCCTTGGGCCCGGACAATCTTAACAGGATCCTCGGGAAAAAAGAGTCTGCAGGAAGAGCTGTGGGGACAGGCAAGGAGTGGACAGCCATGTCTGAAGACCGAAAGGGTGAAGTCCACTCATCACAGGCCCCCGCCCACCCCTTCCCAGTTTCTGGGGGAAAAAACGAAAGCTTGAAGGGCAAGGTGCTGCTTCCCTGCCTTGTCTCCTCACTCCACAGGTGGCTGTAAAGGAGGAAGCAGATGGGGTACCAAGTTGCGGAAACTTAGAATTGTTTCTTAAAGCATTTTAAGTCTCAGTGGCCTCCTGGCTCATTTCTGCATGTGGTCACGTCAGTCTCCTGGATCCTGAGAAAAGGTGGCTGCCCCGGCCCACGGGGCTCCGGGCTACGTGTCCTCCTTGGGATGGGGCAGGGCACCAACATTAGGTGGCTGGCTCTCAGCCCTAAACGCTCCTTGCCAGCCACGTGGTCCTGCTGCCCCTCGCTGGGTGCCAGCCCTAAGCTCCAGTGGGAGGCTACCTCACCCACCTTCCCACCGAGGGCCCCTCGCAGGTCAAGTATGCTGCCTGTGAACCGACTCCCCCGACTCTCCCTTCGTCTGCGCTTCCAGCCCCCTCCCAGGTCACTCTGGAGACAGGCCCGCGTGCGGCTGACGGGCCACCCTGGGTGAGGTCCTCCTAGGTGCCAGGGTGAAGGTCTTTTCCGGGGTAAAGGCTGCCAAGCGAGGCTGCCACAGACTGGACAGCGGTGACGGCGGGGCCGACTCCTGAACGGGGCGGCCTGGAGACGGCGCTGTCCGGGAGGAGCCCCCGGAGACCACCCACCGGGACGGCCCAGCGCCGCCGCCTTCCCGGCCCTGCGAAACTCCCCTGTGGCCGGGTCCGGGGTCGCACGGGCTGGAGAGAGGCGACCTCCTAGTCGGAGGCGCGTGCGTCGTGCGTGCGTGCGTAGTGCGTGCGCGTGCCACCCCGCGCAGCCCCGCGCCACCCGCCGCACGCCCGCGTACCTGATGAGCCGCTGCCTCAGGGCCAGGGTGTCGGCCTTCGAGCGCCGGTCTGCGGCCATGGCGGGTGGCTGTCAGTGGTTGTCGAGACGCCGCGCGGAGACGTTGCCGCGCGGGCTGGTCCTCCAAGGCCCCGCCCCTGCCTGGGTCGGGATTTGGGGCTCGGGTTCGCGCTCGGGCCCCTCCCCCAAGCGCCCGTGTAGCGGTGGTTGATTCTTCGCTTGCCCACTGAGCCTGGCAGCCTTCTGGCCCGTTGTCGTGCCTTGGCAGTCCCGCGCAGGAACTCGAGCGCTGCCCCGTCTCTGGTTCCGGGACGGGCCGCAGGCCTCGTCCTGCAGCCTCCCGCGGCTTCCCTTCCGGGAAAGGGTCCCGGACGACCCCGCCCCTGCTCCTGGGGCCTAGGCGGGGCTCGGAGCTACTGCACGCCTCCTTGGGCCGGACTCAGTCTTTGAGTCAGCTTGTGCATAAAATGGGATCAGCTGTGAGGCCTAAGTGCGAGTATGTGACTGGTAGCTTACCCGGGGCCGGGTACACAGTAGGGGCCTCAGGGTGGGAGAAGCAGGTCCTAGGTTCTCCCAGCCCCGTGAGGGGGCAGCAGGAAGGGCAGAAGGAGAGCCCAGGGTCCCTTCTGGGGCTGACCGAGGAGATCACCGTGGGCTTGATCTTCGGGGCACCATGGTTCCTTCTAGAATCCAGGCAGGGTGAACTGGACGAGCTATATCAACGCTAAGAGAATCATGGGCAAGAAGAGAGGTTGGGAAGCCTCCTTGTGGTACATGTGCATGACCGTGAAGCCCAGAAAGGGAAAGGGTTTTGTTGGCAGACACGCAGCAAGGCTGCAGAGGCTGGACTCCTACTGAGGACTTCTTGACTCCCAGCCCAGGGAGTGAAGAAAAAGCGTCCCAAGGGGCTGGGATGTGAGAGAAGCCCCCTCCTGGGGTGGGGCACTGGAGCTTTCTACCTTGAAGAACCCTGGAACACGGGCCTGGGACTGCAGCCGGTGTGGGCTGGGGCAGGGGAGGCTCCTGATTGTCCCTCCTTTTCTGTCCACATCTTCATGATTCCCAGGCCTCTGTTCACTCCCTCATTGCTGATTTCTTCTTCTCTTCCCAATACGGTTGTAAGATGCTTAAGGAATTTATTTATTTTTTAAATTTTACTGAACTCCTGACCTCAGATGATCCGCGTGCCTTGGCCTCCCAAAGTGCTGGGATTACAGGCGTGAGCCACCGCGCCCGGCCACTTAAGGCATTTATTAAAGAACATCTGGAGTTCCTTTTTTCTTTATTGTGTAAAACATACATAACAAAATTTACCATTTTAACCATACAATTCAGTGGCAAAAGTACATTCACATCATTGTGCAACCATCACCACCATCCATGCAACAGGACTTTTTCATCTTCCCTTCGCCCAGGCTGGAGTGCAGTGGCCGGATCTCAGCTCACTGCAAGCTCCGCCTCCCGGGTTCACGCCATTCTCCTGCCTCAGCCTCCCGAGTAACTGGGACTACAGGCGCCCGCCACCTCGCCCGGCTAGTTTTTTGTATTTTTTTAGTAGAGACGGGGTTTCACCGTGTTAGCCAGGATGGTCTCGATCGCCTGACCTCGTGATCCACCCGTCTCGGCCTCCCAAAGTGCTGGGATTACAGGCTTGAGCCACCGCGCCCGGCCGGAGTTTCTTATTTTTAACTGTAAAGTTGAATTGAATATTTTACATGATTTTTGGAAAACATTCTTCCCAAATTAACTGAGAGGTTAACTGCTTGTGGTCTGTATTTTTTTTTTTTTAAACAGGGTCTCACTCTGTTGTTCAGGCTGGAGTGCAGTATTGCAATCTCTACCTCCCTGGGCTCATGTGATCCTCCCATCTCAGCCTCCCAAGTACCTGCTACTACAGGTGCACGCCACCATGCCCAGCCTGTACTTCGTTTCTGAGGATCAAGGCCTCACAGACCCTGTGTGTGTGAGTGGGACCGTGGTCACTGTTTTCTTAGTGGATTGGCTCCTCCTCATTAGTAGAGAGACCTATGATGCCTCCATGCCCTGCAGTTCCAGCTTTAAAAGTTGTGTGTGTGTGTGTGTGTGTGTGTGTGTGTGTGTGTGTGTGAGTCCTATTGGGGTCCACCTTTCAGCCCTGTCTTGCAGCTCAAACTCCAGCCACAACTGTGGCCCCGTGCAGCTCAGAGAAATCAGGTTGGCTCAGGGGCTTTTCCTACTTTAAGGCAGAGGGTGAGAAGGCTGTAGCTGGGCCCAGCTAACATCTCACCTGCTCCTGGGTCAAGAGGTGATACAGTTGGAGGTCAGACCAGGCTGAGCCATTTCCCGGGCCAGGAGTATCTTTTTTTTTTTTTTTTTTTTTTTTTTTTGAGACGGAGTCTCGCGCTGTCGCCCAGGCAGTGGCGCGATCTCGGCTCACTGCAAGCTCCGCCTCCCGGGTTCATGCCATTCTCCTGCCTCAGCCTCCCGAGTAGCTGGGACTACAGGCGCCCACCACCTCGCCCGGCTAGTTTTTTGTATTTTTTTAGTAGAGACGGGGTTTCACCGTGTTAGCCAGGATGGTCTCGATCGCCTGACCTCGTGATCCGCCTGTCTCGGCCTCCCAAAGTGCTGGGATTACAGGCTTGAGCCACCGCGCCCGGCCTAGGAGTATCTTATAGCATGGCACAGGACAGCACCAGGAGGCCTCACCTTCTTCCTGCTCAGAAAAGCCCACTCCTTGACTCTGGCCCCGTGGCAAGCAATCATCTGTCCTTTATCTCATGCCTGGCCCTCTAGGCAATGTTGGAGACCAAGAGAGTAGGGGATGGAAGTGGCTGAGCCAGGATTTGAACCCAGGGCATGGCGTTTCTCAGCAGGGTTGGCACCAGCATTCTTGTTGAGATGATTTGTCATTGGGTAGGCTGGTCCTTTCATTTTAGGTGTTTGCTATCCCTGGCCCTGCCCCCTGAATGCCAGGGTGTCCTGCAATCATTGTGATGACCAAAAGCATCCCATGTATTTCTAGTGGTCTCCTAGGGACCAGGAGGAGAGAGACCTGGGTAAGTCCACTTCAGATTCAGCTATAAAAAGGGATAGTTATCCTTGTGGTTAGTTTAGCTGTCATGGGACACAGCAGGACTCAGTAAATGTACTTCTCTCTCTTCCAGAAAGGGGTACTTTGAGGCTCTACTGCCTTTCTTGGCAGGAGGCCTGAGGCCCCCCAGCCCTTGAGGCTCAGCTGTGAAGCAGGGTGCTCCTCAGTGTCTCAGCTGGAACCTCGAACAAATCATTGATTCCTCTACCGCCTCTGTGCTCATCCTGCGAGCTTTGAGGACTCAGCAGACTCTAAATGTTTAAGCTTGCAGCTGACAAGTTTACAGGCGTTAGGATACAAGGTATGAGACCGCAAGGGGGCAGCAGTGAGCCAAAAATGCCCCATCCTGCCCAAAGGAGCAGGAGACACGCCCTCAGAAGACTGGGGAAGTAGGGGAACACATGGCTTCTACCCCCACAAGGATCTACCTGCCAACCACCCAGCCTCATGGAGCTGCCTATCAGATTCTATGCTCTGCCAGACAAGCTTCGGGAGGACGAATTAGAGGACAAACCCAAGAGCCTAGGTGCAGTCCCAAGCCTGCCACTATGTCCTGGCTGTGCATCCTTGGCCAGGTGATTACCCTCTCTGAGCCTCAGTGTTTCCCTATGTAAAATGGAAATAGCGACACCTATCACACAAGCCCTGGGCTTCGCAGGGCTGGCGAGGGGATCAAGTGAGGTTCCTGGATGGAGGGAGGAGGGAACTGTGAAGTGTAGCATGCAGATGGTGAGGTTACGCTGGAACTCCAGAGGAGGTGTGGACACCCAGTGACCTCCATCCATCATCACAGCCCCACTGTGTTTCTCTTCCTTCTCCTACTACTGGCTTCCCTGTTGACTCAGACAACTGGCTGAGTGATGTGGCCTGCCACTTATTGCCAGTTCCTTAGGGAGACAGAGGAGGGGACTGGATATATCCCTCCCTCCTTAGCCAGTGTGTGGCCGGGCCTCTTCTGCTTAGCAAGGCCATGTCACAGAAGTCTGAGGGGGACCGCCCATACTGTGGCCTGCCCTAGGCCTCAGTCCTTGGAGACTCAGACACCGTCAGTGCAATGCACCAGCACTGTCAGAGACACCATCACTGCAGGCCCTTCTTTTTTTTTTTGAGATGGAGTTTCGTTCTTGTTGCCCAGGCTGGAGGGCAATGGTGCGATCTCAGCTCACCGCAACCTCTGCCTCCCGGTTTCAAGCGATTCTTCTGCCTCAGCCTCCCGAGTAGCTGGGATTACAGGTGTGAGCCACCACGCCCGCCTAATTTCGTGTTTTTAGTAGAGACGGGGTTTCTCCATGTTGGTCAGGCTGGTCTCGAACTCCCGACCTCAGGTGATCCGCCCGCCTCAGCCTCCTGAAGTGTTGGGATTACAGGCGTGAGCCACCACACCCAGCCCATGGCCCTTCTGGTCTAGGCCACCCTCGGTTTGCTTGGTTTTGTCATCTGTAAGAGGGTCTCTGTCTTAGGGTTGTTATAGGGACCAGCTGTGGTGAGAAGTGGGAACACTTTGCAGGACTGTGGCCCTTGCTCAGCAGCCTTGGAGTCAGGAGAGATGAAAATCAGAACCAAGTGTGCTTCTGGGTGAGGGACACACCCTACATTCTTCGCATACTCTGCACTGGATCCTCACAGAACCACAATCTGAATGCTAAGCAGTGCCCTGTCATTTCACAGCTGAGGTGGCACTTTGCATTTTTTCAGAGGGGGCTGCAACAAGATCTACAATTCCACATTTTCTCCTTGAAATATGATGTTGACACTTTCCCGTGGAGAGGTGGGGTCTAATTCTCCTCCCTCCACTCTTTCAGGAAATGACACCACGTGACTTCTGAGACTTGGCCCTAAAAGGTGACACAGCTTCCAACTGGCTGACCTGGGACAGTCACTTTTGGAATCCGGCCACCATGTGGGAGGCAGCCTGGGTCACATGGAGAGGCCACAAATAAGTATTTGCCATCTGAGGTCCCTGCTATAGCCAGCAGCAACCACCATGTGAGAGTTTGAGTGAGAAGCACCCACACTGAGCTCATTAACCACAGACTGTACAAGAGAAATTGAATTTTTTTTTTTTTTAAAGAGAGGAATTTCTCTACGTTGCTCAGGCTGATCTTTAACTTCTGGGCTCAGGCAGTTCTCTCGCTTCAGCCTGCCCAGCAGCTAGGACCACAGGCATACATTAACCCAGCCTACCAGCGTTAATTCTTTACTTTTGGTAGAGATGGAGTTTCACTATGCTGCCAGCCCGGTCTCGAACTCCTGGGCTCAAGTGATTCTCCCATCTTGCCTTCCCAAAGTATTGGGATTAAAAGCATGAGCTGCTGTATCTGGCCAAAATGACCATTGTTTTAAGGCAATAAGCTTTGAAGAGATTTGTTATGCAGCAGTCTGGTAACCGCAATAGAGGAGCACACAGGGGCTCAGTTTGACAGGTAGTGACTTGCTAGAAGACTCAGCTGATGTGTGGCAGGACCAGGCGATGCATCTGTCTTCCGAACTCCAAATCCCATCTTTGCCCTCACCCTGAACTTCCTCCTTTGGTTTCTGGGATGGTTCTTACTCAGGGAGAGTCCCCTTTTCCCTCCCTACCCATCAGTGGCCAGGATGAAACCACAGCCAGAGGTGCCCCAGGGACAGTCCGCAAGGACAGGCACACCCAGACACACACTTGTGGTTTATTACACACAGTGATCTCCATCTACACAGAAATGGAAGGCAAGCAGCCAGGATGGAGCTGGTTGCTGGGAACACTTGCTGGAGGTGGAAACGCCTCTCGTCAGAGCGTGGGTGGGTCTGGTGGCAGGCCCTTTGCTCAGGACAGCTGCGAACCAGCCTGAGGTTTGCTTTGCCTGCACAGCCCACCTAGAGAGCCATTTTTGGCCAGAGTTCTGGGTGACAGACCTGGGGCCAGTGAGACCCAGACTCTGAGTGGGAGGCCTGCCTCCCTGGGCCAGGCCATGTCCCATCTTGTCTCTCTCTGGGTGATATGGAAACAGACACAGGAAGGAGCAGTCAGTCCAGCCTGGGCCCCTCCCTCCCCGACACTCTGCCCCCTGGAGCTGGGTCCACATCACAGCGATCACAGCTCAACCACTACTTCGGGCCAGAGGACATGTGTTCTCAGGGCAGGCTGGCCTCCCGAGGCCGACTGAATGCAGTAGGAGCTAGACCCTCTTGGGGGATTTTCACTCACTGCTCCCCGGGCCCAGCTGCAAGTGCCGGGCGAGTCTTGTCCAGGGGCCAAGTCTTGTCCAACTGTAGAGGCAGCTGGTTGTGGTTGAGTTTGGAGGCTGGTGAGGCCGGGAGCAGCAGCCGCTGTTCCACCCCTGGGTCTTCTTGGATAGGGGGTGTCCCAGGGACTCCAGAGTGTTTGGGGGCAGGTTCTTACACAGCTCAGAGTCTCTCTGCTGATCAGGTGACTGAAGGCCCAATGTAGCATCTTTCTAGCCTTGCCCGAGCCAGGTGCTTCTACCGTCATCTCCTTCCTGGGAAAGCCCAGGCCCGAGGGTGCCCCTCAGGTATACATCTCCCGGGTCTGGCCTGTCCACTTTCCAGCAGCTTCACACGCCAGTGGCTCTGGGGCTGGGTGGGCACACTCTCGAATGTTAAAAGGCCACAGGTAGCGCATTCCGTGAAAAAAGATCAATATATTACTGTTTTGTTTTTACAAAAATTAAAAATGTCCACACAGATCTGTACAGGTGTGAGCTGGGCCTGTGGGTCACTGGAAGAGGAGGAAGAGACTGAAGGTGATGAGGAGCCCGAGAGGCCCCGCCCCCATCCAGGCCACCTTGCTCTGGCATCCCCCATCCTGCTCATTTCCTCGGGAACAGGTGCAGACCCCTCCTCTCTTCCCTCCCCACCACTCCCTCTCCGTGGGCCTATTTGGACAATGTCCCAGGAGGCACTGATGGCTTTGCTCTGCCTGGGCCAGGTGTCAGTTGAGTCCATGTGACCCACAGGGTGGGCTGTACACCATCACCCAGGACCACAGTCCCACGCCTCAGCTGCAAGACGGGAGAGTCAAAACCAGGGTCACGATGGGGAACTTGGCTCTTCGGTCACTGTGCGGGAAGCCACAGGCACCCAGAGGTTTGAGTGACAGCACCCAGGCTCCAGGGCCCTCCCCATTCCGCCACCCTCCCCTGCCTCCCCTGAGCCTGCCCTGGAGACTCTTCCCTGCAAGGTACCTTATGCCAGCAGCCAGGCACAGGCAGCCCGTCGGGGCCCTGGAAAGGAAGAAGGTTTCAGTGATGGGGATGGGGCCTGGGGAGCTCCTCTACACCCCACGTACCCTCCCCTGGTCTGTAGGGAGGTAAGGTCAGGGAGCTGCCATGTGAGGCTGCTGGGCCCCACTGAGGCAGGGCCACAATGCCTCCTCTGTCCACCCAGGTAGTGGGGTCCTGAGGACATGACGGCCTCTGACTGAGCTTGTCCTGTGTTCCCTCTGTGCTCTGTGGGGACTGCTGTGCAGTGGGCAGGAACAGGAGGGCACTAGGAAGGGATGGGCATTGTGCCAGGCATGCACAGGCTGGCCTGGGTCCTGCCAAGAGCTGTGTGGCTTCCTGCCTGATGTGACAGTGACTCTGGCTCCTCACCCTGGGGCCTGCGAGCTTTCAGGCCTTGGGCAGGAGTGGCTCCTGGAAGGTTTTAAGGATGGCCCAGGAGTTGGCATCCTGCTTCAGCCTGTGCTGGCCCTGCCCAGGGCAGGCTCAGGCTGTTGGGGGTTGGGGCTGGGCGGGGGGTGGGGCTGTCTAGTGGCACCTGTGGTGCCCACTTAGCAGCCAGACATAAGCAGGGTCTGGGTTTCCTCAGGCAGCCTGAAGGGTGGGGAAACTGGAGAGGAATAAAGGCTAACTCATCAGGGACACCAAGGCACAAAACATGTCATTCTGTTCCAAAGCACAGGCATGAGCCTTAGACCCTGGGCATCCCCTGGAATATTCCCATGTGTACACCAGGGGACCAGGCTGGGGACCAAAGGGAAGGTGAGGAGGAGGGCAGAATGGAAAGGAAGGCAGAAGCGAGGAAGGCCGGGGCCCTGGCTGCCCCAAAGGCCCACACAGCACACGGCACACGGCACACAGCAGGCCAGACCGCCTACCGCAGGGCATGGCCCATTGCCCCTCGCAGGGCCCCGCCAGCCTGGTGCCCCTCTCCGGCCTCCGCAGGTGGGATTCTCCTGTTTCAAAGGAGACAGGGGCTTACTGACTTGGAGGGGAGTCCTGGGCCAGGGGCTGGAGCTGCAGGGCTGGGCCACCCTGCCCCTGCTGTCCCTGCACTTTCCTCTTCAAGTCCTTTTCTGACTTCTCAAAACTGTCCAAGGGGAGGGGTACCCCCCACTGCAGGGATGAGGACACTGAGGAACAGAGGCCAGAGGTCTGGGAGGGGGTCTCTAACTCTGGCACCACTGGAGGTTGAGGCTGGCCTGCACACATCCCCGCGGAAGGCCCCCTCCCCATTCCCGTGGCTGGAGTGGCCAGGTATGAGTATCTGTCCACTTTTAGTATGAAAACCCAGCTGGTTTGTTTTTCCTGTCTTTTCTGAGCGCCACTGGAAGAGTGTGACATGTAAACCCTCCCTACTTTCTAGAAAAAGGGAACTAGGCAGGGCACAGTGGCTCACACCTATCGTCCCAGCACTCTGGGAGGCCAAGGTGGGGCAATCGCTTGAGCCCAGGAGTTCAAGACCAGCCTGGACAACATTGCAAGACCCCAGTTCTACAAAAATTAAAAATTAGCTGGACATGGTGCTGCATGCCTGTAGTTTTGGCTACTCGGGAAGCTGAGGCAGGAGGATCACTTGAGCGTGGGAGATTGAGGCTGCAGTGAGCCATGATCGTACCACTGCACTCCAGCCTGGGTGACAGAGTGAGACTCTGTCTCCGGAAAGAAATAAAGGGAACTGACTTTTGAATTGTGGTTGTTTCAGGCACTGGACACTGGGGCTGGTGGGCTACCACGGGCCACTGAGAGAGCAGGGAAGGAGGTAAAGGAAGGGTGTGGGGGCAGGCAGAGGGGATGCGGGAAAGAGGGAGGTGCTGCCCCAGCCCAGAGAGACTCTTCTGGGAAGGATGAAGGAAGGGGAGGGACAGCCAGCAAGAGAGGTCAGAGGGGTCCCACCGTCTATGCTTGGGGAAGCTGAGTTTCAGCCCAACTTGGCCTCAAGCCCAGTGTGAGTCAGACCCTGACTCTGACCCCAGGCAGCCAGAGCTGGGGGCTGGGAACTCACTGCCTCCGTCCCCAGCAGCAGTGTGCCTGTGCTGACTTTGGTTCCCTCCTCAGGGCCCAGCCCCTCCCAGGGCACCGCTGATGGTGCTGACGACTCCAGGTAAAGCCCCTCCACTCCTTGTCTAGACCCTGTTCATCTCCAGCCCAAGATGGCCCACAATGGGCTCCTACTCAAGCCAGGCCTGTCCTGGGGCTGAACAATGAGGGGCTGAGTTCCCTGAGCCACGCCCATGTTTGGGGGTGGTTAGGACCAGAGCAAGGGGAAACCTGGTGATGGCAGTAGCAGCAGCAGTGGCCCTGACAGTGAGCAAGGCCGGTGCGTGACCAATGGGGCCTCTGGGACTTGCAGCTGAGCTCTGAGGACAGGGAACGTGTTGGTCTGACCATGGTTGGAGGCCAAAAAGACCTGGGGGCAGGGCCCTCCTCCGACACCTACCACAGGACACGGCTGGTCCAGGCCCGGTGGTCCCGGCTCGCCCTTCTGGCCCTTCACTCCTTTCCGGCCGGGGACCCCTCGCTCTCCCTGTGCAGGAGGGGAGATGGTGGTATTGGCCATCTGCTGCCAGGCTCAGGAACCTCCAACACCTCTCCGAGAGACGCGCCTGGGGTCAGCCTCCCCCTGCCTCCCGCCCACCTGCCCAGCCCGGGTTCTCTGCCTGCTTCACCTGAGCCTCCACTCCCACCTGCCTCCTTCCCCCGTTCCTCCTGCCCCAGTCCCCGTCCAGCTGCCCTCACCTTCTCTCCACGCTCGCTCCGATCACCTTTCTCTCCTCGGGGTCCAGGAAAACCCTGACAAAAGGATTAGAGGCTAAACCCGAAAATGAGGCTGGAGGTTTGCACCTCTGTTACCGGCTCATCTCCGTTCCTCTCCCATCCACACGCCCACTTCCCCCCTGCATATTCGTGACACACGCCGGCCCAGCCCCAGCTGTAGTGATGCATTGCTGGGCACAAGGCTGAGGTAGGAAGAGCATGCATTTAGGATGCCAGCTGGGCTTGCTCCAAAGTAGTCCCTGGACACCAACACTCAGGCAGAGCTGCTGGCGAGGGGCTTTCTCTCACATCACAGAGGCAGCTGGCGCTGGTCTAGGCTTGGCTGGGGACAGAGACCCTGGAAACCATGGAAGTCACGTCGCTGTCTGATGGGATGAGAAATGGTGACCTCTGTTCTGTGCCCTTGGTTCAACAGCCATCTGTCCATTCATCTATCTGTCCATCCACCCAACCAAGGTGGCTAAACATCCACTAGGAACTGGGCTGTTGGTTGGACACTAGGGGCAGGGAATTGGATTCATCATGGCCGGGCGCGGTGGCTCACACCTGTAATCCCAGCACTTTGGGAGGTCGAGGTGGGCAGATCACCTGAGGTCAGGAGTTTGAGACCCATCCTGGCCAACATGGCAAACCCCCATCTCTACTAAAAAATACAAAAATTAGCTGAGTGTGGTGGTGTGTGCCTGTAATCCCAGCTACTTGGGAGACTGAGGCAGGAGAATTGCCTGAACCTGAGAGGGGGAGGTTGCAGTGAGCCAAGATCATGCTACTGTACTCTGGCCTGGGCGACAGAGCAGGACTCCGTCTCAAAAAACAAAGAGGCCAGGCATGGTGGCTCCTGCCTATAATCCCAGCACTTTGGGAAGCCGAGGCGGGCAGATTGCCTGAGCTCAGGAGTTCGAGACTGGCCTGGGCAACACAGTGAAATCCCATCTCTACTAAAATACAAAGAATTAGCGGCCTGGCAGCGTGTACCTGTAGTTCCAGCTACTTGGGAGGTTGAGGCAGGAGAATCGCTTGAACCCGGGAGGTAGAAGTTGCAGTGAGCCAAGATCATACCACTGCACTCCAGCCTGGGTGACAGAGTGAGACTCCATCTCCAAAAAAAAAAAAAAAAAGAAAAAGAAAAAAATTTAAAAAAGAGAATTGGATTCGACATGCTCCCTTGTTCATGTGTAACGGGGCAGGCAAGAGAGTGCTGATGACAGTCAACGCTCAGTGACAGAGGTTGAAACGGGTGGTGGGACTCTGGGGGGAAGGGCTGTTCTATCACAGGTAGGGGGTCAAAGGGAGTTTCTGAGCACAGTCCTTATTACAGCTGGGCCTGCTGGGGTTGAGGAGGGGCCTGGCATTTGCCAGGTAGAGCAGGGTGGGCATGGCTTTGAGATGCCACCCTGAGCACCAGGCCTCCTAGAAGGCAGCTGTAGTCACATTCATGGTGGTATGGAGTCTCTTTAGCTCCATCCCCAACTGGGCCCAGAGCCTGCAGTTGGTTCAGCATTGTCCTCTCCCGTCCCTTCCCATCAATGGATCCCAGCCCTCCCAGTCAGAAACACAAGCTACAGCTCTTCCTTTCCCTCCTCCAGTTGCTCTCCCAGGTAATGTTCTCTCTTTTTTTTTTTTGAGATGGAGTCTCGCTCTGTCGCCCATGCTGGAGTGCAGTGGCGCAAACTTGGCTCACTGCAACGTCTGCCTCCTGTGTTCATGCCATTCTCCTGTCTCAGCCTCCCCAGTAGCTGGAATTACAGGCACCCGCCACCACACCTGGCGAATTTTTTGTATTTTTAGTAGAGACGAGGTTTCACCGTGTTATCCAGGATGGTCTAGATCTCCTGACCTCATGATCCGCCCGCCTTGGCCTCCCAAAGTGCTGGGATTACAGGCATGAGCCACCGTGCCCGGCCGGTAATGTTCTCTTTTTAAAGTCTAGGGTGGACACCAGAGTCCTTGCAGCCCTGCATCTGGTCCCATGTCCCTCAAAATAGCTACCTGATTTTCCTGAGAAAAACCTCCCTTCTCACAACCCATTGATTCCGCCCCAGTCCATGGTCTGACTGGTCAGGGCACTGCATTCCTACGGTCAAGTGACAGTTCAGTGTTGACCTAACTGGGACCAGGGAGAGCCCGTGAGACTTCCTGTAGAACACTGGAGTGAGTCAAATTTTCTTTCTTCTTAGTTTGGGCCTGGGAGGATGATGGTCTCGAGCTGCTGGCTTTACCTCACCACCACGCGGAACTTGATTTCCACAGGGAAAGCGGACAAGAGAGGGTGAAAGGCTGAGTTGTGTTGACACAGTTGAGCCCTGGATCCATGTGTTGAACCTCCATACTTTTCAATTATGGGTCATTTTAAGCCAGTTTAAACTATGTTTTCTTTTTTTTTTTTTGAGACGGAGTCTCGCTCTGTAGCCCAGACTGGAGTGCAGTGGCCGGATCTCAGCTCACTGCAAGCTCCGCCTCCCGGGTTCACGCCATTCTCCGGCCTCAGCTTCCCGAGTAGCTGGGACTACAGGCGCCCGCCACCTCGCCTGGCTAGTTTTTTGTATTTCTTAGTAGAGACGGGGTTTCACTGTGTTAGCCAGGATGGTCTCGATCTCCTGACCTCGTGATCCACCCGTCTCGGCCTCCCAAAGTGCTGGGATTACAGGCTTGAGCCACCACGCCCGGCCTTAAACTATGTTTTCTATGTATGCTACCAGAGAGACTTGATATAATCAGCCTGGGCTAATACTTCCCTTCCTCCTCTTCTCAAATTACTGCTCTAGGTAAAGCCTTATTATCTGTCACCAGGATATTGCAACAGGTTCTTCACTGTTCTCTTCGCTTTCTTGCTACAATGCATCATCCATCCATCTATCCATCCATCCACTCATCATCTATCATCCCCTCCATCCATCCATCATTCATCCATTATCCATCCATCCATCCATCCATCCATCCATCCATCATCCATTCATCATCCACCCACCCATCATCCACTCATCCATCATCCATCCATCCATTCACCCATCCATCCATTTATCCATCCATCCATCCATCCATCCATCATCCATTCATCATCCACCCACCCATCATCCACTCATCCATCATCCATCCAGCCATTCACCCATCCATCCATTTATCCATCCATCCATCCATCCATCCATCATCCATTCATCATCCACCCACCCATCATCCACTCATCCATCATCCATCCAGCCATTCACCCATCCATCCATTTATCCATCCATCCATCCATCCATCATCCATTCATCATCCACCCACCCATCATCCACTCATCCATCATCCATCCAGCCATTCACCCATCCATCCATTTATCCATCCATCCATCCATCCATCATCCATTCATCATCCACCCACCCATCATCCACTCATCCATCATCCATCCAGCCATTCACCCATCCATCCATTTATCCATCCATCCATCATCCATTCATCATCCACCCACCCATCATCCACTCATCCATCATCCATCCATCCATTCACCGATCCATCCATTTATCCATCCATCCATCCATCCATCCATCCATCCATCCATCCATCCTGCAGCCATTATGCATTTACCAACCCATCGATTCATCTTCCATTGTCCATCCATCATCCATCTACCAATGTATCCATCCTTTATCCATCCATTCATCTATCCACAAAGGACCTACTCTGGGCTGTGCGCTGGACTTGGCAATGGGGACACAGGGGGAACCAGTCAGTTGCGGTCCCAGCCCCGGGGAAGGGGGTCACACTTGAGTAGCCAGATCAGGTTACTGCATGAAGGCAGAAGATACACACAAGAGGCACCCGATTACTCAAAGTGATGATGAGACACTTACATCTAGTCCTGGCTCCCCGGGTCTGCCCTGAGGAGAGACATAAGAGCGGGTGAGAGGGGTTGGGGAGGGGGGCTGGGAACGCAGCTGCTGGGAAGTCCAGCCCCATGGGTTGGGCACAGACATGGAGGCGAGGAGACCCACCAACCACGCAGGCATAGATGGAGGCCACGACAGACCTGGCATCCACAGAGCCTGAACTCTGGCCCTGTGAAGTGCAGGGACCCAGTGAGGTACAGGGTTGGGGTCCCCGGGCTGAGCGCCACCGTGACCATGCGGCCATAGTTGGAGAGGGAGTTCCGAATGAAGCGGTTACCTTCTCTCCTTTGGTTCCTGGCAGCCCAATAAGGCCCGGTGGGCCAACTGGCCCCTGGATAGAAAAGGAGTGAGTCAAGAGGCATGCTAGTTACAGGAATTAACACCTGTGGGCCAAACAAGGCTTGTGAGACTCACAGGCAGGCCGCTGGGGCCTCTCTCACCAGACGCGCCTTTCTCTCCCTTTGCTCCATCCAAGCCCTGGAGGCAGAGGAGGGAAATCAGTCAAGGGGAAGGGGTTAGACAGAGAGGAGGACAGGCAAGCTTGGAGACTGCAAGGGAGCTGGGAAGTGGACAGAGGAACAGATCCAGGCTCCACCAGACCTCACCCCAGCTTACTCCCTGGTGAGGGTGACCAGGAGGAGGTCTGGCCATGCACATTGCGCCTTTTCCCGAACAGGATCCCTCAACCCCATGGAAGGTGATTACGGTCACACCTGTTTCAAAGATGAGGAAAGCAGGTGCAGACAGGGGCGGGGACGGGCCCAGCCACACAGTGGGAGGCAGCAGAGCTGGGTCCCCATCAGGCTTCTGCGGCAAGCCTTGGACCCTGTCCCTGATAGCAGCTGCCTCTTTGAAACATGAACTGTGGCGGCCTTAAGAGAAAACAGAACCAGAAGCAGTGCATCTGGTGGGGCTGCGGGCTCAGGCCTGGGGTTCCATGACTCTTAATCCCACATCTGGCCTCTGAGCTGGGGAAGCAGAGATGTGCTCGTGCCAGGAGGGTGGTGTGACAAAGAGTGAGGCCAGATGGCCTCCCCGTCTGTGTCTGCCTCCCTGGAGCAGGGCATGCAGGCAGGCCACACTCGAGGATTTAATGTGAGAGCAGGCAACACTCCATTATGTAATACACACCAAGCCCAAGACTTTGTGCTCTGGCTGTGGCAGCTGAGAGACAGATGTGTGTGGGGCGGGCTGGGATGGGGAGAGGTGGGGACAGTGCAAGGAACTGAGAGGCACAGAGAAAGGGGAAGGGGACAAGCAGTAGGAACCGTGGGTGGTGGACCCGAGGAGGAGAGAGGTACAGACTGGGGTTCTGGGCAGAGGGAGAAAGTGGAGAAGAGAGCCCCAAGTGTGGAGAGGGGGCACTGGCCCCAATGACATCAGGGAGCTTATGCCCTGGGGAGTTGGGACGTTCAGGTGCTAGGAAGACTCAGGGATGGGCCAGGGCGGAGCATCAGGCCCTTTGCTTTGCCCATTGGCAAGGCTGTTAGAAACTGCCTGGGCTGTGAGTCTGAGGTCAGTAGAGGGGGCTATGCCCACTCACCTTGGGACCCTGGATTCCCTGGAGGCCCTGCAGGAGGAAGAAGCAGATAAGAAGGCTGGCTCCGGACCCTCTTGCAGGGGCCACTCACTGGCCCCTGGGGCCCTGTCCTGGGCTCTGCCCTCTGCCCATGTGCCCCTCCCTGAATGACGACACTCGCTGTCTCCTGGGTCACGGCTCTGGGACCTAGCCCCCATCCCGCCTCTTGGTTTCCTGGCTGCTTCAAACCAAACCAAAGCAAACTGTCCTTACCATTGGGCCTGGGGGGCCAGGGGGGCCTGGGGGGCCTGGGGGTCCCGGCTCCACTATGAGCTGAGCCTAGGGAGGGTGAGAGACAGGTTAGTCACCCCCCGCCTGTCGCCCTCACCCACCCGCACCCCAGCTCATCACATACTGCTGGATCCACAGTCTCCTTCCCGTGCCCAGAGGGCAGAGTCTGGTGAGCGGGGGGCAGCTGGCCTGTGGGTTCTCAGAGGGGCCTCGCTCCCCTTGCTCTCCCTCCCCTACTGCCCTGGGTTTGCTCAGGCCAGGTGGCCTTTTTGTCCCAAGGCGCAGGGTCCCCACCCAGCCTGGACTGGGTGTTGGGGGAAGCCCTGACCCCCTACACCCCCTTACCAGGCTCTCCTGTAGGCTGTCAGACGCCGACTCCCCCTTCTCCCCCTTGAGGCCATCAGCGCCCTGCAGGACGGCATGGCCTGTGAGTCCTTTGTGTCCAGCACCTACATCACCACCCACGGTGCTTAGTGACCTCCCTTCCTTCCCCCATGTGGCTTCGGGGAGCAGTCCTCAGTTAGCTGTTGCAACTGAGAAGTTTTCCCTGGATCCGTGGGCCATGCCCTGGGTGGTGAGCAGCATGGGCTTCAGAGAGCACAGGAGCAGCTGCACAGATTGTTTTCTTGGGGTGCAGGGAACAACCAGGGGCTCTGAAGCAAAGACCCCGGGGTCAAACTCCAGTGCCCCCTCTAGCCCAGTGATCATCAGGGATGGATAGTGGATGTCCCAGTGGTGGCGTAACACCTGGTGGCTCTTCCCAATCGGGCCACAAAAGCAACAACAGAAATGATGAGGACGACAACAGTGGGTATTTGCTGTGTGCCAGCCACCGTCAGCCCAGCCACGCATGCCCTTGAGGGAGGGGGATGATCACTCCACTTTGGAAGTGAGGACGCCAAGGCCCCAGGAGGTTAGGTTGCTTGCCTGGAGCTGGATGCAAACTTGGGCAGCTTAGGTCAGAGCACGTGGCATAACCATCTGGCCAACGCGCTTCCATGGCCACACCTCCTGATTTTAGCTGCCATCCAAGGCAGGCGGAAGGCCTCTTCCAGATGAGGAGTGGAGGCCGGGAGAGAAGAGGGCAGTGCTGGCCCAGAGCCTAGAGTGTCCCTAGGCGGCTGGGCACTGAGACTGCAGGGGCCGTCAGAGGCACGCCCTGGCCTCCCCACAGCACAGGGCTTCCACACAGGAGGCGCAATGTGTGGCCCAGCCCAGTCACATACCGGGAGGCCGGACAAGCCCATCTCGCCTGCTTCCCCTTTGAGTCCAGTTGGCCCAGGCTCTCCTGGGTCTCCTTTCTGTCCTTTGGGACCCTGAAAGCCACAAGAACAAGGGATTAGTAGGGCTCAGGAGGTCCTCTCCCTTTCCCCACCCCAGCAGGTCCCCAGAGCTTAGTTCATGGCAGGTCCCCACTTTATCTTTGTGGAGCCTCACCTCCAGCCACAGTGGCTGGGAGCCTTAGCTGAGTGCAGTGGGTGGGGATGGGGGCAATGCCATTCCTGGCTCACTGCATCCGGGTGCGGGCACCTCAGAGCAGGGGCCAGGGGCAGACGGGTGAAGCATGTAAGCCTGGAGCTGCCCCTCTGGGGGCACTCATGGGGCCACATCTCTCTGTGCCCACACCTCAGAAGCTAGTGGTGGGACTCCCCACCCCCACAACCTCTTCCAGCCACCGAATCCCTCCATTCAACCAATCACATAACGTCCAGGATGAGACACACACTGCGGACCCAGTGGGAAAGACTTACCCTCGAATAGCCAGTGACCACATGAATATGCTTACGTCTGTATAGGATATCACACACAGATACACACACACACACACACACACACACACACACACACAGATACACACACACACACACAGATACACACACACACACACATACACACACACACACACACACACACACACTAGAACTGGGGCAATACCTACGATGGCACTGATGCTCTTAGCTTTTATGGCTTTTCACCACGTGCCAGGCACTGTGCTGAGTGTTCTCCATACACAGTTACTCAGCCCTGCCCCAGAGCAGGCAACTTGCCCGGGGCCTGAGGGCAGACCAGGGTTTGCACACAGGCAGCCTGGCGCCAGAATCCATGATTTTTGCCTCTCTCACACATGGTCTTGAACTCTGTACACACACACACACACACACACACACACACACACACACACACACAGAGCCCAATACCAGGCACTGGCATCACCAAGGAAATGAAAGGCCCAGAGACCTTCTCTCCATCGATTCCTGGGGCACCAGGCAATCCAAGCTCGCCCTGGAAGGAAACAGATGGCAAGAGGGGTTATGCCTTCCTTTCCTAGAGAGGTGTCAGCAGCCAGAGGGCCAAGACACACTGTGTACCCGGCCCAGGGTGGGTCAGTACCCACCACCTCCTCTGTTTCCTCAGTCCATCACGAGCAGATGTAGCCCATGGCTATCACCGGTAAGTTGTGATGTCACAGATTCGGGTGCTGAGGCTTGGAGGGTTAAGTGACTGGCTTCAGGCCACAGAGCCCAGGAACGACGATGCCAGGACCAGATCTGCCTGACTTCAAAGCTGTTGGCTCTTTCTCTTGAGACAAACGGGCAGGATGCGAACGAATGGTACAGGCCACAGGGTGTGCATAGCTGTCCATCCACCGGACTGGTATGTGGCCACAGGGGCTGGGTTTTCAGTTCTTTATTTTTATTTAGTGGATACTTATAAAACACTATACCCAATAGCAGCTAAATATACATTTAATTTGTGTGCATATAAAACATTCAACAAGAAAGAACACTTTGACTCTAAAACAAGTTTTAATACATTAAAAAGATCAATGTTGTATTAAAAAGAATATGTTCTGGCTGGGCATAGTGGTTCACGCCTGTAATCCCAGCACTTTGGGAGGCTGAGGTGGGTGGATCACCTGAGGTCAGGAGTTTGAGACAGCCTGGCCAACATGGTGAAACCCCCCTCTCTACTAAAAATACAAAAATTAGCTGGGCTTGGTGACACAGGCCTGTAATCCCAGCTACTTAGGAGGCAGAGGCAGGAGAATTGCTTGAACCCGTGAGACAGAGGTTGCAGTGAGCTGAGATGGCGCCACTGTACTTCAGCCTGGGCAAAAGAGCAAGACTGTCTCAAAAAAAAAAAAAAAAGAATATGTTCTCTAACCGCAAGATAATTTTTTTTTTTGAGACAGAGTCTCGCCATGTCTCCCAGGCTAGAGTGCAGTGGCACAACCTCAGCTCACTACAAGCTCCGCCTACTGGGTTCAAGCAATTCTTCTGCCTCAGCCTCCCATGTAGCTGGGATTACAAGTGTGCACAACCACGCGCAGCTAATTTTTGCATTTTTATTAGAGACAGGGTTTTACCATATTGGCCAGGCTGGTCTTGAACTCCTGACCTTATGATCCACCCACCTCCACCTCCCAAAGTGCTGAGATTACAGGCGTGAGCCACCATGCCTGGCTGCATGATAATTAAATAAGAAATTAATAAAATATATGGTCAGCTGGATACATTAAATATGAAAAAAACTAAAACCAAACAAAAAAGCAAGATATCTGGAAAAAAATCTCCCAAGTATTTCTAAATCCCCAAGTATTTCTAAATAATCCATGAATAAATCAAAAGAGAGCTTAGAAATTAGGTTGAATTGAATAAAAATAAAATTCAACATATTAAGGTTTGTAGGATGCAGCTAAAGCAGTGCTTATGGGAAAATTCATAGCTTTTAGAAAGGTTTTAGATTCGGGGGTACATGGGTAGGGCTGCCACATGGGTGTACTGCATGATGCTGAGGTTTGGGCTGCTAATGATTCTGTCATCCAAGTGGTGAACATAGCACCCAACAGGTAGTTTTTCAATCTCTGTCCTCCCACCTCCTCCCTTTTGGTATCTCCAGTATTTATTATTCCCATCTTTGTGTCTGCGTGTACCCAATGTTCAGCTTCTACTTTTATTTATTTATTTTTGAGATGGACTCTTGCTCTGTCTCCCAGGCTGGAGTGCAGTGGCGTGATCTCGGCTCACTGCAACCTCCGCCTCCCGGGTTCAAGCAATTCTCCTGCCTCAGCCTCCCGTGTAGCTGGGACTACAGGTGCCGGTCACCACCACACATGGCTAATTTTTGTATTTTTAGTAGAGATGGGGTGTCACCATGTTGGTCAGGCTGGTCTCGAACTCCCAACCTCAGGTGATCCGCCCGCCTCAGCCTCCCACAGTGCTGGGATTACAGGCGTGAGCCACCGCGCCTGGCTCAGCTTCCACTTTTAAGTAAGAACATGCAGTATTTGGTTTTCTTTTCTCTCCTTTCTCCTTTCCCCTCCCTCCCTCCCTTCCTTCCTTCCTCTTTCCTTCTTTCTTTCAGATGGAGTTTTGCTCTTGTTGCCCAGGCTGGAGTGCAATGGCACAATCTTGGCTCATTGCAAGCTCCACCTCTCAGGTTCAAGCGATTCTCCTGCCTCAGCCTCACAAGTAGCTGGGATTACAGGCACACACCCCCATGCCCGGCTAATTTTTTGTATTTTCAGTAGAGACAGAGTTTCACCGTGTTGGTCAGGCTGGTCTCAAACTCCTGACCTCAGGTGATCCACCTGCCTCGGCCTCCCAAAGTGCTGAGATTCACAGGTGTGAGCCACCACACTCAGCCCATTTTCTTTTCTGTATTAATTTACTTAGGATAATGGCCTCCAGCTGCATCCATGTGGCTGCAAATGACAGGATTTCATTCCTTTTTATAGCTGCATGATTTTTCAGTTTAAACGTATGAACGAGGCTTCCCAGGGAAATCTCCCAGATTAGACAGAGCCCAGGGAGAAGGCACTCAGCCTGGAAGCCGAGGCCCTTTCTCTGAGCTCCCAGAAGCCGGGCCAGGACACCAGGAGGGAAGTGGAAGAGGATCACAGAGCAGACAGGAAGTGGGAGGTGAGCGCTGGAGACAAACGCTTGGGGGACCACATAGCTCTGTCGGCACTGACCTTGGTTCCAGGGATCCCTGGTGGCCCTGGGGGCCCCTGTGGCCCGGGAGGCCCCTGTGTGTGAAAGTGAAGCCAGTCAGTGTCATTGGTTAGGCAGGGCCTCCCTTCGCTGCCCGCCCAGCTCCCCACCTGGAACAAAGTCCCCGTCCAGCTGAGCTGAGCAGGGGCAGGGTCCTCGGGGACTGCTTCTTCCCGTCAGGTCAGGCCACGCTGTGCATGGCTTTATCTGGCTACCCAGATTTGGGGGAGGCCAGGAGGTGTCTGCTGCCATGAACGGCCCTCTGCCCCAATCCAGATTTCGTCACGATGTTCCCCTGCTCAAGATCTTGCTTTGGCTCCCTATTGCCTCTTGAAGCAAGCTTAAATCCCCTGCTGGCATTCAAGGCCTGCCAAGAATGACATCCCCAACAGTGGCCCAGCACCACGCTCCCTGACTGTCCTATGAGCTCTCTGACCCTCTGGCTCCACTGGCTGCTATCTGCTGGACCTAGGGAGTTCCTGTCTCGCAGGTAGGGGTGGGGTCTCCAGTGTGTCCAGGTCCAACCCCACTCTCAAGCTCCTGTCCTGACCCAGACTTTTTGCAGGCCTCCTGCTCGGCCTCCACACTCCCCTCCCCTCCCTTCTGTAAAACTGCACCCTGCCCAGCCCCTGTCCCACAAGCTCTAGGTCTCTCCCCTCCCGCCTCCTGCCTCCCTATCCTGTGCCCTTCTTGTTGGTGTCCCACTGAGATGCCCGTGGCCTCCATCTTATCCACCCTCCTCTAGGCCCAGGCCTAGGACCTCCCTGCCTGGGGTCCCCCTGCTGCCTGCTCCAACACCCGCTTTCGTTCACTGTCCTTACCATTCCCTAGCTAGCCTTCCCCCAATATGATTTTTATTTTTTATTTTATTTTTTTGAGATGGAGTCTCCCTCTGCTGCCCAGGCTGGAGTGCAGAGGTGCGATCTCAGCTCACCACAACCTCCGCCTCCCGGGTTCAAGTGATTCTCCTGCCTCAGCCTCCCATGTAGCTGAGACTATAGGTGCGCACCACCACGCTCAGTTAATTTTTGTATTTTTAGTAGAGATGGGGTTTCACTATGTTGGCCAGGCTGGTCTCGAACTCCTCACCTTGTGATCCGCCTGCCTCAGGCTCCCAAAGTGTTGGGATTATAGGCGTGAGCCACCCACCCGGCGTGTTTTTATTTTTTTAACACCATCCCCTGCATGGACTATGTGGACTATGGCTGCCTGCTGCCCATCAAATTGAGTCAGCATCTCAGTCTGGCATCCAAAGTCCATCTCTGGCCAGGCATGGTGGCTCATACCTATAATCCCAGCACTTTGGGCGGCCGAGGCGGGATGATCACTTGAGATCAGGAGTTTGAGACCAGCCTGGCCAACATGGTGAAACCCCGCCTCTATTAAAAATACAAAAATTAGCCGGGTGTGGTGGCGCATACCTGTAGTCTCAGCTACTTGGGAGGCTGAGGCAGGAGAATTGCTTGAACCTGGGAGGGGGAGGCTGCAGTGAGCTGAGATCACACCCAGCCTGGGCAACAAGAGTGAAACTCCATCTCAAAAACAAAAACAAAAACAAAAATAAAAACAAAACAAAGTCTACCTCCCAACTCCCTGCACTCATAGGCTCGGTCAGCCTGGGACACACCATGCATGTGCCTGCCTGCCACGCCATGCCATGCCACGCCATGCCACACCACGCCATGCCACACCACGTATGCCTGGGGGTGGGTGCCACAGTTACTGCCAACTTGTACTTCCCCAAAGCCTGTGGGACATAACTGGAAATGATGCTCAGGTGGGGCCAGGGCCCCCTTCCCGGTCTGGTCTCTGGCAACCACTCCTTCCTCACTCACTTCCCTTCTGGGGTGCCCATGAGCTGCTGGCACCCAGTGCCTCTCTCCACTGGTGGTAAGTCCCAAGTTTACCAGCCACTGGACTCGGAGGTCACACATCTCCCAAGACTCCGGGGGCCGGGCTTGCCACTCTCATCCTCTCCATGACATCATTAGAAGACCTGGCCCTCTACCCAGTGTCCCTTCCACCCAGTGTCCTCTGGGAAGGTCCCAGGAGACACCGGTGGGAACAGACCCCAGGAAATGCTCTGGCTCCTGCCCCTGAGCGAGGAGCTTCCCTTTTTGACTTGGCCTCTAGGGAGCTCGGTCCACATGGGCCACATTCACAGGGGCTCTCTGAGGCGGGTCTCGACATAGCCCTGATTTCCACATCGGACACCTAGGAACGGTTGGGGTCTTTGTGCTAAGCTGCCTCAAGTCCCTTGTGTAAAAAAGTGCAGCATTAATCACAAAGGAAGTGATTATTCCCTAAGGAAAATCATATCTAAGGCACATCCTGGTCCCACCAGGAACACTACCTTGAGGGCATCCAAGATCCTGCCATCATAGTCGATCACCACCGTGTCTCCCTGCTCGCCCTTGAGGCCTGGGGCACCCTGAGGCAGGAAGAAGAGTAAGACTTTCAGGGAAGAGCTACGCTGGGGGGTGAAGTGGCAGCTGTCCCTGCGTCACACCCAGAGACAAAGCAATGGAAGAGCCTTGTCACCCAGGCCACACGCACGCCCCTCCCCAGTGTGGATCCCAGCGTGGGAGGGCAGGGGAGGCGGGCCCTGGGGCCTGCTGAGGGACCTGCTTCCACCTGGTCTGAGGGGCGGCTGGAATTGCCTTCGTGTGGGCGTTCAGGCCTGACCCGAGTCCTCGGGGGAAAATGGAAAGCCTGATTTTGATGTGACGCGCTTCAGATTTTTAAATGTTCGTAACACACAGAAAAGCCCCAAACCCTCCAAAACACAAAAACATGAGCAGGCCGGATCGGGCCCCTGTGCCTCCATTTCCCAGCCTCTGGCAGAGGCTGCACACACCGCGCACCCACACGCCTATTCCCGCCTGGTTACACGTGCACGTAAGCGTGCCCATGCCCATGCTGCACACCCAACGTGCACACTCAACGTGCACGCAAGGCTGCTGGCCAGCCCTCCCCTCATGAGCCTCACTCCCCACCCAGGCTGCTCTTTGCTTGGGGTACGGTGAAGGGTGGGGAGCACTTTAGTTCAGGCCCGAGCCCATCCCTTGTGCAGGCTGGAGACCCCTGCCTGGGCCTCATTTGCCAGCCCTCCCCCGTCCCGTCACAGCCTGCCCAGAACAGCCTGGCTCACTGGCTGCCTAATCCAACCCTCTCCCGCTCCCCACCACCTGCACAGCCAGGCAGGGGCTCAGATCATTTTTTTTGGAGGAAGAAACCAGCCTCCCGGAGCACGAGGAGACAGAGCCGAGGCCAGGATCCTGGACGTCACCCTAAAGGTAAGGTATGTTGATAGGGGCTGGTCACAAAAGATCTGGGGCGGGCTGGGGCGCTGTGCTCCTGGTGGCAGGGACAAACCTCCCTGTGGGGTGGGGAAAAGGCAAGGCCCAGCCCGCTGCGGCAGGATCAGGCATAGGACAAACGGAGGACCTGTGTCTGAATATATAGAGAAAGGAATTTAGATGGGCACGCGCTCGAGGGGACTGAGAGAGATCTGGCTTCATAATAACGGGTCGGGCCTCTTATTCTTATACTTCCATATTTGAACATTTTACCCAAAAAAGGCACGTACTATGAATTTTCAAAAATCACAAATACATTGGTTTAAAAAGTAAAATCCTCCCAGTTCCTGTAGCTCCACTGCTCCTCTGGGGTCTCTGTGGGGACAGGGGCTTCTGAAGCTATGGGGCCCCTAGATCTCATCCCTGAGGCCTTGCCTGAGAGGCGGCAGCTTACCCGGGGCCCTGCAGCTCCGTCCGTGCCTCGGTGGCCAGGCTCCCCCTGTGGAGACACACGGTGCAGGTGTGAAGCCAAACCACGCCTCCCAGTCCCCTCTTCCCAGGAGGGCCCAGGTCCCAAGTGCTGGAGCCTTCGCAGCCGAATGTATGAGAGAGCACTCCAGGAATGGGGCTCCCGGAGGGGCCTGCGAGACCCTCCTCTGACATCACTTTGTATACAGGTGGGGACGCTGGTGTCCCGGAGCTGGAGGCTGCATGGTGAGTTGGCCACAGAGCTGGGCACCAGTGGAGGCCTTGCCACTTGTCCAGATTCACCACTGCTGCCCCCACACCAGCTCCAACAGTGCTGAAGGAGACCCCTGGGCCAGGTCCTCCTGGGACTCCTCACTTAAAAGGGCAAATGAGAGCTGAGACCATGTCTCCCACTCTCGACTGGGGGAAGGTCTGAGCAGGGCCCACAGGTGCCAGAGCAGCAAGTTCTCACGTCACCTTTGGTCCTGGGGCACCACCCACGCCACTCTCGCCCTGAGGCCCCTCGCTCCCTGGCTCGCCCTGAAATAGAAACAGTTGCAGTGAAAGCAAGTGTGAGCGGGCACGTGGCAGGTGCCTTGGGGCTGCCCGAAGCCTTGCGATTAGGCCTCCCGGCAAATTGTTACTGAGTCCATGGGGTGTGTGCGTGGATGGACCTCAGGGCTCTCGCTAGCCCAGGGGACACAGGACCACGGCTGCCACCTTCTGGTGTGGGCCTTGGCACTTACTTGGGGCAGCTCAGGGGCTCAAGGGGCACTTTGGAGACTGGCTGGCCAGGATTTGGTGGCTGTTGTGAGGGGTTGGGGGAGTGAGGCATGAGGATGACACCCAGTTCTTGGCTTGGGGACACAGCAGGAAGTGAGGCCCCTGAGATGGAAACGAGGGCTTGAGGGAGTCAGGGAGACACATGGACTGGGTGAGACGCTAGGCCTGTTGTGTGGTGGGGCCAGGGCCTTCCTCTGCCTCTCTCTGGCCTGCACCGGGCACTGGCCTAGGACCTCATGGTGCCAAAGGTCCAGGTAGGGACTTCACCAGGCAGACGGGAACCATGGGAGGTGGGGGCAGGGGCCATGAGGGGAGGGGCAGATACTCACCTTGGGCCCTGGTGGTCCAGGGAGCCCTGGTGGTCCAGGCTGGCTTGGTGTCCCATCGTCGCCCTGAGGAGAGGACACCTGGGGCTTGCCGGTCAGACCCTCGGGTGGCCAGTGGGCCCCTCCCTCCTCTGGGCTTCCCAGTATACCAGTCTGCTCCTGGCACCTGCACTGGCACACGGTACCAGGCAGCTCCTCCCCACCCTCCTTGCCCCTCCAGGGCAGAGGTGGGGTCAGATCCATCTCTCTGTGTCGCCTGACCCCACCAGCCCAGGGCTGGCATTTGCAGAGAGAACGGATAGGCAGATGATGAGGGTACATTCATCCATTCATTCCCCCTGTGGGCCAGGCAGCTGAGGTCCCTGCTCAGGTGGAGTCAGAGGAGGCCAAGGGAAAAGAAACGTTCAAATAAATACAAGGTTGGCTGGCACGGTGGCTCATGCCTTAACTCCAGCACTCTGGCGGGTCAAGGCGGGGAGACTGCTTGAGCCCAGGAGTTTGTGGCTGTAGTGCCCCATCATGGCACCTGTGAATAGCCACTGCACTCCAGCCCGGGCAACAGAGCAAGACTCCATCTCTACAAAAACCAGAAAATAAAAAATTAGCCAGGCATGGTGGCACACGCCTGTAGTCCCAACTATTTGAGAGGCTGAGGTGGGACAATTGCCTGAGGCTGCAGGGAGCTGTGATCATGCCATTGCATCACAGCTTGGGTGACAGAGTGAAATCCTATCATATATATATATACACACACACACACACACACACACACACACACATATGCAAATAAATTCTAGGCACCATGTCAGGAAGTGGAGTAGTGTTGAGAAGAGAGGAGGATGGCAAGGCGGAGAGGGACTGCAGGGGGAGCTTGTTGCAGCAGGTGGCCAGGAAAGGTCTCCTAGAAGATGGGAGAGTTTTTTTTTTTTTTTTTTTGTAAGATGGAGTCTCGCTCTGTTGCCCAGGCTGGAGTACAGTGGCACAATCTCGGCTCACTGCGAGCTCTGCCTCCTGGGTTCACACCATTCTCCTGTCTCGGCCTCCCGAGTAGCTGGGACTACCGGCACTGGCCACCACGCCCGGCTAGTTTTTTGTATTTTTAGTAGAGATGGGGTTTCACCATGTTAGCCAGGATGGTCTCGATCTCCTGACCTCGTGATCTGCCCGGCTCGGCCTCCCAAAGTGCTGGGATTATAGGCATGAGCCACCGCGCCTGGCCTGATTTTTTGGTTTTTGAGACAGGGTCTTGCTCTGTTATCCAGGCTGGAGTGCAGTGGCACAATCCATAGCTTACTACAGCCTCGACCTACCAGGCTTAAGCAATCCTCCCACCTCAGCCTTCGAAGTAGCTGGGACAACAGATGCATGCCACTGCACCTGACTAGTTTTTCTGATTTTTAGTAGAGATGAGGTCTTGGTGTATTGTCCAGGGTGGTCTTTTTTTGTTTTTTTGAGACGAGTCTCACTCTGTCACCCAGCAGGTTGGAGTGCGGTGGTACAATCTTGGGTCACTGCAACGTTCGCTTCCTGGGTTCAACTGATTCTCCAGCCTTAGCCTCCAGAGTAGCTGGGACTACAGCCGCCTGTGACCACGCCTGGCTGATTTATTTTTGGATTTTTAGTAGAGATGGAGTTTTGCCATGTTGGCCAGGCTGGTCTTGAAGTCCTGATCTCAAGTGATCCTTCTGTCTTGGCCCCCTAAAGTGCTGGGATTGCAGGTATGAGCCAGTGCGCCTGCTGGCCTTGGGGGAGGGTTTTGCTGAGACCTGAATGAGGTGAAGGAGGAGGCTGGCCCAGGAGAAGAGGCTGGAGAGGATAACACTCATTCAGTGGTTTTAAGCTTGAGCTCACATCAGTGGCACCAGGGGCTGGTCAAACCGACTCTGGCCCCATCCCAGAGTCTCTGATTCAGTGGGTCTGGGGTGGGTCCCAGGGCCACACTTTGAGAACTAGTGTGCTCGGCCCTGAAGTGGGCATGAATTTGATGTGTTTGAGGAAGGGAAAGAATGAGTGAGTGAATAAATGAATGAATAAAATAAATTCTGGCCTCACGGAGAGCGAGGACAGGGCAGCCACCCGCAGTGAGGGCTCAGGTCTGGGGAAGACAGGGCCACTTTCCCCGTGGGTTGGCTCCCACCCCACCCCATCCTGTCCCCATCCCCATCCCCATTCCATCCCAGCCCTTGCCCTTCTCTCCAGCCACTTCCCAACACTGACCCGGATGCTCCTCCATCGGCCCCTCTCACCTTCTTTCCGGGTACTCCAGGCTCACCCTGGGGGAGGCAATGGGGGGTTCAAGAGCAAGGTGAGAGCCGCAGGAGTGTGGCCCGGACCCCAGGCCTCTTGTTCCTCGGGTAGAAGTGGCACTGATGACCCGTGCCCCGGGCCAGCCCAGAGACCCCTGAGTGCTTCAGAGAGCTGGGGCGGACAGTCTTGAATTCCACTTCTGAGCCACTCACTCCCAAGCTCAGCGACCCTGGCAAGGCACTGTTCTTCAAAGTGGGGAGGTGACTCCTGCCGTCTCAGAGGGTTTTGGAGGACGAGGCACTGGCTGAGCAGCTTTCCCATCCTTCCTCCTCAGGCCAGAGGCTCCGTCTCCATCAGGGAGGACCAGAGCCCTCCTCCCCACTCACATCCTCCCCAAAGAGGGCAAAAATGAAAGAGCTGACATCTGCAGAGCTGGACACGCTAACACGTGGAAAACTATGTCCACATGAAAACCTGCACATGGATGCTGACATCAGCTTTACTCCAAATTGCCAAAACCTGGAAGCAGCCAACATGTCCTTCAGTAGGTGAGTGCATAAATAAATAAACTGTGGCTTATCATTAAATAAATAATAAACCCAGACATGGACTATCAGTCAGTGCTAAAAAGGAATGAGCTGTCAAGCCATGAGAAGACATGGATGAAAGGTCAATGTGTATTACTAAGTAAAACAGGCCAATCAAAAAGGCCACACACAGTCTGATTCCAGCTAGATGACACTCTGGGAAAGGCAAAACTATGGAGACAGTGAAAAGAGATCAGTGGCCGAGCACGGTGGCTCACACCTGTAATCCCAGCACTTTGGGAGGCTGAGGTGGGTGGATCACCTGAGGTCAGAAGTTCAAGGCCAGCCTGACCAACATGGTGGAACCCCATCTCTGCTGAAAATACAAAATTAGCCAGGTGTGGAGGGGCGCGCCTGTAATCCCAGCTACTTGAGAGGCTGAGGCAGGAGAACTGCTTGAAACCAGGAGGCAGAGGTTGCAGTGAGCCGAGATTGTGCCATTGCACTCCGGCCTGGGCAACAAGAGTGAGACTTCAACTCAAAAAAAATAAAAAATAAAATAAAAGGATCAGTGGTGCTGGGGCTAGGGAGAATGAGGGATGAACAGGCAGAGAACAGAGAATGTTTAGGGCAGGGTAAATACTCCATGACACCACAGTGGTGGACACTTGTCAACACACATTTGTCCAAATCCGGAGAGTACCCCAGCAAGAGTGAACCCTAATGTGAACAATGGCATCTGGGTGATGTTGATCTGTCCATGCAGGCAAATCATCTCTAACAAGTGGGGGTACTCATAGCTGGGGAGCGGGGGCATGGGCCAGGGCAGGGGGATATGGAAACTCTGTACTTTGTTTAGTTCTGTTGTGAAACAAAAACTGTTCTACAAACAAAATCTATTTGGGCCAGGTGCGGTAGCTCACACCTGTGATCCCAGCACTTTGGGAGGCCAAGGTGGGCGGATAACCTGAGGTCAGGAGTTCGAGGCTAGCCTGGCCAACATGGTGAAACCCCGCCACTCCTAAAAATATAAAAAATGATCATGGTGTGGTGGCGCACACCTGTAGACCCAGCTAGCTACTCAGGAGGCCGAGGCAGGAGAATTGTTTGAACCCAGAAGGTGGAGGTTGCAGTGAGCTGCGATCGTGCCACTGCACTCCAGCCTGGATGACAGTGAGGCTCTGCCTCAAAATAATAAAAAAATTGGGAAAAATTATTTGAAACCAAAAAGCTAACGTGTTTTATGATTCAACTCTCGCAACTCAGTGTGAAAAAGGCGGGAAAGGTTTCCTGTGCCTCCAGTTAACGGATGAGTAAACTGAGGCCCAGAGAGGTGCAGTAACTCTCCATGGTCTGGGAGTTTGGTCTCCTGACCCTACTGCCTTGGCTTCGCTGGGGGTGGGGGGAAGAGAAAGGAGGTGGCGGTGGGTGAGTCCATCCCGCCAGATCCGGGGAGGGGCATGGGGAATGAGGAACACTCACCTTGGGCCCTGGGGGTCCCTGCGGGCCCTGGAACAAGAGAAGAGAAGGTGTTAAATGTCATACTGGAGGCTGATCCTGGGCCTGTCCTTCTTAGCATCCTGGCTTTATAAAAGGTGACACCCATCCCAGAGACCAGGAGGCAGGGCTGCGGTCAGAGGCAGGCTGGAGCTGCCCGCCCGAGGCCTGATTCCTCAAGCCTGGGACAGCTTCTGCATTAGGGCTCAGGCGGTGGCAAGTGGACCACAGCCTCCACACAGGAATGTGGAGCTGCTGGAATTCCCTCCGACTGGTGTCTCGCCTGGTCGTTTCCCCAGGGTGGGTGGAGGGGCAGGTGCACAGGGGTGCACACACATGCAGACATGTACATGCAGAGGCGTGCACACACACACACGGGCGCGTGACCCTGCTGTCAGCGTGTGTGGGAAAAGGGCTTCCAGGTCTGGGAACCACAGTCCTGCCAGCCCAGGCCTCTGGAATGCCCTGGATACTGACCATCTCGCCGTCTTGTCCAGGCTCTCCTTTGGGGCCCTGCGGAAGTGTGAGGGGACAGCAGTGAGGGATGCAGGTCGTCACACTGAACTGAGCCCAAATCTCAGGCCAGACCCTGGGCTGGGGCTCTAAGTACATTGTCTCATTTCATCCTCGCCAAACCTGAAGAGCGAGTATCACTGTCCCCACTCCACAGAAGAGAACGTTAGGCTGGGGAAGCCACTGGCCTGGCGTGACAAGTAATGGATGAGCCAACTGAGCAGCTGTCCTGGGGGAAACTGGTGGCAGTTTGGTGGGGGATCCATCTGACTGGGGGGGGACCCTGGTGGCAGTCTGGTGGTGGTGTGGCCTCCACACTGGAGGGAAGGACAGCCTGGGGTTTCTGGGTTAGGGAAAGGGTAGTAGGATGGGGCCTGGCCTCCAGGCTTTGGAGACGCTTGGGAGGAAAGCTGAGGCTGAGATATTATATTGGGGAGCGCGAGGGGAGGGGCTGATAAAGGTCTGCAGAGACAGTGCCCCCAGGAGGGTCTTAGGCTCAGGGTTGAGTCAGGATTGGGACTGGTATTGCAACTAAGGTCAACTTAGGGTGTCTGGGTCTATCTGAGGTTAGAGTTGGTTTGGTCAGCGTCAGAGTCTGGAAGGGTCAGAGTTAGGGTCTGAATTGGGGGTGTAGACCAGGATTTGGGAATGAGTTTGAGGTCAAGGTCTTGATTGGGATCAGAGACCCAGTTAGTGTTAGATTTAAGGTTCGAATGGGATAAGGGTCTGGGTTGAGGTTAGGGTTGGGTTTGGGTCTGGGGTCAGGGTCAGGGTCAGGATCTGAATTGGGGTTGGATCTTGGTTGGAGTTAAGTTTGGGCCCAGGTTCAGTGTGTGGATTGGGGTTAAGGCTGGCGTGGGGTCTGCACTAGAGACGGGGATGGGGATGGGGCTGGCTCTGGAATCCGGATTTGGGGTTTTGGTCAAGTTCTGGGTGGCCAAACTCCAGGCCCTGTCTTACCACTGGGCCTTGTGCTCCCCTGGGGCCATCTTTCCCGGTGTCGCCAGGAGGGCCCCGGGCCCCAGGAGGTCCAGGGGGCCCCGGAGGCCCAGCAGCTCCATCTTGTCCTTGGTCTCCCTGAAAGAGATGGGGCTTGGCATGACTCTGAGCGGGAGGGGGTCCAGCCTCCAGAGAGAAACCCTCAGATGGGCAGCCCCATGCCATCCCCTTTCCCAGCCCTTGGGGCAGGCTCAAAGGGGAGGGCTTTGTGACTGGGCCTCTTGCCACTTACTGGGGACTGCACGACCGAACAGATTCCCATACTTTGGTGTCAGAGGCCCTACGGGACCTTTTACATGCCAAGGAATGTGCCAGCTCTTCAGCACCTGAAGCCCAGATCCAGTGTTTAGGAGAGAGATGGCACGTGCTGCATGTGGGGGGAAACACGTGTGTCTAGCTGCCCCTTCCTCTCTCTAGAGTGGGGCCTGAGTATCTCCTGAAGGACTTTCCTGGAGGACCTTTTTTTTTTTTTTTCTGGTCAACTCTCGCTTCATTTGAAGTACGGAGGTGCACTCTTGGGCATTTATCCTTGTTCACAGCTGCTTGGTTAGTAACAGCCCCAAACTGGAAACCAATCCAAAAGTCCTTCAGTAGGTGGAAGGTTAAGGAGCTGGGGTACATCCACGTCATGGAACACAACTCGGCAATCAACCCAGAGGAACAGGCCACGACACATGCAACACCTCAGATGCATCTCAGGAGAATTACGCTGAGTGAAACAGTCCATCTCAAAAGCTTAATACGGTGTGGTTGTATCTATGTAACACTCTTGAAATGGCAACATTATAGAGATGGAGAACCCATACTGGTTGCCAGGCATTAGGGATGGGGGGATGAAGGTGATTGTAACTACAAAAGAACAGCATGAGGGACCTTTGTGTGCTTTACACAGATCTACAAGTGTGTTAAAATTGCACAGAACTAAACACGCAAACAAGTGTGTGTACAGCTGGGGGCATCTGAATAAGGTTGGTGGATTGTATCAATGCCAATTTCCTGTTGTGAGATTGTACTCAGAGATGCAAGATGTCACCACTGGGGGAGGCTGGATGAAGGGTACACAGATGTTATTTACTACAATTACATGTAAATCTACAATTATCTCAAAATAAAAGTTAAAAAAAAATGGTGATGAAGGGCCACACAGTTTCTCTCATGCAGCACTAAATCCCCAACTTTAGAACTTGATGTTAGCACTGGGTCAGACCTCAGGCAGCCAGAGCCCCACCTCACAGCCCAACCCGAGAGGAAGGAAGACCACTGTGACTGGCACCTACCCACTGCCCCAGCAGGGCCCACCCTGCACTGGCACAGGGTGGAGCCACAGGAATGGAGTACACCCACGTCATGGTGCCAGTGGCCCTCAACCTTCTTGTAACAAAGAAAGGAAGACATAGCACTGAGCTAGCAAGGATATCCTGAAGATGATTTTTTTTTTTTTGAGACAGAGTCTCTAGCTCTGTTGCCCAGGCTGGAGTGCAGTGGCACAATCTTGGCTCACTGCAACCTCCACCTCCCAGGTTCAAGCGATTCTCCTGCCTCAGCTTCCCGAGTAGGTGGGATTACTATTATTATTATTATTTGTATTTTTAGTTCAGACGGAGTTTCACCATGTTGGCCAGGCTGGTTTCGAACTCCTGACCTGAAGTGATCTGCCCGCCTTGGCCTCCCAAAGTGCTGGGATTACAGGCATGAGCCACCACACCTGGCCGAACATGATCTTATTCAACCTTTGCGATGAGTTGGCCAGGGCACTGTTATTGTCCCACTTTACAGATGGAATGGCTGGGGTTGGGGGTCAGAGGGTCAGTTGCCCAGGGTTACAGAGCTAGGGAAGGCAGAGCCTCCTCTCACTGCCAAGGCAAGAGGTCCCTTTGAGACACTTCTTTTCATCCACAGATGTTCCCTGATCTGAAATAGTTCACCTCTCTAGCAAACTGCACTTAACACAAATTCACTTGCTTTCCCAATTAAAAAAATCAGCAGAAGTTCTCAACACCCGCCACTCAGGTCTTCCTCTTGGTCTGGCATGGCCAGGGTCCTGATCAAAATGTTACAGCTCCAGACAAAAGGGAAGAAAACTGACAGCTTGGTTAGGTCACCAGGCATGGGTGGTGATGGTGACAGGTAATTCCTGTTTTAATTTGCACTGAATCAGGAAGAATTTGAAGACACCCCTTTAGCTCCCTGCTGTTCCTTTTATAAAGGCCCTCAGGCTGGGAACTACTGGCCTGGACTCTACTTATTAAGACAGAAAATGGGCCTGACACTGGAGCCGGTCCTGGGAGAGATTCTTAGGCTCTTTCCCGGCCAGCCCGCCTGCTCCTCCCTCAGGGTAGGATGGCTGAGGTCTAACCCTGCAAACGTGGGGTGAGTTGGGGGTAACACAGCAAGTCATCAGCCAGGCCCCCACTCAGGCAGTCTACCTTGAGGATCCGGCGATTGTACAGGTGATGGTCTCTACTCATAAAGCCCGGATTGAGCCGTGGGAAAACCATCTAGTCAGCAGACAGGTCGTGTGGTCAGAAAGGCAGGAAGGTGATTTGAAAAACCACAAGGCTTTTTGAAACCTGGAGGCAAAGCCACTTCACCAAGCCCAGAGAAAGGCGAGTAGGTGATCAGTGTGCAGACTCCTTCTCCAGGGAGGGCCGCTCACCAGTGGAATGCCCACCAGCATCCACGTCACCCGCGGCCACGGGACGGGCTCCCGGCCTGGCTGCCGACAACCTCCCAAGACAGCCTAACCCTAACTCAGGGGCCATAAGAGAGAATGGCAATTGGAGTCTTAAGCCACTATTTAAAAATTTTTTTGGAGACAGTCTCGCTCTGTCGCCCAGGCTGGAGCGCTCTGGTGCCACCTCGTCTCACTGCAACCTCTGCCTCCCAGGTTCAAACCATTCCCTTGCCTCAGCCTCCCGAGTAGCTGGGACCACAGGCGCCTACCTCCACACCCCGCTAATTTTTGTATTTTTACTACAGACAGGGTTTCACCATGTTGGTTAGGCTGGTCCCGAACTCCTGACCTCAAGTGATCCACCTGCCTCGACCTCCCAAAGTGCTAGGATTACAGGCACGAGCCACTGTGCCCGGCCATTAAGCCACTAAACTGTGTGTGTGTGTGTGTGTGTGTGTGTGTGTGTGTGTTTGTGTGTGTTGGGGGGGGGTGATGTTCCCGATGACTGGGACACTGGGAACATAGGGAAGGTATCCATGAAGAGGGCTGGGGGCTTGGGAGGAGATCCCCTCTTCCATGACCTCTGGGCCTCAGGACTTCTAGTCTGTTGAGGAGAGGGCATCCGCTTTGGATTATCAGCTCCACACACCCACCAGGAAGCAAGCAGAAGGATTTTTCTCAGCAGCTAAAACTCAGCACGAGACCCTTTCTTTGACTGCAGAGCAATCTCACCAGCTTTATGTGGCTGGCACAGAGCAGCTGTGTCTGTGGGGCTTGGCCTGGCCAGCCCCCTTCCTTGCTCCTGCTCACAGCTCAGGGCCGCAGAGGTACGGCGCAGGCACCGGGCCAGCCCTGACCACAAGCTGCAGCCCCGCTCTACACTGCCGCTCCCACTACCTTTTAACTGCCACGACAACCTCTTGGGGTGGGGGCTGTCCTCCCGTTCACAGTTGAAGAAACGGAGTCTCAGGGAGCAAAGTGACTTGATCAGGGTCACTCAGCTGGCAGGTGGCAGAGCTGAGCTTTGAGCTCAGTTCTGCTGACCCCAGAGCCTTCCCTCTTTTTGGGGTGCCAGCTGTCCTCAGTCTCCAGTCTGGGTCACGTGCCAGCCCCACTGTCCGGCATCCACAGTGGTAAGTATGGAGACCTGGACATCTTCCAGAGACACCCACCTGTGCAAGAGGTGGCAGCCCCACAACCCAGGTCCCTGGGGGCTTCCACCGGTGCTATGGGTGGGGAAGGGGCCTCTTGGCCTTTCTGTGATGAGCTGCAGGGAGCCAGGACCCAGAAGCAGCGCCAGTTATGCCTAATTATTAAGTCAAACAAACCATATGGGCAGTGAGGGAGGTCATGCCTGGTTCTTACCCGGGGGCCAAAGTCTCCTGGTGCACCCTAGGAACAAAAGACATGGAGAGGTATCACCACTGCTTTCATCATTTCTTCCCATTTCCCATCCAGCATCTGTGCCCAGTGCTTCATAGACATGGTATGACTTAATTCTAACAAAAATAGCAGGCAGGCTCTATTTTTATTTCCATTTCCAATGAGGAAGCAAACACAGTGAGGCCACTTAACCTGCTCAAGGTCACACAGCTAGCGGATCCAGGGCTTGAAGGCAGGTGTTCCCTTATCTCAGGGCAGCCCCAGCCATTCGAGGCCCCGGATATTGTGGAGCAGAGACAGCCCCTCCCACTGTGTCCTCTGGAAGGGATGCTAATGAGTAAATGCTGCTTTACACCACCAAGTTTTGGGGCAGTGCATTAAGCAGCAATAGACACCAAGACACCAGTTCTCTCTGGTTTCACAGCCCCGATGGAATCACTTCTATGACGTGGTGGCATCAGCCAAGGCCAGCGGGAAGGTAATCAGGCCACCCACCAACCGCACTAGTCTCTCATCATTGGCAAGAACATTGAGACCATGACCTCATGCAATCCCTCCTGTGACTCGGTGAGATTGGTCTTCATTTACAGATGGGGAAACTGAGGCCCACAGAGCCCGGCAACTTGGCCAAAGCCACACAGTTGGTGGTGGAGCTGGAATGCAAAGCCGAGGTTCTGAACACCAGCTCCCAGGCCTCCCCACGGCTCCCTCAGCCCTGGTGGTTGGGTGGGAACCCTGCCTGCCCTGGCCTGAGCCGCCAAATCACACACAGCAGGGCCCATCTGCAGCTCTCACCTCCCGTTTCCAAACTCCGCGTCGGGGGTGGACGTGGTCCAGCTGTGGGAGCACCCAGCTGGCCCTGGCACATCTAGGCCTGCTCTGACCCCTCCCCTGATTTTACCGTGGGTAACACAGATCTCTTCTGTCCCGTTCTGAAGCACTTGGTCCCTGGTTTCTAGGGGGCTTTAGTGCCTGATGCCAGGGAAGCCTTCCTCCCAGGGGGCCGCAGAGGGAGCTCTCCGCCATGTCTTCCTGAGGGGTGCCCTCCCCACAGAGAATACCATTAACAGTCACGGTTCAATCCCCCAGCCCTCCTGGCACCCCCCCTTCACCAAGAAGTCCTCTGGACACTCGTCATTCTGGGAACACTGGGCCTCCGAGTTTGGTTATGCTTTGGTCCTAGGAGAACTCAGACTCAACTCTCCGTATTGTCAAGTGTAAGCCTTGTAACCCTTTTAGAAGGTAGGCACGGTGATTCCCACTCTACAGATGGGGAAACTGAGGCTCTAGGAGGGGCTGTGAGGTGCTCGAGGGCACCCTGGAATGGGGTTCGGAGGGAGGTTTCTGGGATTCTTCGCATCTGCACAGCCTCTGGTTTCACTTACCTTTTCCCCTTTCGGGCCTGGAAGTCCCTGGAGAAGGAAAGTGGAGAAAGAACAGGCCTGAGTGAGGGGCCTAGGCTGGCTCCCCTTCTGGCTTCCCTGTACCTCTGAGGGCAGAAGGGCCCATGATGCTGAGCAGAACTTTGGGCGGCTGAGTGGAAAATTACACACGAGCTGTCAGCATCAGTGACAGCTGCCCTGGCTGGCCCAAGGAAGCTCCACACCTCGGTCCTCAGCATGAGGGATATGGGGGACTTGGGGGTGACCAGCAAGGGCCCACTGGCATCCTCATAGCAGAGAAAGGGGCGCATGCACTGGGAACTCCTCCCAGAGAGCGCACACAGTCCCCCACTGCTCAGCTCCCACCCCGTTGCTGTCAGTGGGAGGCCACTGCCCCCAAGCCATCTTTCTGGAATCTGAGAAGCAGGCAGTAGACAGATGCTCTCTCCAGAGGCATTTTCTTCTTTTTTCTTTCTTATTTCTTCAAAAAAAAAAAAAAAAAAAAAAAAAAAAAAAAGCCACATTCTCTTCTTTAATGGTAGCAGCTCCTTGGAGTATGGGCTCCATCTGTCCATCCCTGTATGAGTCATCCATCCATCCATCCATCCATCCATCCATCCATCCATCCATCCATCCACCCACCCATCCACCATCCATCCCCCCACCCCACCCACCACCATCCATCCATCCATCCATCCACCCATCCATCCATCCATCCATCCATCCATCCATCCATCCATCCACCCATCCATCCATCCATCCATCCATCCATCCATCCACCCATCCATCCATCCATCCATCCATCCCATCCATCCACCCTCCCATCCACCCATCCACTCACCAATCCATTCATCCATCCACCCATCTATCCATCCACCCATCCACCCACCAATCCATTCATCCATCCATCCACCCATTCCCCCACCAATCCATCCATCCACCCATCCACCCACCCATCCACCCACCCATCCATCCATCCCATCCACCCATCTACCCATCCACCCACCCATCCACCCATCCACTCACCCATCCATCCATCCATCCACCCATCCATCCATCCACCCACCTATCCACCCATCCACTCACCAATCCATTCATCCATCCACCCATCCATCCATCCCACCCATCCACTCACCAATCTATTCATCCACCCACCCATCCATCCACCCATCCACTCACCAATCCATTCATCCATCCACCCATCCATCCATCCACCCATTCACCCACCCACCTACCCATCCACCCATTTATCCACTATCCATCCAACCACCCACCAATCCATCCATCCATCCATCCACCCACCCCCACCCACCACCCACCCACCCACCCATTCATCCACTATCCATTCAACCACCCACCAATCCATCCATCCATCCATCCATCCATCCACCCACCAATCCATCCATCCATCCATCCACCCATCCACCCACCCACCCACGTACCCATCCACCCACCCACCTACCCATCCACCCATTCATCCACTATCCATCCAACCACCCACCAATCCATCCATCCATCTATCCAGTCATCATCCATCCATCTATGCATCTATCTATACATCTACCCACCCACCCATCCATCCATCCACCTCAAATTACTTATTTATTGTGCTCATGTCTCCCTGCATGTTTCTGCTGAGGACTGCCTGTGACCACAGGCTCCTGGCCCAGATGTTGAGAACTCAGCTTGATGCCCACCAGGGCAGTCTTGAGAATGTAGCGAGGACACTGTGCCTGTGTCTGCTGCGAGGGGCTCGCATGCTTTGAGGGCTGACTAGACCCCAGGGACTGTGCTGCCCACAGTTCTCCATAGGTCTGCAGCATCCCTAGGAGAGGAGGGGTACGTGTGCCCACTTGACAGACAAGAAACCTCAGGCTTGGGAGGTGAGGAGGCCTCCCCTGGTCACCGTCAGCAGGTAGTGGAGCTAGATTTGAACTCAAGTCTGACACCCAAAGGCTTCTCTCTCTGCTGAACCAAGTTCCAGTGGCTGCTTCCCTCCAGTGCCTGGTGGTCACTCCCAGCCCCACAGTGGCAGCCCCCAGCCCAGGACACCCTGGAATTGCCCTGTCATCACTTACGGGCTTGCCATCCAAACCCAGGGGTCCCTGGAAAACAAGAGAGAGAACACAGGTTACACACGGGGATGGCACTTCCTCCACGTCTTATGACCCAGGTGCATTATTCAGCGACGAGAAAACAAAGCCTATGGGAGCCCCAGGTCTGGGTTCAGTCCATGCGGCCTGGGGCCGAGGGAGGGGAAGGCATCTGTGTGTGGTCTGCTGCCCGGAATCCCTCCTCTGACAAGAGAGCCCAGTTCTTCTCTAAAGACCACCCCCCATCTCAACCCATGGGGTCTGGGTGGGCTGCTGGGGTGGGCACGTGACCACATTCCCTCTGCCAGGGTGACGGGGTCAGTGACGAGCCTGGGATCCAAGGCGAGCCATGAGCATCCTGCCTGGGACTTAATGGTGGGGCTTTAGGGGAAAAGGGCTCTTTTCTTCTGATGGGGCTAAGCCTGGAGCTCCCAGGGACCACCACACGGCTTGAGAATAAGCCAACAGGGAGGAAAGCAGAGCTGAGAGACAGAGAGAAAGACAGGGTCGAGGGCCTGAAGCTGAAACTGCCCCTGTACACACCAGTTTGAGAGCTAATCAATACTTTTGTTTTGCCTTCATTAATTCAGCTTGAATTGAGTTCCTGTCATTTGTGACTGGCAGTCTTGAAGGCTCTTTGAACTTCCCACATTGCTGCAGCCTTTGCAGACAAAATAAAGCCAGAGAAAAGCCAAATCACACCAGGGTGGGTCCAGACAGTGGGGGCACTCAGTGACCTCCAGGCCCCCTGCAGAGTCTGCAGAGGACCAGCTGCACAGCAGCCCGTGCCGGACACCCCTGCCCCTGTCCACCTACCACCCACTTAACAAAGCCTCGCCCAGCTCCCTTTTGTGTGGGAGTGGGGAGGAATCCAGCTGGCAGGGACTCTGGGACCAGGGATGCCTGGTCTCTGTCAGCCCCCTCTTCCTCCTCACCACAGTCCCCTCACCCCCACATACACTTCACTGTTGGCTGCAGCAACGACGCACACAGCTCCACACTTCTGAACCTTTGCACACACTGCCATCCTTCCCTTCTTTGTCCATCTTCAGCTCAGTTACCTCCTCTTCCAGGAAGGCTTCTAGGGTTTTCTCCTTCCCAGAGTCAGGCCATCTGTCCCTGTTCCCACCACATATATTCTGTCACATGTGACATGACCTATTGTTAATGTGGGGTCTACACAATTCTTCCTCTGTACAGTCAGGAAAAGGGTCTAATCCCTGTGCCTCTGTTATTGGATGGGGCCTGGCAGGCAGCATGTGCCCGGGAAAACGTGCAAAGTCAAACCAAGGAAGTACGGCAAGAATGATAATGCCGCAAATGCATGCACTGCGTAGTAGAAAGGGGAGGAGAGGTGGAGGCTCTGCCAACCCCTAGCCGGGAAGACGCATTGTGGGGACAGTAACGTTGGGCTATTTGGACCTAACAAGTGTGTGTGTGAGGGTGGGGGAGGGCACCGTAGGCAAAAGAGAGCAGCCTGGCCAAAGCGGGATGGGGGACCCTGTAGGCGGTGGAGGAGCAGAGGGGATCTCGTCAGCCCCTGACCTGTGGCCCCTGCTCAGTTTGTCCCTGCCTCTCTGGACTTCCACTGGCTGAGGACGGACTCCCGGGCCCAGCATCAGGGTCCTCTGTGGCTAAGGCCAGCTTCAGCCATCTGGTCACTCTGTGCTCCTGTCCGTCCCCGAGCTCTCTGGCTTCCTTTCTGTCTTTATCCCTCGGCTCTCTGTTCCCTTTGCCTGGAGTGCCTTCCCCGCGTCTGCACCTGGCAGCAGGCAGCTCATCCCCCGGGACAGCCTCCTGCTCTGGGAAGACTTTCCTGGTCTCTGGTTCTGGACACAGCTGGGAGCTGGCCCCGTGCCTGCCAGGTAGGAGGTAAGCTGCTGGCTTCTCTGGCTCAACCTCCAGACAGCCTCGTGTGGAGATGGCCCATCTGCCCATTCCCAGATGGTGTGAGTGGCCACTCCATGTGGGGCTCGCGGCCAGGGCCTTGCTGGCAGTAGGAAACTAGGCAGTTCTTAAAAATTGGTGTCTAAGTGCTTCTGGCCACCAGTCTCATGGTCACTGAGGGTTTGGCCATCAGAGTGATGGCCTGGGGACAGGTGGAGTCCCAGGGGAGAGGGAGTGGGGGCATTCCAAAGTCTTGGGGGCTCAGGCCCTGGGGGCCCCAGGTCAGGGCCTCAGCCCCCATCACAGGCGTAGTTCTACTCCTTGCCATGAGCCTCCCAGGAGCTTCCCTAGCTGGACAGTGTCCTCTTGCCAGTTTCCAGCTGTCCTGATCCCGGGGTCCACACCCCCAGGCCTTCTGCCCTCGGTAGTACACTAAATTGGGCCCTGCCCCTTGTCCCCCTATCCCCTGACCCAGGCCCTGCCGGGTGTCCTCAGGGTCACGTCCCACTACGCATCCCCACCCTGGACTTCTCCCCTGGGCCCGACCCCACACACGTGGGCGCCAGTCCTTCCTGGGTCTCTTCAAGGAGCTCTTCATGGCCCCCACTCGGTCTCAATCACACAGCAACCCGGTAAGGTAGGTGTCCTCATCCCCCTCTTACAGAGAAGGAAACTGAGGCCCAGTGAGGGGAAGACCTTGCCTAGGGCCATGCAGCTAGAAAGGGTCTGGGCCCTGGGTCTCCATCCTGTCTGCACTGCAGGCCCCTGCCGCAGTCCTGTCTGGCCTCCCGGCCACTCTCTCCTGCTCTAGGCCTTGCATACCTCTGTGAAATCCTCCCTGCTCCCACGGTCCCCTGGATGTGAAGCACGCACAACCACAGGGCTCTGCCTTTCTAGAAGTGCCCGTGGAAGGGAGCCCAGGCTGTCCCCTTGGCCTCAACCCCAGAGGGAGCATCTCAGTGCTGCCAGCTGTTTCTGGAAGTGTCCACCGACTGGACCTTATTATGGCCGCAGGCCTCCTGCCTCCTGAGCTGGACGCTGCCCTCTGCCAACCTAGGACTGTTCCTGGGGGTCACTGATGGTGCAGCTTTGGTCCCCAAGGCTTCTTTCTGATGTGTGAGAAGCCCCGTCTGTGACAGAAAACCAATTTTCACATCAAAGGCCCTGCCTGTATGTGTGATCAGAGCCCTGGGAGTTTTTATGAGTGAATTCAGTTTCTAGCTTCCCAATAGAGGCAGAGCGATGGGTGTTCGCAGTGTTCTTGGGAGCCCCCACCGAGGACTGAAGGGAAGCCAATTCCAATTCCCGGAAGCCGAGCCAGTGCCTGCAGCGGCACCAAAGCTCCCTGTGCAAGAACTGACAGAGCAGACCGGGCTGGGCCAGCCCCCAGGACAGAGCCGACCCACAGCCAGGATGACACGTGGGCAACAAAGCCGCCCCAGGCCCCCGAGCTCTCTGTGAGGGGCAGTGGCTGACCTTGGAGAAGCTGCTGGGTGGGTGCGGTCACTGAAGAAGGGACTCTGAGGTAGGCAGGGAAGGAGCAGCCTGGCTTTGGAGTCAGATGCACCTGCCTGGCTTGGGGATGTGATTCTCACCTCCCCTCCCGTCCTGGGGAAGTGGGGCCTGCCCTCTGGGCCGGGGGACCCTGGGCTGTGAACCTCCAGGGGATGGACCCTGTCTGCAGTTACCCTACAGAATGCCTTTCCCAAACTGGTGCCCCACAGCACACTGCCCTGCAGGCTTGCCTGGAGACAGGGATTCCATGGCTGAGTAAGTTTGAGAAACACTGGGTTACACTCTTTGGAACAGGTTTCTTTCCCGAAGGGCTGTCGGAGCCGTCATTTTACTTTGCTGGTCTTTAAAAGGACAGTGCTCCTTCCACCCCCGAAATGGGCTCAGTGGACTCAGCCTTAATGGACTCAGTGCCTGGCTGAGCCACAGCAAAGCAACTGAGGCGTGAGGCTGTGCAGACCATCCACAAACCAGGTGTTTCTACTGGTGCAGCGGGGGCCGAGCCCGGCTCTGGGTGCTCTAGAGAGGAGGACAAGCGCCTCAGGGAAGGGCCTGGGCTGGTCTGAATGGAGCCACGGAACGCGTGGGGTGGGGGGCGTGGTCAGGCTGGACAAAGGCATGGCAGGGCAAGTGTCCAAGTATCCAAGCCCAAGGCAAGTCCTTCTGAGCAGAATGAGGGCATTTCTGAGCAGCTGGGTAGTCTGGAAGGGCAGAGCCCCAGACTGGGCAGGGGCGTGCCTTGGGTGGTGGTGGTGGGGGGTCTCTCCTATCCAGGCAGCCCTCCCCTGCCCCAGACAATAGGGCACCAGTCATCAGCTGCCCTGTTCCTCTCCCAGCATCTCTTACAGAAGGAGTGGGAAAGAAAGTAGCTTGGGGAGGTTTACCAGCAGCTCACGGAGCAAAGGCCAGGGCTCAGCCTTGCAGGGCCCGGTTCAAATCCCTCTTCCGAGCCTCAGGTTCCTCATCTATGGATGTCACCACACTGTGCCTGGAGATGCTCATGACCGTCCAGCTCGCTCCCCTGCCTGATCAAAGCCCTTGAATCCACCAGAGGTTTTCAACGCCTTCTGCCCTCCGAGAAACCCCACAGCTGTTCACAAGCCTTGGTTCTGCTTTAAATCACTCTTTCCCCGTGGAGATCAGCTGGGCTCCGGGATGTTTCCGGATGTGTGAGAAACAAACAAAGCTCTGGGCTGCACGTGAGCAGGAGGCCAGGCGGCCAGCTGGCCTGGGACTCCGGGTGGGCAGCCCTCCCCCGGCCCTGGTGCTGCCTCGGTCCCTTGCCTTGCTCAGGGACCGGAATGTCCCCGATCCTGTTTCCTCATTTGTGAAATGCAGGTCATGCCATTCTCCTCTCAAACAACAAGTTCAAGTTGGGTCCCAGGTCAGTGGCCTCTGTTTCCCAGACCAATGCAAGATGCGAGGCCCCACAGGCAAGCAGACACTGGATTAGGGTTTGCCCTGGCCCTGGGGGGCAGTGCTAGGAGTGACCCGTGTGTGGCCTTCCAAGAGGCTGGCAGCAGGACCCTGGACGGTGCCGCCGGCTCTGCCATCTGTGAATTTGAGGCTTTGCTCTCTCCCTCCCTCGGCCTGTTGAGTATGTCCTGAGCCGGGTTCACAGAGCCATCTTTTGAGGCATATTAACAAGTGTTGAAACCATCCCTATAAACTTTATACAATTAATTAGGGAAGAAGGGAGGGGGAGGAACAAAAATAAACCACGCTTGGCGGGCCATTCAGCATCATCATGAGATCAGCACGCTCCTGACCCCTTCCTCGGAACTGGTTTCCGGCTGCCTCAGAATCGCAGGTTCTCTTACAGGGTCATGGTTCCCCTGAACCGCTCTGTAGATGGCAATTTGAATGTGAAAAACGACCCTTTCCCTTTGAGATATTCTTTCAGAGCCTGCACACCAGTGAAACTACAAAGTCAGCCGGTCTGAAGGATCCCATGGGAGCTGATTCACCGAGGAGTGCAGTCTCTACATCCTGCTGATTTCAGCCCCCTGCCCTGGGGTCTCCTCCATCTCCTTGCTGGGTGCCCAGCAATCATTAAACCCTGTCTCTGCAGCAAACCCTGCTGTCTCAGTATAATTGGCCTGGTACTAATGCAGCGGGCATTTGAACCTGGTGGTCCTACAACCGTGTGGCTGAAGAGGGGAGGTTTCCTGGTGAAGTACATTTGGGATGTGGGGATGGTGGCTCCATCCCTGGAGTGTCTTGGAAAAGCCTGCGCTGACCCTCTTGCTCTATGTCAGGGAAAGGTCCAGCGCTGGCCCTGTCCTCCTGACTCTGGCCCAGCCCCCACCAAGATCGGCTCCAGCATCTGCTGAACTGAACCAAATGAATAAACTGGCGGCGTTTAGATGCAGACAGGAGTAAACGATCAAATCGGCCAGAGCTGGGTGCCTGTCTTGCTTTCTGGCTGTAATTAATGCTGACGGCTCCTGTCAGGGAATGGAGCCCTCAAAATGCACCAGGACGAGGCCCCTGGAAGAAGGGCTTACCAGGATTATCAGGCCAGGGCCTAGTAATTATGCCCCAGATGTTGACAATTCATCAAATTACAAGGCTGGTGGGGCCTGAGGTCCCAGCTTGGGAAGTGCACATTCCTACGTGAAGGTTCCCTGAGCCTCCTCCCAGCTCTCATTAGAGCCGGCTGGTGGATGAGGGGTGGGTGGGCAGCCCCCCTCAGGGCGGGTCAGCACCATATGGTCCTGATTTCTCAGCCTAGGCTCTTTGTACACATATGAGCTGCAGCAAGACTGTCCGGGGCTTAGCAATTTCCCAAACTCAAATTCTTTGTGCTAGGGAAAGCAAGGAAAGACCCTCACAGTTAGGTTCAGCCGTTGCTGGTGCCCCGAGGGCGGCACAATGTTCCTCCTGGAGCGCTTCTTCCTGGGACCTAGGGCATTTTGTAGAGTGGGCTCTGTAGTGACCTCTGCACCTCAAGTCAGCAAACTGTAGGAGCTTCAGCTGGGTGGGGTCCCAAGAGCTTGCACCAAGGTCAGAGACTTGCCCCTCATGTGCTCCTTGGCCCTGCTGGGGCTGCCTCCCTCTGTGCTGCTCATCTGTGACGTGAGGGGCTGGAACTGGGCAATGTCTTTGCTGGAACCAGGTTTTATTTGATCTGTGCAATTAAAAGAACCCAGACTGGGCATAATGGCTCAGGCCTGTAATCCCCGCACTTTGGAAGGTCAAGGTAGGAGAATTGCTTGGGTTCAGGAGTTTAAGACCAGCCTGGGCAACATAGTGAGACCCCATCTCTAAAAAAAAAAAAAAAAAAAAAAGAAAAAAGAAAAAGAAGTTGGGTGTGGTGGCACATGCCTGTAGTTCCAGCTACTCAGGAGGCTGAGGCAGGAGGATTGCTTAAACCCTGGAGGTTGAGGCTGCAGTGAGCTACGATGGCACCACTACACTCCAGCCTGGGTGACAGAGCGAGACTTTGTCTCAAACAAAAAAACAAAGAACCCCAAACCAAATGAATTAGTCAAAACATTTAAAACTTGCAACCTTTTACATAAACGTCCAGAGTTTGGACTTTTCTTGAAAAGCTGGGAGATCTCGTAGACCCTGGCCCACAGGCTCCACCCTTCCCTGTGGTCTCACACCTACCCGGCTGCCCATGGCGAGGTGACTCGCCAGCTCTGCAGGGCATCTGATCTGTAACCCTTGGCCTAGAAAGTCTCCCAGGGCCCTCTCACCTCTACGATGCTGTGAGACTGTGAAAGCAGCTGGCTCTGTTTTGGGGAGAGGGGCTGCTCGGTGATGTCCGAGTGTGCTGAAAGTAATTACACGTATGTCCATGTCACACACCATGGCTAGCAGAGGCGGTGTTTATAGCACTGTGCCCTTGAACCGATCCCAAAATACCTGCTGAAATGAACCGATCCCAAAATACCTGCTGAAATGAACCGATCCCAAAATACCTGCTGAAATGAACCGATCCCAAAATACCTGCTGAAATGACACATTTGCCCGTGACTGGTGGGGAGAGACATGATTACCCTGTCAGGTATCAGAAAATACTGTTCCTCATCAGGGTGGCAGCGAGGAAAAAGCTTGGCTTCCATAGGGTGAGGGAGGATGGAGGATGGGACCGGCGGGCAGGGATGTGTCTGACTCAGCTGCCCGGGCCACCAGCTCAGGTACAGCGGGCTGTTCTGGTGGAAGGAAGTCTGGGGGACACACCATCAACCCATTTTGGTGCCAGCTATGGATGGGGTGGAAATCTGGAGTAAGAGCAGCAGCTGACTGGAAGCATGACCGTCACAGAAGAGTGACCGCTACTGCGTGGCCGAACTCTGTGAGGCGATCTAGAGGGAGCCAGCGTGACCAGGACAGCTCGCAGCACACACCGAGGCTGCAGTCACTCTGCCTCGCCTGTGGCCCCGGACCACGCCCAGGCCGAGCTCTGCCCTCCTGCCCCACCCTTGCCTGCCGGGGCCTCTCTCATGGGTGGTTTCCCAGCCTCCCTGAGAGCCGCCCCCTAGGCTGTGGGGTGGGCCTTCCTTGGTTTCCACAGACAATTGTCACCCACTGGTAAAGAACTGGTTGAAACCCTTAAAAATGCAAAGGTTTTTATAGAATTTGGATTTCCAGCTTCTCTGGAAATGCTGGAAGATGTGGTAGTGGTGACTGCATGGGCGGAACCGCACCCCGATGGTGACTGCGTGGGCGGAACCGCACCCTGATGGTGACTGCGTGGGCGGAACTGCACCCCGATGGTGACTGCGTGGGCGGAACTGCACCCCGATGGGGCAGGTGCCCCTGATCCAGGCCCTGCCATTTTCTCTGCTCTCCTGCACCCAACCAGCCTCACCTATTTTCTCACTTGCCGGCCGCTGCAAGTGTCTATGAGCCCATGAGCCTGCAATTCTAGCTCAGGTCCGTCTCTCCAGTCCTCCCACCCCGCTGGGCCAGCCTCCGCCAGCCTCCCTGCCTCCTGCCCCACATACCCATCCTTCCTGCACAGTGAAGGGGGAGGGCACATCCTGACGACGATGTCCTGCCCCGTAGACCCTGGAGTGAGCTGCTGAATTTCCCTGGAGCCCGTGTCCTCCTCTGGAAACGGAGTGTGCTGTGGAAGGAATGGCTCCCTGGACCTGGGCTCACGGCGGGCAGCAGAGGGAGGCTGGGTTGATGAGAGTAGCTGCGACGCGCTGGGCCAGCCCTGGACAAATGAAGCCAGGGGACGGCGTGGAGCTGAAGCGATGTGGGCCCTTCCCTCCCTATCTAGATGTCACCGGCCCTGAGCACAGGCTGGCCAGGCAGGAGCTTCTTCATCCCCATTTCACAGATGAAGATCTGGAGCTCGGAGAGGCCAGGATACCAGCCATGTGCCCTTCCTGCTGACTGCCCCTCCTCTGACTGCTGTAGCACCTGGCACACCCTCACCCACTGCCTTCAGGGCAAAGCTGGCATTGAAGGACAACCTCTTCCTTCCAAGCGGCTCCTTCCAGATTCACGTGTCACCTCCTCTGAGGAGCCTTCCTCAGCTCCCGCCTCCTCCAGTTTCTCACTTATGGACTCATTGCTCTGTCTTCTGCCACCTCTCCTCCCACAGTGACCAGCCACAAGGCTCCAGTGCCCACCACAGATGCTCTTCCTGACCGGTGGATGAGCGGCCTTGGCTTGCACACCCCCCGTGATGTGGAACTCACTGCTCCCCGGGCAGACGGATGGGTTTGCAAAGATTTTGTTTAAGCCTGGTCCTTCTCAGGCTAGACCCTCCACCTTGCAGCGCCTGGCTCAACTGTGCCCAGGACCTCCACGTGGCTGGGAAGATGAGGCCTCAGGCTCCAGCCCGGGGAGGGCTCTCAGCTTGGCTGGGTAGGGCTGTAGGCCCCTTTTCCAGCCACTCGGAGTGGAACCCCAGAGTGGACAAGAGATGGCCAATTCCTCAAGGCTGGGTGCTCCAGGGCCATGGGCTTCTCACTTCCCCCTACACCCTTACCAGCCCGGCCCATCTTGGGTGCACCCTCTCTCTGGGTGTTCCCCCTGAAACTCCCCACTTATCAGCATCCTCTTCACCTTCTGACTTCAACTCACACCTCCCTTCCTCAAGGCAGTGCCCCTTACCCCCACCAGGCCAGGTCTGGGTTATAGGAGCTCTGCTTCCTAGCCCTGGCCACGAGGCATAGTGAAGCTGGAATTTGTGGAAGTTTTTTGTTCTCTCTCCCACTCAACCACAGGCTCCAAGTGGGGAGGGACCCCTGGATGTGTTTCCTGCTACTGTATCCCAAATGCCGAAGTGCCTCGTACAGAATGAGAACACGGTAAATGCCTGCTGAATGGATCAACGGCGAAGGGAACGATTGAATGACCCTCCATCCTGCGGGCTCTGGTGCCCGGCCGGAACACTAGAGGGCGCTCTTGACCTGCCGAAGGCTGCCTCCAGCCCGGGCGGACTCCTGCGCTGGACTCCTGCCCTCGGGCCACAGCCTGGGAGATCAGCCAGGATGCTGCCATTGAGGACTCAGGCCCAAAAGGGGTGCCTTCAGCCTCACAGGCACCCCCCCAGCTGGAGTCGGTCACAGGGCAGCAGGAATGGTCCCTGAACCCACTCTGTGTGCCCAACTCTGAAGCTCTCCTGGGGTCAACTCCTTGGCTCCTGCAACAGCTGAAGGGGCTGAGGCTTGGCGGGCTAGGGAGGCACCTGAGGACACATGGACTATAGACCCCTGGGCCCATTCTGTCTCCACTGCATGGGCTGGACACGGTGCCAGCCCTGGTCCTAAGCAGGGCAGCTTCGTACCCAAATCACTGCTTTCTCTTTAGTCTATTTGCTTCGAAGATCTGGGCTTGGCTCGGTGACCTTGTGCAGGTCTGTGAACATGTTTTTCCATGCGATGGGGCGAGGATGCTGTGGGGCTGGTCTGTTGCCTGGGGAAGCGGGAGTGGGTTCCAGCCAGTGACCACACTGCAAACATATCACAGACAAACCAGCAAAGCATAGGACCAACCCCCTCTGCTGGGCCCCCTACACTACTGTCCCTGCTAAGTCACCTCCCAGAGCTAGGTGTGGACAGGAGGTACCTGGGTTGCTGCCAGGAGGATGCAAAAAACTGCAGCAGATACAGGAGGCATCTGGGAGCCGAGGCCGGAGCAGCCGCTCAGGCCCCGATGACCTGGGGTGGCTGCCTCCCATGACTGGGCTGCCTCACATGGGACACTCATGGGGAGACTGGGGACAGAGTGCTGGACCAAGACAAAGGGCTGGACTCAGGAGACACCTGCCCTGTGCTGGCTCAGGGCCCTGGGGAGAACGGCCAGCATGGTGGCCCTGGTTGCATCTCCCTGAGGTTCCAGTCTGGGTGTCATTATCGGGACTCCGGAGTCTGCTTTTATCCCGTCCCAGCTCCACTAGAATCTGGGTGTTGCGGGGCAGCACTGCAGGGGACAGACGAAAATGAGATGGAGGATGCTGAAATCTAAAAACAGATGAATCTGGGATATTTCAGATAAATTGTTTAACTGATAACATTTTTACAATCAAAGCTGTTTTTGAACTACAAGAGTGCAAGAGAGCGTGTGAACGTGCGGTGCTCTGTGGGCCTTTTTTGTTCACTTGATTAATTACAAACTGTCCATCTGAGTTCTTCATTTCAAAATTGGTCCCAGGCCGAGGCCCCGTCTCACAGACCACATTTCAGCCCAGAGCTCTCAGTCCTCTGGGGCCTTGGCTGTCGCTGCTCCCAGGACTGAGGCCGGAGATGAAGTGCAGCTACCGCTCCCTCGACTGCAGAGGGGCTTGGGCACGGCGCTGCGGGGCCCAGGAGGTGCAGTGTGTGTGGTTCCAGACCTGCTCAGAGCTGACCTGCAGCACCCGCCAGCCCTCGTTTCTCAGTCATTCAGGCTTCACCAGCAAATTACTGCAACCGCCTCCTAACCGCACCCCTTCCTCCAGTTTCTGCCTGTAGGCAGGGAGGCCTTTTCTACTTTTTAATAATTAATTGATAGATTAAAAATTTTTTAAAAAAACATATGGGGTTTCGGCCAGGACCGGCAGCTCATGCCTATAATCCTAGCACTTTGGGAGGCCGAGGTGGTCAGACTGCCTGAGCTCAGGAGTTTGAGACCAGCCTGTGCAACATGGCAAAACCCCATCTCTATTAAAAACACAAAAAATTAGCCAGGAGTGGTGGCACGTGCCTGTCATCCCAGCTACTTGGGAGGCTGAGGCACGAGAATCACTTGAACCCAGGAGGCGAAGGTTGCAGTGAGCCAAGATCATGCCACTGTACTCCAGCCTGGGCGACAGAGGAAGGCACTGTCTCCAAAAAAAAAAAAAAAAAAAAAAGAGATGGGTTTGGCCATATTGCCCAGGCTGAGCATGCCCTGCCCTCAGCTGCGCCTCTGCAGAGACACCCTGGACAGTGAGAGAGAGCTGGGTGTTTCATCACCAGGGGAAGATTCAGAAATTCTTCCTTTTTTTTTGAGACAGTCTCGCTCTGTCGCCCAGGCTGGAGTGCAGTGGCGCGATCTCGGCTTACTGCAAGCTCCACCTCTCGGGTTCACACCATTCTCCTGCCTCAGCCTCCCAAGTAGCTGGGACTATAGGCGCCCGCCACCGCACCTGACTAATTTTTTGTATTTTTAATAGAGATAGGGTTTCACCGTGTTAGCCAGGATGGTCTCGATCTCCTGACCTCGTGATCCGCCCGCCTCGGCCTCCCAAAGTGCTGGGATTACAGGCATGAGCCACCGCGCCCAGCCACACCCCCTAATTTCTAATAATGGCTATGACACGGAGGTGCGAATAGAGGTACGAATGAGGAATAGGAGAGGTGGTGAAATGAATAAATAGACTTTTAAGTTTAAGTTAGACTTAGTTTTTGTTTTTCTTTTTTTGGAAAGCAGGAAAGCATCCTAACAATTTGATCCCAGGGGTGGAATACAGTAGTTGGGAAGGGAGCAGCTGGGCTGGATACAGATAGGTATGAGGAGGAGAAACCAAACATCCACTCCAAGCATCCGTTTCTCGGGGTGGTCTGAGAAGCACTCTCTTGCCAACACGCAGACCATCCTGGCCCCGGCCCTGCTCACATAGACAGCTTGAGAGGCTGGCTGATTGGTGTGAGGGAGTGGGTCACATAGCCTGGGTGCTAATCCAGCCTTTGGCATGCAAGCAGGCCATGTCTCAGCTAAGTCCTGTCACCCTCTGAGCTCAGATTTCTCATCCGTCAGGTAGGGCTGAAACCACTAGCCTCCCATGGTGGGACGGCATGCATGAGTGTGCACCCAGCAAGCACTTAATACTTGCACCTGCTTCCCTGGCACACTGGAAGGGCTTTGGGAGATGAAGGGTGACAGTTTTTCTTCTCTGTTCCCAAAGGAAGCATCGTGAGGGGGGGGATCTCTGGCTCTTTGGTAGTTTGTCTCTGGGGACAAGTGATTTCTTTCTTTTTTCTTTTTCGAGACATGGTCTTGCTCTGCTCTGTCACCCAGGTTGGAGTGCAGTGGTGTGATCTCGGCTCACTGCAACCTGCCTCCTGGGTTCAAGTGGTTCTCCTGCCTCAGCCTCCCAAGTAGCTGGGACTACAGGCATGTGCCACTACACCCGGCTAGTTTTTGCTTTTTTTTTTTTTTTTTTTTTTTGGTAGAGATGGGGTTTCACCATGTTGGCCAGGCTGATCTCAAATTTCTGACCTCAAGTGATCCATCCGTCTCAGCCTCCAAAAGTGCTGGGATTACAGGTGTGAGCCACCGCGCCCAGCCAGGACAAGTGATTTCTATAAACATAGAGTCAAGTCCCATCCCCCAGCCCTTGCCTCTGTCTTGGTTCTACTTGGTGCAGCTCTGGGAGACCTCTTTGGCTTCACCTTCTGTTGTTTCCCTGCTCACTCACTCTGCCACACTGACCTTGAGTGTACCTGAACACACAAAGCTTGCTCCAACTTCATGACCTGCGCACTTCCTTTTTCCTCTGCCGGGATCTCCCCCAAGATCTCTGCAGCTTTTTCATCATTTAAATCTCACTTCAAGCCTTCTGATTATTTAATCCAAATTGTACCTGTCCATTCACCCAGCCAACACTCTCATCATATCCTTGTTTTATTCTCTTTAAAGCACATTAAATGATATCTAAGAAACGTTTAAATAGGTTTCTGAATGTGTAAAACAAACCAGAAGGTCACTAAAGCCTAATGTTAAGAGTTAAGACAATCAAACTACCAAAGAAGAGGAAAAGCCAACATTGTGACATTGTAAATAGGAGATGAGAAGGTCTAATGTTTTCTGTGTAAAAGTCAAAGTTTAGGCAAGATTAAGCCCTGCATGAGTGACAGGTGCTTTCATCTTAGTCAGAAGTCAGCTTAGAGAAGAAAAAAGGGCTTGTAATAAACAAGATACCTCCAGGAAGATGACATTGAGCTTCTAATTATTCATTTCTCTCTCTCCCAGGGCAACCTCCCATTCCCATATGGTTCTCCAAAGACTGTGACTGGGCCTGATCCATCTTTGTGCCATCCCAGTGCCCAGGCCAGGGTATGACACCCATCAGATTTGTTGAACACAGCCAAGCCTCCTATTTCTGAGACGGCAAAATCACTTTATCAACATAAATACTGATTACTGCCCCAAAATGCAAGCGTGCTGCGCCTAGGGCTCCTCTGAAGGCCCAACCTTTGATTCACAATGTTCTGAGTAAAGCATTATCCCTATGCTGTTGATTCCATGATGTCTTCTATCTCTGGACCAGTTGGGATCCAAAAGGTCTTAAACACGGGTGATTTCCTCTTTAAACTCTATGCCTGCAATTCCAACCTTTACCACGAGGTGACAGGATTACACAAACCTTATCAAAACTAGTTTAATCTCTGACTACTTCTAATTAAAATACACCCTAAATTAAAACAATATTCATACATATATGCATATATTTTAAAACTTATATTGGCGTAGTTTTAAAAGGATAATACCCACAGTTGGCCAGCATTTGGGGAAATATGCAGCATTTATTCATTGTTGGTGGGAATGTAAATTAGTACAGTCTCCTGGAGGGCAATTTGGCAATACACATCAAAAGCCTTAAACATGTGCAAACCCTTTGGTGTAGCAATTCCACTTTTAGTTATTTATTCTAAGGAGATAATCATGGAAATAAGCTATATTTATTCCCAGGATGTTGAATGTAAGGGTGAAAAATTGTCAATATAAATAATTTAACTTTGAGACTAGTTAAATAAATGATATATCGGAACAAATACAATGTAGCCATTACATTCTCTAAGGATTTTTAATGATGTGGAAAAGTCTCATGCTATATTTAGTGAAAAAAATAGTACAAAAAAAGTCCAATGTAATTGTATTTCAGATTATGAGACTGACGTGCTGCCTACTGTGCTAAGAAGGCACTTGTAATTCTATTTTAAAGGCAATAAATATAAAAGCAAACTTGCATATAAGAAATACTAGAACAATCACCAAGATAAGAGGACTTATCTGTGAGTGGCAGAATTAGAGATGCTTTTTCCTTGTGTTTTTCTCTACTGTCCAAATGTTTTACAATAAACATGCTTTTTGTAGTAATCAAAAGAGGCTGTTAATGAATCCTTCGGAGCAGAGAGGACAGGCCAGCCTCTGTACAAGGAGGGCATGGACAGGGCGAGCCGGGCCCTTGTCGGCTCTGACTTCCTCAAGTCCACAACCTGCCCCACAGATGTGGGTGGCCTCTATGCCCGTGTCCTCCAGCCACTCCCATCAGGTCCACATATGGACCTGGCTTCAGCTGAGGGGACTGGCCTGAGTTAATCCAGAAAAGCACTGACAGTCTCCACCACCGCCCCCGGCCGGACTCTGTTCTCGCTCTTACAAAGGGATAAGATACTGGCACAAAGAGAAAGAAAAAGAAGTTCTCCCTGAGGCCGGTCCAGAAGTTTACTAAGCTATGAAAACAAACAAACAAAACCTTTTTCTAAAACTGACCATTCTCTAAGTTGTTTTTCCAAATATTGCAATTTTATACTGAGTAGATTAGAACGCTTTCTGAAACCCATCTTTTCTTCTCTTGAGACTGTCAACGATGAGGAAAGACGGCGGTATTTACGGAAGGGCTGCCACACACAGGACTGGACGTGGCCTCTGTGCCTGACACTCATTTAACCCCAGCTCTGCAGGTGTCATCTCCCCAGGCCCCAGAGGTCAAGTAGCCGGCCCAAGTCCACGCAGGTGACTGACTCAAAGCCACGGTGTCCTCTGCACATGACGGGCCTCGGAGGCGGCCCAGGCCCTTCGGCAGGAGGCAGTCCCCATAGCCTCTGGGATGACCACATGGAGCCATCTGCAAATATACCTCAGGCTGAGAGCTGGGCAGAGCCCTCCTGTCCTCCACAGGCCAAGAGATAGGAATTTCTGCTCAGGACCTGGGCCCCGGGAGCCTGCAAAAGATCCCCCCCTTCCTCGAATGCGGCTGCTTTTCCTCCTGCAGGGGAAGCTGAGCAGGGTGTCTGCCCCACCCTGTGGGTCTCGCAGAAGGAATGGCCCGGGTGGCGGTGCGAGAACAAGGGGCTTGGAGGCGCACAGCTGGGCTTGCTCCTGGTGCTGGCCACATGAATGCCCTGAATCCAGCCCACCCAGGGAAGACGCCTACCTCCGTGTGGAAATGGGGGTCCGCGTGTAAGCTGGGGCTGGGTGACCTCAGGGAGAAGGCCATCATGGGCTGTGATACCAGCTTCCTAGAGACTTTGACAGGGTCCCCTCACCCCTCACCAGGCCCAGCCTGCTCAGGCTTCCCAGTGATTGGGGAGCTGCTGATAGGACCAGGGGCACGGCTGCCAGAGCTGCCTACACACAGGAAGTGGGGGGGCTTGCTGGACCCCAACTCTCTTCCTTCCAAGAAAACTCCCAGTGTCAAGCCTGAGGGACACCCGCAGGACTCCACACACATCCATCTGTCCGTTCCCAGCCCCGACAGTGACAGCGCTCTTTCTCCAGGCCAGGCCCAGGTGTGAGGGAGCCCGACACCACCTCCACACTCAACTTCATCTTTAATTCCCGACAGTCCTGTCACAGCCCCAGGGACAGCAGCCCCGGGTTTGCCCTGACTCACGTTCTGGGTGCTCTAAGCCAAGGGGCTTTCCTTTCCCAAGGCTTCACAGCGAGTAAGCTGCAGAGATGAGAACCATGCCCAGCTACTTAATCCACACCCAGCCTCCTGCCTGTCGGCCGCAGGGCCAGCTGCCCACCCCACCCAGCTGGGTCCCGGGAGGAAGGAGTGAGGGAGAAGAGACCTCTGTGGGACGCAGACCCTGGCAGCTGCTCTGGTGTGGCTGAGAACAAGCCCCCGCCCCTCCCCCGGGTACGCAGGCAGCATCTTCTCCGAGGCTGTGGACCGCTGGGTCACTGTTTGCTCCGAGGAAACAATGGACAAGAGGGGATGGAAACTGCTCGCCCACTCCCTACCCTCTCCCCTCTGGACCTGTGAATACAGAGTAACCGGGGCGAAGGGAACTGGGTCGTGCCAGGAGTGGTTCTGTTAGTCTCTGGTCCTCCCGGGCTGGTGCTGGTACAGCGAATAATGCCAAGACACGGGGCTGAACTTTGCAGCAAAAGCCTGTGCTTCCTCAAGACGCTGGACACCCAAAGGTCCGGGCTGCCGTGCCCAGGAGATGGAAGCTTGACCCCTGCCTAGACAGAAGAGCAGCTGGGGACGGTGGCAGGGCCCTAACCCCAGTGTGTGCCGTGGGATGAGGGTGGTCACGGCTGTTTTTCACATGGCATTCTTACTCCCGCGGAGTCTGAGAGGCCAGGCTGTTTGCTGCTGGGGGAGCTGCCCTGACTGCTTGGGAGATCCCAAACTTCACTCAGCCCAGCACGGGGCCACTCTGGCATGAAGTCAGTGTTCCCCAGAGTTACCACCAAGTCCTGGAGGGCTGCGTTTGTGACACATTTTGTGCCTTCATCTCTGCATTCACAGAGCAGAAAATTAAAGCTCAGAGAAGGTGAGCACCTTCTCTAAGGTCACTCAGCCAGGAGGAAGCAGAGTGGACCCCCTATGCCAAGTCTCCCTGGTTCTGGGTCTGGACTCCTCTCCTCCACTGCAGGACCAGGGACCACCCCTCTTCATTGCCAGCCGTCCCGACTGCACAGATCTGGCCCCTGAATCAGCCAGCATTTCCCTCCTTGCGTCTTCCTGCCCCGGAGGCACAGAATGAATCTGCCCCTCCCTTGCTGGCCCTGCCAATCTCTTCTGCTGGGCTCCCCCTGCTCTTTCCGATGTCCCAGGACCTCCGGATGCTGCTGCCACGACCCTCAACCCCTGCGCAGGACCTGGCGGTGGCACAGCCACACTGTGCCTTGCTGCTGATGTGGCACTCACTTGGCCTGGGCTGGGACATCTATTCCAAGAATGCGCTAACTTTTGGGTTCATTTTAAGAGATCTGCCAAAGGATGACACCACAAGGCCAAACTGGAACCAGCCAGTCTCCTGTTATCGAGTGACGACGAGGAGCGGTGGCTGGGACAGGTCCTCCACCCACTGGGAAGAGGCCCAGCCTGTCCAGTGGAGCACGCCACAGTGCGGGGGCTGGACTTACTGAAGAAGCAGTGCTAGGTGGACTCAGTGCCACCCAGACACCTGAGCGAGGTGCTCTGCTTTGCCTCCAGGGCAGCCCCGGAGATCTGTGCAGCCCTGGAGCTCACGCTAACCCCCTCCACAGAAAGGCCACTACTGCTAAGGAGCAGAGGAGGAGACAGGAGCGCAGACAGAGTTAAATCAAGGCTCAGGGAAAGAATATTGGTTTAAGAGAAAAGGGCGAAGAGAGCAAAAAATAAATGACAAATTACCGGGTAGCCATCGCGTCCTGATTGCCCCTGTGGTAATTAATATGTCATTAATAATCAGACTTTCGGCAGAAACCATATGGCAGCACTTAGAGCTCAATCAGGGCCCAGTCCCACACCACCCCCCGACAGCTGGCTGGTGACCTGCTCTGAGGGGAGGACTCAAGGGCTCCAGCAGTCTTGGGGGCAGAGCAGCCCTTTCCTGCCTCGGAGGGCCAGGCGGGTGGGACCAGGAGCCTCGGGGCTTCATCAGGGTCCCCAGGCATAGTCACATGAATGTCCTCCCCATGCTGGCCGGGCATAGGGTAAATGTCACGTGGGGACGTGGGGTTCTGGAGGGTGGAGCCACAGCCACATGACCCAACCAGGAACTGCAAATGCTCCTTAAACTGGGCCTGCGAGAGGCCTGGAAGTCAGCCTGCTTCCTCTCAGCTGCCACTGGGATGGGGTGAACCAGGAAAGTGAGCCTTAGAAGCCAGGACTATGGGGGGTGTTCACTGTGGCTGGAGGCTTCTCTGCCCCCTAGTTCTGGTCCCTGGAGCAGTGACCACCCTGCCTGGGTGCCAAAGTGTGGCACCATCTCCCCGGTCAGACCCTTGCAGGTTTTGCAGCTCGAGAATTTCTGCATTTGTTTAATCCATTTAATATTTTCACTGCCAAGTTAAAAGAAAAACAAAAAACAAAAAACAAACAAAAAAAACCCACTCCATAGCCCCCGGCGTTAGGTACTTCCGCAAGTTCACGCACGCCAGCCTCCCTGAGACAGCCAGGAGGGGCTCTGCTGCCAAACATCGCTTGAGGCCAATAAACCAACACAATCCTGTTGGCTTGCTTGGCTCACGGTGGGGCTACATGCACCGAGAAGCCCAGATTCCGAAGGGCGCCGACCAGGAAACGAATCACGGTACATGGAAGTAAAAAATAAAATGGTTCATCTGAAAGGAATTCCTTGAGAAGGTTGGTTTTGGCTCTGGCTGACTGTCAGTGTGCTTCTTGAATGGATTAGTTGGGATTTATCGGGCTCTGAAAAACTGACAGCGTGAATCAAAGGCAGGCGCATCCTTTGCCCTGGAGAATGAATGGGATTTCTAGGGCCACGTGCAATCCCTGCATTCAAAGCTGCCTCTGGCCGGCCAGAAGTTCAAGGGAGCCGCCCAGTGCTTCCCTCATACCCTTCACACCCCTCACAAATGCAGTGACATTTCCCTCCTGCTCCCATGCAACGCCCTCACCAGCCAGCTGTGCTCGTGAGGTCTCAGCTGTCTGATCCACATTCTGGCAAAGAAGAAAAATGAACCCCAGGGTCTAGTGGTCAAGCCCGACTCATTCCTGGGACAACTGCCCGACTCTACAGCCCTTTCTGCCAAAGCACGGGGCACTGAAGCATTTAGAAACATCAACTGCCACAGAGCATTTTAAAACTATGGGCATGGCGCTAGCATCTCTGTGTACCAAGGGGAGCCCAAGATTTGGCAAGGAACAGCCAGGCTTGTGCGCTGGCTGTCTTGCTAGGAAAATGGTCACAGAACGTTTCAGTGAGCAGGTCAGGCCTGTGGAATTCTGTGCCTGCATTCATCTACAAATTAAAAAACAACATGACTCCTCTATAGGACTGATTTTTTCCCCCCAAACACACGATTTTTTTGTTTTTGTTTCCGAGACAGAGTCTCGCTCTGTCTGTTGCCCAGGCTGGAGTGCAGTGGTACCATCTCAACTCACTGCAACCTCTGCCTCCTGGGTTCAAGCAATTTTCATGCCTCGATTTCCTGAGTAGCTGGGATTACAGGCATCCGCCACCACGCCGGGCTAATTTTTGTATTTTTAGGAGAGACGAGGTCTTACTATGTTGGCCAGGCTGGTCTCGAACTTCTGACCTCAAGTGATCTGTCCACTTTGGCCTCCCAAAGTGCTGGTATTACAGGCGTGCGTTACTATGCCTGGCCACTTTTTAATAGGACTGATTTTTTTTTGAGGACACACCTCCCTAACCAAAATTATGGTCATGGAATTGCAACAGAGAGAAAACTGAACATCTTATCTTTCAGAAGTAGACAGCACAGTCCAGGACACTTACTGGAGGACCTGCAAAACACAAGCAGAGAAGCCACAGTCAGCGTGGAAGGCAGAGTCCCCTCGCCTGTCCTCAGCGCGGCTCCTGGCCACCCCTCCCTGGAAGGCTTTGATGCTGCCATGGCTGTTTCCTGCCATGGCCTGGAGCTGGGGGCAGAGCAGAAGGAGCACCTTTGCTCTTGGAGAGCCCGGGGTGGTCCCGGGGTTGGTGGTGACAATTCCCACAGGCATGGGTGCAGGCACTCATGTCAGCTTCGGGTTCTCGCGCTGAGTAGGAATCGGAACTTGTTCCTACTTAAAGAACAAGCTCTGGTTCTCCTGAGGGGATGGTTTGTTTCTATTGAGGGGAGACACGGGGAGCAAACGTTTTGGACAGAGAGAATACTGGGAGGAACAGCAGATGGGTGTGGCTGAACAGGCTTTTTGGGGGAGGGGTTCCTGCTGCCCAGCCCCAGGGTTAGAAATGCATGAGGAGTAGCAGGGGCTGGGGCTGTGGCTGAGACTTGGCTACCAGATGAGGGCTCACAGAGAACCCTGATGAGGCCCACGGGGGCTTCACCTCACAGCTTGCAAGGCATGTAGCATACCCATTATTGCATTTGACCTTCCCAACCATCTTTCGTGAGAGGTCTGATGAACATCTCCATTGGACAGCGGATAATGCAGAGGCTCACAGAGCCGCGACTTGTGTGGGGCCACATCGTTGATTAGGGGTGGAGTCAGCGCATGCTGGATGGAAGGAGGTCTCCCAACTCTACCAGCCCTAGGCGCTGTGCACTGAGCCACGCCGCTGGCAAACCAGACCCCAAACCTCACTCGAGGTTACACGGGGAGGCAGCACCTGGCAGTCAGTGACCAGCATGATTTATACGTCCCAACTATGAGCTAGGAGCCATGGGGGTAACTAACGGGACCAGTAGTGAGTGCAAGAGGCAAGAGCCCTGACTCATGAATGTTGATGAAGCAGACAGATCCCGAAGAGGACATCTACACAGGGAGAAGGCCAGGAAGCTCCAAGCACAGCACAAGGGCCCTGACCCAGGCTGGGCCGAGTCCAGAGGGTGAGAAAAGAGGAGGGAGGAGTGTTGCAGAGATGGACAAGCTCAGAACACGCCAAGATCATGGGCTTTTGAGGAGCCAGGAGAAGTGAAGGCTGCTGCAGCGAGGGAGGGCCAGAGAAGGCAGGGCCGGCCAAGCCTGGGGGTTTGTTTCCATGGCATGGTCTGAGGGGCTTGGTTCTAAGGGTGAAGGGGAGTCAGTGAAGGGTTCTGCATGGAGGAGTGATGGGGAGGGACAAGAGTGCACCTGGAGATGCGCCGAGGTGTCCCTGTGCAGGTGCTGGTGGGTGAAGGGGGGAACGGAGACTCAGGAGATGTTGGTCAGAGGAGAGTGGGGCTCACACGGTAGTGGTACATAGAGGAAGGAGAGAGATGACAAGGATTTTTGGCTTGAAACACTGATGTACTCATACCCAAGAACGATGACATGGGGGACAGTGGTTTCCCCAAGTCTAGATCAGAGGCAGAGCAGAGCAAGATGCTGGCAACCTGGACATCCCATTGAGCTGACTCCTCAAAATGACCTTGATTCCTATTTTCCAAAGCAAACAAAAGCTGCCGGATAGGTTCACCATCGTCTTTCCAACACCGGTTGTACACATCTGTGCCTGTACCTGCACCTCAGCCTGCGCCTGCATCTGTACCTCCCCTGTGCCTGCACCTGCATCTGCAACTATGCCTATACCTGTACCTGCCTTTTCAGCTGCCCCTCCCCCTCGATCTGTTCCTGCACCTGCACCCACAACTGCTCCTGCACCTGCCCTCCTCTCCATGCCTTCAGGTTAACTCAGAGGAACTGACCCACCTTCAATTAGGCCACTGTCCCCTCTGTATTGCCCAGAGCCTGGCGCCATCCACAGTCCCTCTGGATCTCAGTCACACTTGCCCTCTCACACAAGTCCTGCCCAACAGCTCTGAAACACGCTCTAATTCCTCAGATGGCAAAGCCATCCCTTGGTCGCACACCCCCTTCTATTTCTGCCCTTTCTCCGCTCTCTCCCTCACAGCAAGAAACAGTGGGAGGCGGCTTCAGAGAGGCAATGAGGTAGGGCAATTGGGTAGGGCCTTGAGCAGAGAGAGGATGTGACCTGGCTCACATTTTAAAGATCCCCCGGTGCGGGGTGGCAGGGGTAGAACGCAGAGGCTACCACATGGTGCAGAGGAGAGAGGACGGTGGCCCACAGCTGGTGGTGGCAGTGGAAGTGCTGGACGTGGTTGGGTTCTGGATTGATTCTGACAGCACAGCCAAAGGATTTCCCTAGTTTTGGCTTGAGCAACTGAAAAGATGGGGCTGCCATCAATAGAGGTGGGGAGATAGTGGTGGGACAGGCTCGGCTGAAGGGGTCAGAAGCTTGGCACACGTGGCACGGCTGGACATAGAGAGATCAGGAAGTCCTGGAAGCGAATTAGAGAAAGTGTCCCAGGAGGGAGCGATCGCTGTGCACGGGGCAAAGGAACCGCCCTGCAGATGGGCCAGGTAAGAAGACCAGGAACTGGAAGCAGCAATGCAGAGGCATGTCTAGGGAGTGACAGGAGTGGGGTCTGATGGGAGAGGGTTTCAGAGAGGAGGGTGAGGGATGCGGACAGTGGGTGCTTTTGAGGAGCTCTGCAGCAAAGGGGAGGAAATGAACAGTAGCTTTGTGGGGCTGGGGCCTGGCGATGGGTATTTCTTTAGGATGAGTGACATGGCCACACGTTTGTAGGATGTGAGTGGTCCAGCAGAGAGAGAGGATTCGGCGTGGGGGGAGAAGGGGAGATTCCTGGAGCAACGTTCTTGAGGAGGTGAGAAGGGCTGGCTCCTGGCGCTGGCACAGATGGGGGCCTGGACAGTCCATCTGTGGAGATGGCAGGAGGAAGAGTGCCTGGTGCTGCCAGGCACGTGCCATGGAGGTGGGAGTTCAGGCAAGTTCTCTTCTCATCGTGCCAACTCTCCCAGTGAAGCAGGAAGCAAGGCCGTCAGCCTCAGGTGATGACGGTGCAGGAGGCGTTGGGGGACTGAGCAGGAGAGGTTGAATGGGTTGGACAATGTGGCCTCAGCCAGGCGGAAGAAAGAGCCACGGGGGGCGGGGGCGTTCCTCTCCAGCTGGGTAATCGGTACACACTGGAGTGGAGCATGTGGAGGGGGCTGGGTTCAGTCCGGGGTGGGGCTTTTGCTGAGTGGGACAGAGGGAGGAGCAGGGAGGTCTGGCATGGGGCAGCTGGCAGGATTCCAGCTGGAGGGGTGAGGGGCCAGGGGCTGGGATCCATGGATCCGAAGGCTGGAGACGGAAGGGTTGTAGGGGTCAGGGAGAGGGAGTGGGCTGGAATTTGTGAACTGAGAATTTGTGGATGCTGCACGTATATCGGGAGAGACCTCGGGAGGGAGAGGTTGTGGTCAGAGGAGGCCAAGCCTATGAGGGGAGAGGAGGCCACGGAGTCCAGACGCCAGGCTGTATAAGGGGCTTCTATGTGGCTATCAAGATTCATAAGAATTCACCCAGAAGCACTGTGGGAGAGAGGGCTGGTGACCCGGGGGCTGGCACCGACTAGCAATGAGATGGGTGCACCTGGGACCAGAGATGGCTTCAAGAATGACGCCCCATCACCGCCCCCGTCTCCCATTCTGGGGCCAGGGTCACATTTCTCAAAACGCAGATCTGATCCTGACACTTCCCTCCTCACCGTCTTGTTCCTAAGACAAAGGCCCGAACCCCGTGGTGCCTTCCACGTGGTGATCTGCCTCCCCAAATCGCTCGCTGCCTAGCTCCCTCCCCAGGGCCTCCACACCTGGACCTCTGGGAACAGCAGGGGGAGATGTGTTATAACCACTATCTGCCACGAGAAAATGAAATTGGATCCCTGCCTCAGCATCGACCAGGATGAATTCCAAAAGGATCAACGATTTTACAGGTTAAGAAAACTATAAAAATCCTAGAAGAAAACGTGGGAATATTCCTTTCTAGCGTTGGAGAGGGCAGGCTTTTCCACCTATGGTTCGTAATCCAGAAGCCACAAAAGACAGGCCTGATCCAACCATATAAACCCAAAAAATGTCCACAAGGCGGAACTTGGAAGCAAAGTCGAAGGCCAAGCTAGGCCAGGCGTGGTGACTCGCGCCTATAATCCCAGCACTTTGGGAGGCCGAGGCAGGCAGATCACTTGAGGTCAGGAGTTCAAGATCAGGCTGGACAACATGGTGAAACCCTGTCTTTATTAAAAATACAAAAAAACCCAAACCAAACCAAACAAAAAAACAAAAAACCAATTAGCCGGCTGTGCTGGCGTGTGCTTGTGATCCCAGTTACTCGGGAGGCTGAGGCAGGGCAATTGCTTGAACCTGGGAGGCAGAGGTTGCAGTGAGCTGAGATCACATCACTGCACCCTGGCCTCAGTGACAGCGTGAGACTCTGGCTCAAAAACAAAGCCAACCTAGGAGACATATATCTAACTCAGGTCACAAAGGCTAGATACCTTGACATAAAAACATTCCTACAAGACATCTCTCAAAACACCAGCAACTCAGTAGAAACCATATACCCAAAGATATGAATGAAGAAGTCACAGAACAGAAAATACAAATAGCCTTGAAATATCTGGATTATGAACGAGGATTAACTTTTGTAGCTACAAGTGCTAATCTTCATAATAAAAGAAGCGAAGGTTAGAATTATGATCATATCAGATTAAAAAAATGAAAAAAGTCTCATGACCTACTGTGTGAAGGGCAATGAGGACAGTCACCTTTTACACACTGGTGAGAGGATAAACTGGAGCCTTCTCTCTAGGGAGTGATCTGGCAATACTTAATAAGATTTAAACTGTATGTGCCGATTGCCACAGCAATTATCCTCCTAGAAATGTATTCTGCAGCTATGTCATCACATATGTAAAAGGAGAGGGGTATAAAAACAGTCCTCATCACAGAAGTGTCGAGATAGTAAAAGTATTAGAAATGGCACAGATGGAACTGATTAAATCGAGGATGGTACAGCTGCAAATGGAATACTATGCAGCCGTGAAAAAGGTAATGTTCTGTAAGTTCTGAGATGGAACGATCTCCAGGGTGTATTGCTGCATTTTAAAAGGGTATAGAATGGCATGTAGTAAAAATGATCTGTAGACCTTTGTTTGTATAAACAGGACATCTCTAGGTGTGGGTGCAAGGAAGTGGTCATCAGGGTTGCTTCTGAGTAGGGGGGCTGAATGGCCAGAGGGCAGGAGTGGCAGAGAGACTGACCCCTCACCCTGGGCTCTTTCACACCACTGGATATTCGTGTATGGCTCACGGAGTCAAAAGCGTCAACACACTTGAACTTGACAGTGGCAGGAGAAAGCTGTGTCTTTGTCTGCTCCTCCCAGCTTTCGCTGCCTTTCCTCACACTCATGTCCAAGCTGCCTCCAGGGAAGCTCAGGCTGGGATTATTATTCCGAGAGCCTGAGGTCCTGAGAGCAGAGCCCTGGGGACTGGCGTGAGGTGCAGCCCAGACGAGACGAACGAGGGGCTGTAAGAGTAACCATCGCTCCCTCGCTGAGCACTCATCATGCACTGGTGGCTCCATGAATGCGTTCCCCAGACCATCATGTAACCCCTGCTTCAACCTCACTAGGTGCATTTTACAGATGAGGAAACTGAGGCCCAGAAAGGCTGCCATGCCCAGGGTCACGTCCTCTTCTGACCTTCCCCAGGTCAGAACAGAGAGAAACTGTTCTGGCAGAAAGAGCTCTAACGTGTACTGAGCTTCCCCTGAGGTCCCCGGGAGAGTGTGTGGTGTGTCTGAGTCACCCGGCTGGTGAGGCGGTAGTCCAGCCAGAGTCAGTCCCGCAGGACCCTAAACCCATGGCACCATCCATGGTCTCCAGAGGGGGTGGCAGAGTGGGAATGGTGGCATTCCGGAGACTGATCTCCTTGCTAGTGGGACAGGCCACATCAAGCTCATCTACAGGACTTTAAAACACACTGCCCACCACTTCTCTTGGGCCCTACTGGCACCATGTCACCAGGCTACCATTGCTTCATGCCAGCACCATCATCACAGCCTCCTAACCTGACTCCTTCTCCTGGGTACCCAACCCCACCAGCCAGAGGGGCATTTAAAAAATGCCCAACCCCTTTCCAGGGCTTCCCGCGGCACATGGAACGAAAACTCCTGGCCCAGCCTTCCTGCATGGCCCAGTCCTTGCCAGTCTCCAGTGCCCTTGGGCACAGTGCTCTGCTCCACCCTTCCCTCTCAGTTCCCCAAGCTGCCAGCTCCCTTCAGCCTTAGACATTCACAGCGGCTATGTTCCTGCAGCCGGCATGACATGGCTCCATTGCCACTCCCTCGGACAAACCTTCTACAACGGTGACATCCAAAGATGTCAAAGACAAGGTCGGGCGCAGTGGCTCATGTCTGTAATCCCAGCACTTTGGGAGGCCGAGGAGGGTGGATCACCTGAGGTCAGGAGTTTGAGACCAGCCTGGCCAACATGGTGAAAACCCATCTATACTAAAACTACAAATATTAGCTGGGTGTGTTGGTGGGCACCTGTAATCCCAGCTACTCAGGAGGCTGAGGCAGGAGAATCGCTTGAACCTGGGAGGCAGATGTTGCAGTGAGCCAAGATCAGGCCACTGCATTCCAGTCTGGGCAACAGAGTGAGACTCCATCTCAAAAACAAAAAACAGAGATGTCAAAGACAAAGATGCCTCCCACCCTCCCCGCACTGGTTTCTGTCATCTTTCCCTGGTTACTTCCTTCCATGCGTTTGTTGCAATCGGTAGTGATGATTTACTTGTGGGGCGGGGACTGTTTCTGTCAGTCTCCGGCAAGGCACTTCCCTGAGAGGGACCACATCTGCCCAGTTCCTGCTGTCTCCTTGCTGCCCAGATGGGAGCTGGGCAGGCACAAACACTTAGCCAGCACCTGCTGAATGGATGAGGGCAAGAACGCCTGGACGCCATCGCATTTTCGGAGCCTTCTGCACTTGACCTCATGTACTAGGTCTGTGCTGTGGCTGCCACAGCCTCTGGAGATGGACTGTACGGCCTGAAGCAAGCTGGGCATCCAAGAGCGATGGATGAGACAGAGGGGCTGGTCCAGGCCAGCCAGGGGTTCCTGCTTAGAAAGTGAGCTGGCTGCAGGGCTTCCAGGTGACCACAGGTGGTGCCCCGAGGCCCAGCCCTTCCGTGCACGGCCTTCAAACGCATGTTCCAAGCATAGGATGGTTCCACTGACTTTGCTGTCAGGAATGTGGCAGCCATTCAGTAAGAGCCAGATGACCTGGGAAATAGGTGAATGCACCTGATGAAGTAGAGGGTTTGATGACTCTGGGGCCTCTTGGGCTGAATGGATGTGGCCCAAGAGAATTCCTCAAACTGGGAAACTTGCCCACTCACCCCCTGGGGTTAGGAGCAGGTGGGCAAGCTGCTTGCTGTGTTACCAGGTAAGCAGAGGTGCGTGGTGGTCTTGGGAGCCCCCGACGCCCACCTTCAGCTCTCAGCCCCTCTGGGAACAATCATGTCTCCAGTGTTTCCCAAAGGGCGTGTCCAGCCTTCCTGAAACGCAAACCAAGAGGAGTATTTCCCACAGCCTGGCAGGGGCCAGGCCTACACACCAGGAGGTGAGGGCTGGCTTCAGTGGCCTGAGGCTGCCAGGGTCACTGTCCCTGCTCACAGTCCCACACCTGCTCCTCTCTGTTGCCCCTGGACTCCTAACCTCCCCTCTGCCTGTGACCTGCTCTCCCTGGTCCTGATTGAGCCTCTCTTCCTCTCCCATTCAGCCAGCTCAGGTAAGATGCCGCACCCTGGCTCCCAGCTCTCAAAAGCCTGAACCCATTCCCAGAATAAAGACAACAACCTTTAGGGACTTTTCCCCAAAGGAGCAGAGTGGGCCAGGCTAGTCTCAAACTCCTGACCTCAAGTGATTCACCTGCCTTGGCCTTCCAAAGTGCTAGGATTACAGGTGTGAGCCACCATGCCTGGCCTCATTTTCTAGTTGTTAAGATGGGAAGTTAGCCTATTGATTTGACTATAAAATTCTTACAATAAAACATAGGAATAAATCTTCACGGTCTTGAGTTAGGTAATTGATTCTTAGATATAACACCAAAAGCACAAAGTACAAAAGAAAAAACTGATAGATTGGACTTCACCAAAATTAAACTGGGGAAAAATGAAATTATACATGTATCTCAAACCGAATATAAAAAATCAATTCCATATAGATTAAGGATTCAAATGTAAAAAGTAAACATTCAGAAAAAATATGAAAGAATATCTTTTTTCACTCGAGGTTGGGAACATTTATTTTTTCTTTAACTTTTAAGTCCAGGGGTACATGTGCCAGATGTGGATTCTTTAGAATGTTCTATGCATGAGATCACGTCATCTGCAAATAGAGATCATTTTACTTCTTTTCCCTTATGAATGTCTTTAATGTCTCCTTTTTGCTTAATTGTCCTTGCTAAAACCTTCAACACAAAGTTAAATAGTAGTAGCAGAGGAGTAAACATCCTTGTCATGTTCCTGATATCAGGGGTAAATTGTTCAGTCTTTCACCATTAAGTATGCTATTAGTTAGCTGTGGGTTTTTCATAGATGCCCTTTATCAAGTTGAGGAAGTTTGTTTTTAAATTCTTGATTTGTTGAGTAGATATTTATTTATTTATTTATTTATTTAATGATGGAGTCTCGCTCTGTCACCCAGGCTGGAGTACAAAGGCGCGATCTTAGTTCACCGCAACCTTTGCCTCCCAGGTTCAAGCGATTCTCCTGCTTTGTCCTCCCGAGTAGCTGTGACTACAGGCATGTACCATCACACCCAGCTAATTTTTGTATTTTTAGTACAGATGGGGTTTCACCACGTTGGCCAGGCTGGTCTCGAACTCTTGACCTCAAGTGATTTGCCCGCCTTGGCCTCCCAAAGTGCTGGGATTACAAAGTGAGCCATTGTGCCTAGCCTGAGTCGGTTTTTTAAAATAATGACAAGTTGTGGATTTCATCAAATGCTTTATCTGCAGTTACTGAGACGATCATGTGGTTTTTATCTCTTATTCAATAATATGATGTACTGCATTGATTGATTTTGGATGTTAAACCAACATTGCATTTTTGTGTCAAATCCCACTCGGTTTATAACCCTTTTGCTGGATTCCTTTGCTTGTATTGTTGAGGATTTTTATGTCTGTGTTCATAAAAGACATTGGTCTATAGTTTCTTTTTTTGTGATGTCTTTGTCTAGTTTTGGTATCAGAGTTAATCTTGCTTCAGAATGAGTTGAGAAGTGTTCTCTCCCTTTCTATTTTTTAAAGGGTTTGCGAAAGATTGTTATTAATTCTTCAAGTGTTTGTTAGAATTCATCAGTGAAGCCATCTGATTCTGGGCTTTTCTTTGTAAACGTTTTTTGATCACTGATTGAATCTTTCTCTTTGTTACAGGTCTATTCAGATTTTTGACTTCTTCTTGAGTCACTTTTGGCAGTTGTGTCTTTCCAGGAATGTGTCCATTTCGCCTATGTTATCTAATTTGTAGGCATACAATCGTTAGAAGTGTTTCCTTTTAATCCTTTTCATTTTTTTAAGGTTGCTAGTTATGTACCTTCTTTCAGCCCTGATCTTGGTAATTTGAGACTCCACTGTTTTTCTTAGTCAGTCTAGTTAAAGGTTTGTCAGTTTTGTTGATCTTCTCAAAGAATCAACTTCTGGTTATGCTGATTTTCTCTACTGTTTTTGTATTTTCCATTTCATTTCTTTTCACCCTGATTTTATGATTTTCTTTCTTTTGCTTGCTTTGGGTTAAGTTTGCTCTTATTTTTCTAGTTTATTTTTATTTGAGACCAAGACTGGCTTTGTCGCCCAGGCTGGAGTGCAGTGGCACGATCTCAGTTTACTGCAACCTCTGCCTCCTGGGTTCAAGCGATTCTCCTGCCTCAGCCTCTCGAGTAGCTGAGATTACAGGCACGCACTACCACACCAAGCTAATTTTTGTATTATTAGTAGAGAGGGGGCTTCACTATGTTGACCAGGTTGGTCTAGAACTCCTGACCTCAGGTGATCCGCCCGCCTCGGTCTCCCAAAGTGCTGGGATTGCAGGCATGAGCCACCGCACCTGGCTACTCTCCTTCAATTTTCTTTTCTTTTCTGAGACAGAGTCTTGCTCTGTCGCCCAGGCTGGAATGCAGCGGCATGATCTCGGCTCACTGCAACCTCCGCCCCTCCAGGTTTAAGCAATTCTCTGCCTCAGACTCCACAGTAGCTGGGATTACAGGCGCGTGCGTGCCACCATGCCTGGCTAATTTTTTGTATTTTTTCTTTTTTAGTAGCGATGGGGTTTCACCATCTTGGCCAGGCTGGTCTTGAACTCCTGACCTCGTGATCCACCCACCTCGGCCTCCCAAAGTGCTGGGATTACAGGCGTGAACCACTGCGCCTGGCCTCAATTTTCAAAGATAGTTTTGCCAGGTATAGATTTCTTTGTTGATAGTTTTTTTTCCTTTTGTCACTTATTGAAAATGTCATCCTACTGCCGCCTTTTGGCTTTCATGGTTTCTGATGAGACACCAGCTATTAGTATTATTGAGCATCCCTTTTCTGTGATATGCTATTTCTTTTTTTCTTTCTTTTTTTTTTTTTTGTACAGTGATATGCTATTTCTCTGATGATGCTTTCAATATTTTTTTTTTTTTTGAGACAGAGTCTCACTGTGTTGTCCAGGCTGGAGTGCAGTGGCATGATCTTGGGTAACTGTGACCTCCGCCTCCCAAGTTCAAGAGATTCTCGTGCCTCAGCCTCCTGAGTAGCTGGGACTACAGGCACGTGCCACCATGCCTGGCTAACTTTTATATATTTTTTTCTTTTTTTTTAGTAGAGACGGGATTTCACCACGTTGGCCAGGCTGGTCTTGAACTCCTGACCTCATGTGATCCTCCTGTCTTGGCCTCCCAAAGTGCTGGGATTACAGGTGTGAGCCACCATGCCTGGCCAAGATTCACTCTTTTTTTTTTTTTTTTTTTGGCTTTTAGCAGTGCAACTATGATGCGCTTAGGTATGTATCTCTTTGAGTTTATCATCCTTGGAGTTTGTTGAGCTTAGATGCGTAGATTCATGGTTTTCTTTAAAATTAAGAAGATTTGGCCATTTTTTTCAAATATTCCTTTGTTTCTTTCTCTCTCTTCTCTCCTTCTGGGACTACCATTATGTGTATGTTGGGACACTTGATAGTGTCTTTGAGGCTCTGCTCATTTTCCTTCATTCTTTTTTCCTTCTGTTCCTTAGGCTGGATGATATCAACTGACCTATGTGCAAGTTCTGATTCCTTCTTCTGTTGGCCCAAATCTACTGTTGAAGCCCTCTACTGAATTTTCATTTCAGTTATGGTACTTTGTGAGAGTGGGGCTCTAAGACAGGTTTTTAATGGACATGTACAGAGCCCTGCACATGCATGTGCCTTCCACATACCCAAGAATAAGCTGGAGCTTTTCAAAGCTCCTCTGAACATCTCATTCCCTATATTTTTATTTTAAGTTTTCTTTTCTTTTCTTTTTTTTTTGAGACGGAGTCTCGCTCTGTCGCCCAGGCTGGAGTGCAGTGGCATGATCTTGGCTCACTGCAAGCTCCACCTCCTGGGCTCAAGCAATCCTCCTGCCTCAGCCTCCCGAGTAGCTGGGACTACAGGTGCCGCCACCACGCCCGGCTAATTTTTTGTATTTTTAGTAGAGATGGGGTTTCACCGTGTTAGCCAGGATGGTCTCGATCTCCTGACCTCGTGATCCGCCCGTCTCGGCCTCCCAAAGTGCTGGGATTACAGGCATGAGCCACTGCGCCTGGCCTATTTTAAGTTTTCAAGTCATCCACTGGTGTTATCACCTCGAGCAGCTTCAATGGTCAACAACTGCTGCTGATTATTTTTGTTAAGCACCCTGGGGACAGGGCTCTTCCTTCTGAGCGCGCTGTGCATAGGCCACCTAGAGACAAGCCTTGAGCTTGGTACTTTTCCACGGAGCTGCCTGACAAGTCAAATAGTGACAGCTCTCTGGGGATGGGCATTTGCAAGCTTCCAACCTGTTCTGCTTCCTCCAGCGGTTGCTAGTTTTCACAAACAAGTACGTGGTTGTGACATTGCTGGGTTGTGCGTGTGTGTTTTTTTTTTTTTTTGCTTGTTTGTTTTTTGAGACAGAGTCTAGCTCTGTTGCCCAGGCTGGAGTAGAGTGGCACAACCTCAGCTCACTGCAACCTCTGCCTCCTGGGTTCAAGCGATTCTTGTGCCTCAGCCTCTGAGTAGCTGGGACTACAGGTATGTACCACCATGCCTGGCTAATTTTTGTATTTTTAGTAGGGATGGGGTTTCATCATGTTGGCCAGGCTGGTCTCAAACTCCTGGCCTCAAGCAATCCACCTGCCTTGGCCTCCCAAAGTGCTGGGATTACAGGGGTGCACCATGCACGGTTTTTAAAGCTGTTTTTGAAGGCTGCCATGGAGCTTGAGAGAGAACATTAAAATGCTACAAATCTCACTGTTCTTATTAATAGCAAGATTCAGATATTTCCTGAATAAACATTTCTTGGGCTGCTGCAAAACTTTTGTTCGTTTCCAGAGTTCTGAAAAGGTCAGTCTTCTCCATTGTTTTTGCTCCTTTATGGAGGAGATCTTCAGAGTTCCTCGCTCCACCATTCCAGAAGTGCTTCTTCCACTGGCTTTTTAGAAAGAGTTTCTTGGGGACAGGGCAAGTAAAAGACCCTAGCATGGAAAGCGCCGATGCAAGGCTAGCAGCTGTGGAGAGCTGGCAGTGCCTCCGTTTGTCTCTGTAGGTTTGTGTAGGCACTGGCCAAGCAGTCTCCGAACTGTGTTCCTCTTTTGTCCGCAAGGCCCTCTTTCTCCCTTCTCTCCTCCTTCCCATCAATAAGCATTTATGGACCATCTCCTGAGTGGGGGCCTAGCCCAGGCCCTGCCCTGAGGAGCCCATGCTTTGGTGGAGAAGCAGGACAACTCCGCAGACCAGGCCACCGCCCCAGGTGTGGGAAGCGCTGAGATGGAGGGAGGTATCTAGTGCTGTGGGAGCAGGGGAGAGTGACGGACACTCTTGAGGATAGGAGGGTCTGGGAGGAGAGAGGATCCTGCCCAAGGCCCTTAGAAAGAAAGGGGACCCCAGAGTGCAGGCGCAGTTCTGGGATTCTCCAGCTAAGAAGCCAGCCAGGGGAAGGTGAGAAATCCATTCCATTTCAGATAGAGACATAGAAACACTGCAGGACTGTGGAGCTCCTACTCGGAGCTAGGGAGGCCCCTGCCCTGAAGGCAGAATCACCCTATCTGCAGGTCTGCAGCAGCCTCAGGAAGGCATCCCAGCCAGGCACTGCCCTACCTGGCAAAAACAGCCTTTCTCTGCTGGTGCGGTGGCTCATGCCTACAATCCCGACACTTTGGAAGGCCAAGGCGGGTGGATCACCTGAGGCCAGGAGTTCGAGACCCGCCTGGCCAACATGGTGAAATCCCGCCATCTCTACTAAAAATACAAAAATTAGCCGGGCATGGTGACGCATGCCTATAATCCAGCTACTCAGGTGGCTGAGGCACGAGAATCACTTGGATCTGGGAAGCAGAGGCTGCTGTGAGCTGAGATTGTGCCACTGCACTCCAGCCTGAGTGACCAAGTGACTCTGTCTCCAAAAAAAAAAAAAAAAAAAAAAAAAAAAAAAGCCTTTCTCCCAAGGGACACAGGAAAAAGGCCTCTTTATACAAGGGAAGGGAAAAAGCCGGGATGTGCGTATGTGTGTAACTATCTAGAAAGAAACTCAAGGCCCAGCCAAGCCAATCAGAGAGGCACATCTGTTCTGTGCAGCTCACTGTTTTTGGATAGGCAGATGATCGGGACACCGCACAGGAAAAACAACGAGGGGGTGGGATCCCGCCCACCCCTTGGCCAGCAGCTGGCCTCTGGCAAGGTACTGTACCCCTTGGAGCCTCAGTTTCCTCATCAGCAAGTGGGTATAATAACATATTCTTATCCTGCAGTGCTCTGAGGATCGCACGAGATAAAGGACTTGAAAGAGCCCAGCACAGGGCCAGGGACCCACTGGGTCTGTCTTTCCTTGACTTTGAGGTTGTTTTAAAGTCGAGTCATAAGTTAAACGGAGTTTGAAGCAAGCTGAATGATATCATACTTTGCCCTAAAAAAGTGACTCTGTGTTCCTCATCTCCTTCCAAAAATCATGTCAGGAACTTATAATAAAAGGCAATAAAACCTTTTACAAGGGTGAAAATAAGAACGGAGTAATAAAGTGTGTATTTGGCAGGGTCTGGGGTGATTACACACAGAAGCTAAAGGAAGCTCTAGCTACTGAACACAAAACAGGCTTCAGCTTCCAGAAGTCAAGGCAGAAAGAGACACGAAGGGTGCTTCCTGCCAGTGAGTGCTAAGGAGTGTATCTGGAGGGCCTCTGTGTAAGGAACTCGACCCTGCAAACCCAGTGGAACGAGGAGGCAGAAAGCCTGTGCCCAGCTCCAGGGAGAAGAGTCTGAGGCCTGGAGAAAACCTGCCACTGCCTCCTCTTGGGTCCAGTTAGCCTGGGGTCCTCCTGGTGGTGAGCTGGCCTGGCTTCGTCCCCACGGCCACCTTGTGACGTTGCTTAGGGGCGGGGCATTCATTCATTCGCTGTTCCCTGCATTTACATGCCTGGGGGCTGCCTCTGCTAAGTGCTGGGCGACACCTCTTGGACAAAACGGTTAGAGGTGTTTTTGGAGGAGATGCTTGAGCTGGGCTTAAAGGACAAAGGGTAATGATCTTGGGGTGGGAGTCCAGGTAGAGGAGATGTTCTGGGTGCAGGAAGACGTAAGAGTGAAGGCTCAGAAGCTGGAGGGCCCTGGACATCCACGGTGAGGCTGGAGGTGGGGGCATGGCGTTGGGGGCGATGAGAGCTGCAGGAGGCCACGGCGGTGAGAACAGAGAAGAGGACACGGATCCAAGCCATGGCGGAGAAGGCTCACGAGGACTTGGCGTGGGCAGGGAAGGGATCGAGGATGGAGCCAGGTGTCTACACAGGGAAGCATGTGGCTAGATGCCACCTCCCTGCGATGGGGAAGCCCAGGGAAGAAAGCTGGGGGAGATGCTGGCTTTAGCAGGGCAATGTCCAACCTCGGGGACCCAGTGGGGAGGATGTGGCTGGAGGCAGGGAGAGGACATGGTCAGCATCACAGGAGTGGGAGACTGTGGGAGAGAGGAGAGGAGAGGGCCAGGGAAGATTCATTCACAGGGCAGGTGGGTCCTGTGAGAATGGCAAAGGAGCCAAGGTCACAGATGAGGTGGGAAGCGTAGCCGAGACACCCGGGACTGCCCGGCATGGGGGAGTGGCCAAGGGTGGGGGTCAAGAAAGAGAAAGACAGCAAAGCCTCCGGAGTGGCCATCAGAGGTGGCCATCAGAGCTGAGCATGACTGTAGTGAAGATGATGTCAGAGGGGCTTAGGGACGAGTCCCTGGGTGAAGGGGGCAAACTGCTGGGGACTGGGCAGGGGGGTTCTGGGTGATGGGGACGGGGCGGGGGGGGTTCTGGGTGATGGGGACGGGGCGGGGGGGTTCTGGGTGATGGGGACGGGTGGGGGGGGTTCTGGGTGATGGGGACGGGGCGGGGGGGTTCTGGGTGATGGGGACGGGGCGGGGGGGTTCTGGGTGATGGGGACGGGGCGGGGGGGGTTCTGGGTGATGGGGACGGGGCGGGGGGGGGTTTCTGGGTGATGGGGACGGGGCGGGGGGGGGTTCTGGGTGATGGGGACGGGGCGGGGAGGTTCTGGGTGATGGGGACGGGGCGGGGGGGGTTTCTGGGTGATGGGGACGGGGCGGGGGGGTTTCTGGATGATGGGGACGGGGCGGGGGGGGTTCTGGGTGATGGGGACGGGTGGGGGGGGTTCTGGGTGATGGGGACGGGGCGGGGGGGGTTCTGGGTGATGGGGACGGGCAGGGGGGGTTCTGGGTGATGGGGACGGGTCGGGGGGGGTTCTGGGTGATGGGGACGGGCAGGGGGGGTTCTGGGTGATGGGGACGGGCAGGGGGGGTCTGGGTGATGGGGACGAGCAGGGGGGGTTCTGGGTGATGGGGACGGGTCGGGGGGGGTTCTGGGTGATGGGGACGGGCGGGGGGGTTCTGGGTGATGGTGACGGGCGGGGGGGGGTTCTGGGTGATGGGGACGGGCGGGGGGGGGGTTCTGGGTGATGGGGATGGGCGGGGGGGTTCTGGGTGATGGGGATGGGCCGGGGGGGTTCTGGGTGATGGGGACGGGGCGGGGGGGGATTTCTGGGTGATGGGGACGGGGCAGGGGGGTTCTGGGTGATGGGGACGGGCAGGGGGGGTTCTGGGTGATGGGGACGGGGCGGGGGGGTTCTGGGTGATGGGGACGGGGGGGTTCTGGGTGATGAGGACTGGGTGGGGGGGGTTCTGGGTGATGAGGACTGGGTGGGGGGGGGGGTTCTGGGTGATGAGGACTGGGCGGGGGGGGTTCTGGGTGATGGGAACGGGCGGGGGGGTTCTGGGTGATGGGGATGGGCGGGGGGGTTCTGGGTGATGGGGACGGGCGGGGGAGTTCTGGGTGATGGGGATGGGCAGGGGGGTTCTGGGTGATGGGGACGAGCAGGGGGGGTTTTGGGTGATGAGGACTGGGCGGGGGGGGTTCTGGGTGATGGGGACGGGGCGGGGGGAGTTCTGGGTGATGGGGACGGGGCGGGGGGAGTTCTGGGTGATGGGGACGGGCGGGGGGGGTTCTGGGTGATGGGGACGGGCGGGGGGGGGGTCTGGGTGATGGGGATGAGCAGGGGGGAGTTCTGGGTGATGAGGACTGGGCCGGGGGAGTTCTGGGTGATGGGGATGGGCGGGGGGTTCTGGGTGATGGGGATGAGCAGGGGGGGTTCTGGGTGATGGGGACGGGGCGGGGGAGTTCTGGGTGATGGGGACGGGCAGGGGGGTTCTGGGTGATGGGGACGGGCAGGGGGTGTTCTGGGTGATGGGGATGGGCGGGGGGAGTTCTGGGTGATGGGGACGGGCAGGGGGGGTTCTGGGTGATGGGGACAGGCAGGGGGGTTCTGGGTGATGGGGACAGGCAGGGGGGTTCTGGGTGATGGGGACAGGCAGGGGGTGTTCTGGGTGATGGGGACGGGCAGGGGTGTTCTGGGTGATGGGGACGGGCAGGGTGTTCTGGGTGATGGGGACAGGCAGGGGGTGTTCTGGGTGAAGCAGAGGCAGCAGGAAGGAAGGGTGGCGAACACAGGTGCCTCTGCAGACTGCAGGGAAGGGAGGGGGGGGAGTCTCCGCCTGGCGGCTCCACCAAGGAAGGACAGGCCACATCTGGGGAGGGATGAAACCCACAGAAGAACCGGGTTGTGCTGAAGGACCCATGGGGGAGGTCGTGGCTGGCGGAGTCATCACCTTCTGCCTCAGAGAGGGGGGCTGCTCTGGAGTGTGAGACTAGGGGCCGAAGTGCTCAAGGCCAACAATGAGATTCAGGGGATGGCTGGGGGAGAGGGGACAGTCCTGGAACTGTGAATGCCAAGAAGCCCGGGAAAGGCAGTAGTGGGTGCTGTGGCCTCAGGAAACAGCGGCTGGACTTGGAAGGGGGAGGAGCACCTGCCCAGGGCCAAGGCATGAATCAGGGTGGGGAAGCAGGTGGGCAGGCCGTGCAGCCAGAGCCTGGGGCCATGGTGGCTTCCAAGCCTCCACTCAGGTGCTGAGAAAAGCTAGGACTCACCAGGGTCGCCTCTTCTCCCAGGCTTGCCGCGCCGTCCAGGGGGCCCTAGACAGGAAAACAAGAATGCATTCACTGAGAAGGGAAGCCAGGGGACTTGGCTGCGTGGGGCATGCCCCGCCCATCCACTGGTCTGCTCGCAACAGCTTTCTGCGAGTGGCCTGCCCGAGGGGGTCTGCTGGCTGCGGAGGGGAGATGCGTGGGGAGAAATCCCTTCCTTCTGCCACTACCTCACCTGTTCCGCCAACCCCCCTCCCGAGCTGGCCGCATCCCTCATGCCCCACGCACCCATTCTGTTATTTAATCATTGGTTCACTTGGTCATTCCTAAGCCCTCCCTCAATCACAAAGATTCCCACGGGATGCTCCTGAGGCAGACGCGTTTGCAGCTGAGAAACTTCAGACTTAGGAGGAAAGTAAGGGCAGGTTATCTTAGGAAAGCCCCGAGAAATGCTTCTGAACATTCACTAAAGTAAAACAACAAAGCCAACACAACGAAGAGGCCGTCACGGCTGCGCAGCGCTGAAATTCAGTCACGACAGGCGCTACGCGATCCGCCCGCAGTCCTCGCCACTCGCTGGGGCCTCCAGCTCCTCCTTCCCCAGAGCCAGGGAGCTGCTCAGTTGCCTTTGGGGCTTCCCGTCCACATCCGTCCTCCATCCGCGCACCGTAAGCCCTTCTGAATTTACGGTGCAGACCCCGCGACCTCCGCCTCTAGCCCTTTGCCCATGTCAGGCCCCGAGACCAGAGTGACCTCAACGCTGAAGGAGGTGCTTTGGCTCTGGCCGTGGCAGCAGAGGTCTGAGGCCTCCCTCTCCCTCCCCTCACCTCTGTGGCGCTCACTGCCATCCTTCCCGGCGCCCCTTCTTGCCCCTGTTTCAGCGAAGTTGGGTGCAGGTACAAGATTGCAATGTGTAAATGGCATTTGATACGTCTTGCTCAGCCACTGCATGCCAGGCTCTGGGCTGGGCCTGGAGGCAACAGTGGGACAGGCTGTGACCCTATGACAAGGCACTGCCCTTTCCTGCAAAAGCCAACGTCAAACCCCCTCGAGTTTCCAGAACAACCATGAAGGACATGCAGGAGACTGGCCCCGATCGCGCCTGTGGCAGGATGGAAAAATAAGTGTGTGTGTCTGTGCATGTGTGTCTGTGTGTGTCTATGAGTGTCTGTGTGCATGTGAGTGTGTGTCTCTGTGTTTCTGTGTATGTAGGTTTGTGTCTGTGTGCATGGGAGTGTCTGTGTGTGTGTCTGTGTTTCTGTGTGTGTCTGTGTGCATGTGTCTGTGTGTGTCTCTGTTTCTGTGTGTGTGTCTGTGTATCCAGGTTTGTGTCTGTGTGCATGGGAGTGTCTGTGTGTGTGTCTGTGTATGTAGGTTTGTGTCTGTGTGCATGTGTCTGTGTGTGTCTCTGTTTCTGTGTGTGTGTCTGTGTATGCAGGTTTGTGTCTGTGTGCATGGGAGTGTCTGTGTGTGTGTCTGTGTATGTAGGTTTGTGTCTGTGTGCATGTGTCTGTGTGTGTCTCTGTTTCTGTGTGTCTGTGTATATAGGTTTGTGTCTGTGTGCATGGGAGTGTCTGTGTGTGTGTCTGTGTATGTAGGTTTGTGTCTGTGTGCATGTGTCTGTGTGTGTCTCTGTTTCTGTGTGTCTGTGTATGTAGGTTTGTGTCTGTGTGCATGGGAGTGTCTGTGTGTGTGTCTGTGTATGTAGGTTTGTGTCTGTGTGCATGGGAGTGTCTGTGTGTGTGTCTGTGTTTCTGTGTGTGTGTCTGTGTATGCAGGTTTGTGTCTGTGTGTCTTGTGGGAGGTGTTTCCCGACTTTTGTTAAGAGAAGGGGAGGAGGGAGGGCCAGTCTCTGAGAAGCAGTGAGAGAGAAGAGATCCCTTCAGGTGGAGAGGGGCCCTCCGTACTATGCTACACACCAAAAGCTTTGCAGGCCCAGGGCTCAGGCGAGACTGAATTTCTTGCCATCTTCATGGACTGGAGACTTGAGGTGAGGATGGTTAAACAAAATTTAAAAATGAAAAACATGCTACTTCTTGCTTCCCTGTGTTTTAAGGGCAAAAACGCATGCCAGGGACGTAGCCCTTGGTTTCTCCCATCCTGGACACAGACCCTGAATTTGGGGTTTACGCTGGAATTGCCAGGGGCTGTGTGGAGCTGGCAAGGCCAGGATTCCGGGACCCCCAGAACAGACAACAGCTCCTTATACTGTGTGGGTTTATAGTTTAGGAGGCATCTCCAGGCCCACGCTCTCGGCCGAGGCCTGCGACACCCACACTGGACGCAATTACCTTCCTATCTCCACGTGCTTGTCCCACCAGCATCTCAGACCCGTTGTGGCCGAAACACCTGCCTTGATCTCCTCCCCAGTGAGTGGCCTGTGCGGGGCTGATGGTGCCTGGGAACTTCCGGAGCCAGTCACACCGGATGACTGGCCCTGGGTATTAACTAAGCCCCAGGTTTGGGGGGCAGGTCAGCACCCCCGGGGGGTGCCTTTCCTCCTCTCTGGACCTGTTTTCAATGAGAGCGATGTGTGGGAATGGGAACCCCCCAGAACACGCAGCACCGTGTTCCTCTGGCTGTAGGAGGAAGAAGGCCCAGTGGCCACCCACAAAGCTTCGGGGCTCTTGCCAGGCCTCAGGTTGTGCTCAGCTCAGCGAAGCTGCGGGCCCCAGGCCACAGGCAGAATGTGGGGCACAGCAGGAAAGGGGCCATGAGTGGGAGAAGAAGCCAGACTCTGCTAGATCCAAGGCAAAGCAGCACTGTGCTTTCCTGACGGGCACCACTGGTACGACCAGGAAGTTCTCTGTCTGGGTAACTGAAGCCAGATGAGGACGTTTGCCTGCGTTGGGGTGGTTGAACTAATGGATTTGTCTGGTGGCTCTCCTGGGTGGCACGGTTAGGCAGAGCCCGATGGGGAGGGATGCTGGCAGGGTGGGCAGCTGCCCAGGCAGAGTAGAGGGCCTGCCTCCCAGTGTCACTGGGCGGTGCTCCCTGCAGGCCTGGAGCTGGCCAGGACTGGGGCGTTGCTGGGCATGCCGGGCCTATGAGCCGCTGGCCAGGCAGGCTGGATGTGACCCTGACTGAAACGGTCCTCCTGCAGGGAGAGAATGAAGCTGGTCGTGCACACTCCTGAGGGCTGATCCTAACCAGGCACAGTGCTGGGGGCACCATGTGGCCAACCTGCAGGTGAACAAGCGGTCTACCCTTCATTCTGAGCTCTGGACCTGAATGTCCAACTCCACGGGGAGGCACCACTTCCAAATCCAAACTCACCTCCCGACTTCCCACGCACCCCCCGCCTCCCTTGTTACTTAAGTGCAGGTCCCAGCAGCACCCAAGCAGCCAAGCCAGAGACCCCCCTGGGCATCATCCTGCCCCAGCCCCCAACCTGGACCCCTTCCTTCTCGGCATCAGGCAAACGCCGCCCCTGCACTCGGTCCCCTACTCTGTCACTCGCCCTTTCTGCCGTGCTCGGTTCTCCCTCCTGGCACAAAGGAGCTCCTGCAGTAAGCACTCTGCATCTCAGGCAACTCTGTGTCCCCAGCTCCCACCACACGACAGGACCAAGTGATGTGTGTTCAGGGGAGGAAGGAGAGAGACAGGGAGGGAGGGAGGGAGGGGACAGGCAGGGAGGCCTCAGGTCTCCTCACTGCTTCTGGGATTTTCCGGAAAAGACGGCAAGTCCAGCAAGCTCCAGGGCTTAGGAGAGACACAGGGCCGCCTGGTCTGACGTGCATGTGCCAGTGAGATAGGCAGTGCCTTCCACCCTTCCTTTCCCCGACTGCGAGAAGACAGGCGGTGAGGCCCTGGGAGAGGGCGTGTGTGCTGGAGCTGGGCTTCCTGCTGACCGTGGGCTCCCACGCTGCTGCTTTCACCAACACAGAGGCCAGGCGGGCTTGGAGACTGGACTGCAGGAGCCGCAGGAGTGGGGGCAGGACGGACAGCCTTTCCTGAGTCTCTGGACTATCAGGTGCTGAGAGCACGGGCAGTGACCTGGGTTCAGCATCTACGGGGTGCCAAGCCGGCTGCTCACCCAGTGAGCATGAAATTGTGACCCTTTTCCTCCAGGACCCCCCGTGCCCACCCAGCAGGCTCACCTCTGCCCTGCCAGTTCTCTGAGGAAGGGGCTAGTGTTCCCTGCACAGATGAGAACTCTGGGGCTAAGCCAGGTGAAGCGACCTGCCTAACGCTGCGTTGCTGGAGCTTCCTGGATGCCTTCATAGTCTGTGGCTCCCAAGTGCAAGGACAGTTGTGCCCCACATGCTGAGCCACCGGGCAGGTGGCCTTGGTGATGAGGGAGGCCGTTCCCCTGGGGCTGTGGTCCCTTTGCCGGGACTGGCTGTGCCCCAGGGCATCTGGGCCTGGTGTGCAGGAGATTGCCCCACCCCCTGGAAGAGCAGGGCCAGCTTGGCTGCAGCTCAGACCTGGCTCCAACAAGCAAAACCACGCCTGTGGCCAGGTGATTGGCCCCAGAGTTTTCCCTTGTTTCTTGTTTTTCTTCTTTTCTACAAGTAGAAGAAACTTTCCTCCTGCTGCCTGAGACTCAGACGCTCAGGAAGGCACTGGGAGTCTGTCTTGATTGATCTGCTCATGTGGAGAAGGGGAAACTGAGGCTGCAAGGGATAGGCCGGGTCTTGCCTAAGGATGCTGCTGGAAAACTTGCCCCAGCTGGAGGGTCTAGCGCTGAAGACCACCCTGGGCTGGGAGAAGGCCATTGTCCCCCACTCTGCATGGGACCCACACAGCTCTGAGCTAGGGGCTGGCTGCTGGGGAACGACGGTATTTCACCGTGGGTGCCACCACCGTGGCATTTGCGAAACTTCCTTTCAGAGGCTGGGGCGAGGGGTGTGCCAGAGCAGGAGGGGAAGAACCTGACTGGTGGGGAAGCTGTGTCTTCTGAGCAACTGACTCAACCTCATTGAACCTTAGAGTTTCCGACTCAGGAGGACAGAGGTTTGCGAGTGGTGGTAACTACACCTGCCTTGTGGAATCATGAACCAGACGAGCTGGCAGCAGATGCACCAGCCCGGGGTACAAACGGGGTGCTTCTTTGGGACACCAAGCTGCAGAGGCCTCTGGGTCATTAAAATGCAGGGCTTTAATGTAAGTGGGTTCTTTTCTTTGTGTGTGTGTGTGTGTTTGGGCTCTCACTCTGTTGCCCAGGCTGTAGTGGCGTGATGACAGCTCACTACAGCTTCAAACTTCTGGGCTCAAGTGATCATCTCGCCACGGCCTCCCATAGTGTTGGGATTAGAGGCCTGAGCCACCGCGTAACTGGTTCTTACGAGTCCCCAGGTGGGTGAAGCTGGAGACACAGTGATTCCACCTCAGGAACTCTGTAGGCAAGTTCGAGGTGCTGAGGCCAATGGAGCCGTTGGCTGCACCCTGAGCGAAGGGCAAGGGCAGCCCCATGGGAAGCCGGGAGCTTTTCCGTGTCCCTAATCACTGCCCGGCTGTGAACCTCGGGATGAGAACGCAGAGGCTGAGCTCTCTGGACATGAGGTTTCTCAATGACATTTCAAGGTGCCCGGTCCAGCACAAGCCAGTGAGGCCTCCAGCTCGCTGCCCAATGACTCTGGAAGTCTGAGAGCAGCATCAGCACAGTAGATAACTCCAGGGAGGCCCACGGCTTTCTCAGCGCTGTTCGAGGCCAGACAAAATGAAACCATTTCTAACTCATACAAATCTCATCTCTGGTTGGGATGGAGAACTCGCACCATTGATCAACTCCAAAGGGGGCCCTCAAACCCCAGCAGGCTTCCTCTGAGGCCCAAGCAACAGGGATTTGGCTGAGTGGTTCCCCCCACCCAGCCCTCCAGGAACCTCCTTCCCCGAGGACGTCCCCTCCAGCAACGCCTGTCTTATCAAGGTCCCTTCACAAGCCTGCAGCCCCCCACCTCAGCCGCACTGGGGACAGCCTGCTCAGGCCTCTCCCTCTCCCCCTACTGGCCTGGCTGCTTCCTGTGGGCTCCTGACCGGTTGCTCCACCCTCAGCCCCGACCCTGGTCTTCCCCTTCGGCCAGCACCTGAGGACAGGGGGTTCATGGAATCCATACAACCCTCTGTAAAGTGCTTTTGTTTCTCTCTACTCTTTTCTTCCTATAGACCAGGAGAACTGAGGCCCAGAGAAGTCAAGAATTACTACCAGGCGCGATAGCCAAAAGGTGGAAGCAACACAAGCGTCGGTGGACAGAAGAGTGAGCAAACAAGACACGCACCGATATAGCGGGATGTGAGTCAGCCCCAGAGGGGAAGGAGTTCCTGGCGCAAGGTGCAGCACGGATGGGCCTGGAGGACGCCACGCAACGTGAAGTAAGCCAGACACAGAAAGATAAATACGGAATGTCTCCACTTCTGGAGGCTCCTGCAGCCGTCAGATTCACAGGGGCAGAAGGTGGAATGGTGGGTGCCATTGGCGGGCTGGGCGAGGGGAGGCGAGGCTGGGAGCTCGGTGTTTGGTGGGTCCAGAGACTCCGTTTCGCAACCTGAAAAGAGTTCTGGAGAGGGATGGTGGTGGTGATGGTTGCGTGACAACGTGAACAAACTTAATGCCGCTGAACTGTACACTTAAGAATGGTTAAGATGGGAAATTTTATGGTATGTGTATTTTTTTTCTTTTTTTTTCAGAGACAGAGTCTCATACTGTTGCCCAGGCTGGAGTGCAGTGGCGCGATCTCGGCTCACTGCAAGCTCCGCCTCCCGGGTTTAAGCGAATCTCCTGCCTCAGCCTCCCGAGTAGCTGGGATTACAGGTGCCTGCAACCACACCAGATAATTTTTTGTATTTTTAGTAGAGACGGGGTTTCACCATGTTGGCTAGGCTGGTCTTGAACTCCTGACTTGGTGATCCGCCCACCTTGGCCTCCCACAGTGCTGGGATTACAGGCGTGAGCCACCGTGCCCGGCTGGTATGTGTATTTTATCGCAATTAAAGAAAACAAAACAAACTACCCCTGAGCGAGGCTGTGAGCCCGGCTGGCCTGATGGAGGCTGTGGGGATGCTGCTGGCAGCCATGCAGACAGCCACAGCAGAGTGTCCCATGTGAGGGGCCTGGCACTGTGGAGTCACAGAGGGTGGCGTCCCCAAGGTCACACAGTGGGGAAATGGCAGAACTGGGATTGGAACCTGACTTCAGAGTCTGTCCCCTGAACATGTGTGTGTGATTTCCACCGTGACCATGGCCAAGTTTTTCTCATCCCACTACGTGTCGAGTGTCCCTTCAGACCTGGTCCTTCTCAGCACCACTGGAAGCCCCTTTCTATGATCCTCTTCCCAGAACTTTGGGAGGAAGTGGGGTGAGATGGCCTGAATCCTCCCAGACCTTCAGTCTGGAGCTCTCTGAGATTGCCGGGGCTACGGGGCCATCAGGGAGTGCGCCTTGAGCAGAGAAGGCAGTCGAGATCCCTGGATACGCGCTTCCAAGACCAGATCATTAAAACATCTCCCCAGACCATTTCATTTGTTTTATGAGTCTCAGACCAACCTCAGAGCTGAAAACGGCCCAGACGAGGGAGCGTTCTCTCTGCACATTCCCAGCTTGGCCTCACAAAGTCCTCTGTCCCTTGGAGGAGTGCAGGAGTAGGTGTGTCCTGGTGGGTGTCTCTAAGGTGGGCCTGGGGACCTTAGTGCTCCTGGAGGGGACACTGAGACCCGGAGAGGCTGGCCAGCTTACTCTGGCTCAGCCAGGGCTATGGGCACTGTGGTCCCCCAGGAGTTGAAATCACAGCCTCTTTCTCAACAAATACAGTTCATTCTGAAGCTGCTTATGTCCCCCCAGAGTCATCTTCCACCATCTGCCATGCTGAACCGGGAGCCGAACAGCACTGGGTCCTGCTGCTTGTTGGAAGGTCCTGAAGCAGTTTGGAAAGCCAACACCACAGGCTGCTGGGGTTTTAAGGCATCGCCATGGTCTTCGTCATGTTTGTTTGGAACAATGGTTATTGTCCAGGCTGGTGACAGACCCCGATGAACCCAGTGACCAGCCCTGGTAAGCTGGCTTGGACATGGTGCCATTTGGTGGATGAATGAATAGGGCCCTGTCAGGAGGGGCGGGGGTGGTGGGTGGCCCCAATCTCACATTCATGGGGGGCCTCCAATGTGGACAATCATGTGCTCTACAAAGGAGCTGACAGCACCAGATACCAGACAGCCACAGCGGCCTCCAACAGCGTTTAATAAAAGCAAGAGCCGCCGGCACCATTTATCGAGTATCAACTTTGCGCTTGGCACCAGTCTCGAGTCTATGGTATTAACTCACATATTCCTGACATCAAACCCATGAGGAAGGCTGTTGTCGTTATCTCCATTTTATAGATGAAGGAACCGAGGCACAGGGAGGTTAATGGGCTTTCTGAGGCCGTGCGCTGGTCGCGGGTAGAGTCACACAGTTCAGATTGAGAGCCGTGTCCTTTAACACGGCCTGACTCTCTCTCATTAAAGAAGATACTTATTAAAGGAGAGTGGTTAAATAGTCCACGGTTTTCATAACCTCTTCTTGGCATTTGTTATTTATTTATTATTTGAAATACCGGGAACCTCACAAAATAGACGCTGCCCAGGATGGCTCTCAGAGGTCTGTGAGTTAAACGTCTAATTACAAGGCCAGTGTGGTCGGCAGCCCTGGAGACCCGAGATGACTCCAGCCCCGTTTAGGCACAGCACGCCCTCCTTGTGCCGTCCAAAATGCCTGCAGTTTCCAGGTTGGTTCGTCTCCCTGAGTTAGGAGCGGCTTTAGTTAAACTTTTCCAATGGGATTAAGGAGTCCAGACCCATGACGCACGCTGGTTGCACACCAGCCAGGCTGCACTCCACCACACCGTGTTTTCTGGAGTCCCAAGACATCTCCCCAGGGGCTCAGGCGAGAGGGTGCCTGGTGGGCTGGGGATGGTAGAATCTGCTGACGTGCTGAGCCCAGCGGGCCATGTGCTGGGGGCTTTTACCATCTCTTCAATCCTCTGAGTAATTCTGAGATGGGCCGGGCGCGGTGGCTCAAGCCTGTAATCCCAGCACTTTGGGAGGCCGAGACGGGCGGATCACGAGGTCAGGAGATCGAGACCACCCTGGCTAACACGGTGAAACCCCGTCTCTACTAAAAAGTACAAAAAACTAGCCGGGCGAGGTGGTGGGCGCCTGTAGTCCCATCTACTCGGGAGGCTGAGGCAGGAGAATGGCGTGAACCCGGGAGGCGGAACTTGCAGTGAGCTGAGATCCGGCCACTGCACCCCAGCCTGGGCGACAGAGCAAGACTCCGTCTCAAAAAAAAAAAAAAAAAAAAAAAAAATTCTGAGATGTACAAGATTGGGCCCATTTACAGATAAAAAAAACCCTGAGGCCCACAGGAGAAGTGACCATCTGAGGCTCACAGCTGGTCAGGCCAGGGCGTTTGCCTGCACAAATGATGCTCTCCTAAGTTCCTCCTCTTCAGGGAAATGACCGTGGTTTTGGCACCAGAGCTAAACATGGCATGTCCCACCCAGAGGGTGCAGCAAGAAGGACGGGAAGGGGCAGGGAACGGGAAGGGGACAAGGGCTGGTCACGGTCTCCGGATCAGACTGTCAGGGCTCTTGTAAGTGCCTCCAGTCAAGGAACTGAGGGTGCCCGGGGAGGCAGAGCATCAGCGATTTCTAGTAGAAGCACTGCCTTTTGAAAGCCCCCAGCCCTCGGTGCCTTCCAGCAGAGACTTAAAGGGAGAGGGGCTGCTTGGGAGCCCTTTTGATTGGCAGACGTAAGGCACGTGGGTGCCATGATGGGGAGCCAAGCCACAGGTCATTTCTCAGGCCTGGCAGAGCCCCTCCCCAGGCCCTTCAGGCCAGGCAGCTGAAGGGAGGACTGAACAAAACCGATGGGAAGAAGGAAAAGCCCCTCAGGGTGCCTGAGACTACGACCCTTCCTGCCCACAGGGGCTCAGAGCCATGAGAACATCCCTGGAGGGGCCGGACTAGCCAGCAGGCCTGGACAGGAAGGGGAGGGGTGCAGGAACTCCAGAAAGGTGATTTTGGCTGGGCGCAGTGGCTCACACCTGTAATTCCAGCACTTTGGGAGGCCGAGGTGGGCGGATCACCTGAAGTCAGGAGTTCGAGACCAGTCTGCCCAAATAGTGAAACCCAGTCTCTAATAAAAATACAAAACATTAGCTGGGTGTGGTGGTGGATGCCAGTAACCCCAGCAACTTGGGAGGCTGAGGCAGGAGAATTGCTTGAATCTGGGAGGTGGAGGTTGCAGTGAGCCGAGATCGTGCCACTGCACTCTAGCCTGGGCAATGTAGCAAGACTTCATCTCCAAAAAAAAAAAAAAAAAGAAAAGAAAAGAAAGAAAGGGACTCTCAAGGGTGGAGGTCAGGTGAACCAGAATATTTAAAGAGCCTGTACCCAGGTGAAGGGAGGTGCTGGCTACAAAGAAGCATGTTGCCGATGCTGGCAGCGGGACTACTGGTACCTGCACAGGCGGCAGGTACAGCCATGGTGCAGGCTGTGTCGGTGCTGGGCGGCCAGCGGTGGATGGGGGCTGAGGACATGGCTCTTGCTACACGGGCTGGTGGCCTGTGGCTTTAGGTTTGGTCAGTCCCAGATCTGTGCAACGCAAGTGAGCTTCGCCCCAGAGCCTGTCATCTCCTGGGATCTTGTTTCCTGTTGGAAAACAGGCTCCGGAAAGGCGCACGTAAAGCACACCCCAAAGATCACAAATTCCTCAACTCTCCATTCACCCCAAGCCTTAATCACTGACACATGTACTCCTCTGAACTTAACGAAGGCCAGGATTTATTGCTTTCAGAGAATGAAAAGCTCTGTTTTTTTTTTTTTTTTTTTTAAACTTAAAAGGTCATTCCTGTGAGCTTTTATTTTCATGAGAATTCCTTATAACCTGCCTGCTAAAGGTCCCACCCTACTCTACTCAGAGGTTCTAGGTGGGCAGGTGAGGCCTGGGGCATGGCCGGCAGGGGTGGGCACGGCCTTTGGCAGGCACTTGCCAGGAGAAGCTGGCCACGCAACACGCACCATCTGCTCCCAGCTGAGCTGACCCTTGCCAGCCTTGAACAGGGAACTCTTGGGGTTCCTGGGAACCGTGGACCAGCGCCCTCCTGAGGGAAGGGCGCAGCAGCCTGGCATAGCCCAGTTTTAACTTCTGCATCCCCTGGAGCTTGAGTGGGCACTGGGGTGACCGACTGTCATGGTTTGCTGGGGACTGAGGGGTTTCCCTAGGCTCTCAGTGCTGAAATCAGGTCAGTCTCAGGCAAACTGGAACTGTGGGTCACTCCCAGGGCATCTGTAAGAAAGGAGGCCTCCCCTGCCCTATCTACCCACTGCTTCCCCACAGCCGGCCACATGCCCCGCCATCACTCCTCAGGCCTGCAAGGCTTGCCCTGCCTTGGGGCCTCTGCACCAGCTTCCCTCTGCCCGGGGCTCTCCTCTGCCCATCCCTGCATGGCTGAATGCCTGCCGCCTCCTTGGGATGCCTTCCGTGACCACCAGCCTCAGTTTTCAAGTGTCTCCTCATGCATTCATTGTCACATTTTCCTGTTTTAGCTTCTTCCAGGCACTTATTTCTATGAAAATTGCATAGCTTATTCTATGTGCTTTTCGGAGTTTATGGTTTCTCTCTTCTTGCTGGAACATCAGCTCCCTGAGTGCAGGGCTCCTGTACGCTGGCTCATGGCTGCATCTCCTGAGTAGGGCCATTAATGGGGACCCAAGGTGCTGGGTCCCCAGGCCGGAACAATGGTCGGCCTCGCTGGCACAGAGCCACCTGCATCGGGAAGAAGTGGGCACTGATGAGGCCCCCGTGGCCCCGGGCAGTGTGTACCCAGGTTATGCACAGGCAGACACAGCCCTGCGTCCCCTCACATCATCTCAGAACAGGTCCCACGTGGCCCCCATGCCTGGCCCCTCAGCTGCCCAGCTCTGCAGGATGCTGAGGTCTGAGGAAGCCGCACCAGCTGTGTAGCTTGCAGACCACAGCTTCAGAGGAGCCCGAGGCTGAGAGGAAACATTGGGGGCCTGAGGAGCTGCTCCCAGATCCTGGCCCATGAGGCTACAAGGCCCGCCCAGTTCCCACGCATCCTTGACTCGCACCCCAGGGGCCTTGGGGCGATTCACGACTTGTTTTTGACCCCCAGGGCCAGGGCTGAGGTCCGGCTTCCGCTAAAAGTTTCAGCTGTTAGGCCGGGTCTGATGTGCCTGGCCCTTGTCAGCAGAGGGGGCTCCTCGGTGTCTCACACCCTCCTTTCCCCGCTGTGGGGGCCTTCCGTGGGCCTGGAGGCCACGTGGGCCCAGCGCGCTGGACCCTGCCTCCCGCACACTCCAGGGGTGGGGTGTGGGCAGGCCGTGCTCTCGGCCGTCGGCAGCGCTTTGTCCTCGCCCTGAGAGGGCGGCCACGGCGTGTCCAGCTGTGTTTAGGGCAGCAGGGTTTTAAAACAGCTTTATTAGGATATGACTCACATACCATACAGCTCATCCCGTGGTCTCTGGAAGATTACATTGTCTTTGTAAATTTCTAAACTGTTCTGTAAAAGCTGAGGTAGAATACATAGCATAAAAGCTCCCATCGTAACCATTCCGAAGTGGACAGTTGAGCGGCGTCAAGCACAGTCGCATGGCTGTGCAGCCACCGGTGCCATCCCTCTCCAGAGCCTTTCTCATCTTGCAAAACTGAAATTCTTTACCCACTAAACTCTGCCTCCTTATCCTCATTCTCTACCCACTAAACTCTGCCTCCTTATCCTCTCTCCCCACGGCTGCTGGCGACCACATCCTATCTTCTGCCTCTGTGACTCGGATGACTCTGGGTACCTCACACAAGCGGAGCTCAGCACTATTTGTCCTGTGACCGTCTTACTTCCCTGAGCATGGTGTCCTCAAGGTCCATCGTGTTATAACCGGGGATGACGAGGTCGCCTCCCTTTTTAAAAGGCTGAATCATACTCTGTTGCATCGATAGACTATATTTTGTTATTACATAATTTTAAAAAAATGGTGGTTATATATATATACACACACACACACAGACACACACACACACACATATATATATATAACGTAAAATTTGTCATTTTAACCATTTTTTAGTGCACAGTCCAGTGGCGTTAAGAACATACACAGGCCGGGCGCAGTGGCTCATGCCTGTAATCCCAGCACTTTGGGAGGCCGAGGCGGGTGGATCACCTGAGGTCAGGAGTTCAAGACCAGCCTGGCCAACATGGTGAAACCCTGTCTCTAAAAAAAATAGGAAAATTAGCCAGGTGTGGTGCACGTGCCTGTAATCCCAGCTACTCAGAAAGCTGAGGCAGGAGAATCGCTTGAACTCAGGAGACTGAGGTTTCAGTGAGCTGAGACTGCACCATTGCACTCCAGCCTGCTGGGCAACAGAGTGAGACTCCATCTCAAAAACAACAAAAATAAAATACAATAAAATAAAATAAAAATAAGAACATGCACAACAAGTAAAAGTGCAGCAATCACAAGTGCCTACTTCCAGAAGTTTCTCATTGCCCCAAACAGAAACTGTTATTAATGTATCTATTAAGCAATAACTCCCCACCCCCCGTCCCTGGTAGCATCTCATCTGTCTCCTGTCCACGCATCTGCCCACGTCCACGCATCTGCCCACGTCCACACACTTGCCCACGTCCACGCATCTGCCTAGGTCCACGCATCTGCCCATGTCCACACATCTGCCTAGGTCCATGCATGGGTCCAGGTCCATGCATCTGCCCACGTCCACGCATCTGCCTGGGTCCACGCATGGGCCCAGGTCCACACATCTGCCCACGTCCACACATCTGCCCACGTCCACACATCTGCCCACGTCCACGCACCTGCCCACGTCCACGCACCTGCCCATGTCCACGCACCTGCCCATGTCCACACACCTGCCCACGTCCACGCATCTGCCTAGCTCCACGCATGGGCCCAGATCCATGCATCTGCCCACGCCCACGTATCTGCCTACGTCCATGCATCTGCCTACATTCACGTATCTGCCTACTCTAGACATCCTGATATTGCACAGAGGTGGGATCCTGTAGTAACTGTTCTTTCCAACCAGTTTATTTCTCTAAGCACAACGCCTCCAGGGTTCTCTGTGCTGTGGCATGTGTCCACACCTCATTCCTTTTCATGGCTGAGTAGTATTCCATTGTATGGGTAGGCTACATTTGGCTCATCCATTCCTCTGGTGGTGGACACTTGCTCTCTCTCTACCTTTTGCTAATGTTGCCAGAACACTGGTAGACCAGTCTCTGAGCTCTGCTTTCAGCTCCTTGGGATATATACCTCGCTAGGCCACATGGTAACCCTATGTTTAGCAGGGCAGCACTTTTTATTTCTAGAAGAAAGGAGGCTCTTCATGTGCCTGGGCTCTCTCTTCATCCCTGGTGCCCCTTGGAAGGAGCTGACCCTCCTTCCCTCTGTCTCTGTTTCTGGGATCAGGGACCCCATCTAGCAGGGCCATTCCTTCAGAGCTGCTATGGAAGGGCATAAAGCTCAAAATACCATTTTCTTTTCTTTTTTAGACAGAGTCTCACTCTGTCACCCAGGCTGGAGTGCAGTGGCACGATCTTGGCTCACTGCAGCCTCTACCTCTTAGGTTCAAGTGATTCTTCTGCCTCAGCCTCCCAAGTAGCTGGGATTACAGGTGTGCACCACCACGCCTGACTATTTTTTAATTTTTAATTTTTTTTTTGAGACGGAGTCTCACTCTGTTGCCCAGGTTGGAGTGCAGTGGCACTATCTCGGCTCACTGCAACCTCCACCTCCTGGGTTCAAGCAATTCTCCTGCCTCAGCCTCCCGAGTAGCTGGGACTACAGGCGCCCGCCAGCATGCCCAGTTAATTTTTGTATTTTTAGTAGAGATGGGATTTCACTGTGTTGGCCAGGCTGTTCTTGAACTTCTGACCTCATGATCCGCCCGCCTCAGCCTCCCAAAGTGCTGGGATTACAAGCATGAGCCACTGCGACTGACCCATGCCTATTTTTTTGTATTTTAGTAGAGACGGGGTTTTGCCATGTTGGCCAGGCTAGTCTTGAACTCCTGGCCTCAAGAGATCCACCTGCCTTGGTCTCCCAAAGTGCTGGTGGTGTGAGCTACTGCATGTGGCCTCAAAAGATCATGTTCATCTGTTCCCTTGTGAACAAGAGAGTCCGAATCCCTACTGTCACAAAGGCCATTTCCCAAAGGGGAAAGACCTGGATTTGTGTGGTGCTTCTGTGAGTGCCGCCTGGAACAAGCCGGCTCCTGCCTCGGGGCTGCCCAGCTGAGGTCCTGATCCCTCTCCAGGTCGTGTGAGGATGAGCTAAGATAACCTCAGACATTCAACTTCTCACACCTCAGGTTCTTCTGCCTCAAAATGGGCATTTGTACCCAATCCCAGGGCCTGTCACTCATGTGGTCATTCCAGGGACACCCACGGGAGGCCCTGCAGGCACTAGGGACTGGGAGTTGGGTCAGCCCTGTCCCCGGGTTCCATGGGCAGCACCACTCCCCACACAGGCACTCACCACACCGCAGCATGGGGAGGCAGGCTGGGGACAGGCAAATAGCTTGGTGGGCTGTGCCCCCAGTGGGTTCACCTGAGGACATGCTGTCCCCGGCAGCTCAGGGGTGCTCATGCCCTTTCAGAGCCACTCTCCACCTGCAGGGCCCTTCCTGGTGCCTGGAAACTTGCCTCTTCCGGAGGGAGGCTAAGCAGGATGGGGTGGAGGATGTGGGGTGGCATGTGGCGCTGTAGGCATAGGGGGGCCCAAGTGGGCAGGGGCCTGGATCTGGGGCAGTAGAAGGGGCTCCTGAGCCTGGGGATGAGGGCAGCCCAGCTGTGTGTGGTCATCAGACCCAAATGGCCCCCACCAGGCTCTGTGGTCCTGGAGAGCAGGGCCCTTGCTGGCCTGTCTCTGGGGCTTGGCAAACGGTGGATGCACAGGGAATATCCATTGCCCTTCCCAGACCGATTTCATTGCCCACAAACGGTCCTGTGGTAACTAATCTCCCTGCTCCGATCCCCAGTCCCCAAGGTCCCTACTCTGTGGGGACCCTGGGGACTGCGTGGGGCTACTTCCCATCCATTCAGAGGCTACAGCGTGGTCAGAGGATTCTTGGTTTCCCCAGACATAAGCAGTCCCTTTCGTTTCCTCCCTAGGTCCTGTGCTGCTTTGAGTGGGGTTGGGCTAACTGCAGAGGGTCCTTCCCGGGGAGAGGCAGAGGGGGATCTGCTGGGAAGCTGGGAGCCCACTGCTGGGAGCGGTGGCCCCATCCTGCAGGTCCCAGGTCCTGCATCCAGTGCAAGCCCCGGCTTCTGCACTAGGGAGATGCCACCGTCACCTTGGCTGCCTCTAGAGCTCCTTGGAAGACCTTTCCTCCTGGAGCAGGGCACTGGAACGCTGCAGGAAGCAGGGAGGGCGGCTCCCACGTGTGCACCTACCATAAGCCATGCGCCACGCTGGGCTGTCCAGATGTCTGCTCATCTAGTCCATGCAGCCCCGCCAGGAGGGAGCATCAACCCTCCTTTGCAGATGAAGCAAAAGAGGCTCACAGAGAAGTGGTATGTCCCAAGTCACACAGCTGGCACAGCTGGTGTGTGGCAGAGCTGGGATGAAAACCCGGCTGTGTTCAATTCCAAAGCACTTTCTGTTTAAAGAAAAAGACACGTGACGGCCTGGGGTCTCTCCATCTATTCAGATGCCACTGTCCAGTCAGAGATCCCAGGGTGGCCCCGGACACAAGCAGCTCCTTTTCCTCTCGAGGTCCTGTGCTGTGGGGGGTGTGGGTGGGCTGAAGCCCTTTGGGGGCAGGAGGGCTGGGGTTACTCTGGAAGGTGCAGGGGGTGCTTGGCCCCACCCCCAGTTTCAGATTCAGTGGGGCTGGAGAATTTGCATTTTCAACAAGTTCCCACGCTATGCCGCTGCTGGTCTGGTAAACACACTCTGAAAACCAGTTGGCTTCCTTTTCTCTGTCTTTAAATATTGCTTTGTCTTTTACAAAAATATTGCAAGCCTCATGTACTTTTCACCGTGCCATGTTGTCTTTTAGGCGCTCAGGATGGCTGGAGTCAAGTTGTGAGTTTGCAAAACCCAGGAAGACCCATTCTGGGTTTATCAACTGCTGGCAATGACTTCTACCGAGATGACCACGGCTGCTACTGTGTGGGGGGCACTTCCGGAGCAGTGCCCGGTGCTGTGCTGAGCACTGTCACGCAAATCGCTCTGTTGCTTTTCACAGCCACCTCCCAGGCAGAAGCCACCACCTTTTCACTCTACCAGGGAGGGCGAGTCACTGGCCCGAGGCCCCCCCCCCCCCCACACACACACACACACGCCGCAAGGCTGGGGTTCAGCCCCGGGTGGTCTGTGCCACAAGCGTGCACCCAGCCTCAGGATTTGATGAGCTGGGACAGAAGTGACTCACCAGTTCTAATGGAAATGGGTCGAATGGCCAGAATCAAGGTCCTCTCCGCACCCGCTAATCTCTCTGACTGAGTTCCCAGGCTCCGTGAGCAGCACGGCCACCTACCCCCGAGCTCAGCAGGGGTTGTGGGTGGCCCCATCACATCCATGGTTCCCGCCCACCCCTCCAGATCCGAGTGGCAGCAAAGCTGAGGTTCTACATCACTGTCTGCATGCTGGCCCTGCAGGGCATTTTAGGCATAGTGACCACGGACCTCACAAGCACCTCGCGAAGCAGGTACTGGCACTACTCCCAGCTTTACAGATGTGCACTGCGGCACCCAGAGACTCAGTGACCAGCTCAAGGTCATGCAGTCAGGAAGAGAAAGAACCAGACGCTGACCTTCTGTCCCCTCCAGGTCCAATACCAGAGTCTCCCCAGGCTCCAGGCCCCAGGGTCGCCGCCTCCCCACTGCCTGCCCCATTTCCTCTCTTGCCTCCTTCCTCTCATTCCCTACCCGTCAGTCAGGGCCATCCTTCCAGACCAGAGATCGGATCATGCCACTCCCCTTTAAAGGCATCCACAGGTTCCCCGCTGTCCTTGGGACAGCGCTACCTGGCCAAGGCCCTTCCTGGCCAGCCCGGGCTTCCCTCTCCAGCCCACTCCACCCAGCTCCACTTGTCCTCCATGAGTTACTCCTGGCCCACCTTTAGCCAGACGTCTGGCCTGGACATGCCACACCCCCTCAGCCGTGCTACTTAAGTCTCCAACATCCTTTCTCCCCACCCCCTTTTTTTTTTTTTTTTTGGCCAGGAAAACTCCTACTCATCCTACATTGACCCAGCTAGGACATGGACTTACGTCTCAGCCTTCCCAGGTGCTTACTCTTGGGCCAGGGCATCTACTTGCTACAGAGCTTAGCATACTGGGATGGAGCCGTCTGCCCGTTGGTCCCATTGCCAGACCATGAGCTCCCCCAAAGCAGGGCCCATGTTGGCTCAGTCTAGGTCCTCTGAGTGGCCCAAGCCCAGGCAGAATCCCGCTAAACAGGACCAAGGTGGACATTCACCAATGACCATGCAAACAGGCTCTCGATTCCAGGGTGTCCACAGCAGCTTGTGCCTGGTCTGATGCTTGTTGTGCCCTGGGAATGGAGACCATGTGGCCTGTTTTTCCTTTTTAACTGTTGTGCCTGCACTTGTGCCTGCCCGGTCTGTCTACCGGGGTGGGAAAAGGCAGTTTATGAACCAAGGGTGAGCTGCCGTGGTCCTTCTAGCCAGGGCTGTTGGAAACCACTTGAGTGAATCGAGCCCTAGTAACTGCTCTTAACCACTCCCCGGGGAGCGCCCGAGACCCCAGATAATAAGCTGCATGTGTGTGGGAGACAGGCCCCCTTTTTTCCCAAGGATTTATGAGCGGGGGAGTATTCTCACTGACCTCCGTTTCACGAAAGGCCTCTTTCTGGAACACTCCATCAACAGGGAAGCACATATGCTCGCCGCAAGCCTGCCTGACGGCCCCATGCCCAGCATGTGTTTCGTGTCTCCTACGCGTTTGAGCACTGGCTCTGGGGAATGCGTGTATTTCGGAACGTCCCTAAACACAGCTCTGAGTGAAGCACTTATAATTTACCCTCCCTGAAAGCCGTCGCTGCTCTTTCCAAACATACTTGGAAGTGGATTCAAAGTTTATTTAGAAAGAACATTAAAAAAAAAAAAAAAAAAAAAAAAAGACGGAATGAGAGTGCTTGTGGGTTCTTACTCCCAGTCCCGGCTCACTGGGACCTTGGGAATAATTCCTTCGGCTCACAGACACGACACCCTGAGAAAAGACCGTGAACACGTGAGCCCTGGCCGTCTGTCCACGCAGGCCTCTCTCCAGTTCGTCCTCTCTCTATTTATTCACCTGTTATTCTATCTGCTTCTCCCTCCCTCAGACCTTCTTTTTCTTTTCCCTCATGTTCCCCCACCTCATCATTCATCCATTTCTCCAGCCCTAGAAAAATGACTCAATTCTTTTTATTTATTTATTGTTTTTGAGACAGGGTCTCGCTCTGTCGCCCAGGCTAGAGTACAGTGGCATGATCTTGGCTCACTGCAATCTCCACCTCCCTGGTTCAAGTGATTCTCCTGCCTCAGCTTCCTGGGTAGCTGGGACTACAGGCACCTGCCACCACGCCTGGCTAATTTTTGTATTTTTAGTAGAGACGGGGTTTCACCATGTTGGTCAGGCTGGTCTCGAACTCCTGACTTCATGATCCGCCCACCTTGGCCTCCCAAAGTGCTGAGATTACAGGCGTGAGCCACCGCACTCCGCCAAAAATGACCCAATTCTTATTCGGGGGTGAATGAATGACTTTATTCATCTAGACAATCAAGTACCCATTTGCATATTGGTTCATCCATTCATCCATCCATGAAATTAGCAATCTTTGTTCATTCGTCTTTCTGACCATCCATCCAGGAAAGATGTAGTAATGACACACTCTGTGCAAGGCACTGGGGTACTAGAGTGAGTGCATCCCAGTCCCTGCCCTTGAGTAGCTCACAATAATCTGGGAGATAAGATGCAAACAGTCCATTACAGCACAGTGTGGGAGACGCTATTAGAGACATGTGCAGGTGCCGTGGGTGTTGGGAAAGGGGCACTGATGCCTGGGAACAATTCTGGGTACAGAAGGGGCTACGGAAAACACCTGTGGAAAACCTGCCCACCTCTCTCTGTCTCCCAGAACCGTGAGGGAGCCAACTGGGGCAGAGCAAACTTCACGGCCACTCCAGGGCCTTGGAGACCTTCTCTGCCAGGAACGGTCTTCTGGACTGGGCTGGTTCAGACTCGCCACTCCCTTAGTGAATCCTAGAGCAGTCCTGTGGGGCCTGTGTTACCAGGTCCACTCTGCAGTGGAGGAGACTGGGGCTCAGGCGATTGGAGGGGTGAGGCGCAGCAGAGCCCACGTGCTGGACTCCAAACACTGGCAGACAGTGCGTGTGGCCCTCTGCAGCCTCTGTCCATGGAGTGACCCTCAAGACAGCACCAACCACTGGGCTACCTGCTCCCCTCTGAAGGCCTCCTGGGTGTTCAGGACCTAGGCCCAACTATTTGGGGTCAGGACTCTCCCTGCACCCCACACAGCTCAGAGCTACCTGAACACTCCTGACAGACAAGCCGCTCTCCCTGTGTGAGAAGCTGACTGCTCAAAGGACCCCAGCAAGCCCTGCTGTGTCTCAGCACCTCCCTTTTCCCAGCCGAGGGCTGAAGGACTGAGAACCAGGACTTTGCCTGCAGAGCAGGGACTGTGTGTGCCCAATTCCAGGCTCTGGCTAGGCCCTGGGCTCTGGATCCTATGGAGAGTGGCATGGTCCAACCAAGAACGGTGGGAGCTGGCAGACCCAGCCTGCCCTGGGATGGCAGGGTGGCCCCTCTGCCCTTTGGCCAAGGGTTCCTCCTCTGCCACAGCAAATGTCTGGGGCCATCGTTCCTGCCATCCACTCCCATATGTCCCCACTGAATTACCTGTTCATCATCCCCCCAGTCCTTGTCACACGCCCCACTGCGTTTCACCATCTGCTGCAGCCTCCTCTGGGCCTCCCTTCCCCCAGGCTCTGCTCTTTCCATCTAACCTCTCCCTGATCCTCATCCAAGGGTTCTTTCTAACACTGGTCAGGCCACTCTCCAAAGGAACAAAGTCCACTGCCACCTTCTCAGCACAGAGCAGCATGGTAAAGAGAGAACTCTTTACCATGGTACAAATCCTGACTCTCCCACAGGCTATTCCCATGAACTTGGGTAACTCAACAGCTCTGGGCCTTAGTTTTCCCATCTGTGAAATGGGTATATTCATGGCTTTCTTATGGAGCAGCTGTTAGCATTATGGCTGAATATAAAGTAAGGCTTTCCCTCGAAACTATGCCTCAGAAAGGAAGGAGTCATTTTGGGTTCAAGTCTTTACAGAAGTCTTTCGTTTTAGGGGGTGCATGCTCAACTAATTACTCGAAAAAAAAGACGACAATGTACTGTTTGGTGCCGACACACAACCCAGAGCAACTCCAATCAACGTGAGTTGTAGATGGTTATAGAGGTAACGCAAGGGGTCTATCAGAAAAATAAGAGGAGCCTGGTAGTTAAGGGTGGGAGACTGCATGGACAGATTTATTTTTACTACGTAGGTAGTAAAGGGCAGAGAGGTCAGGAAAGGAAACACCAGCAACAATAAGAATGCTGAGAAGTAGACAATGAGGGCTACCTGCTGATGCAGAAATGGGACAGCCAAAATTTTAACCCAGCAATGGAGAATACTGAAGAGAATCGTGGTATGCAATGAGGAGTGTCCCAAAGCTCGTGAGTCGCCAAGAGAATCGCGGTACGCAATGAGGAACGTCCCAAAGCTCGTGAGTCGCCAAGAGAATTGCGGTACGCAATGACGAATGTCCCAAAGCTCACAAATCGCCAAGAGAATTGCGGTACGCAATGAGGAACGTCCCAAAGTTTGCGAATACTCAAGAGAATTGAGGTACGCAATGAGGAGTGTGGAGAATACTGAAGAGAATCATGGTATGCATTGAGGAGTGTCCCAAAGCTCGCGAGTCGCCAGCACTGGTTACCTGATGAGCTGGAATCTCGACCAAGCATCTCCAACCATGGCCCATGAACTAAATCTGACCCACCGCCTATTTTTGTCCATCAAGTTTTATCAGGACACAGCCATGCCCATTCATTTATGTGTGTCTATGCCCATTGTTGCTCTGTAATGGCAAGTTGAGTAGTTGTGAGGAAAATTCTATGGCATGCAGAAGCTTAACTATTTACTATGTGGACTCAATCTGGACAGCTGCCCTTCTGCAAGCTGGGCAGAAGCTTGTGTGAGGGTTTATTCGATGGAGAGGGGAAGACAGAGTCTGTAGTTTGCAGGACGCCAGGCAGAGCCGAGGAGGGGTACCATTAAGTGAAAGTACACATGGAATATGGAGGCCCCCGCATCTCTCTTTCCTCAGCGTAGCTCGCAGGATGTGGGCAGTCAGACCTTTGCTTCCAGGTGGGAGATGAGCAGGCTCTTCTTGGGGACTCTGTGAGGCCAAGAGAAAAGCCCCTGTCAGACCACACTCCTGGGTACCCACCACAGTCAAGGAGCCCCACCCAAGTGCCTGGAGCTGCCTGCTGGCTTTCTAGGCTTCCACTCCGAAAAACGAGCCAAACTTGCCAGACATACGAGGAAGCCTCTAATGTGAGACACAGAGGGTGAAACACACGGGGAAACATCACCTGGAGCAGACAAAGCCTTTCTGAAAAGAGAAAACCTAAAAAAAAAGTAATTAACATGCTCAGAGATAATGATGGATATTATATTCGTAAAATAAGACAAGGATCCTATTAAAAAGGAATATTCAGAAACATTTGCACAAAATTCCTTACAAATCAAACACATGATAGGAAAGATTATAATTTAATTACCAATAGATGATGAGGCCAGGTATGGTGGCTCACGCCTGTAATCCCAGCACTTTGGGAGGGCAAGGCAGGTGGTCAGGTGTTTGAGACGAGTCTGACCAACACCGTGAAACCCCATCTCTACTAAAAATATAAAAACCAGCTGGGCGTGGTGGCACATGCCTGTAGTCCCAGCTGCTAGGGAGGCCGAAGCAGGAGAATCTCTTGAACATGGGAGGCAGAGGTTGCAGTGAGCTGAGATGGTGCCACTGTACTTCAGCCTGGGTGACAGAGTGAGGCTCCATCTCAAAATAAAAAAAAAAAAGAAAAAAGAAAAGAAATAGATGATGAGAGAAAGGTTGGGGAAGCCTCCAAGCAAGTAGAACAAGACATACAGATGCAGACGATAGGAATGAAGAGTTAAGAAAATCCGTCCAGAGAATCAGGATCATTCCAGGGACTGTGCCCTTTCCCCACAAAATAGCAGCTTCAGAAAGAGAGAACAGAGAAATCTGGAGGGGAAATCATTAAAGAAATAATTCAAGAAATTTGATCTTCTGAGAGTCCAGCTAGAGCAGCGAAAGAAAACAAACTCTGAAAAAATACTTCATCTTAAAATTTCAGAACACTAGCGTTTAAGAGAAGATCCAAAAACTTCCACAGAGAAAGCAGCAGATTTCATGTAAAGGACTGAAAGAAAAGGAAGGCTTTGGACTTCTATTTGGTAATATCTAGAACTGGAAAATCAAGAAGTTGCAGGATATTCACTGCTATTGGGAGGAAGGTGATAGTTATTAACTGATCCCCCCTCTGCTATTCATCAGGTGCTGTGCCAGGGACCGGGGATACCATGGGATACGGTGTAATGAGCCCCTCACCATCACTGCAGACTAGCAGGGAGAAAGGCCTCGACCCAGTGATGTACTGAGTTACAAACTGCCAGGTGCTATGAAGGAAAGGTTTGGCGACCTATTCCACTACGTGGTACATGAACACGACCTGGTCTGAGGGTCAGGGTTTCCCTGAGAAACTTATGCTTGACATGAGGAGGCCAGATACATGACCGGAGCTGGCTGTGAGAAGAGATGCAAAGGTGTTCTGGGCAGGAGGAACAGCAGGTGCAAAGGTGCACACCACCTTAGGGGTATTAGAACAGATAGCTGGGCCTCACTCCCAGAGTTTTTGAGGCTTCCTGAGGCTTAAGAATTTGCAGCTCTAACAATTCCCAGGTGATGTTGGTGCTGCCGGCTGCAGAACCACAGCTTGAGAAACACTGGCCTCAACGTCTGCAAAGTCCAAACCTAACAAATTTGTATTTTATCCGTCAGGCCAGAGCTCCTCAAACAGGAGAGTCATTTGGGAGCTTGTTAAGCAAGCAATGAACAGGCCACCCCCAGAGATGCTGATGCTTCGGGCTGGGCGGAACCTGACAATGTGTCTGGACTGGGAGGGCGCTGGAGGGCTGGGAGTAGGGGCACTGGGCAGGCATCTTGGTAATGCAGGAGGGAGATGGTGGGGGCCTCACCAATCGAGGCAAGGGCCTAGTGGTGGGAAAGGCAGGATGGATTTGAGAAGCAACTGAACAGGTCTGAAGATGGCTTGAGGGCACTGACAACTGAAGGGTGTGTAGGAACACAGCCACCCCCTGGAGACTCTAGCCTTGGAGGTCCTGGACCAGACCTCAGGGTCCCCAGCCAACGAGCACTGTCAGCTCTGGCAGCTCATAGCCCCTTTGTCAGGCAGAAAGGCCCCCTCCAGGTGGCCAATTTCAGGTTTCAAGTGTCAGCTAGATTTTCTGCTCACTGTCCCCCATAACCTGCTAGAAAGTTCACCGCCAAATTGATTTCCAAATTTCGTGAAACAAATGTATTCCCAGGTGAAAACTACTGTATCCGATTTCTTCTGCAGATGACCCAGCCAACGTGGAAATCTGCTTTGTCTGACTTTTGAACTCACCAGAGTCAACTTCCATTGCTCAGACAACTAGACGGCGCCCCAGTTCCCACTGCGACCCAGCCAGATGAAGAGAGTGGGGCCCTGAGTCCGTCAGCCAGCCCTAGACTCTCCACAAGCCAGGCCCCAGGCTCCGCCTGCCAGCCAGGAGGCAGACAGTCCACAGACCCCAAAAAGCACCCATGCCTACCCACCCCTACCAGGAATGGCAGCTGTTTCTCTGCCAGAAGTAGGGCCAGGAGAAGCCCAAAAAGGCCCCGCACCCACCAGGCCCTTGTGGACCCTCAGTCATACCTGTCCCCTCGAGATTCTCTCTGGGCCATTGCAGTCCACCTACATTTGGATGCAGGATGAAAGGCTCACACGTGGCCGGGCGCAGTGGCTCACTCCTGTAATCCCAGCACATTAGGAGGCCAAGGCAGGCGGATCATGAAGTCAGGAGTTCGAGACCAGCCTGGCTAACATGGAGAACTCTCATCTCTACTAAAAATACAAAAATTAGCTGGGCGTGCTGGCGGGAGCCTGTAGTCCCAGCTACTAGGGAGGCCGAGGCAGGACTACTTGAACCTGGGAGGCGGAGGTTGCAGTGAGCCGAGACTGCGCCATTGCACTCCAGCCTGAGTGACAGAGCAAGATTCTGTCTCAAAAAAAAAGACTCACATGGAAGCTACCAGCGGCCTGCTTGCTGGTGCCCTCATCCCCTGTGACTATGGAGCCATCAGTGGAAAGATCCAGGAGGCGAAGGCCTGGGTAGCGTCCCCTGGCTGGAAGGTCCCAGGAAGGAGTGTATTCAGGGTGGAGAGGTGCTCCCTGCAGGCCTCTGCCCTGAAAAGTCTGGGCCCCTGGGCCCCTGGGACTGCTGCCTTCCCTGCCGGAGAAGGGCCTAGGGTCTCCTGCCCATTTAAGAAGGCTCAGCTCACACACACGCTGCATCCTGTCGGCTTTGGCTCTTTTAGCTTATTTGGTGCTCAGTCCTCACAGCAACCCTGTGTGGTGTTACTCCCTCCTGACTGGTTCAAGCCATCTGAAGCCGTCCTCTGCACACAGGTAAAGATCCAGCCATGGTTGGGTGCGGTGGCCCATGCCTGTAATCCCAGTAGTTTACAGGCCGAGGCGGGAGGCTGACTTGAGGCCAGGAGCTCAAGACCAACTTGGGCAACATGGTGACACCTGATCTCTACAAAAAATACCATATATATATGGTATTTATATATACCCCCTCCCACACACACACAGGTAGTGTGCACCTGTAGTCTCAGCTACTTTGGAGGCTGAGGCAGAAGGAGAGCTGGAGCCGAGGAGTTTGAGGTTGCAGTGAGGCAAGATTGCACCACTGCCCTCCAGCCTGGGTGACAGAGTGAGACCCTGTCTCAAGAAAAAAAAAAAAAAAAAGATCCAGCCACCTCACCTTGGCCTGCCTGACCCTGTCTGGTCTGTCCCTTGACTACATCTCTGGTCTCATTTCAGGTCTCCCTATCCGGTGAACCACTAGGACCTCCTCTCTGCTTTTTCATCCCAGCGCCACAATCCTCCTTCGGATGTGCCTGGGAAGCCCTGCTCACCCCCCAGCCTGGCTACTTCTTGTCACGCAGGTCTCAGCTCAATGTCACTTCATCAGAGAGGCCCTCTCCGGCAGTCCTACCAGACAAGCCCCGCCTTCACTCGGTCACATCCTGTCCTGGCTCACTGCACGTTTCCATCCTGCTAGAACGCAGACTTCTTAGCGGGATAAACCTCATCTCTCTTATCTCCTAGTGCCTGGCATATAGTAGGAGCTTCATAAGTATCGGTCGAATAAATGAAGTGAGAACACGAATGCCCAGTAGAAAAGGAGTGACTGGCCCCAAGTTGCAAGCTGGCAGAGGCACTGCCTCCGCTGTCATGCTGTGCTCCCTACTGGGGTACTGGCTTGGGAGGCTGGGGGGAGGCTCTGTATCAAAGGAACCTCCTGGAAGGCAGAAATGACCCTTCTGGGTGTATCTGGCAGAGGCAGTTGCAGCACCTGCAAATCAGAGAGGAAAGTGAGGTCACGGAGAGTGGAGGCTTTGAGGCCAAACACACCTGGGTGGATCCCAGCTCTCCAGTCACCTGCTGCATGGCCCTGGGCAAGCCACCTACACTCCCTGAGGCTCAGTTTCCCCATCTGTAAACTGGTCATAACATGGCACTTGCCTTCTGGATTGTTGTGAGGCTCATACAATACCCTGCCTGTAGCAAGCACCTGGCCAGGTGCCTCAGAGCCCTGCAAATGGTCCCCGAGGAATCTGCGGCCCTCGGGGCAGGGTGCGGAGCAGGGCGAGGCTCTGGACAGAGGCAGCCACCGACAAGAAGTTGGGGCAGGAGCAGACACCACAGAGCATCTGAGTTTGGACACGTGTGCCTGGCTTCTGTGTCACAGGCAGGGCTGGGCCATGTGCAGGGTTTTTCATCTTTTAATCCCAGCTGTTATCAGCTGCTGGGAAATAGCTGAGCCCAGTCTCCTAGCTGGCACAGGCTTCCTCTGAATTCCACAAACAGAACAAAGAGTTCCGAAATAGCGACACAGCTGTCCTGACCGGCAGCCTGGGCAGTCAGCCGGCGGGGCCAGGCCAGGAGGAAGGCACGCAAAAGCCAAGCAAAGCCACTTGGCTAGAGGGTGGGCACAGCTGCGGGAGGCTGCTGGAGGCCTGGCTGACCGGCCAGCCAGGACCATCCCAGGCTCTGGGGCTGCTGGGAGACTGGGGGTCACCTTCTCTGAGCGGGGCCTGATACTGTGTACTCAGAGCCTTCTGGAGGTGTGAAGGTCCTGTTCCGGGACTACTCCAGGGTGCAAAGTGAGTGGCGTGGCTAGATCTCCGCTGGTGACACCCCCAGACACCAAAGCTACCTCCCTTTCCAGAGCCTGGAGTGGCCATTTGCAGCTTTTGGTCACCCTCTCCACATGTGGACGCTTTCCACAGCGCAAGCCCCACCTTCCAGCCCTGACTGCACATTTCCCTGCTGCCTTGGCTGCTAGGATGCAGGTGGGATTCACAGTCCACCTCTCCGAGGTGTCCCAGTGAGATTCAGATTCGGCAGAACTGGGTGGGGACAGAGCATGATCCTGAGCCAGCAGCTGGGGGGCAGCTTCCAGATCTGGCAGGAGAGCTTGGGAACCATTCCTGGAAGCGCTGTTCTCTGAGGTCTCTGGACCCCTGAATAACCTCCCACTACCCTTTTTTTCTTTTGGCTTAAACTGGCTGGAGTGGATTCTGCCGTCTACAACTATAAATCCTGACAAACTCCTTAATGACTCCCTGGCAGGGCTTCAAACTCCGCTGCCTACAGAGACACACAGGTTCCAGAGACACAAGAAGCAGACTCGTTTCGCAGAAATCACAAAGCAGCCCACTTGGTCTATATTTGATTTTAACAGACATGTGGTTCCAAGTCGCCTTTATTAGAAAAAAAAGCATGCGGCCGGGCGCGGTGGCTCAAGCCTGTAATCCCAGCACTTTGGGAGGCCGAGGCGGGCGGATCACAAGGTCAGGAGATCGAGACCACAGTGAAACCCCGTCTCTACTAAAAATACAAAAAACTAGCCGGGCGCGGTGGCGGGCGCCTGTAGTCCCAGCTACTCAGGAGGCTGAGGCAGGAGAATGGCGGGAACCCGGGAGGCGGAGCTTGCAGTGAGCCGAGATCGCGCCACTGCACTCCAGCCTGGGCAACAGTGTGAGACTCCGTCTCAAAAAAAAAAAAAAAAAAAAAAAAAAAAAAAAAAAAAAAAAAAAAAAAAGCATGCAAGCCCCATGGTAAATGGTGATTGGCGCTCAATTTCCAGGCCAGAGAGACACTAGGAGTAGGGCAACCGTGGTGCCCTGGATATCTTATCTAGAGGGAGCGGCTCCTAGATAGTTAAAACTGTTTCCAGATTTTTCCATTTTTCAAGAGAAGCCAGACATTGGGATTTTGATGCGAAATATCTCTTATTTTTCATTTTTGACTCATATTTTAAAAACACCATGCAGGCCAAAAAAGCCCCGGACGGCCAGCACCCTCAAGTCTGGGTTCGGCCTGTGGCTGCCTTTGTAGCCATGGCCTGCAGGGTTAAGTTCCAGCTCTTGAAGATGGCACTTAGGGCCCTTGGCACGAATCCAGCGTCCTCCCTCGCCATCCCTGCATGCAGGGACCCACAGTTCTTCTCTCTGTCCCTTATCCAGGCTGCCTCCCCACCCAGCCACGCCCTTTTATGTCCTCACTCCTCTGCCTGGCAACATGCCTGTGCGACCTGGTCCCGGTGATCAGGCCCTTTGTGAAATGCATCCCCGCCTCCTGCACCTGAGGCTTCAGTCTTGAGGCACCCACAGTCCCCTGCACACCCTTCCATCCTAGTGTTCCTCACCCTGGGCGGTGATCATCGGGGCCTCTGTGCCCCCAGCCCAGGGCTGGGAGGACGTCCATCTACAGAACAGCCTGGCCTGTGGGCTGGCCCCCTGAGGAAGTGGGCTGCTCCCAGGGTCTTGAGAGCATCCATCCTGGTAGAACAGTGTGTGGGGGTGAGTTTAGGGAACCCAGCAGAGGGATTCTTCCTGTCTCAGTGATATGGGGTCCCCAAACCTGGACAGGGCCCGTGAGGGTAGCCAAGGGGCAGCTGGACTCACTGTCCAATGCGTGAGCCCCTGGTCAGTCCCCCTTCCCGATCTTGGAAATGCCTGTGCCTTTCTCCTTAGGGGAGCAGCTGGAGAGGTTGTGGCCAAGTTCCTTGTTCTCCACCCCATGCCCTGGGGATGTCCGGGCCCTCAGGCTGTGGGCTAAGGGTACCCCGGGTCTTCTCTGCCCTCCACTGCAGACTTGCCTCCCCCCTGCTCTCTGGAGTGCAGCCATGAAGCATTTCAGCTCCTCAGACTCTAAGCAGCCTTACCGCACATTTATTAAACTCCCACTGTGTGCCTGGCACAGTGCTGGGTGTGTCCACGTCAGCAAGAAGACCCGTGACGATTCTCTGAGATCAGTCTCACGACACACTCAAGGCACGTGCCTGAATCGAGCCCACGGCCCTGAAGTCAATCCTGTCCTTTTGCCGAAAGAAATGATTTCCGTTTGTGGGGCAGGAAGGGAGCCACCAGGAGGCACCGGCCAACCTCTTGGTGCCTCTGGCTCCCCAGATGAAATGAGCTCAAGGGAACAAGTCCACATTAGCATTTCAAAGAGGACCATAACTCGGTGATTACTGCATGCACACGCGAAGGCGTCCTGCTGCGAGCGTTACCTAGCGGCACCCATGGTTTGATTTCCCCAAGTTGTGTGTTCTCTTACACATGGGAAATCTCAAGGGAGAGACACTTCCCAAGAAAATTACCTATGTGGGTCTTGTCACCTACCTGCCATCTGCACTTAAAGACAGCAACATGAAGTCCCACTAGATGACACGTACCAAGCATCTGGTGTAGTCTGGGTATGTTCACATATGTTGACACACGTGTTTCTGCCAAGTCTCAGGAGGTGGGAATATTATTAGTAATTTTACAGGTAAGATGACAGGGCCCAAAGAGGTGGCCTTCTTAGTGTCACACACTTAGTAGGTAATGAGGTGAGAGCCTCAGATCCAGGCAGCTGACCACATAGCCTGTTCCTCCCCCACATCCCAGACTTGGATGGGGCTGAGCATGTTCCAACATTCTGTTCAAGGCATGAAGGGTTTCCTCCAGAGGTGGAGACCACAGGCATCCCTAAGAGCAGCCCGAAGGCTGGGGACCTGGCAAGTGGGAAGTCTCAGAGCGGCTCAGGGCCACAGACTGAACACAGTAACCGGAAGTTGAGGTGGGCCTGCCCTGGTGCACCAACCAAGGGGGTGTGTTCAGAAGCAGTGTTTCCTAATTAAAATGAAAGGTGGGATTTCACAGGAATGCTACATTTTAAACCCTTTAGCCACTCAGATCTTTGAAGGCAAATTATGTGTTCATAATAATTTTGCAGTAGATAACATAATTTACAAATCACAAGTGGGTTCTGGGATTTAAAGTGATGGAAGGGCTTTCTGTTACCTCCTGGTAACCAGCAATTTCAAGAGGCATAACTGAATTTTAATCCAGTCCCATAGGAAGAGCGTTCCCCCTGCGCAGGGAGAAGGAATAAGGAAGACAAAAAGATGTCAGCTGCTTAGATCACATGACTGCCTGCTTATTTCATGAGCTGAATATGCAGTATCTGGGCATGTACCAGATATTCCTTCTTGAAACTGAGCCAGGGCAGGTGGCCTGGTCCATGTGTATCTGGAGACCCTTGTGCTAGAACATGCCAGTCCTTCCAGCCATATAGAGACTGCAGTTCTGGTATCTCCCTATGGAGAGGAGAGATTAAAAAAGAGTTTCCACCTTGCCTGCTTTCAGCATAGACGGACAAATCAAGGAGGAAGATCTACAGCAAGCTCCTAGGTCTAGGAACTACCATTTGGACACTGCGATCATTGGCAAAGTTCTTGCAAAATGCCAGTTTGCTCGCTATATTTGAGCTAGAATTGATCTACCATGTCTTTGCAAAGAATTCCAAAGGATTGGGGAAATGCAAACAGCCCTGCTCTCTGGCCAGCTTTCAGGTGGCTGTGTTCGGTGTCTGTTTCTGAGGTTTATTTTGACTTATCCAAGTGGCAGGTAATGGGGATGAAGAAGCCTTCTTTAGCATGAGTGGAATAAGCCACGTTTGCCCAAGGGAAGCCTAGAGTTTTGGGGCTCTGAGGAGGGTGAAGTCAGAACCTGGCACAGGCTGGCACACACACTAGGTGTTCAATAACATCTAAAAGAATTCGGATGTTTCTCAAAAAGCTAAACACAGAGTTACCATATGACCCAGCAATTCCGCTGCTAGGTATATACTCAAAATAACTGAAAACAAGTATTCAAACAAGTACTTGTACATGAATGTTCCTAGCAGCATTATTCACAGTAGCCGAAAGGTAGAAACAACCCAGATGGCCATCACCCGATGAATGGGTAAACAAAACATGGTATATCCATACAATGGAATATTATTCAGCCATCAAAAGGAATGGAGTACAGATACAAGCTATGACATGGATAAACCCTGAGAGCACTGTGCTAAGTGAATGAAGCCGGGCACAGAAGGCCTCAGATTGTGTGATTCCATTTATATGAAAGGTGCAGAATAGGTCAATCAGAGACAGCACAGACTGGTGGTTGCCACGCAGAGGACAGGGAGAGCCACTGCTTGGTGGGGAGGAGTATCCTTTTGGGTGCTGAAATGTTTTGGAACTAGATACAGGTGATGGTGGTGCGACACTGTGAATGGACTCAACCCCACTGAAACGTTCCATTAAACTGGTTAATTTTGTGCGATGTGAATTTCACTTCAATAATTTAAAAAAAGAATCCAGCTAATAGTTCATCTTCCTTTTGGCAGAACAATCTGCTTCAGCTCGGACTTAATGGTGCTTTTAACAACAAAAATTAAAAGGAGGGAAAACTGGCTCTCCTAAGACGGTAGAAGGAAAAGAAAAAAAAAAAAAAGGCAGAGCTGAAACAAGTGCAGCTTTCGTGCAGCTGGTTTTCCAAGGCCTCTGTTATGCCGAGGCGTGGTTTGCACTTGCGTCGAATAAATACGCTTCTCCCGTAGAGCCAGCGAGCTGCTCAGAGCGGCAGAAACAGGAATCACGCAGATCTGTCCAGTCGGTCCCTGCGCCCTATTGGAATTCGATTTCCCACGCGGGGGAGGCCTGCAGAGGACATCAGGGATGTGCAGCGTGGAAGTAGCACGTGTGGACCGCGACACGTCGCGCCAGGCCGGCCTCGCCCATCTGAGAGGGGTCTGAGTGTGGAGCCATCCGCCCCACGGGCTGCGGGCACTCGCCGGAGCGCAGAGACCCGTGTGCGAGGGCGAGGAGAGCATGCGTGTTCCTGTCCCGGTGATCCCCGGCCAGCCCCGGGAAGGGGCAGAGGTTCCCATGGGAGTTGGCGCGTTTTGTAAACCGACAGATTTCAGCCACCTTTCCGCTCCGGAGGCAGGCCCTAATGGCACAGTCCAGACGTCACCGCTCCTTCGTTTTAAAATCGGTTCCATAAATTGGAGTGAATTCAAACACATGAGACCTTTCAGAAACTGGGCTGACTGCCAGGCTCTCCACACATCCAGGGTGGGTGGAAAGACAGAGAGAGGGAGTGGGGTGCAGGGTTAGGGAGCGCGTCCTTCCAGGGCCAGACTCCCCGCCCTGGTGGTAGGTGGGCTCTGCCGGGCTCGGGGAGGCGCTGTAGAGCGGGTAGGAGGTGGACACTCAGGAGCCGCTGTTCTCCCGCCATCCAGGATGGCAGGCTTCCTCTGTGCCCACAGACTGAGGCTGCTCCACAGACCCCACTGTCTTCTTGGCACAAAAGCATCACTCACTGTCCACCATTAGCGTCTGGTGATGGAAACAGGCTCATGGGGTCATGGAGGAGTCAAAAAAATGATGACAATAATTTTAATCATTATTATATTTTATGACTATATTATACAATCTGTTTATACATTTTTATTATTCTTGTTAAAATTATAATGCCTGACATTTATGCAGCAGTGACCTCATGCCAGGCGCTGTGTTTTGCATGTATCATTTCACCCAGGCTCCCGACAGCTCCGTGAAGGGGCAGCCACTGGTATCCCCACGTTAGAGCAAGCTGAGAAACCGGCGTGCTGTACTTCGGGCCACATATCTTGGGAGTATGGGCAGGGGAACTGACCTAGGCAGTCTGACTCCAGGGTCCACGCTGTTAGCCATGACTTTTTGGTATCAGCACCTGACGGTGCTTCTGAAAGTCCCTTGCGCCCTGCCAGGGACCCAGGCAGAGAGCACAGATGGCACAGTCAGACAGACCCACCTAAGAACCAGGCTGGCCAGAGAGGGACAGTGTCAGTCTCAGGGCCTGATCTCCAGGAAGTCCAGAGGGCACAGTCCAGAGGGCCTAGTGAGATAGCAAAGGCTGGTCAAGCCCCCAGAGCGATGCCCCAGGGACAGCAGGTGCTAATTCCTCTCCCGCAGCCCACAGGACTCGCAGCAAGGACTGCCTTCCCGCAAAGAGCGTGGTGCTGTGGCGCGGGTGCAAGCTGGGGCCCGCTGCCGTCATCCTGGAAGCCCTTTAATGACAGCAGTGCAGCAGGCTGCTCCCCCAAGAACTGGGGCTGCTCCTGGGTCACTGGCCAACACCAGGTAGAGAAGTCGGCTTGTGTTTGGTGGGAACCATGTACTTAAACTCCAGATGATTTGGTTAACGGGGCTCCTGGGGAACAGAGAGCAGCTGAGGATATGCAGATCCAAGGCGTCAGAAGAGAGGGGGACCAAGTGCCCACACAAGGGGGATCCTCTGCCTCTTTTTCCTTCTGGCTTAACAGGAATCTGTCTAAATTACGTTTATACCTGATGAGACTATGACAGCTGAATGAAGGCCAGAGCCGGGCTGAGCCTTGTCTCTATCAACAACACATCTTAGGGCTTGGAAACAGAAGCTCAGGGCTGCGTGAGCCTGTGGGTCATGAATTCACTGCTCCTGCTTTAGGAACATCTTCCCAGCCTCCAGAGAAGTGCTCACACGTCCTCCCCTTGAACACTTCCCCTGACTGGGAGCTCACTACCTCAAAGAGAGGTTCACACTGTCTTTGGATAGCTCTGCCTACTAGAAAGCTCTTCCTCCACTGAGCTAAAACCCATCGCCTAAGGTCCACTCAGCACTCGTCCAGATCCTTGGGACCATACAGAACAAACCCAACCACTCCTCACAAAACCTCCTAAGAGACGGACAGGCAAAGCCACGGCCACAGTTTCCAGAATTATCTCTACAGGGTGTGTGTTCCTCAAGCCTCTGCCATCCTGAAAGCCTTCTCTGGCCCTGCGCCATCCAATACGTTCTGCCCCTCTGCGCTAAGACTCCCGAAATGAGATCCTTAAACCTCAGAGCAGAGCAGAGCAGGAAAAATACCTCCCTTGGTCGAGGCATTGTGCTCCTGTTATTACAGCCTCAGATCCTGCACTGACAAGCAGGCTGCTGAGGCCGTGAGGGGACGGCGTGGGAGTGAGCCCGCCCTTGGCTGTGCGGTATAGAGGCATTCTCACTGATCCCACAGCCAGCTGGCACGTGTGTGCGCGAAAATAAGAGAAAAATGATGTAAGCACCGAGGATCTGTTCCTTTATGCACTGGAGTAGACATGAGTGGGGGGACGTGAATCTGCCGGCCCCTCAGTGGGCCTCAGTTCCCATGGCCTTGTATGGAGTGGGAGCCTCCGGCTGAGTTCTGGAGTTTGGTGATAAGGATGTTCTTGAACTCAAGGGCTCCTGAATGTCAGCTCTCGCTGCTTTTCCCCAGCGCTGGAGCAAACACTGGCTCTGTGGGGCTGGCAGAGAGATGAAGCATTCCTGGGTTTGATGGGTAACCTGAGGGATTTTCAGGAATGATTTGGAACATGTAAAATTTTTGCCTTATGCAAGAATAAAAATCCCACCCAAAATGTGATTCTGTAACAATGACTTATGATTAGGTGGCAGGATGGGTGGGTGGTGGGTGGCTGTTGGGGGATGAAGAGATGAGTAGAGGGATGAGGGGTCGATGAATGAATGGATGGGTTAGGGAGATGAATTCTGGTGTTGCCTGTCCCTAGCTGTTTGACCTGGGGCATCTCACATGTTTAGCCATGGGATGGGCATCATACTCCCTCCTTACAGCGTTCTTATGAGGAATGCACCGATGAAAGTTCCTAAGCAGGGAGCCTGCCGCAGGGATAGGCCTGGCAGAGACAAGGACACCTCTCTGACCAGCAATAAGCCTCACCAAAAAATGTGCTCAGGTAAGAAAAGCAATCTGCCAAGAAGCATGCGTCAGAACAGCTTTGCTGGTGGCTCCGGGGCAGGAGGGGTAGAAATGCAAATAAAAGCTGGTCTCCTTGGCAATTAACGTTCACTTCTGCTTTTATCTTAGAGACTGAGGAGCCCAGCCCCACACCACGACTCCAGCTACACTCTGGTCTTGAAGGATCTGAGGCCCACAGTGTGGGCTGCTCCGTTGGGTCAGAGCTTCTCGAATCCTTGGTGCATGCAAATCGTCTAGGAATCTTGCCAAAATCCAGGGGCTGATGCAGAGGTCGGGAGTGGCCTGAAGTTCTCTGTGCAGAAGCTGATGGTCACAGGGCACACAGGAAATACCCATCAAGGCTCTGCATGTGTTTGGCTGACGGCAGACTAGACACCGGGGCTTCCAGTCCTCGGCCCTCCCAGGGGCAGTGAGGGAGTCTGGTCACCGGGGCTTCCGGTCCTCGGCCCTCCCAGGGGCAGTGAGGGACTGGACACCGGGGCTTCCGGTCCTCGGCCCTCCCAGGGGCAGTGAGGGAGTCTGGACACCGGGGCTTCCGGTCCTCGGCTCTTCCAGGGGCAGTGAGGGAGTCTGGACACCGGGGCTTCCAGTCCTCAGCCCTCCCAGGGGCAGTGAGGGAGTCTGGTCACCGGGGCTTCCGGTCCTCGGCCCTCCCAGGGGCAGTGAGGGAGTCTGGGCACCGGAATGGAGGTGGGCAGGAGCAAGGCCTGGCTTTTCTGAAACGGTGCTCCCACTTTCCATCCAGAAACCCATGCTGTTGTTCTCTTTACATGAAGTGTGAGGCCAGGCAGCATGGCTGATGTGCATGGGCTTGGGGCTCAAGGTCATACCCCGCAGGGGTGGCTGTCCCGCCAGGCAGAGATCAACTGGTTTAGACCGCATACTGACCATACTTGCCAGCTCTATTTCCCCCATTGTGACGATGGAGAAACTGAGTCCCTTGAGCTGAGACAACTGGGCTGACCTTTTCAGGGCCACATGGCTCCTGATGGTGGAGCAGAGCCTGGCTGCGTCCCCCACTCCCTGTCCAGGGCCTGCCCCACTAGCTCTTCTTTTTTAAAAAGTTTAATGAGACAGGTCTCTGTCACTCAGACTGATCACAGTAGTGTGATGAGCTCACTTCAGCCTTGAACTTCCGGGCTCAAGCCATTCTCCCGCCTCAGCTTCTGGACTAGCTGGGACCACAGGTGCGTGCCACCACGCCTGACCCCCATCCGGTCTTTACAAGGAGAATAAGAACCTCGGCTGAGGAACCCGAGATAGGTCGGTCACTTCCTTCAGCCTCCCTGAGCTGAGGCCTCCCATGCAGGGCACACTTCAGTGGCCGCTCTCCCAGACTCCTGCTCCAATCGGGTACCCCAGAGCACAGAAGGAAGGGCCCGGCTAGCCTGGCTCTTCTGACCTGAGCAAAGGGGACCCCAGTGAAGGTTTCGCTTTCAAAATCTACAACTAAACATGACAAGGGTGGGGAGGCAGATGTTTTCCACAGACGGCTCTGCCTTGGGCTTTGCCCTGGGCCCCGGGTGGGTGAGGCTGGAAGAGGGTGGGGAGCCAGCACACGGTCTCAGGTGTGGCCTGCCTACCTGCCCCCAGGCTGCCCCCGATCTGCTGGCGGACCTGGGCCCCTGGTCCCTGACCTGGTCTCCCACTCACCTCTCTCCCTCATCCCCGTTTCAGCCACAGTCGTCTCAGCTGCTCCTGCAGCAGCCGGCAGTCCGCCCACCTCAGGACCTGACCACTGGCGGTTCCTGTTTCTGGAGACTGTCTTCCTCCAAACAGCCACCTGGCGAGCCCCTCACTTCCTTCACATCTTTGCTCACATGCCACCTTCTCATGGAAAACTGCCACCCTCACTCTCGCCCGGCACTCGAGACTGCCCTCACCTGCCTCCCTTTTTTCGTAACACACCGACCTTTGGACCTGTGAAACCCTCATTTACTGCCTGTCTCCCCTAACCACAAGGGAAGCTCCATGGCAGGGGAACCGCTGTTTGCTGTGTTATCATCTCCTCAGTGCCCAGCTCTGAGCCGGGCACACAGTAGGTGCCCTGTCAATATTTGTTAACAACACCTGCCTTGTGGCATCCCTGGGGCTGTTCGGGGGTCTCACATCCGTTTACGGGACAAGGTGTGGCACATGTGCCATGCCCCATACCCTGCGGGCGCAGTTACGGGCACGTCCTGCATAACTAGCCACACCTGGCACAGCACAGGTCTGGGGGCGGCATGGGAGCTGCCACATCCAAAAAATTAAACTTCTGGTCTCACTGCATTTGCGTCTCGCTCTGGATACAGTGAAGCTGCCAAACCCGCAGGGAGCCTCAGATGCTCCGGCCGGTGGGACCTGGGAAATGGGACATCACTCAACCCAGAGAAGCTCAACCCAGAGCAGCAGGCTGTGTCTCCACCCAGGAAACCTGCAGGTATCGAGGGAGGCTTTGAGCCACGGCCCAGACTGCCCCTGCCAGCCTCGGAGGCTACCTTCGGATGAGTGAAGGCCAGGTGGGTGAAGACACGGAGCAAAGAGACTCGGGATCATCAATGCAGGCGGGGTGTTGTGGCCTGAGAAAAAGGATGCCAGGAAACCATCTTGGTGCCAGCGATTCCACATAGTGAACTGTAACCAGCTGTCGCCCGGCCAGAGGGCAGTCCCCATCCCAGTCCTGCCGGAGCATCAGGTGGGAGACTCTGTCCTAAGTGCAAATATTCCTCCATCACGGGCCATGTGGGAACTGCAGCCACGCTCAGCAGCTCTCCGCAGAAGGGGTTCAGCAAAGGAATCAAAGCACTTCCACCCCAGGAGTCCCCTGACAATTAAAGAGCCTTGAGGCCGGGCACGGTGGCTCACACCTGTAATCCCAGCGCTTTGGGAGGCCGAGGCGGGCGGATCACTTGAGGTCAGGAGTTTGAAACCAGCCTGGCCAACGCAGTGAAACCCCATCTCTACTAAAAATACAAACAAAAAAAATTAGCTGGGCTTGGTGGCGCGCTGGTAATCCCAGTTACTCAGGAGGCTGAGGCATGAGAATTGCTCGAACCTGGGAGGCAGAGGCTGCAGTGACCTGAGATCATGTCACTGAACTCCAGTCTGGGCAACAGAGTGGGACTCTGTCTCAATCAATCAATCAATCAATAAATAAGCCTTAACAGTGGAGTCAGGAGGGCTGAGGTGCAAACCCCATCACTGCCCCACATCTAGCCGTGCGACCTGGGCAGGCCTTGTCCTCCTACGCCGGAAAACCCTGATGTGCAAAGCAAAACCTCCACGCGGGGCAGAGTGAGCAGAGAAGAGAAAATCCATACTCCAAGCTCGGACAGGGCAGGCTTTCAGAACATTAATTTTATGTTAATGTTACATAAAACATTGTGATGTGCCAATGATTCTCAGCCCTCTTGTGATGTGCCAATGATTCTCAGCCCTCTCCTCCTTGAGGGTCCCTATTTTTCTATTATTTTTACTAAACAAGAAACCAGGCTGTATTACAATGTAGTACACAGACTGACAGTAGTACCTATGAGAACATGATAATGATGGCGGGAAACGATAGAGGTCGATTTCTAGAATTAAAGAAAGATGAAGGATCTCAGACTGAAAAGGCCCAGAGAGGCTTGTGCGCTGTTATTATTTTTCCTTTGGAATGTGAAGGTCTGAATAAGAGTTTTGATTTTGAATGTGTCAATGGTTTTGAGAAGCCCTGATTACATTTTATGGTGTAGTCACTGGAAATGGAAAAATGGCATTATATATATTATATATATATATAAATATACATTTTACATACTCTCCTTACTTTAGTTCAGTTACCATCCCCATAGAATTTGACAAGAATCGCTATGACTGAAAAGTTTTCAAGTCCTAATTAAAACTGTATTTATGGCAGTATTCATAATTAGCCTAAAATGCATTCCGTAGGTAATCTGAGTTTCTGGAATGTTTCCTTAGACCTTTTGGATGCGCAGCAGCTTACATGTCTGAAGTTACTTGAAAGCATCACTTTTGAGAAAGCTTACAACTGGGCCCTCTACCATCCCAAGTCCTTTGTAGTTCCTCTTGAACGTGCCTGCCATACTTTTAACAGGGTAGCTGAATAAGTAGCATCACCATTCTTTGCTGTGGCACAGGTTATAAACTTAAGTGGGGTTTACCGGCACCATCGAATGTTTCAGCTTTAAAAAATAAAAGCAGGGCACAAGTTAAATGTTTAGTTCTAGAAATTGTGTGCAATATGTTCATAACGATGGCTGTGGTTGCCACAGAGTGTCTCGTTTACCTTCAAGTACGGTTACTGTGTCCTGCATCCAGATGGTAGGGATGGAATCGTGCACTCAAGTGGGGGCTTTAGCTGCAGTGTTTGGCAGAGTTGCCTTCTACCTGCCAGTTCAAAAGTTCAACCTGTTTTCAACTAGAATATCTATACTAAACAGTTTCAGTCTGTTAACTCTGATTCAGCCTCTTCAGATACCCGTGTGCTGTGCAGCAGTGGCTCTGTGTGTACATGCTATGCATGGCGGATACACAAAAATACCAATATGATGTGTACAGGATAATGCCTCATCCCCATCAGATGTCCATTTGTTATTGTGTTTGTTAACAACCGTTTATCTCTTGGTGTTATAAACTCCACTTCAAACTGATTAAAGTCTCATTCTTGTCAAAAAAGAAAAAAAGAAAAGGCCCACAGAATTGCAAACAGAAGGAAGAAAAAGTCCATACTGCAACACATTCGAGTGAAATTTCAGACTATCAGAGATAGAGAGACGCCTAAAAGTCCCCAGAGAGCAGAGAACCTGACGAAGGAGCAAGACTCAGACAGAACCACACTTTCCGACAGCCATGCGGACTGTAAGGCCACAGGGGAGGAGTAACAGTTGTGAGTACTGAAGTGAGCACTGAGGTTTTGAGTACTGAACTTTGCACCCCGAACTTTACATCCAGCCAACTGTCATCCAAGTGTGAGGGCAGGACCAACACATTCTCAAACACAGGAGGCCCTAGAGATTGGCCACGTAAAGACCCATGTGGGAAACACTCGGGATCAGCACGTGGTTCAAGACACGAGAAGATCAAAGGGTGATCAGATTCCGAAGTGAAGACTGTTCCCCACCTCCACCCCATCAATTAGCTAAGATCCAGAAGAGAAAGAGAGAGTGATAGGATGGGGACTGGGTGGAGGGGAGATCCAGGGACGCGAGGGAGCAGTCATGTGACCGAGGAACATATGGATAACATTTTTATTTATAAAAAGAAAGGATTAACCAAGAAACCTAGAAAAGGCAGGGCACAAGCTGAAACCATAAACTTGTCGGTAAAAAGACAAAAGACTGTTGATTGGATAGAAGCCAAAATCCAGCTACAGGCTTTTTAGAAGAAAGAGGACTGAGTCATCAATCAGAGGAATGAAGGGGAAGGGGGTGTGGATGGGATACAGCTGAAATTTCTTGAAGCTGGATGTAGGGTCCATGCATGGGAGTTCATTACACTATTTTGCTTGTGCAAACATCTGAATTTTTCCATTATAATTTTTTTTTGAGACAGAGTCTTGCTCTTGTCACCCAGGCTGGAGTGCAGTGGCGTGATCTTGGCTCACTGCAACCTCTGTCTCCTGGGTTCAAGCAGTTCTGTCTCAGTCTCCTGAGTAGCTGGGACTACAGTAGCATGCAACCACACCCGGCTAATTTTTGTATTTTTAGTAGAGATGGGGTTTCACCATGTTGGCCATAATGGTCTTGATCTCCTGACCTTGTGATCTGCCCACCTTGGCCTCCCAAAGTGCTGGGATTACAGGCGTGAGCCACTGCACCCAGCCTAAAATGTTTTTTAAAAGACCATTCTCAACCTAAATTTCTCTCTTCTCCAAAAGTCCAAGACAGCTGTCTATTCCTAATTTTTACATTGTGCCCATCACTTGAACGTTTAGAAAAGAAATGAACATGTAGAAACTGGTTTTATTATGCAGTACTGTAAGTATGGTCATCCCTTGGTATCTGTGGGGGATTGGTTCCAGCACCCCCAAAAGATACCAAAATCCATGGGTGCTCAAGTCCCTTACAGAAGATGATGTTGTATTTGCACATAACCTACACACATCTTCAAATTGTCTCTAGATTTTGATACCTAATCAATGCAAATGCTATGTAAACAGCTGTTACACTGTATTTTACACAGCTGTTTAGGGAATAATGGCAAGAAGAAAGGTCTGTGGCTGGGCGTGGTGGTTCACGCCTGTAATCCCAGCACTTTGGGAGGCCAAGGCAGGTCGATCACCTGAGGTTGGGAGTTCGAGACCAGCCTGACCAATATGGTGAAACCCCGTCTCTACTAAAATTACAAAAATTAGCCAGGTCTGGTGGCATACCCCTGTAGTCCCAGCTACACAGGACGCTGAGGCAGGAGAATTGTTTGAACCTGGGAGGCAGAGGTTGCAGTGAGCCGACATCATGTCGCTGCACTCCAGCCTGGGCGACAGAGCGAGACTGTCTCGAAAAAAAAAAAAAAGAAAGGTCTGTGTTTAATACAGATACAACTACCCATTTTTTCCTAATATGTTTGATCTACAGTTGGCTGAAACCAGAGACACAGAACCTATTGAAACAGAGGGCCGACTGTAGGCCCACTGCCTCCAGAAAGTTCCCAACTTTCTCTTTATTAAGATCGCGGTAGCTCAGGCCCGTGGATCTCATCACAGATGGCGGAGCGATCTGTGTCTGGCATTACCAGAGGAGTCTTCATGTGGACAGTCTCAGGGGCAACACGTAGAGAATTTTGGTCTTGATCCAGAAAAGAGAAAGTGCCAGAGGTTGCTGAGGCAGGAGAAGAGGTGAAAGAGGAACCTATCCTGGTGTTGCACCCTCACGAAGCTGAGGATACTCACCACCTGGAGATCTCCAGGGCCGTTTGGAATCTTACGTTAAAGAAGTTTTTGGTTCATCTCTTCCTGGTAATCGGCAAGACATCTGCCAGGAAGATGGTCCTCTAAAGTTCAATCTCTTGGTACATGTAGCTGATGACTTGGGTCATGTGGTCTCTAACTCCAGACTCCACCAGACGTGCAGGGTTAGAAATGGTCTTGATCTCTGTAATGTCCCTATTCAAGATAGATCTAAATTTGATGAACTCAGGGCCAGGTGATCCACCTGCCTCGGCCTCCCAAAGTGCTGGGATTACAGGTGTGAGCCACCATGCCCGGCCACAAATTGATCTTTTAAAGTTAAACACACATATGTACATATGTCTTAATATACATATACGCATGTTTCTACGTATGCCCCTTCACGTACTTCCCCAAAATCTGACTCTTGAAGGCTATCAACAAGAATGCGAATAACGGTTTTGCCTGTAGATGTTGCAATCAATCACACAAGGGCCCTGTTCATTCTTTTCCTTCCCACCGAAAAGATCACGTGTCCCAAGCTGCGTTTACGCAGCAACAGCTAACTCATTTTCCCATCGTGATTAATCAGAGTCATACGCAGCAGCCCGTCGGAGCCTCTGAAGGCTGCAGATAGACACCAGCCTCACACTGGGCTGATAAAGCTCGAGCGGAAATCCAAGTGCCCCAGCGTTGGGTTGGCCTGGGAGGCTGATTCCTCAACAAGGCATGATTTTCCTCAGAGCTTGTGAAATAGCAAAAATCCTTGATGGGTCTCCTTCCGGCCTCCAGGGATCTGAAAAGGGGACCATGAGTCCATGCCCATCAGGTGAGCAGGGTGAGGCCCAGTAGGGTCTAGTGGCCCTGCTTGAGGCCGCCTCCCCCTCCTCCCTGTCCTCACCGTGCACCGAGGCACTGGGAGCCTCACAGGCCTGAGACCTTCCTGCAAGGATGGAAACGTCCGCTGAGCCATCCATATGGAAACTAAGAGCCCAGGTGGCCGTGGAGCACCTGAAATATGACCAGTGTGACCAAAGGACTAGACTTTATATTTAACTTTTTATATTTAAATAGCCATGAATGAACCTTGAACACATGCTAGGTGAAAAAGCCACACTGTGTGCGGTTCCACTCACAGGAAATGTCCCGAACAGGCACATCCAGAGGGACTGAAAGCAGCAGACGCGGGGTTGCCAGAGCCTGGGGGAGGGGCATGGGAAGGGACTGCTAGAGCTTCTCTTTGGGGTGATGGACACTTTCTGGAATCAGACAGTGGTGACGGCTGCACAGTCTGTGAATATACTAAAAACCACGGAGTCGGCCGGGCGCGGTGGCTCACGCCTGTAATTCCAGCACTTTGGGAGGCCGAGGCGGGCGGATCACAAGGTCAGGAGATCGAGACCACGGTGAAACCCCGTCTCTACTAAAAATACAAAAAAATTAGCCGGGCGCGGTTGTGGGCGCCTGTAGTCCCAGCTACTCGGGAGGCTGAGGCAGGAGAATCACTTGAACCCGGGAGGCGGAGGTTGCAGTGAGCCCAGATTGCGCCACTGCACTCCAGCCTGGTGACAGAGCGAGACTCCATCTCAAAAAAAAAGAAAAGAAAAGAAAAGAAAAAAACCCGAACAAATTTAAATAGCCACATGGGCTAGTGACTACCATATAGGCCAGCACAGTTCTAGAAACTTAGAGGAGTGGTCTGGAACTTTGATCATCTTCCCCTGTCCTGAATTCATGCCTCCCAGCCCCAGCCGTGCACCTCAGGGGTCTCCCGTGCCTCCATGTGCTTCCTGCTGCTCTGCCACCTCACCCCACCCCTGTTCCCATCCAGCTCCAGCTGCACTGACGCCACCTGCTACACTGGCCTTGCCTTGGCCTCCCCACCTGCCGCCCAGGGCTTGGTGGGGGCTCTTCCCAGCAGCTCTGCCGCCTGCAGGGACCTCTGTGTTCCCACACACCTGGGACGACTCTCAGCTATGATCACCTGCTTTCTTCTTCTTATTTTACTGAAAAGAACTCCTCCTCTACCCCATTGCTAATGGCTATTTTTTCCTACTGAGGAGGGGACACCTTAGGCAGAAGGCTAACCTAAACTGCCCCTGGCAGGGTCAAGGCCCCGTCCTGTGTCCCCCACCCCCACCACAGCCCTGTCATGCTACATTCTGGTCCTTTTCCATGTTCATGGCTACCTCCCTTGGCAGTCAGGGCTGGGTGTGTGGCCTCAGGGCTCCGAACAGGGCTGGGCCAGCAGGCATACCAGAACAGCGGTTTCCCCGCTAACAAAGAGCCTCATGCCCACTTACTACCCAGCTTCTGGGCCGAGTTCCCCGCCTGGCTGTAGAGCATCCCGCCTCAGGACGGCAAAGGGGTCTGCAGAGCCCCTTCCCAGGACCAGGCCCCCATGGGTGCCCGATGGCTTCCACCTTCTTAAGTCTGATTTAGGGAGGGACTTCCAAGAGGTCCTGGGTCCTGCCACTCCACCTGCTCCGAATCCAGCCCTTCCTCAGCCCTTCCATCTGAGGCCCAGTCACTCTCTGCACATGGCCCAGGCCAACCCCCCAGCAGGGAGGGGGACCCAACTCAGAGCTGCAACTCGCCCCACTGCAGAGCGTCAGCCTCCCCCGCCGCATCAGCAGCACAGGCCGACCCCCAAATCCCACCTGAGCCCAAGCAGGAGTGGGGTGCACGCATGTGAAGAGGTGCTCTGCTGAACACACAGAAGGCGGCATTGTTTTCCTGCATCTTGCTAGGCAGTCTGGAAGGGATGCTTGGTAGAGCTGATGAGGGTTTACCAAATTCTCAGCACAGCAAGAACTTGGGTGATTGATGCGGAGAAAAACATTTTTACCAGCCCCTCATCTGGTTTGTATTAAGAGGTTTCCATACTTGGATTTTTTTTTTTTTCCCCAAGGTAAAAACCACCAATGAGTTGGGACCAGAGAAATAGCAGGGGCACAGGCAGCTGGGTGAGGGGAACCCGAGCTGAAAGATGTGACAGAGGTGGGAGGAGAAAGCCCCTCCCCACTGAGGACTGGCAGGAGGCAGAGGCCCACTGTGGCGGGTGCCCAGGATAATCACACTGGTGCTGATAACCCGGGTGATGCTGTGACTAGTTTCCTTTCTCACTTTATTAAAGTCACAATAGATTTGGCAGCAGATAAAAGTGGCTGGTCCTCTCCGGCCCTCCGCTAGGCAGGACCATCCCCCACGCCCCACACCTGGCCCTCCCTAGGCGGGACCATCCCCCACGCCCCACACCTGGCCCTCCGCTAGGCGGGACCATCCCCCACGCCCCACACCTGGCCCTCTCTAGGCGGAGTCACCCCCCACGCCCCATGCCTGGCCTCCCGTGCCTCCCGCTTCCTGCCTCATCTTTCCATGGCACTATCACCATCCTATGTAATGGGAGGTTTTTTTTTTTTTTTTTTTTTGTCTTCTGTCTCCCTGTGCTAGCATGGGAGCCCCAAGAAGATGGACTCAACACCGGACTGTTGACTGCATGAATTAATGATGCGCCAAGTCCTACCGGGCTCCCCCAACCCTCACCTGGGCCCCAGGCTCCTCCTTGCAGGGGTGGGGCGGGGGGAGGTCTGTGTGGCTTCAGCTCCACTGGTGGGTGTGATCTAGAGGAGGCCGCCCCCTGCGGTGGCCCCTGACTGGCGGGGGACCTCTGGCACCTCCCCGGGGTCTTCTCTCCCTCCCAGGCCTGCAGAGGGAGGGCAGGACTCGGGAAAAGCTCCCACCCCCAATGAGGTGCCAGTGCATGTGCACCCAGGGTCTCGGCTCCTATCAAGTCTCCCAGCCTTCAAGGTCCTCAGGCTCTCTGTGCCCCCTCTCCAGGCACCCTAAAATCAGGTCACAATGCAAGCTGGCTGTGCCCAGGGACATCAAGTCTGTGCCACGCTGTTCCCCTGACTACAATTACATTGATCACTTTCCCACACAGTCAGCTTCCACTCAGTCCTCGGGCTGAGCACCCACGCCACCTCCTCCAGGACGCCCTCCTGGTCATGCCCCTCTGCTCCTTCTTGCTCCCAGCCCTGCTGGCTCTGAAGCATGCTTCTATTTCTCCATCTCAGTCCTTTGTGCTTGGGTATCATCCGCTCACCCTCTGACAGCTGGTTTAGGGTCCCAGCAGCCACCACAGTGCCTGGTGCACAGCAAGTTGGCTGTGTGGCTGTGGGAAGCTGGGGAGTTGCCGGCATGGTACTCCAGCACCCAGCACGGCATCTAGGGCAGAGCAGTCAGGAAGCAAGGCTGGATGAACAGAGGGGTGGGGGGCCCAGCGCAATGTCAGGACTCACAATGTGGGGAGGAATCAGGCACAGGTAGCTTGTGGCTGCCCCAGGGATTCCTCACCAGATAATTATAACCCGGGGTTCCAAGAGCCACAGAGGAAGTGTGGATATGTTGTGATGACAGCACTGAAGACGGAGTGATTAATTCTGCTGGGGGACATCTGTTAATGGGACAAGGCTGCCCGAGACCCTGAGCAGCCCTGCTGCCACGCCAGCCTGTTAGGCCCTGTGTGTGGCCTGCCTGCTCCACTCCCCTGGCCTTGACTGAAGCTGGGTCACTTTCCTTGTCCAAGGGCCTTTCCCTGCAGCACACAAGCCTCTCTTCCCGACTCTGGGCCAGCTGTGTTGATCCTCACTTTTAACAAACTAAGGGGCAGAACGGCCCGACAGCAGCTATCTATCCAACAACCATGTCCCAGGCCGGAATCCTCCCATCCAGGGAGGGACCACTTCCTGCCTGTTATCAAGGACAGGGCCAGCGGGGGTGGTCTCCTGGGGGTTGCCAACCTGGAGACGGCCAAAGCCCCGGGGCTGCTCAGGCAGGAAAGCCGTGCTCGGCAGCTCCACTGACTGTCCCTGCGGCGTGGCACAGCACTCATGCCCAGCAACAGAGACATGGAGACGGGCCTCTGAGTGCGAGGATGGTCACGATGAATGAGGTGCAGCTGCAGCTGGCTCTGGAGGTGAGCAGGGGGATTCTGGCTTTAGGGAAAGATCTAGGTGGGAGAAAGGCAGCCAGAGGAGGAGTGAGGGAGAGCAGGCTCAGCCTCCCGTGCTGACAGTTACCCGGCGGGTTAGGGCGGGGAGCAGGAAGCAAACCTTTGGATGGGCAATAACGCGTGTGCACCGTGGACTGGAGCCTCGGCGAGCCTTGATGGGGACCTGTCTCAGCAGCCTCTGCCCAGGGAACTGGGGGCTCGGTGAAAACCACCAGCATAGAAATGACCCGCAGGGCTGCTGAGCTGCCATAGGACCCCCTGGGGCCAGGGAGGCTGCACTCGCCCCACTGTTTCTTTAACAGGAAGGATGAGACAGAAAACGGCATCTGGAGTGTGGGGGAGACACAAGGTGGCAGCGCAGGCTGGGGCAAGGTTTGGGGTCATCTGGGGATCTCAGATTTGATACTGCCGGGGACAGCGCTGATTTCTTGGTGCACAGCCTCTGGGCTGCATTCCGTGTTCCAGGCTGTTTTGGACTAACTGTGCCCCCGTCTCCTCCAGTTTGTATGTGGAAGCCCCTGGTCCCCACTGTGACTATATTTGGAGACGAGGCCTTTAAGGAGGCAATTAAAGTAAAATGTGGTCATAAGGTAGGGCCCTAACCCGAAAGGACTGGTGCTCTTGTAAGAACAGGGGAGGGCAGAGCTCTCCGTCTCCTGGCCAGGTGAGAACACAGCAGCTGCCTACAAGCCGGGAAGAGGCCTCGCTGGAAATCAACTCTAACCACACCTTGGTCTTGGATGTTCAACCTCCAGAACTTCGAGAAAATGACTTCCTGTTGTTGAAACCGCCCAGTCGGTGGGACTTTATGTCAGCCCTGGCGGCCTAAGGCACAGGCCCTAAGCGAGATACTTTCATCCCGGCTTCTCTGCTCAGCTCTCGGGCGGCCCTGTGGGGTGGGCATCGTCCTCGCTGTCCCGGTCTCACCAAGAAGCCGCAGGCAGTTCTGTGGCTGGATCAAGTGGGCAGAGCTATGGAGCAGTTGTCACACACCTTAGCACTTCGGATCTTTTCTCTCTCAAAAGAAGAGACAGATAAAACGACCACTATTGAAATGACCAAGATGGAAATGCTATTAAAGAAATTTAACAAACAAAAACCGAGTTCAGCCAATGAGGTGAGAACTTCTGCTGAAGAATGAAAACGGGGGAGGAGGAGGGAGATGAGACAAACCCCCGTGACCTTGGGTGTTCAGAGCAACTGCGCTTACAGCTCTCATAAGCAGCAACAGTTCACTGTAAAGACGGAGTTTGAATTAATGCATAAAATACAGAAGCACAGCTCCTCTTGACCTCTTTTCAATACACAGCAAAGGCAAACCTCTTTACCTTCTCTCCAGAGACGAATGCTGCACCCAGCTAAGAGACACGGGTGATCTGTTTCTCGGGGCCTAATAGACAACGTAGGCTAAAAACTCCGGAAGATGCATTCTCCTTCTAAGGCTGCCCCTCTGAGTGCAGTGGTCTGCCTGCTCACCAGGTATAAGATGAGATAAACATAATCGCTCCCGAGGGCTACTGACAGGGAAGTCTCCATCTCTCACACTTGTGCAGAACGAGGCCCAGCACGTCTGTTTGTCCATCCTCCTCACACTGAATATTTTGGGAAGAAAATAATGGAAGTATTTCCCACTTGAGAAAAGGAGAGTTGGCAAGCTGCTCTCACATACCATTGAAAGGGGCAAATATATGTGAACGTCTTCAGAAGGTAACTGGCAACACACACTTCACAATCTCAAATGCACACACTCTTTGATCTAGCAACTCCACATTGAGGAATTCATCCTCAGATATACTTCCACACATGCACAAAAGCCTGATGTACGAGGGGAAGCACTGCAGCGTCACGTTTAATAGAAAAAGACTGGAAACAGCTCCAAAGACCAATAACGGGAGATCGGTGAAGTGAATTACGGCGTACTGGTGCAATGAAACTCTATGCAGCCTTTAAAAAGAATGCAGCAAAATGAAGCTATAAAAGTAGTAAAAAAAAAAAAAAAAAAAAAAAAAAGCTATAAATTTCTTTTATGTCTGATTTGAGAAAGCCCCTTTATATCTGACACAAACCTCAGAGGCCATAAAAGACTGATAAATGGGAATACATTGAAATTTTTTTTCATGATGCAAACACAAAACAAAACCCCCCAAAGTAGTTAAAAGTATAAAACCATGAGAAAATATTTCCAACCCATATGAAAACTTCCTTAAAACATTCCTACAAACGGTGAGGAAGAGGTGAATAGCCAACAGAAGAGTGACCCAAGGACAGGACTGGGCCATTTGCCGAAAAGGAAATGCAAGTTTCTCTGAAACGTACCCAACTCACCTTTAGTCACAGAGAATCGCAAATGACCTCTCCCCGGGACATGGCTTCGCATCTCTTAGGATAAAGCGGTAACATGAAATAGTACCCACTTGCAATGAAATAGTCACATGAGGCTTAGCAGGGCCCTGGGAAGCACGTCCTCAGCGGCATGGAGGAGGCCAGGGTGTGGGTGATATCTCTCCCTGGATGGGAGTCAGAGCTATGTCATCACAGACGCGGGGACCCAGCAGGTCTACATCTAGGAATTTTTTTTTTTTTTTTTTGAGACGGAGTCTTACTCTGTCGCCCAGGCTGGAGTGCAGTGGCCGGATCTCAGCTCACTGCAAGCTCCACCTCCCGGGTTCCCGCCATTCTCCTGCCTCAGCCTCCCGAGTAGCTGGGACTACAGGCGCCCGCCATGTCGCCCGGCTAGTTTTTTGTATTTTTTAGTAGAGATGGGGTTTCACCGTGTAGGCCAGGATGGTCTCGATCTCCTGACCTCGTGATCCGCCCGTTCGGCCTCCCAAAGTGCTAGGATTACAGGCGTGAGCCACCGCGCCCGGCCCTACATCTAGGAATTTATCCCTCCCACGGACTCACCCGAATGTCATTTAATGCAGCCATTCAAAAACACAAAGACATTCCGTCCGGGAGACAAAACATCTCGGATAGTCCGTGATGTAGAAACAGGAGACAAAACTGTGTGTGTTGTGCTACCACTGAGTTTAAAAAAAAAAAACCAGGGAGAAAAGACTGTATTTACATATGTGTTTGTTTGCAAGAGCCTAAAACACCCTGCCAAGGATGCAGGGGTGACTGGTAACTCCCAGGCAAGGCAGCTTGGTTGCTGAGGGACAGGGGTGGTTGGGACTTTTCCCACTGGATACTGTTTCATATCATCTGACTCTTTTATTTTCCAGTTTTATAATTCTTTTCCCCTGTTTTTATTGAAGTATAATTGACAAATAAAAATTGTATTGCTTGCTGGGATAGGGTCTTTCTATGCTGCCCAGGCTGGAGTGCAGCGGTGATCATAGCTCACAGCAGCCTCCAACTCCTGGGCTCAAGTGATCTTTCTGCCTCAGCCTGGAAAGCAGCTGGGGCTATAGGCACATGCCACCATGCCCTGCTATTTGTTTTCCTTTTTGTAGAGACAGGGTTTTCTTATGTGATATGGTTTGGATCTGTGTCCCCACTCAAGTCTCCTGTTCAACTGTAATCCTCAGTGTTGGAGGTGGGGCTTGGTGGGAGGTGACGGGATCACGGGAGTGACTTAATGGTTTAACACCATCCCCTGGGTGCTGTTCTCATGACAGTGAGAGAGTTCTCGCGAGACTGGCTGTTTAGACATGTGTAGCACTTCACCCTTCGTGCTCCCTCTCTCCTGCTCAGCCATGTGGAGATGTGCCTGCTTCCCCTTCACCATCCACCATGACTGTAAGTTTCCTAAGGCCTCCCCAGAAGCAGGAGCCACTATGTTCCCGTACAGACTGTGAAAACGTGAGTCGGCCAGGCGCAGTGGCTCAAGCCTGTAATCCCAACACTTTGGGAGGCCGAGGTGGGTGAGTCACGAGGTCAGGAGATCAAGACTATCCTGGCTAACACGATGAAACCCCGTCTCTACTAAAAAAAAATACAAAAAACTAGCCGGGCTAGGTGGCGGCACCTGTAGTCCCAGCTACTCGGGAGGCTGAGGCAGGAGAATGGCGTGAACCCGGGAGGCGGAGCTTGCAGTGAGCCGGGATTGCACCACTGCACTCCAGCCTGGGCGACAGAGCGAGACTCCGTCTCAAAAAAACAAAACAAAACAAAAAAAGAAAACGTGAGCCAATTAAACCTCTTTCCTTTAGGTTGGGTGTGGTGGCTTATGCCTGTAATCTAGCATTTTGGGAGGCCAAGGCAGATGGATTGCCTGAGCTCAGGAGTTAGAAACCAGCCTGGGCAACACAGTGAAACACCGTCTCAAGTAAAAATACAAAAAATTAGTTGGGCATGGTGGTGTGAGCCTGTGGTCCCAGCTATTTGGGAGGCTGAGGCAGGGGAATCGCTTGAAACCGGGAGGCAGAGGTTGCAGTGAGTGGAGATCACGTCACTGACTCCAGCCTGGGAGACAGTGCGAGACTCTGTCTCAAAAAAAAAAAAAAGAAAAAAGAAAAAACACACAACAAAAAAGTGGATTTTAAAAATGAAGAATAGTAACTGTTTACATAGCATTTACATCACATTAGGCATTATAAGTAATCTAGAGATGATTTAAAGCATATGGGAAGATGTGTATTGGTTATGTGCAAATACTACACATTTTTCCAGGAATTCAAGGCTGCAGTGAGCTAGGATCACACCACTGCACTCCAGCCTGGGCCACAAAGACCCTCAAATAAAATAAGATAAATAAAATAAAATAAACAAGGATTTTATATCAAGGACTTGAGCATTCCACATTTGGGTATCTGCAGGGGGGTCCTGGCACCAATCCCCCATGGATATGAAGACACAACGCTATACAGCTATGGTAACATTAAGTCACACACCTTAAATAGATGCGGTTTTCCAGCCTGGGTTACACAGTGTGTTAGTCTGTTCTCGCACTGCTATAAAGAACTACCGGAGGCTGGGTAATTTATAAAGAAAAGAGGTTTAGTTTTACTTTTTTATTTTTATTTTTTTGGAGACAGAGACTCTCTCTGTTGCTCAGGCTGGAGTGCAGTGGTGTGATCTCGGCTCACTGCAACCTCCGCCTCCTGGGTTCAAACAATTCTCCTGCCTCAGCCGCCTGAGTAGCTGGGACCATAGGCTCATGCCGCCAAGGATGTTAGCCAGGATGGTTTCGATCTCCTGACCTCGTGATCCGCCCCCCTCGGCCTCCCAGAGTGCTGGGACTACAGGCGTGTTTGTGTTTTTTCTGAATTGTTTTCGACCTTTGTTTAGCTGAATCCACAGATGCAGAGCTGCAGGTTCAGAGGGCTGACTGCGTATTGCAAAATGATGGACGGCACTGAGCTAATGAACAGGTTCCCTGACTTGCGCAGTTACTACACCATTTGAATGTTGAGTGAGCAAATATCTTACCTATTACAATTGATACAGTAAAATAAAAAGAATGAGGCAGATTTCTATTTCCTGATATGGGATGATTTCCGAGACGTCTTCAAGTATAAAACGCAAGGTGCTGAGCACGCTGTAGCACGGAAGAAGCTTGAAGTGGTCGCTCAGCGACAGAAGCAGGCACAGAAGACCCCAGGCTGAGGGCCCCACTCTAAGAAACGTCCAGAATAGGCAAAGCCAGAGACGGGGAGCAGAGGAGTGGCCGCCTGGGGTTGCGGAGCGGAGGAGGACAGCCAACGGGTGTAGGACTTCTTTCAGGGTGACGATCACTGTCTAAAGTTGACTGTGATGACGGCTGCACAGTTCTGAATATACTGAAAACCACTGAGTTGTGCTTTCGACAGTTGGAGTCTATGGTCTGTGAATTGTGTATCAATAAAGCTGTTATTAAAAAAAGGCGAGGTACAGCACAGGGTGTAAAGCATTCTATAGTTTGTTTAAAAGAGGGGGTGGGCCGGGCGCGGTGGCTCACGCCTGTAATCCCAGCACTTTGGGAGGCCGAGGCCAGCGGATCACGAGGTCAGGAGATCGAGACCATCCTGGTTAACACGGTAAAACCCCATCTCTACTAAAAATACAAAATAAATAAATAAATAAAACAAAATAAAAAAAGAGGGGGCATTTTTTTGTGGTCTATCTGGGGAGATCCAGAAGCCACCAGGATCGACTGCCTCAGGAGAGGGGCCTGAGCCCTGGAGGCAGGGGCGGGAGGAGACATTCTGCCTCACTTGTGCATTCCTTCTTCCCACAAAGAGAAAGGCAGGGCGCAAAGGGTTAAGGGAGAGAAGGGGAGACACAGAAAAAAAAAGGCAAAGGAAAGCAAAGAAGGTCAGCGCCTCCCCAGTCCCCATATTAAAGCAGCCATTGCTGCCGGAGCAGAGCTGGCTTGGCTGCCTGAGAAGGCAGACAGGCGTCAAACCCCGTAGAGTGATGCCTGGGCAGGAGTTACGCACCCTCCCCCGGCCACCTGGCACCGAGATTGGCTATGCAGCACGAGGAGATGCCAGGGCTCCGAGCCTCAGGAACCCCGGTGCTGGTCCCAGCTGCAACCCCCTGGGATCTGCCCACTGAGCCTCTCCAACCCAGCACACCTGTGCCCACCTCTCCAGATAATCAGAGGCACTGCGTAAAAAAAGTCTGACACAAAGTCCGACACTAGTCAATGCTCCACAAAAGTTAGGCTGGCTTTTTCAAAAAAGTGCTTTGAATCAAATGTAAGTATTGTCTAAAATCTGCAGAAGAAAGGGACAATGAACGAAGCTAAAGATGTACTTCCCTTTACTCGAGGCTGTTTTCCTGTTCCCCTCTGTTCTTTCAGTATCTAATTGCATTAAGCACGGGTTCCCTCCCTGGTGATCCGGGGCTTCCCAGCAGGAAGTGACCTTGAGGGCGCCTGCCCAGTGACCTGCTTTCTGAAGTGCCGGGTAGTGCATCCCCTCAGATGGTGACCTCCTTCCCTTCTCAGAGGCTTCTGGTCTGTCCCAGCCTCAGGAGAATGCCTTTTCTGTGCTTTATACAGGACTGCTCAGCCAGGAGGGAGCCGGCGGAAGTGAGCCTCTGCCCCCCAGGGTAGGGGGGGTCAGCTTGGCTGCAGGGCTGGGGCCTCATCTCAGAGAACTCACAGTGAAATGAGGCTGGGCGTGCAGGCTCTTGCTGGGAACAGCACACTGGAGAATTGTGTGCCTTTGAGGTTTTAACTGTCCGCTGGGGAAACAAGTGAGTTCTTTAAAGGAAAACATATTTTGGAATCTGGTCTGAATAACACCAAGGGGCAGGCGGCCTCCAGAGGCCAGCCTTTGACTCTAGGCTCATGGGTGTCACCCTTGCTTTCACGTGTTCGTCCCAAATATAAAGGAATTTACTCATCAGCTGAAATTTCCAGTTGTTATTTCGCTTAATGTCGATTAAGATTTAAATTGTTTGTATGTCTGTGTGTATAAACATGATATACCCCTATGTGATTTAATATGTGTATATAAGCCCCCACTCATAAAATATGAACCTATATATTAAATGTCTGTTTCTTTATAAAAGTTCCTGTGAAAAAAATTTAAAAACAAAGGGGGAAAATGATCCATATTTCATCTTTACATGACTGCAGTTAATATTTGGTTTAAAGTTATGTTCCAGGCCAGATGTCAAATCCAACTGTCTAATAAAAGGCTTCTGATTTGGTTTGGAAGAGGAAAGGGTGATCTATAAAGACAGAAAGCACAGAGGTCACAGGATGGCAGCTCTACAGGCTGAAAGGGGCCTGGAGGTCTGGCTCAGCTTTGACTCCGGCACTGCGGTAAATACTCGTGTAACCCCGGGCAAGTCATTCAACCTCCCTCAGCCTCGGTTTCCACCAACACCCACTTCTGGGTTGTTGCCAAGAGGAAATAAGATAGTGAAGGGGGCTGGGTGCGGTGGCTCACGCCTGTAATCCCAGCACTTTGGGAGGCCGAGACAGGTAAATCACTTGACATCAGGAGTTTGAGACCAGCCTGGCCAATATGGTGAAACCCCGTCTCTACTAAAAACACACAAAAAATTAGCTGGATGTGGTGGTGGGTGCCTGTAATCCCAGCTACTTGGGAAGTTGAGGCAGGAGAATTGCTTGAACCCAGGAGGTGGAGGTTGCAGTGAGCCGGGATCACATCACTGCACTCCAGCCTGCATGACAGCAAAACTCTGTCTTAAAAAAAAAAAAAAAAAGATCATGAAGGGACTGTCGTGGCCCCTGTCAGAGTGTAGGCTGCTCATAAGTGTTCATTTTCCTTGTTTGGTTTAATAAAAAGATTCCGGAGAGAGGTGTGGAGTGAAAACCCGTCTATGTTTCTTGCTGCACGCTGGCTCTGTATGTCCAGCAAATGTTCACTTAGTAAATCACGGAGCTCAGATCTTGTGTGCAAAGCCCAAGCTGGGAGGGGACCAGGCCACTTCTTTGAAGGGAAAGGAGGACAGAGAGAAACTCAGAAATCAGCCTATTTCTAGGGAGAAGATGGAACAGGACTGGGATGGCTCCCAGAAACTAAGCATCTTCCTCAAGGGTGAAGGGAGACGGAGCAGAGGAGCCCAGTGGAGAACGAGGGGGGCTGCAGAGGAGGTCTGTGGAGCAGGGGTGGGGTTAAGGGTGAGCTTATGGAAGTGGAAAAGTTTTTCCTGAGGCCAGAGCCTGGGGCGAGACACACAGCCACTGGCATCATAGGTCTTTGGGGGGCAGCTTCAACCCCACAGTTCTCTTCGGTGGTCCCGTAAACTTCCCAAACGTCCTGGGATGCCAGCCTGCTGACACGCGAACAGCATCTCCCAGGGACAGCCTCCCTGCCCAGAAGTGGTCCCGAATTCTTTGTCAGACCAAGCGTAGAGACTTCTCGGTTGGCCCCAAATTCTCTGTCAGATCAAGCGTAGGGATTTCTCAGTTGGGAAAACCTAGTCACTGAATTTCACAGAAAGTAGAATAAGAATAGAAACTGCGAGGCTTTTTTTTCAAGGAAAGTCTGTTTCTTTATTAGATTGCACAATCTTTTCCCAGTGCAGACAGGTCAATTTAAAGGGGCAGCAGCTCTGCAAGGATGACACACACATCCAGGGAGAAGCTGCCATGTGACCCGCATGCTCCTGGGGACCCAGACTGGGCCTCGTGTGGGAGGGGATGGAGGGCTGGAGTCGTGCCAAGCGGCCTGCCCGGCAAAGGGCAGGAGAACTGGCCGCACACAGATCTGTGTTCAAATCCCTCACTAGACTGCCAGACGCAGAACTGTTGGCAAACACCTTTCTGAGCTTCGGTGTCCCCACCTTAAAAATGAGAATTATACCCCCCTATTTGGGTCACAGAAACATAATATGTTTCAGATGAGAAACATGCTGGAAACTTGCATGCCACACCCGGCCACGGAGTGTTCAGGAGGTGCTGTCCTTGTCCCGCATGGAGCAGGTGCACCGGCTGCTGCTATGCTTCTGCTGTGACATCCTTCAGGGAACCAGGGGACCCAAAGAGCTCCACATCCCTGGGCTGGCCAACAGAGCCAATGTGACGGGAGAGAAATGCTATGCACCCGGGGCTTAAACAAGAGCAGTTCTGCGGCCTTTATCAGGCCAACATGATGCTGAAGAACAACAGGAGACGTTTTTGACATTCGGCTTTGTACTCGGCAAACAGGGCTGGACTGACCACACCTCAGGGACACACTCTGGCCACGTCCTCACTACATCCAAGCAGAGGCTGCCTGGTGCTGCTGTCAGGGTCTTTGCTGGGCCTCTAGTCATTCTTGTGCCACTCGCACCAGGTTTTTAAAAACCGTTTTTCTTTAAATTAACCTTTCTTACTTAAATAAATTTGAAAATGAAACTTAAGTTACGACCACAAAAGGAAAACCAGTCTTCCCTGCCATAAGTTGGTTGCTGTTAAAATCATATGCGATGAAAGCTACACACTGCAATGAGGCTCTCTCCAGCAAAATCGCCTGCAATCTCAGTCTAAGGTCTGTTCTCTTTGTCTAAAAGGAAATTGACACGTATTAAAGGAGTATTAAAGATGCACTAGGGACACTGAGAGACTATCTCTTGAGTCAGTTGGAAGGACTGGGAGAGATTTGAAGGCCTTTCTCCCATGGAGTCACTTGTCTTTGAGTGAATATTGGGTTAATGCTTTTGAGCCCTTGCTCTGAGGAATGATCTTGGTGTGAACATCGGCACATGTGGCCTGAGGAGGGTAGAAGCTGATGCTTAGAGTCTTGCTCTCCTCATGTCTCCTCACCATTCCTCCACGGGCTCCACCTCCCTCCTACAGGGCCCTTTTCCCCACCTCCACCCTCAACCCAACCCCTGGTTCCCTGGCCTTGTCTCTCTCCATCATACACGCGCCTGTAGGACTCACGTTTTCCCACAGCCTCCACCAGAACCTCTGCACAGCGTGTTCCCACCATCACTACGTCCCCAACCCTGACGGCTCCCAATTCCTCTCCTGGGATCGCTGACTCCATGCTGGACCTCTGTCCCCTTGGGAACCGCAGTCACGTCCCAGACAGGTGCTTTCCCTTTGTGTGCTCGAGCCACGCACCGGCTCTCCCTGTCTCCTGCTGCAAATGAGCAAGGTAAGGTCCAGCAAGACCGGTCAGCATCTGGGCAGGCTCCACATCCTGACATTCCTGCCTCCCCTCCAGGGATTTTCCACCATCCTACTCTGGAACTCTCTCTCCAAACCACAAGCTGACATCACACAGGGAGTCACTGGGCGCTCCCTAGGAAATGCTGAGTGGGAGATAAAGGACTTGTGATGTTTACGCAAAGCTTCCCTCCTCCCCTCCTGCAGATATGGGGTCATTGTTACAGGCAACAAGGAGGCTTTCGAGGTCCAACTTTTAGTGGACATTGCTGCAGGTGTGGGGGGCATTGAGGTGGGAACACAGTCAGCTGGTGAAAGATGGTGTGCAGGGTGGCTCCTCCTGTCCCTGCCTGTGAGCTGTGAGACAGACACCATTCCCATTGTCCACCCAGAGCCCAAGTGAATGGAGAGGGTCTGAGTTTGGAGCCAGGCAGCTGTGGGTCCGAATAACGGCTCGACCACAGGCCCCAGGGTTGGTGGGGGCATGTCCCACTGAATCATGGACAGCGCTGCATCTCAGTGGGCCCACAGCACGACACCAACCTCTGGGCTGATACCGAATCCAGGCTAAGCCACTGCTCACTTCACCAAGGGGTGTCTGTGGCCTGCCAAGCAGTCATTCTCTCTCTCTCTTTTTTTTTTTGCCATCAGCACCCCCATTTTCCTGTGGAGAGCCACCCTTCCCCACTCTCAGTCCACCTGGATTTGTTAAGTCTTAGCCTCTCCCACCCACTCGTGCCACCAGCAGGTGACTGTGGCCTGGCTCATGGGCCTACCCTCACTTTTCTGGCTGCAATGATTGGCTCAGAGTGTAACATGTCACCCAGGAGCCTCCGCCATGGGACTGCCGTTGGAACTATTAGAAAAGAGAGCTTTCTCCCTGCAGCTACAAGAAAGGAGTAAGGCTAGAACTTCAAAGGCTCCACTTCCTGAAGGTGAAGCCAGCGCAGAGCAAAGCATCCCAAGCACTGGGAGAGGCTGCCCGATGGCACAGACCAGCAGCCAGACCCATCCTGCGGAAGCCGAATCTACAACACACCCGCTCCCACAGCAACCCCACATTTTTTGTTTTGTTTTGTTTTTTGGGTTTAAGTCAGTTCAAGTTAGGTGTTTTTGTGACTAGCAACAAACAGTGTCCTAACAGGTGTAAGCAGTATTTTTAGGGAGTCCGACAACACAACTGCAGGGCACTAAGCATCAGCCCATGCCCTAGAGTTACAGTGTATCAAGATTTTATGGCATGTTAATTCTGGCCTCTCCTAAAGGGCCTATCATCCTCTTGTTATCTGCTCATTGATCACTGTATACATTTTGTATCTCCAAGCTGTTGAAAACACTGAAGTATCGGATAGCCTAAGTACAGAACCTACAGTCCAGAAGAAGAAACGCCTCCTGGCTGACACAGTGCACTCACTCATTCACTGACTGACTCGCTCATTCATTCATTCACTATCAACTGAGTCCTACTAAGGCTCAGTCATAGTTCTAATTAGTCTTGTGTGACTATTAACTAACCGGCTACACTCCCAGCCAGACTCTGGTCCCAAATGTCTCCTTTTCAGACAAAAACACTAGGACATTTTGGTCAGCACCCACATGAAGTCCAAATACACTGGAATTAAACACTCCCTTGACACACAGTCCCATAGGAGCGCCCCGTCACTCAGCCACAGAGCCTATGGCCGCTTCACTTCCCCATCAGCTGTGGGTGGCGGCCGCAGGTCCGACACTGGCTCACCCGCTAGAGTTTCCAGAATCCACCCCTCTGGAAACTGGCATGGTTCTGATGGCTTATCCATCACCCTCTGTTCTTCCTCAAAGACACAGCCATATTTCTATGATCACATTAGCAAGTCCTTTCCACACTCTGGCATGACCCATCTGGGTGTGGACACGTAGGTTCATGTAATGAGATTTGTCACATGTGGGCAGCACCTGCTTTGTGGGAGAGCCTCCTAGAACCTCCCCCCACACCTTTTGCTTTGCAGCCCTCCTGATTGTTCCCCGACAGACCCCTCCACCTGAGGTATAAGTGGCCATCCAGGACTCAAGGCACCCTCGGTCTGGCTACCACCTCGGGCCCGCCCCAGTCACGTGGGGGGCTCTCCTTTGACTTTGTGCCACACAGACATTTAAAGCCGCGTGTGCTCTCCTGCACATTTCTGCCTGTTGGTTTTGGGCCCCTCCCTGGCTTTGTTTCCCTCCCTCTCACCTAAGCCTACATCCCTCGTAAGTCTGAGAAGAGAGCGCCACATGCGGCCAGAAGTGCCTGGCCCCCACCCCTTATGGGAAGTCCATCTTCTTCCTTCTTCCTCCTCATGTCTGCTTTCCTCATTTCTACGTTTTGAATCTCTTGGTTTGGGAATGGCAGCTCCAGGTCCCCAGGAGGGTGAGCTGAGGGTGGAGCAGGCCCACAGGTAGGGCCCGCCTGTGCAGAGTACTCAGCCTTGGTCCCCTGAAATGTAGGCGCTAGTTCACCTGGTGCAGTCGGGGCTGCGATCATCCCTCATGGGCCGTCTCCCTAATGCTATCTGATCCTACCTCTCCCATCTCCAACATCGGGAGACACCGAATTATAGTTCTAGAAGTGTGGTTGGGGAGGCACCTGGGAAATCACCTGTCCTAGCAGTTGCACCTTTGATTAGCAGAATCACCCGGACATCTTTTCCTGTCCCCACTCCAGAAGTTCTGAGTCACGAGGTCTTGGGTGGGCCTAAGGCACCTGGATCTACAAAAGTGCCCCCATTCCCCATGACTCCGCTGATGAACTGCAGAGGGGCTCCCCCTCACCTAGGGGGACGCTGGCACCTTGCAGGTTTCAGAGCGCGCTGCAGGGGACCTGCCCAGGTCCCAGCCTCCAGCATGCGCACCCAGCATTTCCAGTGCCTGGGGCTGAACTGGCTTGGAAGCCTGGGATCTGAGCTGCTCACTCACAACCCTCGCCAATACAGCCTGAATTTATTAAGCAATGGGTTCATCCTGTCAGGCAAATAAACAGATGCACAAGCAGATAAATCAGTAAAGAATAAACTGTAGGGGCAATAATGATCTCTTTGTAATTTCTCTTTGGGGTGGGCTTTATGACGTTGCTGTGTGTGTGTATGTGTGTTTGTGTGTGTTTTAAAAATAAGCAAAATTGTTTTCCTGGGATTCCATCCAGGAACATTAGATATGCAGTCCAGCCCCAGCTCACAGGAAACCCTGCTCAGGCAGATGGTGTGGGAGAGCGAGGTTGTGCTTTGATTGTGGAGCAGAGGAGCCCTAGGGGGCACTGAGACCTCCGTGGCCGTCCCAGGCTCTGTCTTCTCTGCATATGGCCTCAGGCAGCTCAAGGCTAGCTTCCCACTGGCCTCCTGCCTCCTCCATGCTCACACATTTTAGGTCTGATGGGTACCCGCCACCCAACCCCTTTTTCTTTCGATGTTGACAGGATCAAGCACAAGCCTCTGGCAGGGATGGAGGATCCTCAGGTCTGGCTGGGCCTACCCGGCTGCTTCCCGGTCTCTACCACATGCCCCAGCCCCACCCCACAGCCCACCCAACACCCGCCAGGCACGCAGTGGTCCCTCTCTTCTCCCTGACAGCTGCGTGCTGTTTGCTGTTTCCTGCAGACCCTTGTTTCCTGTTCTCTGCCTGGAAAGCCATATCTTGTTCTCCAAGTCCAGTTCTGATGTCACCTTTCTCACACCCAGGAGTCCTCTATGACCTGGGAGGGGGCCCACTCCCTCTACCCTTAGTGATGGGCACTGGCTTGTGATGGTCTCCAGGGCACACTGGTAGCTCCTTGAGGGCAGGGCCTGGGCACATCTGGAGTCAGTGAGCACAGCAGGAAGGGGAGAGGGTCAAGCACATGAGCGGCCTGGAAGCAGACGTGCCCAGTTCAAGCCCCACTCCAGACCTCCCCAGCTGGGTCACCCCTCACGGCCTGCGAGTTCCCTTCTTCATCTGAGCTCAGTTTAGATGACGCCCCCAGTGCCAGGTGATGATCTGCTGCTGTGTCCTCAGCACCTGGCCCAGCCCCCATGGGAGCTGGTACTGCACTGGTAAAGCTCCATCTACCCTATGAGGAGGCGAGTCCCCAAGGGCAGGGCTGGGTCTGATTCACCTCTTCCTCCCCGGAGCCCAGGGTTCACTCTGCAGCTCTCTGCTGGCTGAAGGGCCTGCTCCCAGCCCAGCTTGGCTTTCCGGAGGGGAGGAGCACCCCTGCCTTGCCTGAGGTTCCCTCTTAACCCCACCATGGGAGTTGCCTCCTCCATCCTCTGGTGCACCAGGTTAGCTTGACTCCAGGTGCCCTGCTGGTCTGGCTCCACCTGGTTGCTGGAGTCTGACTTCCCAGCTCCCATCCGCCCTTCCCCGCAGCCTCCTGGGCTGGTTCCAGTTTGGGGCCATCATCTCTTGTGCATCTTTGCTCACAGTGTCTTTTTTTTTTTTTTTTTTTTGAGACAGAGTCTCATTCTGGTCCCCCAGGCTGGAGTGCAGTGGCACGATCTTGGCTCACCGCAACCTCCGCCTCCTGGGTTCAAGCAATTCTCCTGCCTTAGCCTCCTGAGTAGCTGGGATTACAGGCGCCTGCCACCATGCCCAGCTAATTTTTGTATTTTTAGTAGAGACGGGGTTTCACCATGATGGCCAGGCTGGTCTCGAACTCCTGACCTCAGGTGATCGGCCTCCCAAAGTGCTGGGATTACAGGCGTGAACCACCGCGCCCCGCCTGCTCACAGTATCTTCTGCACCTGCACTCCCATCTGACCTTTCCAGACCAACTTCCACCTGCCCCAGCAGAGTGCTTTCAGATCCCCCGCTCTGCGAAGATGCATCACTGATCACTGTGACTAGAACAAGTCCTCGTGTCTCTCTCTGTGACCCCCCAACCCACTCTCCAGCTACCCCTAGAACCAAAACAGCATCCGGCCGGTGCCATGGTGCTGCAGCCACATTGAGCGCCCCAAACCTCTCCGGAAGCACATTCCTCCTCCGTGCCTGTGCGTCTGCTGGTCTAAACCATTATCCATTGCTGAGGCTCACAGCAGACGTCACCTCTTCCACAAAAGCTTTTCTGACTCCTTCACCCAGGAAGCAGGGTCCTGCCCTCCTCCGCAGCCCCACGTGGTCCACTTGGCATGAGTGGCTGGCTTGCTGGCCTTCCTGGCCACACCAGATGGGCTGTGATTGCTTCACCTCTGCATTCCAGGCGTCTCCTGTGGGCCTGGAACGGGGTGGTCATTTGGTGAGTGTTTGTCGAAACTGAATTTTACACGGCAGGGGTTTCACAGACTCTTCTCTGGTTGGGTTTTGGCCTGACTGCTGATCAGTCCATTTGCTAGCAGACAAAATTCAGCTGTGGTCACGTCAGACATTTCCCTTGGCCAAATCGTTATCTGAGGGTATCACTGGAATACTCATCAGCACTAGCTTGATCTGCTTGGAAACCACCAGTGTCATCCGCTCCGAGTCTTCCGATGGTGCCCAGATGGGAGCTCTGCGGTGAGCGCACTTTCCATCATTAAGCTGACGGGGGCTCCATGTCTGAGAGGGGCATTTGGCCTTGGGTGGGTCACGCCTCTCTGTGTGCCCGTTTCTCCTCTGGAGCAGCAAGAAGCACCAGCCAGTGTATCAGCAAGGTCCTACGGAAGGTGGCGTGATCTCCATTTTGCTGATGCAGAGCACCCTTGGAAATCAGTGTCCTGCACATTTATACAGAGCTCCAAGCCCACTGTAGTACACTGGGGGTTCCCCTGGTGGCTGCGAAATCTGGCCTCACCACCGTGTTGAACGGAGGAGACTCTAGGTGAACACGAGGTCCCACTGTACGAGTCGGGAGCCCTGACATGTTAGGGAGGCTGGGGGGTCACACCAAGGATGAGCGGGCCGCGGAGGGCCCGTCGGATGAGCAGGCCGCGGAGGGCCCGTCGGATGAGCAGGCCGCGGAGGGCCCGTCGGATGAGCAGGCTGCAGAGGGCCCGTCGGGTTCTGCTGCTGAACACATGCAGGCTGCCATCGTACAATGTGGCTCTTTTCTTTCTAGCGTATCATCCAAACGCCCACTTCCCACTTCTGGGAACTTCTCGCTCCCAGATTCAGAAACTGTCCTGGGGCGCCAGCAGGTGGGTGCGAGGTACACACGAGTCCAGGCTTCCCAGGGATACAGCTGCCACCCTTCAGGCCGCAGCCTGGGTCGGGCACTGTGGAGAGTGGAGCCGGATGAGACCAGCTGCTGTCCTGGAGGGGCTCAGGGCTGGACCAGGTGGCAGGACCTGGGAGGCACCCAGGAGAGCCGCTCTAAGGGAGACGCTGTGCGCACTATGGAAATGCATGGGGCCAGTGGCGCATGGAGGGGCAAGGAAGGACTGATCAGAAAGGCTGTGTTGGAGCAGAGCCTTAAAGGGAGAGAGGATTTCGATGTGTCGAAAGGGCAGGCAAGGAACAGCGGTGGGAAGAGCTCAGTCGGTCTGGATCGACTTGTTTTGTCTAGAACTTTCCATGTGTGAAAGGCAACATGGGAAATAAATTCCTCGTGGCTAGGGCGTGGGTTAAGGGGGAGGAATACCAGGGGCTGAGCAGGGAGGAGCTACCATAGTGTTTCTAAAGAAGACTTTACGGTTTCAAAGCAGTTTTAGGTTCACAGCAAAATAGAGTGGAAGGTGCCCAGGGCTGCCATATCCCCTCCGCCCACAAGCGCACAGCCTCCCCCAGGATCAGCATCCCCGCCAGAGGGTGCGTCTGTCGGCTGATGAACCCACACTGACGAACCCCCACCCACATTCCACAGTGTACATTAGGGTTCACTCTTGGTGGCATATACATCCTGTGGGTTGGACAACTGTGTAATGACATGTAACCAGAGCTATCGTATCACACTGAGTAGTTCCACTGCCGTCAAAGTAGTCTAAGCTCCATCCATATACCCCTCCCTCCGCACACTACAGTGACCTGAGCAGGGGAATAGTGGGGCCAAGCCAGGTCCCCAGAAGCCGTCAGCCCCCAGTCCAGAGTGGCATAGCTGTAAGCTTCACAGCGACTTTCTTCCAGGAGGACCAGGTGCAGCTGGCACTACTCCAAGCCAAGTAGGACACCAACCTCTCTTTATTGTTCCTGGGCTATCAGGTCACAAACTCGCTTTCCCCCTCCTGACTGATTCCTGCTGGCTCCAGGGCAGACATGCCCACATCCCTGCACCCCAAGGGCTGCTCCTCATGGCAGCAAAGCCCAGCCAGGGCAGCCTGAGACGGGGTTGGCGGAGAGAAGGAAATGAATGTCTGCTCAGTGCGTGTGACCCTTCAAGGTTTAGCAAGCTCCCAGCACACCCACCTTCTCGACCCAGCCAGAGGTGAGGACCTGCATCTGTTGGCCCCTTCTGCCGCGGGGTCGGAGGCCGAAGCTATTCAGCGCAGGTCGGGAGGGACAGCATCAGTCATGTGAGCACAGCTAGGCAGGCCTCAGGAAGGCTGGCTTGGTAGGTATGTATCTTGTCCTGTCCAGGGGAGACGAACAGGTCTCGGGGCCCTAAACACCTTGACCCCTGGAGAGATGAAGCGTTCCCCCCCATACCACCCTCCTATTCTTGTTCAGACTCCTCTAGCTCCAAGTCCAGCTCCCAGAAAACTTCACACCTTGAGAGGATGTGACCTGGGTTAAGGGTGATGGTCTTCCAGAAACTGGAAGCGAACACCCGCCCCATGGAAGATAACAAGAGATGCTTCATCTTCATGTCTTTTCTTCCGTCCAGAAAGCATTCAGAGAAATTACAATAATAAATTCAGTCTGTTATATGGTTTGGCTGCATCCCCACCCAAATCTCGTCTTGAATTCCCATGTATTGTGGAAGGGACCTGGCGGGAGGTAACTGAATCATGGGGGCAGGTCTTTCCTGTGCTGTTCTTGTGACAGTGAGTAAGTCTCATGAGATCTGATGGTTTTATGAGGGGAGTTTTCCTGCACAAGTTCCTCTCTCTTTGCCTGCTGCCATCCATGTAAGATGTGACTTGCTCCTCCTTGCCTTCTGCCATGATTGTGAGGCGCCCCCAGCCATGTGGAACTATAAGTCCATTAAATCTCTTTCTTTTGTAAACTGCCCAGTCTCAGGTATGTCTTTATCATCAGCATGAGAACAGACTAATACAGTTCAGCAGGGTAGAATGAAAAGGAGGCACAAACACAAGGGTTGAAACAAATGACCGTGCCAGGGGCCAGGATTTAAGAGGCAAGACCTTAGGTTCCAGGCCCTTCTAGATGTGGCCCAAAGTACTGAGTCACGTCAATGTGGAACCCAGCCGGAGGAACCACTCAGGGCACATGCAGAATAGCACCCAACCAGCACCTAGGAGAAGTGCAGCCAGTTCCAGAACTAAGGCCAGCACCAAATTCATGCCACGTGTCTGCACGGTAGGATCCCATAATCAATGTCACTTATGCATGACCCTCACGGCAGGATCCCATAATCAATGTCATTTATGCATGACCCTCACAGTAATTTCCCATAATCAGTGTCACTTATGCATGACCCTCACGGTAGGATCCCATAATCAGTGTCACTTATGCATGACCCTCATGGTAGGATCCCATAATCAATGTCACTTATGCATGACCCTCATGGTAGGATCCCATAATCAGTGTCACTTATGCATGACCCTCACAGTAGGATCCCATCAGTGTCACTTACACATGACCCTCATGGTAGGATCCCATAATCAAAGTCATTTATGCATGACCCTCACGGTAGGATCCCATAATCAGTGTCACTTATGCATGACCCTCATGGTAGGATCCCATAATCAGTGTCACTTACGCATGACCCTCACGGTAGGATCCCATAATCAATGTCACTTACGCATGACCCTCTTGAGATGTGCAGTCTGGATGGAATCAAAGGACTCATGGAAGGTTTTGAAAAGAGCATGCCAGGGAGAGTGCGAAGCCAGGCTGCTGGCCCGCAGGCCCTGGGCATGCTTCTTCACCCTTGTGTTTAAAATGTCAAAGGAATAAAAAGATGTGGTGTACAGACAGTGGAATACTATCCAGCCTTACAAAAGGAGGAAATCCTGTCATTTGAGACAACATGTGTGAACCTGGAAGACATGATGCTAAGTAAAATAAGCCAGGCACAGAAAGACAAATACCGCATGACCTCACTGATGTGGAATCTAAAAAGAAAATAGAGCTCACGGAAGCAGGGAGGCTTCAGAAACTTGGCGGCAGGGGACTGGGGGACATTGGCCAATGGATATAGAGTTTCATTAGACAGGGGAAGAAATTCAAGAGAGCTACTGTCCACAGGGCAAGGTGGCTCACCTTTGTAATCCCAGCACTTCGGGAGGTCCAGGCAGGAAGACGGGTTGCGCCCAGGAGATCAGCCTGGGTAACATAGTGACATCCTACCTCTTTTTAAAAATAAAATGTTGAATAATAAAATTATTCAATCTAGTCAATCTTGAACTTGCTTAAAAGGAAAATATTAAAATAAATAAATAAATAAATATTAGCCCAGCGTGGTGGTGTGCACCTGCAGTCCCAGCTACCTGGGAGGCTGAGGCAGGAGGATCCCTTGAGCCCAGGAGGTCAAGGTTGCAGTGAGCCATGATCGCACCACTGTACTCCAGCCTGTGTGACAGTGTGACCCTGTCTCACAAAGAAAAGATCTATTGTACGACATGATGACTACAGTTAATACAAGGTTTTGTATTCTTGGAAATTGCTAAGAATAGATTTTAAGTGTTCTCATTACAAAAAAAGCTAAGTCCATGAGCTAATGGATGTTCATGAGGCTGATGTCTGTCTCTGCCATGTAGACATGGATCAAAACATATATGCCGCACACCATATAGACAATGTTTGCCAATTAAAAATAAATAAATAATAAATACATATAAAGTGCCAAAGGAAAAATGTTCTGTGCAGAACTGATGAGGAGTCAGACCCTGAAACGCACATCCAAATATCTCCACTTCCCTATTCTACATGGGTTCAACCTGCGTCACCAGGCAGCACCCCAGGCAGAGAGGGTGAGAGGCTGTGTGCACACTCGGACTGCGGCCCTAGTTGACTCTAAAATCCTCATACGCAGGCATGCCCCAGCGGGGACGAAGACGGAAACAGGGCCAGCGCGGCTCTTGGGCTGGACGGGTGTCGGGGGCTTGGCTCCAGCTGAGACTCCGCCAGTCCTGCCTCAAAGTCGCCCCTACACCTTGGCTGACCTTGGAATCAGCCTTGAACACTGGACACGTGGCGACGGACCTGAGCCTCCCTCAGGGGCACTGTCACCAACCCCTGGGCCAACCGACCTTGGTGACGCCCTGCCTGGCTCACAGCCCACCCACCCCCCACGTCCCGGGGATTGCACAGTTCTCCTTCCCCTGACGGGGCAGCTCTGTCCGCGGTCCCTTCCTCATGGTGAGCTTCCCGCCAATGCCTGAGCGCCTTCCCTTCCTGTCATCTACTCTCAGCCACCAGCTGAGCCCCCACCACCCCAGGGGGCTCCACGAAGTGCATCTGAGGGTGGAAATGTTTCTAAGCATTTATTTTCCAGCCGTTGCCAACTAGAGTGAAATCCTCCCGACTCAGCTTGAACTCCAACTACAGCTCTGAAATCTAACAAGTTAGTTAAGAAGGATTTTAGAAAAGAAAAACCGAGCCTGACCAAGTCTGCGATAGGAAATCCAGTATCCTTTTTAGATTAGAGGTTGCACGATGACAGCCGTGACCCATACATGTGTTTTGTCTGGTCTGCAGAGTGTTTTTAAAACATGGGAACTCATGGTCCAGAGTTAAAAATCAGGCGATTTCACACACAATTCCAGACTTCTGGTTCCTCTGGAAGAAATAAGGTGATGGGGCAGCAGAGGCTGACCCTCCAAAGATGGGGCTGACGCTGGGGGCTAGAGGACAGTGGGGCGTGCTGGCAGGCATTTCGAGAGTGTTGTCCAGGAGAGTAGTCCTGGGCTCCCATGCGGCTGGGAGTGCTAGCACAGTTTACACACTCGGCAGGAGTCCCGTTTCCTCCAGGTTTTCTGTTTCTTATTAAAACTTTTAGTCGGAGGGCTTAGTTGCTGACTCTGGTGTTGGCGTTAGCCCTGGCCTTATTAAACAGAAACATACAACCAAGAGGAAATGAAGAAGGAAGGACAGACGATGCCAAAGGGAAAAATCAGGGCTGGAGAACCAGAGCAGCGTCTACAGGAGCAAAATCCTGGGGGGTGGGGGCTGCGGTCCCTGCAAGGGGAGAGGCTGAGGTGGAGAGTGACAGCTCAGCCCCCGATTTCTTTTTTCCTTTTTCCAGACACAGTCTCTCTCTATTGCCCAGGCTGGAGTGCAGTGGTGAGGTCACAGCTCACTGCAGCCTCGACCTCCCAGCCTCAAGCCATCCTCCCGTCTCAGCCTCCCGTGTAGCTGGGACCACAGGCACCCACCACCATGCTTGGCTAATTTTTTTTTGCATTTTTAATAGAGACGGTGTTTCGCCATGTTGCCCAGGCTGGTCTCAAACTCCTGGGTTTCAGTGATCTATCCGTCTCAACCTCCCAAAGTGCTGAGATCACAGGCGTGAGTCACCGCGTCCAGTCCCCCGTTTCAGAGATTTCTCTTTCTTTCTTTTCTGAGACAGAGCCTTGCTCTGTCACCCAGGCTGGAGTGCAGTGCGCAGTCCTGGCTCACTGCAACCTCTGTCTTCCAGGTTCAAGCCATTCTCCTGCCTCAGCCTCCCGAGTACGGCTTCAGATTTCTGAGGAGAAACTAATACTGTCAGTACTGCCAGAGTCAGAAATCAAACCCTTGGCAAAAAGCACAGGCTTATCAAGACCCCAAAACTCTGACGTGGGTCTGAGTGCCACTCACCACCCAGCCTTGTGCCCTCGGACCCCCACTGGGTTTGGTGCCTCTCCTGGCCTTGGTTTTCTCAGCTATAAAATGGGCACAGCAGCAGTAATAACACAGGATTGCCATGGGTGTGAGATGGACACAGGACAGGGGCAGGGCCGTCGTGTGGGTTCCGCAGAACTGAATGCCATTCTCAGCCCAGCCCAGGCGCCACCCTCCAGGTGTCCTGCCCCACGCTTTACTTTTTATTTTTATTTTTTGAGACACTCTCCCTCTGTGGCCCAGGCTGGAGTGCAGTGGTGCAATCTCGGCTCACTGAAACCTCTGCCTCCCAGGTTCAAGCAACTCTCTGGCCTCAGCCTCCCGAGTAGCTGGGATTACAGGTTCCCGCCATCACACCCGGCTAATTTTTTTACTTTTAGTAGAGATGGGGTTTCACCATGTTGGCCAGCCTGGTCTTGAACTCCTGGCCTCAGGTGATCTGCCTGCCTCAGCCTCCCAAGGTGCTGGGATTACAGGCGTGAGCACCACGCCCAGCTCCCATTCCCTTTGCTATGGCTGTAAGTTGCGGCTCAAATGTCTTCTTCCCAGGGGGACCCCTGGCCCTGCCTCCCTACTCTATTTAATATTCCACTCTGCACACGCCACATCCCAGTGATGAGTCTTCATCTGTGCTTTCTCTTCTCCATAGCACCTGTCATCTTCTAAAGCACTTCAGGGCGTGCTTATTATATTCATGATTTGTCTGTCCCCTTGCTAAACAGGCACGCCATCGGATCCAAGTTTCTCTCTGTTATTTAGGGATCCTCTGCTATTGGTTGGTGCTCGGTGAACATGTGAGAAGGAACTCTGTCTTCACATCCCTGAGAAGTAGGTATTATTGTTTCCGTTTCTCAGATGTGACATGATGGCTCAGAGAGGTTAGGTGACCTACCCCAGGGACCACAGCTGGGACAGGGAGTGAGGCCCACCACTGTCTGGTGCCGGGGAGGCCCCCTGCACTGCACCGGTGCCCCTGGTCTTCTAGACACAGGGCGGTGGATGACCACAGCTGCTCTTCAGGAATCAGGCACTGAGTTAGCTGCTTTAGACACACCACCTCTAATTCTCAAGCAATCCTGCAAGTTAGGCCTCTTATTTCCATTTAACAGAAGAGAAATCGGAAGCTGTGAAAGGTGAGGGAACATGCCCAAGGCCACACAGCTAGGAGACAGTGGAGCCAGATGCTTCTCTGTGTAAGGGGTGCAAGCTCCTAGATGCAGCTGAGACCCCCCGCCATCTACAAGGCGAAAGTCACGCCCTGTTTACTGCCGACATAAGCACTGCTGGGGACAAAAGTGCCCAGGAGGCTAAATTAGGGCTTAGCAGGACAGGAGGGAAAGGGAAATAGCAAAAGGTCGCCTCCCGTGACTTCAACAAAGTGAGCCCTGGCCACTTTCATCGTCCCCCGAAAAGGCTGATCCGTGGCACAAAAGCCCGCCCTCCCCTCGCACACCAGGAACCACAGTAACTGGACTACTCATCGCCTCTGGGACCCTCGCACACCAGGAACCACAGTAACTGGACTACGCATCACCTCTCGAACCCTCGCACACCAGGAACCACAGTAACTGGACCACGCATCGCCTCTCGGATGGGGTCACCGGCTGGAGGACGTCTCAAGGGCAAACGCGATGCCCCGCGGCGCAGGGAAGTGTGTGAGTCAGCAGTGGGCAGCGGGCAGGAACCAGCATCTGCCCAGCAGAGCTACGATGAACGTAATTCCAACAGATCTTCTCCCGTGATGGGCTGGTGTTTGACGTCTGTCAGACACAGAGCTGCCTCCCCTGAACATGCCATGTCTTTCCTTCCTGGCCGTGCAAAGGGAGTGCATTCCTCCTTTCTTTTCTGAGGGAAGGGATGAACTGCCTGGTGTTTAAGAAGTGAAATTCTGGCCCTCATCTCCAGGGGTCTAGGCCGCCCCACTGCTTCTGGAGAACGAGCCCAAGGCATTCGGCAGTCAGTCCCGACATGTGTCTACCCAAACTCGCTAGTGAAAAGTCACCACACAGCCAGACGTGTCATCCTGGGCCTTCTGCCTTTTCTTCACCCTCTACCACCAGCCATGTGTCCTAGGATTCTCAAGTCTAACTTCCCTGGGTGCAATTCCCCATCCCAACCCCACCTCCAAGGCGGCCCCATTCTCCCCTGGGCCAGGTATCCTGCAGATCCCACCCCGAGGACCTTCAATCTTCAGGGGTGTGGGAAGCCATGGGAGTGACATGGAGGTGGTGTGGACAAGTGCGTGAGCCATGGTCACAGTCCAGCACCAGGAGGGCGAGACAGCAGGGGCCGGGTAGGCTGAGGGAACTCCTGCGTAGAGGTGAGGGAACCCCACCTCCAGTGGAGTGCTCTTTAGGGGCTGATGAGCCATCCTGTGTATGTGGCAGGAGCTGCGGCCCACGATACATGGTGGAGAAGACACTGGAGAAGCAGGCGGGGGTCACCGGGAGAAGGGATTTACTCAAGAGCCACAATGTGCCAGGCGTGGTGGCACGTGTCTGTGGTCCCAGCCACTCCGGAGGCTGAGGCAGGAGGATCGGGGAGCCCAGGAGCACCGGGCTGAAGTGCACAATGCTGACCGAGTGTGCACACTAAGTTTGGCGTCAATATGGTGACCTCCCGGGAGAAGAGGACCACCAGGTTGCTGAAGGAGGGTGATCTGGCCCAGGTCAGAAACAGAGCAGGTTAAAATCCCGTGCTGATCAGTAGTGGGACTGTGTCTGGGAACAGCCACTGCACTCTAGCCTGGACAACACAGTGAGACCCCATCTCTTAAAAAGTAAAAAGAGCCACAATGGTAGCCCTCCAAGGGGATAACAGGCCCCACAGAGCCCTGGGAAAATGCACATGTGCACAGACACTCAGTCTGCCCCCCACTTCAGGGTTTTCCTGCACCCCCTGAGGACCTCAGTCCATGCCCCACAGCAAGTGGGCCTCCTCAAGCAGGAAGACGCTGGTGTGGGACCTGCACTTCTGCCGCTGCCTGGAGGGAACGGCATGGAGGTGGGAAAAGTTCCCCGGGAGGCGACAAGAGCAGAGCCGATGGGATGTGGGGCAGGGCCAGGGAGCTTGCAGGATAGGCAGGGGTGGAGCAGCTTCGAGTGCCCAGAGAGGTTTGGTGCCTCCTGGGAAAGGTCACCCGCCCCACGGTGAGGAAGGACCCTCATCACCAAGACTCAAGGACAGGGTGAATGGAGACTGCTGGCAGGTGGCAGTGGCCGCAGGACGGAGGACACTGAGGGAGACCCAGGCTTGGCCAAGCTTGCCCCACAGGTCTGAGTGTCAGGCTTCACACAGGGACCCCATCCTTCTCTTCTCTGGAATCCCAAAAGCTGCAAGAGCCAAGAGTTTGTGTTAAACTGGAGTAGTTCTAAGCTGGAGGCAAGCCAGACTCCTGTGAGGCTGTTTCTAGACTTTATTTATCCCACTTAGGGGGTGTGTTTACACATTTCACTGGAGAAACATGAGCCTGTCTGGTTATGGGAGCTGCCCCAGAAGGATTCTGAACTCTGCACACATCAAGCTCAAAGGGTTTGGCTAACAGATTGTGAACCTGCACTACAGAAATTTGATTAAATTATTGTGTATCTATGAGACAGTTAAAAACAAACAAACAAACAGAAAGCTCCCCAAGACATAGTGATCAACTAAAAAAAACCCTTATTCATTTAATGAAAACTTGAAAGGTATCTAATGAGTCAGCACTGTTGACCGTAGATGCTGGGATTGGAAAAGTGAAACAAGCAGAAAATTACTAAACAAAACGCTGCACGTGCACTGTGCACCTGTGTGTACATGCGGAGAAAGAGGCCTGGATGGCCACACATGAATCTGGTAATAGCGGGACCTCTGGGCAGAGGGGTCTGGTAGGGATGAAGGTAGCCTTTGACACGTTATTCTCTATATTTTGGTACTTGTTGTATTACTTTTGTTTACAATAAGCAAGAATTCATGTATTACCCCTGTAATTAATAGAGAAAAAAACTAGAACTATAAAAATGAAAACAAAACCAAGGAAAAATAAACCACCCATTTAGTTCAACCTTATTTTATAGATGAGGAAACTGAAGGTCAGGGAGGCCCCACAGCCTCAGGTTGGAATTGGAACCAGGTTCCACAGACTCTCTTTCAGGGCTAGTTCCTGAACCCATGCTGCTTCCAACACGACCTGTGCTTTGTGAACCGTGGTGATCTATACACAAAATTCTACATTTGGCTTGTTTTGCTGAAGCCCTTTTTATCACCGAGGAATGGTTTTATTTATCTGCAGAAGCCACAGACAGCAGGCTGTGGAAAGTCAATGGGTCAGCTGCTGCCTAGAGTCGGAGCAGGACGAAGACCAGAACCTGCTGGGGGGACTGCAACCCTGGGACACAGGTGACGTAGGTGAGGGGTCCAATGTGGCACACCGAGGCGGGGCCCAGCAGCAGGGCATGGACGCTCCGGTGCAGCCACTTGAAACTTATCCTTGGATTTCTAGAGCATGCGTTTTGTGTGTGTGTGTGTGTGTTTTTTTTTTCCTGTTTTTGTACTTTTCTCATATTTTCTTTTTCTGCTGAAGGGGAAAAGGCACTGTCCCCGCAGCTGCTGAGCAGGAGTTCCAAGTTTTGATTTTTCAGTTGCAGTTGATTTCATTCATTATTCATTATTTTTAACGGAATGTATACATTTCTACACAGAAATGTTTTTCAACGTTTTAAAATGAGAATGAGTGAATGGGAAGTGGCATTTGAGCCAATGAAGGAGGTGGTATGGACAGCACGGCCCTGGCTAAGAGGACGGCTGGGACAGAAGATCACGTCTGGGGCCCATGTGGGGACCAGCCGCAGTGAGAGGGAGGAGAGAAGCGTCACCTGGCCCCAGCGTCCTGCTGAGCAGGGTCACAGTATGAGTGCTTTCTGCCAGGACAGCCTTCCAGGGCAGTGGGTGTGGGGACAGCTGAGACCAAGGCAGAGCAGGGCAGGGGAGTGAGGAGCGCGGGGCAAAGACGCACCCTGGGGATGTGGGAGCCCACCCAGCCAGCAGGCACATCTGGCTAGGCCCATTCCAATCCATGGCCAGTGCGACCAGGCAGATTTCACAGTCAAGTCCTAATTTTGCAAGTTTTCACCTGGAAAATCAAGGGGCCCTGGTCTCCCACGGCCATAGTCACTGAAGTAGAGCCGGGTTCTGCCACTCCCTGCCCCTCACTCATCCACTCAACCTGTGAGGACTGGTGACACTGCCTTCAAGAAATAATTATAAAGGTCCCTTTGGACTTGGGAAAGAAGAACAGTTAAGCCAGCAGCTGGCCGCCCTCAGGATGTAGGGAAGTGTGGAGGCTGCAGCAGCCCGGGGGACCCTGCCAGCTCCCCTACTCACACCTTCCACAGGGGAAGGTGGAGGGCACACAGCAGGGGCCCCGGACAGACACAGCAAAGGCCCTCTTCCTGGGAGGTTAGGACCCAGGGGCCGCACGAACGGGATTCTTGGGTTAAATCACTGCGGAAGTCCTTGACATTGCCCAGCAAGTACAATGGCCATGGGGATGGCGAGAAGGCTGAGAAGTGCCACTCAGAGCACAAGGTGTGTCCCTGCCAGCAGGGCCAGCTGCTTGGGACACCAGCACCACTGGGAGAGGGTTCTGCCTGCCGCTGGTCTGTGGGTGGTCCCAGCTGAGCTGTGCTGTTACCATCTCTCCATGCACTCATGTTAGTGAGGATGAAATGACGTACAGAGCAGCAGGCTGTGATGCCATGGGAATTCTGTGTCTCCGGGCCCAGGCCCAGCCACACAGAGGGTGATCTAGCCTGCAGTGCTTTTTTTTTGAGACAGGGTCTTGCTGTGTCACCCACGCTGGAGGGCAGTGGCGACATCACGGCTCACTGCAGCCTTGAACTCCCCGGCTCAGGCAATCCTACCGCTTCGGCCTCCTGAGTAGCTGGGACTAGAGGTGGGTGCCACCATGCCTGGCTGAGTTGTAAATTTTTTGTAGAGATGGGATTTCCCTATATTGCCCTCACTGGTCTTCAACTCCTGAGCTCAAACCATCCTTCCGCCTCAGCTTCCCGAAGTGCTGGGATTACAGGCATGAACCATCACACCCAGCCTTGCCTGGAATTTCTGGATCAAACTGGCCTGTTCCCCTGCGGTGGGCATCCTAGGCATCCTGAGGGCAGGTCAGTCTTGCCCTCGAGTCTCCATGTGAGATGGTCTGACCAACAGAGATGCCTATTTCTGGGTTGCGGTTCTTAGTCCACACTGGAATCTTCGGGGGAATGGCTGGGAGGTCCTTGCGGTTCTCGGTCCACACTGGAGTCTTCAGGGGAATGGCTGGGGGGTCCTTGCAGTTCTCAATCCACACTGGAGTCTTTGGGGGAATGGGGTGGGGGGTCCTGCGGTTCTCGGTCCATATTGGAGTCTTTGGGGGAATGGCTGGGGGGTCCTTGCGGTTCTCGGTCCACACTGGAGTCTTCGGGGGAATGGCTGGGGGGTCCTTGCGGTTCTCGGTCCACACTGGAGTCTTCAGGGGAATGGGTGGGGGACCCTGCAGTTCTCGGTCCACACTGGAGTCTTCGGGGGAATGGCTGGGGGGTCCTTGCGGTTCTCGGTCCACACTGGAGTCTTCAGGGGAATGGGTGGGGGGTCCTTGCAGTTCTCGGTCCACACTGGAGTCTTCGGGGGAATGGGTGGGGGGTCTGGCACAGTCCCTGGGGGGCTGAGGTTTCCCAGCTGAGAGGCCGATGCTCAGAGAGGTTGGGTGTCTGCTGAGGGTCACACGAGAGTGGTGGGCACAGAGTCCCAGCTGCAGCTGCTGCTCCTGATAATCACCCACATTGCCTGGAGGGAGCGTCAGGGTGCTAAGGGTGGGACTGAAAAGCTCACAAACTGGTCAGCCTCCAGGGCTTGTGTGTTTGTTTCCAAATCAGGTTCTTTCTGTGAGCGCCGGCAGGCCTGGTGTTAATATACATGGATAGAAAGGTTGAGAATCATGTTGGAAATGCCCCTCCGCCTCTTCCTCCTGTGGAGGCTGGACTAGAAGACGGGAATCACCTACCGCCAGGCTGGGGCAGGGCACAGGCTGGGCTAGAGGACGGGAATCACCTACCGCCAGGCTGGGGCAGGGCACAGGCTGGGCTAGAGGACGGGAATCACCTACCGCCAGGCTGGGGCAGGGCACAGGCTGGGCTAGAGGACGGGAATCACCTACCGCCAGGCTGGGGCAGGGCACAGGCTGGGCTAGAGGACGGGAATCACCTACCGCCAGGCTGGGGCAGGGCACAGGCTGGGCTAGAGGACGGGAATCACCTACCGCCAGGCTGGGGCAGGGCACAGGCTGGGCTAGAGGACGGGAATCACCTACCGCCAGGCTGGGGCAGGGCACAGGGAGAGACCGGGAGGAGGCAGGAGCTGAGGGTGGGCGATGGGGAAGAGTGGGGTGAACCGATACCCCACTGTGGTCAGAGTGAGGGGTGAGGAGGGCAGCCCAGCACCAAAGGTGGGGGGAGAAACTGTGTCCCCTCCCGCAAGGTCGCATTACATTCTCAAGCTCCTCCAGTCCCAGGAGTTGGGAGATGGGGCCTTACCCCCAGAGGGCTGTGACATGGAAAAGAGAGCCCCCGGCCCAGGACTCAGGGGCGCCGAAGAGGGAGAAGCGCGGCACAGGGAGACGGGTTCAGAAGCGCCCTGGCTATGGGCCCACACACCCCTCCCCACCACCTTGACAGGAGTCAGAAGGCTGAGCATAAGCTGAGACTCAGGGAGCCCTGGCTCCTCGGCTGGCCTGGAAGTAAAGTGAAACCAGGTGGCAACCAGGGGTGGGGAGGAGCTGAGGAAAGGAGGGACGGGGCCCACTCCAGCGCAGACCTGGGGAGGTGAGAGACTCCACCTGTCCGGGCTGGCTGGGCTCCTGAAAAGCTGACAGGAGCCAGGGGGTGTCTGTGATCAGGGCTGGGGGCTGCTGGTGTGTGGTTCTCAGACTTGAGATGCATAGGAACTCGCTGGCAGACTTGTTAGGACGCAGGCTGCTGCCTCTCCTTCCCTCTCACCCAGCTCTGGGTGCAGCCCAGTCATTTGCATTTCCACTATCTGGAACTTTCCCCAGTGCTGCGGCTGCTGGTCTGGGAACTGCACTTTGAGAACCACGTTCTAGGCCAGATGCTCAGCTCCTGTTGGAATCAGCTTCCCGCAGAGACGGTCTCCTTATCCCTGTCCCACCTGACCAGAAATCTACAGATAAAGGCCCAGCCCTGACCCAACCCATAGTCAAGAAACCAGGACAAGTCCCCTTAAGGGGTCAAGGGCAGCTCCCTTGGTCCAGCTTGTTCCCCAGTCATGGCCCAGCCAGCCCCTTCCCAGCTCCCAGGGAAGTTAGCTCTGGGGTCTCTGCCACCTGCAGGCCCATCACCCAAACCGGGATGCTGGTTACCCCGTTCTCCAGGGACTCAGCCCCAGAAGACTGTCCCATTGTTTCTTGGGGAGGTGAGCTTGGGGTTGGAGAAGCTCCCCATCAGCCGTCGCTTGTGTCCCAGGACTTGTGTCCCAGGACTTCTCGTGGGAACCTGGGCCTTCAGCCTGGAGCTGGAACATCCTTCTCCAAGTCTGCATGCACAATCACAGTCCTTAAAAGTGTTAGCGGGAACCCCCTGGGGTAAGGTTTCGAGGCATCCTTAAATGGCCTGCAGAGCCTCTGGGAAAACCATGCGTGACTTCAGGAACTCCTTTGTGTGGTCACCTCCCCGTGGCCTCACGCTGGACATGGTAAAAGCAAACCTTATGAGAGAACTAGGGGAAAAAAAAAAAAGCCAGAGACAAAAAGAATCTTAGAAAAAGACAGGCATGAATGGCTAGAGAGTTAAGAGAAGATCAAAATGGAAACCTATCATCCATCCTGTTAGCAAACGAGGCCATGCTGTGTGACACATAGGCCCAGGACTTCACCAGGCAGCTTCTGTGCAAGCCTGGGCTGCACCTCCTGCCATGGCCAGGCAGGTCCCACCTCTCTGCAAAGACCCCTCTTCTCTAGAAAGGGGTGATTGTAAAATAAGGCTGGCCATTGAGAAGACTGAGAGGCAGGGTCGGGGGCAGCCCTTTTAAGAAAGTGTCAATAAGAGTAGCGCGGAGCCAGACACAACCACAAGCTGAGCTGCGATCGCAAATGCACGGAGCTCCCCGACCAGGGCAGTTCTCAAAACCAGGATCCAGCAGCGGAGGCCCGGCCTGGTCACTGTCTGGCTGTTTTCTCATAAACCAGCTTTCACGAGGTGTTGGCTGCTCAGTCTTGACATGAGGTGAAGCCTCAGGAAATCCCGGGGCTGTTCATCCGGGTGGTAAATCAGGCTGCGGCTCTTCAAGGCAGGCCTCTCCTCCCTGCTCACCCCCCCTCGGCTTTTTGGAGGCCACATGGACGGCGCTGAGTGCATTCCTCCCCAGAGGCTCACCGGGCACCGCGCAGGGACCAGTGTGCCGTACTTCCCTCCCTGCTCCTGCGCTGATTCTGCTCCTGCCTCGGAGGTCAGGGTTTGACGTGAGAAACCAAGGCTCAGAGGAGGCAGGGCCGGGACGTGGACTCAGGTGTGTCTAGTTTCAGAGCCAGAAGCCTCCCGGGGGAATCAGCCACTGAGTCACAGTAGCTGCTCACGGGGTACACATCTAACAGCCACCATGACCCTGGCACCACCAGGAGATGGCCCAGAACAGCCTGGGGCTTGGAGCTCCCCTGAGGGAAATAGCTGTGCCTTTTCCTAAAGCATTAAAAAGTCCCTCACAGAAAAGCAGGTAAGAGCCTGCAAGGAGGAAGAGCGCGGTGAGAGGTCAGATGGGTGGCGAGGCTCCCGCTCCTTCCCTGTGCCCAGACTCCCTGCCTGCCCCATCCAAGGGCAGTCTTCTGTGGCAGCCCCTGGTGGCTGGACGGATGCTGTCACAGCTGGGGAACAAGCACTGGGGTGGGGGTATTACCCACAGCTATAGGAGTGTGGGACCTGGTGTCTCCCAGGTTCTCACTCCCCAGGAACTGGGGCTCAGTCCTTTCTGCTCCTGGAGCCTCTCAGACTCTTCTCCTGACTGGGCCTTCAGCTCCGGCAGGGTGGGTGGCGGGGTCTCCTCCGCGCTGTTAATGCTTCCCTCCCCCCGGCATCTCAGTGAGCTGCGGATACGGGGGAGTCACAGAGGGAAACACCCCCGCTCTATCAAACACCCCTCCACAGGCCCACACGTCTGCACGTCAGCAGGCTGGAAGCAAATGGCCAAAAATGGAAATGTTTGTGCTGGTGCCTGACTCAGTTTCTTTGCCCCTTATTCCTTTCAGGATGTGAGTGCAGCCAGGCTCCAGACTCTTGGAGCCCCTGGAGCCTGGCCGGTCTCCTCCTGGAGGGTGATGGGCACCGAGCCAGGGTGGCCCTGCTCTCCCTGTGACCTTCGCTGTGAGAACATTAGGAAGGAAGTTACTCTCATGCCTTTCCCCTGAAGCTTGCCGCAGACTGGGGATCTGCTGTTGGAGGACATTAAGCGAATCATCTGCCACACATCTTGGCTTGATGGTGACTCACACCTGGGTTCACAGAGCAAACTGACGTAGGAAACACTCAATCCAACGACGATGCTCCACAGAAGCCAGAGCTAAGCTCACCCACCTTCAAACGCACCTGATAATAAAACCAGGACCTCTGGGATCAGAAAGCTCCCGTGTCGGCTGCCAGCATTTTCAAAAGATGTATTCAATCCATTGTAGCCTGGGATTTCATACGATATTTTACTGATTTTCCCTACACTCATAATACAGCTGACATTTCTCGGGAAATGAAAATCCATGTGTCCTAACCATCTAGTATCAAAGCAGAAGAAAGCCGAGTGCATAGAATTTGCAGGTTCGCAGTGACATTAATAAGCAGCTGGAGAAATGAAAGCTTGCGTTGCTATAATACGATGCTGGTTTCCAACCACGGCTTCGTGTATGTGGGTATGTTTTTCCAATATTATTATTAAAAATACAATACAGGCCGGGCGCAGTGGTTCACACCTGTAATCCTAGCACTTTGGGAGGCCAAGGCGGGCAGACTGCCTGAGCTCATGAGTTTGAGACCAAAGTGGTCAGCATGTTGAAACCCCATCTCTACTAAAATACCAAAAATTAGCCAGGCATGGAAGCATGCGCCTGTAATCCCAGCTGCTCGGGAGGCTGAGGCAGGAGAATCACTTGAACCTGGGGGACGGAGGTTGCAGTGAGCTGAGATCACACCATCGCACTCCAGCTTGGGGGAGAGAGCGAAACTCCACCTCCAAAAAAAAAAAAAAAAAAAAAAAAACTCACAATACACGATTCTAGGAAATTTTAGGAATAAGACTCACTCACAACCCCACCAACCTAGCACAAATATTTCCATTTTTGGCCATTTGCTTCAGCCTGTTGAGATGAGGACGTGAGTATGTGTGTCGCTGGAGGGGGGTTGGGGGTGGGTGAGTGTTTGCTAAAGCGGGGGTCTGTTTTCCTCCGTGAACTCCCCGCCCCCGCAGCTCACTGAGACCCGGTGGGAGGGAAGCATTATCAGCGCAGAAGGGTCCCCACCACCTACCCCCACCCCGTCAGGAGTCTGAGCAGACACCATGGGCTCCAGGAGCAGAAAGGACTAAGCCTCGGTTACTGGGGAGCAAAAGCCTGGGAGAGAACAGGACACACACTCCTATGGCCATGGGGAGGTGACCTTCATTTGCCCTGATGTTCACTGGCTCTATGCTGTGCCACTCATCGGATGCCTGGTAACTTCCTCGGCCATTGCCCAGGGTGATCAGACATTTGAGTGGCTTCCAATATTGCCCTATTAGGATGGGTGCAATACATACCCACAGGCTGACCTCGGCTTTGCCCTTGGACTGCAGCACCAGGTTTTGTCCCTCGCTCCAGGCTTCCTGCTGTCCGACTTCCTGGCACTCTGCACCCCCACCTCACTTCTCTCCCATGGCAGCTTCTCATCACCCCGTCTGGAACCAACAACAACACCCTCTTTTCTCTTTCATTTTACCCATCCTGGTGTTCACAGCTCACAGCGACCCTGCCCAAGAGTCTTCAATGGCCCCCCGACACAGCCTCACCGAGGAAAGCCACGTTCTGTAGCCTGGTGATCAACCCTTATGCCTGGGCCCAGACCCCCCACTTCTCTTCCTTGTCTCTTTCCACGTGCCCTTCAAACGTCCAGCCCCGGTCAAACTGACCCACTCACAAGTCTCTAAGACACTGCCGAGTCAAGCATCAGTACGTTTGCCCAGGTGGGTCCCTCCACAGGGCCGCTCCTCCCGAAACCCGCCCGCCGGACATGCTCCTGCTGCTCTCCCGCAGCTCAGAGCAGCCCCTGCCCATGAGCTCTCCCGGCAGGGCTAGGAACCGCCTGCTGCATCTGGGCACGCTCTGCACACCACTCCAGCGGCTGCTTTCACAGCGGACTGTATTTGGGGTTTGCCTGAGCCTCCCCTCCTGGACCAGTAACTCCTAGAGGCTCACGACCATTTACCTTTTATCCCCAACACAAATGCAAAGATGAGGTCAAAGAACACACTCAGTAAACATACGCTGAGCTAATGAACGAATGACTGAATGAGGCAGTGGGTCTGAGTTCTCCCTAAGGACAGTGTGGGGCCATTTTCCCCCTGCGCTGTGCCCGTGGAGTTTCCCACTCCTCCGTCCCCCGGCTTTTATACTCAGGAAGGAAGAGGGCCCAGGGAGAAAATAAGGAGCCATAAGCAACCTGCCTGCAAGGCTTCCTCCCGAGATGTGGCAGCTGTGGTGGCACCGACAAGAACTGCCAGTGAAGGACAGAAACGGGCAAGAGGGAGGAGAGTGATGCAGAAAGTCCCCCACCACCATGGCCACCCCCTACCGACACCGCTCCTCAGGGTGTGTCTGCCCTGCGCACGCTCTCCATTCTTCTAGTAGGCTCGTCTGCCAGAGCCCTTCCGTTATTGCTGGATGCAAAGTTCCCAGCCTCAGAGTCTCAGCTGCTCCCTGCCCTGAAATACTTTTAACAGATAATTTTTCAGAGAGTCCTGAAATGTAAGCCTCCCTCCAGCAAGCAGGTCTAAGATGCAAGACGGGACTTTAGCGCTAGTCCTGATAATCCCACAGCGGAGCCAGTTCTCCACTCTGCTGAAGAATTTAGGGCTGGGTGGCGTGGGGACGAATTGGATTTAATCTTATGTTCCCTCTTCGCGAAGGTGAAGAAAGGCCAGATGTGCCTGTTGGGAGCAGGTATCCCTGAAACCTGCAGGGGGGCAGCTCAGGAGGCAGCTTACACTTACGGAATGTAAGCAATGCTGGTTCTTCGGCAGCTCCTCCCAAGTCCTGGAAGAAGCCCAGGGGATCCCAGCTGGGAGAGGAAGGAGGCTCTGAGTTGCAGCATCAGTGGCCACCTTCTTGCTTGTCTCTCCCACTCTCTGTCATCAACTTCTTCTTCCCCTGGTGATTTTGCTGGGCCCCTCCCAGACATCCAGGAGCTGTGGAGATGGGCCTTCTGACTTACCCAGTGACCAGGCCGCCCAGTGGCCTCCCTGCCTCCAGCCCAGCCCAGCCACTCTATCTCCCATCACTGGCATCTGATGCTGTCACTCCCTTGCACTGAAACCTGCAGTGGCTCTCTATTGCATATTCCCTCAGAACACAAAGCCCTGAGTAATCAGTCAAAAGGGAGTTTACTGCAGGACTTCTCAGGGCCTTTAGTATGCTAACGTCCCTTGCGACTCTCTAAGGTGGAGATTGGAAGGGATTATATGATAACATTTCCCAAACTTCTGTGACTGTGGAACCCTTTCCTCGGGGACATCTCATGAGTCAGGTGCTCCAGGGACACTGATTTGGGGATCACTAACTAAAGGCCAAAATTCACACTCCTTACCAAGGCAACTAAAGCCTTCATAACCCAGCCTAGACTTATTCCCCAAACCCGGCTGCCATGCTCTCATGGCCTCAGTATGTTGCTTGACAAAATTTCTGCTGCCTGGAGGCAGCTTTCCTTTCCCTCCACCCAGCAAAGTCCCAATGCCCCTTCCAACACAGCTTCCTGGCCACCTCCTCCAGGAAGCCCTCTCCCATTCCCTTTCCAAAGGTGGGTTTGGCTACACTCTCCCCTGTGTGACGGTTACACAGAGAGTCACAGCCCACAGCAACATTTGCATTTGGTCAAAGTGATGCTTCAGTTTGCATTTAAAGACTAAGCTGCACAAAAGCTTCAGGCCTCACCCAGATGGTGAGACATTCTGCACACAGGGTCTGCAGGAGCTGATGCCCGCTGGGGGAGCTGCACATGCTCATCCCTCCTCACAGAGGGTGCCCGCTGGCACTAATTCAATGACTTATCTCTCGTTTTGCTGAACTTCTCCCAACCACCAAGTCGTAGAAGTGGATCTGCATTGGTTAATGTGTATAACGTGATTCCCATGTGACCAAGTCGTAGAAGTGGATCTGCACTGGTTAATGTGTATAACGTGATTCCCATGTGTAGAGTTAAGTATCTTCCCTTCTGTCTGTGGTCTCCTCCAGAGGTGTTTTGTTCTTCATTTAGTGACAGTGGAGTGACAGGGAGCTCCACGCCAAATGGCTTCTCCCTGTGGCCTTGGTGAGCCCAAGGTGGGTGTGAACACACAAAGCTGACTGCTCGCATGACGGGTGGGCACATGCAGGCAGCATGGGGAGAAACGGCCGTTTCCAGCCCTCCTGACCTGTTCTGAAGTGGCACTGGCTGCCCCTGCCAAGACACCGGTAAGCTCCCCCTTGCCACTAATCTCACAGGCTTACAGGGAGGACGCTCAGCGGCAGGAGCTAGCAGCGGGGTGCTCAGAGACTATGTGTCCTGCCAACACTGTGCTCAGGACAGATCTGTGGGATCCAAGCCACATCTGCTGAGGTTTTGAGAGAGTTCTGTTCTCCCTCTCAAAGCTACCAGGGCCTAAGAAGGCTGGCCTTGGATTCAGGGTACCTGGTTTGAACCCCATGGACATTCTCACCCCAGTCCTTGCTCCAGGATCAGGGTGAATGTATCATTTGTTATCCAAACCAAGGTATTTTAAGAGAGGGAGAGGCCAGCTAACTTGCAGGAAGAACAGGCATACATTGAGACTGTCTGGATCATGTGGGATGTACGGTCATTATAGCTACGATCGGCTGGAGGTGGACAGCAGGGAGCAAGGAGGCACATGGCCATGAGGCAGGTCACCTGCTTGTGCACTCCAGGCTCAGTGTGTCAGAAAGGTATGGCCACATAAAGGAAGAGCTAACCAAGCCCCTCTGACCAGCTGCTCTCCCGAGGGTCCTCTGGCACAGAGCCCCCTCATGTTCTCACCCCAAAGTGCACAGGACAGTGAAGGGCACAGACAGCATAATAGAGACCCCCCTGCAAGGCCTCCCAATGCCATCTATGGGCACCTGAGTTACCAAGCACCTATCATGGAGGTGCTGTCCTGCAATCAATAAGGTTTTTAAAACCTGTCTGTTCTAACAAGGGTGCCAAGACCATTCAATGGGGAAAAACAGTCTTTTCAACACACGGTGCTGGCACAACTGGATATTCACATGCGAAAGAAAGAAAGTGGACCCCTGCCTCACACCATACATAGAAATTAACTCAAGGTGGATCAGACTTCCATGTAAGACTTAAAACTATTAAACTCTTAGAAGAAAACATAGGTGTAAATCTTCATGATCTTGGTATTAGGCAGTGGTGTGTTAATATGACCCCAAAAGCAGAAGCAACTAAAGGAGCAACAGATAAACTGGACTTCAAAACAAATAAACTTTTGTGCCTTAAAACAGGGGGGGCCCAACCCCTGGGCTGTGGACCAGTTTGTGGCCTGTTAGGAACTGGGCCTCACAGCAGGAGGTGAGTGGCGGGCCAGTGAATGTTATTGCCTGAGTTCCACCTTCTGTCAGATCAGCAGCGGCATTTGATTCTCACAGGAGCATGAACCCGATTGTGAACTATGCATGCAAGGGATCTAGGTTGTACACTCCTTATGAGAATCTAATGCCTCCAAAACCATCATCCTTCCACCCTTGTCTGTTGAAAAACTGTTTTCCACGAAACTAGTCCGTGGCGCCAAAAATGTTGGGGACCACTGCTTTAAAAGATACCATGAAGAAAAGGAAAAAGACAAGCCACGGAATGGAAGAAAATATTTGCAAATCATATATCCGATAAGGGACCTGTAACTCTAATATGTAAAGGATTCTTACAAGTCAACAATAAAAAGACAAATAGGCAGAGGATGTCAACAGACCTTTCTCCGAAGAAGATAAACAAATAGTTACTAAGCACATGAAGACATAGAGAATGTATTTGACATCAGGGAAATGCAAGTTAAAGCCACAATAAAGGGCCACTTCACTCCCACTAGGATGGCCAGAATAAAAGAGTCAGACAATAAAAAATGTTGGTGAGGATCGAGGGAAACTGGAATCCTCATTCACAGCTGGTGGGAATGTAAAAAACGCTGGAGCAGCTTTGGAAGACAGTCTGGCAGGTGCTCAGATGGCTTTAAACAGACTGCCATTCGATCTAATAATTCTGCTCCTATTTACCCAAGAGAAATGAAACATCTGTCCGTACAAACACTTGTACGCCAATGTTCACAGTAACATTATTCAAAAGGCCCAAAAGTCCAAGTAACCAAATGCCCATCAGCTGATCAATGGATAAATAAAATGTGGTATATTCATACAATCAAACATTATTTGAGAGTAAAAAGGAATGAAGTACTGACACCAGGATGAACACGCAGGAATCTTGAAAACATCATGCTAAGTGAAAGAAGCCAGACACAGAAAGTCACGTATTATATGATCCTATTTATATGAAATGTCTGGAATAGGGAAATCTGCAGAGACAGAAAGTAGATTAGTGGTTGCTGGGGGCTGGGGGGTTTGAGGGGAAATGATGGGTGGCTAGTAATGGGAGTGACTTTTTTTTTTTTTTTTTTGGTTGATGAATTGTTCTAAAATTTACTGTGGTGTTGGTTGCACTACTCTGTGAGTATAATAAAAACCACTGACTTGTGCACTTTACATGGGTAAACTATATATGAGTTATCTCCTAAGACTGTTATAAAGCAAAAGCAATCCGAATGGCTGAGTCCGCATGGACGCAGCATCGCAATCTGCCCTGGGGGTCCTCAGAGCACACTCGCCTTATTTATATTTTTCAAACAATGCACCTGCTACATTCCCATCTTTCTTCCAAAATGTTAAAGAAATTGCATCTACAAGACACATCTTCAAACAGAAACACAAAAATCTTACAACGAAACAGGACTGCACAGAAGGCCACCTCCAGAACTGCCCTGGTCAACTGTCAGGACATCAGCAATGTTTTATCCACACAGAAGCACAAAGGGACAGAAACTGTGTTCTCTGCCTTCTTACTGAGACACACGGCCACAGGAAGTCCACTCAGGATGGAGGGGGCCGGCGGACAATGGTCCGGCTGCCACCCTCAGCCTAAACTCGGCTCCCGAATGTATCACGCTACCCAATGGCCGGCTCAGCTTTTCACCACTTGCAAATGTAATAGTGAGACCCCTCCTACCAATAGCCACATTGTTACCTGAAGATTTGACAGTTCGACAGAAAATACCACATTAGACGAGGAGGCCCCAGGAAGAACAAGACCCAACGTGGCCATGCTAGAAAGGGAGAAAGAAGACCTGAGAGTGTGCCAGCGCTAAAGAGAAACCCTTTGGAGGCGTCTGAGAGCAGTACCACTGTTAGTGCAATTCCTCACCAGCACAGCACCTCACTGGGTGCTCAAAACCACCCGCTGAGCCATCTGCATTTGGCAGAGAGGCTCAGGCAGGACAAAAGCCCGAGGACCCACAGCGGGTACTCGAGACAAAAGCAGCTCAAGCTCAGGTCTTCGAACTCCCAACCGTGCATTGTTGCCTAAGTCAACGATTTGTTGCATGTGCATAAAACATCTGGCTCGAAAGATGGCCCTGGCATGGAATATTAGTCAGTCTTAAATGGAATATTTTTCAGCCTTAAAAAGCAAAGAAATTCTGACACATGCTACAACATGGATGGACCTTGAGGACGTTATGCTAAATGAAAGAAGTCACAGACAAGTCACGGAAGGACAAATGCTGGATGAGCCAACCCAGGGTACTCCAAGTCACAAAGATGGGAAGTAAACGGTGGGTGCCAGGGCTGTGGGGAGGGGGAGTGGGGAGTTATGGCTTAATGGGTGCAGAGTTTTAGTTTTGTGAGATGAAAACAGTCCTGATGATGGTTGCACAACAGTGTGAATATACTTAATGCCACTGAACTGTACACTTAAAAATGGTTAAGATGGTACATTTTATGTTACGTATGTTTTACCACAATAAAAAAAATTCCCCTGGCACCATTCAGATCACGTGAGACCAGTTCAAATGCATGTGGAAGTAAATCGATAAAAATCATCAATCAAGACTCTCTTCCCTCTTTTTTTTTTTTTTTTTTTTTCCCCCCAGACAGGGTCTTACTCTGTCATTCAGGTGCAATCTCTGCTCACTGCAACCTCCACCTCCTGGGCTCAAGCGATTTTTCTGCCTCAGCCTCCCAAGTAACTGGGACTACAGGTGTGCACCACCACGCCTGGCTAATTTTTGTAGAGATGGGGTTTCACCATGTTGTCCAGGCTGGTTTCAAACTCCTAACCTCAAGGAATCCACCTGCTTCGGCCTCCCAAAGTGCTGGGACAGGCGTGAGCTACCAAGTCTGGCCTCTTCCCTCCTTTCAACTCATATTCCAAGGGTGCCAAGGAGTGGGGAGGACCCATTCCAACCCTGCATACCAGGCGCCCTGACAGAAGGATGGGACATAACCCCTTGGTCCCAAGGCCACAGACTATCAAACCTGGAGCAAAAGACCTGGGAGGGCAGGATGAAGGGAAGCTTCAGGGATGAAGCAGAGGCAGGACAGGCCAGGAGGAGGCCCAGGGTTCTGGCACAGGCAGAGAATACGGTCACGATCTGCACCTGTCCTGCCCTGCAGGCCTGGAGCCTCCTGAGGGCAGGTCCGGCACAGGTTTAACCCATGCCCTGATGCTCAGCCCAGAGGCTGGCACAGAACAGTGTCTGCCACACCCTGGGTGAGTCAACCCTGAGCCCTCAACTCAGAACCACTCCCAGCTGTAGAACACCTGCTAGGCTGCACAGGGTCTGCAGCCCCACCCCGGGAATGCAGAGGCAGCCCCGCCAGCCCGTTCTCAGCTCACTCCCCGAAGATCTCCAAGGAAGACAACTGCACTGACAGCACGGGGTACTTTTCCAGCCAAGAAATTAACTCCTTTCCAAAGCCACGATGTTCTGGCCTCAACATGGTGTTCACGGCTAAACCGTGTGGCCTGAAGGTTCCCATCGCTGGGTAAACTGAAAGTCATCCTCCACTAGCATTTGGCTCCAAGTCCAGTCCCCTGGTTCCTGAGTCCATCCTGACACGCAGAGGGGACTGCTGAGGGTCTGACTCCCATCTGCTACACATGGAGAAACTGAGGCCCGGAGAGATGGTATGACTCCCCAAGGTCATAAGTGGGACATAGCAGGGCTAGAATTACAAGGCCCTGGGTCTCGGGCAAGGGCTGAGGGGAATTAGTTGAGCTGAAGTCATGCTAAGCAGCGTTCGGCTCTCAGCTCCAAACGTCCAGGCTGTGGTTCTGGCCCCGGCTGTCCTCTGAGAGTCTCTCCCCGGCGGGAAGGCACTCTGGGCTCCTGCCCAGGACCATTTGGCATGGATTTCAAAGAGCAGAACAGCTGAGCATCTGGGGCTTCCCTGGTGTCCAGTGAACAAACGTCAAAGATCTGGCACCGAGGGGCCACCTGTCACACCGGCAGAGGCTTTCTGGGACTCGGCTTGCCCCAAGCCTGGCTGTGCACCCAGCCTCCAGGAGGGGCTGTGCTGGGCCTCAGTGGCAGCATGGCTGGGCTGGCAGGACCTACTCAAGGACCACTTTGGGGTCAGGCTGGCCTGGTCATTAATTCTCTCCTTCCTGCCGCCACCAACATCCACTCAGCACTTCGGATACACGAGGGTCAGAGCTGAGGGGGGAGACAAAGCAAAATAAAACGGCAGGGATGCTGCGTTAGCAAGACGCAAGGAGGGGGTGCTCTGGTTTGGCTCTCGCAGGGGTGAGGCGGGGCAAGGATTTAAGGACCCACAGCTGCAACGGATCAGACATATGTTTTGGGGGAGAAAACTTAAAAGTACAGCGAGGATTTGGTATGAGGCTTAACAAAGAAGCCAAAGTCATGAGGACACAGAACTCACAACTATACTGCCCCTTCTAACATCAGTGCCCCCAGACACACCTGCCTGTTCACAGGAATCCGTCTGCACTCATGCCGCTGTCTTGGTTAGGCAGCGCCTGGATAACCGTTACATGCTATAAACGCATGTGCTGTTTGAGGAGGTTATCTGTGCCTGTAATAATGTGATGCAAATCCACTGTAAGTGAAGCTGCAGATCTTGTAAAAAGTTGCAGAATTTTGGCTGGGCACGGTGGCTCATGCCTGTAATCCCAGCACTTTGGGAGGCCAAGGAGGGCAGATCACTAGGTCAAGAGATCGAGACATCCTGGCCAACATGGTGAAACCCCGTCTGTACTAAAAATACAAAAATTAGCTGGGTGTGATGACACGTGCCTGCAGTTCCAGCAACTCAGGAGGCTGAGGCAGGAGAAGAGCTTGAACCTAGGAGGCAGAGGTTGTGAGCAGAGATCACGCCACTGCACTCCAGTCTGGTGACAGAGCGAGACTCCATGTCAACAACAACAACAAAAAAAACTGTTGCAGAATTTCATGAAGTTGATGTGAGGGATGCTGGAGCACTGCTTGGGTCTGATGCCAAGACATCAACAAATGGGGCCGGGTCTTGGCAGAGTGAACCCAGTTAAACCAAAGATGATAAGGACATGTTGGCCATGTCAAAAGAGAGCAATTTGGGTAAAAAAGATCAGGAAAGCCTTATAGGAAAAATGATGGCGACGTTGCATATTTGTGCACGAATAACTCCCTTTATCAACATGCTGTGACGTTCAAATGTGAACAGCCTTCATGTGCTTTCACACACATTTATTTGTAAAATAACTCCAAAGAGAAAAAATTATTCTTTTTTTTATTAAAAAAATTCTCGGCTGGACATGGTGGCTCATGCCTGTAATCCCAGCATTTTGAGAGGCTGACGCAGGTGGATCACTCTGGGTCAGGAGTTCAAGACCAGCCTGGGCAACATGGCAAAACTCCGTCCCTACTAAAAATATAAAAATTAGCCGGGTGTGGTGGCACATGCCTGTAGTTCCAGCTACTTGGGAGGCTAAGGTGGGAGGATTGCTTGAACCTGGGAGGTGGAGGCTGCAGTGAGCTGAGACTGAGCCGTTGCACTCCAGCCTGGGTGACAGAATGAGACTCTGTTTCCCCACCAAAAGAATTTCTTCCAGAGTTATAGCTTAAATATTGTTAAATGTAAAATTAATTCATTTTTTGGTTTCTATTTTCAAGATTTAGTCCCAAGGAAACCTTTGGTCACTATTTACCATGAAATTAAAAGCCCTCTTTCAGGGACCCGTTGTTCTCACAGGAAAGGGATCCCCTAGGCACGACTTTTGCTAATATGTCTCTTGTTAGGCTGTGAGTGCTCAGGGCAGGTCTTAGCATTTTCTTCTTTGCATCCCAGCACCCCAACAGTCTGGCACTGACGAGCTGCCCCACCAGGCGTGGTAAACACACGGGTGGAGAGACTGCATTCTGCGTCACGCCAGGATGGCTGCTCAGTGACAGTGCACAGCAGTGCCCTCGCAGGGTCCCTGTGCACAGGCAGCGGGCACCAGGCTTGTCGGCTTCAGCTGCTGGGGCTGGAAGGGGCACCTGGTCCAAGGTCATGCACACTGACGCTGGCACTGAAATACATCCTGGTCATATGGCTCCTCACAAAGGAAAATCATGAAGAGAAAATGACTGACATGGAGTGTGGCGTTTCTGAGCCGTGGCGTGTGGCGTTTCTGAGCGCGTGGCGTGTGGTGTTTCTGAGCCGTGGAGGGTGGCGTTTCTGAGCGCGTGGAGTGTGGCGTTTCTGAGCCGTGGAGGGTGGCGTTTCTGAGCCGTGGAGGGTGGCGTTTCTGAGCGCGTGGAGAGTGGCGTTTCTGAGCGCGTGGAGTGTGGCGTTTCTGAGCCCTGGCGTGTGGCGTTTCTGAGCGCGTGGAGGGTGGCGTTTCTGAGCCGTGGAGTGTGGCGTTTCTGAGCCCTGGCGTGTGGCGTTTCTGAGCCGTGGAGTGTGGCGTTTCTGAGCCGTGGCGTGTGGCATTTCTGAGCGCGTGGCGTGTGGCGTTTCTGAGCCGTGGCGTGTGGCGTTTCTGAGCCGTGGCGTGTGGCGTTTCTGAGCGCGTGGAGGGTGGCGTTTCTGAGCGCGTGGAGGGTGGCCTTTCTGAGCCCGTGGAGGGTGGCGTTTCTGAGCCCGTGGAGGGTGGCGTTTCTGAGCGCATGGAGCGTGGCGTTTCTGAGCGCGTGGCGTGTGGCGTTTCTGAGCCGTGGCGTGTGGCGTTTCTGAGAGTGTGGAGGGTGGCGTTTCTGAGCGCGTGGAGTGTGGCGTTTCTGAGCCGTGGCGTGTGGCGTTTCTGAGCGCGTGGAGTGTGGCATTTCTGGGCGCATGGACTGTGGCGTTTCTAAGCGCGTGGAGTGTGGCGTTTCTGAGCGCGTGGAGTGTGGCCTTTCTGAGCAAGTGGAGTGTGGCGTTTCTGAGCCGTGGCGTTTCTGAGCCGTGGAGGGTGGCGTTTCTGAGCGCGTGGAGTGTGGCGTTTCTGAGCCCGTGGAGTGTGGCGTTTCTGAGCCGTGGCGTTTCTGAGCCGTGGAGGGTGGCGTTTCTGAGCCCGTGGAGTGTGTCGTTTCTGAGCGCGTGGAGGGTGGCGTTTCTGAGCCCGTGGAGTGTGGCGTTTCTGAGCCCGTGGAGTGTGGCGTTTCTGAGCGCGTGGAGGGTGGCGTTTCTGAGCGCGTGGAGGGTGGCGTTTCTGAGCCCGTGGAGGGTGGCGCTTCTGAGCGCGTGGAGGGTGGCGTTTCTGAGCGCGTGGAGGGTGGCGTTTCTGAGCGCGTGGCGTGTGGCGTTTCTGAGCGCGTGGAGGGTGGCGTTTCTGAGCGCGTGGAGGGTGGCGTTTCTGAGCGCGTGGCGTGTGGCGTTTCTGAGCGCGTGGAGGGTGGCGTTTCTGAGCCGTGGAGTGTGGCGTTTCTGAGCGCGTGGAGGGTGGCGTTTCTGAGCGCCTGGCGTGTGGCGTTTCTGAGCACGTGGAGGGTGGCGTTTCTGAGCCGTGGCGTGTGGCGTTTCTGAGCACGTGGAGGGTGGCGTTTCTGAGCCCTGGAGTGTGGCGTTTCTGAGCGCGTGGAGGGTGGCGTTTCTGAGCCGTGGAGGGTGGTGTTTCTGAGCGCGTGGCGTTTCTGAGTGCGTGGAGGGTGGCGTTTCTGAGCCGTGGAGTGTGGCGTTTCTGAGCGCGTGGAGGGTGGCGTTTCTGAGCACGTGGAGGGTGGCGTTTCTGAGCGCGTGGAGTGTGGGGTTTCTGAGCGCGTAGAGGGTGGCGTTTCTGAGCGCGTGGAGGGTGGCGTTTCTGAGCGCGTGGAGGGTGGCTTTTCTGAGCGCGTGGAGGGTGGCGTTTCTGAGCGCGTGGCGTTTCTGAGCGCGTGGAGTGTGGGGTTTCTGAGCGCGTGGAGGGTCGCGTTTCTGAGCAGGAGGTCAGCAGCCCCAGGATCTGGCTTCTGCTGCCCCTCCCTCCCTCACGTGCTGGGGAGCTGCAGCTGTGAGCAGCCAGCACAGAGAAGAGAGAGTCAGGAGTCAAAGGGAGGGTCCCTGGGAGGTAGAGGGAGGAAAAGATAAAGATAGACAGAGACAGAGGATCCTGCTAGCACTCACTAGCTGCTGGATCCAGCCATGGCTGAAGCTAGCCCAGTCCAACACTTTTAAGTGTCTTCTCCTTTTTGTGGAAGCCAGTGAATCTTGTTTGTGACTGGGCCACCTTGTTGAGCTGATTGCTGGGAACATGGGAGGGAGCAGCTGACAGCAGGCTGAGCACAAGACCCCCGCCCCTGCACGGGGGAAAGCAGAGGAGACTCTTAGTGAGTCTCTGCAAACATGGGCTGTTTACCTAGTTTTAAAACAATCCTACTCAAGGATTGGGAGGAGGGTAACAAAACAAACAAGCAAGCCAAAACCAAAGATGGTTTTTAAAAACAGAGCATCAAAAGGAGGCTGACCAAAGGAGGCGAGAGGAGTAAACATCTCCAACTAAAACCTCACTGGAGGAGATACTAAAGTACCCAGAGCCGCCAGGCTTCAGACTTGGTCTCCAGAGAAAAACGTACTGACATGGTTGTTCTCTCAGTTAGAATGACGGGCCCCATGGCGTTCCCTTCGGCTCATCTGTCTTGAGATCCACCCACGTCTATTCCTAGGGGCCCGGGGACAGGGCTCCTGGCACTGTGCTGGGGCACAGTGGAGTTGATCGACATTTGTTGGCTAAATGAATGAACCAGCAAGAACAGTTGGAGCCCAATTGGAACACCTCTATCTTTTAAATTTTTGTTTTTAAATCTACATGGAATAAAATGCATTCTTTTTGGTGCACAGTTCTCTGTGTTTTGACAGTCGAGACACAGAAAGGCTCCGTCAGCCCCAAAACTCCCTTGTCCTCTGTAGGAGGATCTGTTCTCTGTTCCTACAGTTTTCTAAAAATTGTGGTAAGATACACATAACAAAAAAGTCACCATTTTAACCATTTTTAAGTGTACAATTCAATGACATTAAGTACATTCACAATGGTGTGCAACCATCACCACCATCCATCTCCAGAACTTTTTTTTTTTTTTTGAGACGAAGTCTCGCTCTATCACCCAGGCTGGAGCACGATCTCGGCTCACTGTAACCTCTACCTCCTGTGTTCAAGTGATTCTCCTGCCTCAGCCTTCCAAGTACCTGGGATTACAGGCACCTGCCACCATGCCTGGCTAATTTTTGTATTTTTAGTAGAGACAGGGTTTCATCATATTAGCCAGGTTGGTCTCAAACTCCTGACCTCAGGTGATCCACCGGCCTCGGCCTCCCAAAGTGCTGGGATTACAGGTGTGAGCCACCGTGCCTGGCCATCTCCAGAACTTTTAAATCATCCCAAACAAAAACTGTACCCATGAAACACTAACTCTCCATTTCCCATTTCCCCCAGTGCCTGGTAACCTCCACTCTACTTTCTGTCTCCATGAATTTGTTTATTCTAGGTACCTCACATCAGTGAAATCAATCAGTATCATCCAACTCCTTTCAGGCCTGGCTTATTTCACTTAGCATAATGTCCTCAAAATTCATCCAATTTGTAACATGTGTCAGCATACCCTGCCTTTTAAGGCTGAGCAAATATTCCTTCGTATGGATAGATCATAGCTGGTTTATCCAGTTCATCCATTGATGGACATTGATTGGGTCATTTGTATCCTCTGGCTATTGTGAATAGTGCGGTTATGAACACTGGGGTACAAGCATCAGTTTGAGTCCCTGCTTTCAGTGATCATCCCTGTAGTTCTGCCTCGTAAGAATATCATAGAAATGAAGCATAAGGCATGTAGTATGATTTTTAGTTTTGAGCCTGGCTTCTTTATCTTGGCATAGTGCATTTGAGATCCACCCATGTGGTGTGTGTCCATAGTCTGTTCCTGTGTATTGTGGTGTGTGTCCATAGTCTGTTCCTGTGTATTGTGGGGTGTGTGTCCATAGTCTGTTCCTGTGTATTGTGGTGTGTGTCCATAGTCTGTTCCTGTGTATTGTGGTGTGTGTCCATAGTCTGTTCCTGTGTATTGTGGTGTGTGTCCATAGTCTGTTCCTGTGTATTGTGGTGTGTGTCCATAGTCTGTTCCTGTGTATTGTGGTGTGTGTCCAGTCTGTTCCTGTGTATTGTGGTGTGTGTACTGCTGCACAGTATTCTACTACACAAATGTACCACAGTTTCAAAAAAAAAAATGTACCACAGTTACTTTTCTCCATTTGAGGGATATTTGGGTTATTTCCAATTTGGGTAATTATGAATAATGCCACTATAAACATTTGCATACAGGTTTTTGTGTGAACATAGCTTTCTTTTAGGTAAATTGCAGAGTCATAGAAGTAGATGTTTAAACTTGGTAAGATACACTGCCCAAATGTTTTCCAAACTGCCTATGCCGTCTGACATTGCCCTAGCAGTGTATGAGAGTTCTGGCTGCTCCGCAATCTCACCAACACTTGGTATTGCTAATTGCCTTTGTCTTTTTTTCTTTTGAGATGGAGTCTTGCTCTTGTTGCCCAGGCTGGAGTGCAACGGTGCGATCTTGGCTCACTGCAACCTCCACCTCCCAGGTTCAAGTGATTCTCCTGCCTCAGCCTCCCAAGTAGCTGGGATTACAGGCGCCTGCCACCATGCTCAGCTAATTTTTATATTTTTAGTAGAGATGGGGTTTCATCAGGTTGGCCAGGCTGGTCTCGAACTCCTGACCTCAGGTGATCTGCCCATCTCAGCCTCCCAAAGTGCTGGAATTACAGGCATAAGCCACCACATCCGGCTGCCTTTGTCTTTTGAAGTACCTGAAGGTCTTGGCCTTTATTTCATAGTTCATATCCATTAGTTGTCAGATCTAAATAATAGAATAATGATAGCAATAAGAAGTGAGTGAATGAGTGAATCGGCCAGGCGTGGTGGCTCACATCTGTAGTCCTAGTTCCTAGGGAGGCTGAGCGGGGAGAATTGCTTGAGGAGGTGGAGGCCAGCCTGGGCAATGTGGTGAGACCCTGTCTCTAAACAGAGAAACAGAAAAACATATTTGGAGCCAAAAAAAGTAGCTCTCATGAAGACAGAGAGTGGACTGGTGGCTCCCAGAGTCTAGGAAGCAGGAATGGGATGAGGAGAGGTTGATTAATGGGCACAAAGAGACCCAATAAATAAGATCTAGTATTTGATAGATCGGTAGGATGACTACAGTTAACAATAACCAATTGCACATTTCGAAATAGCTAGAAAAGAATAATTCAAATGTTTCTAGCAAAAAGAAAAGATAAACATTTAAGGCAATTGGCTGTGTGTGGTGGCACATGCCTGTAGTTATAGCTACTTGGGAGGCAGAGGCAGGAGGATCACTTGAGCCCAGGAGTTCAAATACAGCCTGGGACATAGCAAAATGCTCTCTCTTAAAAAAAGAAAGAAAAAACATATATATTTAAGGTGATGGATATAACCTGATTTGCTCTTTACACATTATATGAATTTATCAAAATATCATGTTTCCCCCAATATGTATATCTGTTATGCATTAATTTGAAAACTTCAGAAGTAGAATTAAAAATCCAAAAAAGGAGAAATGTTCCATGAATTCTGAGCACACACACAAAAAGTAAGTGAATGCATGAAAATACCATTTACTCAAAAAGTTAGCCAGGCATGGCAGTGTGCACCTGCAGTCCCGGCTACTCAGGAGGCTGAGGCAGGAGAATTGCTTGAACCTGGGAGGCGGAGGTTACAGTGAGCTGAGATTGTACCACTGCACTCCAGAGAGCAAGACTCTGTCTCGAAAAAGAAAATACCATTTACCGAAATCTTCTACAAGTCAGACACATATCAAACTGTTACTGCACGCCAAATGTGGTAGATATAGTTTATAGCGTTTTATCTCATTTAATCCTTACATTAGCCCCAATTTACTAAGGACAAGACTTAGACTCAGTGGAGGAATAACCTGCCTGAGGTCATGCACCCAGCAACAGCTGAGCCAGAACTGACCCAGGAGTTCTGAATCCAACACACCTCATGCCTCCCTCAATATGGCGCTGAAATGCTACTCGCCCCTCCTCCCCTTGGAGAGTTTCAAATGCGTTATCTCCATTACTGCAACAGCCCTTTGAAGGTGGGATTGTTCTTCCCATTTCATTGGTGGTGTCCACTCAGCCAGTGAGATGCAGAGGCCCTGGTGCCTGGCCCACCTGTCCTGAGTCCCGGCCTCCACCACATCCAGGGCTCACAATGTGTAACACCACTTCCCGGCAAAAGGCCTGAGCGTGAAATAAAGGCCAAGACCTTCAGGTACCTTTCAGAGCCCCACGGAGTCCTCATAGTTCCTGGCCGAGATGCCTCACACATGTGTAACCATGGTTTGAATTCATAGTTCCTGGCCGAGATGCCTCACACATGTGTAACCATGGTTTGAATTCATAGTTCCTGGCCGAGATGCCTCACACATGTGTAACCATGGTTTGAATTCATAGTTCCTGGCCGAGATGCCTCACACATGTGTAACCATGGTTTGAATTCATAGTTCCTGGCCGAGATGCCTCACACATGTGTAACCATGGTTTGAATTCATAGTTCCTGGCCGAGATGCCTCACACATGTGTAACCATGGTTTGAATTCATAGTTCCTGGCCGAGATGCCTCACACATGTGTAACCATGGTTTGAATTCATAGTTCCTGGCCGAGATGCCTCACACATGTGTAACCATGGTTTGAATTCATAGTTCCTGGCCGAGATGCCTCACACATGTGTAACCATGGTTTGAATTCATAGTTCCTGGCCGAGATGCCTCACACATGTGTAACCATGGTTTGAATTCATAGTTCCTGGCCGAGATGCCTCACACATGTGTAACCATGGTTTGAATTCATAGTTCCTGGCCGAGATGCCTCACACATGTGTAACCATGGTTTGAATTCATAGTTCCTGGCCGAGATGCCTCACACATGTGTAACCATGGTTTGAATTCATAGTTCCTGGCCGAGATGCCTCACATATGTGTAACCATGGTTTGAATTCATAGTTCCTGGCCGAGATGCCTCACACATGTGTAACCATGGTTTGAAGCCACTTCCCTGTGTGCCAACCGTGCCCAACATCTGCAGCGCTTTCCAAGAAAGACAATGTGAGGCCAAAGGAAAGAAAAGAGCGAATGCTTTTGTGCGAACACCCGCTGATCTGAAGGCCCGTGTGAGCCTTTTGGGGTGGCCCGGCTGAGGAGACCTGGGAGGCCCCCATCACGGCCTCAAAAGCACGGGCTCGTCCCGCTCCTTACAACGAACGTCTCTGAAGCATGAGGGATTTTTCTAAAGAGAAGTTCAAAGGATCTTTTCTGGCCTTCGGTAAGATTCCTGGGAACAGAGAGGCAAGGAAGACAGAGGCACGTGGGGTCTCCTGCACCCCATGTCTCCCCACGGCCTTGCACACACCCTGCCTCCATTCATGTCGTGAACAGTTAGAACCGGAAGACGGCAGCCATTCGCGGAGCTCCTACTGTGTGCGGGCAGCGTCCGCCTCCAGTTCCGGGGTTCCCTCCTCAGATCCCCTGTGGGGTACCATGCCCGTCACAAGGAGTGGCCACACCTTCGTAATGTGCTCAACCGTAATCACTGCCACCATCATTCATTCACTGAACAATGAAGGGCCACAGTCCAATTGAACAATGAAGGGCCACAGTCCAATAGAAGCCACAGGTGTGGATGCAGCAGGAGGGGCCGGCACCCGGTTGTCAGCAACACCAGGAGGGAGAAAGCAGCGCTGCCGGGCAGGGCACACTTCATGCAGGAGATTCTTGAGCAGTGTCCTCTGAGGAGTTTGCCAGGAAGAGAAGGACACCCCAGGCAGAAAAAACAACACAGACAAAGGCACCAAGGCATGACATTGAAATAACATGAGACGTTTGGGGAAATCACAGCTGATTCCCTATGGTGAAAGTGTGGGGTGAGGGAGGGGCTCGAGATGAACCCGGCCCTCCATCCCTGGGACCCTGATCCCCACCGCACACAGTAGCCACTCCATAAATCTATGCTGCTGGCCAGAGACCAACGGTCCTGCAAGGGGCACGAAGACCATGTATGATAACCAGACCCCTCATGTCCTCCGTCCCCTCAGAGATGCAGAGGCTCAAGTGATATTGAGGATGGAGGCCTTGAGGGTTGACAGAGACCTGGGCCCACACCTCTTGGCATTCCCTGGGGTGTGCCGGCCGCAACTCTCTCTTTCCCTCTCTCCCTCTCCCAGTCAGGAAGACACACCTAGGACCAGCACACCAGGACAAGAATGAGCTCACTATGCAGCTAACCTTGATTGTGCTTTAACTTGTAATGGAAAAGGAAGTCATCTACAAACCCTGGTGTTTTTGCTATTGTTGATAACACATAACCAATGGCATCCCCATACCAGGTGCCTCTGCCGCCGTGGTTCCTCCCCAGGCTTGCCCAGGTGACCCCCTGAGCATCCCTTGGAGCCCGTCTCTACCTCCCGCATTGGCACCACAGGCCACAAACACTGGCAGCCCAAGGGCCAGACGGGCTTGCATGCCTGCAGAGCGTCTGGTTCTGTGTTTGCTCTGGGAAGTGAGGGATAAACCATGGCTCTGCTCTGAGGCCACCTCCACCCTGATGTTTCTGCCTTGGTTTCGTGAGTCAATAACTTCTCTTTTGTTTAAGCTAGTTTAAGTTGTTACATGTTTCAACACTTCTGATTAATATAGCTCTGTCCTTGTTTACATTATTCTTTAAACAAACTATGATTCAATCTTTGTATTTTCTTTCTGACCCAGTAGTTTTAGGAGAGTGTAAATCTCCAGATGGCAAAGTTTTTGTATGTTTAAACACTTTCATTATTAATGCCTCATGTATTACATTGTGATAAGAGGGAGAATTGAAAGAGGTGACTCCTTTCCTTTGCATTATTAAAAAAAGTATCACATACCCAAATCTGACATGCAATTGCACCTACTGTTGAAACACTGAAAGCATCCTCATTAAAGTCAGGAACAAGATGAGGATGCACCATGACCTCCACTACTGAACAGTCCTCCAGAAGGCCAAGAGAAAGGAAAGAAAGAGGATGAAAAATACAATTACTTACACATTGTATGATTTGATACCCCAAATCCATGAGCACAAACTAAAAACCACTAGGAGTCATGGAAGAATATAGTAAAGAGAACAGATGAAGATTTAATATTCAAAAACTAGGCTGGGCGCAGTGGCTCACGCCTGTAATCCTAGCACTTTGGGAGGTCGAGGTGCGTGGATCACTTGAGGTCAGGAGTTAGAGACTAGCCTGGCCAACACAGTGAAACCTCATCTCTACTGAAAATACAAAAATTAGCCAGGCGTGGTGGCATGCGACTGTAGTCCCAGCTACTTGGGAGGCTGAGGCAGGAGAATCCCTTGAACCCAGGAGGCAGAGGTTGCAGTGAGCTGAGACTACGCCACTGCACTCCAGCCTGGGTAACAGAGTGAGACTCTGTCTCAAAACAAACAAACTAACTAACTAACGGCACTCCCATATACAAATAATAACCAGTTAGAAGGTACAGTGGAGACATGTCTCATTTTTCAATAACTAAAAGAACAAGATAAAAAAAAAAAATCCTAAGAGTAAATTCAGTAAGAAATCAAAAGATGTATATGAAAAAAACTTAATGTAACTCTCCTGAGGGGTACTGCGAAGGCAAGCACACTGGAAGACATCCTAGTTCTTGGAGAAGTAGACGCGTTCAGCACTGAAAAGATGCTCATGTTCCTTACATTAATCTCCAAAATTGATGAGATACCAATAACCATACCTACACTTTTTTTTTTTTTTCTTGAGACGGAGTCTCACTCTGTCACCCAGGCTGGAGTGAAATGGCGAGATCTTGGCTTACTGTAAGCTCTGCCTCCTGGGTTGAAGCCATTCTCTTGCCTCAGCCTCCCGAGTAGCTGGGATTACAGGCATGCACCACCACGCCTGACTAATTTTTGTATTTTTAGTAGAGAGAAGATTTTACCATGTTGGTCAGGCTGGTCTCTAACTCCTGACCTGTGATCCGCCCACCTCAGCCTCCCAAAGTGCTGGGATTACAGGCATGAGCCATCACGCCTGGCCACCTACACTCTTTACTTGAAAACTCAAAATAATATCGGGATTCACGTGGAGAAAACACATATGATAGCTTCGATAACTTTGAAAAATTAGTGTAATGAGTAAAGACTAGCCAGATTAAGAATTTAAAACGTTATAAAGCTAAAATAATTAAAACAACTTGGCAGAAAGATACAGTAGACATATTTTCCCTACTCCTCTTGCTAAGTACAGCTAAAACCCCTAGACATTATACACACACACACACACACACACACACACACACACACACACTCACACACATATATCAAGAAGACCCTGAAAGATGGAGAGAAACAAATCAGCTAGGTACCCTGGGGCCTGAGAAAGGACAGAGAGGTGAATTTACTTGTTTGTTTCGGTCTCATATACGCAGAACTGGGTGCTAAATAAGCGGGTAACTCAGAAACACCGAGAGTGTCAGTGGGAACCCCATGGAGAGCAGTCATGAGGCGCTCCTGCCCCACCCAGCGAGGGTGGCATCAGTGGAGGCCTAGTGGGGAGCTGGAACTCTCACCCATTCCCAATAGTAACAAGGAGCCCCTCACCACCTTAAGTGTCAATGGCAGTTCAGTTGAAAACCTGGGCCGGGCGCAGTGGCTCAAGCCTGTAATCCCAGCACTTTGGGAGGCCGAGACGGGCGGATCACGAAGTCAGGAGATCGGGACCATCCTGGCTAACCCGGTGAAACCCCGTCTCTACTAAAAAATACAAAAAACTAGCCGGGCGAGGTGGCGGGCACCTGTAGTCCCAGCTACTTGGGAGGCTGAGGCAGGAGAATGGCGTGAACCCGGGAGGCGGAGCTTGCAGTGAGCTGAGATCCAGCCACTGCACTCCAGCCTGGGCGACAGAGCGAGACTCCATCTCAAAAAAAAAAAAAAAAGAAAGAAAACCTGGACTTTTACCCTCCACCGGAAAGTAATGAAGTGGTGCTGCCTCTCATCAGCATGGTGTCTGAGGGGGCCAGCTGAAGCACAGGATTTAACAAAATCCAGAGTCTCAGAGCACAATACACAAAATGTCCAGGGTTTAATAAAAAATCATTCATCATACTGAGAACCAGGTAAACTTCAACTTCAATTCTCATCTGTTGTGTTTTCTCAAAGACAACAGATATGGACACTGATATGACAGAAATGTTCCACTATCTGACACAGACTTGAAAACAGCCATTATAAAAATGCTTCAGTGAGCAATTACGAACACACCTGAAACAAATGAAAAAACAAAGTCTCAGCAAATAAACAAGATATGAAGAAAAACCAACTGGAAATGTTACAAGTGAAAAACACAAGAAAAGAAAAGAAAATTTCAATGGAGGGCTCAACAGAAGAATGAAGAGGACAGTGGAATCTGTTAGCTAGAACCAACAGAAATCATCCAAACTGAACAACAGAGAGAAAAAAGACCAGGAAAAAAAAAAAAAAGATGAACAGAACCGTGGGGACCTGTGGGACTGAAACAAAAGATCTGACATTAGTGTCATCAAGAGTCCCAAGAGGAGAGGAGAAATAGAGTGAGAGTGAAAAAGTATTCAAAGAAATAATGGCTGGGGAATTTCCAGACATGCCCAAAGACCTGAGCCTACCAATTTAAGATGCTGAGCAAACATCAAACAGGAAAGAAACCAAATATTTCTACACCAAGAAATATCATAGTCAACTTCTGAAAACTCAAGGCAAATAAAAATATTTCAGAGAGAAACGACACCTCACTTACTGGAGAAAAGCAATTCAAGTGTCAGTGGATTTCTTCTCAAACCACGGAGACCAGAAGGAAGTGGCAAACATTTTTTCAAGTGCTCAAAGAAAACACAAAATTCTATATCTAGTGAAAATATCCTTCAGGAATAAAGGGGAAATTAAGACATTTCCAGGTGAGGTTAAATTAAGATAAGTTGTCGCCAGCAGACCTACCCTAAAAGAATGCCTAAAGCAAATTCAAAACTGGAAGGAAATAATTAAAGAAGGAATATTGGAACATCAGGGAGGGAGAAAGAACACAGTAGGCAAAATATGGGTAACTATAATAGGTCTTCTTTTACTTGAGTTTTCTAAATTACATTTGATGGTTGAAGCAAAAATTAGAACACCATCTAGTGTGGTTCTCAATGTATGTACAGAAAACATTTAAGATAATTATGTAACAAGTGGGGGGGGTGTAAAGGAATGTAATGGAAGGAAAGGTTTCTACACTTCAATTAAACTGGTATAGTCACACTGAAAAATAGTTTGAGAGTTTCTTAAAAAAACCCAAAAAACAAAAAACTAAATATACACTTATCAGGCCGGGCACCGTGGCTCACGACTGTAATGCCAGCACTTTGGGAGGCGGAGGCAGGTGGATCACCTGAGGTCAGGAGTTCGAGACCAGCCTGACCAACATGGAGAAACCCTGTCTCTATTAAAAATACAAAAATTAGCTGGGTGTGGTGACAGGAGCCTGTAATCCCAGATACTTGGGAGGTTGAGGCAGGAGAATCACTTGAACTTGGGAGGCACAGGTTGCAGTGAGCCAAGACCGTGCCAGCCTGGGCGACAAGAGTGAAACTCCATCTAAAAATATATATATATATATATATAAAAAATATATATATTTGTGTGTGTATATATGTATGTGTATGTGTAGGTATGTATGTATATATGTGTGTATATATGTGTGTGTAGATTATATAATATATTATATATGTATGTATAATATATAATATATATTATATATATAATTATACTATATATTATATAATATATATACACATACACACACACTCTCATGTGGCCCAACAATTGCACTCCTAGGTATTTATCTCAGAGATAGGAAATTTTTATGCCCACACAGAAACCTGTACAGGGATGTTCATAACATTTGTATTTGGGTTATCTGTAGTAGTCTCAAATTGGAAACAACCAAAATATCCAACAACAAGTAGGTGGCTAAGCCAACTGTGGTACAGCCATACCATAAAATACTACTCACAAACAAAAATGAATGAACTATTGATACATCCAACTTGGGTGGATCTCAAGGGCATCATGCTGAGTGAGAAAAGCCAGTCTTCGAATGTCACCCATGGTATAATTCCAGTTCTGAAACATTCTTAAAATGACAAATGTAAAGCATTCATTCTTAAAATGACAGATTAGTGATTGCGAGAGGTTCAGAGTGGTGAGAGGTTAGAGATGTTAGGAAGGCTGTCATGGTATAACAGTGCTGTGTAGTGACTGCGGTGATATTTACACTAGTCTGTGTGTGTGATAAAAAGGCACGGAACTATACATGCACACTGCAACGATGTCAGTTTCCTGGTTTTGATAGTGTACCATAGTTACATCAGATGCAACTATTGAGGAACACTAGGTGAAGAGTACAAGGGACTTCTCTGTCGTGTTTTTTGAAACATTCTGTGAATCCATAGTTATTTCAAAATGAAAGGTAAAATTTTAAAAAGCCATTTGGCAGTGAAGAATAAACTGACAATATAATCACGAAGTATATAGAACCCAGAAATGGATCCAAATACAGTGGAGAAATTAGAATGGCATAAAGATGGCATTTTGATCAGTGCTAAAAGATAGATTGTTCAGAACAGATAAAATTGGATGCCTATCTCAGTCACTTTACCAAAATACATTCCAAATTTATCAATGATATAAATGTAAATATAAAATAAATTTGTTAGAATGAGACTTTTGTGAATTTATTTACAACATTAGATTGAGGAGACCTTTCTAGGAGGGTATAAAAATCTGGATTTCATGAAAGAAAATACTGATACATTTGACTATTTAAAAAAAACAACAAAAACTTGTACCTAGCAAAAACCATCATAAACAGGGTCATGCAATTAACATCAAACTGAGACAAATAGTTATACTATCTATGATGAAAGATTAGTTTCTACATTAGAAATGCTTATATAATACAGTATGAAAACACAAGTTATTAGAACATAGGACAAAGGATATGAATAGGCAGTTTACATGGAGCAAAATGAGAATAAATTTGTGAAAAAATATCCAACCTCATATTTTGTGTTTACGAATAGGAATACTTAATATTGTTAAGATGGCATCACTTCCCAAAGCAATCTACAGATTCAACGCCTTCCTATCAAAATTCTAGCCACTTTTTCTGCAAAAATGGCAAAGCCAATCCTCAAATTCATATGGAATAGCAAGGGGGCTTGAATAGCCAAAATAATCTTGAAAAAGAAGAACAAAGTTGGAAGACTCACACTTACCAATTTTTAAATTTACTACAAAGCTATGGTAATCAAAACAGTGGGGCACTGGCATAAGGATAGATATAGACCAATGGATAAATTGAGAATTGAGAGTCAAACTCAATATCTACAGGCAAAAGAATGAAACTGAACCTCTACCTCACACCAAATACAAAAATTAATGTGAAACAGTGGCTTAAATATAACATCTGCAACTACAAAATTCTTAGAAAAAACCATGGGATAAATCTTCATGACAACGGACTTAGAAGTGGATTATTAGATATGACACCCAAAATACATGCAACAAAAGAAAAAACTTCAACAAAATGCAGTACAATTTCATCAAAACTTTTTTGTATTAAAGGACATTATCAAAAAAGTAATATTACAACATACAGAATGCAAGAATACATTTTCAAATCATATATCTGACAATACTAATAGTAATTCAGAATATATCTAGAATATATTATTAAATTAAAAAAAAAAACTCTGACAACTCAACAATAAAAATACAAACAACCCTATTCAAAACTAAGCAAAGGACTTGAATAGACATTTCTCTGAAGAAGATACACAAACAGCCAACAAGGATAGGAAAAGATGCCCAGCGTTATTAATCAGGCAACACACAAACCTAAACCACAGTGGAATGCCACTTCACACCCACCAGGAAGGTTATACCACAACGAGAACAGCCCGGAAAATAACAAGTGTTGATGAGGATGTGGAAAAACTGGAACCTTTGTACATTGCTGGTAGGAATGTAAAATTGTTCAGCTCCTGCGTAAATGTTTGGTGGTTCCTCAAAATCTTAAACAGATAATTACCATATGACCCAGCAAATTCGCTCCCTGTTATATACCCCAAAGAAGTGAAAACAGGAACTCAAATACATACATGTATGTTTATAACAACACTAATCACAATAGCCAAAGGCGAAAACAACCCAAATGCCCATCAAAAGAGGAATAGGTAAACAAATTATGATATACACATGGAATGAAATTATTTATCCATAAAAGGAAATGAAGTACTGATACAGATTACAATGTGGATGAACTGCAAAAAATATGCTAAATAAAGTAATCCAGACACAAAAGGTGTTGTATAACTTACATGAAACATACGGAGTATAAGAAGCCATAGAGACAGAAAGCAGATTGGTGGTTGCCAGGAGCTACGAGGAGGGGAAACAGGGAATGAATGACTGCTCAATGGGGATGAGTTCCTTTGTGGTGATGAAAGTTCTGTAGCTGGATAAAGGTGGTGGTTGCACAACACTGTGAATTTAGTAAATGCTACCGAGTTGTTCAATTTAAAATGGTTAATTTTGTGCTATATGAATTTCACCTCAATATTCAACCTCATACATAATTAAAGACATTTAAAATCCAAGCAAGATACTATTTTTGCCTATAGCATTGGTAGAACATTTAAAGTTTAACAATACTCAGTGCTGATGAAGATGTGTGGAAATAGAAACTTGTGTGTAATGTTACTCAGAGAGTAAGTTGGCATCATTTTAAGGGCAATGTGGCAAAACTATCAGCTATTTAAAGGAAAGTTTTTATGTTTGACTAGCCAAGCCCATTGGCAGAATTTTTCCTTATAAAAACACTCATGAATGTATGCATGACTGTAACATTGTATATAATGGTAAAAAGGGAAGCAGCATAAAGTATCCATCAATTGAGGAGTGGTTGAAATAAATCATGGTACATTCATACAATGAAATACTATTCTAAAAAGAACGAGAAAGAGCTGCATGTGACAATATGATCTCTTCGATATATTATTCTTCGAAAATATAAGGTATAAATAGTGTGACCTCATTTGTGTGAAACTGTGGAAGCAAGGATACATTTTTTTTTGTGTAAGGATATATAAAAATCTGTTAATTGTGGCTACTTTCCTCAAAAAGAACTAGAGGTAAAGGAAGGGAAAGAAAACCTAGTTTTCATTTTACATTTTTCTGTACTGGCTAATTTTCTTTTTACCATTAAATATAAACAAGTTTACAGTTCTCCAATTCCCGAAGTCAAAAAGAAAATAACTTCTAAAGTCTGCTCTACACACAGAGATTTTGGCATTCTGTAGATCTTTACTTCTCTACCCCTTAATTTTCCAGTCTTAATGTAATCTGGGATTACAGAGCTCATACTTTTGCATAGTTCTTTATTTTTGGTGAAGTATAATATATACAAAGGTACACATATCACAAGTGATATGACATTTTTAACATCTTATTCTTTTTGAAAAATAATTTCTGGATTTTTGTATTTGATTTTGTGATAATTTTAAATTTCCAGTGTCTCAATATATTTCACTGATTTTGGTGCTCACATAGACTTTCCTCTCTGGATTCTGACTTTGATTCCTCTTTTCCTTTATTGATCATATATGCTAAGCAGCTTTCTTAGAAATGCTCAGTAATATAGAGCCTGAGACACTGCACATCATCTGGAAATGTTGCTTCCGGTCTTCACCCAAGATTGACAGCAGAGCCATACACTGAACTGTGGAGTAAAACCTTTTCTATTCCAATTCCGAGCCTGGGCAACCTAGCAAGAGCCACCTCTACAAAAAAAAAAAAAAAATAGCTGGGCATAGTGGTGTCTGCCTGTGGTTTCAGCTACTTGGGAGGCTGAGGCAGGAGGATCACTTTAGCCCAAAAGCTCAAAGTTACAGAGAGCTATGACTGGCTCATAGCACCGCAGCCTGGAAACAGAGCAAGACCTATCTAAAAAACAAAACAAAACAAATTCTGTAGGTACAGTTCCACTGTCTTCTGATGCTTAGAACCATAGAGAAATTTGAGGCTATTTTGCTTTTGGATAATTTTCAGATATTGTCACATGACTGTTTACGGTACATTTTCCCCCCTTGAATGCTTGTAGAATATACAGATTTTTACCCTTTAAAATAACTTGCCACATGAAATTTAGCTGGAGTTTTTCAATTTATCTTGAACTCAATGAGTCCTTTGATAGAAAGAACTTTCTCCAGCAGAGAAAACTTTTCTTACATCATATATTCAATTACCCTCAAGGTTCTTTCCTATTCTACTTAAGTGCTTGGAATTGTGCCAGGCGCTGAGAATGCAGGCGTTAGTAAGACATGGTTTCTGATCTCACCAAACTTTAGTTCAATGGGAAAGACAGACAGCAGATCAAGTAATTATAATGAAGACTGATGACAGTTACAAGAGAGAGGTTCCAGATGAGATGGATCACAGGCTGCGTGATGGCTCTTCGCTTGGGGTAACTGGGAAGGTCTCATTAGCCTGTGTGGGGATGGGGAATCGGACGAGGTTAGCAGAGGGTTCCAGGCAAAGGAAATAACATTCATTAAGAAGCTGGGAATGCCTGAACCTTAGAGGAAGTGCAGTACTGCTGTACAAGCTCAGTATCATTGTTTTATTGGGGAGGTGGGTGGGTGGCAGTTTCCTCTTTAGTCTATCCAGTGTCTGTTTCCATCTGCAGATAAGGTCTCGGGAGCTCCTTAGATCTGAGTCCAATCTGCATTTTCAGCTGCTTCTCTGTGCCCCAAGCATGAAGTCCAAGCTGATGTAACCAGCCTGCAGCTGGAGCTAGGACAGCAGGAGGGCACACGACATATGCTGTTGTGTGCTCCGGTCCTACAGTGGGAAGACTCCCAGCTTTACGGAGCGAGCTGCCCAGAAGAGGGACCCTGGCCCTCTGCTGATCTCACGTGGGGGACCGTGGCCTGTGCTGTCACACTCTCCTCTGTGGATCTCACGTGGGGGACCCTGGCCTCTGCTGTCACACTCGCCTCTGATCTCACGTGGGGGACCCCGGCCCTCTGCTGTCACACTCGCCTCTGCTGATCTCACGTGAGGGACCATGGCCCTCTGCTGTCACACTCTCCTCTGATCTCACGTGGGGGACCATGGCCCTCTGCTGTCACACTCTCCTCTGCTATCTCACGTGGGGGACCCCGGCCCTCTGCTGTCACACTCTCTGCTGATCTCACGTGGGGGACCCTGGCCCTCTGCTGTCACACTCTCCTCTGTGGATCTCACGTGGGGGACCCTGGCCCTCTGCTGTCACACTCTCCTCTGCTGATCTCACGTGGGGGACCCCGGCCCTCTGCTCTGATCTCACACCCTCCCTCTGCTGTCACCTCTCTGATCTCACGTGGGGGACCCCGGCCCTCTGCTGTCACACTCTCTCTGCTGATCTCACGTGGGGGACCCCGGCCCTCTGCTGTCCCACTCTCTGTCACACTCTCATCTCATGTGGGGGACCCCGGCCCTCTGCTGTCACACTCTCCTCTGCTGATCTCACGTGGGGGACCCTGGCCCTCTGCTGTCACACTCGCCTCTGATCTCACGTGGGGGACCCTGGCCCTCTGCTGTCACACTCGCCTCTGTCGATCTCACGTGGGGGACCCTGGCCCTCTGCTGTCACACTCGCCTCTGCTGATCTCACGTGGGGGACCCTGGCCCTCTGCTGTCACACTCGCCTCTGTCGATCTCACGTGGGGGACCCTGGCCCTCTGCTGTCACACTCGCCTCTGCTGATCTCACGTGGGGGACCCTGGCCCTCTGCTGTCACACTCGCCTCTGTCGATCTCACGTGGGGGACCCTGGCCCTCTGCTGTCACACTCGCTTCTGTGGATCTCACGTGGGGGACCCCGGCCCTCTGCTGTCACACTCGCCTCTGATCTCACGTGGGGGACCCTGGCCCTCTGCTGATCTCACGTGGGGGACCCTGGCCCTCTGCTGAACTCACGTGGGGGACCCTGGCCCTCTGCTGATCTCACGTGGGGGACCCTGGGCCTCTGCTGATCTCACGTGGGGGACCCTGGCCCTCTGCTGTCACACTCGCCTCTGCTGATCTCACGGGAGAAACAACTCTGCCCTGTCCTGGGCCAGCATCAGCACCAGCATCAGGTGACTTTGTTATTCCCACAGCAACAGCAGTGCTGTAAATGAACGTCTACCCCCTGCTGGCAGATGATTTATCTACTTGATTGCAAGCTCTCAGAGGGCAGGAATTGTATGTACCTTGTGTCACCACCACCACCTAGCAGAGGGTCTAGGAGAGTGCCGTGGCTCTGGCATTAACTTAAATATTCTTAAAAACAAAACAAAACAAAACAAAAAAACAAAACAGACTTGTTTTCCCTCCCATGTACCACTTCCCCAAAGGCAGGTAAATGTCTGTGTAAAAAAAAGGCAACCAGGGATGGCGCCGTGGCTCACGCCTGTAATCCCAGCACTTCGGGAGGCCAAGGTAGGCAGATCAACTGAGGTCAGGAGATCGAGACCAGCCTGGCCAACATGGTGAAACCCCGTCTCTACTAAAAATACAAAAATCAGCCAGGCATTGTGGCGGGCACCTGTAATCCCAGCTACTTGCGAGGCTGAGTCAGGAGAATCACTTGAACCCGGGAGGCGGAGGTTACAGTGAGCCAAGATGGTGCTACTGCACTCCAGCATGAGCAACAGAGTAAGACTCCATCTAAAAAAAAAAAAAAGGCAACCAGGAAAGCAAGTAGTCCCTGGGGCTGCTTCTGAGAAACCCAACTCAGCTAAGGCAGCCATGACCCACAACCCTGCCTGAAGGCAAAGCAAGGCCATCGAGCCCACCTGGCTGATGATGTATGAAGGCGTGGATGGGGTGGGAGTGGGAGGAGGTGGGGGGTAACAAGGGGGAATGAGGTGGAGTGGGGTGAAAGGACAGCCAGGTTTCTGGCACCCAAAATGCAGCTGCTGCTGATCTGCCTCGTCGCTTCCACAATAAGATGAGGGCAGGTTTTTGAACAGTTTGTGCCTCAGTTTCTCAGCGGGAGACCTGGACCACGTGAGCGCTGGGTGAGCGCTGGCTCTCTCTGCCCCAGTGAGCTGGGCTGCTTGGATTCAGCCTCTGACCCTCCCAGGAAGGAGTTCCAGTCAAGGATCCTGGCATCTTGCTCGGTGCAATGACACTCTTTTCTCCAGTGGGGTCCACGTGGAGCCAGTTGCAGCGCTCTGTGGGGACGAGCCCGCCTTGCTGGGTGAGAAACAAGGGTCTGTGCCACAGTGGGAGCGCTGCGGACACTGTGCCACCAGGCTGAGCAAATGCTGGGCTCCAAATTACTTGCATGTCTACAAATGGCCCTGCCCCCACCCTCAGTGCACAGGCCGAGGCCTCTTTCTCCCAGCCCCGGGCCCTGGCGCACGGCTCACCCTGCGGCCTCTCGGCACAGGCTTGCTGTTTCCAGCCGGCCTCCACGAGCCCTTCTACCGTCTCCCGATCTCTCCACAGCCAGAGGACACAGGGACACCCCTTACAGATACTTCCAATGTGCTGACCGCCGGCGCCCGAGGACAGTGCCGCCCCCACCCCGCTCTGCTCCCATGAGGGTAAGGAGACCGTGTGGGCAGCGGGGAGGTGGGCAGTCAGCAGACTACCCCACGCCACATCTGTGCCTGAGCCCTGGTGCACGTGGGCACGCGGAAGAGTGAGCGCACAGTTCTTGCCCACAGAGAGCTCCCAGCCTAGCAGGAGGTAGAGAGGCAAACCAGAAAGACTGCAAACTCCCCGAGGGCACAACCGCAGACATCAGGGGCAGGATAAGGGAGAGGAGGTAGTGGGTGGGGCCAGGGAGGGCTTCCGAGGGAGGTGATGCCAGGCCGGGTGGGGCCGGAGAGAGCTTTCAGGGAGGTGAGGTCAGAGCTGGGCCCTGAAGGATGGGACCAGGGAGGGCAGACAAAGCTGGGGCACAGCCAGAGATCCAGAAACAGTAGGCCAAGTCATGAGATTCCCAACCATCAGCTGCCCCAGTGCCATTCTCGCTTAGTCCAAACCCTCCCATTCATTCATTCATTTGCTCATTGACGAGACACTGACGACCTACTAGTTGCCAGGGACCCAATATAGACAAGAGACGAACACCCGGGTTGTTGAGAGGTTCACAGTCTTAGAGATGCACAGAGACAGCCCTACGGCCAGCCTGCCTCCCTCAGAGGGCTCCCTGCGCTTCCATCGTGGCTGACCGGAGCTCGGCACCTGTCTTCTCCGTGGTGCCTGGATCAGCTCGGCCTTGGGGAAAACCCCGAGGGAGGCAGTGCTGCTGGTCTGGCTGCTGCGAGTGAGTCCGGCGGGGTGGGGCCCAGGAGGAGCTGTAGTTGGACCAGGATGATGTGGAGGGTTAGAGAGAGGAGCAGTTTCCACAGGTATTCAGCAGACAGGATTTACCATATCCATGCCTATTTTAAAATCATTTGTATGTGCCGAGTGCTTTGTGAACATTATCTCACTTAATCATTACAGCTGGTAGTAGTAGCCTTCCCATTTCACAGATGAGGAAACTGAGGTTCAGAGTTTAAATAGCTTGTTCAAGGTCACACAGTTAAGTAGGTAACTGATGAGATCTGGAGTGGGAGTTGCTAAGGATGACCCTGGAATCCGGTTTAAGCACACAGCCCCTGGGGCAGGGGCTGCATCCTGAGATGGAGAGCACAGCAGGGAGGAGCTGAGGGTAAGGGCAGGCTGACAACACACAGGACGATGGCAAAGCCTCTGGTTCAGGCTCATCACAACCTGATCACAGCCCGAGAACTGGCCTCCTCTCCTCTCCCAGCCCTCCCCAGGTGTGAGTCTTCCCCAAGAGACCTGGAGCTTCCTGAGACCTAGGGGCCTTGTGCAGTTCAGCACGAGCATAGGACCCGCCACCAAACAGTGCTTGTTGAATGAATCACGATCTGATAAAAACATCCAACGCCGCCGTCAGCAGCGTTTGCTCTTGAAAGGAGGCTTGTGCTTACCGGAAAGCTGGGCGAGGCAGCACCAGTCTTTCCTGATGGACGGCTCTTCTGGATGTACACACAACACATACAACACACACAACACACACAGCACACACAGCACACACAGCACACACAGCACACACAGCACACACAGCACACACAACACACACAACACACACAGCACACACAGCACACACAGCACACACAGCACACACACACAAACACACACACAGCACACACAGCACACACAACACACACAGCACACACACACACACACACAGCACACACACACACACACACACACACACACACACACACAACACACACAACACACACAGCACACAGCACACACAGCACACACAGCACACAACACACACAGCACACACAGCACACACAGCACACACAGCACACAACGCACACAGCGCACACAGCACACACAGCGCATACAGCGCACACAGCACACAGCACACACAGTACACACAGCACACACAGCACACACAACACACACAGCACACAACACACACAGCACACACAGCACACACAGCACACACAACACACACAGCACACACAGCACACAACACACACAGCACACACAGCACACACAGCACACACAACACAGCACACACAGCACACAACACACACAGCACACACAACACACACAGCACACACAGCACACAACACACACAGCACACACAGCACACACAACACACACAGCACACACAGCACACACAGCACACAGCACACACAGCACACACAACACACACAGCACACAGCACACACAGCACACACAGCACACACAACACACACAGCACACACAGCACACACAGCACACACAACACACACAGCACACAACACACACAGCACACACAATACACACAGCACACAACACACACAGCACACACAACACACACAGCACACACAACACACACAGCACACACAACACACACAACACATACAACACATCTGCATCTGTACAACAGAAGAATGTAAACAGATGCACCCACACAAAACATACACAGACATGCATACATGTGTGCACACATACGCCAATCTAAGCTCAGAGGCTTGACCCTGCTGATTACTGCCTTGGGACTGACGCCAAGCAGTCCTGCCTTCCTCGCCAAGTGTACCTCGCCAAGTGTACCTCGCCAAGTGTACCTTGCCAGTATTTTTCCAGGTAAAGAATCTGACCTCCTTCAGTAGCAGAGCTGTACTTCCGATCACTGCCCAAAGGGGGAAATCACGCACGCCACATTCTGGATTCTCCCTCTGCCAGAAAAATCACGGCCCTGCCTCCCCATTCCATCCCCCATTCCCCCAGCGAGATATCATTATACAGCAGAAAACCACGGGATCCGCACCAGACAGAAATCCAACCCTCAACGATAAAGGGACATTTGAAAGAATGCTCAAGAACACCCCCGTCTGATTAGACGGGGGATACTCATTTCTGTAGGGAGTTAGGCCTCCCCCACCTTGCTGCCCGCTTCATGCAGGCCAAGGAGACGGAGTTCATTAGGAGAACAGATGTGGCTTGTCTCCACCATTAGGATAAAGATCACAAAACACCCGCAGAAACGAGGACATGCTGAACCTGGGCTGCAACAACATCTGACTTGGGCCCAAAGAAAATTGCATTTTTTCTGTCAAGTTCAATTAATAAACATTTATTCAGAGCCTATTATTGATTCAGCTTCATTTTTCAGTCCTGGGCCTCTCTGTCAAGGCTTTCTCCTCACTTCAGGATGGGCGCTGAGGAAGGAGCCCTGGGCTGCCAGCCGGTGGAGCTGTGGGAAGTCAGGCCTGTGGAGGACCCAGAGTCTGGAGGACTTGGCACCCATGGGCCCCCGATTCAAACCCTAGGTCTGCCACTTGGTTACTGTGTGATCTTGGATAAGTTACTTAATTTCTCTGTGTCTTGGTTTCATCATGTGTAAAATGTGATAATGATGGCACCTACCTCAGGGCGGTGAGGACTGAATGAGATAATACACACAGAATATGAGACCGTATGTATTCATTGAAGGTTGGCTCTTCTTATTACTAACATCAGGATAACTATCGGGCTAGCTCAGCCCTCTCATGAGGGCTCCACCCTCAGTTTTCTTGCCCTGTTAGACTTAAGACTTGAAGTTCCTCCATGCAGTGGAGCCCTTCCCCGACACTCCAGCCTTCCTGGTCAGATCCTGATTCTGCCGTCCCCTTAGCAAGAAACTGGAACCAGCCCCTGGGCACCTATATCAGCCATGGGGTCTCACTCTAACATGAGTGCCACTTGCCCCAGCTGCCTGGCATTGACCTCCTGCCCTCAGGTGGAGCCACTTACCTCAACCCCCACTCAAACCCACCGGTGCTTGGGTGCCAGGCGGCTGGCCAGCCCTTTCACCAGCCTCTCGCCCCACAGTGGTGCACGCTGTGGGGCCTGAGCTCTGCCACACCAAGTCCTTTGCAGGCGGCAGGATGGAGACGGAGAGGATTAGAGAAAAGATCAGAAACAAGCCTCCAGTCCTTGTGGCATCCTCTGCTTGTTGGCATTGGGAGGCAGCCCTGGCCTAAATCCTCGGTCAGGCATAGTGAACCACGTGGCCCTGATTTCGACAGGACTGCAGAGATCCCGGTATCATACAAAGACTAGGATCGTGTAATTACAGGTTTCCTGTCACCACCCCCAGCCCACCCCACAGCTCTAGAATGGAAGCCCCAGGAGAGCAAGGACTTGCCTGCCTCCTTCACTTCATAGCGCTTGGAATGATGTCTGACCTATAGCAGATGCTCGAGAAACACCCGTGGAATGAACGCAGCAAACACAGTTGCCCCATCCTGTCTGCTCCCTGTCCTCCTCCACCCAGGCATCGGCAGTCGCTTTTAAGGTGAGGGGCATCACCCCGTGTCTAACACGGCTGTGGCCATGCCGAAGTCAGTGGCTACTACCTGCTGGGCCTCCGTCCCTCAGTCCCTAGAGCCAAATGTCTTCTCTGCCTGGGGTTTTGCTCTCAGTTGCTGAGGAACTCCGTTTTCGTCAAGGTTGACATTGGTCTAATGTGAAGCCGAAGAGCCAGCAGCCCAGGACACAGGGAGAACAGCAGAGCCAAGGCGAGCCTCCACCCTTGTCTCCCATGCAGGGCCAAAGTCACCAATAACAACACTAAACACTGACTGAAAACCTGTTCTGTGCCAGGCACTGGGCTGGGCACCACGACCTGAGTTATCTCCTCTAATCTGCACAGCAAGCCCTGGGGTCGCTATAATTAGCATCAGCCCGTTTTGTAGATGAGAAAGCGCTGGGGGGCAGTGGGCTGCAGACCGGCCATCCCTGTGCCTCCCCATGTGCTGGCCCAGTCCCTAATGTCAGGGTGTGGGGTTTCCTCCTCTTCTCCCCACCCCGTGTTAAAGCAGACTAAATAGGGCCTGAGAAGGACTCAGTACTTCTATATTTGAGCCCTTGTGAATGAACCATAACCTAGTTTAACAGGCAGACAAAACTGAAAACCTAACTTAGTAGTATGCACCTGTAACGATAGCTGAGTCTTGGCCAATCCCCGTGGCCATCCTTCAACCCCTCATAGACTGCTGAGTGTCCAAACTGCGTTCAAATAAGGCAAACGCCGAGCTGTAACCAGGCTCACTCTTTCTGTACTGCACCTCCGATTCCTGTATGTCACTTTACCCTTTCTGTCTATAAATTCGTTCTGACCAGAGGCACCCCTGGAGTCTCTCAGAATCTGCTGATTCTGGAAGCTGCTGGATTCACACATCGTTTCTTTTTTTTTTTCCTCTCAATTAAACTCCATCAAATTTAACTTGCCAGAAGTTTTAACACTCGTTTTCAGTCTCAGGGAAAAGCTGAACCAAGAACTGTTTTCAGCAAGTCTGAGTTTCCACCGCAGTCCTGTCACTTATCAGCCATGTGGCGTAGGAAAAGCATATACCACCTCCTCACTTTCCTCTTCTGCGAAATGGAGGGGACAGACGCACTCCTGTGGGGCTGCCACGCAGATCAAACAACAGCGCCTGTGGGCAGCGCTCCTGCCAGCGCAGGCCGTGTGGCACAGGCGGTCAGTGACAACTCCACTCCCTCTCCCCTCCCCCTTCCTCCTCCCCTCCCCCTCTTTCCTCCTCCCCTCCCCCTTCCTCCTCCCCTCTTCCCCTCTTTCCTCCTCCCTTCCCCCATTTCCTCCTCCGCTCCCCCTTTTTTCCTTCCCTGCCTCCCTTCCCCCTCCCTCCTCCCCACCCCCCTTTCCTCCTCCCCTCCCGCCCTTCCCCCTCCCCTCCCTGAGATGTGACTGCCCTTCAGGTTACAGCACAAGGGGAATGTGGGCTTTGGGCCTTGAAAGGGCAAAGAATCTCCCAAACAATGAGAAACTCGCTCCACTTTGGGGTGGTCTTCATGCCCATCCCGGGGAGCGGGCTGACCTCATGGGGGCCTTGGTTATTTTCATTTTATCTGTAGAACCTGAAACAGAGTTCCATTCCCAAAGAAAACCCTCATGGCAGCAGAAATAAAAACAGAATGTCTCCATCCCCAGCGTGGGGGTCACAGGATCCCAACCCCAGGGAGCCGCAGGGCCCCAGCCCAGGAGGGGTCACTAGTGTTCTTTGTTGACCAGGAGGCTTAAAACACTCTCTGCTCCCTTGTTTTCATTTTCTCTTAATAAATAGATTGGTCTGGGAAAAAAGGTTCTGGAACCGTGAAAAGTTCCCACAGTGTAACCCGAACTGTTTCTGAAGTGCAGTATCAGTAAAAACAGCCATGATCTGGATTTCTGGAGATACAGGTTGACCTAATGTGTGTGCTCAATAAGAAAAATATTTTTCTATAGGAGAAGAGCAAACGCGTAACTGGGCAGACACTGGACTTGGAGCTGGAGGAACCTGGATTTCCAACCAGAACCCGCCCCTACTAGCTGTGTGATGTTTCTCGAATCAGCCTCTCGGAGCTCATTTTCTTTATCCATAGGGTGGGAGTAATTAGATCTGTGTAGGGAAACTGAATTTGGTCATGGATTAAAGTCTCAGCACAAGATAAACACGCTACCCACTCCACACCCTGAAAGTCTGCTTCTCCTCACATGTAGATGTTTTCCAAAGGTCCTGCCCACTGCCATTTGTCAGAAACAGAAATTCACTCCCTCGACAGAGCAGACAGGGCCTGGCACGGCGGCACACGCCTATAATCCCAGCACTTTGGGAGGCCGAGGCAGACAGATCACCTGAGGTCAGAAGTTCGAGACCAGCCTGGCCAACATGGTGAAACCCCGTCTCTACAAAAAATAGCAAAAATTAGCCGGGCATAGTGACAGGCCCCTGTAATCCCAGCTACTCAGGAGGCTGAGGCACGAGAATGGCTTGAACCCGGGAGGCAAAAGTTGCAGTGAGCCAAGATGGCGCCATTGCACTCTAAGCCGGGGTAACAAGAGTGAAACTGTGTCTCAGCACACATAGGCACGCACACATGCACGCACATACCAAACAGGCAAAAGGTGCTTGTGAGGTGAAGAATGCAGGGGGTAGAGTGAATATGGGTGGGGCTGAGGCTGCCCAAGGGGCCGTCCCAGCCCTCTCAGCTCCCTGATGGGTAATCTCGGACATGCCTTTTCCTCTTTGGCCTCAGCTTCTCCAGTAAAATGAGGGCTTTATCTCAGGGCCCTTCACTTTCCCCAGTCCTAAGGTTGTGTAAAAACTTAGCCAATCCTTATGCCCACTTCTCCACGCAAGATTTTGAAGATCACACAGTATCTGGATAACAGGTGAGCCCCTGGGGCTCCAAGAAGGATCGTTCCCAAGCTCTGCACAAGGAACATGCCGTCTGAAGGGACTCACCCAGCACTCAGCACCTTCTAGGTACAAAGCTCCCCCATGTACTTGCCTGAATCCTGACACTGCCCACAGGCAGCTGCACTGGCCCAAAAGCCACTCTGACTGGCTCTTCTGTTTAACGTTAGGCACAATGTCAGCCTTGATAGTAACAGAGTTGCTGGGCAACTGAGAGCAAAAACCAAGTCAGAGAAGACATTTGGTTCTGGGGACTGAGGGCCAGAGGGCCAGCAGGTAGCGGCTACGTGGGCAGCTCAGACAAGCAAGCATGCCCAAGGGTGGCTCATTCAGAGGCACATCATCCCCGCTGTCAGCACGTCCCAGAGTCACAGCAACCCAGCAGGCCAGCAGCTGGGAGGGACGGGATCTGTCACCACCCACCCACTCACCCACCCCCACGTGGTCACCATCCATCATCCTCCCCTTGTTTACGGAAGATGCGGGGAATAAAAACATTCTGCATTTCCACGTAATGCCGGGGGGCTGTCACTGAAGACCCCAAACTGTCCCTTGTCCTCTGGCAACACAGTTAGAATAAATTACCAGACTACATCATTATAATTGTAGTGTAATTATTGATTATAATTATAAATACTTATAAATCATGATTATAGATAGTCCCTGACTTAATGATGATTTGACTTTTTGACTTTGTGACTGTGCAAAAGCGAATCACATTCAATAGAAAGTATAATTGGAATTTTGAAGTGTATTTATTTTTTTAATTTTTTAGAGACAGGCTCACTCTGTTACCCAGTGGCATAATCATGGCTCGCTGCAGCCTGGAACTACTGGGCTCAAGCAATCCTCTCACTTTAGCCTTCCCAGTAGCTGGGACTAAAGGCATACATCACCACGCCTGACTTACTTTTTAAGTTTTATTATTATTTTTTTTTGTAGAGACAGGGTCTCACTATGTTGCCCAGGCTGGACCCGAGCTCCTGGCCTCAAGTGATCCTCCAGTCTCAGCCTCCCAAAGCACTGGAGGTCCAGCCTGAATTCTGCATTTTGAACTTTCACTGGGCTGGTGATATTTAGCACAAACTATCTTGTAATCCTGGGCATCAGGAGGACCCGCAGCTCCCAGTCAGCCATGCGATCATGAGAACGAACCAGTGATCTACAGTGCACTGTAATCAATACATTACAGGAGACATTCCACACATTATTATAAGATAGGCTTTGTGCCAGATGAGTTTGCCCAGCTGGAGGCTCCTGTGAGGGTAGGCTGGGCTGAGCCATGACGCTCGATAGGTGAGGTGTAGTAAATGCATTTTCCACTTCGGATGGGTGTATGGGGATGTGACCTCATGGTAAGTCATGGAGCATCTGTGCATACAGATGCAAGCATGTACACACATACACAGCCCCGGTACGTCCCCTCTCCTTGTTTGATTTTACTCTAGCGTGGCAGTCCTGTAGTCACATTCATCATCCTCAGGTTACCCATGAGGAAACTGAGGCCTGGTGAAGGCTACCGCAGACCAAGGACCTAGAGCTGGGAGCCCTGCCTGGATCCTGGCCCGCCCATCACGCTGTGCCTCACAATAACGCTCACTTTAACGTCGGGGTGCTCCAGATAGAGATGTCTGTGCGTCTGCAGACATGGCAGCTGTGGCCCCTCACCCTCCTGATCCAGCGGATAATCCAGGAGGACTGAGGACCAAGAGGAGGAAAACGCCCATTTCACAGATGAGGAAACTGACACTTGGAAGAGTTAAGTGACTTTCTCATTGTCACACAACTAAATATCAGAAGCTAAGGCCCTCTTCCTTCCTACCTAGGGCCTTTCCTCAGCTGCTTGGCCTTAGGGGAAGTCCAGGCTTGCTCCCTGCTCCAAGACAGCGGACAGGAAGAAAATCGAGCCGCCTCCCTTGCAGGCCAGCAGCTATTCATTCATGCATCCTGCATTCCTTCATTCACACTGCCCTGCCCTGCATTAGGTGCCAAAGCAACTCTCCAGTCCCCTCCAGGATGAAGGCTATGGGCCATGGAGGTGCTTGTTAAAACATCTTCGCTGCATTGGGCATGGAATGTCGTGTGAATCTGAAATCTGGCCTGCCTGCCTGCCCAGCATTCTAGGGCAAGCACTGTGCTCTGTGGGACGCAGACACAGAACAGCCAGGGTTCAGGGAAAACCCTTTGATCCAGGGCCCAGTCATGTCCTGTGCTCTGCCGCTGCCCCGGGAGAGACAGTAAAATGTGCACATCAATTGCAGAGAGAACGCTTCACGCTCTTCTCTGGAGCTGAACAAAGAGGGAGGCAGTGCTAGGGCCAGGACAAGCCATGCCGGCAACGCGCAGAACTGGAATATAAGGGCGGTTGCAGTCATTTGTCATTCTGCAGGTCAGGACTAATGGTCCTAGACTTTCTTCCTTGAAATAAAAATCCCCCAATTAAACCTGAACCGTGGCAGTGACGGCTCAGGTTCTGACACCACTAGCTGGGCCACCCTGGCAAGTAATTTATCCTCTGAGTTACAGACGCTGAATCCATAAAATGCAGATGATAATCGCTCCTCCCAACTCCCCCAGGCCTTCTGGAGGATTCAGTGTTATCACGGGTGTAAAAATACCACACAGAGGGGGGTCAGGAAGTGATCTGGGGCACCCCACTCACTGCAGAAAACCCAAGAGGGGTCCTGGCCTCGCCCCCTCCCCAGAAGATGGAGTGTCAGGGAAGCCAGCACCCAGGCTGCCACCCAGTTCTGGAGGCTTCAGTGGTCTCCACTGACCACTGACCACTGACCACTGACACGCCTTGGGGCATAGGATTTCTTCCTCTGTAAGATGGGGACAATGAATGCCTGGCAGGACTATTGAGAAAACCAGCAAGAAAAATGCAAAGCTGCCTGTAAAACCTAAAGCAAAGGGTAAAGGGTTGCCTTCGGGCGCGGTGGCTCACGCCTGTAATCTTAGCACTTTTGGGAGGCCGAGGCAGGCAGATCACCTGAGGTCAGGAGTTTGAGACCAGCCTGACCAACATGGGGAAACCTGTCTCTACTAAAAATACAAAATTAGCCGGGCGTGGTAGCTCATGCCTGTAATCCCAGCTATTCGGGAGGCTGAGGCAGGAGAATCGCTCGAACCCAGGAGGCGGAGCTTGCAGTGAGCCAAGATCACGCCACTGCACTCCAGCCTGGGCAACAGAGCAAGACTCTGTCTCAAAATAAATAAAATAAAATTAAATTAAATTAAAATAAAATAAATCAAAGGGTTGCTGTTTCCCGCGCTCACCTGTGTTTCAGTTTCCTCACCTGCAAAAACGCAGATCTGAACGTTGACACCACAGGGCAGTTTTGAGATGCATGGAAATCAAATGAGATATCAGTGGTGCAACCGGCCAACACATCTGGCAACACATGTCTGGTACTCAATGAATGTAGAGTTCGGGTCCGTCGGTAACTGGGGGGGCTGGGAGAGGCTGCGGTGAATGGCAGGCCGGCCATCTGCAGCTTCAAAGATGGCTGCTTTGCACCACCAGCCTCTGCCTCCAATGACTGTCTTGCTTGCTATCTGCTCTCGGCTTTTACTTGGAAAGAGGCTTTGATATTGACTACCCGGGAGAGCTTGATGAATCTGTGTCTTGAGAGTGCGGTGCCAGGGGCATCTTCTGCTCCCGCCTGCCCACGGGGCTCGGAGGGCTGGGGCCAGCCGCTCCCAGGGGACCTGTGCTCGGGTGAACGCACACCCAGAAAGGTGCCACTGTGGGGCCCTGAGTTCAGATCTGCGGTGGGAACTCCCTTCTCTGTTCTCTCCACAGCATGGGGCGGGCAACCAAAGGGGCTCACATTCCCGCCGCTTCCTTCAGCGTCTTTGCAGAAGTCTCGATTTAGTGTGGTCAGGAAAGGCAGCAGAGATGTTAGACATCAGGCATTCTGTATATAAATAATTATTTTACAAACAAAGATCTTTAAGACCACTATCCACTGTTTGAAAAATGAAAAAGAGAAAAGCCCACCCTCAAGCCCATCAACTCAAGGGAATTCTCGGTATCTCTGTGGATTCCTGCCTAGTCCGCAGCCCTGTGCGAATGCCCTCTGAGTTTCCGTCTCAGCTCATCACTGTTCATCGTGCATTCTCCCCTTCCGCGTTAGATAACTCATGTTTCCCCGTGTTGCTTCTTCATCTTTATATTTACCATGTCTAGGGGCTGCCCCACTGGGAATGCCTGGGCCACCCTGTTTTCGTGCACACCCCCGCGCACCCCCCATTGCCGGACACAGACCTGCTTCCACCCGCTATCGTGCTCAGTGCTGCCATCCGGGCATAGATCCTGCTCTGGCTGCGGTCCATGCCCGCAGATGAGCTGTCAGAAGTGGTGGACGCTGTATACCACCCCCTGCAGCCTGCGACCCCACCAGCTTCCCTACTGCTGCAGGATCCAAATCAGCCATTTGAAGACCAGACTATAAGACAAGCCACAAAGAGAGAGAAAATATTTGCAAAAGGCACATCTGATAAAGGACTGCTATCCAAAATATACAAAGAACTCTTAAAACTCAACAATAAGAACACAAACAGCCCCATTAAAAATGGGCCAAAGGCCTTAACAGATTCCTCATCAAAGAAGACAGAAGATGGCAAATAAGCGTATGAAAGATGCTGCACATCACATGCCATCAGGGAAGTGCAGATCAAAATAATGATGAGGCCAGCGTGGTGGCTCATGTCTGCCATCCTAGCACTTTGGGAGGCCGAGGCAGGTGGATCACTTGAGGTCAGGAGATCGAGAACAGCCTGGCCATTATGGCGAAACCCCGTCCCTACTAAAAATACAAAAAAAAAAAAAAAAATTAGCCGGGCATGGTGGTGGGCACCTGTGATCCCAGGAACTGGGGAGGCTGAGGCAGGAGAATTGTTTGAACCTGGGGGGCAGAGGTTGCAGTGAGCCGTGATCGCACCATTGCACTCCAGCCTGGGCGACAAGAGGAACACTCTGTCTCAAAAAATAATAATAATTATGATGAGATACCACTACGCACCTATGAGAATAGCCAAAATCCAGAACACCGAACCACCAGATGCTGGCAGGGACGTGGAGCAGCAGGAAGCCTCGTCCATTGCTGGTGGGAATGCAGAAGGGTGCAGGCCCTTTGCAATACAGCTCAGCAGCTTCTGACAGAACTAAACATACTCTTGCCATATGCTCCAGCTATCATGCGCCTTGGTATTTACCCAGAGCAGCTGAAAATGCCTGTCCATACAAAAGCCTGCACACAGATGATTATAGCAGCTTTATACTTAATTGCCAAGCTTGCAAGCAGCCACGATGTTTTTCAGTAGGTGAGTGGGTAGGCAAGTTGTGGTACAGCCACAGTTGGGAATATTATTTAGCTAAATAATATTTAGCAATGAATAATACTCCATTATTCAACACTGAAAAGAAAGGAGCTCTCAAGCCCTGAAAAGACATGGAGAAAGCTTAAGTGCATATTACTAGGTGAAAGAAGCTGATCTGAGAAGGTCACACACTGTGATTCCAGCTAGATGACATTCTGGGAAAGGCAAAACTATGGAGATGGTGAAAAGATATCTCATCGCCAGGGGTTGGGGTGAATAGTTGGAGCACAGGAGATTTGGGGGGCAGTGAAACCGCCCAATTCTGTATGATACTATAATGGTGGATACATGTCACTGTGTATTTATCAAACCCACAGAATGTCCAGCACCAGGAGTGGTCCCCTAATGTTAACTGTGGAGTTTGGGGGTGGCATGCCATTGGCTCATAACTGTAATGAATGTACCCTCTGGTGGGGGGTGCTGATCCCTGATCCAGGGAGGAAGGAGTATCAGGAAGCCAATCTGGCTCTGGTCCAAGCCCTTTCCTCCAGCCTAGCCTTTCCAGCAATGAAGGTATCATCAAAATCCCATGTCTCTTCTCACTGGCTCAGATATCACAGGGAAAAGAGAACGAGGAATCCAAAGTCCTGAGCAAGGGTCCCCTTTTAGGTGACCGAGACTTCTGCTGTGGGCTCCTCAAGGCATTTCCTGGGAGAAGGGGCTCTGGCTTCCCAAGATGACATCTCTCCAGCCAAGAAGGTGCCCTGGGCAGCCCCCAAGGCTGGCCATCCCCTCTGGAACCTGCAGGATCATGGAGCCAGCTCTTTGCACAAGGAGGAGCCTTCCTGGATCAAAATCCACCAAGATCACAGGGAACCAGGGGCAGTTTCCAGGGCCCCCTCCTCATCCTGCTGCTGGGAACTCCTTGTGACAAGGGCTGAGTAAGTGTCCGGAGTGACTGCCAGCCGGGCCTGTGCTCTGTGTCCAGGAGCCGCGGCAGGGCGCCCAGTGGGGCCTCTTGGATGCTCCTCCCGCCTGGCAGCCCCTGCCCAGCCCAGGCCTTTTTAGCCCCCGAGCCAGGACGGCAGCCTCTTCCCCTGACCTCATTATGTCAGCGCCCGGATTGTGTGCTGGGGCTGGGCTGGGGACGGACAGGATGTTTTCTGTTTCTCCAGGACACTGTCACTCTCTTGGCCTGTGATCATTCATTTCAGGGCCTCATTTTGTTCCTGAACTGGGCTCCGTGTCAGGATTTGACCGCTCATCTGCCCAGACGGGGGCTGTGCAAGCTGAGTCCGCAAGCCCTCTGGCCCCGGAGTGGTGCCTCGTGGAGGCTGCGGCAGGGCTGCCTTTGCCTCCCTGTTGTTTCCAAGCCAGCTCCCTTCCCGCACACAGACAGGGAGGCCCTACCACACCCCAGTGCTGCCCAGGACCAGCGCCAGAGGTGAGGCGTACCTTCTTTTCTGCGTGTGATTGGCTGGAGCACGCGACTGCTCTGCAAACCAGGTGTAGGAAGGGCCGGCACACACTCAGGGATGCTGGGCCCCATGCCGGCAACCAGGGCAGTTCAGTGGCTTTAACGCTCCTCACAGCCTGGGGACGTGGGTATTACCTCATCCCACAGAGGATGGGGCACGAGCCTCGGGAACGGCCGGGACTCATCCAAGGTCACAGGGCAGAGCTGGGGCGCCACCAGGCCTGTCTGCCTCAAGCCCAGAACCCCACACCACACCACAGGCCTCCCTTCCACACCCCACGAGCAAAGGGCCCCTTCTCTGCCTTCCTCTGGAGAAAGCTGCCCTCCTTCCCTGGCCTGAGCCTCATGGTGTGAAAGAAAAACAGAATGTCAGGACCTCCAACTCACTATGCCAAAGGGCAAGTTAAGCTCAGAAACTGAGTCATGCAAAAACTGCCTTCCTTTTTTTTCCCAAACAGCTAGCCGCAGTTTCACATGCTTACTTTAGCTTATGTAAAATTTGGATTTAGTGAGTAGGAGATGAATGCAGAATTTTGGCTCCCCCCACTCCCTTCTTTTCATGTGTAAAATGTAAATTCACTGAGTGCCACTCCCTGGTCTTCCTGGGAGGCTGCAGTGGGCTCTCGCCTGGACACTGCAAACTCCCCACTGCCTCCCCCAGCTCATTTTCCGCACTGATGCCAGAGGAATCTTCTGAGCACATGGCCCTGTGTCCCTCACTCCCTGCACCACCCTCTATGGCTCCCCATGGCCTACTGGGTACTGTCCAAGTGTCTGAGCCTCTGCTCAGAAGGTCTACAGTGTGGCCCTACTTCCTTTCACTGACCTGTGGCCTGGGTCTAACCCCACCTCCCTCTGCACCACTCCCCAGGCATGGCTAGAACTCTGGTACAGTTCTGTCCCCACTGACTGCGCCGTTCCCTCTGCAGGGTCACCCTTTCACGTTCCTTGTCTAGGCAGGCGCTGGAGTCAGCTTTCACAACCTGTCCCCAGGAGGTATGTTCAGCCAGGGAGGTCAGCCAGGTACCCTGTCCCCTGAGGTGCGCCTGGAAAGACCCACATGCCTCAGCCTGTCACGCTGAACTTTTAAGAGCACCAGATACTTCCGGGTGGAACTGTCACTTTGAGACCTTATGCCTGAATGTAGGCACTTAGTCCAGAATGTGCTGCATTATCTTGATTGGACATTCATTTCCTGTCTCCCGAGAACATTCACACCCCATGAGGAATTTCTTCCAGGCAAGCAATTAACAGAGACACACAGGTGACTTCACCGGGGCCCCAGGTTCTTAGGTGTCTGCACGCTGGAATTCTGCCACTCGCTGCCAAGAATTCCAGAGACCGGTTCCGATTTCCTAAGGACATCAATGGCACCAGGTGCACAATTCCATCCTGGGGCTCACAGTCCCCTGGAAAGGACACAATGGAACGTGGGAAGACAAAGAAAGAACAGTAGTTCTGCGTTCGTAAGAGGCGAGCTTCTCTCTTCCTAGGGGCTGCCAATACCCTGGCTCTCACCTCCGCGGGAAAGATCCATGTGTCTGCACGTGTGACGCGTGCACACGAGTGTGAACGTGCAGAGAATGCTGGACTCCTGCCTGATGTCCAGGTAGGAGATTGAGAAAGGAAACTAACAAAGTTGGATGGTTTCTCTCAATGGCAACTTGGGAAATAGAGCATTCTGATAAAATGAGAACAAAATAATCCATTTGCTTGGTTCAACACTAGTCATATTTTCTGAGTGCCGTGTCCCAGACCCTGGGATCTGGGTCTGTGATATTCTCTCCCAGCCATGCAGAGGTGGCGCCTTGTGGTGGCGCCTTGTGGTTGCCAGGTGTGGTGGGTAGAGAGGTGGTTGAGTCCCTACCTGGGAGTCAGGCAGCATCCCACAGCCCTCACGTGTGAGTTCATACCGACGTGAAGACACGAGGGGCCCGCTGCAGGAGCACAGAGCAGGCAGACGGTGCAGGAAGAGATGCTGGAGGGAGATGGGCTGGGAAGGAAGAGCAGAGTTCTCCAGGCAGAGGAGGGAGACCAGAGCCCCAGGCAGCAAGTGTGGTGTGAGCAAAGACACAGAGGGGGCACCGCCAGCTTATGGGATGGCAAGTGGGTGGGCTGAGGATGCTGAATGACAGTGACAGAGGCATGAGAAGGATCCCAGGAAGGCCAGTGGGCCCAGGCCACCATTGGGGAGCTGGACTTGGGGTTGCAAAACTCAGGAACTGCCCTCCTGTCACACACAGGGTGTGTCCTGGTCAGAGCTGGTTTTGGAAAGCTCGTTCTGGGGGCAGACACCTCTTCACACAGAGACTGTCCTGGGACACAGCTGCCATGGTGAAGTTCCCAAAGACACTACGGTTGACAGAATAGTGGCTCCCCAGAGATATCCCTTCCCTAATCTCCAGAACCTGTGAATGGTTCCTTCTGTGGGAACAGAAACTGCAGGTGTGATTAAGTTATGGATATCGAGATGGGGAGATTATTCTAGATTATCCAGTTTGTCCCCAAATGTAATCACAAATGTCAAAGTGGAAGATCAGATACAGAAGAGAAGTAGGTGATGTGACCATGAAGCAGAGACTGGAGTGATGCAGCCACAAGCCAAGGAACGCTGGCAGCTGCCAGGAGCTAAGAGGCAAAGAACGGATTCTCCGCTGGAGCCTCCGGAAGGAGCCTGCCCTGCCACTATCTTGATTTCAGCCTTTGAAAGGATCCCCAGGGCCTCCGGAAGGAACCTGCCCTGCCACCATCCCGATTTCAGCCTTTGAAGAGACTCATTTCAAACTTCTGGCCTCAGGAACATTAAGAGAATAGATCTGTGTTGTGTTAAGCCACCAAGTTTGTGATAATTTGTTACAGCATCCACAAGAAACTAATACAGCCACCACCTTCTTGAATTGTCATATATTGTCAGTCAGGAAATATCTCACTTGGAGAAGAGTCACATCAAAGTTGTCTGTGGTTACTTTGGCTAAGTAGACTAAACATGGGATGGGGGAAAATCTCTGACTCAGACTTTCCTAGGCAAAGAACAGAAATCCATGAGAAATGATTTACCCGTTCTGATGAGAAATCTAAGAAGTTAAAAGACCTGCTGAAAAAGAAAGGGGCTTTTGCAACCTGCTTTTAAAGTCTTGGAATAAAAATTGGCACATCCCTTGAGTGTTTTAGGACTCTGGCTGCAAAGAATCATTGCGGCATTCTTCAAGGCAACTTATAGAACCCTTTCCTTTCATTTCAAAGGCTTCAGGAAAAAGTCCTCACATTTATTCATGTGGACGAGGTCCAACTAAAAAGAGAAAGCACTCCAAGGAATGACAACAGAGGGAATTTAATGCAGAGGGCTTGTTACACAGCTGTTGGAGGGACTGAAAAGCCAAACAGAGGAAATCTTAAATGACCCACAGGTTTGCAACAGCAGATAGTGACTACCACCCCTCAGCTGGAGTGATAAGCGGCAGGAGGTTGTGGGGACCCCGGCAGGCAATACGGGAGAAATACCCCATTTCTCTCTGTCCCACCCTCTCACCTGCCTGCTACGCCCCCGGCAGGAAGTCAGAAGACCCAGGAGCTGCAGGGCTCAGGGCCTGCCATGTGGAGCAGAGCAGGAAAGAAGCAGAGAACAAGAAGGCAGGAAACACCCAGAGCTGGGCTTGCAGATTGAGGGAGGCCTCAGTCACCCTCCAACTGAAGAGACTCAAGCCAGGAAGGAGGCAGAGGATGCTGGGCAGAAGCCAAAGGAAGTAGAAGGCAAAGGACCCCTAAGCCAACGTCCTGGGGCCGGTAAGGGCCCTGCCCCGGGACAGTCGTGCCGAGCGCCTGCCTGGGCCAAGTGCCCCAGAGCCCTCCCCTGCTCCTCCTTGAGGTCCTTGGCGCAGGCTCCCTTTCAGCTGCTCTGCTGACCTGTTTGGTCCTTATCCGCCTTGCAGTGGTCACTAGGACTCCCCAGAGCTCCCTTCCCCCACCGATCAATTCTGGCAACTCAGATCCATCACAGCCCTTACCACTGGTAGCCCTGGACTGCTAGGACCATCGTAGCTGGAGTTCCCTCGGTTTCCAACACCAGGAAGTTTGCTTCCCTCCTGACACCAAACGCATGGTGTCTTTTCCATCCTCCTTTCTCCAGCACCAGTCAGAAGTCCCACAGTTCAGTTCCATCCTGACACTACTGGAAGTTGGTGCGGACTCCGCAGGTTTAAGGCCCAGTCCCCCAAGACTGCTCCCACCGCAGACCGCAGCTGTAAGCTCTGGGTCACCAACTGCCAATAAATCAGGGGCTCCCATGACCGCCTCCTCAGGCTCGGTGATTAGCTAGAGTGTTTCACAGAACTCAGGAACACATCCTACTTACATTTACCAGTTTAGAAAGAATCCAAACGACTTTGGGAGGCCAAGACGGGCGGATCACGAGGTCAGGAGATCGAGAACAGTCTGGCTAACACGGTGAAACCCCGTCTCTACTAAAAAAATACAAAAAACTAGCCGGGTGAAGTGGCGGGCGCCTGTAGTCCCAGCTACTCGGGAGGCTGAGGCAGGAGAATGGCGTAAACCCGGGAGGCGGAGCTTGCAGTGAGCTGAGATCCGGTCACTGCACTCCAGCCTGGGTGACAGAGCGAGACTCCGTCTCAAAAAAAAAAAAAAAAAAAAGAATCCAAATGAACAGCCAGATGAGGCGGTCCACAGGGCAGGGTCTAGGGGGGTCCTGTGGCAGGAGCTTCTGTCCCTGTGGAGTCAGGGTGGGGCCACCACCCTTCTCATACATGGAAGCTCTCAGAACCTCACTGCTGAGGGTTTTACTACACGGGGCACAGTTGATCAAACTCTTGGCAGTTGGTGATTAAACTCAACCTCCAGCCCCTCTCCCCGCCCCAGAAGTGGAAGGTGGGGCTGAAAGTTCCAGTCTCTGACCCGCCGCTCTCCAGGGGCCCTGAGCCACCAGTCACGTCATTACATACAAAGACACTCTTGTCACTCTGGATATTCCAAGGATTTTAGAGTTCTGTGTCAGAACCAGGGATAAAGACCAAATATTTATTTTTACCACACTCTCATTCATTTAACCCTCTGTTATGGCTGAACGGTGCCCCCCTTAAATTCATATGTTGAAGTCTTAACCCCCAGTACCTTAGGAGATTACTGTTTTTGGAGATGGAATCTTCAAAGATGTGATGAAGTTAAAATGAGGTCGTGTGTCCTAATCCAACAGGATTGTAAGGACTGGTGTCCTTACAAGAAGAGGAGATGAGGACACAGACACACACAGAAGGACGGCCATGTGAGGACACAGGGAGAGGCAGCTACCTGCAAGCCAAGAGAGGCCTCAGGAGAAACCAGCCCTGCCCACACCTGGATCTCACAGCTCCAGCCTCCAGGCCTAAGAAAATAAATGTCCATGGTTGGTACCACCCCAACTGGTACTTTGTTACGGCAACGCACACACTCACACACCCTCCCAATGCCTCAGGAAGCAGGGACTGTCATCTTCTCCACTTTCCAGATAGGGAGATCAGGGCTTAGAGAAGTGGGGTGCCCCAGGTCACACACTGATGCCCCAGGTCACACTGTGGGTCGGTGGCAGGCTGGGCTTTTTTGCTGGGCTCTGCAGCCTTCTTGGGTTGGACATTGGGCAGCTGTGTGACAGGCATGGACTCTCACATGTCTGAACCTCATTCCTCATCTGTAAAATGGTGAGGTTGGGTGAAGATCAAAGGAGAAGAGGAGCAGCTGAGCCCCGGTCCGGAGAAAGAGTCCCCTCTGGCGACAGTTCCCTGGGGCCTTACACTGGAGCTCTCCCTGGGACCCCGCCAGGGATCTGGCCTTGCACCCCAGGTGGGTAATCTGGAGAGAGCGGGGGACTCTGGCCCTGGTGCTGCTGAGGGAGGGAACACTCTGACCCCACCTGTGCCCCTCCAGAGGCCGGTGCCTCCCCAACATCTCCACGTCACCGCCGAGGACACAGGCCTGGGATGGTGGAGGGCTGCGGGGTATCACTTTCTCAGGGCTCCAGTGCTGGAGCTTAGTGGAGGTGGGATCCCCGCTCAGGGCTGGTTTCAAAGCCTCTGCCCGCTGCAGAAAGCACGCATCCACTTCTGAAGCCTTGGTCTCGGCCCTTGCAGGGCAGCCCAGCCCCGACCCTGCTGCCGGTCAAGCCTGTGTTTTCCAGGGGCCTCTGCTGCAAGGGAGGGGGTCGGCACCCGTCCAGAACCGCTCGCTCAATCTCCAACCAGCACCGGATGCAGGCGCTGTGTGCCCAGCGGGGCGAGCAATAATCTTTTCGTCTATTCCTGGCTCCTGGAGATTTGCCTCTCTCTGGGGAAATTACTTTGGGGTCACAGTGAAATTTCTGTGACAGCTAATAAAGTAACCTTTCTGTTTCTGGAACCAGATCCCAGAGTCCGGGACCCCTGTGGGCTGTGTATTGTATTTTTTTCTCCTTTTAATCTCCGGATGAGGGGAAAGAAGGGAATGGGAGTGCGGCTCATTCCCAGCTGAACGGGACCTCCTGGCCCAGGCTGGCAACGACATTTGCAAACGTGGAGCCCCAAGTGATCTTCACCTATATGTGGGGTGATTCAGGAGTCCCAACTTCAACTCTCCACTTGGAAAACCTGGGTGTGGAGCCCTGAGCTGGGCACAGAAAGACAGCTCGGCCCTGGGGTGCAGACCACGCCTGGCTCACAGCAGCTGCCAGGGTGGCGTCCCGTCCCAGCTCTGCCACCTGACCTCAGGCAAGTTACTGGGCTCTCTCAGACTCAGTTACTTCACCTGTAAAACTAGGTAACTACAGGATGCATCTCGTGGGCTTCCCAGGCAGCTGCAACATTTCTGATGAGGAAAAGCACAGGGGAGGGAGGTGATCTGGTTTCAGGGTGGTGAGAGGGAAAGCTGCTTTTGAAGCTGCAGCTGCATGCAGGGCCCTGTTCACCTTAGATGGTATGTTTTGGAGGTGGCCTTGGAGAGGGCACCCCCATCCCCCTCAACTTCCTGGACCTGACACTGAGGACTGAGTCAGATCACACACAGAATTGTCTAACACGAAGCTTGCCACATAGTTAGCGTGGAAAACGCTGACTGCCCTCATTTTAGGACTGTTTGACTCTTGTCCGGGATGAGTTTTACAGAACAAGAGGGAGGCAGCCACACAGCGGTCATTACAAACAGCGCCACATGTGCTGGGCATCGTGGGCACGCACAGCAAGCACGCTTAATTCTGCCTGGGCACTGAAGGCCGACTTCACGGAGCTGGTGACATTTTAACTGGGCACAAAGGATGCGTCTGGCCTCACCAGGCTGAGTGGGAGGGGAGAGGGAGGTCAACATGAGCAAAACGGGGGCATAGCAAGGACCCTCCCGGAAAAGTTGGGGGTGAGGTAGCCCAGAGCCCTGAAAGCCATCCTAGGAGGAGAGGCTAAGTCCCAAACTCAGGTGTCTGGTGTTTAGTGCTGTTGACACTGTGGGAAGTGAGAGAGACAGAGGCAGAAAGACCAGACAGGAGGCTGCCCCCATCCCAGGCGGCCGGTGTCTGGGTCAGAGGTTGTGGCGAGCATGGGGAGAGGGCAAGAACCTCAGGACTCTGCAAGGCTGCACTGGGGGGTAGGGTCAGGGTGGCTGGAAGGGGAGGGCAGGAAGAGCAGGTGCAGAGGGTGGGGTGGGGTATGTTTCAAAGGGAGAAGGCACAGAACACCAACTACGGTCCAAACCACCTGGAAACACCTGTGTGGTTTTCGCGAAATGTGCCATTGTCAAGGATGCCTTAGGGCTGCCTCCAGAGTGCTGAGTACCGTGCAGCGGTGGTGACCAGCTAAGCCCTCCTTCCTCAACAAAGAGGGTGGGAACTCACAGATGAACTCTGCTCATTCCTCATGACCTGTCCGGGCCACAGAGCTCACAGCTAACATTTATTGGGTACTTACCATGTGAAGACACAGCGTCAAGTCCCTGGCAGGCTTCAGTTCATCTAATCCTGGTAAAAACTCTTGAGAGGTGTTACCCCCATTTTGCAAAAGAAGAGACGGGGGATTAGAGAGGTTTCACTTCTCAGTTAAAGTTGCACAGTGGTGGAGGGTGGAGCCGGGGTTGACCTGGCCTGCATGACGGACAGAATGCATTCAGACCCTCATCTCTTGACTTGCATGTTTCCTGGTGATTCCCCTCCTTAAGATCACAAGGCTGTGTAGAACAGGGATTTGAACCTGGGACTCTCTATTGCCAAGACATATATTCTTAATACCCTGCTCTCCACCTCAGTGCTCTTTTATCTAATTCCTGGTGGGAGCAAGCCTCGGCCAGGAGGTCATTCAGCTGGGAGTGAGCCACACTCCTATTCCCGTCCTTCACCTCATCTGGTGATTAAAAGAGGAGAAAAACATACAGTACACAGCCCACAGGGGTCCTGGGCTCCAGGATCTGGTTCCAGAAACAGAAAGCTTACTTTATGGCCGGGCACGGTGGCTCACGCCTGTAATCCCAGCACTTTGGGAGGCCGAGGCAGGCGGATCACGAGGTTAGGAGATCGAGACCATCTTGGCTAACACAGTGAAACCCTGTCTCTACTAAAAGTAAAAAAAAAAAAATTAGCCGGGCGAGGTGGCGGGCGCGTGTAGTCCCAGCTACTCGGGAGGCTGAGGCAGGAGAATGGCATGAACCCGGGAGGCAGAGCTTGCAGTGAGCCGAGATCGCGCCACCGCACTCCAGCCTGGGCGACAGAGCAAGACTCAGTCTCAAAAAAAAAAAAAAAAAAAAAAAAAAAAAAAAAAGCTTACTTTATTAGCTGTCACAGAAATTTCGCTGTGACCCTAAAGTAACTTCCCCAACCTCTGGCTCTTTAGGACCTACCTGGGATGAAACAAGGTGCCAGCAGAAGTTGGAGGGGCAGAACGGAGCCGAGTTCAGGGAGCAGGAGGTCGCCAGGATCTGGTCCACTTCTATGGAATCCCCAGGCCCCGCATGAGCCTCACATGCCACGGTTCCCAGTGGGTGAGTGGATGTGTGGTGGGGAGGAGGGTAGAAGGATGTATGAGCTGGGCCCATCCGCCACCTGCCCAGTATGGCATGTGGCCTGCCCAGGGGTCAGTCCAGCCTCTGAGCATATGGCCCTGGTCCCACTGAGTTCTCAGGGCCCAGGCCCTGAGGGTACCCCCTGTCCCACCCGGATCGCACAGCCATGGCCCTGTACTCCCCTACTCCCCTGCTGCTCACCTGGCCCCTCTGCGGCCAGCCCTGTGTCTCCATCAGTCCCAGGCCAGCTCCTTCCCAATGTTCATCAACCAAGATGCGGGGTCAAGAAGCCGACCCAGTCCTGGAGGGCGCTCGTGGGACTGGACCCAGGACTCCAACCAGCAAGAGGCCTGGGGGGAGGTGGGACGTGGGGTCAGCCCCGGCTGAGCTGAGGTGCTCACGCCTGGTCCAAGTGCCCACTACGGGCTCAGAGGCCCCTGACCACCACAGTGATTAAACTTGAGGTTTAGGCAGGGCTGCTGCTTAGGCCTCAAGAAAATCTCAGCTAATGTGTCTTAATTCCCTGGAAGAGGACCTGGGGCCAGAGACATGCAGGGGCGCAGCTCCTCTGTGGGACCTGTCCCCATCCTCAGACCCTCTGCTGTGGTCCAAACCAAAGAATTAAGGGATTAAGTGTGAAGAACGCAGACGGTCCCTAGAGAACTTAAGGCACCAGGGCACTTGGTAACACAGTCCAACTTTACTTTACAAAATCAAGCTGAAAGCACAGCTCTGGCCCCTCCTCAAGTTACTGCTTTAAGAGTTAAGAGAGACTTGGGTTTTATGGGCAGGAATGCTAAACACCTGGAGGGGGAAAAAAAGGTATGTAGGAGCCATCACATTGTTTATTTAATTTACTATCTGAAAATATCTAGGCAAGAAAAGTAAACGTAAGTGAGCTTTCCAGCCAGACCTGGGGTCCTGGTGAAATAAACCGCTTCACCTGTAGGAACACAGTTCATCCCTGCATCTGACACATGCCATGGAGACCACAGAGCAGGCAACGCACAGCTAACACACTGGTTCCTTACCCATCAGTATCTATCAATATCTTGAAATTCCTCTGTATCTGTATTTGTAAATATTTTATGTAAACCAGATGGGTTTATAGAACATGTGCGGTGGAATCTGGTTTTATTTTTTAACAACATGTACTATAAAATGCTTCAGAAAAATAATCTGTACATTGGGAAGGAAAAAAAAAAGATTTCTGGGTCTACTTCTGAAAGAGCAAGAGAATCAAGAACACTCTTTTAGGAAACGCTGGCATTAGAAGCATCCGCTCAGAAGTAACTCTGGGGTCCAGACAAGTCACCTTCGGGCAGCGGTCCCCAAACGTGGATGTGCATTATCATCACCTGGGGAAACGGTACAACTGTTGGTGCACAGGCTTCCCCTTCCCAACGGCACCAAACGCTCCGGGTGGCACTCAGCACTTCAGTAGTTTGTAAAACTCCCCTGGAGTTCCCAGTGTGCACCTGAGCCTGAAAGCTTGACTCAGCCCAGTGGAAAAAACCCACTTCCATGGCTCACACAGGAGAGGGCACAGCGTCTTGCTGGGCAACCAACGTGCTCCACCCTCTGCAGTTCTGTCTTTCCGGGACCATCTCCCCAGGAGCCAAGCCCCACGGAACTCTCTCCAAGCTCATGGGAGCTTTAACCCCTCCATGCCCAGGCTGTGCTCAGATGAGTTACATCAGGACCCAGACAGCAGATTTTAAAGTTTTCCAAGTGATTCAAAAGCGCAGCCAGGGCTGGGAACCACTTCCCTTAAAGGATGTGGGAACCTTCCTAAGGGACGTGACTGCCGACCCGGCCATGCATGATGCGGCCGAGGACAGGACAGGCAAGAGCCAGAGGCCTCGGCACCATCATGACAGTCCAGATGTAAGTTTTGGTCCCAAGTCACCTCCGTCTTTTCTCTCTCGGCCACTTGCTGATTGAGGCTGAGCCAGTTATCAGTCTCTGTGGCTCCTGCTCCTTCCACACCAGACCCTGCTGAACATATCCCCAGACTCCAGCTCCTTGTCTCTGGTCCACCCAGGGCCAGAGCTTTAGCCCAGGACCCAGCCTTCTCCCTCCTGCCTCTTCCTTTCTCTGTCAGTGGCCCTCACCCGGCAGCTGGAGGAATCTTCTGAAGAGCAAATCTCATCACATCTCTCCTCTGCCCCAACCCTCCAGCAGATGTGAAGACCTGAGATAAGCTGCTGGTGGGAACGCACCACGGTGTAGCTGCTTCAGAAGTCAGTGAGGCAGTTTCTTAAAGAGTTAAACATACGTTCACCGTACAGCGCAGCAACTCCGCTCTTAGGATCTCCCCCGCAGAAATGAAAACATATGTCCACACAAAACTCACATGCAAATGCTCATAGAACTGTTCTTCAAAATAGCCCCAAACTGGAAACAATCCAAGCATCCATCATCTGGCAAACGGATACACTGCAGTGTAGCCAGTCGATGGGATACCACTACATGCCACAACACGGACGAGCCCCAGAAATGTGACGCTGAGTGAGAGAAGCCAGACACAAAAGACTGGATTGTAGGAGTCCAGGTGTCCTTCTAGAAAGGACAAATCTGCAGAGACGGAAAACAGATCAGTGGTTGCCTGGGGCTGGGGGAAGGAACGGGGATTGACGGAAATGGGCGCCAGGGAGCTCTGTGGGGTGGAGATGTTCTAAAACTGGATGGTGGTTCTACAACTCCATACATTTACTAAAAATTCATGGCCCTGTCCACTTACAATGGGTGAATTTTATGGTACATTTCAAATAAAGCTGTTCAAAAAAAAAAAAACCCACTTCCCATGGCTCACACAGGAGAGGGCACAGCGTCTCGCTAGGCAACTGATGTGCTCCACCCTCTGCAGTTCTGTCCTTCTGGGACCATGTCCCCAGGACCAAGCCCCACGGAACTCTCTCCAAGCTCATGACCCCCTCTGGAATTCACCTCATAACCACCGCCGGCTTCTCCACCGCCAGCTTCTCCACCACAAGCTCCATCTCATCCTTCAACACTCTGGGCAAACGCCGCTTCCCCTGGAAGTCTGCACCACTGCTACGATAATGCTTAGCAAAACATCAGTGTTTGCTGACACATCAATCTCATTCGAGCAGTGCTTTTAAAACTCACACTAATGGATTGTGAAATCAACGTGCTCTAACCAGTATTTTAAAAAATGGAATACAATAGAATAGAAAAAAGAATGCAGTATATACAGTAAGTACATTATTTCATGAGATGACTGTTTCATCTTTCTTTTTTTTTTTTCTGAGATGGAGTTTTACTATTGTTGGCTAGGCTGGAGTGCAGTGGTACAATCTCAGCTCACTGCAAACTCTGCCTCCCAGGTTCAAGCGATTCTCCTGCCTCAGTTTCCTGAGTAGCTAAGACTACAGGCACCCGCCACCATGCCCAGCTAATTTTTTGTATTTTTAGTAGAGGCAGGGCTTCATCATGTTGGCCAGGCTGGTCTCGAACTCCTGACCTCAGGTGATCTGCCTGACTTGGCCTCCCAAAATGTAGGCATTACAGGCGTGAGCCACCGCGCCCGGCCTACTGTTTCATCCTTCTATGTGTGTATTATCTGTATGTGTACTCGATTCTGGGTTGCACATTTCTTAGGGTGGCTTGAGGTTTAAAAAGTTATGAAAAAGATTTCAACTAGACAAGGCACTCCTTGAGGGCAGGGGCTGTGCTCTGTTTCTCTCTGTATCCTTGTGGTCAGCACGGGGCTTGGGACCCAGAGATTACCCAATAAGATATCTACTCTGTGACAGTGGCTTTGCAAGCATGTCGATTGTAAGTCCCTTTGTGTCATATTTTTTCCCTCTCACACCACGTGCAAGCATTCTTTAAAAAGCTGTTTGTTGGCTGACAGACCACACCCAACAGTCAGACTGGCAGCAAAGCTCTGCAAGAAGTTCAATGACTCCTGTAAATCTCACTTATAAAACTAATTATACACATGCATTTTTCAGAATTAAGATATATAGCCTAAAAATACGAATAAAATAACAATTCAAATCTAAAACTCCAGATGGGACAGGCTGCATAATTTGCGGGGTCCAATGCAAAATGAAAATGTGGGACCCTGTTCACAAACTATTAAGAATGTTAAGATGGCAACTGCAGAGCCGGAAATCAAATTCAAGGCCTTCTGGGCACAGGGCCACAGGGACTTGCCCGTGAAGCTGGCCCTAACCCCAAATTATAAAGACAGAGATGGGGGGTGCAGGGCTAGAGTTTCAAAGGGCTGCCTTAATGGTTCTTAATGGGGGAATATAGAAGATCTCATTTCAGTCTGATGTTTGGAGAAAGACAAACACAAACATGCTTTTGAAACAAACAAAATAGTCACGGAACCCGTAACTGACGACAGGGGGTGACGACACGGGCGGGCAGGAGCAGCATTCGGCTCTACCACAACCCTCGTTTGCTTGTCTTTGGGCCCAACATTCTGCTCCATTTGCCCAGATCTCTGAAGCCCACCAACTCCAACCTGAGGCCAGCGAGGAAGGAAACCTGTGGAAAGTCTGAGAGGGGCCCCGGGTCATCACTAACAGGAGGAGTGGGGTTCTGTGGAAGAAACTGTACTTCACAGCCTAAGCATGACCAGGCAGAGGGTCCACTGGCTCATGCGTCAGTTTCCCTGCCCCAAATCCTCATCTGTTTGGCCACGGCTTTGATTTTCAACCTGAGCCTCCACCCACTGGCCTGGCCCTCTGGGGCGTCCAACTGAGAAACCATGCATGCCGAGTCCTGCAGCCTGGCCAGACCCCAAGCCTGGCCCCTGCTTTCTCCTCTTCCCCTTGCCAAGGTCCCCAGATGATAAAAAAAGAGTCTGAACTCCTTCTCTCTCTCTTAGGAAAGCTGGGATGGGTGGGTGGCCGGGAAAGAGGGAGAGGCATGTCTGAGGCACTAAAGTCTTATGCAAGGTTCTGTTTGCTAGTAATTCCATGAAGAAAATTGCCTTTGACTGATTTGTCCAAACAGGTTTGCAAATTGAGATGGGAACATTTTTTAAAGATCACCCTCCTCTCCACATGATTTAAAATGTCATCATTTAAATTATGTGGAGCTTCTTTTGAGAAACATTTTACCCCTAAGCATGTCAAAAGCAATTTCCCAGAGTGCAGGCTTTATGAACCTAACGTGATAGGCCCGAGCGTCTCCCTCCCTGACAGCTGGGGTCCCAGGCTGCCACTCGGGGAGCACCAGCGTGCTTCCTGCTGACTCAGGGAAACCCAGGGCTCCAAAGGGGCCTCACAAAGCGTTCGGTTCCCTAATGATTAAATCTTACTTGAAAGCAGCAGAAGCTGCTCTTTTCTACATAGAAGGCATCTCGCAGAGGCCAGACAGAGAAGAATTGGAGTGGAAGAGCTCTGGCTGGAAGGAACACAGGCGACAAGGCCTGACCTGCTGTACTCCCCCTCGCCATCCCTGCTGGGGAGGGGCCTCTGCCACCCTTAGAACTCTCCAGAGCCCAGCTTGGGAACCCGTGGTCTGTTCTGCCCCCTCCCATATCCCTATTTCACAAGCAGGGGAGGATGAGCCACCAAAGAGTGGCCTCCCACAGTCTCACCGAGCCTTCGGCTGACTCCAGGCCGAGGTTTCCATTCCAGCACCCCAGGCGGCCTGTTTCCTTTTAGTTACCGGGAATTTTAGGGCCCTGAAAGATTTGAAGCAGCTTGTACATCTGTGTGGTCCCAGTGGGGTCTCGCTGTCCCACTGCCTTCATTTGGGCTCTGTGGCCTGCAGTCCTCAGTGGGAGGAAGTGCCTGCACGTCCTCGCCCCACCCACCTACAGCATTTCCCCGAAACCCACTGAAGTCACAGAAGCAGCACCCACGTGAAGACACTTACCATGTGCCATTTCGGTTCAAGGCAGCAAACGAACACTCCTTTCTCAGTGAGTAGAAACTTGAGAGCCCCGAGTGCTCTTCCTAACCGGATCCGAACTACTTCTACTTTGGAAGGTGATTCAGGACCAGACACACAAAGGCCAAATGTCTTCCCGCCACTTGCCTCCTCTTTGTTCAGATTCTGGCCAGTTTTCAAAAGTTAAGAACAATAAAAATCTTCTTTTTGGGGCATCCAGCTCTATAAAGTTTTTGTTGTTTTTTGTTTGTTTTTTGAGACGGACTCTTGCTCTGTCACCCAGGCTGGAGTGCAGAGGCACGATCTCGGCTCACTGCAACCTCTGCCTCCCGGGTTCAAGTGATTCTTGTGCCTCAGCCTCCCGAGCAGCTGGGATTACAGGCGCCCACCACCATGCCCAGCTATTTTTTTTTTTTTTTTTTCCCGTAGAGACGGGGTTTCACCATGTTGGCCAGACTGGTTTCAAACTCCTGACCTCAAGTGATCCACCCACCTCAGCCTCCCAAATTGCTGGGATTACAGGCGTGAGCCACCGAGCCTGGCCTTGTTTTTGAATTTCTAAGCATTTTTAAAAATTAGTTATTTCTGACTGTATACCCTAATGGTAAATAATGGGACCTATGTCATTTCTGATTTTGGAACTATGCTGTCATCTAACATATGGCCACTTACAAAAATATATTATGTTAAGATATAAAGAAAATGGGCTGGGCACAGAGGCTCATGCCTATAATCCTAACACTTTGGGAGGCTGAGACAAGTGGATTGCTTGAGCCCAGGAGATTGAGACCAACCCAGGCAACATGGTGAAACCCTGCCTCTACAAAAAATAAAAAAATTAGCCGGGTGTGGTGGCACATTCCTGTCTGCAGTCCCAGCTACTTGGGAGGTTGAGGTGGGAGGATCCCCTGGGCCCACGAGAGGTCAAGGCTGCAGTGATTGATTGCACCACGGCCGGGGTGACAGAGCAAGATTCTGCCTCAATAAAAAATAAAAAAAGTAAACAAACAAGATATAAAGAAAATGTCCATAAATCCCATCCCCCGCAAATATCTAGGTAGTTCTGTTTTATTAATCCTGCCAAATATTCAGTGAGGCCTTTTGATCTTAAGACTCAGGGAACTCTGTTGATTATTTCTTTCATAATTGTTTTTCTCTGTGCTTTCCTTCTAAAGTTTCTACTCTGGATATGTGTAGTTGTGTATTAGTTTTCCTGTGTGTCTCTTATTTTCAAAATGAGAGGCAAATGACATGAGATGGTAAGACAGTGCACTTTAGTGGCAAAACACAGGACAAGAACGTGTGGTGGCTCACATCTGTAATCCCAGCACTTTGGGAAGCCAAGGCGGGCAGATCACCTGAGATCAGGAGTTCGAAACCAGCCTGGCCAAGATGGCAAAAAGCCGTCTCTACTAAAAATGCAAAAAATTGGCCAGTGTGGTGGTGTGCATCTGTAATCCCGGCTACTCAGGAGGCTGAGGCAGGAGAATTGCTTGAATCTGAGAGGTGGAGGCTGCAGTGAGCTAAGATGGCGCCACTACACTCCAGCCTGGGCGACAGAGTGAGACTTTCTGTCAAAAAACAAAAAACAACAAACAAACCAACCCACAGTACAAGTTCTTTAAGCCCTTTCTGCTTTAGTTTCCCCATATGTAAAATGGGGAAATGTAAAATACAATACAGCAGCCTACCTCATGTGAGGATTAAGCTATACAATGTACACACAGCACTTAGCAAAGTCTCTGGTATATCATTGTGTGTTCAATAAATGTTACTTGCTATTTATTTCTGAGAAAAAACATTGCCTGGCTAGTGCTAGTACCTAATATCCTAAACAAAACATTAGCAAATTTGATTTAAATACAGACTAGAAGAATAATACATGTGATCCAAGTAGTATTTATTCTAGGATTACGAGGATGGCTCTATATTTTAAAATTTGTTAATATAACTTATGACATTAATTAGTCAAAATCATGCATTTAAGAATCCTTCCTTTTCCCAGTGATTTGAAATATTTAACTATAATGATACATCATACTAAATTATTTTTTATACTTGGCTCTCTTTCAGGCATTTCTTTGTTTCATTGATTTGTTTGTTCCTATACTGGTAACATCTGTTTTCGTTCTCATTACTATAGCTTTATAATATATTTTTTTTTTTTTTTTTTTTTTTTTTTTTTGAGACGGAGTCTCGCTCTGTCGCCCAGGCTGGAGTGCAGTGGCCGGAACTCAGCTCACTGCAAGCTCCGCCTCCCGGGTTTACGCCATTCTCCTGTCTTGGCCTCCTGAGTAGCTGGGACTACAGGCGCCCGCCACCTCGCCCGGCTAGTTTTTTGTATTTTTTAGTAGAGACGAGGTTTCACCATGTTAGCCAGGATGGTCTCGATCTCCTGACCTAGTGATCCGCCCGTCTCGGCCTCCCAAAGTGCTGGGATTACAGGCTTGAGCCACCGCGCCCGGCCTATAATATATTTTAATATCAGATGCCCGAAGTGTCTCTCCCCTTTGGATTTTTCCCTCCTGAAATTTTCTTGGCCATTTGTACATATTTATTCTCCTAGATGAAATTTAGAATTATGTAGTCAAATTCCCAAAGTGTCCCATTAAGATTCTGATGGAAACTGTACTAAATTTATATACGAATCTGAAAAGAGTTGACATCTAAAGGAGCCCACCAGCCATTTCTAGGACATCACCACTGTGAACTACTTGCTACCTGTTTGGAGAGGAAAAGTAGATTAGAAACTACATCAAAAAGACGAAGAACAGAGAGTTTAAATATTTAACTACAGAAAATTAAACCTGAGAAGCACTAGAATAAAATATTTATGCTATTAGGAGGGCAAAAAAATCTTTCCAGGATATGACACCAAAGGCAGATGCCATGAAAAAAAACATGTTTAGAATTAAAAAATTTAAAAAAGATTAAGTAAAATTGAAAGGCAACTGAGAAACTGAAAACCATTTTTCAATATGTATTCAAGACAAAAGATTAAGATCTTCTATGTGTCAAAATCTTTTCCTTATCACCCGGAAGGGGCTGAAATGTCTGATGTAAAAGAGAAAAAAAGTTACACAAGCAAAAGAATGATGACAGTCTAGTAGCATACAGAAAAGTCTTCCACTTCTTTAATTACATTAATTCAAATTAAACAAGATAGTTTTCTTAATCAAAAAATTTCCAAATATATATATTTTTAAACACATTATAACACCCAGTACAGGGGGCGTTCTTAAATAGAAGAGCTTTAAAACGTGCAAAGGTTTAGTTATACACATGCCATGCAATATTAATTAAAATAGCAAAAATTGAAAATAATCTAAATTTGTACACAAACGGGGAATTTTGTGAAAAATATTTAATATCCTAAAAAGATATTCACACAAGCATAAAACTACATGAAAAATAATTTTATTCAATTTAACAAAAGAAATAAACAGAAAAAGGAAATAAAGAATAAAAGGAAAAGAAATTATATATACATATTTTTAAAAATTCAGACAGGATACAGCCCATAATATTACCAGTTTTTATCATGTAGTAAAAGCAAGATTATATAGTTGATTTTAATTTTCTTTTGGCTACTCTAAATTTTATACAACAAGCTTGTATTCTTTCATTAGGAGAAAACATTTTTTTTCTATATACATTTTCAAAACAGGAGAGAAAAATCAGGAAAATGATAGCCACTGCTGTCATAGATACTATGAAGCCTGACATTTTTTTTAAAATTATTATTATACTTTAAGTTCTAGGGTACATGTGCATAACGTGCAGGTTTGTTACATATGTATACTTGTGCCATGTTGGTGTGCTGCACCCATCAACTCGTCAGCACCCATCAACTCGTCATTTACATCAGGTATAACTCCCAGTGCAATCCCTACCCCCTCCACCCTCCCCACGATAGGCCCCGGTGTGTGATGTTCCCCTTCCCAAGTCCAAGTGATCTCATTGTTCAGTTCCCACCTATGATTCAGAACATCTGGTGTTTGGTTTTCTGTTCTTGTGATAGTTTGCTGAGAATGATGGTTTCCAGCTGCATCCATGTCCCTACAAAGGACACAAACTCATCCTTTTTTATGGCTGCATAGTATTCCATGGTGTATACGTGCCACATTTTCTTAATCCAGTCTGTCACTGATGGACATTTGGGTTGATTCCAAGTCTTTGCTATTGTGAATAGTGCCGCAATAAACATACGTGTGCATGTGTCTTTATAGCAGCATAATTTATAATCCTTTGGGTATATACCCAGTAATGGGATGGCTGGGTCATATGGTACTTCTAGTTCTAGATCCTTGAGGAATCGCCATACTGTTTTCCATAATGGTTGAACTAGTTTACAATCCCACCAACAGTGTAAAAGTGTTCCTATTTCTCCACATCCTCTCCAGCACCTGTTGTTTCCTGACTTTTTAATGATTGCCATTCTAACTGGTGTGAGATGGTATCTCAGTGTGGTTTTGATTTGCATTTCTCTGATGGCCAGTGATGATGAGCATTTTTTCATGCGTCTGTTGGCTGTATGAATGTCTTCTTTTGAGAAATGTCTGTTCATATCCTTTGCCCACTTTTTGATGGGGTTGTTTGTTTTTTTCTTGTAAATTTGTTTGAGTTCTTTGTAGGTTCTGGATATTAGCCCTTTGTCAGATGAGTAGATTGCAAAAATTTTCTCCCATTCTGTAGGTTGCCTGTTCACTCTGATGGTAGTTTCTTTTGCTGTGCAGAAGCTCTTTAGTTTAATTAGATCCCATTTGTCAATTTTGGCTTTTGTTGCCATTGCTTTTGGTGTTTTAGACATGAAGTCCTTGCCCATGCCTATGTCCTGAATGATATTACCTAGGTTTTCTTCTAGGGTTTTTATGGTATTAGGTCTAACATTTAAGTCTCTAATCCATCTTGAATTAATTTTCGTTTAAGGAGTAAGGAAAGGATCCAGTTTCCGTTTTCTACTTATGGCTAGCCAATTTTCCCAGCACCATTTATTAAATAGGGAATCCTTTCCCCATTTCTTGTTTTTCTCAGGTTTGTCAAAGATCAGATGGCTGTAGATGTGTGGCATTATTTCTGAGGACTCTGTTCTGTTCCATTGGTCTATATCTCTGTTTTGGTACCAGTACCATGCTGTTTTGGTTACTGTAGCCTTGTAGTATAGTTTGAAGTCAGGTAGCGTGATGCCTCCAGCTTTGTTCTTTTGACTTAGGATTGTCTTGGCAATGCGGGCACTTTTTTGGTTCCATATGAACTTTAAAGCAGTTTTTTCCAATTCTGTGAAGAAACTCATTGGTAGCTTGATGGGGATGGCATTGAATCTATAAATTACCTTGGGCAGTATAGCCATTTTCATGATATTGATTCTTCCTATCCATGAGCATGGTATGTTCTTCCATTTGTTTGTGTCCTCTTTTATTTCACTGAGCAGTGGTTTGTAGTTCTCCTTGAAAAGGTCCTTTACATCCCTTGTAAGTTGGATTCCTAGGTATTTTATTCTCTTTGAAGCGATTGTGAATGGAAGTTCATTCATGATTTGGCTCTCTGTTTGTCTGTTACTGGTGTATAAGAATGCTTGTGATTTTTGCACATTAATTTTGTATCCTGAGACTTTGTTGAAGTTGCTTATCAGCTTAAGATTTTGGGCTGAGACAATGGGGTTTTCTAAATATACAATCATGTCATCTGCAAACAGGGACAATTTGACTTCTTCTTTTCCTAACTGAATACTCTTTATTTCTTTCTCTTGCCTGATTGCCCTGGCCAGAACTTCCAACACTATGTTGAATAGGAGTGGTGAGAGAGGGCATCCCTGTCTTGTGCCAGTTTTCAAAGGGAATTTTTCCAGTTTTTGCCCATTCAGTATGATAGTGGCTGTGGGTTTGTCATAAATAGCTCTTATTATTTTGAGATACGTTCCATCAATACCAAATTTATTGAGAGTTTTTAGCATTAAGGGCTGTTGAATTTTGTCAAAGGCCTTTTCTGCATCTATTGAGATAATCATGTGGTTTTTGTCTTTGGTTCTGTTTATATGCTGGATTACGTTTATTGATTTGCATATGTTGAACCAGCCTTGCAGCCCAGGGATGAAGCCCACTTGATCATGGTGGATAAGCTTTTTGATGTGCTGCTGGATCCGGTTTGGCAGTATTTTATTGAGGATTTTTGCATCGATGTTCCTCAGGGATACTGGTCTAAAATTCTCTTTTTTTGTTGTGTCTCTGCCAGGCTTTGGTATCAGGATGATGTTGACCTCATAAAATGAGTTAGGGAGGATTCCCTCTTTTTCTATTGATTGGAATAGTTTCAGAAGGAATGGTACCAGCTCCTCCTTGTACCTCTGGTAGAATTCAGCTGTGAATCCATCTGGTCCTGGACTTTTTTTGGTTGGTAGGCTATTAATTATTGCCTCAATTTCAGAGCCTGCTATTGGTCTATTCAGGGATTCAGCTTCTTCCTGGTTTAGTCTTGGGAGAGTGTAAGTGTCTAGGAAATTATCCATTTCTTCTACATTTTCTAGTTTATTTGCATAGAGGTGTTTATAGTATTCTCTGATGGTAGTTTGTATTTCTGTGGGGTCGGTGGTGATATCCCCTTTATCATTTTTTATTGCGTCTATTTGATTCTTCTCTCTTTTCTTCTTTATTAGTCTTGCTAGCGGTCTATCAATTTTGTTGATCTTTTCAAAAAACCAACTCCTGGATTCATTGATTTTTTTGGAGGGTTTTTTGTGTCTCTATCCCCTTCAGTTCTGCTCTGATCTTAGTTATTTCTTGCCTTCTGCTAGCTTTTGAATGTGTTTGCTCTTGCTTCTCTAGTTCTTTTAATTGTGATGTTAGAGTGTCAATTTTAGATCTTTCCTGCTTTCTCTTGTGGGCATTTAGTGCTATAAATTTCCCTCTACACACTGCTTTAAATGTGTCCCAGAGATTCTGGTATGTCGTATCTTTGTTCTCATTGGTTTCAAAGAACATCTTTATTTCTGCCTTTATTTTGTTATGTACCCAGTAGTCATTCAGGAGCAGGTTGTTCAGTTTCCATGTAGTTGAGCGGTTCTGATTGAGTTTCTTAGTCCTGAGTTCTAGTTTGATTGCACTGTGGTCTGAGAGACAGTTTGTTATAATTTCTGTTCTTGTACATTTGCTGAGGAGTGCTTTACTTCCAATTATGTGGTCAATTTTGGAATAAGTGTGATGTGGTGAAGCCTGACATTTTTAAACATTGCTGACAGCACTAACAAATGGCCTAAACATCTGATAACCAATTTTGCAACAAAACTCCATGTTTAATGACCTCGTGAATCTATCCCAAAGAAATATAGTTCAAAATACTGAAACATTTATGCACATGAAAATGTTCATTGCAATATTGCTTGTAAAGGTGAAAAATTAGAAGCTAACCATGGTATACCAGAAGAGTGGTTAAATAGTACACACCTACTGAATGACTCAAGATAATTTTTAGGAAAAGGCTTAACAGGTTGAGAGAAAACCAAGAGAAAATGATTGTTTATAAACTCTAATTATGAGAATAATTATGCTCATAATTAAGAAACACCAAAAGGAAACATAAAAATTAATGATGGCTGTTAGGACACAGAATTACACATTATTATGTCTTCCTTATTTCTGTCTTCCAAATGCATGCAGCTATATTACCTTTATTCTTTTTTTTTTTTTTTTTTTTTTGAGATGGAGTCTTGCTCTGTCGCCCAGGCTGGAGTGCAGTGACATGATCTTGGCTTACTGCAACGTCCACCTCCCGGGCTCACGCAATTCTCCTGTCTCAGCCTCCTGAGTAGCTGGTACTACAGGTGTGCACCACCACACCAGGCTAATTTTCATATTTTTAGTAGAGATGGGGTTTCACCATGTTGGCCAGGCTGGTCTTGAACTCCTGACCTCAAGTGATCCACACACCTCGGCCTCCCAAAGCACTGTGATTACAGGTGTGAGCCACTGTGTGCAACCACCTTTATTCTTTAGAAACACTATACAGTCATGTGCCACATAACATTTGGGTCAATGACGCATATACGACGGTGGTCCCTTAAGATTATAATACCATATTTTTCCTGCACTTTTTCTGTGTTTAGGTGTGTTTAGATATACACATGCTAACCACTGTGTTACAACTGCCTGCAGTGTTCAGTACAGTAACATACTGTAAAGGTTGGTAACCTAGGAGTAACAGGCTATACCACACAGCCTAGGTGTGCAGTAGGTTCTAACATCTAGGCTTGTGAGTACACTTGCTGATGTTCACACAGTGTCAAAATTGCCGACTGATGCATGAGTCACAATGCATCCCAGTTGTTAAGCTACATGTGACCAAATATGGAAGAGAAAAAGAAGAAAAGGTAAATTAGATGGCAAGATGGAGAGTATGTTGGAAGGAGGAGAATATGAAGGGTGTGAAGTAAGGCTGGTAGACGACTGGCTGGGCTGGCAGGGACCTCTGGAATGTGGGGGTTGGCAGGTTTAAAGGGGCTGACTCCCGTTTCTGGTTGGGGCGATGAGCTGATAATGATGCCTTAACTTGGAGCATGAACAGAGATTTCATGGCATGTCAAGAGGAACCCACCTTCCAGGGTCTGAGTGTTGGTGCTCCCCCAAAATTCATACTGTTACCTAACCCCCAGTGCAACAGTATTAAGAGGTGGGAGCGTTTAGATTAGGTCATGAGGGCTCTCCCCTCATGAATGGGATTAGTGCTAGTCTTAGTCTGTTTTGTTTTGCCATAACAGAATACCCGAGCCTGGGTCATTTATAAGGAATATAAATGTATTTGTTCTGGAGGCTTGGAATTTCAAGATCGAGGACCTAGCATCTGGCAAGGGCCTTCTTGCAGCGTCATAAGCTGGTGGAAGGCATTACAAGGTGAGAGAGAGAGCAAGAAGGGGCCAAACTCATCTTTTTATAATGAACCCACTCCAGCGATAATGGCATTAACCCATTCATGAGGGCGGTGCCTCCAAGACCCAAATACATCCCATTAGGCTCCACCTCCAAATACTGCAGCACTGGGGATCAAGTTTCCCACACAGGAAGTCTGGGGAACACATTCAAACCCTAGCAGCGCCCTCATAAAAGAGGCCTGAGGGAACAGCCTGCTCTCTTCTCCTTCTGCCACGCAAGGACACACAGAAGGCACCACCCACGAGGACCAGCCCTCAGCAATACCAACTCTGACGGCACCTTGATCTTGGACTTCCCAGCCTTCAGAACTGTAAGAAATACAGGGTTTTTTTTGTTGTTGTTGTTTTTTAAATAAACCATTCTTTTTTGTCACTTAGGTTCATTTCTTTTTTCTTTTTAAAATAATTATATATATATATATATATATATATAAAATAAAATAATGGATTAAAGATGGGTCTCCCTCTGTCACCCAGGCTGGAGTGCAGTGGTATGATCAGAGTTCACTGCAGCCTCCAACTCTTAGGCTCAAGCAATCCTCTCACCTCAGCTTCCCAAGTAGCTGGGGCTACAGGCTAGAATTATGAGAAATGTATTTCTATTGTATATAAATTACTCAGTCTAAGTTATCTTTGTTATGGCAGCCCAAGTGGACTGAGATGCTATCTGAGGAACTGGGAGGCCCCTGGGAGGCCAACGCTGCCTGCCCTGTGTCTGGCCCTGTTTTCCCACACGTCTGCCATTGGGAAATGGTCATGGGAAGCGGGCACCCCGGCCAGTCTGAACCCTGTGGTTCCCTGATAGTAACTGGCCATTCGCCTTCTGGCCACGACTCTGATAAGAGGTTTCTGGCTCAGAGCCGCTACAAATCAAGAGGTTTCTGGCTCACAACCGCTACAAACCCGACAGCAACGATGCTGTCTTTCAAGCCTCGTGAATAAAGCTGTTTTATATGGTTGGATGCAAAAAGCATCCCCCCACCCCCCTGAAATGAAGGCATTAAAAATAATGCTCATTAAAGTCACCTCAGACAGGATGATTAAAGGCAGAACTGTCCCGGACTAAACACAGCTTTTATCCTCGAAAGATGCCGCACCTCCCCCACCCCACCCCACCTTTTTACTTACTGTTTTTCCTAATTAGAGAAGTGGCCTGAGAGACAGCGGAGCTTTTGTTGTCTGGTCTCGTATGTTTCTGAGAAAACTACACATAAAGCACCCTTGTGGCATTAGAGACAAGGCATGGGCACTGAGTGGCATCCAGCACTGGTTAGTAAGTGACAGGAACTGGACTTTACGGGTTGTGTCCAAACGCTCCCTTCACCCACGCTGGTCTAGCAGCCCTCTGCTGACCGTATACCCGGCACAGAAGATCAACACCTGACCTCCGTTAACAGTGTCTGCCACATCTCAGCACGTTCAGCTACCACATTCCAGGTGATACCTTGTCACTGTAGGACCTGCTTACTATGAAACGGCAGCGTTCCAAAGGCAGCCCCGGAGGATGAACGAGGCTGATTTAGACATGGGAATTACATACTCTCATGGCCCTACGGTGAAATAAACATAAAGCCAGACCCTGAGCCCTCCCATCCTCGCCTAGGTATGTGGCCACCTGGTGAAGGTGAAAAGTGTTGTTTCCAGGTACTAAGCAGGGCTCCAACTGCTGGTTGTCCCCAGTGATCGTCTTCCCCTTCTTCTACGGTAAGAAAAATGTTAGGATGGCGTAAGCCCTCCTGGTCCCAGATTTCCCTGCAGTTAGCGGAAGCGATGGGAGCAGCTTCCTTCTCGGGCTCACTCTTGAGAGAAGGTGCGCGCCACCCCGCCCTTTCCTTTCTCGCTTCCTGTAGGCTGAGCGATGACCCAGGAGTAGGAGCTGCAGCAGCCAGCGGGGACCAGGAGAGGACATCACACGGAGTCACAGAACAGTAGTAAGCTGGGTGTCCACGGCCTCTGAGCCGCCACACCGGTGCCTGTGCGGTTACACAGGAGGAAAACACAGATCTACCTTGCTTCACTATCTGGGGGTCTCTGTCATAGCAGCCCACCCTGAATCCTAACACACCATGGGTGGCTGAAATTCACAGACATATTAATAGTAATGAGAGCCAGCTTCTGTTGAATATCAAACTTGTGCCATGCAGTAGACTAGGTGCTCTCTCCATGCATTATCTCACTTAATTTCTCATGACAGCCTGGGAGGTAGGGACCATTTGTCCTATTTTACAGATGGAAAAACCAAGGCCCAGGAAAGTGGGTAACGTTATCATGAACTGCGGACAGAACCAGGGTAAGAACACCCAGTTCAGGGCTCCTCCCCTTACCCTGTGCTGGGTACGAGCCCTAAGTTAGCGATTTTTTCTTTCTATCTCTAAATTATTTCTAAGAACATATTACTTAAGTCAAGGTTAATTCTCAGCACAAATAAAGAATTATAGGTCTCTATGTTATTAAAACAACCATTTCAGAACTCAATTATCAATTTCTATTAAAAAGGACTTTGTTTTCAAAGCAAGCTTTCCTATTAAAAATATGGAAAACAGGGAAAACTTTAAAACTATTGAACAATTATTTACATTTTAAGAACTGGTATTTTCAAGACAAAACCTCCTATAGGACAAACATAAGATCATTTAACTTCTAATTTTCTTAATCCGTACAATTATTACCCATATTCCTTTACTATTTGAATTTTACCCCAAACACTCTGATCTCCAGAAATCCTAAGAGAATAAGAAGCAATGAAAGAATCTGGTAATACAGTCACATCAAAAAATTAATACAGGCTGGGCACGGTGGGTCACACCTGTAGTCCCAGCACTTTGGGAGGCCAAGGCAGGCAGATTACTTGAGGTCAGGAGTTTAAGATCAGCCTGGCCAACATGGTGAAACCCTGTCTCTACTAAAAATATAAAAATTAGCTGGGTGTATGGTAGGCACCTATAATCTCAGCTACTTGGGAGCCTGAGGCAGGAGAATTGCTTGAACCCGGGAAGCAGAGGTTGCAGTGAGCCGAGATCTCATCGCTGCACTAGAGCCTGGGCGACAGAGCGAAACTCCATGGCAAAAAAAGAAAAAATAATAATAATACAGTAATCAATAGTTTTTCTATGGTAAAGACAATAGCCAGTGATTAGATCTAAAGAAAACATCCTACTTCTTTTATAGTCTAACCTATTTTATTCTAAAATACAAGATACCTAGAAATAAATTTAAGATTTATAATATCTACATGAAAGAAAAGTTTCAATCCCCTAAGAGATGAAAAATAAGATTTGAAACAGTGGAGATGCATTTCACGTTCACGTTCTTTAGCAGGAAACATCACAGAAATAATAACTTTTTTTTTTTTTTGAGATGGAGTCTCCCTCTGTCACCTAGGCTGGAGTGCAGTGGCCGGATCTCAGCTCACTGCAAGCTCCGCCTCCTGGGTTCAAGCAATTCTCCTGCCTCAGCCTCCGGAGTAGCTGGGACTACAGGCGCCCACCACCTCGCCCGGCTAGTTTTTTGTATTTTTAGTAGAGACGGGGTTTCACTGTGTTAGCCAGGATGGTCTTGATCTCCTGACCTCGTGATCCGCCCGTCTCGGCCTCCCAAAGTGCTGGGATTACAGGCGTGAGCCACCGCGCCCGGCCAGAAATAATAATTCTTATGTCAACCTATAAATTTAATATAATTCACACAAAAAATACCAATTAAGTTTGTGGGCAAACTTATTCTAAAGTTCATGTGGAAAGCTAAAAATGCAAAAGTAGCTAGAAAAATTCCAAAAAGAAAAGTAAGTAACAAGGCAGGATTAGTCCTATCAGATATTATGAGGTATTTTAAATAGTCTAGGTAATTAAAAGGGTGGTATTGACACATGAATAGGCAGATCAATGAAACAAAATGAAATGTCCAAAAGTAGACAAAACTGTGTACAAGAATTTAATTTAAGAGAAAGGTGATACCGCAAACTAATAGGGAAAATACATGGAATATTCAATTACCAGTTGAAACATCTGAGAAGCCACTTGAAGCAATGAAACTGGATTCACATCTCATACTTTACACAGACAAACTCCAAGAAGATCAAAGTTTAAAGACAAACCTGAGACCATAAATGATCGAAGAGAAACCAGGAGAAAAAGCTTTTGGAAGCTTGCAGTGGTGAGAATCTTTCTAATCCAGGAACCATAAAAGACTGATAAAATGGACTAGATAAAAATTAAGAACATGTGTATCTCTAGAAACTACCATAAGCAAAATCAAAAGACTAATGACACCCTGGGAAAAAATATACTCAATTCATTCAAAACAGAGCTTATTTCTGTAATATAAAAGGAGCTCCTACAAATTGCTTTAAAAACCAACAACAGAGGCCAGGCGCGGTGGCTCAAGCCTGTAATCCCAGCACTTTGGGAGGCCGAGACGGGCGGATCACGAGGTCAGGAGATCGAGACCATCCTGGCTAACACAGTGAAACCCCGTCTCTACTAAAAATACAAAAACTTAGCCGGGCGCGGTGGCAGGCGCCTGTAGTCCCAGCTACTCGGGAGGCTGAGGCAGGAGAATGGCGTAAACCCGGGAGGCGGAGCTTGCAGTGAGCTGAGATCCGGCCACTGCACTCCAGCCTGGGTGACAGAGCGAGACTCTGTCTCAAAAAAACAAAACAAAACAAAAAAAAACCAACAACAGAAACAAAAGCCATGATCAAACAATTTACAGAAAAGGGAAAGAGGTTCAACCACACTCATAATAAGTGCACTGCAAATGAAAACTCCAAGATACTATTTTCTACCCAAAAGAATGGCCCAGATCCAATACCTGTTAATACATGGAGGTGAGGGGATGGTGCACCAGGAGCATTAAATAGAACCTTGATAATAAACAATTTGTCGATGTCCATCAAAATCAGAACTGCTAATTGACCCACGATTTCCACTAGGACCTAATCAGATATGTGTACTTATATGTAGAGGAAAGAATGGATATATGTATTTATTCCATGATACTGTCTGTGATGGCAAAGAGTGGACACAACTGGAATGCCCATGAGTAGAGGTCTGGTTAACGAAGCCGGGGCACATCCACGCCAAGGAATCCCACACAGCAAGAAAAATGAACGCGGAAGCTCTTCAGAGACACAGGGAAGAGATCTCCACGGCATGTTGTTAAGTGAAAGAAACAAGGTGCAGAACGGTAAGTGCTGTATGTCGTATGCTGTCAAAAAGGAGAACAAAAGACACACACACAACATTATCTGTGGAGGGACACTGCATGAAACCAAAGCTCTGGTGTTCAGTGGGGAAGAGAACGGGACATCTGGAAACCAGTACACACAGTGCAGCCTACTCTAACCCTGCGAAGAGATGACCTAGGGGTATCACGTTCTTCCAGCTATTAAAAGAAAGAGCATGATGGAGCACCCTTCTTCTTGTCGCACTAACCACTCACCTTCTGGGTCATTCCTGGGCCTGCAGTGCTATTGTCAATGCTGGGAGGAGACTGGCCACACGGGTTTGGAATTTCGCTCGATTCTGTTAACTGCAGGATTCATTCTGCAGCACCCACGCTTCAGTGGACCATGGAATCTGCCTCTTAATTTAGAAGTCTGCACTTTCACAGACTCCCAAAGCACAGAGCTAGGAGAGTTCTTAAGACTGGCCCACAGGAGACTTCTGTGGATTCAATTCATTTGTTCCTTCAGTCAACCAGCTCTCCACAACGAAGACGAGGGCAAAGATGAGGATGATCTTCTCCCCATTTCACAGAGAGGTGAAATGACTCATTCAGAGTCACACACTGTTTCAGAAGCAGAGGAGGAGTTCAAACGCGGGCAGTCTGTCTCACTTCTCACCACGATTCCACACTGACTCAAAACCTACTCTATGCCATGCCTGTGCCAGACCAGAGATATTAACATAAAAGAAACAATTAGCTCCTAGTTTTTTAGGACCTTTGGTCTAGGAGCAGGGCTATAGATATTGTGGCCAAAGTTTATAAGATAAAACCATTTTATAGAAAAAGTTTAAAGATCACACTCTTAAAAAGAGATTTATTTATTTTTGTCTTTGCAAACCCCCTGCTCCTCTTCACAGGGTAGAGCATAGAAACAATTACACACAAACACAACATGTGGACAGTTAAGCAACAGCCCTGAAAAGTGATCACAGATGAAGTTAAAAGGACTGTTTTCTAAAATACACTGCCCACCCACCCTCAATCTTACCTCAAGGACCAGGTTAATAAAGCCAGGCAATGTTTGAGAACTGCTGACATGAAATGAAAAAGCTCAATGAGTACTTCATTCAAACGCTTTGAAATTTAAAAGCCTATGAAAAGCAACTCAGATCAAAAAAGTGAACAAATGGTCACTTTCTTTAATGTTATCAAAGAATGCAGATAACCTAGACCCACAGGCGGCACGCTGTCAGCTAAAACCGTGCCTCTAGGAACAGGATGTGCATCGCCCCCCAGAGATGTGATGCCAGGTGGGTGGGGGCAAGCCTGGCTTGGCTTGGGGTGACCAGAAAGGAGGAAAAGCCTGCGGTCTCCTGGCAAGGCATTTAACATCTGTGGGCCTCAGTTGCCTCGCTTGTGAAATGGGCATAGTCACAACCTTTGGGCAGAGCTATGAGGCTCAGAAGGGCAAGCCTGCTAAGGATCAGGAAGGGGCCTGGCTCCCAGCAGTGGCTCCCGGGATTCCCTTCCCTATCTCCCAACACACAAGATAACCACAGGCCCCTGGAGACCACATCCTCACTCCTGTGCAACCAGGAAGGCCTGCCAGAGTGGGTGAAGAGTGAATTCCAGGCCGGTTTACAGGTGTGTTCACTAATCCTTTACTGAGTGTATTAGTTTCCTGTGGCTGTTAAAAAATACCACAAATGGTGTGGGTTAAACGACAGGAACTCATTATCTGTCAGTTCTGGAGGCTGGAAGCCGAAGTCAAGGTGTTGAAGTCAAGGTGTTGGCTGGGCCTGCTCCCTCTGAGCCGCTGGCTAAGACTGCCCCATCTCCTTCCCAGCCTGTGGAGGCAGCTGCCATCCTTGGTGTCCTCGGCCAGCAGCTGCGCCGCTCCTCTCTGCTTCTCCCCATGCACGTGACGTGCACACAATGGTGGCCACATGGTCTTGTCAGGTTGGATTATGGACCTGCTCACTCTAGTCTGACTTCATTTAACTCAGTACATCTGCAAAAGACCTTATTTCCAAATAAGATCACATTCAGAGGAGCTCCTGCGATCTTTCTGGGGGGACGCAATTCACCCCGTACCACTGAGCAGTCGCTAACTGGGTCACCAGTGAAGGCACAAAAAGTCATGCACGGGCTGAACATTTCCAACCCCTGTTTGGGAGGAGTCCTGGTGCAGAGTGACAGCTGGGGGCCAGGCCACAGGCACCAGCACGGGAGGGCTGCCCGCCTGACCCGGGCACTGGATGACACAGCAGGGTGGAACCCCAGGGGGGCAGCAGCCAGGACGAGTCACTCAACTAAGCAAGCCTAGGTCCTCCTGTGTAAAGAGTGAGAACAACACCTGGCCACCTGCATAAATAAGGCAGCTCTCTGGCCACAGAACCCCAGAATCTCAGCCCAGGAAGCACCATCCACCCAGCTGGCCAAGCGGGAGTGCAGGAGTCTCCCTGCATCAGCCTCCACATCCAGGCATGCCACCGGCCCTCCCTGGCATCTCCGCCATCGCTTCTGCGTGTTTCCTCTCTGCCACGCGGCCGGACCCCACCGTGAGGCTGAGAGCTGGCGCCTATCCCCTGCCCACCCATCCCACCAGGCTCCACGAGGAGGTCAGAGCAGAGGACCCAGCCCTCCACAGTGGCCCTATGACTGACACTGGCTCCATCAGCTCACCCGCCCATCAGGAGGAAGCCAGACTCCATCTAAGGCCATTCCAATCAATAGACCACTGAGATGGTTTAACTTGATGAATAATTCTCAGGTGTATTTAGAAGAATAAACAGGCAAGAGTAGCTAAGACATTTTTGAAAAAGGAAAAATAACAAGAAAGGGATCTGAGTTGTTAAGGTGGATCTTGAGTTGTTAAGGTGGATCTTGACTTGTTAAGGTGGATCTTGAGTTGTTAAGGTGGATCTTGAGTTGTTAAGGTGGATCCTGACTTGTTAAGGTGGATCCTGAGTTGTTAAGGTGGATCTTGAGTTGTTAAGGTGGATCCTGACTTGTTAAGGTGGATCCTGGCCGGGCGCGGTGGCTCAAGCCTGTAATCCCAGCACTTTGGGAGGCCGAGACGGGCGGATCACGAGGTCAGGAGATCAAGACCATCCTGGCTAACACGGTGAAACCCCGTCTCTACTAAAAAATACAAAAAACTAGCCGGGCGAGGTGGCAGGCGCCTGTAGTCCCAGCTACTCGGGAGGCTGAGGCAGGAGAATGGCGTAAACTTGGGCGGCGGAGCTTGCAGTGAGCTGAGATCCGGCCACTGCACTCCAGCTTGGGCGACAGAGCGAGACTCCGTCTCAAAAAAAAAAAAAAAAAAAAAAAAAAAGGTGGATCCTGAGTCGTTAAGGTGGATCTTGAGTTGTTAAGGTGGATCTTGACTTGTTAAGGTGGATGACATAACCACATGAACTGAAACAAATGAGCACTTGTAGCAGATTTTGAAAAGACTGTCATGTTACAAAACAATTTTGGGTACAATAGAAAAGAAAAACAGACGGTTCTGCAGATGGTATTAGAACAACCAGTTATATGGAAGATCCTCAAGTCACATCGTTCCCTCAACCTTTCCACCATAATAAGTTACAGATTCTCAAATAGTTCTACATAAAAATAAATGAAGTCTTCTATACTCCCCTAGGCTTTTATAATTCCATGGCAAACAGGGATTACTTTTGTAGTGAGGGAATAAACAATAAAAGTGGGAAAAAAAATGAAGCTTTATCTAAACCAGAAGGAAATACAGGGCAACATGTAACTGATATCAGATGGGACTGGACAATGAGAGAAACAGTCAAAAAACTCGAGAGTTTGGCCAGGTGTAATGGCTCACGCCTGTAATCCCAGAACTTTGAGAGGCTGAGCCGGGTGGATCACCTGAGGTCGGGAGTTCAAGACCAGCATGAACAACATGCAGAAAGCCCGTCTCTACTAAAAATACAAAATTAGCTGGGCGTGGTGGCGAATGCCTGTAATCAAAGCTACTCAGGAGGCTGAGGCAAGAGAATCACTTGAACCTGGGAGGTGGAAGTTGCAGTGAGCCGAGATCATGCCATTGTGCTCCAGCCTGGGTAACAAGAGCGAAACTCCATCTCAAAACAAACAAAAAAACTCCAGAAGTCTTCAAATTGTACTAGGAAAAAAACAATAAAAATTGAAAGCCAAGTGACAAAGTGAGAAAAATTTTTGCAACAAACGTAACAAGGGATTATTGTTCTTAAGATATTAAAAATGTCTTGCAAATCAGTAAGAAAAGCATGTAAATTCTCTGATTTCCCCCTTCACAGACAATTCAAAATGAAACTATAACTGTCCAATAAGCCTATGGCTGATAATGTAAAAATGCAGAGATAAAACAACACACCCTGGCCGGGCGCGGTGGCTCACGCCTGTAATCCCAGCACTTTGGGAGGCCGAGACGGGCGGATCACAAGGTCAGGAGATCAAGACCATCCTGGCTAACACGGTGAAACCCTGTCTCTACTAAAAATACAAAAAATTAGCCGGGCATTGTGGCGGCGCCTGTAGTCCCAGCTACTCGGGAGGCTGAGGCAGGAGAATGGCGTGAACCCGGGAGGCGGAGCTTGCAGTGAGCTGAGATCATGCCACTGCACTCCAGCCTGGGCGACAGAGCGAGACTCCGTCTCAAAAAAAAAAAAAACACCCTGTTTTGGGGTTTGTTTGGTAAAGAACCATTCATTACTATTAAAGTTAATGAAAAATGTTAATCATGGTGCAGGGATACAGGCCCTTCCATGCGTGCCTTGCTCCGAAAAAGGTGCGGGCCACGTATCTGTGGCACTTAAACATATCTACTCTCTTTCACTATCTCACTTCAGTCTAAAAGTCTGGACTAAAAGATTGAACAGAAATAAAAGTCAAAGGTGAAGATGTTTATCACATCATTCTTTTTTTCTTTTTTCTTTTTTTTTTGAGACACAGTTTCACTCTGTCGTCCAGGCTGGAGTGCAGTGATGCAATCTTGGCTCACTGCAGCCACTGCCTCCCAGGTTCAAGCAATTCTCCTGCCTCAGCCTCCTGAGTAGCTGGGATTACAGGTGCCCACCACCTTGCCTGGCTAATTTTTTGTATTTTTAGTAGAGACGGGGTTTCACCATATTGGCCAGTCTGGTTTCGAACTCCTGACCTCAAGTGATCTGCCCATCTTGGCCTCCCAAAATGCTAGGATTACAGGCATGAGCCACTGCACCCGGCCGCAGAATTCTTTATAATAGCAAAACTTTGAATGTAATCTTAATGTTGAAAAGTAGAAAAAAAATTTACATCAAATATGGAATATTATGCCCCCATTAAAAAGGTTTTCCTTAATGACAAAAAGAAGTGCCCAAACAAAACCGAAAGCTACTTAAATTGCATTTGGTGACACAACTTCGTGGATTTCACGTACTGTTGAATGCAGTGTTGCTATCATTATTCTGAGGCTGCTGCACGTGTACCACGGAATAAAGCAAGTGAATTAGCTGGTGAGAGGCAGGATTTTCAGCAACAGTAAAAGATCATGTTAAGTCAAACGAGGTAGCCTTGAATTTAGATTGAAAATAGTAGCATGTACTTAGGATGCATTTTATCTTAAAAACAAATAGGCAAACATGTTCTAGTTCTGTGCTGAAAAGGCCTAATGAGTTTCAATGAGTATCCACAGCACCCATATTCATCATGGTCTCTACACATTTCCTCTTTAAAGGAATAGATAAGGTCAGTCTGGACCATCTTGTCATAGTGGAAGCAAAGAACTACCGGGGACAATTAGGGTCATGTCCAAAGGACTCACACGCCACCCTGAGGCTCCCACTGTCCAAAGATGAGAGCCCTTAGTCGTCAATAGAAATAACTGCAATTGATTGAAATACATTAAATAGGTTTAAGTACGTGAGGTTGTAATGGTACTAAAAACAGAACTCAGTGGTCACTTTTGGAGGGTGCCTGGGAACAAACTCATTATTCGGAAAACTGGTAAACAAGGGAGAAAAAATAAAAACATCCATCCTGCTGTTCCTAAGTGAAGTGTACCACAGGGTACTGAACAGTGGATGAAACATCCATCCTGCTGTTCCTAAGTGAAGTGTACCACAGGGTACTGAACAGTGGGTGCAGGGGGCGGGGGTGCAGTTCTCCTTGTAGAAGTATTCCAAATAATAAAGAAAGAAGAGTAACAGGGCCAGGCACCGTGGCTCACGCCTGTAATCCCAGTACTTTGGGAAGCCGGGCAGATCACTTGAGGTCAGGAGTTCAAGACTGGCCCTGGCCAACATGGTGAAACTCCATCTCTACTAAAAATACAAAAAGTAGCTGGGCGTGGTGATGCACGCCTATAATCCCAGCTACTCAGGAGGCTGAGTCATGAGAATCACTTGAACCCAGGAGGTAGAGGTTGCAGGGAGCTGAGATTGCATCACTGCACTCCAGCCTGGGCGACACAGCAAGACTCTGTCTCCAAAAAAATGAAACAAAACAAACAAACAAAAAACAAACAAGACAACCAAGAAGAGTAACAGGATCAAACTATCATTATTTTACAAATCCTCACATAATGGATCTGGGCAAGCATGATCAACACCTGTGAACCTCACCGAAAGGAACACCTTCATTCTGTGCCTCCCGCAGGGCGTGCACCCCACCGCTTCATATTCTTACCCCCAAAACCAAACCTGAAGCTCATGCAGCCTGGAGATCTACCCACCAGTGTACAGGAAATACAGGGGCACAGGAATCTATTAAATGACACCACAGGGAGACAATCATCAAAATCCAGATGGTGGGAAACTCCAGGACAAGGGACTGAGTTTTCTCAACAAATAAACGGTAAGAAAAAAATTAAAGGGAAGGAGGCAAAACCTGTGGGCTAAATGAGACTTCACAGACTCAACAACCAATCACAACGTGGGAACCCTGACTGGATCCTGGTTCAAACCACCCAAGCACCAGGAAACAACTGGAGAACTTGAACATCAACCTGACTGCTACTGGAAATTAAGTATTTGTTAATTTTTAATTTGTTTACGTGTAATAAATGGTATTTTGGTGATTTTTTTTAAATGCCTTTGACTTTTAAATATTTATACTAAATATCTGCCAAAACAATAAACAGATTATGTCTATAATTTGCTTCCAAATTACCCAGGTGGCTAATAGGTGGGAAACAGATGTTTACATATGAAACAAGAAGGACTGTGATTTAGTAATTGCAGAAACCAGATGACTGGTATGTGGGGCTCACATCTTCCTACTTTTGTACAGTGTTTGAAATTTTTCCATAACAAAAAGGGGGCCCGGGGGTGGTGGCTCCCACCTGTAATCCCAGCACTTTGGGAGGCTGAGGCGTGTGGATCACCTGAGGTCAGGAGTTTGAGACCAGCCTGGACAACATAGTAAAACCTCATTTCTACTAAAAATACAAAACTTAGTCGGGTGTGGTGGCGTGCGCCTATAATCCCAGCTACTTGGGAGGCTGAGGTAGGCGAATCACTTGAACCCAGGAGGTGGAGGTTGCAGTGAGCTGAGATTGTGCTACTGCACTACAGCCTGGGTGACAGAGCAAGATTCTGTCTCAAAAAAAATAAAATAAAAAGGGTTAGAAGACATTCCAAATGAGATTTTCTTCTCTAAACAATTTAATGACAGAGAGAAATGTTCACAATATGGCCAGGATGGAAAAAAGCTACCAAACTAATAGAGAGTATTCTCTCTGTCTTGTTATATACACACAAACAATTCCGAAGTCAAAAGAAGAAAATTCAACACGATGTTAATAACAACTGTTATCTCTTTATGGTGGTATAATGGGTGTTTTTAAAATCTCCTCCTTTGTATTTTCTGTTTTCTATTATGTGTATGCCTTACAATGATAGAAATAGATTTTAGAAAGCATCGAACCTGGGATTTGTTAGGGAAAGCCCAGCTGTGATGTTCATCGTGTGTTTATTTCTGCTTTTCCTAATCACTTCCAACAGTTTCCTGAACGGCCAAGAACTCAGAGGCTTTTGCCATGCAGAACGCCCAGATTTTATCAACTAAACAATTCACAGCAGACCTACTACAGAAGCACCTCCCCCAGGCACAGACAGAGGGCACCCACACTTCTTTACCCCAAGAGGAAAATAACCACAAAGAAAAAAAGCCCTTGGCAAAGATGAGCATGGCACTGCCCGTCCCAGTAGGATGGACCGGCCATCTAGCCACCGAGACAGGGTAGTGCCAGGTGGGCTGGTCGGATCTGTAAGGAAAGCTCTGTCAAGTGGAGGAAATAATCCTAATAACCTGTTCATCCAAACTGGGAAACGTCATTTGGGCTCTCAGAAGAGGTTCCATGAGAGGGCGAAATAGTAAAAGGTGTCCGAATCCTGGTGTGGCTCTCCCTTCTAGACGGGCGAACACCTTTACGGTTCCCAGTGTTGAGCAGCCTCGGCTTCCCAAACGCTTTCCATGCAGTCTGACAAGTATCCCACCCTAGCTGGCTGCCTTTTGCTTCCCGTGAAAATCCACAGAATCCCTTTGCCCTGCTTTTCTTATCTTATGCCTGTTTCCCTGGCACGCACGGGCATTTTTTGGCCTAGCAGCCGTACGTTGCTAGGACATATGGACAAAAAAAAAGCAAGCCCCAGACCTTGCTGCCCTGTAGTCTTCAGTCAGTGGGGGAGGGAAGACAGATGCCCAAGATTGCCCCTTCCCCTATTCTATAAACATGCAAGCTGTGGCGGTCTCAGTTCATGCCCACATTTTTTTTTTTTAATGTAAGGCAATAAATAGCATAAGCTCCCATGGGAAAGTCGGATGGCATCCCTTTAAGACAGCTGCCCCCTAAGGCAGGCCGGGGAGCAGAAACAAGCCACTTTACATTTTTGGCAGCAGGACCAGGGGACTTCCACGAAATTGTGCAGAGATGGGAACTGGCTGCTGCCCAGGCGCCAAATTCCTCGTGCCGCTTCGCCCCTCAAGAACAAGTCGCTTCTCCCGACCTTGTGGCCACAAGGACTCTCCAGAGAAGCATCCGTGTGTGCCCAGGCTGGTCACCACCTCGAGTCCAGCCTGGCCATGTCCCGGTGACCTCTCCTAGCTGTAATGGCTGTTTCCACCACCAGGGGCAGACGCGGCAAAGACAGGCCCATCACCCACAGGCCTGGAAGAGGAGCCGAGCAGAGCCAGGCCAAGGGACCCGCCACCCCCAGTGCCTTTCGCTTCCCCAAACTGGGCTCTAGCAGTTGCTGGGCCTGGTTGGCCACAGGGAGATTCCACTCAAGGAGGGCCTGTTTGGCATCATGGTGAGCAGGCACTGCCCTCTGAAAATACAAAACCATTTGTTAATAGCTTAGATAGCTGTGGGAATGCTTTGAGGGTATTTTAAATGATTTATCTACTTGGAGAGACCGGAGTAGCCAGCATGCAACCGTTCTTACCAACAGAAGCTCCTGCTGGCTCGCAGCCTTGGGCAATTTGCCTCAGTTTCCTCACCTGTAATACAAGGTAGAGAACCATATTCACCTGACAGGGAGTTTGTGGGAGGATAAAATGAAGTCTTGGCAAGCACACAACATGTTCTCCGTACACATTAAGGGCGTTGGTAGTGTTTTTTATCCTATTCAAAATAACAAGGGTTGAAGACAGCAATGGCACGTTGGAGGAAAAAATAGGGGCGCAAACTGGAGAACACGGACAATGAATTCTACACAAGTTCAACAGCAGGAAATGTCAGGGAAGAGGCGGACGAGCTGTGGTACTGAAAGGAGCTGCCGCGAAAGTTCCTGCCCAGGCAATCAGACAGCGCGCTGCAAACTGGTTCTGAGTTGGTGAGTTTGCACAGCACTGTGTGCTTGGCACCCAGCACAGCTGCTGGCTCATAGTAGGAGCTTGTTAAGTATTTTGGAAGGATGGGAGGAGGGGATTGTGATATAAGTAGCCAACTACTCAACATTTCCTCTGTGCCATGCATGGTAAACATTTCCACATAATTTAACTCTGGTTTTATTACTGTCATTTCACAGATGACATGGAGTCTCCAAGAGGTTCCCCCCCCGCCCCACCCCGCCCCCACCCCGACCCCCAACAATCGCCCAATCTGCAACACAGCTTTTAAACAAAAGCAGCTGAGGCATTTACTCTGGTCAGTAATGAAAATTCAACATTCTTCTGTCACTGATGTAACTTATAGGGTGCTTTTCATATTGATTCCTTTTATCTTTGCATTTGAGGCTAAGATAAACCTGCATGCATTTAACTTATTTCAGTCATTTAAAGGAATAAAGAACAAAAGAGAAGAATCTGTATTAAATCAGGCACAATAAGAGGAAGCATTTTTAATAAAAGATTATGTTAAGAGCTTCAAGTTTCTATAAATCACCCCCACTGAGTAATCCCCAATTACTATTGTTGTGCTGTTCAATATTCTGCATCTATAACAGCTGATGAAAATGCACATCCAGGCCAAATACAAAGTTAGAACCATTTTTAAACTTAATTTTGACTCTGCATTACTGAAACAACCAAAACAAAAACATCAAAACCTTCTGAGATTTAACAAATTTAATACAAATTACGAGTCAGATCCTCTTAACAATTAGATGCCTGTGGCAAAAGAATGTTTCTCAAATCAAATTTCCCAGATTTTTCATTAACCGATGTCCCCATGGTTCCGTCTTCAGAGCTGGAGCCAAAATGGAAATCGGTGTGAAACTCAGTGAAAATTGACGGAGAGCAGATGACTGCGGAACAAGGAGGAGAGAAACAGGAAGGCAGTGTTTGCTCTTTGTTCGGAATAATTAGCGAAGCAGAACCAGCTGAAGGCTGGCACCACGTACCTTACCCAAAGGTTGCAAGGGCTGAATGTGCAAAGGCCAAGTCAGCGGATGGTTAGGTGCCATTTCACACCTCACCGCACGCGACACAAAGGGAAGTGTTTTTTTACATGTAACTGAACTTCGGCAGCATGGATGGGCTTTCTGCTCCAAAGGTTCCAGTTATCTTGAGAGCTGCACACCCGTAAGCTACAAGCACCGTTTTTACATCAGGCTACGTAAGACGCAAGCAAATGAAGGATTTCTTTCTATTCTTTCCAGAGAACAAATCAGCATTTCTGAATTTTAACTGTTTTAGAAAACTGCTTGTCATCAGATGTATGGAAATCAGTTTCTTTTCTGAGAAAGGTCAAGATGTGTGTGGATTTGGTATTCTCTTCCTGGGCTGAGGCTGTGAGGTGGAGTGAAACCGTTATTGGGTCTGGAAAGGTGTGGGAGTAGGATGGGAGGAAAGGGCAGGAAAAGATGCAGGAATAATCACGATGATCATGATAACAGGAGCACTTTGTGCATGCCACACCTTGTCCCCGGCACCTTGGCAACAGCCACTGGGACCTCAGCCTATGAGGCAGGTATTGTCAGTGTCTCTGCTTTGCCGATGAGGAAGCCGGGGGAGGAGAAGTGGATGAACTCACTCAGTCACAGCTGAGAGGCGAGTGGGACAGAGGCTTCCCCAGGGATGCTTTCCCAGTGTGCACAGCGGCCTCCAGCCCTGCCGTGGTGTAAACACAGGGGTCTGGATGGGAACGGACGTTTCGTTTATAAACAAGGAAGAGCTCAAACATCTGGTCCTCCGTTTGTGGCTGCGGACACTGTGCAGGTACGAGCCCTTTGGCCTGCCTGGTCCACGTAGCGTAAATACCAGGAGGCCTGCTGCCCTTCGGAAACCAGCCTGGGCGTGCAGAGACCTCGGGCTGAGGCACGAGCCTCTTGTTGTGGGCCTCCCGGCTGAGCGTGAGCACAAGCCCAGGCTCATGGGGAGAAATGTGACGCCTCCCCAGCACCAGCTGGCAGGAGCTGTTCGCCTACCCCTTTTTACTGCAGTAACACACACGTAACACAAAAGGTGCCATCTTAACTACGTTTAAGTGTACAGCTCAAGGGCATTGGGTACGTTCGCGATACTGTGCGACCATCACCACCGTCTATTGCCAGAGCTCTTTCATCTTCCCAAACTGAGACCCTATCCCCATGAAACACGGACTCCCGATTCCCCACTCCCGCAGCCCCACACCCACCACTCTACTTTCTCGATGAATTTCACTACTCTAGGGACCTCCTATGAGTAAAAGCGTGCAGTATTTACCCTTTTGTGTCTGGCTTATTTCACTTAGCATGATATCCTCAAAGTTCATCCCAGTTGGAGCATGCGTCAGAATTTTCTTCCTTTTAGGGGCTCGATACTATTCCATCATATGTATATACCACGTTTTGTGTATCCATTCAGCCACTGATGGTCGCTTGGGTGGCTTCAATGTGCACGTACCCCACTTAGACACAGTAAATAGCTTCTTCCTGGTGTAACACACATGATTACAAGCACATTGTTATTCTTAAGGTCCAGCCCCAGGTTACCTGTGAAGGCTGCAGCCATCACTCAGCCCTGACGTGGAAGTGTAGGAAAGCCGGCTCCACACTGCTAGAGCTTCTCACTTCACCATTAAACAAGAGGGAAAGCTGGATTTTTAAAGGACACCTACATTTTTAAATGGTTAATGATTCAAATGCTTTAAGACGCTGCAAGCCAAACAAAACTGCCCTAGATGTTGGTGTTGCTCTCAGATCCCGTGAGGCCTCAGCCTTACCACAATTCCACATGACAGAGTTCTGCAGATGAGGAGGCAGCGCTCAGAGGGGTTAAGTGAGTTGCCCAAGGTTACACAGTGGCTCTGTGCTTGAATGGAAGTCTTCAGCTCTAAGCTCAGTCTCCTTCCAAAATGCCCCTGCTGCCTATGGAACAATGCCTCGTAAATGACAACACGGTTTTAATACATGATCGTTAACATGAACAAGAGGTAGCTTTGAGTAGGGCCCTAAAAATAGTTCCTTTGATTTAAAAATCATATCCAAAGCCCAGCCAGGTGGGGGTAGGGGCCTCATTAAGTGCTCCTGACCTCTCAGTGGCTAAAGAAAATAGCACTTCCACCTTCACAGCCTTGCACAGCATGCGCACCGAACCCACCGAAAACAGGGGTCGGCCTTCCAGTTGTTAATCAGAACGCTGACAGGTGATAGCTTCAGAGGTTGGGGGTTCGGAGATCCTGCAGTGAGCTCTGGGACTGAGAACATCAGGCTCTCATTAACCCCTAGGGTGCAAAAGTCTGACATTCTTTAGCTTGACTGGACTCCCTAAAACCGGAGATGCTGGGCTCCCCTGGAGCAAGGAGGGTTAAATGGTGCATCTGTTTTCTCTCTCAGAAGGTCAGCAACCCAGGCACGGGTTTAAAAGCATTCTTCACACAGAGGCAGATAACCCCTCTGACACGGGCCTCCGAGCAAGCCTGCTGTGCAGCCTCGAGGAACTCCTCCTGGTGGACCGGCCCACAGCACCCAGGGCAAGGCTGGGCCACTTTCAGAGCCTGAAATAGGAAGCGACCCACTCTGGCCTCAGCGTGCTTTCTGGCCCTCTCTAGAATATTCCTCAGGCTCTGAGCCCTTTGGCGCAGGGAACACAGCACTGAACAGAAGCGCAAAGTCCCCGCCGGGTGGCTGTCACGTTCTCACGGGAGAGGGAGGCGGAGTGATTGCCCTACACGCGGTAAATAAGTAGATTGTTCCGGAGATTCAACGGCAGTGAGTCCTCTGAGGGGCTGGCGGGCAGGGGCAGGCAGATGTGGGGTGGTCAGTACCAACCAGCGGTGGTGTGGACTCGCCGCTTGTCTGGCTTCCTGCCTGCTCCAGATGGCGCGTCTAACTCAGCACACCCTTCAGGACACAAAACACAGCAGAGCCTCAGGGGGTGAGTGTACCTCAAGGCCATTGTGTCCACATCACCCTGGTCCCTCAGTCTCCCCTCCGCACCACCTCTTTCCTGAATCCCATCCTGGTGAACGACCCCCAGGAATCATCTTGGGAGACACACATCAGCCTCCAAGCCATGGGCCTCAGAGGCGAGCAACGCAAACTCACTCCCATCACCGTAGGTGCTGGAGGCCTTCTAAATACCTCTCCAGCCTCCTCCCTCCTCTCGGCCTCCACTTCTACATCTTCAAAATGGGGGCACTGACAGGACCTATGCGGTGGTGAGGATCTGATACGTCTGCAGAGCTCAGAGCAGTGCTTGCTAGCCACTGGGGGTAACGGTAGTAGTTGTCACCACTGCTATTGACACAGTAGCTTGTTTTCAAAAAGTCAAGTTCTTTTTTTCTTAAAGCCGTCACAAAAGCAAGCCCGGACCTTTCGTCCTGTGTTTTTTTTTTTTTTTTTGAGACGGAGTCTCGCTCTGTCGCCCAGGCTGGAGTACAGTGGCCGGATCTCAGCTCACTGCAAGCTCCGCCTCCCAGGTTCACGCCATTCTCCTGCCTCAGCCTCCCGAGTAGCTGGGACTACAGGCGCCCGCCACCTCGCCCGGCTAATTTTTTTTGTATTTTTTAGAGACAGGGTTTCACTGTGCTAGCCAGGATGGTCTCGATCTCCTGACCTCGTGATCCGCCCGTCTCGGCCTCCCAAAGTGCTGGGATTACAGGCGTGAGCCACCGCGCCCAGCCCGTCCTGTGTTGATTCTAAGGCTTCCTAAGCTGGAAGGTTCCAGCTCTCAAACTTAGCTACGGGAAACTGAGACAGGTCTGGGCACCCCTGGCCTTACTACTTTCCAGGGGCCAGAGGAACAGGATGAGGCAGCACCCTCACCTCGAGCCCCGATGTCAGAGGCCCCAGGTTCTGGGTCTTGTCAGTCCAGGGACCCACGTATTGCTGTTTCCTGTGTCCCTGCTGCTAAGGGGGATGGCCCTGCAGCCTGCAGCCCCTTGGCCATGCTGGAAAACACCTGAGCCATGTTTACCGTTCATCTGGAGCCGAACGGTTGTCTGTATGGGATCCACAACATTTCCAGCCCAGCTGAGAAGGAATGTTGGAGCAGCTCTGGCTGTGCCAGGCTGGCCAGGTAGAAGGACAGCCATGTCTGGGGGTCAGCTGGGCACATGGAAGTCCGAGGAAGGCAGTGGAATGGATACGGGAGTTAGGAGATGTCGGTTTGTGTCCCTAGCCTAGCTGTGTGACTGCAGGGGAAGCCATAGCCTCAGTTTCCCCAGCAGTAAAATGGGGATAATAGTCCCTGTGTTGTTGATTTATTTTGAAGAATAAGTGACATTTTATATATATACATACACACACACACACACACACACACACACATATATATATTTTTAAAGTGTAAAATGCCAATGGCAGCACATACAACTGTTGTTATGACAAGGTTAAGTTGGAGAAACTTGGAAAAGGTGAGTTGAGACACATGGACGGAACCCTGAGCTGGGGTCCTTCTTTTATTTCCCCTCACTTGCACAGGGAGCTAGCTCAGTACTCTTGTTCTGACCTGATGTCTTTAGGGATGGGAACAGGAACTTCTGCTGCCTGAACCACTGAGGCCTTTGGGAAGGTCTGGGACGCTGACCTCTCCTTGTAGAAATGTGTGGGTCTTGCCCTTCCCTGCCCCGGTGGAGACCCTTCCACCCCCTCGGCCAGCAGCCTCTAAGTGACAAACACTCCCTGATTCTGCTCTGGGCCATGCTAAGCTGGGGGCTGGTGACGCAGGGTGGCCCTGGCCCCACTCCCTGCCTTAGGAAGTATGTTCTTTGCCGGACTGCACCGAGGCAGTTTGTGTAGAGCGCGATCCGTGCTCTAATAGCTACTTGTGTTGTCTTGTTTGGGGGGCAGCAGTCGGAGGGAACCAGAGAGAGGAGGTCACCATTGTGCGAGGGTTTGAAGGATGTGTGGAAATTCTCTGGGTCTCTCAAGCTTGCAGCTGGGTGTTGCCAAATCCCCACCCCACTGTACACCCGCCTCGTGATTTCTGCCAGAGCCACAGACCTCTTCTCCTAGTGCTGATTTAATTCTTTTTAATTGACTCATTTTTAAAAGTTATTTTTAAAGTAAACATTATACACTATGGTAAACAAAACACCAGTTCCACTTGCCAAAAATAGAAAGAAATTCTAAAAATAAATACAAAGAAGGGAAGTTATTAAACTATAAGCAGATATTGCAGCATGTTGGAGTCTGAGGCCTGCTTCTGTGTTAGTGAAAAAGGGAAATTCCAAGTGCTGGAGAGGCGGACACACAGACACCAACAGGACCCTTGCTCCCTGACACCACTGAGAAGGACCTGGATGGCAGTGGTGTTCTCCGGAGTGGACAGGCCTGGAGAGGCGGACACACGGACACCAACAGGACCCTTGCTCCCTGACACCACTGAGAAGGAACTGGAAGGCGGTGGTGTTCTCCGGACTGGACAGGCGTATTTAATATCCCACCCATGCATCACCTAACAGCCTTTCTGGGGGTGTGTTCCTTATGCTGGGAGTGGTTTCCACAGCTGGAAAAGATGGTGAGAAATCTGAGTGCCAGAAAGAGAGCGCGGGCTTTGGGGTGTGCTTGTGTGTTCATGGAGGAGGAACACACCACCCAGACCCCAGTCAGAAGCCATGGCAGCCACCAGTGTCGAGCAGAGGACCCCTGCAGGAAGACTGGGAAGGTCTAATCTAAGCTCATTAATAGGCCAGAGGGTGAGAGAGAACACAGAGGTGCAAGACAGGCAGGGGATGGAAGCCAGCACATGGGTCAAAGGGCGATGGACTGAGCTCGGGGTCTGAGGGGGAACTGTGCGATGATGGTGAATGCAAGAACATCAACAGCCACGGCTCCATCTCCTGCGGGCTAGACACTGCCTGCAGGGCACGAGATGATTATTTCCTTTCATCCTCACCCTGCCTCCCTCATTTGCTCACACCCAGGCCTCACCCAGCCCCGTCCCTCTGAGCTGACCTCAGGCTGCAGGCCACACGCAGAGCAGCTTCCCCTCCCTCGAGTCCCCGAACACGGCTGCAGCCAGAGCAGACTCCGTCCTCGCTGCTTCTGAGGCAACTTGGAGGGAAGGGCCGGGTCTGGGGTCACTGAGCCTGCAGTTCTCCTCAACTGTGTTCTGGGGAAGAGGACCCCACATTTAATTTATAAATTCCCAACTTTTCAAATTAAAAACATGTATTGTGGTAAAATATGCATAACATACAATTTCCCATCTTAACCATTTTCTGGTGTACAGCTCAGCGCATCAGGTGCATTCACGCTGCTGTGCAGCCAGCAGCACTGTCCACCTCCTGGACGCTTCCATCCGCCCCTGCTGAAGCTCTGCACCCATTGAAACACCAACTCCCCACTCCCCCCAGCCCCTGGCACCCACCATCCTAGTTTCCGTCTCTATGAATTTGACTGGGTGCCTCACGTAAGTGGAATCATCCTGCATTTGTCCTTTTGTGTGTGGCTTATTTCACTCAGCATCACGTCCTCAAGGTCCATCCATGTTGCAGCACGTGTCAGAATCTCCTCCCATTTGAAAGCTGAACCGTATGCTGTTGTATGGATAGGCCACATAGTGTCTATCCATTTGGATAAACATGTGGGTTGCTCCTACCCTTTGGCTATTGTGAACTATGCTGCTCTGAACGTGGGTGTACAAATACCTGTCAGGGTCTCCATGTTCTTCCTTTTGGGTGTATACCTAGGAGTGGACGTATTCCCAACTTTGAACATGATGAGGCAGGAGCTTGTTACCCCTGGGACACTGCGCAGTGAGCAGGCTCCTGGGCTCAACTCCCGCCCATCCCTTCCCGGTCGCAGCCTGGCCTGGGAGATGCACGTCCTTCCTCTGAGATACTGTTGTTTTAAGCCCCACCACATTCTACAAAGCTCCATGACACACACATGCTGAAGGCTAAAACTCCAATTCTGCAGGTGCATCAGTTCCAAGAGTAGATGTTCGATGGTGAGGGAGCGAAGGGCAGTCTGCAGCTGGGGCCCCAGGGAAAGACCACAGCTGAGCACTGTCAGGGGAACCGAGCACAAGGCAAGCAGCTGGGACCTGCCTTCATGTCCAACCACATTTCCGAGGGAGCCCAGGGTACTTCCGCCAGCACCTTCCCTCTTCAGAGAGCCCCTGTCCTGTCTGCAGAGCCATCAAGCGGACCATCGCTGGGCCAAGCTGCCTGCAGCTGGTAATAACCAGAATTGGTCATGGGGAGAAGGTGGCTATTCCCCCTGAAAGTCCTAATGGCCTCGCAAGGACGGGCCACGGAAACGTCTCCAACCACTCATCCCCTGTGCAGAGGCCAAAAGGGAGCTTTCATCACGCTGACTGGGTTTGATTTTTATTTTCCCAGGCATCTCCGCTCACTGGTCTTGCTTATGGCAGTCATCATAACATAGTTCATTCATTTAAAAATATTTCCGCCCCATTTGTCTACCGGTGCAAGCAGTCACTCTAGCCAGCTAAATCAGTCCCTTTAAAACTTTATCTTGCTAATTCCAAGTACTTCACCGACTCTATATCCAGACACTGGGAGGCTCGGCCTGCAGACATCTGCCTGACAAACAGAGTAGCTGGCGGGCTAAACACATAGATTAGTGCAAAGTCCTGGTTGATCAACATCTGGTGCAGCTCTTCTCAAGGCACTTCTTGGGGATGAAGCTTGCTCTGAGCTGGCCATCCAGGGTTTGTCCCTCTTGGTCAGCTACCACGAGCTCTTGACTCCATCTGGCTCCACGTTCCCTGCCCCATGTCCTCCCTTAGCCAGGAGCCAGAGTCCTTGGGCAAGCACAGTGCCCATAAGCCAAGCAGACCCCTGGAAACCCACCCGCCAATTAGAACTGTTCCTTGCTGGAAAGACTGCCTAGACGAACCACCTAAAACTCAGGACGTGAGGACTCCCAGCTCCCCACCCAGACCCCAGTCGGACGCCATGGCAAGCCGCCAGGGGACCCCTGAGGAAGACCGGGAAGGTCTAAATCTAAGCTCATTAATAGGCCAGAGGGTGAGACAGAACACCGAGGTGCAAGACAGGGAGGGAATGGAAGCCAGCACGTGGGTCACAGACAAGGCCATGGGGGAAACGCCTGCTCAAACCACACAAGCATCCTGCCCACTCGGCTGGAAATCCTGAAATTTCCCCAGGACTCCTGGAAGCATCGAGGCTCTCACAGAATACAGTGGCATTTCCCATAAGACACTGGACCCAGACACCTCCTGTCTCAAGGAGCCCACCGCCTCCGGGGCCCCAGTGAGCGGCTGTTCATGCTGAGGGCTGCGCTGCAGCAGCCTGTATGAAGGCTGCTGTGGTCACCTGGGAACCCTCAGGAGCCCCAGAGCGTGCACTTTTGTCCATTCCTAAATATTCCTTCCACAGAGTTACTGTGAAGATACAACCAGACCCTCTGAGCAGGCTTAGCAAACTCTCAGCTCTGTGCAGTGCATGAGGTGGTTCTGAAAAAGCATCTGCTCCAGTGCCCAGCTGCCTCGGGATCACCTGGGGATTCCTCAGGTATTGGTCAGGTCCCTGCAGGAAACAGAGGGCACCCCAATGGCTCATTTGCAGAGCAGTGAAGAGAGAGTTACTCAGGAAGCTGTGCACAAGGGACAGCGCAGTTGCCAGAGGCTGGAACAGTGGGTGCATTTATCACCCCTGAGTAATCATGCATTTTATGTTTTCTTTCTTTCTTTTTTTTGAGACAGAGTCTTGCTCTCGTCGCCCAGGCTGGAGTGCAATGGTGCGATCTCAGCTCACTGCAACCTCTGCCTCCTGGGTTCAAGTGATTCTCCTGCCTCACCCTCCTGAGTAGCTGGGATCACAGGCATCCACCACACCTGGTTAATTTTTGTATTTTTAGTAGAGATAGGGTTTCACCATGTTGGCCAGGTTGCTCTTGAACTCCTGACCTCGGGTGATCCACCCACCTAGGCCTCCCAAAGTGCTGGAATTACAGGTGTGAGCCACTGCACTCGGCCTGCTTTTTCTATTTTCTGATGCTGTGAAACACCTCTGGGCCTTGCTGGCCAGGGAGAGACTCCCTTCCCAGGGCTAGCTACTTCCTAGAGATAGCAAGCACCTTGCCTTCAGACCTGCCTCTCCCTGTGCAAACCAACCAATCCAAAGCTGTGCCCCAACCACCCGCTTTATGTAACTCTCACACCCCTGCCCTAATCACCCACGGGCCAGGTAGCTCACAGCTAGGCTTCAGTGAGCTATGATCCTGCCAGGGCAACAGAGTGAGACCCTGTCTTAAAAAAAAAAAGTCCCGGGTACTGTTTAAAACAACCCCAAGGACTGCAGGGGCTGAAGAGAGGAAGCTGCGTAGAAAAGCTGTGGGAAGGGGCTTCAAGGAACATCCCTTTGCTGGTCCATCCTGACTCTCAGTGGAATCAACTGAGACCCAACGGGGAGCCACAGCCTATCCAAGTCAGCCTCCCGGGGCCCAGAGCAGGTGGATAAGGGTGTGGGGCGCATCTGGAGGAGCAAGTGAGGTGCCAGCATACTTGGGTTCTACTCCAAGAAAGTCTGATTCTGGAGTTCTTGGATGGGGCCCAATCATTTTTCTTAAATGCTTCCCAGCTACTTCTGACGCACAGTCAGATATGGGTTAGACATTATGAAATGTTAGGTATTGTCAATGTTAATAATATTAACAATGGCTGCAGCAGCAACAGCTCAGCATCCACGGGTGCCGGGTGCTCTTAATGCATCAGTGCTAATTTCCACCCCTAAAAGGTAAGAGTTATTATTCCCATTTTGTAGATGGGAAATCTGAGGCTCTGGCTGGTTAAGGAACTTGCTCAGCATCATGTGGCTTGTCAGTGGAAGAGTTGGGATTTTGAGTTTGATCCAAAAGCCAGTAAATAGTTAGCCCCTCCATATCCATGGATTCCATATCCATGGTCTCAACCAACCGCAGGTTGAAAATATTTAAAACACACACACACACACACACACACACACACACACACACAGAGAGGCAGGACACAGTGGCTCATGTCTGTAATCCCAACACTTTGGGAGGCTGAGGCAGAAGGGTTGCTTGAGCCCAGGAGGTCAAGACCAGGAGCCTGGGCAACAGAGTGAGACTCTATCTCTACAAAAATTTAAAAATTCGCTGGACGTGGTCACACGTGCCTGTGATCCAAACTACTCAGGAAGCTGAGGTGAGGGATCGCTTGAGCCCAGGAGGTCAAGGCTGCAGTGAGCTGTGATTGTGCCACTGCACTCCAGCCTGGGTGACAGAGCAAGATTCTGTTCCGCATCCCCCAAAAAAATCATAATAAAAATCACAATACAATAAAAAATCCTACAAATAAAAATACAGTAGAACAATATTTACACAGCTTTCACATTGTATCAGGTATTATAAGTAATCTAGAGACTTAAAATATGAGGGAGGACGTACTTAGGTTATATGCAAGTACATGCCATTTTACTTTATTTTTTTAGAGACAGGGTCTCACTGTGTCACCCAGGCTGGAGTGCAGTGGCAAAATCACAGCTTACTGCAGCCTTGACCTGCCAGGCCCAAGCGACCCTCCCACCTCAGCCTCCAGAGTAGCTGGGACTATAGGCATGAGCCACCACACCTGGCTACTTTTTGTGTGTATTTTTTGTAAAGATAGGGTTTTGCCATGTTGCCCAGGCTGGTCTTGAACTCCTGGGCTCAAGCGATCCATCCACTACAGCCTCCCTGAGTGCTGGGATTATACGATGCCATTTTATACAAGGGATTTGAGCGTCTGTGGATTTGGGTACCTATAGGGGGTCCTGGAACCAACGCCCTGAAGATACCAAGGGGAAGACTGACGACACTGTTTCTACTCTTCCGGCATTCACCTATGATCAGCCTCACCCTAGCGACACCCCTGCACTCCCAGAACCTCGCCGAGTGGGCCTCTCACGAACGCTTACACAGTCGTCCAGCACTCCCGTGGGGTTTTATTTATGGCTGCTTTAAAAAGAAGCACTTTGAAAGCTTTGAAAGAAAGATGCCGAACAACCAGACCAGATTATTAATTTTGTGTTCAAATGAGTTAACTTCCCTTAATAAGGGTCAAATCATTTTTATTTCCCTGCAACCTGAAGACACTGCACTGAGCTTGAATGTAGACACGCTTTACCCACCCCACCTCACTCCTCACCCCTAAAGACACTGCACCGAGCTTGAATGTAGACACGCTTTACCCACCCCACCTCACTCCTCACCCCTAAAGACACTGCACCGAGCTTGAACGTAGACACGCTTTACCCACCCCACCTCACTCCTCACCCCTAAAGACACTCCACCGAGCTTGAATGTAGACACGCTTTACCCACCCCACCTCACTCCTCACCCCTAAAGACACTGCACTGAGCCTGAATGTAGACACGCTTTACCCGCCTCACCCCCGGCCACAGGGAAGCTGACTTCAGCTAGAGAACTGAGGGTGTTCGCAGCGAAGAACCTGGAGTTACTTTGAAACATTCTCCAGAACGAGAGTTCTTAACCTGGGCTACGGGAAATCTTCACAACCCTTAAATTACGTGTGTGGCTTTGCACCAAAGAGCACTTCTAAGTCCTTGGCTTCCATCAGATTCTCAAAGGAGCCTCAGAAAGCCAGAATTTTGTCTCAGTTTCTCTCATAATTGATTTTAAGGGTTCTCCTGCCTAGTTCTTCTTTCCTTGTTTTCAGTGAAACTATGACCTGCTCCAAAAACACGCAGTGAAATTTAGTTCCCAAATATTTTATGATTACATAGCAGTGGGCTACATATAAAATAAATTGTAAAAGGTCCTATTCCTTGGTCTTATTCATAATTAAACAATTAATTTATTGAATTTCATTTCTGAGGTTTTTATTGAAAATATTTCTTCCTAAAACTCAGTATCTTCTCTCTCCTTGTGAGATGTCAACAAAAATTTGTACTGAAACAAATCAGTGAATTTGTCATATTTCTTTCTTAACCTTTCTAACTGTAGAGGAATGTGGCATACAGAGGATTTACCTTCGGACACGTTTTTACTAAATAAATATTCATCAATTCACTCAGCACCTTGTTATTGAGTTCTTTTCTAGGCAGCAGTTCAGGTACAGGGGGTTCCAAAGCAAACAAAAGAAAATCAATTGCCTCCAAGAAACTTGCACTCCAGCGGGGGACACACATGATAAACCATAATCCAGCGGGGGACACAGATTAGAAACCAAGAACTAGACAGAACAGGAGATGGGGAGTGGATAGTAATAAAGACTGTATTAGTTTTCTGGCTTAAAGCAACAGAAATTTACTGTCTCATCGTTCTGGAGGACAGAAGTCCAAAACCAAGGTGTGGGCGGGGCCCCGCTCCCTCTGAAGGCTCTACGGCAGAGTCCTTCCTTGCCCCCTGCTCCCTTCTTGTGGCTGCCAGCAATCCCCGCCATTCCTTGGCTTTGTAGATGCATCACTGCAATTCCTGCCTTCACTGTCACGTGGCAGCATTCTTCCTGTGTATCTGTCTCTGTGTCTAAATGTCCCTTGTGTTAAATGGACACCAGTCATTGGATTAGGGCCCACCCTAATCCAGTACAGCCTCATCTGACCTTGATTACCTCTGCAAAGACATTCTTTCCAAAGAAGGTCATAGTCACATGTAATGGAAGTTAGGACTTTAACACATCTTTTGGGGGGAACACAATTTAACCCGCAACACGTGCTTTGAAAACAAAATTAAGTAGCCACACGGGAGACAGAGAGTGATGGGTGCTGGCATGTCCAGGAGGGCCTCTTGGAGAAGATGCCATTGGAGCAGAAACCAAAATGAAGGAATGAGCCATGGGGACATTTGGTGAAGAGGGTGCAGGCAGAGACCCCGAGGCGGAGGTGCTGAACCACTGTGCCTATACTCCTGACTCTCAGAAACCACAAGACAATAAACGCTTGCTATGTAAGCCATTATGTTTTACAGTAATTTGTTTGCGGCAATATAAAATGTATACAATTATCCAATAGTGGCCTTGTCTGTTGTGTTAAGTTTCCTATAGCTGCATAACAAATTGCCATAAACTCAACAGCTTAAAGCTTAACTCCCAGTTTCTATAGGTCACAAGTCTATGCTCAGGGTCACACGAGGCTGAAATCTTGGTGCTGGCAGGGCTGTGCTCCTTGTTGGAGCTCAGAGGCCTCTTTCAAGCTTTTGTGACTGTTGGCAGAATTCAGTTCTTTGCAGTTGTTGCACAGATGCCCCCTTTTCTTGCTTGGCTGGGGGTCACTCATACCTCCTGGAGGCTGCCCACAGCTCCTGGCTGGGAGGACCCCTCCAAAGGCCTCTCACGCTACGAATTCCGTGGACATCCTCTGCCTCTGATCTTTAGACCCAGAATCAAAGGACTCATGTGATTAGGTCTGGCCCACTCAGAATAATCCCCCTTTTGGCAAACTTGAAGTCAACTCTTTAGTAACCTTAATTACAATTGGTGTGGACACAACAGTGACTCCACCTTGGACACTAATCTGCCATGTTGAACTCTGATTAGCCCCAGTCCTGTGAATGCCCCCTGATTTCTACTTTGTTTACTGTCCCTAGTGTGAGAACATGTCAACCTTGATGCCCCTCCACAAATAATAGGGGTCATCATAGGAAATGGCACATACAGCATGCCTGCCGTTCTGGAGGGCTGCCTCCCATTGTCTCCCTGGAGCACGTACCCCTTTCCCAGTGGTGTAAGAGCCCTTGGTCTGGTGAGTAACAGAGTGGAGATCTACCTGTCCTGCAGCCACCCAAGACCACGCTTTTGTCCATAAGTTCCCCAATAAATCACCCCTTACTGACAATCTGGATTTGTGTGCCTCCTTCTTTGTTTTTTTTTTGACTCCCTTGGTATTTGGTGGCCACTCTGCCCTTTCACAGAACAAATGGCAAAATCCCTTATCTATATAATGTAACGTAATCATGAGAGTAATACCCCATCATATCCACAGGACCTGCCTACACTTAAGGGAAGAGAATACAAAGCGTGCACTCTGGAGGCAGAAATCTCGGGGCTATCTTAGATTCTGCCTGCCACGCTCCTCTTCCACTGGGGTGCTGTAACCAGCAACATTCTGTGAACTCCATGAGGCCCCGGATGTGCCTGGTGGGTGCCTGTCAACATGGGCGGGGCCACTTTGGCAAGAACAGAGGCAGTGCCAGGGCCCATGGGCTCTGCGCCAGCCACCATGCCAGGGACCTCCCAGGAGCAATTTCACCTCATCCTCCCTTTGGTGCAGACATTGTTAACTTCTCTGTTTTGCAGATGAGAAAACTAAGGCTCACATGACTTAAACTACTTCTCTGAGATTCCAAATATAAAGTGGTAGAGCCAGGGTTTGAACCCAAAGTGTCAGAAAGTCAGGTTTCCAATCTTAGCTTTGTGATTTTCTACCTGTGTTACCCAACTCCTCTGGCCTCACTCTGCCCATCCCTGTAGTAGGGTTAACAGAATACGTGGCTTCGGATATTCTCAGGGGCTCAGATAGTCTCAGGGGCTATCGTATGGGTTCCGTAAGCAACGATGGCTGGATCTGCATCATCTAAACAGTAAAGAGCCATAAAAGGCTGAGAGATAGTGGCTGTTGACATTACTTTTAAGCACTTTTATTTCTGTTTACTGGAAGAGGTTGTCTTCAGGGCAACTCAAGGATTCAGAAAACAACCAAACCACTAAGTCATCTTGGGGTTCACAAAGCTCTGCGCAGGAGAAACAGGGACTGGGGTTTGGGGAAGGCATCGACTCAGGCTGTGGCAGAGGCAGAGGGGCTTGTCAGGCATAGCTCTTCCCTGCCCCGCCAGAGTCACAGAATCTTCTAGTTTTACCCATATTTCTGCAGGGTCCTGAGTCACCAGTGTAACCCAGCAATCCATCTTGCCTGAAAACAAATGGCTTGTTTAAATGAAAAGCAGACAGCAGAAGCAGAATGCCCTCAAAAGAGTGTCTTTCATGTCTCCTTATTAGGCGCCAGTGGCTCTTTTAGACAGTTCGTACCCACAGAGAGAACAAACGTGCGTGTTGCCTAATCAGGAAGCAAAAACCTTGAAGGATACCCGAAGGTTTGTGTTAGAAATGCAAAACAGCCTGAGCCCTCTGCAAGTGAAAACATGTACGTGTACAACTGTCAACGTACCCTCCTTCCTTCCCGCTCTTCCCTGGAGAACGTAGAACAGGGAGAGGAAAGCCTTGCTGAAATACAGCCTGAGTCATTTGCTTCACAGGCTGGGACTCTTTCGGATGCTGGTGCTAATGGGTGAAGTCTGCCACTCTGATGCTTGTGAGAGCCCCGGGAGATAGGAGTGATTGTCCCCATTTCACAGATGGGAAAATCAAGGCTTAGAGAAAACTAGACATGAGAAGACAGGTGCCAGTTATCAGAAAGGCAGCCTCCTCCTAAGCCTTCATGCCACCTGAGGGAGGTCCCAGGGTGTGGGAGGAGGGAGCACGGGATTCCAGTCGCACAGAGAACAGGCAGGGAAGAGGCTGGGCCTGGGGGCAGGGCGGGTCCTGCAGGGCCTCAAACAGTTGAGCCAGACGATGCCTGCGGGCCCATGATAGGCCTCCCTGAACCTCACTGGAGCATTAGAGATGAAAGCTCCTTCTGAGCCCTGTACAGGAGATTGATGTGTGAGATGGGAAGATACCATCTTCACCAGGGTTGCCAAGATGTCTGGAGGGTCAGGAGAAGGCAGTGAGGAGCTGAGACACCACGGAAGCAAACTAGGGTTATCCTGGACTAACTGGAACAGCTGTTCCCCTGGGCTATGAGGAGTCCACTGCAGAGGAACTGGTCTCCAGATGAAAACAATAGTGTCATTTCTTATATAACCTACATGTCACTTCTTCATTGCCCAGATCCTGCATATTTTCCTGGCTCTGTTCCCTTTTACTTGGAAGTTGTGCTTTCCTTCCAGTATCCTCCATACCAGCACTGAGGCCCACAGCCCGGGAAACATCTGGGTGGGCTCCCCTAAAATGGGTCCCAGCTGGGCAGCAAACATTTCCTGTGCCTGCCAGCCCACTCCCTTCCTGTGTCCACAGAGACAGTGTCTGGAGAAATCAAATTAATGTTTTCAATTAATATTTGGGAAAAATACCCGAGGCCAGCTGTTTTATCTTCGATGCCAGATATTCTTGGGTTTAAAGCAAAGTGGCCAGGAAAGACATTCATGGGCCTTTTGAGGGTACCGGAGCCTTCTGGGTGCCCCCCTGCTTCAGAGAAGACTCCACAGGAAGACTTCCCCACGAGGACAAAGGCACAGAGATCCTGGTTCCAGAAAAGCACGCGGCACAAACTCTGCCAGAATTTCTGGATTTGGGTGCCATTCTGGGCTCCAAAATGCCATCAGTGTGAGAAGAGGAGCTACTCCAAAAAACACTGAGTTTTCTTGTCACTCTGGCTTCCCGGGCCATGTCAGGCCCAGGGGGACAGCCACATGCCAGGGCAGCCATCTCAGTGGCCCACCTTCATCAGGACACAAGGATCACCCTCATGATGAAGGCGACAATGATGATGATGACGACTGCGGTGATGACAACAGCCAACACTCACAGATACTTAACACCACTGGGCGCTTTATGTGCAGGATTTCCTAGAAAGCAAGTACCCTTATTCATACCCATTTTGCAGCTGAAGAAATGGAGGTTCATAGGGGTAAAGCCCCCTGCCCCAAATCACACAGCTATGGAGGTTGGGAGCCAGGACCTGAACACAGGCTCTCACGCCCACACCTGTGCTCCTAACCACGGCGACACAAAAGACCCTGAGCTGCTGCCCCGATATCCCTCCTGCCTCCTCTACTGGGCAGCTCCTCTTATCACCTGCCATGGAGATGCCGGCTCACCCATGTGCCACAGCGGCCGGCGAGGTTGCTCTCCCCTCCGGGTGTCTATAGCTCTCTCTCTCCCTTCCAGGTGTCTACGGCGCTTTCTCTCCCCTCCAGGTGTCTACGGCTCTTTAATACACCCCGGAAACACACATGGCTGCTTCAGATCAGAGGACACGGGACCATTCCCAGGAAGTGGCCAGAGGGAGTCTGGGAACTGCTAGAATGAGATGACACATGTTAGAGACAAGTGGAGAACGCTGAATTGGGGTTGAAATTCTGTAATATTCAGGATTCATGTTAATCTTAGGTGTAATCATGACATTGTCGTTATGCAGGAAGGACAAAAAAGCCCTAATCCTTGAGAGATGAACAACAAAATACTCGTAAGTGAAATATAAGGTGTCTGAGATTTGCTTTAAAATATAGTCATGCCTCTCTATGACGGGGATGCCTTCTGAGAAACGTGTCCTTAGGCGATTGTGTCACTGTGTGAACACCATAGAGGGAATGAACTTACACAAACCTAGATGGGGCAGCCTACTGCACACCGAGGCTGTGTGGCACAGCCTACTGCTCCTGGCTACAAACCTGTACAGCCTGTTACTGTGCTGAGTACCACAGGCAACTGAGACAAAACGGTAGGTATGTGCGTATGGAAACACAGTAAAGACACAGTGAAATGATGGGATTGTAATTGTAAAGGTCCACAGGTCGTATATGTGGCCCACTGTTGACCAACACGTAGCTCTGTGGTGCATGATTGTACTCCAGAAAAGAAATAGAAAGAAAAATTTTTAAATAGGTGGAGGAGATAGATGAAGCCTGATCAGAAAGTTGATGATAATTGTTCAAGCTAGGGGAGGAATCCAAAGATTATTCTCCAACCCAAACCAAACTAAAACTCTGCCTCCCTCAGACAGGTCAGGCTCCAGTCCTGGACTCTGGAGGTCCTAATCCTGCTGCTCTGGGTCCACCGGTCACCTCGGAGGCTTCACAGTTTCCCTCGGAGGCCTCACAGTTTCCCTCTGCAGGAGCCAGAAGGAGTTCTCAAACAGTGAAACGCTGGTGCAGGGCCTAGTCTCCCAGAGTTCCTGAACCTGGTGCACCTCCCACCCCCAAGCCCCTCCCAAGATCCCACTAACACCATTGCAACCCAGTTTGAAAGCACCAGGCCTGTGAGCATTCTTTCATCATTAACAATTGAAAATGACCCCAGAGATTTGTTCAGCCTCCTGCTTTGAATGGCATGTCTCTGTGTTGTCTCAAATACAGTCAGCAGTGGTGTCTCCCTTATGCTGCATTCAACAGCTCAAACCCAAAAGGAAACTCCACAGGGAAAATGAACAAAGTAAATAAAAATGTAATCGTCACGGATAACACCTACTCTAGATATCTAGTCAACAAGCATGCAAAAAGCCTGCTTTTCACAGGTTTAAGTGGTTGGACTGTGTGAATCCATCTTTGAATAATATGTCAGGGATATCCACAGGCATTGTTAACATCGAAAATAAATGTGGGCTGGGCTGGCGTGGTGGCTCATGGCTGTAATCCCAGCACTTTGGGAGGCTGAGGCAGGAGGATCACTTGAGACCAGGAGTTCGAGACCAGCCTGGTCAATGTGGTGAAACCTTGTCTCTATTAAAAATACAAAAAAAATTAGCTGGGCCTGGTGGCACACACCTGTAATCCAAGCTACTCAGGAGGCTAAGGCACGAACATTGCTTGAACCCGGGAGGCAGAGGATGCAGTGAGCCAAGATCGCACCACTGCACTCCAGAGACTGCCTCTTAAAAAAAAGAAGAAAGAAAATGTGACTTACAAGCTTTCCTTCGGAGTTGTGAAGAAAAAAAAAATGTGACCATAACAAAAATTACTCAATAGAGATCAATGACCTAAACTTAAGAGCAAAAACTATAAAACTCTTAGAAGAAAACATAGGGGAACATTTTCATGACATTGGATTTGGTAAATAATTTCTTGGATATGACACATGCAGCAAAAGAAACAACAGATACGCTGAACATCATCAAAATTAAAAACTTTTGTGCATCAAAGGACACTACTGGGAGAGTAAAAAGACAACCTAGAGAATTTGCAAGTCAAAAATCTGGTAAGTGATTAATAACCAAAACATATAAAGAACTCTGACAACTCAATAACCAAAAAAACAAAACAACCCAATGAAAACATGGGCAAAGAGCTTAAACAGACATTTATACCTGGTCAAGGTATACGAATGCCCACTAAACATGTGAAAAGACGCTCTATATTATTAGTCATTAGGGAAATGTAAATCAAAACCACAAGATACCACTTCACACCCATTAGTAAAGCCATGATTAAAAAGAGGGAAAGTAACAGTGTGGATGAGACTTTGGGGAAGCTGGTGCGTGACTGGTGGGCATTAAAAATGGTGCAGCTGCTGTGGAAAACAATTTGGCAGTTTCTCAAAAAGTCAGACACAGAATTACTATATGATCCGGAAGTTCCACTCCTAGGTACATTCCCAAAAGAAACAGATAGTTTTATACCAATGTTCACAGCAGCACTGTTTACAACAGCCAAAAAGGTTAACAACCCAAACGTCCATCAACAGATGGATAACAAATTGTGGTATATACACAGAGTGGAATATTATTCAGCCTTAAACAGGAATGAAGTTCTGATACATGCTACTAGAGAGACAGATGAACCTTGAAGATTATTTTGCTAATGTGCTTTTGAAAGAAGCCGGACACAAAAGGACAGATATTTTATGATTCCTTTTATATGAAGTATCTAGAGTAGGCAAGCTCATATAGACAGAAAGTAGAATGGAGGCTGAGGAAAGAGGGGATTGGGGAATTATCATTTAATGGGTATGGAGTTTCAGTTGGGGAAGATGAAGAAAAAGGTTCTAGAGATGGATGGTGGTGATGGCTGCACAACAATGTGAATGCAGTTAATGCCACTGACTTGTACACTTAAAAATGGTTACAATAGACTTAGGGTTAATGGTGCCTGCCTGTAGTCCAGCTACTTCGGAGGCTAAGGCAGGAAGATTGCTTGAGCTCAGGAGGTTGAGGCTGCAGTGCGTTATGATCACACCACGGCACTCCAGCCTGGGCAACAGAGTAAGACCCTGTCTCAAAAAAAAAAAAAAAAAAAAAAAAAGAAAGAAAAGAAAAAGAAAAAGAAAAAAAAACTAAAATGGCAAATTTTATGTTATGTATATTGTGCCAAAATTTAAAAATGTGAAGAGGATAAATAAGCAGGTCACTGATGACCATTTTAAGGCAATGATATGTAGATACCTAGAGATAAATATTTGCGTGTAATTTCACATAATTCTCCTTCGAATGAGTCTCTTTTGAATTACTGGGGAGTTAAGTATACGGAGAAGGCATTAGATGCCACATAAAATTGAGAAATTTAAAAAAAAAAAATCTTGAATGCATAGGAATTTTGGTGCTAGAGGCATCCCCAGAGAGACACTGTCAGAATTCAGCTCCAAGGAACAAAAGGCCTCCGGGAATCCACTCACCCTCAAGATACAGCATTTCTAGATTCTCTCTGCTCACATCTTCCCCTTCTCCTGGCTTTCCAGCACCCCAGCTAACTACAACTCAGAAGTGGAAAGACAAATGTGAAAAAATTAGGAGTTTCAGTCTTTAAAAACTATTACAGTTTTAAATAACTACATAAAAATATTTACATTTCCCAAGTCAAACCTAAAAACCACAAGGCATGTTCAGAAAAGCTTCACTTCTATTCCTAGGCATAGAGCCCTCTTCCCATGCTTGTTTCCTTTCCTTTTCTTTGGAGTTTATTTGAGTTTCTCTCTCTAATATGAGGTTATGGGGTCCATCTCCAATGCGGCCATCTTTACCCACCAAGCGCGTGCAGCCTGTGCAGCCGGCGTCCTCTTCAAAGAAAACTGTGATACTGTCATCAGGAAGTGTACAAAAGAAAAGGAATAGGAATACATACTCAGCAACGCCCACTTGCTTCCTTTCACTACAGAGCACGTTTTACTGGGTACCAGCTCTGTGCTAGGCAAGATTTTTTTTTTTTTTTTTTTTTTTTTTTTTTTTGAGACAAGAGTTTTGCTCTTGTTGCCCAGGCTGGAGTACAATGGCATGATCTCAGCTCACTGCAACCTCCACCTCCCAGGTTCAAGCAATTCTCCTGCCTTAGTCTCCCGAGTAGCTGGGATTACAGGGCCATGCCACCACACCCGGCTAATTTTTTACTTTTAGTAGAGACAAGGTTTCACCACATTGGTCAGGCTGGTCTCAAACTCAACTGCCTCGAGATCTGCCCGCCTCGGCCTCCCAAAGTGCTGGGATTACAGGCGTGAGCCACCGTGCCCAGCCAAGATTTTCAACAGAAGTTTATTTTCATTCTTTCTGTTTTGGGGATTATTCTAATGTTAAATCTATTAAAAATTAAGCAAGGCACAATGCCCCAAAGAAAACTAACAGCACTTTGTTGAAAGAAAAAAATGGGGTCTACATTACATCTATTAAAAATTAAGCAAGGCACGACACCCCAAACAAAACTAACAGCAGTTTGTTGAAAGAACAAAGATTGGGTGTCCCTCAAGGATGGCTCTGAGGTCCCCTCTGGGAAGCCCTTCTTGATGTACCCCGCAGAGTTACTTGTCCCCTCATCCTACGAACCTCATGCAAGAGACGATTAGCAGTGACCACGGGACATTATGACTGTTTATGTGACTGGTGTGTCTGGCTCCCGAAACTGTAAGAACAGTGAGGCCAGACAAAATGGTTTCTTTCTTTCTGATAAATAAGAGCCCATATTTGTAAAGAGTCCAGCATATCGGAAGCGTCCTTTAGATGTTAGGTTCTGGCCGAGGACTCCCAGTGCCTAGCAATGTGGGCATCCGATAAATGTAGGTTGAACAGACGAATAAATTTAGAGGACTTTGCTTATGGCTCTGACAATCTGACCTAAACAATTAATGAAATGTGTAAAAACGTACTCCTAAAATTCCAGCAATATGATATTTGTTAGTTTATGCCTTTATTCCCCACCTCATTCCAACAATATGAAATTGGTATAATTTTGTTTGTAAGGAAATGTCAGGACAGCCCAGAAGCGGTGGCTCACGGCTGTAATCCCGGCACTCTGGGAGGCTAGGCGGGCGGATCATTTCAGCTCAGGAGTTCAAGACCAGCCTGGCCAACATGGCGAAACCCTGTCTCTACAAAAAGTACCATAAAATTTGGCCGGGCGTGGTGGTGTGCCTGCAGTCCCAGCTACTTGGGAGGCTGAGGTGGGAGGATTGTTTGAGCCCATGAGGTCGAGGCTACAGTGACCTGGGATTACACCACTGCACTCCAGCCTGGGTGACAAAAATAAGACCCTGTCTCAAAAAAAAAAGAAAAAAGTCCGGGTGTGGTGGCTCATGCCTGTAATTCCAGCATTTGGGAGATCAGGGTGGGCAGACCATCTGATGTTGGGAGTTCGAGACCAGCCTGAGCAACATGGTGAAACTCTGTCTCTACTAAAAATACAAAAAAATAAAATGAGCCAGGTGTGTTGGCATGTGCCTATAATCCCAGCTACTCGGGAAGCTGAGAGGCAGGAGAATCACTTGAATCTGGGAGGTGGAGGTTGCAGTGAGCTGAGATCATACCACTGCACTCCAGCCTGCGTGACAGAGTGACTCCATCTCAAAACAAAAAACAAAAAAACACACACAACACAGAAATGTCAGGATGAGTAAGCTGAGTACAGAGTAAAACTTGTCATTAAGAAGAAAATCTGTCGCAGCCGAGTGGCTATAGGGGAACCTCAGCTCCAGCTGTTCATTGTGTTGGGCAGCAGTGGTGGGAGGGGTGCAGGGGTGCTTTGCAGAAAAAAGAATCCCAGCTGCAAATATAAATTGCAAACTCCTAGACCTTTGAACGATAACAAAGACTTCTGCCCTCAAATCATGATGTCCTGTGTTAAAATCACTCAGCCAGGCAGTTAAAACTGTTTGAAATGACCCGGTCACTTTCTGATGTGGATGCACAACACACATGTAAAGCCAGGTACCAGATTTGACGCTTGTGAACTTCAACCAGGTAATTTTGAAAACCCCCTAGAAGTGAACAACCTTGAATGTTCTGAAGATGTGGGAGTGTTCGACAAGATTCAGGCAGCTGCAAAATGAAGACGGTTGTCAGTGGGTGACATGTTCAGGTTGCTCAGGCCCCTCACCGGGATGAGCAGAAAGGTCAGCATTTTCTTAGCCCAAGGAGGCTTAGCACTCTTGAGGAAAAGAAATCCGGCACCACAGGCAAGATGCAGTGCAGAAACAGCCGAAGGTGAACTGTGATGAGAAGTCTCAGAGCGCACTGTGTAATCACCATGTTTAGAAAGCAAAAAGTTGACAAGACACAGCCGTCAGCAAAAAACCAAACGGTTACTGCACTAAACAAGAAAAGGAAACTGGGAGAGTTGAAAAAAAGAAATGAATAATTGGCAAATTCAAAGAGGTTCTTTCATGAAGAGGCAGTTGGGTGGTTTTGTGAAAGCAGAGGTAACTCTTGGATCACAAATATGAAGCCCACAGAGAGGGCCAGGGTGAAAAATGAAGGACAGAAGCTAAACAGTCAAAGAAAACCCAAAGCGTACTTCAAACACGCCAAGGTCAAGAGGCTCTGTATCTAAAAATGAGCCAAAGTGAGTAGGACCAGTTGGAAGGCACACTTAGGAATGTAAGGAAGATTCTCAGGAACCTAATATGTCTCGCCTTGGCCTTCAAGGTGATACTAAGACGGCTGTTCACACCCTGAGTACGGAAAGTAAGGAAACGGATGGGGTGCTGAAATTAAACATTCCCCTCTCTGGACTTCCAGGCTGCACCCCACCCTCAGCCACATCAATGTCACAGGACTTAAAACTGGACGCTCCATACCCACTGCTGGCTATGCATTCTAGAATCAACCTACACAGAACATGCTCCTCCTTCAGTGCCTAAGCGTTCTGCACAGGACGCCCTCGGAATCCAGAGGCTCCAGGGTGGGGCCAGGTCTAATTCCCAACTGACACACTATCTCCAGCCCAGGCCAGGGCTTCCCTGGTAAATCAATCTCTGAAGGCAGTCATGGTGCCAGCCTCAGTATTATGTGTGTGTGTGTGTGTGTATGTATGTATGTATGTATGTATGTATGTATTTTGAGAAGGAATTTCGCTCTTGTTGCCCAGGCTGGAGTGCAATGGCGCGATCTCGGCTCACTGCAACTTCCACCTCTTGGGTTCAAGCGATTCTCCTGCCTCAGCCTCCTGAGTAGCTGGGATTACAGGCGTGCACCACCACGCTCAGCTAATTTTTGTACAAGCCTCAGTATTATTTTAAAGGAACTTAAAATGGGGTAAACTTTAAAATGGGGTGAAATGAGGCACTCCCCAGGATGGCCAGACATTTATGGGGCTGTAAGGTTCCCAATGTGATGCCTGCCCTGGGAATGACTCCGGAGAGTCCTGGGACCCAACTGCCAGAGGGTCTCCTATCTCTCCTGGGAAAACTGGTGGGATGGATAAGTGACCGTGGAGGCAGAGAAACTAGTTTAGCTGGTCAGCATTTTCTCTAACTCACTCATGATAACTAGTTCCATACTAACGTGGAACAGGGTGCCAGGTCCCACTGAAAACCCTGGATCCCTGGGACAGAAAGACGAGAGCCACATTTGAAACTGCCTCTGCTCTAGGTCATCAACTTTCTCTAATTTAGTGTTCCTGCCCCATCAGCTCTGCGCAGAAGACCACATTGTGGCTGGGGGTTAAGAACTAATAAGACAGCGCCAGCCGTGAGACCCTGGCTGGGCTATTTAACCTCCTTGAAACTGCAGAACAAGGATATGAAGGCATGATTTCATTGGGCTACTGTGAGCATGATGAGAATAATGCATTAAGCCCACGGCAGGGTGCCTGGCACACACAGAGCACTCCGGGGAGCTATTGTTCTCACTCCTCATTAGGAGGGATAAACCTGAGACGAAGCTCTTATTTGGCAAGGTCTGGGTGATCTGGTGCACTTAGGCCTCTCAATTTATAAGAAAAGTCAGAATTTAATTAAGGAAGATGACACAAACCCAAGAAAAGCCTGCTACAGATTTGCCCAGGAAGAGCCCTCTCCCCTGCCACCTGCCTGATGGGGAGTCGCTGAATTTTCATAGCATCATCCTCAAGGCTCTCACAGATCAGAGGAGAATCCCTGACCCCAGAGCCAGAATCTCTAAATTCGCGTGTGACCTCCTTTCCCTTTGTGGCACATGAAGATTCCTAGTGATCCCTCCAGGCAGAATATGGTATTTCTTCCTTTCCCTCACCACCACCGCCGTCAGACGCCAACTATACTCAATGTTTTCCTTAAAACGCAGCATGAGACCTATCGTTGAAGTCTTGCACCAATTTTCTCTTCTTATCCCCAAACTCAGATTTGTATAGCAGACTGCCACTGTATAGACAGAACAGTGCCTGGAGTTCGAAGCACACATATATGCCTGTGACTCTTTTAAAACAAAAAACAAAAAAACGCACACACACTTTGAAGTATGACTGACATGAACAACTGTACACATTTAATGTGTACATTACATGAATGTAAATTCAAGGAGGCACCAGACGAGAGTTCTGGAGCTCCGTGAGGGTAGCTAAGGAAGCAAATGGGATGGGCTCTGCCAGGCTCGGGAATGAAGAAGTGGTGTCTGAGCACTCACCTGGACTATGGACTGGCTCTGCCAGGCCTGGGAATAAAGAAGTGGTGCCTGAGCACTCACCTGGACTATGGGATGGGCTCTGCCAGGCCTGGGAATGAAGAAGTGGTGTCTGAGCACTCACCTGGACTATGGACTGGCTCTGCCAGGCCTGGGAATGAAGAAATGGTGTCTGAGCACTCACCGGGACTTCTGCAAGGTCAGCAAACACAGAAGCAGTCGCTGAGCAGCGGGGCAAACACGCCCAGCTCTCCACGGGGTGCTTCGCTGCATTTCCCTGCAGAGACCATTCTAAACCAAACTCAGCGCCTGGGAAGGTTCTGCCCCCCAGGACCTGCCCCTGATCCTCATGGCCTATTGTTGTCAACCTGACTGGATAGAGGGGTCCCTGGATGGCTGGTGTGTCTGTGAGGGTGCTTCCAGGGGAGATGGTGTGGGGGTCAGTGGGCTGAGAGGGGAAGACCTGCCCTCAATGTGGGTGGGCACCACCCAACGGCTGGGGGCCCAGTAGGGACAAAGCAGGCAGAAGGGGAACATTCAGCTCCCGCTTGCTTCCCCTCCCTTCCGGAGGGAGACGCTTTTTCTCCTTCTGCCCTTGGACATCAGGCTTCAGGTCCTAACGCCTTTGGACTCTGCAATCTCCTGGGGGCTCTCAGGCCTTCGGCCTCAGACTAGAGGCCGCACTGTTGGCTCCCCTGGTTCTGAGGCTTTCCGACTTGGATGGAGCCATGTTACCAGCTCCTCTGGCTCTGCAGCTTGTAAACAGCCTGTCATGGGACTTTGCCTTCACAATCATGTGAGTCAATTCTTCCCAGTAAATTCTCTTCCACACGTATCCTGTTGGCTCGGTCCCTTTGGAGCACCCAGACAACTACAGCATGGGAAGCAGGGCTTCACCAGAGACTGGGGCTGGGGGAGAGGCAAGAATAAAGGCTGTGAACTGTCAAAGACACCCAGAAAGGGGCTGGGAAGTGGGGAGGGTGGGAGGTGCAGCAGACGCAGCCACCCGGCACCAAATTGCATCAAGGTCTCTGACCCTGGCTTCTCTCACCTCACCAAAGGATGCAGCAATTCCGCTCCTCGATACAGACCCAGAGGCCATGAAAGCTGGGACTTGAACAGATATTTGCATACTCATGTTCCTGACAGCACTATGTATAATATCCAAAAGGTAGAAAGGACCCAAATATCCATCAACAGATAAATGGATAAACAGTTTGTGACATATCCAGACAAGGGAAGATCACTTAGCCTTAAAAAAGGTAGGGGGGCCAGGCACGGTGGTTCACTCCCGTAATCCCAGCACTTTGGGAGGCCGATCACATGAGGTCAGGAGTTTGAGACCAGCCTGGCCAAAATGGTGAAACCCTGTCTCTACTAAAAATACAAAAAAGTTAGCTGGATGTGGTGGTGGGTGCCTGTACTCCCAACTACTCAGGAGGCTGATGCAGGAGAATCGCTTGAACCTGGGAGGCAGAGGTTGCAGTGAGCCAAGATCACACCACTGCACTCCAGCCTGGGAAACAAGAGTGAAATTCCATCTCAAAAAAAAAAAAAAAAGAGGAAAAAAAAGAAAGGGGATTCTCACGTATGCTACAGGACAGAGAAACTGTGAGGATATTGTGCCAAGTGAAACAAGCCACACAAAAAGGACAAATACTGTAGAATTCCACTGAGAAGAGGTATTTAGAATGGACAGATTTACAGAGGCAGAAGTAGAACAGAGGTTACTGGTGCTGAAGGGAGGACACACGGGAAGTTGCGTTTAATGGGTATGGAGTTTCAGTTGGGGAAGATGAAAATGTTCTGGAGAAGGATGGTGGTGATGGCTGCACAACACCGTGACTGTACTTAATGCCACTGAGCTGTACACATAAAAGTGGTTTAAACTTGGGCAACATAGTGGAAAAAATAAAAACATAGTCTCTACAAAAAATCTTTAAAAAAATTAGCCAGGTGTGGTGGTGTGCGCCTGTAGTCCCAGCTGCTACGGAGGCTGAGGCAGGAGAACTGCTTCAGCCTAGGAGTTTGAGACTGCAGTGAGCTGTCACTGCACCACTGCACTCCAGCCTGGGTGACACAGTGAGACCCTGTCTCAAAGGAAAAAAAATATTTAAATGGTAAATTTTATGTTACGTATGTTTTACCACAGTAAAATTGTACATAAAAAACGGACAGAACTGGATACCTAAAAAGAGTGAATTTTACTGCATGTAAATTATCCCTCAAGGAGCTTGACTTTAAAACAACCTCTATCTTCAGGGAAAGGTTATAATTCATTCTTTATTCTATTCTACTAGGCTTGTCTGCTTGAGGGGAGTGGGGAGAGACAGAGAGAGAGAAAGAAAGAGAAGAGAGGAGAAAGAGAGAGAGAGAGAAAAAGAGAGGAAAGACGGAGAAGAGAGGAGAGGAGGGGAGGAAAGAGAGAGGAGACAGGGAGGAGAGAAAGAAGAGAGGAAGAGAAGAGAGAAAAGGAAAGAGAGACAGGAGAACGAAGAGGGGGGAGATTACTAAAGGACAGTGTGATGCTCCCAGGACTCAGGACCTGCCCCTTATCCTCGTGGCCATCTCCTCTCTTCTCCAGTCTCTCCCAATCACACGGTCTAAGGTGGTAACCCCAAGAGGACGATAGTCCTCCTTCTCCTGTCCTCCGTGACGAACTGCCCGGGAAGGACGGCCCCTCCCACGTGAGTGGCTCCCAGGACAATTAGCCTTGGCTGGCGGCAGTCAGAGGCGCAGACACGACTTTCTGCAGAGGAGGGGAATTGTGCATGGTGGAGCCACCCGCTGCCTGCAGACAATGGCTAAACTACCTCAGAACTGTGTTTAAGGATCCTCGAAATCTGGCCCAAAAGCTTCTGTGTAAACCAAGGATGAAAACTGAAGTGTGGGCGGGTCATTTCAGGGTGTGGCCTGGGACAGGAGCATGACCAGACAGCGGAACACAGAGCCTGGGGCAAGGGGGATTCCACGTCCCCTCGAAAGGCGTTCTGGTGAAAAAGAAACATCTTGATTTTTTTTCAATTTTTTTATTCATTTTAGTTTTAATTAATTAATTATTTTGAAACAGAGTCTCACTCTGTCACCCAGGCTGGAGTGCAGTGGTGCAATCTTGGCTCATAGCAACCTCTGCCTCCCGGGTTCAACCTATTCTCCTGCCTCAGCCTCCTGAGTAGCTGGGATCATAGGCTCGGGCCACCACGTCCAGCTCATTTTTGTATTTTTAGTAGAGATGGGGTTTTACCATGTCAGCCAGGCTGGTCTCAAACTCTTGACCTCAGGTGATCCACCTGCCTCGGCCTCCCAAAGTACTGGGATTACAGGCATGAGCCACCATGCCAGGCCAATTATTCAATTTTTAAATATTCAATTCAATTAATTCAAATTGAATTCAATATTCTATTCAAATAATTTTGTATTGAAGAAGCACTGAAATTGTATTCAATATTACTAGAGAAAAGCGCTCAATATTATTATTTTTGAATAAAAATACTTGAATCATTAGAAATAACTATTATTTGGCTATGTTATGAACTGTATTGTGTCCCCCCAAAATTTATACGTTGAAGTCTTAATCCCCAGTACCTCTGTTTAAAGAGGGAGTTCAGGTCAAAGGAGGTGGTATGGGCGGCTCCTAACCCAACAGGACCGGTGTCCTCCTGAGAAGAGAACATTGGGACTCAGACACACACAGAGGGAAGGCCGTGTGAGGACACGGGGAAGGCGGCCGTCTACGAGCCAGGAGAGAGGCCTCAAAATGAAACCAACCCTGCCAACACCTTGACCCTGGACTTCCAGCCTTGAGACTATGAGACAACACATTTCTGTTGTTTGAGCTGTGCAGTCTGTGGTATTTGTTACGGCAGCTCAAGCAAAGAAATCCAGGCCACACAAAGGAACGAAGCGCTGCGCTGATCCATGCCACAACATGGATGCACCTCGAGGACGTTACACGAAGTGGAGGAGGCCAGCCACGAAGGCCACATCTCGTATGACTCCATGTACATGAAATGTCCAGAACGGGCCAGTGTCCGTCCACCACCCGTTCCCACAGAGGCCCCACCTCACAACAGGGGCTCCTGAGAGGTGTCCGGCCTGGGTGCTGGGAGCACAGATCCAGAGCCAGGCTCTCTGCAGTAGAATTCCAGCTCCATAGTTTCTAATCCTGGGACGTTGGTTAAGTGGCTGAACTTCTCTGTGCCTCAGTTCCTCATCTGTGAAATGGGGGTAATGACAGCACTTACCTCACAGGGATTAAATGACTTCATTCCTAGAAAGTGCCTGGCCCTTGGTAAGCTGCTCTTAAGTGTAATCCATTAAGGAAAGCTTTAGTTGTTGGTTGACTGCTGGTCTCTTACCGTTTAAACAGAAACTCCTTGAGCACAGGGACTCTGACTAGCAATTCCTGTTCTCCAGCATTGCATAGGCACTGAATGAGTGAGGCTCTGGTCCTCGCTATGAGGGAGAGGAGGTGATCCCCAGGCACCCTTGGCTCCCATCTTCTGTGGATCTGGGAGCCCAGGACACGCAGAAATCCCTTCCCCAGGCCATACGCCATTCCTTACCTATCTGTGGGCCCAGCCCACACTGAGCCTTAGTCCACACTGAACCCCACTCTGCAAGGCACGGAGTTCACCAGGCCTCCAACTTGCCCTGCAAAGCACCCATGCTTTGTAGCGGCCTCAGGGCTATTCCAGTGCAGGAAACAGGTCAGGTTAAGGGTGCTGCTGGCAAGCAGGACCTACCCTGTGGTGCCTCCATCCACACGGGCCACCTAGCCTCATTCACAGAGTTCTCCAGGTCAGCCGCCTGCCCTGCTCTGCATATGACACTCACATCAGGATTAACTCATTTTTGCAGGAGTAACCTCTGAAGACCAGCCCTCAGGTTTCAAGGCCCTGCTGGCTGCTCTGGCCACCTCTACACCTCCAAGGTTCCCGAGAGGAGAGTTCAAGGAAAGAATTTTCTCTGTCGGTCCATTCAGGCCTGGGTGGGCCAGAGGTGGCCAGCAGACCCGACATCTGAAAATACAGCGGCTGCCTGCAAAAGATTACAGGCCTTTCGAAAGCAGAGCTGCCTCGCCCCTCGGGGACCACCTTCCTGGGCTGACGGACTGAGGGCCCCTGGCCCTTGGCAGAGTCTTGTGCAGGGGAAACTGAGTCCCACCAGCAAATGTCAATGCGTGCAATCGTGGCAGGCCCCAAGTCGCTGCCAATCCAAAACCTATTCTTTCACAAATCCCAGAACAGACTTTTATTAGGTATGAGTCGCTAGTGTAAATGTAGCTGCCACTACTTAAGAAATTGGAACTTAAGCCCCTCTTTCCTGCGTGTGGGAACATGAAGGTTTGTTTTGGCAATCGGATCTGTTTCCAATCCAACTGTTAGAAAAATCACAGCAGGGCAGGGGTGAACATTATACGGGAGTGTGGATCACGTCTTGTTTTGCAATACCCCACAGTGTCTCACTTATATTAAGAGGAGGCTGTGAAAATCTTACAACACTCCTCTGAAAAATGAGCTTTCATTCTCCGACAAGGACATGTGAGATTTTGATTCAGGAGACAGTTGGAGAGACGACTAAGCCAGACAGCACACGGCCCTTCCTAGGAGAGGTGAGGAGGCGAGCAGGGACTGGTCCAATAGCAGCAGGTCACGTGCCATGAACGTGATGTGTTGGGAGGATGGGGTCGCTCCCCACAGGGGACACCTCTGCATCAAAAGCGCTGGGTAATTTGGGAGGCCGAGGTGGGCAGATCACCTGAGGTCAGGAGTTCAAGACCAGCCTGGCCAACATGGTGAAACCCTGTGTCTACTAAAAATGCAAAAATAGCCTGGTGTGGTGGCGTGTGCCTGTAATCCCAGCTACCTGGGAGGCTGAGGCAGAAGAATCACTGGAACCCAGGAGGTGGGGGTTGCAGTGAGCCGAGATTGCACCATTGCACTCCAGCCTGGGCCACATCCATCTCAAAAAAAAGAGTGCTGGGTGAGAGATGACTTGCGGCCTGGTTCCCCAAACAAGAGGGCTCTGCTCCCCGGCACATCCCCAACACCTTCAAACAGCATAATTCCCCTTTCCAGCTCATCCAGTATTTAGCAGCCCTCCTCGGTTAGTCACAGCAGCTCCCTCTTGAGCCAGGCTTTGGAAGACCCCTGACATCAAGGTGGGCCACCAGGAGCAATGACCTTTCCCCACCTGCACCTGCACGCGCACATTTGCCTCTGGGTCCCAGAATGCCCAGAGACACATGTGGATGGCATCGAATGGTAGGTGAGGGTACAGAGTTTTCAGCCCCAATAATGACGTGCCCATAGTCAGATGTGGGTCTCGCAAAGCTGGGGTCACTAGAGATACCGCCAGTGTCTGGGAGCGGTCTCCTCCCGGGCCTGCAGGTTGACGTTTGCTCAAGACCCTGGCACTCGGTCTCCGTGTGGGCAGCTGTTAGACGTCAGCCTGCTGCCAGGCATGAAGCTGTGCTGCCTGCACTGCAGGCTCCCTGCACCCCGTCCATCAGCAGCAGGACTCCCAGTGTGGCTGAGATGTCAGAGGCACCCTCTGCACAGCCTGAGATAGGACTGGTGAGGCCACGATGAACTGTAATTCAGAGAGGATGAATCGGGTTACACAGGTTAATATTCTGCTCATGGAGAGAATCATAAGTGATCAAAGTCAAGGTCATAGAGGATGGTCTGACTTAGCCCCAGACCTGGGGCCAATCGTGAACTTCAGTGAGGGAAGACCCAGAGGCACTACTGAATGAATGACTGAATTAATTAGTTAATTAATGCAAGAACATTTAAACTTAACAGCCTGAATCCTCTGGAGAGATGCTAGATGCCACTCTGAGATGGGGGAGAAGGGTGGGGAGTTGACTGTAGGGCACCAATGCATGGAAGACAGGTTGGGAAGGAATTTGCAAGCACCAAATTATGAGGGAGGCTAGAACCACAGGGATGGAAGAAGCTGGTCAAGGAGAGTGGGAAGGGGAAGGAAGGAGAGAGGGCATGGGGGCCGAGAAAATATGAAAGTAGTGGGGGCTGAGCTAGAGAGGTTCATGAGACAAGTTAAATAAAAGATGGGAAGGAATCTCCAGAATGTGACAATTGGGAGGTTCCAGTGGTCACGCCTCTGTCCAGTGTAGTCCCTGCAGCAATCATAATAATGGTAACGATCATTTAAAAATAGTAGGATTGACAATGGTTCACATCTGTGAATGCTTTCTAGATGTTCCAAGCACCTTTCCTATATTAAGTCTTTTAGTGCTCACAACAACTTTGGAAAATAGACACTATTACTTTTCTTATTTTGCAGATGAGGAAACTACAGCCCAGGGAAAGAAAGTAACTTTGCTGAAATAAGTGCCTACGGTAAGTGGCAGAGAGATATGAACCAGGCAGTCTAGCTCCAAACCCACGTTCTTAAGCACTTCATTTCACCCCTTTGGTCAGAAGGGATAGCCAATAACTGAATCAATGCATGGGACAGGGTAGGAGGCAGGACTCTCGCTGAAAGAGCTTGTCCAGGGTACCTCGGGGCTGCCATCCATAACATGGGGGGTTAAAATACCTACCCCCTTTCACCTGCTGGGAACAGAACGTGCGTTATTATACTCTCAACACTCTAGGGAAATGTCTTAGTATATACAAGGTTTAGTTTTTAATCTCAAACAAGATGAGGCCTCGAAGCCATTCACTCTGCCCCTGGTCCACAATGAAGGGAAAGGGATGTAAATGGAGACTCCAGTTCAGTACAGTCTGGACACAGCTGCCCATGACAAAGAAGGGCAGAGAAAAGAATGCCTTCTTGTTCTGCGGGAAGTCGTGCTCACTTACTCATGTCTTAGGTATGAAGCTTCAGAAGTTGTAGCCAGATAAATTTGCATAAATATTTCAGATTAATCTTTTTTGATATTTTAAGAATATATGGGAAGAAAATGTAAATGTAAAATATTTATAAACTTATTTTACCTGTAACTTGCCTCGTCCCATAAAAGAGCTATTTAGGTAGATATGCTATAAATGTGTTACTATAGACATACAAGTAGAAATAATGACTATGACAAAGAGGAGGAAGCCAATTCTAAGGACTGAACAAGACAATATGATTTGGCATCTGTTTTTCATCAATGAATGCTTCCTGGCAGCTTGGGCAAAAAGGGAAATACGATGTATTACAAAGCTGTTGCCACAGACAGAGGAAGTAGGCTAATCCCTCTGGCAAAACACAGCTTTTCCTGGCACTCAATTCTGAAAGAAATTTCTCATGTGAAATCTCATACAAAAAACACAGCGAGTAATAGCCTTCTGAAACATCGGAGCATGAGACCTGATTTTTAAGGCCCAATGTCTTCACTGGGCCTCTCTGAGAGGATCCTTGACCTCCTGAGACACATTGTCTTAAGCTCCTAGAATTCTGTTTGGTTTCCTGGTTGAGGACTTAAAAATCTCATCTCAGAACTCTACGTCTGGTATAATGGCTGCCAAGGTGTTCTGTGGACAGGAAACACTTTTTGAGGCAGTACTGCTACCAAAAGAAGTAGTGGGGTCTGTCAAGGATCCCACCCAGTAAATAGAAAACAAAACCATGAGCTGTCTAGTGCCAGAGCAGCGAGGAACCCGAGGAGCCACACTGTCCCAGTGGCAACAGAGCCATGGCTATCAGGACACAAAGCCCTGAGTCAACAGCAAAGGAAACTCTGGGCTGGAATTTCCAGCTTTGCTGCATCCAGATCCTCAGAAATGGCCGATACAGTTCCACGGCAGTGTATCCCCACGGCTGCTGGCTGTTGGGAGAAGCAAATCTGACCTGAAGGAAGAATTCTCCAATTTAGAGTAAGGAGTCCCACAAATGATGATCAAGCAATGAGCTCATAATCAAAGATGAATGTGGAAGAAGGCAAGGCCCTGTGGATGACAGTCAACAAGAAGCCACAAAGGCGTCTCTTCCCCATTCCGAAATGACAGAAACGGAATTACAGAGCAGCTACATGTAAAATGTTTACAGAGACATGTGATCACAAAGAGAAGGAACGAAGAACAGACTACGATGATGGAATTCGTTGTTTTTGGGGAAATACAGCATCTATACACAAAAAGTATAACGGTTGAAATAAAAACATTTAATGGGTGAGTTAAATAGGAGATTAGATAAAGCTGAAGAATTAATGAACTGGAACATATATCAAATACATTACCAAGAATGCAATTTTATTAAGACATGATGCAGAAAATAAAAATGACACATGAGAACAGAATGAGTCCCAAAAAGAAATAATAAAAAAAATGGAGAAGAGGCATATTTAAAAGATAATATATATAAATTTCCTATGACCAAGTGGAAGAAAAAGAATAAATTCACAACTCTAGGAAGCCAAACATCTGAAACAGGATAAATAAAAAGAAATCAACACCTACGTACAACAACAGTACCCAACATCAAGACAAAGAAAAGATCTTAAAAGTATTTATAGAGTCCAGGCACGGTGGCTCACCCCTATAATCCCAGCACTTTGGGAGGTCAAAGTGAGAGATCACTTGAGCTCAGGAGTTCGAGATCAGCCTGGCAACATGGAGAGACCCCATCTTTATTAAAATATATATATATTTTTAATAAAGGAACTTAAAAATAAAGAAGTAAAAATAAAAAATTAAAGAAACACATTTTACCTTTAAAGGTATAACCATTAGAATGACAATAGACTTACCAACACAAACACTAGAAGCCAGCAAAAGGTAGAATATCCTCAAAGTGTTGGAAAAAAAGTATCTGAAAGCCTAAAATTGTGTGTCCAGTAAAACTAACAATTAGGCTTTGCACGTCTTACTATTTATTAAGTTTACTTCAATAAAAAATGAGAAAAATAGTAGCAGAGTGTGTATATTACAACTGATAGAAACAAATGAAAAGAAGGGAATGTGAACAACAAAATAAGATCATTATAAAGGTGAGAACTAGATAAGCCTAGAAAAAGTGAGACAATTGGAAATATTTTAAAAAGATTTTTAAGTCCAAATAAATCAATAAATACTACATACATAAGTAGACTAAAGTTATTAGGTAAAAGAAACAGATTGACAGTTGGATGATTAAAAAATCCAGCGATGTACTGTTTACAGGAGACATACCTAATGCATAAAGGACATAGACATATTAAAAGCAAAAAGTGGCTGGGCACGGTGGCTCACACCTGTAATCCCAGCACTTTGGGAGGCTGAGGCGAGTGGATCACCTGAGGTCAGGAGTTCAAGACTATCCTGGCCAACGGTGAAACCCCATCTCTCCAAAAAAAAAATATATATATATATAATCAGGCAGGGTGGTCCTTGCCTATAATCCCAGCTACTCAGGAGGCTGAGGCAGGAGCATTGTTTGAACCTGGGAGGCAGAGGTTGCAGTGAGCTGAGATCACACCACTGCACTCCAGCCTCGGTGACAGAGTGAGATTCGATCTCAAAAGTATAAATAACATAAAAGCAAAAATTTTGAAAAACATACATTTAAAAATATACATCAGCCAAAAAAGGAAAGAAAACAGAAAACATACACACACACACACACACACACACACACACACCAAAAAAAAAAAAAAAAAAAAACCCGACAAAAACACCAACACTCTCAGAGATTTTTTAAACACACCGATGAAACCGGGACATGGTGCTATTTTAAATATTAGAGGACGGAAGAGATCTTGTTGCCTGAAAAGCAGGAGAAAGGAGGGATAATTTTACAGTGGAAAAATCAGACACACGTTGCCTCACCAGATGACTCAAGAGTAACATCACCAGTGATGTCACGTTGATTTTATGTGCCTTGATATAATGCGACGAGAATGGTACTTTGCCTCTGTGACCCTCCTCTTACATCTCCGTCAGCCCAGTCCAACCATGAGAAAAACATCAAACAAACCCAGATTGAGGAACATTCTACCCAATACCTGACCAGTATTCCTCAAAACTGTCAAGGTCATCAAAAACAAAGTCTGAGAATTTATCACAGCTGAGAGGAACCCAGGAAGATATGCCCACTAATGTAACGTGGCATCACACAAACTGTCACGTCAGTCACTCAAAAAGTTAATCATGTACCTAATAAATGATCAACCATTCCACTCCAAGGTATACACACCCAAGGAAATGAAAGCATGTGTGCATACAAAGACTGGTCTAAGAATATTCCTAGCAGCCTTCTTTGTAATAGACAAGAACTGGCAACAATCCAAATATCTATCCATTCGTGAAAGGATAAACAAATTGTGTTAGAGACAGGCAATAGAATAGTACTTGACAATAAAAAAGAACAAATTATTTATAAATGCCACACCATGGGTGAATCTTGATATAATGACGCAGAATGAAAGAAACCGTATCAAGCAAAATGGTCCATGCTGTGTGATTACAGTCACACAGACTTCTTGGAAGCCCGTAATGAGTTAAGAGTAACAGAAAGTTGATAAATGGCCATCTGGGAATGGAGAGAGGGTGGGGAGGTACAGGGAGGAAGGATTACAAAGAGGCAGGAGGCAGAGCTCACTCTGTGGAGAAGCAAAAAATAAAACAAAGAGGCAGGAGGGAACTTTTAGGGTGATGTATATGTTTATTTTCTTTATTGTAGTGATGGTTGCATGAGTGTATACATAAATGTCAAACTTACCAAACTGTACACTTTAAATATGTTAATTTTCCATTATATTTCAATGAGGCTGTTTAAAAATATGAAATTGAGGCTGAGCAGGGTAGCTCGGGCCTATAATCCCAACATTTTGGGAAGCCGAGGCAGGAAGGTCACTTAAGGCCAGGAGTTTGAGACTAGGCAAGGCAACAAAGCAAGACCCCATCTCCACACACACACAAAAATTGTTTTAATTAGCCAGATAGTGCAGTGCCTGCCTCTAGTCCCAGCTACTTGAGAGGCTGAGGTGGGAGAATCACTTGAGCCCAGCAGTTCGAGGTGGCAGTGAGCCATGACTGTACCACTGCACTCCAGGCTGGGAGGAAGAGCAAGAACCTGTCTCAAAAAACAAAACAAAACAAAAAAAAACAACAAAAACTGAAAAAAGAAAAAAAAAAAGAAAAATAAATTGGATCCCTACCCCAAAACATACACCAAAATCAATTCCAGATAGATAAATAACTTAACCGTGAAAATCAAAAACATTAAATTTTTTAGAAGAAATTATGAGAGATGAGCTCTCTAAACTTGGAATAAGAAAATGTTCCTTACACAAGAAACAAAAAGCACTAACCCGAGAATGAAAAAAGAAATAAGAGACCGATAAGTACAACTGCATTAAAATCAAGAACATCTGTCAAAACAGATGTCAAAAATACAAAAAAGTCACAAACTGGGAAATATTTTCAATAAGTATAATATGACTTCTTGACTAAGGATTAGTACTCATAATACATAAAGAACTCTTACAAGTCAATAGGGCCCAGTTTCTAGGTAGATGGAGTAGATATACTTTTCCCTGTCTCTCCCACTATGCACAAATAAAAGCCCAGGGCATTATATATAAAATATGCATATAAAAATGTAAGAAGACTGTTACCATGGAGAGAAGACAGGCCAGCTAGGGACCTCAGGACTCAGGACCCAAGGAATGATATAGCAGTCAGTTTTCTGGCTTTTCTTTTTACCTCATATTTCCCAGACTTGGAGCTGAGGAAATGAGTAACCTGGAAACACTAAAAGGCACAGACCAAAAAAACAGGCCAGGCGCTGTGGCTCAAGCTTGTAATCCCAGCGCTTTGGGAGACCGAGGTGGGCGAATCACCTGAGGTCAGGAGTTCAAGACCAGCCTGGCCAACATGATGAAACCCTGTGTCTACTAAAAATACAAAAATTAGCCGGGTGTGGTGGCAGGCGTCTGTAGTCCCAGCGACTCGGGAGGCTGAGGCAGGAGAATCGCTTAGAGCCCAGGAGGTTGCGGTGAGCCACTGAGTAACCACTGCACTCCCGCCTGGGTGACAGAGCAAGGCTCTGTCTCAAAAAACAAAACAAAACAAAAAAAGTCCCAGCAAAAGCCTGCTTTCTAGCCAAAGCAGCCGGGAAGGGGCATCCTGGTATGACAGAAGGCATTAGGCAACTGCCACTCTATTCCCTCAAGAGGCTGTGCTGAGGTACGCCAAAAGGTACGCCAACACCCCTGCTGGGGTAGCCTCAGAAGAGGTTAAGTAGGGAGCTGGGCCTCCATGTGAGCAGGCTAGTGACAAGGCCCCACCTGGGGCACCACTGGAGACCAGGAACTCCCACCCAGCCCAGCACTAATCGGGGCCCTGCCTCGGGTGTCAGCAGAGGCCTTGCAGGGAGCCTGGGCTTCCACCTCCACCCACAATGGGCGGCACCCACCCTTCCCCTGCAGGGCCATGTCAGGGAAGGACGGCTAAAACAGAAGGGCACTAAGAAGATGTCAAGAGGACAAAGACTGACAATCTGATAGGGAATGGGCAAAATACAAGCATAGAAAAGAGGATAAGAATCGTGCTACCTTCTTAAGCTGCTTCCATGATCAATGATCTGTAACTAAAATCATTTTCACCTATGGTAAATAGCAAGCAAGAGGTGGGATTCTTACTACCGCTTCACAGGATGTGACACACATACGCTCTAAACACATGGAAAGATCCTCAGTGTCGTTAGTAAGCAGAGAAACTCTCGTGGTTTGGATTGACCACAAAGAGACAATCATTCATAGGCCATTTACACACTAGATGGTCATGAGAGTAAGAAGTTCACCACATCAAGTGCTGGAGAGGATGTGGAGCAACAGGAAGTCTTTTCATTGCAAGTGGGAGTGTGAGTTAGGACATGTGGAGAACATTTTGGAATTATATTGAAAAGTTGAACATTCACACAGTTGATGATCCAGCAATGCCACTTCTGGGCATAAACCCCTAATGAAACCCTCACACACATCAATAGATGTGCACAAATGTTCCCAGCAGCACTGTTTACTGTTCACAGTAACAAAAAGCTGTAAATACCCGAAGTCCATCATCACGCTAATACGTCCTCAACTGCAGTACACGCTGCCCGCAGTGTGACAGCACGGCACCAAGAGTGAACGGGTGACAGCTCCCAACCCCCGCCAGCACGGGCCATCCCCACACGCCCGCAATGTGACAGCACGGCACCAAGAGTGAACGGGTGACAGCTCCTGACCCCCACCAGCACGGGCCAACCCCACACACAATGCCAGTCACAGAAGAGCACAGTCAGGAACGTTAGAAAAACCCGAAACAATGAGCTTTCTATTTTACAAAAAGGAGGGACAGTGGGGGAAAGATAAATTCTTTAAAAATGTCAACGCTGACCAGACACAGTGGCTCACGCCTGTCATCCCAGCACTTTGGGAGGCCGAGGTGGGTAGATCACCTGAGGTCAGAGTTCAAGACCATCCTGGCCAATGTGGTGAAACTCCATGTCTACTAAAAATACAAAAATTAGCCAAGCGTGGTGGCTGAGATAGGAGAATCACTTGAACTTGGGAGGCAGAGGTTAAAGTGAGCCGAGACTGCACCACTGCACTCCAGCCTGGGCAACGAAGAGACCCTGTCTCAAAAAAAAAAAAAAAAAAAAAAACCCAAAGTCAATGTTGTAAAAGAGAAAGAGAGTCTGTAGAAATGCTCCTCCAGATTTAGACAATGCTGAGGACACATCACTAGATCCTGTATTGCAGGGGGAAAATGCTATAAAATGGCATAATTAGGTCAATTTACTAAAGTTGGTAACGTTTATGTGGTTAAGAGAATATTCCTTTCGTCACACTGAAGTATTGAGGAGTGAGTGGCTGCACATAAGGTGACCATGTCAAATGGTTCTGATAAAATTACGTGCACGTATGTACATGCATGTGTGTGCTTGTGTGTGTGCAAAGGAAGGGAGGGAGGGAGAGAGAGAAGTAATTTTAAGAATGGGGTAAAATTTTAAAAGGTGAATTTGGGTATAGGGTATATGGGTGCTCTTTGTACTTTTTTTAACCTTTGCAACTTTTCTGCAAATTCTGTAAGTTTGAAATTATTTTAAATAAAACATTCAAAAAAAGAAGGGAAAGAAGGGAAAGAAGGGGAAGGGGCATACAAATTAAAACTCCAGATAAGGATTCCCCAAGGCGGAGCGGGCAGAGCCCTGGGCTAGGTCCAGAGGGGAGGGGGCGGGCTTCCCTGCTGTGCTTCTCCCCTTGGGAAACAGGTCCTCAGGTGTTCACGATGGTAGTTTGCTTTGTGACCTGGACACTATCTTTTGTATGTTATCAAGTAATACGTTAGAAAAGATAAAAAACAAAGAGTTGACCTCATCTCAGGAAAGACGTTCCAGGCTGTACCAGGTGGGCTCTGAACTGCTGTGGCCTGAGTTCCTGTCATCTTTTCATTTGAAGCATAAAATGAGTCACATATCTTCTTCGTTTTTCATCCCCTACAATTTCCCATACAACCACATCCCCAACCCCCGACTTCAGATATTTTCGGGCAGGGACAGGAGGCACTGAAGTAGAAGAGAAACTGCTAAGTTGGGCAGACAGACCAGTTAACCGCTCTGAGTTTTAAAATGCCAATTAAAAAAAAAAAAAAAAACTGCCTTCCCTTGGTGAGAGGCTCAGTTGCCGGCTCTGGGACCCAGGAGGCCTGGCCTGGGGTCAAGAAGCTGCCCATGGAGGGGGCAGACCCTGGGAACAGCAGAAGATGAAAACGAGAGGATGGGGACAGGCAATAGGTGGGACCCGCGAGGTCCCTGCCCAGGAAGGGGCTGCCTCCTAGCCAGAGAGCAAGGTTCGAGGTGTGGGCTCAGGTACAGGCTGGGCTCTCCGTGGGTGATGGTGACAGCTGCTGCGATGTGGACTGGACGTGTGTGTGGGGAAAGGGGAGGTGCAGCCCCTGTGCAGGTCCTAGAGCAAAAGTCAGAAGCTCAGAAGCTGGTCCCCGCTGAGAGAAGTCAGGCACATGTGAGGCGAAGTGCCCTGGCCAACAGTGTGTGTGCCTTGACATGCCCTGCGCAGGTGAGAGAATCTGGCAAACAAGGGGGTGGCCAGCACTGCTCCAGTCACCTGCAGCCAAGTAGGAATGGCCCTGTGTTGGCAGACGTTCTGATTCTTCAAGGGAAACCAGAAATCCGAGTTTTACATGAGATCATGAGGATTCTGAAGTGGTGGCTCAAAGTACCTTAAAATGAGAGGCAGGCCTGACAACTGCAAGATGGCGCCAGTAGGGACCTCCCTACTGAGCCCATCAGTTTCCTGGGGCGGCCATAACAAAGTTCCACAGACTGGCTTAAAGCAACACGACACAAGCTGATTGTCTGGTACTTCTGGAGGCTGGACGTGCAGGATCAAGGCGTCAGAGTAAGGGTTAATTCCTCCTCGTGGCTGAGGGAGGGATCTGGTCCATGCCTCGCTTCGTGGCGTTCCTTGACTTGTAAATGCCTCATCCCATCTCTACCTTCATCTTCACTCGGTGTTCTCCCGGTGTGTGTCTGTGTCTGAAGTTTCCTCTTTCTTTTCTTTTCTTTTTTTTTTTTTTTTTTTACAGGGATTTATTGCTTTGATTTTTTTTTAAATTGCACAAAATAAAATAGTCAAACCATTCAGAATTAAACGTGGAAGTCCTCCTTTTAATGTCCCCATTCCACCTGCCTCACATGTGTGTCATGGATCTTCCTATTTCTTTTTTTTTCTTCTTCTTTACTTTTTTCTTTTTTTGAGACAGAGTCTTGCTCTGTCATCCAGGCTGGACTGCAGTGGCACAATCTCAGCTCACCGCAACCTCCGCCCCACAAGGTTCAAGCAATTTTCCTGCCTTAGCCTTCTGAGTACCTGGGATTACAGGCACCCACCATCATGCTCAGCTAATTTCTTTATATTTTTTGGTAGATGGGGTTTCACCATGTTGGCCAGGCTGGTCTTAAACTCCTGACCTCAGGTGATCCGCCCACCTCAGCCTCCCAAAGTGCTGGGATTACAGGTGTGAGCCACTGCGCCCTGCCTAAATTTCCCTCTTTCATGAGGCCACGGTTATACTGGATTAGGGCACGTGTTAATCACCTCATGTTAACATGATCATGTGCAAAGACTCTATTTCCAAATAAGGTCACATTTGCAGGTACCAGAAGTTGCGACTTCAGCATCTTTTTGGAGGGGCACAATTCAACCCGTAACAGGAAGGTAATGTGCAGACAAAGCAGTGATGGAGACCCAGGAGGACCACAGTGGAACCCATAACAGGAAGGTAATCTACAGACAGACAAAGCAGTGACAGAGGCCCAGGAGGACCATGGTGGAACCCATAAGAGGAAGGTAATGTGCAGACAGACAAAGCAGTGGTAGAGGCCCAGGAGGACCACGGTGGAACCCATAACAGGAAGGTAATGTGCAGACAGACAAAGCAGTGGTGGAAGCCCAGGAGGACCATGGTGGAACCCACAATAGGAAGGTAATCTGCAGACAAAGCAGTGACGGAGGCCCAGGAGGACCATGCAGGGGGGCTTGAGGTCATTCAGAGTGGGCCCAGACCCAGGGACAGGGTGTCCAATCATTGGAACTGGACAGAGCAAAGGACCTGTGTCAGACAGAGCCTGTCAGTGAGGGTGCAAACACCTTCTGAGACAGCAGACCCCAAGGAGAAGGACACAAAGGGCCAGGACCCACGCCGAGTCCAAGCAGACCTACAGGTAAACCGACCCCCCAGGTCCATGGCTGTTGGGGCCTTCAGACTGTGAAGGAGGTTTCCCACAGGACACACCCACACCGCACTGCAGCAGAGCCAGGGAAGCACATGGTAGGCCGCGTCTGCTGAGGGCCGGGAGGACGAGGGTTAAACAGAGAAAAACAAAAAACATCAAAGGCCTGCTCCGGGACAGGACTGAATGATCAAGTCCCGCCTTCCCCCTGGGCTGCAGCCTGTCCTGGTAAGTCAGGTCTCAGCCTGGAGGATATTTTCCAGTCCTGGGTGAGGGTGCTTTCCGGCCTACCAAAGGACTGACAGTTCTTTAGGCCTCAGGCTTCCTGGGTGCCCCACACCACTGCAGCCTGCACACAAGGGCAGCAGCTGGTGTGTGCACTCCAGGGACTTGATCAGAAACCAGGGGACCCTGGGGCACATCTGCAGGCAGACTTCAGGGGCAGCAGAAGCCATGGATATAGCCCATTCATCCCCATCCATCCAAGGAACACCCCCCTGGGCAGGCATGAGCTGTGAGCAGTGCCTGGGCCAACAAGGAACTCAGTGGGAGGTGGGAAGTAGGGTCTGGATGGGAGCAGAACTGGTGTGGGGCTGTGGTCATTCCTGATCATATTAACGCAATTATGTGTGGAATAAAGCTAGGATTTAACACTGCTGTTTCTAATTCTCACTAATGACGACAAGATTTTACTTAATTTATACTTCTTCCCTCACAATGAAAACCTTCTCAAAGATATTAATACAATTACTTAGGGTTACATATGTAAATCTGAATATATCACAGTTTCAAAACAATACCATTTTTATTACCAACAATAAGACTACTGAACACAGTTTAGGTTTTATTTGTGGTTCTTTTTATCTCTTTGTCCCACTTGGAATGTACAAATTACTGTATTTCAAAGTCACTCGAAACAATTCTGTGAGGTTAAGCCATCAATGTTTGTATATAGGACCGTTTGTTTTCAATATTAAGAGATGGTTTTTATTCTTTTTGGTTTAATTTTGTTTTCTAGTTAAAAAATACTTGCAGGATTGCAAAGCCAGCTTATAAAACAGGGTACATTTTTGTTTGTAGCCTTGTGGTTTATTCTTCCATTGTCTCTGTTTCAAAATAAAAGCAAATATGTAGACGCACTCCTGTTTCCTTTCTCTCACATAAAAGGCAGCATATTCTCTACACAGTTCTGCACCTGGGCTCCTCCAGTCAGCAATATCCTGACAGTCACTTTGTGGTGATACACAGAGTCCTCCCTTGTTGCCTCTTACAGCCCTACACAACAGCACACAGTGGGCGGACATCGCTTGTCCAGGCAGTCCACTGGATGCATCCTTGAGAAACTTCCGGCCTTTAGCTTTACAAAGAGTGCTGCAAGTCCCAGTCCTGTTCACGCGCGAGTTCCTGCTTTTGAGAAGACTCCATGTTGAATCCTCCCTGTCGCACTGTGAAACCTTCGCTGGCCACTTTCCGTGCAAAGCCTCAGGTCTCTCCTCTAAGACGCTGATGATAATAGTTCCCAGCTCATAGTTCAAAAGGGCCTGGGGCACAGTAGATAGTCAATAAATGTTTGCTGTTTTCCTTCATCTGAGAATCTTGATTTCTCATTAGTTTAGAATTCTAGGTTGATATTTCTTTTCTTTCAGCGCTTGAAAACCTCTTATGCCACTTCCTTCTGGCCTCCATAGTTCCTGATGAGCAATCTGCTGTCACTGACATTGTTTTCTCCCCATAAGTAAAGTGTTGCTTCTCCTTGGCTGCTTTCAAGATTGTTTCTTTATCATTAGATTTCAGAAAGTGGATTTGTGTTGATGTGGATTTCTTTGGGTTTATCGTATTTTGGATTTGCTCGGCTTCTTAAGAACTGTAGGTTTGTGTTTTTTGCCAAGTTTGGAACATTTCAGCTATTATTTCTTCAATTCTTTTCAGCTCATCCCTTTCACCTCTTCTTCTAGCATTCTGATGACACAAATGTTAGATCATCTATGATAATCCCATGGGTTCCTGAGGCTCCATTCTTTTTTTTCTTCTTCTTCTTCCTTTGGTCTATTTTCTCTCTGTCATTCAGATTGGGGAATTTCTGTTATATCCTATCTTCCAGTTTACTGATTCTTTTCTCTGTCATCTCTGCCTGCTGTTGATACCATCTACTGGGTTTTTTATTTTGGTTTTTGCATTTTCAGTTCAGTTCATTTTGTTTTTATCTTTTCCATTTCTGTATGTTAAGACTCTATTCTTAATTTCTCATTTGTTCCAAACATATCTGCAATTGCTCACCGAAGCATTTTTATAATGGCTGCTTTATGGTCCTTTCCAGATAATTCTAACATCTCTGCCATCTCAGTGTTGGTGTGCACTGTTTTTCTTTTAATCCAAGGTGAAATTTTCCTGGTTCTTGTTATGACAAGTGGTTGTTCATTGAAACCTAGACATTTTGAGTATTATATAATATTCACAGTCTGGATCTTATTTAATCTTCTATCTTAGCCAGCTCCCATGACACCACTCTGGCAGGAAAAGATGGGGGGTGCCACTGCATTGCTGTCAGGTGGGGGTGGACACCCAGGTTCCCCACTTGGTCTCTGTTGGTATCCAAAGAAGAAAGAAGCTCTTTGGTACTGCTGTGGGGAGTTCCCGGGAGTTCTATCTCCTCACTGCTGATACCATCATGACTGGGAGAGGCCACTCCACCGACACCATGGAGGAGGGCTGGTGTTTGGTTAGGGCAGAGCAGTTCTTATCTAAACAAGTGCATCTCGCTAGGCTAGCCCTCTCCGGGTCCTCTGGCTAGAGAGCAGGCTTTTGTTGTGAGATCACCACCGTGTCATTCCTGGTGTCCCAGGGTCCCTAGCTGCCCACCTTCTTCTCCCCGTCATAACAGGCTTCTTATGTTTGTTTTATACATAATGTCCAGGGCTTTCAGTCGCACTTAGGAGGAATAGAGAAGATATTTCTCCTCTCTTTTTTCCAGAACTGGAAGTTACTTGAAGCCTTTAAAAATATGTTTCAGATGCCAAAGTGAAACAAAACTAACACAAGGTCAGAGTACCTTTCCCTCTCCGGGATTCAGTTTTGCCCATCTTTAAAACTTGGTGTAGATTCCAGCTTCTTCATGGATGGTTTACAGTAGCCCCTGAGAGCTTGTCAGAAATGCAGACCCTCAGGCACCTTCCCCTGCCCCGCTGCCGCATTGGACCTCCTGTATCAGAACCTGCATTTTTTTTTTTTTCAATAGATGGAGTCTCACTCGTTGCCCAGGCTGGAGTGCAGTGGCGCAATCTCAGCTCACTGCAACCTCTGCCTCCTGGGTTCAAGCAATTCTCTGCCTCGGCCTGCTTGGGAGCTGGGATTACAGGTGCCCATCACCATGCCCGGCTAATTTTTTTGTATTTTTAGTAGAGACAGGGTTTCACCATCTTGGCCAGGCTGGTTTTGAACTCCTGACCTTGTGATCCACCCACCTCGGCCTCCCAAAGTGCTGGGATTACAGGCATGAGCCACCGTGCCCGGCCAGAACCTACATTCTAACAAGACCCCAGCTGAGTTCTGCACACTGAAATGGAAGAAACAAAGCTCCCAGTGACCTCTAAGGCCACTTCCAGCTCTGACCTTAACTATGCTGGGCTTTCCCTCCGTACCCCTGCCAAAACGCCCTGACCTTCCCGCTCTGGCTACACAGCACTAACCACCACCTAAGCACAGCACAATCCCACCCCCGCCCCACCCCAAGCATGAAGCTTCGTCTGAGCCCCCAACCTGGAGGGAGCCTCTGGACTCCTTAAACAACTGTACACTGGATCATTAGTTAGCCATTCATCACGTGCTGTCTACTGACAGCTTGTCTGCTTTCTCTTCAGCCACTATTTAAACCATAAATCATGTGTTATTAAGTTTTATATCTTCTCTGAAATCCAGGATGTGATAACTCCTGTGAAGCTCACAGGGAGCTGAGATAAACATTTCTGTCCTTAGTGCTCACCATCCGGTCCCTGCACGCAAGAAGTACACAAAGCCTTCATCATTTACACCAAGAAAGTGCTCTGCACACAGCTTCCTTGTGTCTCTACAGTTAATCATGAGAAAATGCTACGATAACTGATCTTAAAAAGAAGGATAAATGAATCTATTTTTTTTTTGTTACCTTTTAAAAGAAAACAGTTTTCTTCTTAATGGCAATACCCAGTGCTGGAAAGAGTGACCCGAAACTCACACGTTGCAGTTAAGTTGACAGAATTAGAAAACCCATTGGCACCTGGGCATGGTGGCTCACGCCTGTAATCCTATCACTTTGGGAGGCGGAGGCGGGCGGATCACTTGAGATCAGGAGTTTGAGACCAGCCTGGCCAACATGGCAAAACCCCGTCTCTACTAAAAATGCAAAATTAGCCAGATATGGTAGTGCATGCCTGTAATCCCAGCTACTCAGGAGGTTGAGGGAGGAGAATCGCTTGAACCCAGGAGGCGGAGGTTGCAGTGAGTTGAGATCTTGCCATTGTGCTCCAGCCTGGGCAACAGAATGAGACTCTATCTCAAAAAAAAAAAAAAAAAAGAGAGAGAAAAGAAAAGAAAACACATTGGCAATGCATCGGATGGGACAAAGATGCCTCCAGGAAGTGCACTTCTGAAACTTTATATCTTAATTAAACAAAGGCTAAAGTTTACGCATATGAAGAGTCATATTTGTACAAGCAAAAGCCTGGATATAATGTAAATGCCAAATGCTGAACTGTGGCACGTGCATTTGACGGACACCCATGGGGCCATTTAAAGTCATTACAAAAGCTGTGTTCAAATGGAGGAAAATGCTCATTTCATACCAGGTGAGAAAATCAGGCTATAGAATAAATATATGCTATGATTATAACTCATATAAGCAAACAAGAGCTAAAAAGGAACTAGAAATTATATTTTACTAAAACTATATTTTAAGGTGGTGAGGCTGGGTTGAATTTCCTGTTCTTATTTTTTTCCCCCAACTTTTTCATTTTGCTAAATTTTCATCAAATTTTAAAAAACTTTCTTTTTTTTTTTTTTTTTTTTTTTTTTGAGATGGAGTCTCACTCTGTCACCCAGGCTGGAGTGCAGTGGCACAATCTCGGCTCACTACAAGCTCTGCCTCCTGGGTTCATGCCATTCTCTGGCCTCAGCCTCCCGAGTAGCTGGGACTACAGGCACCCGCCACCACGCTCAGCTAATTTTTTTGTATTTTTAGTAGAGATGGGGTTTCACTGTGCTAGCCAGGATGGTCTCCATCTCCTAACCTCGTGATCCGCCCGCCTTGGCCTTCCAAAGTGCTGAGATTACAGGCGTGAGCCACCGCACCCGGCCTAAAAACTTTCTTTAGTGACACCAAAAGAAGATTCAAAGATCACCGTGGGACATCCACCGAGGAACAGATCAAAGCCCGTTTTCTTTGCAGGTTCATTCATAATTTCAGTATATGGGACCTGACAGCTCTGTGACATTTGAATTAAGAGCCCAGGCCTCAGCATCGAGAAATTCTCAGCAGCTACAGAGCAAAGGAGGTCTCCAGGCTGGAAACGACCCCCTTGAAAGAGAAGACCTTCATTCTTAACCTCTGGCTGTGAGTTGTCATTCCTTCCTACCCCAGTCCCTGCTAAGGTAAGACTCTGCAGAATGCAATGGGATGCATGCTTGTTAAAAGAAGGAAAACCTTTCAAAATATCCTTACTCTGCTTTCCACAGCACTTTGCTTGTAGGGAATCCCTAGTTCAATCCTAGTTCCTGGAGTAAGTCCTGGGGGAGGTCACACTCTGAAAGGAAGGCATGGGCTCAGGCCCACTTTACTGGTCACCTTGGGTCCCCTGAGACACATTGACGTGTAGGGGACAGCTGCCAGCCCTCCCACCAAACCACACAGGACCCCCAAGCAGCTCCTGAGCCTCCTCCTCCCTGAGACCATTCATCCATCTGTAAACTGGGGACATTGATGCTTTCCCCACAAGTTAAATGAGGTGGTGATTTTCATCATCCTGGAACACTGCAGTGATTAATATGTGTTAGCATCTCAGATACCACCTACCAATTTGGCAAAAAAACATTTTAACTGGTACCACTCATTGCCAGACGAAGATGAGCACTCTTGTACATTCCTATTGGGAGTACATATTTCATAATGATGCTTTTGGAGGGCCATTTGGAAATACTAAGTGTAACTGAAGCTTCAGAAACCTGAGTGTCATCTGATCCAACAATTCCTGGGAATATGTTATAAGGAAAAGGGATATATGAACAAATTTGTATGAACATGGCTATTCACTATAGTAATTATCTGTAAGCAGAAAACTGGAAACAGCCTAAGCGTCCGCTTGTAGAAGACTGGTTAAATGCATTTTCACACACGCTTGCAACGGTCTCTTAGCATTAGTGGTATGGTAGAATTGTAATTGATTATACAAAATACGGTCATGGAATGTTGAGATATTTTGTGCAATCATGTTTACTGTGTAACTCTGTTTTGTGAGGACTTTATCTATACATTGAGACAAAGATACAAATGTACCAGATATCTGTGGTGTCCAATTTGAGAAACAGTAAATCCTTTATGGACTTTCCTGAACCAGATATATCCCAGCTGTCCACCCTGTGGCAGGTCAGATGTGAGTTGTTAACATGGTCCCAGTCCAGCAAGGGAGAGAGATAGATACAGAGAGTGCCAGGGAGAAAGGGGCAACAGAAAGGTGTCAGGTGTGCCACTGTGTGCCAGGATGTCAGCAGCCCTACTCAGATTCTAAAATGAACCTTGAGGGTGGCCTGAGCGGCACCCTCATGCTGTGTCCCAGCTCAGAGAGGGCACAGAGCTTTGCATGAGGCTGGACGGGCACAGAAGATAATGACTCCCATTCTCTGTAACCTGCAAGTGCAAAAAGAGACATTCTCACGCCCCCTTCCATGCAGCCCTGAGCAGGCTTCCTCGGGACAACTGAGCACTCACTGAGCACCCGTGACCCAATCTGACAGGACTGGCATCCACTCCATGCCTGTTCAGCTCCTGCCACAAGCACATGCATCTTTGCATCCACGCCTCCCATTTTCCAGGTCATGGAAGTTCCCAGGGTCATGCAGCTAGTAAGAGGCAGAGCTGGGCTTTGAATTTAGAGGTGCGTGCCCACCACACCACACCCACAGGCGTTAACCCGTGCCCAGTGGCAAAGGAAGCTAGAGAAAGAGGACACATTCCAGAGGCAGGCTCAAGCTCAGGGAACAGCATGCGCGAGAGAGCAGATGGAGAGGATGAAGGCTGGATGTTCCGGAGCACCTGGCCACCTCATTCCAGAGGGCACAGACCTGGGACGAGACGGCTTCAGCTGGGCCCTGGAGGACACGATGGCCACAGAGCGGGTGGCGATAACACGTGTTGAGGCTTTACTGTGCTACCACGCATTGTGCCAAGTGCTGCCCCTTCTTAACTCACTTACATCCCCCCTGCAACCTACGAGGTGTGTACGCTTAGGGACTCAGTTTACAAATGATGACACTGAGGCACAGCACTTAAGTAGCTAGCCCAAGACCACACAGCTGGAAAGCAGCAGAAAGGATCCGAACCCAGCCCCAGTTTTTTAGTGGCTTAAAACAACACAGACGTATTATCTTAGAGTTCTGTAGGTCAGAAGTCCAGTATAGGTCTCACCAGACTAAAATCAAGGTGTGGGCAGGCTGCGTTTCTTCCCGGAGGCTCAGGGAGCATCTCTTTCCTGCTCATCTGGGTGGTTAGCAAAAGTCAGTTCCTGTGGGTGTAGGACTGAGGTCCCCAGGTTTGCACTGCTGTAATTAAGGGTGGATCCCAGCTCCTAGAGGCCACTGCTTAAGGCCCCTCCCTCCACCTTCACAGTCAGCACAGGCAGATAGAGTCCTTCTCAGGGTGTGTCTCCTGCCTACCTTTTTCCATCATCTTCTGCTTTTTAAAAAAAATTATTTTTTTTAATTGCAGTAACATATACGTAAGGTTAAAATTTTGCCATCTTACCCATTTATAATTGTACAGGTCAACAGCATTAAGCACATTCACGTTGTTGTGCCACCATCACCACCATCCATCCATCCATTCATCCACAGAACTTCTTCATGCTGCAAAACTGAAACCTTGTCCCCATTAAGCAGTAACTCCCCACTTTCTCCTCCCCCAGCCCCTGGCACCCACCATTCCACTTTGTCTCAATGAATTTGATGGCTCTGAGTACCTCATACAAATGGACTCAGGCTGTATTTGTCCTTCTGTGTCTGGCTTATTTCACTCAGCATGATGTCCTCAAGGTCCACCCATGCTGGAACATGTGTCAGAATCTCCTTCCTTTTTAAGGCTGATACTATTTCACTGTCTGAATATCCCGTAACACAGACCACTTATCCCTTCTTCCATCAACGGACATGGGCTGCTCCTGCATCCTGGCGACTGAACAGTGCTACTGTGAATATGCGAATCTCTTTCCAAGCCCTGCTTTCAATCGTTTGGAGTATATCCCCAACAGTGGATTGCTGGATCATATGACAGTTCCATTTATCATTGTTTGAGGATCCTCTATACCGTCTTCCATAGTGGCTGCACCATTTTATATTCGGAACCCCAGCAATCTGAATCCATAACCTGTGCCCTAAAATTCACCATACTCGGTCCACATCCTGGAACCACAGGGCCTGGGGCCACAAAGATGAAGGGAACTGGGGCTCAGAGCCTGGGGGGAAGCTGACACAGCAGCCTGCTGCCCTGACAGTGCACAAAGGGGCCACTTCGGGACTTCAGGGGTGTGGGCAGCACAGAAAAATCTACATTTGTAACTGACATGTACAGGAGGAAAAATACCACATTCCAGGAACTAGTCGCATTTTCCCAGCCCCAGAATCCCAGTTCTTCATAGGGCCCAAGTTACTCTTATCCACAAATACAAAGCACCGGCAAGAAAGAGAAATTATGATGCGGCATGTTCAGAGCTTGTCTTAAAATTCAGAACAAAGCTCAGTAAAGGGACCAAGTCTCGTTTGTGTTTTCCGCTGAGATTCCAACTTATATTTAGAGCTATTTCTCCCCAGAGTCCAATGAAAGACAAGGCACTCTCTTCGAAGCAAACTTTTCCATGCTGAAGGAAGCTGCCCCATGTTGGAACGGATCCCACCCAAGAGCCATGTGCTGTGCACGCTTCTGGGAGGCAGCTGAGTGGCAGATGGGGAGGACGGCGCTGTGCCAGGCTCAGATCCCACCCAGCCCTCCTGCGGACATCTGCCACAGGGGACTTTCCCCCTGGGATCCCCCCTGCCCGGGCCTCCTCTGCTCCTCTGTACTGCCCCACGTGCAGCAGCCTCCAGCCTCCCTCCCTGCAGCCTCCATGCCCAGACACTTTCTTTCTGCAGTCCGCCTTCCCAGCAAGGGGTGAGCGCTGGGTGTGAGCCTGTCCTTATTCTGGGCAGGGTCCGTCCAGGGGCAGCACCAGAACAGAATCACTGCAGAGGTTTCCATGGGGTGGAGGCCACTAACTAGCCACAGTAGGGACATGTCAGGTCCACAAACCTCCCTGGCCCTCGAGTGCCTGAAATCATTCCTGCTTTCATCCATCCCACTCCAGGCTCCTCAGGCCTCTGACCTACCTGCCCATCCTGGTGCACTCAGCACCCCTCCTTCTTCACCCAGGAAACAGAAGGCCTTGGGGCAACCTCTCACCCTCCAACACCTACCTTTCCTTCAGCTTGGATCCCCACTCCCTGCCTCTGCTGGACCCTGGGACTACATCTGCCCCGGCTCTGCGGCTGCAGGGCCCTCAGCTTCCTGCACACTCAGGGCTTCTCCCTCTTGAACCTGCCACCTGCACGGTGCCCCTTCCCTCCGCGGCCCACTCGCCTGCTCTCCTTCCCTTCCACACCTCCCACCCACACTGAACCCACTCCCCCAGTAACGCACCCAGCGTTCAAAGGAGGTCTCAGCTGCTGGATGGAGTGGACCCGGTCCAGTGCTGGGGGTCACCTGGGCCTTCACCACCCTGCCAGCTGCCTCTGCACGCCCCTCCCTTGTCTTGGCTGGTTCCTCAGGCTCAGTTCCAGAGCCTCTTCTCTTTTTGTGTCTCTTTCTCTCTCTGCAGAGCCGTCTGGAGGCCTCACCTCCCTGCCAGATCCTGAGCTTCAGAACCAAATACTCCGCAGCACCCCGGTGCTCCACCTGCCCCGTCCTCGTCCTCACTTCCACCACCCTACCCCTCCCTCCCACGCCTCAGGGCCTCCCAGCCCAGGTCACGAGAAGCCTCCCTCACTGTTTGCCCCTCTCCCCTCTTTTATCTAACAACATCCAAACAGCTGCAGAAGAATCGCCCACCTCCTGTACCTCTGGTCCCCAGAGGCTGAGCAGACTGGCCCTCGCTCACAGCCCCACTGAGGCCTGGCCTCCTAACATCCCACCCGCACCAACTCAGATGCCAACGTGCCCAAAGGCACTGCCCGATGACAGCTCTCGGCCAGATCTCTCTGGTTTTAAGTTCACCTCTCCTGACCACGGTGTGAAAGGACAGATGCTCTGAGCACCAGTGCGCCTCTTCCCCTCCTCTCTGGCATTCCCTGCAAGCATCCCTGACCTGTCTCTTCCCCAGCCCCCTGCCACCAGCAAAAACTCGACTTTCTAACCGCGCTGAACTCTTATTTCCTGGAATGCGCCAGGCTCTCTCTCTTTCCACGTACTGTTTGATCTGACTAGAGAAGACGTGCATTTATCCACTTGCCAATTCCTGCTTTCCTTTCTTAAATCAGGTGTTGCTTCCCTTTGGAAGCTTTCTGCCTCCTCAGGCCTGGCGGGTGCCCCTCCTAGTCTCCCCCAGGCTCCCCAGATGCTCCTTGAGGGAACGTGCCCACCGTGTCCACCCTGTGATCCCTGCACCTCACACCTATCCTGAAACAAAATAATCAGTAGTTAAATAAGAGGAGGAGGGCACATTACGGGCTGTGTGTGTGACGAGTAGCTGTTGGGAGCAGGCTTCCTGCGCACAAAGCTGCAACATCTGTGGCTTTGTGTGTGGAAAGCGCCTGTCACTGAGGCAGGCCTGCCTCCACATCAACACGCTGGGCCAGGACTCAGTGGGGACGGGGCCCCCAGGTTGCGGGGTGCTGCCACAACCATCCTTCCATCCATCCACCACCTGCCCACAGCCAAGAAACAGGCAGAAGTGCCCAGCAAGGCATGGTGAGCCATACCAAGGAAATGCAAGCCCCCAACAGCTGTCAGTCTTATTCCACTACTGGATTCCCAATGTCTAGAACAGTGCCTGGCAAACATGTGGCTTAACAAAGATTTGTTAAAGGGATGGGTAAGTGGATAAAAGCAAACCTGTATCCCTAACTGGTGGGTGAGAAATGAAAAACGCAACAGCCCCACACCAAAGGCACAGTGGAAGGCCTTAGAATGCTCCCCTGAGATCTGTCTAGACACGGGCACTGTGGAGGGAGAGGGCCCACGTCCCTGTCACGAACAGTGATAGGCAGTGTGCAGGAAACACCCTAACAGGAGAGTCAGCTAAATCCAACCGAACGACACCTTAGCCTCACGACAGGTTCCCTTCTCTCTCTCAGTTCTCTCTTAGGGCTCAGACTCTCGGTGACAGCAGTTTTTTTTTTCTTGCAACCTCCACCTCCCTGGTTCAAGTGATTCTCCTGCCTCAGCCTCCCAAATAGCTGGGATTACAGGCACATGCCACCATGCCCAGCTAATTTTTATATTTTTAGTAGAGATGGGGTTTCACCATGTTAGCCAGGATGATCTGAATCTCCTGACCTTGTGATCTGCCTGCCTCAGCCTCCCAAAGTGCTGGGATTACAGGCATGAGCCACTGTGCCTGGCTGGCGACAGCAGTTCTTTTTGCTGAACAGCATGATGTAGTCTGCAGTCCTTTTCACCTCTTTTATCATCTTGATTTTCTGCCCGCACTCCCAGTTTGTAGATGAGGAAACTGTGAGCTCAGGGGCAGAACCCTGTCAGCACTGAGCCCAGGCCTCCGACTTCAAGGCCAGTGCCCTGTCCGCCCTCACAGGCCATAAAGCCAATGGCTACTGCAAACCCAGCTGGTGTGGGGTGTGTAGACTCACAAGTCTCCCTTGACCAGGCAATGTACATCCATGAAGGGTCCAGGAGCAATACAACAGGGAGTATCAGGCTGTAGGGAACAAGGGGCAGCGCCCTGCACAATGCCACACAATTCTGACAGGGACTGCCATGTGGAAAACTGGGCCCTGTGTGGTCTGATCGCCCAGTTTTTCCAAGAGAAGCCAGAAATCATGATTTTAAAATGAATTTTCTTGATTTTTGACACATTTTCGTAGCTGGATGCATCTCATAGGTGTCCGTTTGCAAACCCTGGTCTGCCTGTGTTAAAGGATGTTTGTCTCACTGGTCACTGGTGCTGCCCATCACTGTATCTAAGCGCCTAGCACAGAACATAGCAGCCTCCAGGCCTGCGATAAATACTGTCTGGTGTAGTGGTTATTGGTTGGCTGGATGAATGAATGGTGTATAGATGGATGCATGGGTGGATGGATGGATACATATATGGAGGATGGTCAAATGGACAGACAGTTGACAGATGGTCAGATGATGGACAAATGCATGGGTGGATGGATGGATGGATGGATGGTCAGATGGATAGATGGTTGGATGAAAGGATGGATAGATGGACAGATGCATGGGTGGAGAGATGAAGCACAGATGGAGGATGGTCAGATGGATAGAGAGTTGGGTGAATGGATGGTCAGATGATGGACAGATGCATGAGTGGATGGATGGATGGACAGATGGAGGATGGTTAGATGGTGTGATAAATGGATGGATGTATGCATGGATCCATGAATGGTTGGACAGATGGATGTTGGATGGTCAGATGGGTGAATGGATCGAAGGATGGATGGATGGCTGCTAAGGAAGGAGGGAGGACTGGGAAGGAATCAATGTGTGACTAGTAAGATTGGACAGTCCTTGACTTTGCTGCCAGAGCAGAGGCTCAGTGGAGGTAGCCAGTCATTGGTTCCCCAACTGTAGTGCAGACAGATCTGTCAGTTACTCCGAGACCTCTTCCGAACTGCACCAACACCTCATGTGACTCTTACATATTCTCCTCATCACTGAAGAACTGATATGGAAGCTACTAAGGCCAAAGGACAAAAGCTAGGCCATTTTGGACCAGAGCTCAAGGTTCTGTCGATGTGTTTGGGAAGAAAGCACCTGTGAAACATCTCTAAATGTGACAAAGCCACAGGAACCAGGTTGCCCTGTCCATGATCAATGAGACAGAACAGACAGGAGGGGAGCACATGTATTCAGGAGTGAGGTGGACCAGAGTTCCAATTTCAGCCCAGCTACATATTAACTGTGTGACCTTGAGCAAATCCCTTCTCCTTAAGTGAAGCTTAAGCGTTTTCATCTGTAAAATGAGGTCAGGCATTCCACTTCCTACCATGCTGGTGAGGATTCAATGAGATAACATTCTGTGCACGACCCCAGCATATAGACTGGTTAATAGTAAATAATCAATCACTGTTAGTTCAATTTCATTCCATTCAGTTGTCCAGATAGTATTAGGAAACGAAGAATTTATAGGAATAATTTACAGAAATTCACAGTCCTGTGTCACTTAACAACAGGGATATATTCTGACAAATGTGTCCTTAGGTGATTTTGTCATTGTGTGAACCTCATAGCGCGTACTTACACAAACCTAGATGGCAGAGCCTACTCTAGGCTGTGTGGTGGAGCCTATTGCCCCAGGCTACAAACCAGCACAGCATGTCACTGCACTGAATACCATAGATGATTGTAACACAGTGGTGAAAGTATTGATATATCTAAACATATCTAAACATATAAATATGGTATTATAATCTTACGGGACCACCAACATATATGTGGTACATCATTGACTGAAATGTCGTTACACGGTATATGACTTTATTATATTTACTCACTGAAACTATTTAAAGCCAACATTTAGGAATAAGGTCAACTGTGCATCAATTGATGAATGGATAAACAAAATGTGGTCTATCCACGCAATGAAATATTATTCAGCCATGAAAAGGAATGAAGCACTGATGAATGCTACAACATAGATGAACTCTAAAGTCCTTACGCCAAGTGAAAGTCAGCAACAAATGGCTACTCATTTTATGATTGAATGTATATGAAATATCTAGTCTAGGCACAGTCATAGAGACAAAGTAGTTAAGAAGTTACCAGCGGCTGGGAACTGGGGTATAAAGGGAGTTATTTATTAATGACTACAGAGTTTCTGTTTGGGGTTATGGAAATTTTGGCAATAGGTAGTGGTGACGGTAGCACAATATATTGGGGATGTAATTCATGCCACTGATTTGTACCCTTAAAATGGCCAGCATGGCAATCTTTATGTTGTACCACAACAACAGCAAAAAATTTCAGACAAACCAGAAAAAGAATAAGGTCTTAGCAAAGAAAGGATTCTTCTAGTCTGTCTAAACAAAGAAAGAACTTTGTGCCATATAAATATTAAAAACATTCAGAGTTAACTGGATGAAGGTGTCTTTTGCCCTCTGAGATCTAAAATGTGTTTTCAGTCTATGAAATGAAATTTGGAAACATGACCTGGATGTTTTGCTTTATGTAATCTGGGGGCAGGAGAGAGAAAAAGAGAAAAACTAACCAGGCGAGTTACTGCCTTTGGAAAACAACCAGCCACAGAACAGACTTTTGGTCCTCTCAGACGAAGACACACATATTCAGCCCACGTGAGTTCCAGTGCGCGCAGACAGCACAGTAACAGCAGCAGTCATTGACCACACCCGGGACCGGGAAAGAACTCACCACACTTCCCCATTCAGCCAAGAGATTGTTCAAAAGCTGCACAAATGCTAACCCCAGTCATCCATTCACAGCAGCCCTCAGCCCACCGCTGTGGCTGCCCGGGATCGTGACGAGCCGGTGGTCAGCACATGTAACGAGGCAAGGGGGTCACTGGAGAAAGAATGTACCCAAGGGCAGGTGATGTGCTTGTATCTGAGGACAATGGGGCAGTGGTGGAGGGCAGGACAGGGGCGCTGTCTGTGACCCTCCCAGTCTGATGACAGGACCGACACCAAAAGACGTGATCCAAGCAAGTGCTAAGCACCCATGCAAGGGCACTGCCCAGGACCAGAGGTGGCCTTCGGGGACTGCCAGTGAGCTCTGCCGAAGGGCATCCTTCCCATTCAAGTCTCCCCCCAGTCTCTGACGAGAAGATCCACCTTGACGCTCTGGACCCCAAGCGTGGCTTTATGGTTCCATTTTAACACAGAGATCATTTCAGTAATGAGTCGGGCTCCCCCTGCCCTACACTCTTATTTCCCTGGCCCAGCCTCTCATCTACGTCCAGAACTGAATGTAAAAAAGCTCCGGCTGGGCCTGGTGCTCACGCCTGTAATCCCAGCACTTTGGGAGGCTGAGGCAGGCAGACCACCTGAGGTCAGGAGTTCAAGACCAGCTTGGCCAACATGATGAAACTCCGTCTCTACTTAAAAAAATAAAATAAAAAAAATAGCTGGGCGTGGTGACGAGCGCCTGTAATCCTAGCTACTTGGGAGGCTGAGGCAGGAGAATCACTTGAACCTGGGAGGCGGAGGTTGCACAAGCTGAGACCACGCCATTGCACTCCAGCCTGGGCAATAAGAATGAAACTGTTTCAAAAAAAAAAAAACAGGAAAAGAAAAAGAAAAAGAAACCTCTATGATGTGCACAAGTTCTGAGCAATCTACACGGCCTGGAGTTGAACATGTCACTGGGAACCGACCAACCAGGAGCACCTCCAAAGCTCTGCTCCCGTTTAGCCACAGATGGAAATCTTCATCTCTGTGTCCATGGAAGCTCGAGGACGGGTGCTTTCCTGTCACTTCCTTTCATTTATTGCCATGCTTTATCAGCGCCCGTAATTGTTTCCATCACCAAACCAACAGCATATGTAAACCAGCACACCCTGAAAAAAATTCAGAGATCCTGAATGATGAACAATCGGAAGGAAGCTCTGCGCAATGTAGGCAACACACATTCCAGATTCTGACATCCTTGTTCTCCCAAAGATCACTGTGGGATGGAGCCGCAACACCGCCTGAGCTGTTACCCGGGACAGGCAAGTTCCGCTACCTGCCCTCTGAACACGGCTGCCACTCACTGCAACCACTGTTTCCTGAGACCTCTCCTATCAACCACCCTTCTTTTTCATGATCTCTGACAAGGACTTCAAAAATACAAACCTCCACAGGAATGAGCGTCCGCGGGGATACTGGTTCTGTGTCATCCGCGGGGATACTGGTTCTGTGTCATCCGTGGGGATACTGGTTCTGTGTCATATGGTGAGGGTCTCTGGGGCACAACTGCTTTCAGTAGGGCAGTGTATCAGCCAGGACCTTTATCTCCAAGGGTGAGAACCTGGGTCACGCTAGCTTAAAGAACAAAGAGAACGTACTACCTCTCTTGACTGAAAAATCCAGGAAGATTCAGGTCTGGCTGGATCCAGGCATGCCAATGACATCACCAGGGCTCTCTCCTTCCCCATCTATCAGCTCTGTTTCCTCCATGTTGGCTTCATTGCCAGGGGAGCCCTCTTCACATTGTGGCCCCCCACAGCTCCAGAGCACATCCTGCCAGCTCTCCGCAGTGGAAAGACACCCTCTCTAGTTCAGAAGTTCCAGGAAAATCCTAGAATCTGTCTCTTATGAGAATAACTGGGTCACGTGGGTATCACCAGAGCCTGGTGGTGGGGTCAGCCCACCCCAAGATACATAGCTTGGGAATGGGGTAAGGGCTTTACCCGAAGGGAAATCAGGGAACTGTCACAGAAAGGATGGGGGATAGATGCATCCAGGAAAAATAACTTATGCTCAGCACAGGCAAAGGTCCTGGAAATGGTCGGGCCTTGACCTGACCAGCTCTGGCCCGTACCAGCCTCCTCCCCCATGGACCACCTGGCCACGCCTGCCCATTCTCCTGCAGACCTGGCCGACTTCCAGGCCACGCTGACCCGAGGCAGGGCTGGCTCTTGCCCTGCTGCCTGCCTGATGCCTCCTACGCCCATGAAGCAGGGCCTTATTTTTTCATAAGGGCCCGTGTCTAGAGTCCTAACAGGCCATGGGCTCCACAACAGACCCACAGATGCATTCACTGACTCACTCACACAGCAATGCAGTCATTCATTCATTCAACAGCTGTCTGGGAGCCCGGCACTCTGTGGTACTCCATTTACCTGCACACCACCCGTTTAAACTGCGAAACTCTTTATGCTACGTGTTTTCATTCTAAGATGAAGAAAGAAACTAGGTCAACGAGAGGTTAAATAACTCAGCTAAGCTCACACGACTGGTAAGAAATGGCGACACAGCGTGCAGACCTCAGGACCCAAAGGCTTTACCTAAAAAAATCAGTGCAAAATGGAAAAAGATAATGTGTCCAAGGCCCATAGGAAAAACTTCATCGACATAGAAAAATGAAGATCAAGTATAATGTATCCACAGGCGAAGCATGGCCTATGCCAGAAGCACTGGAGAAGAGCCCAAAGCTCTTTATACCTCATCAGCCACCTTAGGAACACAGGCCTGCCCTCAAGACCTCCATATACCTCTAGAGGGAAAGCAAACTCATACCAACTTGAAGATGGCAACCGCTTGAGGTAGTCAGCACTGCACAGGCAGGCTCAGTGGAGGCGAGTGTCCTGGGAGAGCTGGGAAGGAAGAAAGCACAAGGGCTAGAGTAATCCAAGAGGGCTTCCTGGAGGTGGTGAGGCTTGGGGTCCTCGAGGAGAGAGGGCAGAGGGCCAGGGAATGAGCAAGAAAAGCATGCGGGAGAGAGTAGGCCCTGGGGTCAACTCCTGTGGGTTTTGCCTTTCCAACATCCTTCCTATACTTCCAATAGTACCCTTCTGGCTGCCCTGGGGAACCGCCCCTTTGCCTGGATCAGCCCATGTGGGTCTGCAGGAGCTGACTCTATCCCCCGACCTGAGGGGCCAAGAAAAGCCCCACACCCTCTCAGTTACAGTGACAGGCTCATAGGACATGTGGCTGTGGCTGAAGCAGGGAACATCCTCTATGGGACTCTGCTGGCATGCTGAGCGGGAAGGACATAGGCCTGGTGGGGAAGTGTCTGCCTGAGAATGAGGCCAACACAGAGGACTGCAGAGCCCAGAGGTGAGCAAGCCCACCAGGAGGACATCTGCGGCTCCTGAAACCAGCAAACTCCAGAGCCCAGTAAGTTCCCTTTGATGCTGAAGCCAGTTTGAGTCATGTTTCTGTCACCCGCAATAGAAAGAGTCCTCATGCTGCCGTGGAGCTTCCCGGGGGAAGAGAGCGGCCAGGGAGTGAGTCTACAATGGGGTGTTTCCATTGCTGGGTCCAGGGGCCAAGGACAGAGGGGGTTCAGGCAAGCCATAAAGGACCTGAGCCCCGAAATGTGGATTCAAACTCAGATGGCAGCCCCCAGTGTTCTCTCAGTCTCACTCCTCTGCTATCCAGACATGAGGCTCCATAAATGGCAGCTGGAAGAGGGTGAAAGAGTGAGTCCGTTGCACGCTCCTGCACTCCTGTTTATTCCATTAACTGCTGTATGCAACTGTTCCTATCCTTACTCATTCAAACCGCTGCCTTCCAAAGAGACGGCCTCCTTCATCCTAGCACCCCAGGGAGCCGTGGTGGGCAGGAGAGGGCCCAGGCCAATTACAGCCAGGACGGGGAAAGGAAGCTGAGTCCAGAACCCAAGCCACATCCTGCAGGGCACTTGGTGTTGAAGGGAGTCAAGGCCAAGTCAAAAAAGGGGGGAGTTGGGCCCCAGAAGTGCAGCCCAGATGGGCGTGGACAAGCAGGGCTCGGGGAGGCAGCCAGGCGAGGGGCCCTCGGTGAGGAGAGTCAGGGGCAGCTCCGGGCATGCTGGTAGCAAAAGTGCTGGACCTGCGGCTGGTCTGAGCTGGCTGACATCCACCCTCGCCCTGAGAGCTCTCCCTTCTGTTCTCGGGTGAAAGAGCCGGGGTCTAGATGTTTCCACACCGTCCCTCCAGCCTCCTGACTTCCTGTGTGAAGAACCTTGGCCTTTTCCATCTGTCTGTCCTGAGATCAGCGGTTGACCCCCTCATCTCTCTTCCCTGGGCCTCTGTCAGCTCCAAGGGGCCTCTGGGTACCCCGCAGCCTTCCAAGAGAATGTCTCCTGCTCAGGTTCTATTTCCAGGAGGCGGCTGGCCCGGGTGGACAGTGTGTCCCGAGCTTGCATGGGCACAGCACCACGTACAAACTGTCCTCATGACTCGGTTACCAACGAGGGGCCGGGGAGGGGTGGCCTCTGCAAAGAGCTGGAGACAACTGCACATCCCCAGTGGAGCACAACCTCAGTCAGCCCTTAGTGCATGCTCCGTGTGGTCCCGGGGACCCCACGGCCTTCCACTACAAGCTGCCACTCAGACGCCCCTGCCCGGCTCCCTGCAGCCTGGATACGGGAAACCTGGCCGAAGGCTGATGGGCTTGACCTCAGGCAAATGCAGCATCTTGTTCCCCAGATACAGCCTGAAATGGAAAATGCCAAGATAAAATGTTTCCAGGATTTCTTGGCATGACATAGCTCCCCACACTCACACACACAAAAGGACGACTTAAGCGTAAATGAATCAGAAACACCTGGACAGTTTTCTGAAAATAAAACCGAATTTCACATTCAAGGGGAAGGCCTAAAACACACGTGGCGTTTTGGCAAACACCAGGGCTTTTGGCGGCAACATCCGTGCACCTCAGACGAGGTTCCTGCTCCCAGCACTGGGACTGCACCAGTCCCCGCCTCTGGCCTTCTGTCGCCTGTTCTACCCCTCAGCTTGCTCACCCCCTGGAAACCCTTGCACCTCACCTGGGACAAGTCCTGGCTTAAATGTTAGCCCTCATTAAAGCTCTTCCTCACCTAAGCCCACTCACGATTACCCATTCACCCTTTCACCGCCTCGCACACTCCCTACGGGGAGACCTGTGGTGGTTTCTGCTGTCTCTGCGGCCCCCTTTTCTGCAATGACGGCCTCATTTTTCTCCCTGCCTTCCCCATCCCAGGTCACGGGGTTGAGTGGGACTGACCCCACTCCCCACTCGCTTCAGGGATAGGCACACATCTCTGGGCTGGTCTTCACTCCCTGGCCACGGTGATGAGTTCCAAGATGAGCAAGTGACTTGCACTCGTTAAATGTGAGTCAAGGCCAGGCACGGTGGCTCACGCCTGTAATCCCAGCACTTTGGGAGGCCGAGGCGGGTGGATCACAAGGTCAGAGTTGGAGACCAGCCTGACCAACATGGAGAAACCCTCTCTCTATTAAAAATACAAAATTAGCCGGTATGGTGGCACATGCCTGTAATCCCAGCCACTCGGGAAGCGGAGGCAGGAGAATTGCCTAAACCCGGGAGGCGGAGGTGCCGATGAGCTGAGATCACGTCACTGCACTCCAGCCTGGGCAACAAGAGCGAAACTCTATCTCAATAAAAAAACTGAGTCCATCCCTCAATGCTTGGACTCTTCTCCCAAAATGAAGGGAAGAGGCGCTTTGTGTCCACTGGGATTTCTGATCCCAGAGTTCTTGGCAGCTGTCTTGCCACTGCTTAGAGACGGTGTATCAGTTACCTATCACCTCAAAACAACATGACCTAAAGTGACCTAAAATGCAGTGACCTAAAGCATCAACTTATTGTTTCTCAGGGTTCTATGGCCTCGCAGGGCCGGGCTGGGCGGTTCTGCTCTGTAGAGCTACGGCTGAGGTCCCTCGCTGCCGCCCTCCTTAGGAAGCTTATCTAAGATGTCTGGAATGTCTGACATGCCTTGTTCTCCACGGACTCTCTCCATGTGGCGTGTCTTTGGGGACAGTCTAGCCCTGGGCTCCTTTGCGTCTGGATTCCGTGAGGATGTGTTGCAAGAGGACAACCCTAATGCGCAAGTGGCTCATCAAGCCTCTACTTGTGTCACACTTGCGAGCGTCCAGTTGGCCAAAACAAATCACAGTGAAGCCCAGAGTCAGTGTGGGAGGGAACTGCACGTGGCGTGACCGTCACAGACCTGGTTTCTCGGGGGCCACAGTATGACTGTGTAACACAGAGGTGCGGGGAGGGGTCGTCCCTTCACTCCTGGTTTCTCGGGGGCCACAGTGTGACTGTGTAACACAGAGGTGCGGGGAGGGGTCATCCCTTCAGTCCTGGCACCCAGTGATGCCTGAAGTGAGAAATCCACCCGTGGCCTTTCTAGTTACATAAACCAAAATCAAACAAACAAAATTCATGTTTTTTATTTAGTCACACCACTCAGAGTTAAGTTTCTATCACTGACCAATAGAGGGACGGATGCTCCCTCCGTGCCAAGCCCAGGGTGGACACGAGGGACACAGACTGAAAGCAGCAGACACCGCTGACTTCACAGGCAGAAGCGCTCTCAGGCCTCTGTCTCCCCAGCCAAACTACACATCTCCCGTGAATGGGGCCAGACCTCAGGCCTGATTTAAACTCCTCATGTCTAGCACGGTGCCAGGCACACAAGAAAGGGCCAGCAGAAGCGCGTGGATGAACTGTGATCATAGTGCACACTTCAAACACTGCTGTACAACACCTCTCAAGCCTTGTGTTGGAAGGTAGCAAGTCTCAAAATCAACCAGGTATTGTTTAACTTTTAAGACGAAGGAAGATCCCGCTCTAGCAGCCAGGCCTGGGCTTTCCAAAGAAGTCCACGTCTGATAAAACCTGTTCCATAACAGTTTTTCTACCGTCTTGCCCCGAGAAGTCTAGCCTCTGTTGAATCCAGAATACTGAAAATCAGCATGAAAGAACAGGAATGCTGAATTTGAAACCTACAGATGCACAGGGGTTTTAAGCAGGTCCACACATTTTTTGAGATTCTTCCCATCAAAAGGCAGAGTGTGGGCCAGGTGTGGTGGCTCAACCTATAATCCCAGCACTTTGGGAAGCTGGGGTGGAAGGATCATTTGAGCCCAGGAGTTCAAGGCCAGCCTGAGCAATATGGCAAGACTCCGTCTCTGCTAGAAATAAAAAAGATTAGCCGGGTGCGGTGGCGCATGCCTGTAGTCCCAGCTACTCAGGAGGCTGAGGTGGGAGGATCACTTGACCCTGGGAAGTGGAGACTGCAGTGGGCCAAGTTTATGCCACTGCACTCAAGTCTGGGTGACAGAGAGAGACCTGTTTCAAAGAAAAAAAAAGGCAGAGTCTAACTTCTGTCCCCTTTGAATATGAACCAGACTAATCACTAGCTTCTAATGAAGAGAAAGTGACAGAGTGATACTGCATGGCTTCCTGGGCCACTTAGGAAAGGCGATGCAGCCTCTTCCCAGCTCCCTCACCCGTAGAACCCAGTGGCTACGCTGTGAGGAGGCCAAGCAGCCAGACCAAAGACCGGTGTAGATGTTGCAGCCACAGCTCCCTCCAGCTGAGGTCCCTGCCACCATCCAGCATAACCTGCCAGACAGGTGAGTGAGCAAGCCTTCAGAGGATCCCAGCCCCAGCCTTGTTCTAGCCTTCCTCCCAGCTGACACCGAGTACAGCAGAGACCAGCTGTCTTCACTGAGCCCTAATGAAATTGAAGATTCATGAATGAAATAAGCATTATTTCTTTGAGGCAGAGTTTTGCTCTTGTCGCCCAGGCTGGAGTGCAATGGTGAGATCTCGGCTCATTGCAACCTCCGTCTCCTGGGTTCACGCGATTCTCCTGCCTCAGCTGGGATTACAGGCATGCGCCACCACACCCGACTAATTTTGTTTTTTAATAGAGACGGGGTTTCTCCATGTTGGTCAGGCTGGTCTCAAATTCCCGACCTCAGGTAATCCACTTGCCTCGGCCTCCCAAAGTGCTGGGATTACAGGTATGAGCCACCGTGCCCGGCCGAAATAAGCATTTTAAGCTACAAACTTTTGGCATCATTTGTACCACAGCAATAGATAATGGGAACGAGATGGAAGGGACCACTTTTCTTGCCCCGAGAAGTCTAGCCTCTGTTGAATTCTGGAATACTGAAAATCAGCATGAAAGAACAGGAATGCTGAATTTGAAACCTGGGAAAGGTCCAGAAGATGGCAATGACTTGCCCCAAGGTGACCCGGTATGGAGTGGGAACCCAGGCCTCTCGATTGCATGTCTAGTGCTCTCTGCATGACCTGCCTGGGGCTGACACAATCTCATTCCAAACCCCTGTGGCCTGACCGAGCTCTGTCAAGATGAAGATCTGCCTGTTAAGGATGAAGAGATGGAAAGATTAAAAGAGGCTGGGATCCTGAAACACCCCTGAGCAGACACACCAGCCCCGGACTTTCTGCCTCTGGAATTATCATCCTGTAAGAAGATAATCCCCATATGTTTAAGTCAGGGATTCTGTTATCGGCAGCCAAATGCAAGCCTAACGGATAGGCTGGCTTTTAGACTGCACTGGATTCAAAGTTCCTACTGTGGTCTTCCCAAGCTTATTTTGTTATTGTTGCCAAAAACCATGTAACTGAGATGTAACTACCAGGAGCCAAGCTGAGAGAGCTTCCCACTGCCCTGCTAGGCTGCCCTTGTTGCCAGCAAGTACATCCTTGCCCGTCCTCAGCCTTCTAGGCGATCCTGCCCTGGCATCCTGCATGCTCCCTCTGGCTGGTGCAGCATGAAAGGTGCCTAGTTCTCCTCTGAGTCCTGGAGTCACCGAGCTATGCCACCAAACTCAAGGTGGGCTGCCTGAGCCCTCAGAAGGGTGAGACATGATGGGTGACACAGCCCCCAGCTGACAACCAGATGCAGGGTGGCCCCCAGTGGAAAGGTGCAGCCAGCCACATCCCATGAGTGCAGGCCGGCTGGGGTGCGCCATCTGCCGACATGGGCAGAGCTCACTCGGAGACTCCCTTTTCTGGTCCTGTTCCGGCCAAGACCTGAGTGGCCTCCATCCGAAAAGCTGAGCCTCCAACTGAGCGATGTGCTCCAGGCACGTTGTCTGCCAGCCCCTTGACTTAATCAGGTTATCCCTTTAAAAACAATCACATCATTAAGAGGAACCTTTAGTAACTGTATCTTGGGCAAGGCCCTTGGGAGAGGCTCATTTTGTGACTGAAAACCTGGGGATGGAAGTGGCCTTTTTAGGAGCAGCCTTAAGAAAGGGAGCAGCAGAACTGCCCTCGGACCAAATGCTGCCCATATGCAGCTAAAAGGGCCCCCAAGGTGCCCCGGAAAAAACAGTCCAGAGACACAGACTCAGCCGAGCCCCGACAAGACGCAGCTCACAGAGCCATCTGCAGCTGTCACTCCACGCGAGTCAAACAGAAACCCCACACAGGCGAGGGGCTATTACTGTTCCCATTTTACAGGAGGGGAAGCTGAGTCTTGAGGCATTTAAGAGACTTTTCCAAGGACACATGCAAGTGAACGGGCACCGTGGACTGGGTGTTGTGTTCCCCAGAAAAATGCACATGTTGAACCCCTAATCCCAACTGTGAAGATGGTATTTGGAGACGGGGCTTTGGGACGTAATCAGGCGTACCTGCAGTGATGAGGACAGGGCCCCGGGGATGGGATTTGGGTCATTATAAGCAGAGGTGGGAAACACATGAGCGCCTTCTCTTTCTGACACGTGAGGATGTGGCAAGACGGCAGCTGCCTACAAGCCAGGAGTAGAGGCCTCGCCAGAACCTGACCATGTGGCGCCCTGATCACAGAGCTCCAGCCTTCAGAACTGTGTGGAATCAAGGACTGTCGGTTAAGCCCCTGAGATGTGGGGTCCCTGGCTGGAAGCTCCTCTGCTCTCTCACTTAACCCCCGCCTTGCCGGAGCATCACTTAGCCCCTCTAAGAGTCACTTTCCCTGCCTGTAAGATGGGGAAATGCTTGCCTTACAGGGGATTCTAAGGAAAAACAAGATTGTGACTACTTTGGTGATCTGAGAACTAGGAAGCTCTGAGGCTGTACAGATGAAACAATTTTTTCTATTTTGGTAAAGTGTATGTAGCCTAAAAGTTACCACTTTAGCTATTTTTAAGTGCACAATTCACTGGCATTAAGCACATTCACGATGTTGTGCAACCATCACCACCATCCGTTTCTAGAACGTTTTCATCATCCACACTGAAACTCTGTGCCCATGAAGTGTGGTAACTCCCCCAGCCCCTGGCAACCGGGACTCCACTTCTCCTCCGGGACTATTCTAACTACTTCATGAAGTGGAATCCTACAGTATGTGTCTTTTGGGCTTATTTTACTCAGCATAACATCCTCAAGCTTCATCCATGTTGTAGCATGTGTCAGAGTTTCTTTTTTTTTTTTTCTGAGATGGTGTCTTGCTCTGTACCCCAGGCTGGAGTGCAGTGGTGCGATCTCAGCTCACCGCAAGCTCCAACTCCTGGGTTCAAGTGATTCTCCTGCCTCAGCCTCCCAAGTAGCTGGGACTACAGGCGTGCGCCACCATGACCGGCTAATTTTTGTATGTGTTAGTAGAGATGGGGTTTCACCATATTGGACAAGCTGGTCGTGAACTCCTGACCTCGTGATCCACCTGCCTCAGCCTCCCAAAGTGCTGGGATTACAGGCGTGAGCCACCACACCCAGCCGTCTCCTTGCTTTTTAAGGTTGAATAATGTTCCACTGAATGAATATATAAAAATATTTTGTATCATTCATCTATCGAAAAGGAAGCTCATTCCTTAGGGCAGCTTCAGTGGACACCCAGTGTGACCCCCACACAAAGACTTCCTCCCACCCTGCAGTCTGGTCCAGTATCAGCAAACTCTCTCCTTCCTTCAAATCACTCGCAGGCCCCGCCTCCCAGAGGCTACAAACAACCTGACAGTCTCCCCATTAATGCTGAATGGCCCCGAATTCTGCATGCCTCAGGTCACTGCGGCTGTGATAACAAAATACCACAGACTGGGTGGCTCATAAACAACATTTATTTCTTGTAGTTCTGAAAGCTGGGAAGTCCGACATCAAAGGTGCCACAGGCTCAGAGACCAGTGAGGGCCTGAGTCCTCACAGACAACCATCTTCTCACTGTACCTTCACACAGTGGAAGGAACAACAGGCCTTTCTGGGGTCCATTTCATAAGCGCAATAATGCCACTCACGAGGGCTCCACCCTCATGACTTACTCACCTTCCAAAGGCCCCGCCTCCCAACACCCCCGCCTTCAGGGTGAGGATTTTGCTGTATGAATTCGCAGGGACATAAATCTCTGTCCACTGCATGGCGTAAGGGAAGGGGCACCCATCCCTCACTGGCCAAGTCAGAAATAGCCCACAGAGGCCAGGCACGGTGGCTCACGCCTGTAGGCTGAGGCAGGCGGATCACAAGGTCAGGAGTTCGAGACCAGCCTGACCAACATGGTGAAATCCCATCTCTACTAAAAATATAAAAATTAGCCAGGCATAGTGGCGCACACCCGTAATCCTAGCTACTCGGGAGGCTGAGGCAGGAGAATCGCTTGAACCCGGGAGGCAGAGGTTGCAGTCAGCCAAGATTGCACTATTGCACTCCAGCCTGGGCGACAGAGCAAGACTCCCTCTCAAAGAAAAAAATAAAGAAAAGAAAAGAAAATTAAAGAAAAGAGAAGAAAAGAACAGAAAAGAAAAGGGCGCACAGAGCACATGAGCACGACCAGACTACAGTCCAGGCCCCGCCCAACACTCTCTTATTAAATCCCCATTAAAAACTCTACCAGGTACGTAGCACGTTTCCTATTGACTAAAAGAGGTTACTTTACATAATTGTGCTTAAAATCCAGATTCCTTCTTTTTTATTTTCTTTTCTTTTTTTTTTTTTTTTTTTTTTTGAGGCAGAGTTTCACTTTCATTGCCCAGGCTGGAGTGCAGGGGCGTGATTTCGGCTCACTGCAACCTATGCCTCTGGGGTTCTCCTGCCTCAGCCTCCCCAATAGCTGGGATTACAGGCATGCGCCACCACAGCTGGTTAATTTTTTGTATTTTTAGCAGAGACGGGGTTTTACCATGTTGACCAGGTTGGTCTCGAACTCCTGACCTCAAGTGCTCTGCCTGCCTCAGCTTCCCAAAGTGCTGGGATGACAGGTGTGAGCCACCGTGCCCGGCCCACAGCTTCCTTCTGCCTCCAGAACTCATGCTGAAGCCCCTGAGGTTCTCAGAGTCCCGCGGCTTCCTCATCTACTCCAACAGGCTGCCAAGCCCAGCTTACACACAGGTCCCTTCTGGCTCCAGCACTCTGTGGGTCTGGGCAAGGCCACCAGCTGAGCATGCTCCTGTGAGCACCAGACAAGATGAGGACTCCGAGGGCGCTCTGTGTACCGCGTGCCAGGCAGCGTGCAGCCCAGAGGCTCAGCTGGTGGCTCACAGGGAACTCTGGGGCCTCAGCCCCTCCAGGCCAGGGTCAGAAGCCTGGGCTACAGAAACACAAGGCGTGGTCCCAGGAACATGCAAACACTGGGAAAGAACCAGAGGTGGGATGTGGCTCCAGGAGCTGGAGGCAGACCCGTCACCCCGCATCCTGTCTGAAGGGGGCCGTGTGCTCAGCACGAAGTTCACGGAGCCCAGAAAGGAGGTCCCAAGTGCTCACCCGAGCCACAGTCCCCACCCCATCGTGCAGAGGGCACTGAGAGGGTGGGCATCCCATCATGTGGGCCTTAGGTCAGGCCGTATCTGTGGTGGAAGGGGGGTGCCTGGCCAGTGTGAGGGTCCTAGTCAGGGGATTCCAGCCACCTTTTGCCACTGTCTGTTCTGACCACTGGATTCCCAGGACTCGAGAGGGTGATGACCTACCAGGGCAAGAAGGGCCGGGCCCCGGGCCTTCCTGTTCCTCCAGGGAAAATGCTGACAGTCCTCTGAGGTGAAAACTGTCTCCAGGGATCTGCTCTGCCAGAGGCTGTCCCTGGCTCTGAGGCCACCAGCCAGGCAGCCGCTGAGAAGGATGGGCCTTCGATACGGAAATCTCCCTTGAGGAACAATTCACTGCCATTCCCACAACGCTGTCGTCACCCTCGGCTGGGGATGCGGCTCATGCCACGGGGGCGTTCGGGGAGTGTGGCTTCCACGGTCTGCCTGCCAACTCACGGGAGGACCATGAAGAGATGGGGACAACGGCTCCCTGCCAGTCCAGGGGATGGACCGGTGTGGAGAGCCCCGAGTGGGGCTTAGAGAGCCTCTTACATCCCAACCACATCACCAGGGAAACTCTAGCACAGTTTCTCACTATGCTGACAAAACCCACGTGGCCTGAATCTGATGTCAGGGTCCCAGGTGCGGCTGTTACTCTGCTCCAGGGTCCACACTGCCTACAGGTCGTATAATAAGGACCAATCACCGCATGCATCGTCCAGACCACGGACAGGTGCAGTCAGTTACCCTCAGTCCCCTGCAAGGTCCGAGGCCTGCTGGGAGCCTCCAAAGCCTGATGGCCTCACACTTCTGGGCCCACAGCACTCAGTCCCAGGCCCTGAGCTCCGCTACCTGCTGCACAGGCCCATTCACGGCGCGATGAGGGCGTCCCTATGCAGCTCAGTTCCGTTCTTGAAAGCGATGATGACCCTGCAGAGGCTCTGGAAGGGGCTGGGATGGCTCAAAGGTTTCCCGGGGAGGTGGGCATGTGCTGAGGGGGCGGAGGATACACATTTGGGTCAGGGCTAGAGAGCCAGATGTGAGCTTTTGGCAGCCACAGCTCTCCTGAGCCCTCTGCCCCAGGCCCTGGTGACACCTGGGCCTGGTTTATGGTTCTACCTCGGGGCCTGCACTGGGAGCAGCCATTAGGGTCTGACCCTGCAGAGCCACACAGGCCCATCTCACCGCCGACGGCTGCTTCTCTGCTCCTCCAGTCCACTCCCGCTTACCTTTCAGAGACACACACGGCACTGGCCTGGGCCAGACTCCTCACAGCTCTGAGCTGTGGAACACAGCAGGTGACATGATTTCCATGGAAGGAGTGGAGGGAGGGGTTCCCACATACAGGTCGGGGGTGACAGGGAGAGGAGCACCCCTGACCACCCGTGTCCCCATCTCTAGACTTTTCTTACAGGCTCTGGGGCTTGTAGACATGCCATCAGGTTCCTGTGAGGCCCCCTCCCCGCCCCATCCTCGGGTCCGCTAATGTGGGCTTGAGGCCCAGGGCCATATTCAGATTCTGCCAGAAGAAGGAGCTCCAGCACTCGGAGTCAGAAACCACTGGCCTCAGCAGTTCACAGATGGGGAAACTGAGGCCAGGTGGGGCTGGGTGAAGGGCAAGTGATATTTCCTGAGTCACACACATAGAATTAGTACCGAGGAGAGGAGAACGGTGTCCACAGACGCCCGGAGCAGACGGAGGACAAAGGATGTCCTCAGAGGGAGTCTGTGGCAGGGGGTGCTGGCACGGACTCCCCATTCAGCGGGTGTGAGGGCTGGGCCCGTCCCTCTCTTGTCTGGGTGGCGATTCTGTAAAATGCACACCATGATCTGCCGAAGGCACCTGTGGGGCAGCATCCAGCCACAGGGCAAGGCCATGACAGGCCCCTTCTTTACTAAAACTGTGTGTGCAAGTGGTAAAATACACATGGCATGACATTTCCCATCGTAGCCAGAAGTGCACAGTCAGTGGCAGTAAGTACATTCACACTGTCGTGCCACCATCACCATGTCCGCCTCCAGAACTCTTCATCTTCCCAAACAGAAGCTGTCCCCATTCTCCCTGGCCAGCCCCTGGCACTCACCCCAGGTACCTCCTATGAGCGGAAACACACAGTGTTTGTCCTGTAGTGACTGGCTTATTCATCGAGCATAACGTCCTCCAAACTCATCCACGTCTGCAGCCTGTGCCAGAATTTCCTTCCTTTCTGAGGCTGGATCGTACACTATTGCACGGATATGCTGCATTCTGCCTGTCCATTCATCTGTACTGCAGCTGATCATCCTCCTGAGCGCAGCGGAGCTGAAGGGGAGTTGCTCCTCCCTCCTTCTCACGCAGGAGCCCCGAGGGCTCGAGGGTTTAACGCTCAGAGCTGGGCATTCCACCCCTAGGAAGATTCCCACAGAAACTCACGCTAGAAGGAACTTAACGCTTCTCTGCTGAACTGGAGTGAAAAGCTCCTTGTTTTTGTTTTTTGTTTTTTGTTTTTTTTTTAACTTCCAGTTCGTCAGGGACCCACACTTTTGTAAAATACACTAAAATGATGGAGTAGAAAAATGAAAATGTAAACAACCAAAAACGTAAAAGTACTTGCCCATTTTATTAAAAAATTGGATTCAGCAGACGTAAAATTACTGTTTAAATTGCTTTTATAAAAGTTTCTACACATTCTCCATTTCTATTCTAATCTTGTTAGAGAACCATAACAAACAGTTCAAGGGCTGGCATCCATTTGCAAACCACATTTTGAGTAGCACAGCCTGGAGCACTGTTTCACAGCAAACTTAACTAAATGCCCATCAATAAGGTAGCTGTTAAATACACTTTGGTATATCCCTATTATTATTTAGCAATAAAAAATAATGAAGCACGTGAGTTAGCAATTCCAATCCTAGGTATCCACCCAAGAGAAATGAAAACATATGTTCCCACACACACTTCTACAAGAATGTTCATGGCAGTACTATTCATAATAGCCGAACCGTGGAAACCCAAACGTCCATCAGCTGATGAAAGGATAAACATACTGTGGAGCAGTCGTACAACAGAACATTACTCAGCCATAAAAAAAGAACCCAGTACTGATACATAGTACAGCATGGATGAACCTTGACAACATTATTCTAAGTAAAAGAAGCTGGATGAAAAAGGCCATCCGTTGTGTGATTCTATTTATATGAGATGTGTGGAAAAGGCAAGGTTTCAGAGAAATAAAATAGATTTGTGGTTGCCAGGCCTGTAGGAAAGGGCTTAGAGGGTTGATGGCTAAGGGTACAGGGTTTCTCTGTGGGGCAAAGAAAATGTTCTGAAAATAGTTGTGGAAGTGGTTGCATAACTCTGTGTATATTCTAAGAACCACTGAATTGTATACTTTAAACAGATTAACTGTATGGTATCTGACTTGTATCTTAATAAAGCTGTTATAAGAAACGAGGCTGAGAGTGGTGGCTCACGCCTGCAATCCTAGCACTTTGGGAGGTCGAGGTGGGTGGATCACCTGAGGTCAGGAGTTCGAGACCAGCCTGGCCAACCTGGTGAAACCCCGTCTCTACTAAAAATCTGAAAATTAGCTGGGTGTGGTGGCAGGCACCTGTAATCCCAGCTTCTTGGGAGGCTGAGGCAGGAGAATCACTTGAAACTGGGAGGCGGAGGTTGCAGTGAGCCAAGATTGCGCCATTGCACTCCAGCCCGGATAACAGAGTGAGAAACCCTGTCTCAAAAAAAAAAAAAAAAAAAAAAAAAAAGAAATAATGAAACACAGTTCTCTATTAAAACATGTGATGTAATTACTTAAAATCTAAAGACAATCCTCAGCCTGGATATTTTCACCAGTGAATTCTTCCAAACACTTCGGAAAAAAGCAACACTAAACCTTACACAATTTTTTCCAGAGAACAGAAATGGGGTAACATTTCCTAACTCGTTCTGAGACCAGTATAACCTTATACCAAAACTGGACCACAGAAGAACACATATTAGACCATCTCTCTATAAAGACCGATGCAAATCCCTAAACAAAACATTAGCAAATTGAATCCAGCAACATATTAAAATAATATATCCCATCCAATTGGTGTTTATTCCAGGAATGCAAGGGTGGTTATGATCCTAAAAATCAATCAATGTAATGCACTGTTTTGACAGAAAAAAGGGAGAAAAGTCATGTGATCATCTCATAAATGCAGAAACATTATTTGACAAATTTTAACACCTAATCATCACTTTTTTAAAAAGCCCTCTAATGCTTCCTCTGAGCTCAGTTATGAAACCAGGAAACCTGCTACTTCCAATTCTATTCAGCACCACTGAAGGTCTTTGCCAAGCAATGAATCAAGTGAAAGAAATAAAAAGCATAAGAATTAGAAAAGAATAAACACAACTCTAATTATTGATAGGTGGTATGGTAGACAATACATGGAAAATCTAAAAATATTAGAATTAACAAGTACATGTGGTAACTAGATACAAGACCAACATGAAAAGTCATCACCAACAGAAAGCAAATTTTTAAAATAGTATCATTTAATATTCACACAACATTTAAATTCTTACTTCTCTACACAAGTTCACACAAACAATGTAATTCCTGGGAATAAATCTAATAAAAGATGTGTCAGACCTCTACTCTCAAAACTATAAAACATTATCAAACAAAATTAAAGAAGACTCAAATATAGGGAGAGATATACCATGTTCATGAATCGGAGGCCTGAAGACTGTAAAGATGTCACTCTAATATATATTAACCTAAATTAATATATATTCAATGAATCTCATTCCAAATCTCAGCAGGGTGGCTGCACCTGGTGGCTCATACCTGAAGTTCCAGCACTTTGGGAGGCTGATGTGGGAGGATGGCTTGAGCCTAGGAGTTTAAGACCAGCCTGGGCAACACAGTGAGACTCCATCTCTACAAAAAATCTTTTTTAAAAATTAGCCACGTATGTTAGTGAGTGCCTGTGGTCTCAGCTACTCAGGGGGCTGAGGTGGGAGGATCGCCTGAGCTTGGGAGGTCCAGGCTACAGCGAGCCATGTTCACGTCTCTGAACTCCAGCCTAGGTGACAGAACAAGACCCTGTCTCAAAAAATGAAACAAATAAATAATTTTTAAAAATCTCAGCAGGGTTATCTTTTTTATTTTTAAGGAAATTGTCAAATATTTTTAAATTTCTATGGAAATGCAAATGACTGAGAATAGGCAAGGCAATCCTGAAGATGTAACTGCTATTCTATTATCAACGCTAACTATCAAGTTTTGGGAATTAAAATAACAGTATCGACACGTGGATACACAAATAGAACAGAACAGCAAAAAGATCCAGAAACAGACCTACAAAGCCACCAGAATAACTGAAAGAAAAAAGACAGAAAATCCACGTGTTGGTGAGGATGTAGAGCAATTGGAACTGTCAAACACACTTGGTGGGACTATCACCCTCTTTCAAAAATGATTCGGGGCCGGGCACAGTGGCTCGTGCCTGTAATCCCAGCACTTTGGGAGGCCAAGGTGGGTGGATCACTCAAGGCCAGGAGGAGTTCAAGACCAGTGTGGGCAACATGGCGAAACACCGTCTCTACCAAAAATACAAAAATTAGCCAGGTGTGGTAAGTCCTAGCTACTTGGGAGGCTGAGGCACAAGAATCGCTGGAACCCAGGAGGTGGAGGTTGCAGTGATCTGAGAACTCACCACTGCACTCCAGCCTGCGTGACAGAGTGAGACTCTGTCTCAGAAGATTTGGAACTATTTATTAAACATAACATACGTATACCTTACGCCCAGCAACTCTGCTGTAAGGTTTATACACAACAGAAATGCGTACATGTGCTCACTGAAAGACATATACTAGATTGTTCACAGCAGCTCTCTTCATGACAAAAACTAAATACCACCCAAATGCCCAACAACAGAGCAGTAAATACATAAATGAACAGCCCTCGACTACACGCAGCAACACAGACGAACCTCACAAACAATGCTGAATTGCAGACACAAGAATCCATACCACGTGCTTCTATATAAAGTTCAAATGCAGGCAGAACCAGTCTACCAGGTGAGAAATAGGGATTATGTGCCCTTGGGGCACTAGGGGAGTCTGTGGGGGTTTGCTCAGGTGCTGTTTCTTGACCTGGACACAGGTGAGCTCTGTTTGTGGAAAATCATCAAGCTGCAAACTTACGATATGTGCTATTGCTTATAGCAGGTTACATGGATTTTGGTTGTACTTTTGAGACGGAGCAGGCTAAAGTGCAGTGGTGTGTGATCTTGGCTCACTGCAACCTCTGCCCCCCCGGGTTCAAGCAGTTCTCAAGCCTCAGTCTCCCGAGCAGCTGGGATTACAGGCACGTGCCACCACCACCAGCTAATTTTTGTATTTTTATTAGAAACATGGTTTTGCCACGTTGGCCAGGCTGGTCTCGCCCACCTCAGCCTCCCAAAGTGCTGGGATTACAAAAATGAGCCACCGTGCCCCAGCCCTGTAGCTGGTTACATTTTAATAAAAAGTTTGTAAAAATTCGGCAGACATCGGAGGTACTGATAAGTTTATTAAAGTGACAAAAGCTATAATGGGTGACAGAGTCACAGAATATTAAGTGTGTGAGGACCCACTGCCTTTCTGCCCCCGAACGAAGGACATGTCCTGGTCACTGCAGCCATCCCTCTGGCCGACCGGGAGAAAGAACAGAAAGACCCGAGTGAGAAAGTGCTGGACACAAACCAGAAGGCTCTTACACTGGAAAGGCTGGAAACCACTGGTGTGGAAAGAAATGTGGAAGAGGTCCAGGAAGGCAGGGAAGAAAAAACACCAGAGCTCCGGATAGAACACCGGGAAGGTAGGTAGAGAGGAAGGGGGCGGGGAGAGCTAGGCGCTCTGGGGAGAGTTCCCTCTCTGACTCCTTTGATGACGTTTTGGTGTAAATCTGAACGGTCTCTGAGTAAGAACGGCTGGGCCTCTGGGGTTCATTTAGGTTGGGCTGCCAGAGAATAGTGCTCCTATATTGCGAAGTCAAAACAATTTTTAAAAGTGTGTGTATACCGTGCATTATTTTATTTCTGCAAAAATTAAAATGTGCATTATATGTTAAAGCATAGCAATAGCTCTGACAGAATGCAGACTACGATGATAAAATATTTGCATCCTAGGGCACGGGATTAGATGGGGTGGTGAGATGCGAGCACAGGGAGACTTTCTTTTAACTGTGGAGCTATGTGTGTTCGAGGGTTGGAGAGTGAGATCCTTTTAAGAGCATAGTTGGCATTTTTTTTTTTTTTTTTGAGCCGGAGTTTCGCTCTCGTTGCCCAGGCTGGAGTGCAATGGCGCGATCTCGGCTCACTGCAACATCCGCCTCTCAGATTCAACCGATTCTCCTGCCTCAGCCTCCCGAGTAGCTGGGACTACAGGCATGTACCACCACGCCCGGCTAATTTTGTATTTTCAGTAGAGACAAGGTTTCTCTATGTTGGCCAGGCTGGTCGCCAACTCCCAACCTCAGGTGATCCGCCTGCCTCAGCCTCCCAAAGTGCTGGGATTACAGGCGTGAGCCACCGCGCCTGGCCTATAGTTGGCTTTTATAACAGTAATTTTAAAAAATAAAATAAAAGGATGACGGCCTGCTCAAAAGACTGGGGACACAGGGGATCTTCAGGGAGAAGAAAAAGGTGTGTTCAGTTAGGAAATAAACCATCCCTAATAGTCTTAAACGATGCCTGGAGCCCACTGAGTGAGCCTGGGGGGATTCTGACCCTTCCACAGGCGGCTGCAGGGTCTGAGTCTCCACCTTTGGTGTTGTGGGTGGGGGAGGGCAGATACCAGTACATCTGGGCCTGCATCCCTCAGTCGCTTCTCCATCGCCTCCACCTTCTTTCACCATAATGGCCTGTCTTAGCCTGTTCATGCTGCTATAACAAAATACTATGACTTGCACAGCTTACAGATTTAGTCTGTGTGGGCTGCTCTAGGAAAAACTACCAGTGGCTTGTGAAAAGACTGGGTGGCCTACAAACAAGGACAACATATTGCTCACAGTCCTGGAGGCTGTGAGGTGCCTGCAGACTCAGTGTCTGGTGAGGCCGTTTCCTGGTTCACGGATGACGCCTTCTCCCTACAACCTCACATGGTCGTAGCGGGGAAAGAGCTCTCTCGGGTCCCTTTTCGAAGGGCACTAATCCCGCCGGGCGCGGTGGCTCACGCCTATAATCCCAGCACTTTGGGAGGCCGAGGCGGGCGGATCACAAGGTCAGGAGATCGAGACCATCCTGGCTAACATGGTGAAACCCCATCTCTACTAAAAATACAAAAAATTAGCCGGGCGCGGTGGCGGGCGCCTGTAGTCCAGCTACTCAGGAGGCTGAGGCAGGAGAATGGCGTGAACCCGGGAGGCGGAGCTTTCAGTGAGCCGAGATCGCGCCACTGCACTCCAGCCTGGGCCACAGAGCGAGACTCCATCTCAAAAAAAAAAAAAAAAAAAAAAAAGGCACTAATCCCATCACAAAGGCTTCACTCTCATGACTCCTTAATCACCTCCTTACACCTTGGGGGTTAGGATTTCAACATATGAATTTGGGACACAAGATTGAGTCCACAGCATAATCTCCGAGGCATTTCCCTCCTTATACTCTTCCTCTGGCAAGTACTCTTCCCACCTGAGTCTATCACCCCCCACAGTCCCCTCCCATGCAACCCTTCCTTCCCCTTCCCACCCCACCACGCCCGAAGTAAAGGGACTAGAGCCCAGGGAACAGGCTGGCCCCTTACAGAGCCCCCACCCCAGCCCCTGCTGGAGCTCCTGGATCCCAAGGTGGGGGGAGGCAGGTGGGAGAATGCGTACTTCAGGGAGCACATGGGCGGGCGCGGGGCAGGGGAGCTGCGAGGCACCACTTCGTCCTCCCGCAAATGAAGCCCAAGACTTACCCCGGGGGTGGGGAGCAGTCCCTCTCAGGAGGGGTCCTCTGTCCTCTCTACCTGCCCCAGAAAACAGCAAGACCAGTGGCCACTCCCGCTGTTTGTACTCCGAGGCCAGGGGGTACAGCTAGGAAGCATGTCCCTCCTGGGCACAGCTGACATTTGAGCCAGCACTTCGGCGAGCACAGCTGGCCTCTATCCCCCACTGTGAGACGGGCAGTGCCACGAATGGGAGGTGATGCTCAGGGGCGGTCACCATCCAGTCCTGTAAGCGGCAGAGCTCAGAGGCACTGTGGGCTCAACCTCCAGGTCACCTGCTGCCCCTGTGCCGCTGGGGTAGTACGTTCATGAAGGCCAGATGTGGTGGCTCAGAGTTGTAATCCCAGCACTTTGGGAGGCCAAAGCGGGTGGATTGGTGGAGCCCAGAAGTTTGAGACCATGGAGACCAGACTGAGTTAACACAGCAAAACCCCATCTCAACAACAGCAACAACAAAAATTTCATAAAATTTAGCCAGGTATGGTGGCATATGCCTGTAGTCCCAGCTATTTGGGAGAGGCTGAGGTAGGAGGATCATTGAACCTGGGAATTCAAGGCTGCAGTAAGCTGTGATCATACCACTGCACTCCAGCCTGGGCAACCAAGGAAGATCCTGACTCTAAAGAAACAACAGTAATAAATAAAAATAAATGAAGTAGTACATTCCCCACAGCATGAGGGCCATACAGGGGGTGGCAGGTGTTCTAGTTCCTTAAGGGGGAGGCAGGTGCCCCCCATGGGTGGTCGAGGCATCCTTTGTTCCCTGGGCTATGCCCTCCTCTTGAGCCCCCATGCCCCTCACAGCCTCAGGCTCCAGCACTTTGAGTCTCTCCTTGTGCTGGCCCAAGAGTGGGCTCAGGCTCCACACGGGGCTCCTTCTCAAGACATGACTGGACAACAGGCCACTTCAAGCCCATTAGTGTCATGAAACTCATGACCTCACAGGGAAGGCAGCTCTCCTAGCATTCAGTCCTGTTTCTGAAGGCAGAACTGGGAAGAATGAAAAGAACAGTGGGTGCCAGGGGCAGGTAGGAACAAGAGCCTTTGGGAAACCACAAGGGGACACAGAAGAAAAGGACTTTAACACTCGGCCTGCCAATAACCTACAGGGCAGCAAAAGGAACCTCAAGTTCAAGGGCTCCCCCAAAAGCCAGGAGTTGCTTTCTCTCCACGGTTGAGCAGAAGGTCTGCTGAAGGATTCTGGCTCCAAGTGAACCGAGGGTCTAAGCTGGAACGATGTGCGTTTCCAAAGGGCAGCCACAGAAGGAACGTGCACCCTGGCCCAAGCTGCAGGCACAGCTCCCTCCTATCACCCCCACACCCCACTGCCTGAGGTCCACAGGTCGATTCCCTCAGGGATACATGAACAGACATAGTTGATGCCTACTGCGTGCCGAGCATTTCCGCATACACTTGTCTCAGCTTACCCTCAAAACAAACCAGTAGGGTATATCATATTATCCCATTTTATGCACAAGGAGTTGGAGAGTTTTAAGAATTAGGTAACCGGCTCGAGTTCCCAGACGGGGGGCCCACCTGCATCCAAACCCTGACACCCCTCCCCAATGAGGCACCCTGGCTTCCAAGGAGCTGGGAGGCTGCCCGGAAGGTGCTCACCCTGCCTCTCAGCCCTGCCCTGGAAGCCTCGGGCTGAGGGGTGGCCACAGGGTCTCCATCTGGCCAGTAAGACTCTCTCCCCTCCACCTCAAGCAAAGCCATGCACATAGGAAAAAAGCAGAGGGGGAGCAAATATGTCTAAGAGGCCTTCTGTTCCCAAGGTGGGGGGACTGCCCCTCCGTTCCTAGATCCTGTTCCTGCCTAGATTCCGGAACCACCCTGCACGCCATCCTTCCCAAGCCTCAATCCTCATGCATTTCTTCCACTGCTTGGCATTTTTGTCTAGATAGGCAAAGGAGTTGGTTTCTGTTGCTAGCAACCACAGGATGCTAACTTGTTCACCAGCCATCTCAGCTCTTCTCCCAGGACCCTCCCTGGATCCCCTCCCTCCTCTCTGCTCCCAGGATGAGGGTGCAGACCCTGCAAAGCTGGCCACCTGCCCCCCAGAGCTGCCTCGTCCTGACACTGGGGGCCGTTCCAGGGCCTGGCTGTGGTGACGCGCCACTAACACTTACTGGACTGAGGGTTCACGAGGGCAGAGTGGGACTGGGATGAGAGAGCCAAATGCAGGGATGAAGGCAAAACAGAAAACTGTCCGGGTTTCTGCCACAGTCAATCCTGTTTGTACCGTGTAGGAAGGGCAAGTATTTCTGTCCACGACACCGCTTCCATCAGCCCCACAAGCACAGACGGCAGGCTGAGGCGACCCTGTGCCAAGGGTGAGGGCTCGGCGGGCTCACAGCAGGGACTGTGGGCACCATCTCTGCAAGGCCAGGAGCACCCGAGCTGTGGGGCAGCACAAGGGGCCTGTGTGAGGCCCCTGGAGGAACACAGGGGAGCCTGGAGACTCAAGGGCAGAGAAGCCGGAGGGAAGCCGCTCGCATGCAGACCTTCTGCTCAACCATGGAGAGAAAGCAACTCCTGGCTTTTGGGGGAGCCCTTAAACTTGAGGTTCCTTTTGCTGCCCTGTAGGTTATCGGCAGGCTGAGTGTTAAAGCTTGGGAGGCATCCCTCTGGGAGTGTCTGGGTCCACAGAGCTCCCAAACTCTGCTCAATTCAGGCAATTTGGGAAGTCAAACAGGAAATGTCAGCTGCAAAAGGTAGAGAAGGCTTTTCAGGAAAGGTATTTCTGAACTATTTCCCTGCAGGGAATACATTTCCACGACACTGAGTGGCAAGTACCCCAAGGGTATCTGATTCCCGCCAGCACCGAGCTAAATGCAAATGACTTTCAATCACCAGCCCCTGGGTGGGGCAAACTCGGAACTCAGCAGAGCCGAGCCCTGGCCTGAGTTAAGTCTATGACCAGCAGTGAGAAAAAAGGTGAGTGGCAAGAACACGGGAGAGAACACGGGTAAGAATATTGGCTCTCCTGGGCCAGATTTTGGACTTTCCAGTCTCCATAATCATGTGAGCCAATTCCTTCAAATAAATTTCTTTGCGCGCGCGCGCGCACACACACACACACACACACACACACACACACACACACCCCCTACTGCTTCTGTTTCTCTGGGAAACCCTGGCAAATACTGTAAGGAAGAAAGAGGCCTGCTGGGCTCCCGGCTAAGGAAGGCAGTCAGCACAGCAGCATCACCCCCGGCACCGTGTGGATACAGGTAGTCAGAATCACAGTGACAAATGGCCACTCTGGCCGGGCCCTGCACTGCTGCCTCCACCTTTGTGGGGCCACTTAATCCAAGAGCTGATTGTGTATCTCCTCTCATATGTCCCATAGTCGTGCCAAAATTAACAGATCTCAACAAACTCTTAATCGTCCCCATCCTGGTCCTGCTCTCATCATGGCAAGGGGCACAAGTGAGTTGCCCAACTCAAAAATCTTCCAAAAACTGGGAGTCACCCGATCTTCCCGCTCCCTCGCTCCCTCACTCAGTCCACCTCCGCGTCCTGCCAACGTCCTGTGGGAGTCCCTATCCACATTGTTTGCCCATTCTTTGCGGGGTTTTTTTGTTTGTTTGAGACGGAGTCTCGTTCTGTCGCCAGGCTGGAGAGCAGCGGCGCAATCTCGGCTCCCCGCAACCTCCGTTTCCCATCTTTGCCCATTCTTCACTAGAGTCTTTGGCTTGTCCTTATTCTTGTGTAAGAGCACTTTACAACTCATGCATATTAACTATGTATTTGTTGTATGTGTTTAAATTGTTTTATCAGTTTGTCATTTATTTTCAAACTTTGTTAAGGTGGTATTTGCTTTCTATACAGAATTTTTTAAAATGTTCATCAAGCCTTTCTAATAGCAAAAACAACAAAAACTGAAATAAAAATAAATGTCCACCAGCAGGAGAGTTGAATAGTAGTATGTTTACACACTGCAACGGCACACTGCAGTGCTCCATTGCAGAAATGACAGTCACAGTAAATGACTGGACCTGCAAGCATCCATACAAATACTTCTTTTTTTTTCTTTTGAGATGGAGTCTTGCTCTGTTGCCCAGGCTGGAGTGCAATGGCGCAATCTCAGTTCACTGCAACCTCCACCTCCCGGGTTCAAGCAATTCTCCTGCCTCAGCCCCGAGTAGCTGGGATTACAGGCGCACACACCACGCCCGGCTAATTTTTGTATTTTTAGTAGAGATAGGGTTTCACCATGTTGGTCAGGCTGGTCTCGAACTCCTGACCTCAGGTGATCCACCCACCTCGGCCTCCCAAAGTGCTGGGATTACAGGCACGAACCACCACACCCGGCCCCATACAAATACTTCTCGAAAAAAAAAAAACTGAAGGGATAAAACAGACGAAAAGACACACAAACAACAGGTAAGTATTAGGGACAATAAAATACATTGCCATGGTACACATATTTAATAAAATATAATATACAGAAAACATGCAGAAAAAGTATAGCTACCAACTCAAGACATTTGTTGCCTGGCAGAGACTAGGGGAATGGGAGAGGAACTGGTACCTTGGCTCTGTCTAAAACATTTCATTTCTTGGCCGGGCACAGAGGCTCACACCTTAATCCCAGCACTTTGGGAGGCTGAGGCAGGCAGGTCACCTGAGGTCAGGAGTTTGAGACCAGCCTGACAAACATGGTGAAACCCTGTCTCTACTAAATACAAAAAATCAGCCAGGCATGGTGACGTGCTCCTGTAATCCCCAGTTACGTGAAAAGCTGAAGCAGGAGAATCGCTTGAATCTGGAAGGCAGAGGTTGCAGTGAGCCAAGATTGCACCACTGCGCTCCAGCCTGGGCAACAAGAGCAAAACCCTGTCTCAAAAAACAAAACAACCACAAAAAAAAACCATTTCTTTAATAACAAAATAACAAACATGAGAAAATTATGTTATTCACTAAATCTAGATGAAATGGACATCAGTATTATATTCTTCTCTGTACTTTTTTATATATTTGAAACATTATGTAACGAAAATTAAAATTATTTTTTAAGTAAAGAAAGGATCCGGTTGGGTAAAAGAACGATCAGATACCTCCATGAGACTCTATTCTTGCTTTTAGTAAATTATCATAATGTGCAAATATATCATTTCTGGAATCTTAAGTGTTCTACTCCCAGGAAATTAAGAAACCTAGCAAGTTGTTTTATCTGTGTGAGCTGATCTGAGTTCATGTAACTTCACTTAGTTTTTGCCCAAATATGTAAACTAAAGATTCTTCTGTCTATACAGAAAATTTAACCTTTTAAGCTTAAAATATTCAAGAAAATGTTTTCTTCTATGGCAAGGTTTTTCAATCTGGGCACTACTAACATTTGGGGCCGGATAACTCTTTGTGGTGACGGCTGTCCTGGGCTTTGTAGGACACCCAACAGCACCCCTGCCTCTACCCAGTCCATATGCCAGTAGCACCCACAACGTATGACCAACTACAAATGTCTCCAAATATTCCATGTGACCTCCCGGGGGCAAAACAGTCCCCGTTGAGAAGCACGGCTTTATGGTTTCTGACTTCAGTGGCAGGCTTATAAAATCTACGTCTACCACATAATTTTTTTTTTTTTTTTTTTTTTTTTGAGACAGAGTCTTGCTCTGTCGCCCAGGCTGGAGTGCAGTGGCCGGATCTCAGCTCACTGCAAGCTCCGCCTCCCGGGTTTACGCCATTCTCCTGCCTCAGCCTCCTGAGTAGCTGGGACTACAGGCGCCGCCACCTCGCCCGGCTAGTTTTTTTGTACTTTTTAGTAGAGACAGGGTTTCACCGTGTTAGCCAGGATGGTCTCGATCTCCTGACCTCGTGATCCGCCCGCCTCGGCCTCCCAAAATGCTGGGATTACAGGCTTGAGCCACCGGGCCCGGCCTACCGCACAATTTTAAAAAGTGATGTATTGTATTTTTGTCGAGCCAGCCATGGTTTTATGTTTTACCTTTAGATCTTCAATCCATGTGGAATATACTCCAGCATAAGAACTGAGGCAAGAAGCCAGATATTATGACTGCGCTGAACCTATCCCCCGGGAAAGGCCACTATAGCACATGGGTGAGCTCCTGGCACAGGGGGCGTGTGATAACGACACCCCACAGAGTAAAAGGTTGCACCTGTCACCAACAGTTGGCACGGAGTTGGCCAAGCTGGCGTCAAGACAGCTCCGGTCTGGCCGGGCGCGGTGGCTCAAGCCTGTAATCCCAGCACTTTGGGAGGCCGAGACGGGTGGATCACGAAGTCAGGAGATCGAGACCATCCTGGCTAACCCGGTGAAACCCCGTCTCTACTAAAAAATACAAAAAACTAGTCGGGCGTGGTGGCGGGCGCCTGTAGTCCCAGCTCCTCGGGAGGCTGAGGCAGGAGAATGGCGTGAACCCGGGAGGCGGAGCTTGCAGCCTGGGCGACAGAGCGAGACTCCGTCTCAAAAAAAAAAAAAAAAAAAAAGGCAGCTCCGGTCTTGTCTCCCCAGAGTTTAGGGATTCTCTGCTACAGCTAAACCTGAGGGTGCTCTGTAAGTACCGGGTGAGTGGCAAATGCTCTAGAAATCTGTTTTTTAACAGATAGTCTACCTTTCACAGAATCTTCATCACCTCCCCAAACCAACAGCAAACCGCTCGGTTCCGGAACCATCTGGAAAATTCCGAGGGTCTTCCATTTTTGGAGAGACACACCAGAGCAGGTGGTGAACTCTGTGTGTCACTGCTCTTGGTCTGAACTTTTTTGTGTGCTTTCTAGTAATTTTAAAATATATATAATATAAAATATATTAATATATATTTAGATATATACATAAATTATTTTCCTTTTACATTCCTGTTCAATTTCTATAGAATTTAATGAGTATAATGAGCTCCATCTAGTGGTCACAAGAACATCTCCAAATTCCAACGGTCAGCACATAAACTTCAACATCTTTACTTACAGGACATGCTACATTTTATAACTGATAGATTCAGGTGGCTAGACTGTGCTTTAAGAGAAGACTTCTAATTATTTTTTTCCTTTCATCAGTGGGTCTTACAAATTGGTTCTTAAGGTCCACTGCCCAAAACCATGTTTATCATCTTCTCTTCCAAACGGATCCCTCTTTGAGGATTTCCTGTTTCTGCGCACCTTCCCCTCCCCAAAGGCACGGAGCTTCAGGCTTCTCTTGTCTTCTCCCATGCCCATCCACCCTGTTTGTGAGTTCTGTCCACCACATGACCCGGTGCCTCTCACAGCTGTTCCCGGCTATCAACTCTCATGGCCCTCATTCAAATTCTCATGGCCATTCAACAGAGTGTTATCAACCCTCCTCCCCGTGCTGGCACCGTGCTAGGCTCAGGGGATGCTGCAGTGAACCAGGCAAGCTGTCTCCTGCCCTGAGCACCCCCTCCGGGGACTCTCTGTTGGAACGGAGTATGATCCAGTCTGTCCTTCACGCTGTTTCCAGAGCCCCCTTCTTAAAGGTAAATTCCACTCAGACACCATCAACTGCGACTCACGGAATAAAGCCTGAATCTCTCTCCAGACCCTGGACTCACCCCCCCCTCCCACTGCCACCTTCCAAACAAACAGAGTTCCCGCCAGTGCTTGGAGATCCGCTCTGCCTCCGCTCAGGATGTCAGTTTCTCAGAATGCGCCCCCCATCCCAGGCGGCTAACCTAACAACCAGTCTTCAACACCTTGCCCAACTATTGTCTTCCCCAGGAAGGAGCCTCCTCCAACCCAGATCCTCCTGACCTGGAGTGACCTCTCCCTCGTAATTTCTGTAGGACTGGTTTTTCCGTAGGACTCATCCTATTCTCCGCATCTATTCTGGGTCTTGTGTCTGTCCTTCCTTCCTCTAACAACTGGGTCTGCAATTACCTCTAGGAATCTTAGTCAATAGCTCCCCCAGGACCAGCACAAAATAGGGCAGGAGAGACAAATGAATAAATGAATGAATGAATGAATGAATGAATGCACAAATACCTATGCATAGTGAAGCCAGGGAATTGCAACCAGCCTCCAGAGTATTCTGGTGCCCCCCGCCCAAAAATCAGAAACACAAATGACCTCCTTTTACTTGGTAGAGTCTGACATACCAAGATAGCTGCCTTATAAGCCACTCAATTTTGCCATAAACTCAAGTCAACTGAGATTTAACTCTTATAAATATATATGTATCATTTTTTAAAATTCTATAAGAAATAATCCCAAAGAGGGTAACAATTTCTTGCTTTGAAGTCCTGAGAGAGGCTGGGCAAGGTGGCTCACCCCTGTAATCCCAGCACTTTGGGAGGGGATCTTTTGAAAACAAGAGTTCAAGACCAGCCTGGGCAAAAAAAGTGAGCCCCCAACTCGTCAAAAAAAAATTTTTTTTTAATTTTTTTTTCAGAAGGAGTCTCATTCTGTCACCAGGCTGGGGTGCAGTGGTGTGATCTCGGCTCACTGCAACCTCTACCTCCCGGGTTCAAGTGATCCTCCTGCCTCAGTCTCCTGAGTAGTGGGCGCCCGCCACCACACCTGGCTAATTTTTGTATTTTTAGTAGAGATGGGATTTCGCCATGTTGGCCAGGACGGTCTCGATCTCCTGACCTTGTGATCCCCCACCCTTGGCCTCCCACAGTGCTGGGATTACAGGCATGAGCAATTGCACCGGCCAGGAAAAATTGTTTTAATTAGTCATGGTGGCACACGCCTGTGTTCCCAGCTATTATCCCAGCCGAGGTAGGAGGATCACTTGAGCCAGGAGGTCAAGGCTGCAATGAACCATGACTGCACCACTGCACTTCTGCCTGGCCGACAGAGTAAGATCCCATCTTAAAAAAAAAAAAAAAAAAGAGTCCTAAGAGAGCATGTACCCTTCGCTATGCTCTTTTCCAGTCAGCAAAGGCAGTAAGGCAGTACACAGGCTGAATACCAGCAACTTTTACTACTTCCGTTCCGCTCTGTGACGTTTTCCATAAACTATCAATGAAATGTATCAGATTCTGTGTAACTTCCACATTGTGCTTTATATGGTCCTAAGTGGAGTTTCACTCCTGTACGCAAACTGCCAAATGCTTTTATGGAGCAGAGGATTTCTGACTCGTATTACACTCTGGATTATTATTAATTTCTGGAAAATCACCCCATGCTGCAAGCACAGTGCCCATCCTTGGAAACCATGTCTCCGGAATATTCTGCAAGGATCCAAAAAGACACAAAAAGAAAACGACAAGGATGACAACATTCTAGAATGTTCCTGACAATGTCCGGGCAGTTTGAGCCTGGTTAGTAACAAGTGGAAACAGCGTGAGGGGCAGAAGCCCAGCCGTGCTTGAGGCCTTCTGGGCACGTGGGTGGCTGATGAGGGTTCACGGCCTCACACTTTCCTTTTCTGTTTCACTCCTGCGTCACCAGCATCTTCACACCCACGTCCCAGGAGAACGTGCCAGTAAAGTCTGCCAAGTCCTTGCTCTTCCTCTCCTGAAGATTCCCAGTGGCCTCCCACTCTGTGTCTCTTCTCCTTTCCTCTCCGGCAGCTCCCAACTGATGACGACGGACCTAACAACAGACTCGCTCTGAGGACGCAGGGCCAGGCCTCGTTCTAAGCTGTCTGCATGTGTGAACCCATTTGATCCTGAAAACAATCCCCTGACACAGCTACTCTCAGAATCCCCACTTCACTTGACAGGTGGAAAACCGAGGCGCATGGAGGATAAGTCCACGTGTGAGGTCATGGAGCCGGTGAGCGACAGAGAATTGGGCCACACAGCCTAGATGGGAAGTCAACATGCTTTCCCTTAGGCCACGCTGCCTCTTGGTGTGTTTTCTCTTTTTCTTTTTTTTGAGATGGAGTCTTGCTCTGTCGCCCAGGCTGGGGTGCAATGGCTCAATCTTGGCTCACTGCAACCTCTGCCTCCTGGGTTCAAGCAATCCTCCTGCCTCAGCCTCCCGAGTAACTGGGATTACAGGCATGTGCCACTATGCCCAGTTAATTTTTGCGTTTTTAGTAGAGATGAGGTTTCGCCATGTTGGCCAGGCTGGTCTTGAACTCCTGACCTAAGGTGATCCACTGGCTTTGGCCTCCCTAAGTGCTGGGATTACAGGTGTGAGCCACTGCGCCTGGCCCTCTTGGTGTGCTTTAAGTGGAGTCAACCCTTTGGTTACACCTTTGTGGACCACTTGGCGGTGACTGGCCAGCCATCACTGGAAGGCCAGTGGTCACCTACTGTTTGTGCCCAGCTATATTTATTATCTCTTCCGGGAAAATATCCTAATTTTTCAGGAAGGAACCACCCTCCCCAACACCACACGCTTCTGGTATTGTCAACCCCTGGGTCCAAGAATGGTCACATGACCCACCAACGACCTGGTCCAATAACGTGGCCCACGCTCCAGGTCAGCGCAATTTTTCAAGGAGAGGCACCTGCCCCAAGCCAAGCAAATTAGGGTTCATTCTGGGGCATTAAAAAAAAATCATGGTAAAATACACATAACATAAACCTGAGCATTTTAAAGCACGAAGTTCCGAGATTAACACGTTCACTGTGATGCACAACAACCATCCCCTCTCTCCACTTCCTGGACTTTTCATCTTTCCCAACAGAAACTCTACGCCCCTTAACCAATAACTCCCTGCATTAGTTGTCTGGGTGTGGCCATAAAAAGGTACACAGACTGTGTGGCTTCAACAGCAGAAATGTGTTAAGGTGCTGGCAGGCTGATTTCCTTCTGAGCTCAGGGCTCAGAAAAGGGGTCTTCTCCACGTGTCTTCGCATGGCCTGCCCTCTGCACGGGTCTACATGTCCAAATCTCCTTTTATTACAGGGACAACGGTCATGAGGGCCCACCCTAAGGCCTCATGTGACCTAATCTCCAAGGTAACACTGTTCTCTCCAAATACAGTCCCATTCTGAGGCCCTGAGGGTTAGGACTTCCAGATGTGAACATGGGAGGACACAGTTCAACCCGTAACACTCCCCATGCCCCAGTTCTGAGACTTTTGGGAAAGAACAGTGCTGTATCTGCTGGGGTTGCTGAGCACATGTTATACACACCTAGAGCTACACTGGCGGCCACCTTCCCAAGCACAGGTCACTCCAGAAGAGACTGTCTGAAGACAAGCTGAGAAGAGCTGACAGAGGAGAGCGAGCCCTGAGCCCAGATGGGCCTGAAGCCAGCTGTATCTTGGACCTTTCCATTTCTAGTTTTGTGCACTAAAAATTTCCTTTTTTGCTTTATTAGTGCAGGATGATCAAATACTAATTAATGTTCTGATGCTTGTAACCCAAAGAGTGAGCGAATGCAAGGGCCAGAGTGACCCATGGCTTCAGGACACGCAGGGTGGGACCACAAGGCAGTTATTTACAGGGCAGAGTCAAGATTCAAGCCCAGGTTCCCAGGATCCAAGATGCTGGCCCTCACCTGTTCTCTGGGATGCCCCCGAGTCACTACTGTTCACAGCACGGGTGGAGGCCGGGCCACAGGGCAGCCCCCAGGGGTAGGCTTCAGGACCCACCTGGCCACAGCCCTCCCTGCAGCAGCCTGTGTTTGCTGCCCTAAGCCCAGCTTCTCCCCATAGACCGAGGGCTCCAGTCCTTCAGTCAACACCCTCAGGCCTGCAGCGTGCCTGGCAGAACAAAGCACAAGGAAGTCAGACAACAGGCTACACAGCAGGCCTTCTTCCCTCCACTGCAGGACGCATGCAGCCCTGTCTGAACAACACAGCGTCGGAAATGACCCAAATGGCCTTGGCGGGGCTGGCCAAGTGCATTACAGGGCATCCCAACGGCACGGCCAGATTCTTTCCTGGACCAAAACAAGGCAGCAGCTGTCTCTGATACACAGACGGGCACAGACCACCTCAGAGAGACACGGCAAGCCCATGAAAAAGATAGCCCATGAAAAACAATGCGGGACACCTGTTGGAGGAGGAGGAGGAGGAGGAGGAGTTACTACTTTAAAATTAGCTGAAATGGGCCAGGCGTGGTGGCTCACACCTATAATCCCAGCACTTTGGGAGGTTGAGGTGGGTGGATCGTCCGAGGTCAGGAGTTTGAGACCAGCCTGACCAACATGGTGAAACCCCATCTCTACTAAAAATACAAAAATTAGCTGGGCGTGATGGCGGGCGTCTGTAGTCCCAGCTAGTTGGGAGGCTGAGGCAGAAGAATTGCTTGAACCTGGGAGGTGGAGGTTGCAGTGAGCCGAGATCGCACAACTGCACTCCAGCCTGGGTGACAAGAGCGAAACTCTGTCAAATAATATAAAAGAAAATTTAAAAGC